>NC_134126.1:1794374-2994374 GCF_040939455.1 Microcebus murinus
GCCCAGGCGACGGAGGAGCCGGTCAGGCAGGGGCCGAGGACGGTGAGAGGCCGGGCGGGCGGGAAGGAGCATGTCAGGCAGGGGCAGAGGACGGTGACAGGCCGGGCGGGGAGGAGCCGGTCAGGCGGGGGCCCAGGACAGTGACGGGCCTGGCCGGGGAGGAGTGCCTCAGGCAGGGGCAGAGGAGACGGGGGCTGGGTAAGGGTTAGGGTGACAGTTAGGGCACAATTCACAATCGCAAAGACGTGGAAGCCACCCGAGTGCCCATCCATCCAGGAGTGCATGAATAAAATGTGGCGCGTGGACACCACGGAGTGCCATTCGGCTGTGAGGAGCAGCGGTGAGAGGGCGTCTCTCGTGTTCTCCTGGCCAGAGCTGGAACCCGTTCCAGTAAGCCAGGTATCCCAAGAATGGACACACGAGCACCACGTGAGCGCGCTCACCAGCAAATTGGTACGAACGGATGGACGCCTAAGTGGACAGAGAGGAGTCACCTTCATCGGGTGGGTGTCGGGCGGGTGGGGGGAGGGGAGGGGCATACACATCCATTAGGCATGGGGTGGGTGCGCACCGACTGGGGGATGGGCGCACTTGAAGCTCTGACCCGAGGGGGGAGGCTTGGAGAGGGCAAGGCACCCGACCTTAACATTGGTACCCCCACAATACGCTGGAACAACATGAGAGGTATATGAATAAGAACACGGGGGGGGGGGGCCGGGCGCGGTGGCTCACGCCTGTAATCCTAGCTCTCTGGGAGGCCGAGGCGGGCGGATTGCTCCAGGTCAGGAGTTCGAAACCAGCCTGAGCAAGAGCGAGACCCCGTCTCTACTAAAAATAGAAAGAAATTAATTGGCCAACTAATATATATAGAAAAACACAGCCGGGCGTGGTGGTGCATGCCTGTAGTCCCAACTACTCGGGAGGCTGAGGCAGCAGGATTGCTTGAGCCCGGAGATTGAGGTTGCTGTGAGCTAGGCTGACGCCATGGCACTCACTCTAGCCTGGGCAGCAAAACGAGACTCTGTCTCAAAAAAAAAAAAAAAAAAGAACACAGGGGGGAGGCCGGCACGGGCAACACATGTCACCTGAATACTTGTACTCCCATCATCTGCTTGAAGAGAGAGAGAAAAGAAACTGCAATCATAGAGGTAAGAGACACTTTTTAAAAATAATGAATCCGAAGAGAAAAGTAAAAGGAGGCCTGTGGAGCAGGTCTGGGTGTGACTCCGGATCCCCCAACATCAGGTGCCACCACCAAAGATTCCTGCGTGTAGCCCATAGAACCCCAAAAGCAACGGGACGAGTTCTGGTCACATACTCCCTCAAAATGACATCCTGGCCTTCTTCTGGAACTCCCTCCCCTCTCAGACTCTCAAGGTTTCCTCCAGCGTGTCGGTTCCCACAGAGCAGACCTTTGGTCTGAGACCTGACAGTCCAGATGCCACGCATGCTGCCGCGTGGCGGCGGTGTCGCGGCTTGGGACAAGAGGAGGCCCCACGGTGCGGGCTGGGGCGCCAGGCACCGCGCGGGCGCTGAGAGTGGGGGTGACCCGCACCCCGGGCCGCCGCCGCGCTCCCAGAAAGGGGACAGAACAAGAGGCAAAAAAAAAAAAAAAAAAAAAAGCAGCAGCCTGTGGCACCCGGTATTCCCAGGGGGTCTCCCATCCAAGTACTAACCAGGCCCGACCCTGCTTAGCTTCCGAGACCAGACGAGATCGGGGGCGTTCAGGGTGGTGTGGCCCTAGACGGCGGCGGAGGGCGCCCCTGCCCCGCTCGAGAAGCCGAGCCTCTCTGGGCTTCCCCGCCGCCGCCTCCCGCCCCAGGCCCCGCGCCGGGCCGGGCCGGTTGAGTTCGCAGGGACGGGGGTGATGGGCGGGGCGGGGCGGGGCGGGGCGGGGGGCTGTCTCTCTATACACACACACACACTCACACTCACTCACACTCACACAAGATGCGCCTCCACGGCTGGACTCGCCAAGGTGGAGCCCTCCCAGCCCCCCTCGTCTCCTCGCCCGGCCTCCTTCACCTACCCGCTGCCCACCCCCAGCGCGTCGCTGCCTCCCGCTGACTGCGCACGCGCGGGACGCTCGCCCTTTGACCCCAGCCAGGGGCCGCCCTCCCCCACAACCCCTTTCAGCTGCGCCCCCCCCTCGCCCTGTGGGTGGGCTGCCGCCTATTCCCCCGGGCCAGGGCTGGGGCACAGCCAGTGTATGGGGCGTCTCTCTCTGGGGATGTGTCCCATGGGTGGGGTGGGGTGGCGTGGTTTGGGGGGCGCTGAAGAAATCAGTCCCCTCCATCTCCTACCTCTGGAAAACGCCCAAGCCCGTGGAGAACTGCCGGCACCGCTTCGTGGGGGCCGGGACCCTCCTCCGTGTCCTCCTGTGGCCCAGTCCAAGGGGCCTGGGCCTGGCCGGGGCTGCATTGGACCCCGACCACCCTGGCGTGTGGACTCGCTAAAAATCGGCCATTAGATATTGGATTCCAGCTTCCTGGAGGTCATTTCACTAATGAGTGCACCGGAAAGAGTTTCCTAATCCATCTGTGAGGGTGGCAACTGAAAGAGAATTTGAAAGCTGACAGAATAGGCGAGGGAAGGCATAGGAGATTTCCACACCCAGCAAGGAAGACTTTCCCGAAATGGAAGAAAGAAACGAGCAAACAGAGACACCGGTAGCCCGCCCGGAAAAGAGTCTGCCCCTGAGAGAAAGCACCCTGACCAGGTTCACCCGTGGGTGGGTGGGTGGCGAGCTAGCGGCATTCAGAAGAGCGAGGCCCGCAGTCTGTGCGGAAGACACCTGCGCTCGGGTGTGTGTGGCGGCGCGATTCACAAGCAGCTCTAGACGTTAAACCAAGGAGAAGCCAGGGAGTTCCCAACGCCCCAGGTGTCCTCAGCCCACGACTGGCTGCTGTGGGAATGCGAAGCCCGGCTCCTGGTCTCAGAGCGGGGTTCCCAGGAGGATCAGGCTGAAGCTGGGACTCGGCCTCAAAGTGTCCCCTCGCATGGCCACCCCCTTCCCCTTCCTGCTCCTCTACTCCTGGTGCCCCTCCATCCAGGGGCCAGACCTTAAAGAGTCACCGCAAGAGAATCCTGGTCCCAAAGGAGCCTTCTGGGGGACCGGTGCTGAGAGAGGTTGTGGGCATGGCCCGCTGGGGCTCTGCCCGACCCAGGGCTGAGAGATGCCACCTCCCAGCTCTGGGTCCCTGCAGGAAGTGTTGGCAAGCACAGGGCCGGTCCTCCAAAGGCCCAGGTGCAGGGAGCCCAGGCCAAGCAGCCTGTGGAAGAAGCCACTTGCCGTGCCACCCCGGGAACAGGACTGCAGGCCCCGGCCCTTCCCACGTCCTCCTCCTCCTCCTCCTCCTCCTCCCCCCCGGCCCCCCCCCACAGGGCACAGGACTCAGAGACACCTCAGACTCTTGCTACCCAAAGTGCAAAGGGCATCAGTTGCTCCTCCAACCCCCCCGCCCAGCAGACCACGTTGTCCAGCCAGCCCCCGGGCCTCCCTGGGGTGCCCAGCACAAAAGTGCAGACACCCACCGGACCCTCAATCTCAGTTTTCGGATGTTTTTGCCACTCTAAGGACCCGCAGGCCAGCTGGGCCTTCGGGCAGGACAGAGAGCCCCGGAATCCGACGTGGAGAGCTGCGTGTACGTCCCCATCAGGAGGCGGTCCCCACCTCCGCGGCTCTCCCCTTGCGGGGAGCGGCAGCCCAGCCGGCAGCCGCAGGGCCTCAGGGAAGACACCAGGCTGGGCCCCCGCGGCACAGCGGGGGCACGTCCCCCGCACTCACGCGACTTAGGGACGGCTGCTGGAGACTGCTGCGGCCACCCTGCTGCCGGGTTTCTGGAGGGCTTCCTGGAAGCAGCGTCCACACCAAGCCCTTGGAAGGCCCAGGCGACGGAGGAGCCGGTCAGGCAGGGGCCGAGGACGGTGAGAGGCCGGGCGGGCGGGAAGGAGCATGTCAGGCAGGGGCAGAGGACGGTGACAGGCCGGGCGGGGAGGAGCCGGTCAGGCGGGGGCCCAGGACAGTGACGGGCCTGGCCGGGGAGGAGTGCCTCAGGCAGGGGCAGAGGAGACGGGGGCTGGGTAAGGGTTAGGGTGACAGTTAGGGCACAATTCACAATCGCAAAGACGTGGAAGCCACCCGAGTGCCCATCCATCCAGGAGTGCATGAATAAAATGTGGCGCGTGGACACCACGGAGTGCCATTCGGCTGTGAGGAGCAGCGGTGAGAGGGCGTCTCTCGTGTTCTCCTGGCCAGAGCTGGAACCCGTTCCAGTAAGCCAGGTATCCCAAGAATGGACACACGAGCACCACGTGAGCGCGCTCACCAGCAAATTGGTACGAACGGATGGACGCCTAAGTGGACAGAGAGGAGTCACCTTCATCGGGTGGGTGTCGGGCGGGTGGGGGGAGGGGAGGGGCATACACATCCATTAGGCATGGGGTGGGTGCGCACCGACTGGGGGATGGGCGCACTTGAAGCTCTGACCCGAGGGGGGAGGCTTGGAGAGGGCAAGGCACCCGACCTTAACATTGGTACCCCCACAATACGCTGGAACAACATGAGAGGTATATGAATAAGAACACAGGGGGGGGGGCCGGGCGCGGTGGCTCACGCCTGTAATCCTAGCTCTCTGGGAGGCCGAGGCGGGCGGATTGCTCCAGGTCAGGAGTTCGAAACCAGCCTGAGCAAGAGCGAGACCCCGTCTCTACTAAAAATAGAAAGAAATTAATTGGCCAACTAATATATATAGAAAAACACAGCCGGGCGTGGTGGTGCATGCCTGTAGTCCCAACTACTCGGGAGGCTGAGGCAGCAGGATTGCTTGAGCCCGGAGATTGAGGTTGCTGTGAGCTAGGCTGACGCCATGGCACTCACTCTAGCCTGGGCAGCAAAACGAGACTCTGTCTCAAAAAAAAAAAAAAAAAAGAACACAGGGGGGAGGGGGGCACGGGCAACACATGTCACCTGAATACTTGTACTCCCATCATCTGCTTGAAGAGAGAGAGAAAAGAAACTGCAATCATAGAGGTAAGAGACACTTTTTAAAAATAATGAATCCGAAGTGAAAAGTAAAAGGAGGCCTGTGGAGCAGGTCTGGGTGTGACTCCGGATCCCCCAACATCAGGTGCCACCACCAAAGATTCCTGCGTGTAGCCCATAGAACCCCAAAAGCAACGGGACGAGTTCTGGTCACATACTCCCTCAAAATGACATCCTGGCCTTCTTCTGGAACTCCCTCCCCTCTCAGACTCTCAAGGTTTCCTCCAGCGTGTCGGTTCCCACAGAGCAGACCTTTGGTCTGAGACCTGACAGTCCAGATGCCACGCATGCTGCCGCGTGGCGGCGGTGTCGCGGCTTGGGACAAGAGGAGGCCCCACGGTGCGGGCTGGGGCGCCAGGCACCGCGCGGGCGCTGAGAGTGGGGGTGACCCGCACCCCGGGCCGCCGCCGCGCTCCCAGAAAGGGGACAGAACAAGAGGCAAAAAAAAAAAAAAAAAAAAGCAGCAGCCTGTGGCACCCGGTATTCCCAGGCGGTCTCCCATCCAAGTACTAACCAGGCCCGACCCTGCTTAGCTTCCGAGACCAGACGAGATCGGGGGCGTTCAGGGTGGTGTGGCCCTAGACGGCGGCGGAGGGCGCCCCTGCCCCGCTCGAGAAGCCGAGCCTCTCTGGGCTTCCCCGCCGCCGCCTCCCGCCCCAGGCCCCGCGCCGGGCCGGGCCGGTTGAGTTCGCAGGGACGGGGGTGATGGGCGGGGCGGGGCGGGGCGGGGCGGGGCGGGGGGCTGTCTCTCTATACACACACACACACTCACACTCACTCACACTCACACAAGATGCGCCTCCACGGCTGGACTCGCCAAGGTGGAGCCCTCCCAGCCCCCCTCGTCTCCTCGCCCGGCCTCCTTCACCTACCCGCTGCCCACCCCCAGCGCGTCGCTGCCTCCCGCTGACTGCGCACGCCCGGGACGCTCGCCCTTTGACCCCAGCCAGGGGCCGCCCTCCCCCACAACCCCTTTCAGCTGCGCCCCCCCCTCGCCCTGTGGGTGGGCTGCCGCCTATTCCCCCGGGCCAGGGCTGGGGCACAGCCAGTGTATGGGGCGTCTCTCTCTGGGGATGTGTCCCATGGGTGGGGTGGGGTGGCGTGGTTTGGGGGGCGCTGAAGAAATCAGTCCCCTCCATCTCCTACCTCTGGAAAACGCCCAAGCCCGTGGAGAACTGCCGGCACCGCTTCGTGGGGGCCGGGACCCTCCTCCGTGTCCTCCTGTGGCCCAGTCCAAGGGGCCTGGGCCTGGCCGGGGCTGCATTGGACCCCGACCACCCTGGCGTGTGGACTCGCTAAAAATCGGCCATTAGATATTGGATTCCAGCTTCCTGGAGGTCATTTCACTAATGAGTGCACCGGAAAGAGTTTCCTAATCCATCTGTGAGGGTGGCAACTGAAAGAGAATTTGAAAGCTGACAGAATAGGCGAGGGAAGGCATAGGAGATTTCCACACCCAGCAAGGAAGACTTTCCCGAAATGGAAGAAAGAAACGAGCAAACAGAGACACCGGTAGCCCGCCCGGAAAAGAGTCTGCCCCTGAGAGAAAGCACCCTGACCAGGTTCACCCGTGGGTGGGTGGGTGGCGAGCTAGCGGCATTCAGAAGAGCGAGGCCCGCAGTCTGTGCGGAAGACACCTGCGCTCGGGTGTGTGTGGCGGCGCGATTCACAAGCAGCTCTAGACGTTAAACCAAGGAGAAGCCAGGGAGTTCCCAACGCCCCAGGTGTCCTCAGCCCACGACTGGCTGCTGTGGGAATGCGAAGCCCGGCTCCTGGTCTCAGAGCGGGGTTCCCAGGAGGATCAGGCTGAAGCTGGGACTCGGCCTCAAAGTGTCCCCTCGCATGGCCACCCCCTTCCCCTTCCTGCTCCTCTACTCCTGGTGCCCCTCCATCCAGGGGCCAGACCTTAAAGAGTCACCGCAAGAGAATCCTGGTCCCAAAGGAGCCTTCTGGGGGACCGGTGCTGAGAGAGGTTGTGGGCATGGCCCGCTGGGGCTCTGCCCGACCCAGGGCTGAGAGATGCCACCTCCCAGCTCTGGGTCCCTGCAGGAAGTGTTGGCAAGCACAGGGCCGGTCCTCCAAAGGCCCAGGTGCAGGGAGCCCAGGCCAAGCAGCCTGTGGAAGAAGCCACTTGCCGTGCCACCCCGGGAACAGGACTGCAGGCCCTGGCCCTTCCCACGTCCTCCTCCTCCTCCTCCTCCTCCTCCTCCCCCCCGGCCCCCCCCCACAGGGCACAGGGCTCAGAGACACCTCAGACTCTTGCTACCCAAAGTGCAAAGGGCATCAGTTGCTCCTCCAACCCCCCCGCCCAGCAGACCACGTTGTCCAGCCAGCCCCCGGGCCTCCCTGGGGTGCCCAGCACAAAAGTGCAGACACCCACCGGACCCTCAATCTCAGTTTTCGGATGTTTTTGCCACTCTAAGGACCCGCAGGCCAGCTGGGCCTTCGGGCAGGACAGAGAGCCCCGGAATCCGACGTGGAGAGCTGCGTGTACGTCCCCATCAGGAGGCGGTCCCCACCTCCGCGGCTCTCCCCTTGCGGGGAGCGGCAGCCCAGCCGGCAGCCGCAGGGCCTCAGGGAAGACACCAGGCTGGGCCCCCGCGGCACAGCGGGGGCACGTCCCCCGCACTCACGCGACTTAGGGACGGCTGCTGGAGACTGCTGCGGCCACCCTGCTGCCGGGTTTCTGGAGGGCTTCCTGGAAGCAGCGTCCACACCAAGCCCTTGGAAGGCCCAGGCGACGGAGGAGCCGGTCAGGCAGGGGCCGAGGACGGTGAGAGGCCGGGCGGGCGGGAAGGAGCATGTCAGGCAGGGGCAGAGGACGGTGACAGGCCGGGCGGGGAGGAGCCGGTCAGGCGGGGGCCCAGGACAGTGACGGGCCTGGCCGGGGAGGAGTGCCTCAGGCAGGGGCAGAGGAGACGGGGGCTGGGTAAGGGTTAGGGTGACAGTTAGGGCACAATTCACAATCGCAAAGACGTGGAAGCCACCCGAGTGCCCATCCATCCAGGAGTGCATGAATAAAATGTGGCGCGTGGACACCACGGAGTGCCATTCGGCTGTGAGGAGCAGCGGTGAGAGGGCGTCTCTCGTGTTCTCCTGGCCAGAGCTGGAACCCGTTCCAGTAAGCCAGGTATCCCAAGAATGGACACACGAGCACCACGTGAGCGCGCTCACCAGCAAATTGGTACGAACGGATGGACGCCTAAGTGGACAGAGAGGAGTCACCTTCATCGGGTGGGTGTCGGGCGGGTGGGGGGAGGGGAGGGGCATACACATCCATTAGGCATGGGGTGGGTGCGCACCGACTGGGGGATGGGCGCACTTGAAGCTCTGACCCGAGGGGGGAGGCTTGGAGAGGGCAAGGCACCCGACCTTAACATTGGTACCCCCACAATACACTGGAACAACATGAGAGGTATATGAATAAGAACACGGGGGGGGGGGGCCGGGCGCGGTGGCTCACGCCTGTAATCCTAGCTCTCTGGGAGGCCGAGGCGGGCGGATTGCTCCAGGTCAGGAGTTCGAAACCAGCCTGAGCAAGAGCGAGACCCCGTCTCTACTAAAAATAGAAAGAAATTAATTGGCCAACTAATATATATAGAAAAACACAGCCGGGCGTGGTGGTGCATGCCTGTAGTCCCAACTACTCGGGAGGCTGAGGCAGCAGGATTGCTTGAGCCCGGAGATTGAGGTTGCTGTGAGCTAGGCTGACGCCATGGCACTCACTCTAGCCTGGGCAGCAAAACGAGACTCTGTCTCAAAAAAAAAAAAAAAAAGAACACAGGGGGGAGGCCGGCACGGGCAACACATGTCACCTGAATACTTGTACTCCCATCATCTGCTTGAAGAGAGAGAGAAAAGAAACTGCAATCATAGAGGTAAGAGACACTTTTTAAAAATAATGAATCCGAAGAGAAAAGTAAAAGGAGGCCTGTGGAGCAGGTCTGGGTGTGACTCCGGATCCCCCAACATCAGGTGCCACCACCAAAGATTCCTGCGTGTAGCCCATAGAACCCCAAAAGCAACGGGACGAGTTCTGGTCACATACTCCCTCAAAATGACATCCTGGCCTTCTTCTGGAACTCCCTCCCCTCTCAGACTCTCAAGGTTTCCTCCAGCGTGTCGGTTCCCACAGAGCAGACCTTTGGTCTGAGACCTGACAGTCCAGATGCCACGCATGCTGCCGCGTGGCGGCGGTGTCGCGGCTTGGGACAAGAGGAGGCCCCACGGTGCGGGCTGGGGCGCCAGGCACCGCGCGGGCGCTGAGAGTGGGGGTGACCCGCACCCCGGGCCGCCGCCGCGCTCCCAGAAAGGGGACAGAACAAGAGGCAAAAAAAAAAAAAAAAAAAAAAGCAGCAGCCTGTGGCACCCGGTATTCCCAGGCGGTCTCCCATCCAAGTACTAACCAGGCCCGACCCTGCTTAGCTTCCGAGACCAGACGAGATCGGGGGCGTTCAGGGTGGTGTGGCCCTAGACGGCGGCGGAGGGCGCCCCTGCCCCGCTCGAGAAGCCGAGCCTCTCTGGGCTTCCCCGCCGCCGCCTCCCGCCCCAGGCCCCGCGCCGGGCCGGGCCGGTTGAGTTCGCAGGGACGGGGGTGATGGGCGGGGCGGGGCGGGGCGGGGCGGGGGGCTGTCTCTCTATACACACACACACACTCACACTCACTCACACTCACACAAGATGCGCCTCCACGGCTGGACTCGCCAAGGTGGAGCCCTCCCAGCCCCCCTCGTCTCCTCGCCCGGCCTCCTTCACCTACCCGCTGCCCACCCCCAGCGCGTCGCTGCCTCCCGCTGACTGCGCACGCGCGGGACGCTCGCCCTTTGACCCCAGCCAGGGGCCGCCCTCCCCCACAACCCCTTTCAGCTGCGCCCCCCCCTCGCCCTGTGGGTGGGCTGCCGCCTATTCCCCCGGGCCAGGGCTGGGGCACAGCCAGTGTATGGGGCGTCTCTCTCTGGGGATGTGTCCCATGGGTGGGGTGGGGTGGCGTGGTTTGGGGGGCGCTGAAGAAATCAGTCCCCTCCATCTCCTACCTCTGGAAAACGCCCAAGCCCGTGGAGAACTGCCGGCACCGCTTCGTGGGGGCCGGGACCCTCCTCCGTGTCCTCCTGTGGCCCAGTCCAAGGGGCCTGGGCCTGGCCGGGGCTGCATTGGACCCCGACCACCCTGGCGTGTGGACTCGCTAAAAATCGGCCATTAGATATTGGATTCCAGCTTCCTGGAGGTCATTTCACTAATGAGTGCACCGGAAAGAGTTTCCTAATCCATCTGTGAGGGTGGCAACTGAAAGAGAATTTGAAAGCTGACAGAATAGGCGAGGGAAGGCATAGGAGATTTCCACACCCAGCAAGGAAGACTTTCCCGAAATGGAAGAAAGAAACGAGCAAACAGAGACACCGGTAGCCCGCCCGGAAAAGAGTCTGCCCCTGAGAGAAAGCACCCTGACCAGGTTCACCCGTGGGTGGGTGGGTGGCGAGCTAGCGGCATTCAGAAGAGCGAGGCCCGCAGTCTGTGTGGAAGACACCTGCGCTCGGGTGTGTGTGGCGGCGCGATTCACAAGCAGCTCTAGACGTTAAACCAAGGAGAAGCCAGGGAGTTCCCAACGCCCCAGGTGTCCTCAGCCCACGACTGGCTGCTGTGGGAATGCGAAGCCCGGCTCCTGGTCTCAGAGCGGGGTTCCCAGGAGGATCAGGCTGAAGCTGGGACTCGGCCTCAAAGTGTCCCCTCGCATGGCCACCCCCTTCCCCTTCCTGCTCCTCTACTCCTGGTGCCCCTCCATCCAGGGGCCAGACCTTAAAGAGTCACCGCAAGAGAATCCTGGTCCCAAAGGAGCCTTCTGGGGGACCGGTGCTGAGAGAGGTTGTGGGCATGGCCCGCTGGGGCTCTGCCCGACCCAGGGCTGAGAGATGCCACCTCCCAGCTCTGGGTCCCTGCAGGAAGTGTTGGCAAGCACAGGGCCGGTCCTCCAAAGGCCCAGGTGCAGGGAGCCCAGGCCAAGCAGCCTGTGGAAGAAGCCACTTGCCGTGCCACCCCGGGAACAGGACTGCAGGCCCCGGCCCTTCCCACGTCCTCCTCCTCCTCCTCCTCCTCCTCCCCCCCGGCCCCCCCCCACAGGGCACAGGGCTCAGAGACACCTCAGACTCTTGCTACCCAAAGTGCAAAGGGCATCAGTTGCTCCTCCAACCCCCCCGCCCAGCAGACCACGTTGTCCAGCCAGCCCCCGGGCCTCCCTGGGGTGCCCAGCACAAAAGTGCAGACACCCACCGGACCCTCAATCTCAGTTTTCGGATGTTTTTGCCACTCTAAGGACCCGCAGGCCAGCTGGGCCTTCGGGCAGGACAGAGAGCCCCGGAATCCGACGTGGAGAGCTGCGTGTACGTCCCCATCAGGAGGCGGTCCCCACCTCCGCGGCTCTCCCCTTGCGGGGAGCGGCAGCCCAGCCGGCAGCCGCAGGGCCTCAGGGAAGACACCAGGCTGGGCCCCCGCGGCACAGCGGGGGCACGTCCCCCGCACTCACGCGACTTAGGGACGGCTGCTGGAGACTGCTGCGGCCACCCTGCTGCCGGGTTTCTGGAGGGCTTCCTGGAAGCAGCGTCCACACCAAGCCCTTGGAAGGCCCAGGCGACGGAGGAGCCGGTCAGGCAGGGGCCGAGGACGGTGAGAGGCCGGGCGGGCGGGAAGGAGCATGTCAGGCAGGGGCAGAGGACGGTGACAGGCCGGGCGGGGAGGAGCCGGTCAGGCGGGGGCCCAGGACAGTGACGGGCCTGGCCGGGGAGGAGTGCCTCAGGCAGGGGCAGAGGAGACGGGGGCTGGGTAAGGGTTAGGGTGACAGTTAGGGCACAATTCACAATCGCAAAGACGTGGAAGCCACCCGAGTGCCCATCCATCCAGGAGTGCATGAATAAAATGTGGCGCGTGGACACCACGGAGTGCCATTCGGCTGTGAGGAGCAGCGGTGAGAGGGCGTCTCTCGTGTTCTCCTGGCCAGAGCTGGAACCCGTTCCAGTAAGCCAGGTATCCCAAGAATGGACACACGAGCACCACGTGAGCGCGCTCACCAGCAAATTGGTACGAACGGATGGACGCCTAAGTGGACAGAGAGGAGTCACCTTCATCGGGTGGGTGTCGGGCGGGTGGGGGGAGGGGAGGGGCATACACATCCATTAGGCATGGGGTGGGTGCGCACCGACTGGGGGATGGGCGCACTTGAAGCTCTGACCCGAGGGGGGAGGCTTGGAGAGGGCAAGGCACCCGACCTTAACATTGGTACCCCCACAATACGCTGGAACAACATGAGAGGTATATGAATAAGAACACAGGGGGGGGGGGGCCGGGCGCGGTGGCTCACGCCTGTAATCCTAGCTCTCTGGGAGGCCGAGGCGGGCGGATTGCTCCAGGTCAGGAGTTCGAAACCAGCCTGAGCAAGAGCGAGACCCCGTCTCTACTAAAAATAGAAAGAAATTAATTGGCCAACTAATATATATAGAAAAACACAGCCGGGCGTGGTGGTGCATGCCTGTAGTCCCAACTACTCGGGAGGCTGAGGCAGCAGGATTGCTTGAGCCCGGAGATTGAGGTTGCTGTGAGCTAGGCTGACGCCATGGCACTCACTCTAGCCTGGGCAGCAAAACGAGACTCTGTCTCAAAAAAAAAAAAAAAAAAGAACACAGGGGGGAGGCCGGCACGGGCAACACATGTCACCTGAATACTTGTACTCCCATCATCTGCTTGAAGAGAGAGAGAAAAGAAACTGCAATCATAGAGGTAAGAGACACTTTTTAAAAATAATGAATCCGAAGAGAAAAGTAAAAGGAGGCCTGTGGAGCAGGTCTGGGTGTGACTCCGGATCCCCCAACATCAGGTGCCACCACCAAAGATTCCTGCGTGTAGCCCATAGAACCCCAAAAGCAACGGGACGAGTTCTGGTCACATACTCCCTCAAAATGACATCCTGGCCTTCTTCTGGAACTCCCTCCCCTCTCAGACTCTCAAGGTTTCCTCCAGCGTGTCGGTTCCCACAGAGCAGACCTTTGGTCTGAGACCTGACAGTCCAGATGCCACGCATGCTGCCGCGTGGCGGCGGTGTCGCGGCTTGGGACAAGAGGAGGCCCCACGGTGCGGGCTGGGGCGCCAGGCACCGCGCGGGCGCTGAGAGTGGGGGTGACCCGCACCCCGGGCCGCCGCCGCGCTCCCAGAAAGGGGACAGAACAAGAGGCAAAAAAAAAAAAAAAAAAAAAGCAGCAGCCTGTGGCACCCGGTATTCCCAGGCGGTCTCCCATCCAAGTACTAACCAGGCCCGACCCTGCTTAGCTTCCGAGACCAGACGAGATCGGGGGCGTTCAGGGTGGTGTGGCCCTAGACGGCGGCGGAGGGCGCCCCTGCCCCGCTCGAGAAGCCGAGCCTCTCTGGGCTTCCCCGCCGCCGCCTCCCGCCCCAGGCCCCGCGCCGGGCCGGGCCGGTTGAGTTCGCAGGGACGGGGGTGATGGGCGGGGCGGGGCGGGGCGGGGCGGGGGGCTGTCTCTCTATACACACACACACTCACACTCACTCACACTCACACAAGATGCGCCTCCACGGCTGGACTCGCCAAGGTGGAGCCCTCCCAGCCCCCCTCGTCTCCTCGCCCGGCCTCCTTCACCTA
Organism: Microcebus murinus; assembly: GCF_040939455.1. Lineage (NCBI taxonomy): Eukaryota > Metazoa > Chordata > Mammalia > Primates > Cheirogaleidae > Microcebus > Microcebus murinus. The sequence continues at coordinate 1,808,060 of NC_134126.1, forward strand.
CCCGCTGCCCACCCCCAGCGCGTCGCTGCCTCCCGCTGACTGCGCACGCCCGGGACGCTCGCCCTTTGACCCCAGCCAGGGGCCGCCCTCCCCCACAACCCCTTTCAGCTGCGCCCCCCCCTCGCCCTGTGGGTGGGCTGCCGCCTATTCCCCCGGGCCAGGGCTGGGGCACAGCCAGTGTATGGGGCGTCTCTCTCTGGGGATGTGTCCCATGGGTGGGGTGGGGTGGCGTGGTTTGGGGGGCGCTGAAGAAATCAGTCCCCTCCATCTCCTACCTCTGGAAAACGCCCAAGCCCGTGGAGAACTGCCGGCACCGCTTCGTGGGGGCCGGGACCCTCCTCCGTGTCCTCCTGTGGCCCAGTCCAAGGGGCCTGGGCCTGGCCGGGGCTGCATTGGACCCCGACCACCCTGGCGTGTGGACTCGCTAAAAATCGGCCATTAGATATTGGATTCCAGCTTCCTGGAGGTCATTTCACTAATGAGTGCACCGGAAAGAGTTTCCTAATCCATCTGTGAGGGTGGCAACTGAAAGAGAATTTGAAAGCTGACAGAATAGGCGAGGGAAGGCATAGGAGATTTCCACACCCAGCAAGGAAGACTTTCCCGAAATGGAAAAAAGAAACGAGCAAACAGAGACACCGGTAGCCCGCCCGGAAAAGAGTCTGCCCCTGAGAGAAAGCACCCTGACCAGGTTCACCCGTGGGTGGGTGGGTGGCGAGCTAGCGGCATTCAGAAGAGCGAGGCCCGCAGTCTGTGCGGAAGACACCTGCGCTCGGGTGTGTGTGGCGGCGCGATTCACAAGCAGCTCTAGACGTTAAACCAAGGAGAAGCCAGGGAGTTCCCAACGCCCCAGGTGTCCTCAGCCCACGACTGGCTGCTGTGGGAATGCGAAGCCCGGCTCCTGGTCTCAGAGCGGGGTTCCCAGGAGGATCAGGCTGAAGCTGGGACTCGGCCTCAAAGTGTCCCCTCGCATGGCCACCCCCTTCCCCTTCCTGCTCCTCTACTCCTGGTGCCCCTCCATCCAGGGGCCAGACCTTAAAGAGTCACCGCAAGAGAATCCTGGTCCCAAAGGAGCCTTCTGGGGGACCGGTGCTGAGAGAGGTTGTGGGCATGGCCCGCTGGGGCTCTGCCCGACCCAGGGCTGAGAGATGCCACCTCCCAGCTCTGGGTCCCTGCAGGAAGTGTTGGCAAGCACAGGGCCGGTCCTCCAAAGGCCCAGGTGCAGGGAGCCCAGGCCAAGCAGCCTGTGGAAGAAGCCACTTGCCGTGCCACCCCGGGAACAGGACTGCAGGCCCTGGCCCTTCCCACGTCCTCCTCCTCCTCCTCCTCCTCCTCCTCCCCCCCGGCCCCCCCCCACAGGGCACAGGGCTCAGAGACACCTCAGACTCTTGCTACCCAAAGTGCAAAGGGCATCAGTTGCTCCTCCAACCCCCCCGCCCAGCAGACCACGTTGTCCAGCCAGCCCCCGGGCCTCCCTGGGGTGCCCAGCACAAAAGTGCAGACACCCACCGGACCCTCAATCTCAGTTTTCGGATGTTTTTGCCACTCTAAGGACCCGCAGGCCAGCTGGGCCTTCGGGCAGGACAGAGAGCCCCGGAATCCGACGTGGAGAGCTGCGTGTACGTCCCCATCAGGAGGCGGTCCCCACCTCCGCGGCTCTCCCCTTGCGGGGAGCGGCAGCCCAGCCGGCAGCCGCAGGGCCTCAGGGAAGACACCAGGCTGGGCCCCCGCGGCACAGCGGGGGCACGTCCCCCGCACTCACGCGACTTAGGGACGGCTGCTGGAGACTGCTGCGGCCACCCTGCTGCCGGGTTTCTGGAGGGCTTCCTGGAAGCAGCGTCCACACCAAGCCCTTGGAAGGCCCAGGCGACGGAGGAGCCGGTCAGGCAGGGGCCGAGGACGGTGAGAGGCCGGGCGGGCGGGAAGGAGCATGTCAGGCAGGGGCAGAGGACGGTGACAGGCCGGGCGGGGAGGAGCCGGTCAGGCGGGGGCCCAGGACAGTGACGGGCCTGGCCGGGGAGGAGTGCCTCAGGCAGGGGCAGAGGAGACGGGGGCTGGGTAAGGGTTAGGGTGACAGTTAGGGCACAATTCACAATCGCAAAGACGTGGAAGCCACCCGAGTGCCCATCCATCCAGGAGTGCATGAATAAAATGTGGCGCGTGGACACCACGGAGTGCCATTCGGCTGTGAGGAGCAGCGGTGAGAGGGCGTCTCTCGTGTTCTCCTGGCCAGAGCTGGAACCCGTTCCAGTAAGCCAGGTATCCCAAGAATGGACACACGAGCACCACGTGAGCGCGCTCACCAGCAAATTGGTACGAACGGATGGACGCCTAAGTGGACAGAGAGGAGTCACCTTCATCGGGTGGGTGTCGGGCGGGTGGGGGGAGGGGAGGGGCATACACATCCATTAGGCATGGGGTGGGTGCGCACCGACTGGGGGATGGGCGCACTTGAAGCTCTGACCCGAGGGGGGAGGCTTGGAGAGGGCAAGGCACCCGACCTTAACATTGGTACCCCCACAATACGCTGGAACAACATGAGAGGTATATGAATAAGAACACAGGGGGGGGGGGCCGGGCGCGGTGGCTCACGCCTGTAATCCTAGCTCTCTGGGAGGCCGAGGCGGGCGGATTGCTCCAGGTCAGGAGTTCGAAACCAGCCTGAGCAAGAGCGAGACCCCGTCTCTACTAAAAATAGAAAGAAATTAATTGGCCAACTAATATATATAGAAAAACACAGCCGGGCGTGGTGGTGCATGCCTGTAGTCCCAACTACTCGGGAGGCTGAGGCAGCAGGATTGCTTGAGCCCGGAGATTGAGGTTGCTGTGAGCTAGGCTGACGCCATGGCACTCACTCTAGCCTGGGCAGCAAAACGAGACTCTGTCTCAAAAAAAAAAAAAAAAAGAACACAGGGGGGAGGCCGGCACGGGCAACACATGTCACCTGAATACTTGTACTCCCATCATCTGCTTGAAGAGAGAGAGAAAAGAAACTGCAATCATAGAGGTAAGAGACACTTTTTAAAAATAATGAATCCGAAGAGAAAAGTAAAAGGAGGCCTGTGGAGCAGGTCTGGGTGTGACTCCGGATCCCCCAACATCAGGTGCCACCACCAAAGATTCCTGCGTGTAGCCCATAGAACCCCAAAAGCAACGGGACGAGTTCTGGTCACATACTCCCTCAAAATGACATCCTGGCCTTCTTCTGGAACTCCCTCCCCTCTCAGACTCTCAAGGTTTCCTCCAGCGTGTCGGTTCCCACAGAGCAGACCTTTGGTCTGAGACCTGACAGTCCAGATGCCACGCATGCTGCCGCGTGGCGGCGGTGTCGCGGCTTGGGACAAGAGGAGGCCCCACGGTGCGGGCTGGGGCGCCAGGCACCGCGCGGGCGCTGAGAGTGGGGGTGACCCGCACCCCGGGCCGCCGCCGCGCTCCCAGAAAGGGGACAGAACAAGAGGCAAAAAAAAAAAAAAAAAAAAAAGCAGCAGCCTGTGGCACCCGGTATTCCCAGGGGGTCTCCCATCCAAGTACTAACCAGGCCCGACCCTGCTTAGCTTCCGAGACCAGACGAGATCGGGGGCGTTCAGGGTGGTGTGGCCCTAGACGGCGGCGGAGGGCGCCCCTGCCCCGCTCGAGAAGCCGAGCCTCTCTGGGCTTCCCCGCCGCCGCCTCCCGCCCCAGGCCCCGCGCCGGGCCGGGCCGGTTGAGTTCGCAGGGACGGGGGTGATGGGCGGGGCGGGGCGGGGCGGGGCGGGGGGCTGTCTCTCTATACACACACACACACACTCACACTCACTCACACTCACACAAGATGCGCCTCCACGGCTGGACTCGCCAAGGTGGAGCCCTCCCAGCCCCCCTCGTCTCCTCGCCCGGCCTCCTTCACCTACCCGCTGCCCACCCCCAGCGCGTCGCTGCCTCCCGCTGACTGCGCACGCCCGGGACGCTCGCCCTTTGACCCCAGCCAGGGGCCGCCCTCCCCCACAACCCCTTTCAGCTGCGCCCCCCCCTCGCCCTGTGGGTGGGCTGCCGCCTATTCCCCCGGGCCAGGGCTGGGGCACAGCCAGTGTATGGGGCGTCTCTCTCTGGGGATGTGTCCCATGGGTGGGGTGGGGTGGCGTGGTTTGGGGGGCGCTGAAGAAATCAGTCCCCTCCATCTCCTACCTCTGGAAAACGCCCAAGCCCGTGGAGAACTGCCGGCACCGCTTCGTGGGGGCCGGGACCCTCCTCCGTGTCCTCCTGTGGCCCAGTCCAAGGGGCCTGGGCCTGGCCGGGGCTGCATTGGACCCCGACCACCCTGGCGTGTGGACTCGCTAAAAATCGGCCATTAGATATTGGATTCCAGCTTCCTGGAGGTCATTTCACTAATGAGTGCACCGGAAAGAGTTTCCTAATCCATCTGTGAGGGTGGCAACTGAAAGAGAATTTGAAAGCTGACAGAATAGGCGAGGGAAGGCATAGGAGATTTCCACACCCAGCAAGGAAGACTTTCCCGAAATGGAAGAAAGAAACGAGCAAACAGAGACACCGGTAGCCCGCCCGGAAAAGAGTCTGCCCCTGAGAGAAAGCACCCTGACCAGGTTCACCCGTGGGTGGGTGGGTGGCGAGCTAGCGGCATTCAGAAGAGCGAGGCCCGCAGTCTGTGTGGAAGACACCTGCGCTCGGGTGTGTGTGGCGGCGCGATTCACAAGCAGCTCTAGACGTTAAACCAAGGAGAAGCCAGGGAGTTCCCAACGCCCCAGGTGTCCTCAGCCCACGACTGGCTGCTGTGGGAATGCGAAGCCCGGCTCCTGGTCTCAGAGCGGGGTTCCCAGGAGGATCAGGCTGAAGCTGGGACTCGGCCTCAAAGTGTCCCCTCGCATGGCCACCCCCTTCCCCTTCCTGCTCCTCTACTCCTGGTGCCCCTCCATCCAGGGGCCAGACCTTAAAGAGTCACCGCAAGAGAATCCTGGTCCCAAAGGAGCCTTCTGGGGGACCGGTGCTGAGAGAGGTTGTGGGCATGGCCCGCTGGGGCTCTGCCCGACCCAGGGCTGAGAGATGCCACCTCCCAGCTCTGGGTCCCTGCAGGAAGTGTTGGCAAGCACAGGGCCGGTCCTCCAAAGGCCCAGGTGCAGGGAGCCCAGGCCAAGCAGCCTGTGGAAGAAGCCACTTGCCGTGCCACCCCGGGAACAGGACTGCAGGCCCCGGCCCTTCCCACGTCCTCCTCCTCCTCCTCCTCCTCCTCCCCCCCGGCCCCCCCCCACAGGGCACAGGGCTCAGAGACACCTCAGACTCTTGCTACCCAAAGTGCAAAGGGCATCAGTTGCTCCTCCAACCCCCCCGCCCAGCAGACCACGTTGTCCAGCCAGCCCCCGGGCCTCCCTGGGGTGCCCAGCACAAAAGTGCAGACACCCACCGGACCCTCAATCTCAGTTTTCGGATGTTTTTGCCACTCTAAGGACCCGCAGGCCAGCTGGGCCTTCGGGCAGGACAGAGAGCCCCGGAATCCGACGTGGAGAGCTGCGTGTACGTCCCCATCAGGAGGCGGTCCCCACCTCCGCGGCTCTCCCCTTGCGGGGAGCGGCAGCCCAGCCGGCAGCCGCAGGGCCTCAGGGAAGACACCAGGCTGGGCCCCCGCGGCACAGCGGGGGCACGTCCCCCGCACTCACGCGACTTAGGGACGGCTGCTGGAGACTGCTGCGGCCACCCTGCTGCCGGGTTTCTGGAGGGCTTCCTGGAAGCAGCGTCCACACCAAGCCCTTGGAAGGCCCAGGCGACGGAGGAGCCGGTCAGGCAGGGGCCGAGGATGGTGAGAGGCCGGGCGGGCGGGAAGGAGCATGTCAGGCAGGGGCAGAGGACGGTGACAGGCCGGGCGGGGAGGAGCCGGTCAGGCGGGGGCCCAGGACAGTGACGGGCCTGGCCGGGGAGGAGTGCCTCAGGCAGGGGCAGAGGAGACGGGGGCTGGGTAAGGGTTAGGGTGACAGGGCACAATTCACAATCGCAAAGACGTGGAAGCCACCCGAGTGCCCATCCATCCAGGAGTGCATGAATAAAATGTGGCGCGTGGACACCACGGAGTGCCATTCGGCTGTGAGGAGCAGCGGTGAGAGGGCGTCTCTCGTGTTCTCCTGGCCAGAGCTGGAACCCGTTCCAGTAAGCCAGGTATCCCAAGAATGGACACACGAGCACCACGTGAGCGCGCTCACCAGCAAATTGGTACGAACGGATGGACGCCTAAGTGGACAGAGAGGAGTCACCTTCATCGGGTGGGTGTCGGGCGGGTGGGGGGAGGGGAGGGGCATACACATCCATTAGGCATGGGGTGGGTGCGCACCGACTGGGGGATGGGCGCACTTGAAGCTCTGACCCGAGGGGGGAGGCTTGGAGAGGGCAAGGCACCCGACCTTAACATTGGTACCCCCACAATACGCTGGAACAACATGAGAGGTATATGAATAAGAACACAGGGGGGGGGGCCGGGCGCGGTGGCTCACGCCTGTAATCCTAGCTCTCTGGGAGGCCGAGGCGGGCGGATTGCTCCAGGTCAGGAGTTCGAAACCAGCCTGAGCAAGAGCGAGACCCCGTCTCTACTAAAAATAGAAAGAAATTAATTGGCCAACTAATATATATAGAAAAACACAGCCGGGCGTGGTGGTGCATGCCTGTAGTCCCAACTACTCGGGAGGCTGAGGCAGCAGGATTGCTTGAGCCCGGAGATTGAGGTTGCTGTGAGCTAGGCTGACGCCATGGCACTCACTCTAGCCTGGGCAGCAAAACGAGACTCTGTCTCAAAAAAAAAAAAAAAAAGAACACAGGGGGGAGGGGGGCACGGGCAACACATGTCACCTGAATACTTGTACTCCCATCATCTGCTTGAAGAGAGAGAGAAAAGAAACTGCAATCATAGAGGTAAGAGACACTTTTTAAAAATAATGAATCCGAAGTGAAAAGTAAAAGGAGGCCTGTGGAGCAGGTCTGGGTGTGACTCCGGATCCCCCAACATCAGGTGCCACCACCAAAGATTCCTGCGTGTAGCCCATAGAACCCCAAAAGCAACGGGACGAGTTCTGGTCACATACTCCCTCAAAATGACATCCTGGCCTTCTTCTGGAACTCCCTCCCCTCTCAGACTCTCAAGGTTTCCTCCAGCGTGTCGGTTCCCACAGAGCAGACCTTTGGTCTGAGACCTGACAGTCCAGATGCCACGCATGCTGCCGCGTGGCGGCGGTGTCGCGGCTTGGGACAAGAGGAGGCCCCACGGTGCGGGCTGGGGCGCCAGGCACCGCGCGGGCGCTGAGAGTGGGGGTGACCCGCACCCCGGGCCGCCGCCGCGCTCCCAGAAAGGGGACAGAACAAGAGGCAAAAAAAAAAAAAAAAAAAAGCAGCAGCCTGTGGCACCCGGTATTCCCAGGCGGTCTCCCATCCAAGTACTAACCAGGCCCGACCCTGCTTAGCTTCCGAGACCAGACGAGATCGGGGGCGTTCAGGGTGGTGTGGCCCTAGACGGCGGCGGAGGGCGCCCCTGCCCCGCTCGAGAAGCCGAGCCTCTCTGGGCTTCCCCGCCGCCGCCTCCCGCCCCAGGCCCCGCGCCGGGCCGGGCCGGTTGAGTTCGCAGGGACGGGGGTGATGGGCGGGGCGGGGCGGGGCGGGGCGGGGCGGGGGGCTGTCTCTCTATACACACACACACACTCACACTCACTCACACTCACACAAGATGCGCCTCCACGGCTGGACTCGCCAAGGTGGAGCCCTCCCAGCCCCCCTCGTCTCCTCGCCCGGCCTCCTTCACCTACCCGCTGCCCACCCCCAGCGCGTCGCTGCCTCCCGCTGACTGCGCACGCCCGGGACGCTCGCCCTTTGACCCCAGCCAGGGGCCGCCCTCCCCCACAACCCCTTTCAGCTGCGCCCCCCCCTCGCCCTGTGGGTGGGCTGCCGCCTATTCCCCCGGGCCAGGGCTGGGGCACAGCCAGTGTATGGGGCGTCTCTCTCTGGGGATGTGTCCCATGGGTGGGGTGGGGTGGCGTGGTTTGGGGGGCGCTGAAGAAATCAGTCCCCTCCATCTCCTACCTCTGGAAAACGCCCAAGCCCGTGGAGAACTGCCGGCACCGCTTCGTGGGGGCCGGGACCCTCCTCCGTGTCCTCCTGTGGCCCAGTCCAAGGGGCCTGGGCCTGGCCGGGGCTGCATTGGACCCCGACCACCCTGGCGTGTGGACTCGCTAAAAATCGGCCATTAGATATTGGATTCCAGCTTCCTGGAGGTCATTTCACTAATGAGTGCACCGGAAAGAGTTTCCTAATCCATCTGTGAGGGTGGCAACTGAAAGAGAATTTGAAAGCTGACAGAATAGGCGAGGGAAGGCATAGGAGATTTCCACACCCAGCAAGGAAGACTTTCCCGAAATGGAAGAAAGAAACGAGCAAACAGAGACACCGGTAGCCCGACCGGAAAAGAGTCTGCCCCTGAGAGAAAGCACCCTGACCAGGTTCACCCGTGGGTGGGTGGGTGGCGAGCTAGCGGCATTCAGAAGAGCGAGGCCCGCAGTCTGTGCGGAAGACACCTGCGCTCGGGTGTGTGTGGCGGCGCGATTCACAAGCAGCTCTAGACGTTAAACCAAGGAGAAGCCAGGGAGTTCCCAACGCCCCAGGTGTCCTCAGCCCACGACTGGCTGCTGTGGGAATGCGAAGCCCGGCTCCTGGTCTCAGAGCGGGGTTCCCAGGAGGATCAGGCTGAAGCTGGGACTCGGCCTCAAAGTGTCCCCTCGCATGGCCACCCCCTTCCCCTTCCTGCTCCTCTACTCCTGGTGCCCCTCCATCCAGGGGCCAGACCTTAAAGAGTCACCGCAAGAGAATCCTGGTCCCAAAGGAGCCTTCTGGGGGACCGGTGCTGAGAGAGGTTGTGGGCATGGCCCGCTGGGGCTCTGCCCGACCCAGGGCTGAGAGATGCCACCTCCCAGCTCTGGGTCCCTGCAGGAAGTGTTGGCAAGCACAGGGCCGGTCCTCCAAAGGCCCAGGTGCAGGGAGCCCAGGCCAAGCAGCCTGTGGAAGAAGCCACTTGCCGTGCCACCCCGGGAACAGGACTGCAGGCCCTGGCCCTTCCCACGTCCTCCTCCTCCTCCTCCTCCTCCTCCTCCCCCCCGGCCCCCCCCCACAGGGCACAGGGCTCAGAGACACCTCAGACTCTTGCTACCCAAAGTGCAAAGGGCATCAGTTGCTCCTCTAACCCCCCCGCCCAGCAGACCACGTTGTCCAGCCAGCCCCCGGGCCTCCCTGGGGTGCCCAGCACAAAAGTGCAGACACCCACCGGACCCTCAATCTCAGTTTTCGGATGTTTTTGCCACTCTAAGGACCCGCAGGCCAGCTGGGCCTTCGGGCAGGACAGAGAGCCCCGGAATCCGACGTGGAGAGCTGCGTGTACGTCCCCATCAGGAGGCGGTCCCCACCTCCGCGGCTCTCCCCTTGCGGGGAGCGGCAGCCCAGCCGGCAGCCGCAGGGCCTCAGGGAAGACACCAGGCTGGGCCCCCGCGGCACAGCGGGGGCACGTCCCCCGCACTCACGCGACTTAGGGACGGCTGCTGGAGACTGCTGCGGCCACCCTGCTGCCGGGTTTCTGGAGGGCTTCCTGGAAGCAGCGTCCACACCAAGCCCTTGGAAGGCCCAGGCGACGGAGGAGCCGGTCAGGCAGGGGCCGAGGACGGTGAGAGGCCGGGCGGGCGGGAAGGAGCATGTCAGGCAGGGGCAGAGGACGGTGACAGGCCGGGCGGGGAGGAGCCGGTCAGGCGGGGGCCCAGGACAGTGACGGGCCTGGCCGGGGAGGAGTGCCTCAGGCAGGGGCAGAGGAGACGGGGGCTGGGTAAGGGTTAGGGTGACAGTTAGGGCACAATTCACAATCGCAAAGACGTGGAAGCCACCCGAGTGCCCATCCATCCAGGAGTGCATGAATAAAATGTGGCGCGTGGACACCACGGAGTGCCATTCGGCTGTGAGGAGCAGCGGTGAGAGGGCGTCTCTCGTGTTCTCCTGGCCAGAGCTGGAACCCGTTCCAGTAAGCCAGGTATCCCAAGAATGGACACACGAGCACCACGTGAGCGCGCTCACCAGCAAATTGGTACGAACGGATGGACGCCTAAGTGGACAGAGAGGAGTCACCTTCATCGGGTGGGTGTCGGGCGGGTGGGGGGAGGGGAGGGGCATACACATCCATTAGGCATGGGGTGGGTGCGCACCGACTGGGGGATGGGCGCACTTGAAGCTCTGACCCGAGGGGGGAGGCTTGGAGAGGGCAAGGCACCCGACCTTAACATTGGTACCCCCACAATACGCTGGAACAACATGAGAGGTATATGAATAAGAACACGGGGGGGGGGGGCCGGGCGCGGTGGCTCACGCCTGTAATCCTAGCTCTCTGGGAGGCCGAGGCGGGCGGATTGCTCCAGGTCAGGAGTTCGAAACCAGCCTGAGCAAGAGCGAGACCCCCGTCTCTACTAAAAATAGAAAGAAATTAATTGGCCAACTAATATATATAGAAAAACACAGCCGGGCGTGGTGGTGCATGCCTGTAGTCCCAACTACTCGGGAGGCTGAGGCAGCAGGATTGCTTGAGCCCGGAGATTGAGGTTGCTGTGAGCTAGGCTGACGCCATGGCACTCACTCTAGCCTGGGCAGCAAAACGAGACTCTGTCTCAAAAAAAAAAAAAAAAAGAACACAGGGGGGAGGCCGGCACGGGCAACACATGTCACCTGAATACTTGTACTCCCATCATCTGCTTGAAGAGAGAGAGAAAAGAAACTGCAATCATAGAGGTAAGAGACACTTTTTAAAAATAATGAATCCGAAGAGAAAAGTAAAAGGAGGCCTGTGGAGCAGGTCTGGGTGTGACTCCGGATCCCCCAACATCAGGTGCCACCACCAAAGATTCCTGCGTGTAGCCCATAGAACCCCAAAAGCAACGGGACGAGTTCTGGTCACATACTCCCTCAAAATGACATCCTGGCCTTCTTCTGGAACTCCCTCCCCTCTCAGACTCTCAAGGTTTCCTCCAGCGTGTCGGTTCCCACAGAGCAGACCTTTGGTCTGAGACCTGACAGTCCAGATGCCACGCATGCTGCCGCGTGGCGGCGGTGTCGCGGCTTGGGACAAGAGGAGGCCCCACAGTGCGGGCTGGGGCGCCAGGCACCGCGCGGGCGCTGAGAGTGGGGGTGACCCGCACCCCGGGCCGCCGCCGCGCTCCCAGAAAGGGGACAGAACAAGAGGCAAAAAAAAAAAAAAAAAAAAAAAGCAGCAGCCTGTGGCACCCGGTATTCCCAGGCGGTCTCCCATCCAAGTACTAACCAGGCCCGACCCTGCTTAGCTTCCGAGACCAGACGAGATCGGGGGCGTTCAGGGTGGTGTGGCCCTAGACGGCGGCGGAGGGCGCCCCTGCCCCGCTCGAGAAGCCGAGCCTCTCTGGGCTTCCCCGCCGCCGCCTCCCGCCCCAGGCCCCGCGCCGGGCCGGGCCGGTTGAGTTCGCAGGGACGGGGGTGATGGGCGGGGCGGGGCGGGGCGGGGCGGGGGGCTGTCTCTCTATACACACACACACACTCACACTCACTCACACTCACACAAGATGCGCCTCCACGGCTGGACTCGCCAAGGTGGAGCCCTCCCAGCCCCCCTCGTCTCCTCGCCCGGCCTCCTTCACCTACCCGCTGCCCACCCCCAGCGCGTCGCTGCCTCCCGCTGACTGCGCACGCGCGGGACGCTCGCCCTTTGACCCCAGCCAGGGGCCGCCCTCCCCCACAACCCCTTTCAGCTGCGCCCCCCCCTCGCCCTGTGGGTGGGCTGCCGCCTATTCCCCCGGGCCAGGGCTGGGGCACAGCCAGTGTATGGGGCGTCTCTCTCTGGGGATGTGTCCCATGGGTGGGGTGGGGTGGCGTGGTTTGGGGGGCGCTGAAGAAATCAGTCCCCTCCATCTCCTACCTCTGGAAAACGCCCAAGCCCGTGGAGAACTGCCGGCACCGCTTCGTGGGGGCCGGGACCCTCCTCCGTGTCCTCCTGTGGCCCAGTCCAAGGGGCCTGGGCCTGGCCGGGGCTGCATTGGACCCCGACCACCCTGGCGTGTGGACTCGCTAAAAATCGGCCATTAGATATTGGATTCCAGCTTCCTGGAGGTCATTTCACTAATGAGTGCACCGGAAAGAGTTTCCTAATCCATCTGTGAGGGTGGCAACTGAAAGAGAATTTGAAAGCTGACAGAATAGGCGAGGGAAGGCATAGGAGATTTCCACACCCAGCAAGGAAGACTTTCCCGAAATGGAAGAAAGAAACGAGCAAACAGAGACACCGGTAGCCCGCCCGGAAAAGAGTCTGCCCCTGAGAGAAAGCACCCTGACCAGGTTCACCCGTGGGTGGGTGGGTGGCGAGCTAGCGGCATTCAGAAGAGCGAGGCCCGCAGTCTGTGCGGAAGACACCTGCGCTCGGGTGTGTGTGGCGGCGCGATTCACAAGCAGCTCTAGACGTTAAACCAAGGAGAAGCCAGGGAGTTCCCAACGCCCCAGGTGTCCTCAGCCCACGACTGGCTGCTGTGGGAATGCGAAGCCCGGCTCCTGGTCTCAGAGCGGGGTTCCCAGGAGGATCAGGCTGAAGCTGGGACTCGGCCTCAAAGTGTCCCCTCGCATGGCCACCCCCTTCCCCTTCCTGCTCCTCTACTCCTGGTGCCCCTCCATCCAGGGGCCAGACCTTAAAGAGTCACCGCAAGAGAATCCTGGTCCCAAAGGAGCCTTCTGGGGGACCGGTGCTGAGAGAGGTTGTGGGCATGGCCCGCTGGGGCTCTGCCCGACCCAGGGCTGAGAGATGCCACCTCCCAGCTCTGGGTCCCTGCAGGAAGTGTTGGCAAGCACAGGGCCGGTCCTCCAAAGGCCCAGGTGCAGGGAGCCCAGGCCAAGCAGCCTGTGGAAGAAGCCACTTGCCGTGCCACCCCGGGAACAGGACTGCAGGCCCCGGCCCTTCCCACGTCCTCCTCCTCCTCCTCCTCCTCCTCCCCCCCGGCCCCCCCCCACAGGGCACAGGGCTCAGAGACACCTCAGACTCTTGCTACCCAAAGTGCAAAGGGCATCAGTTGCTCCTCCAACCCCCCCGCCCAGCAGACCACGTTGTCCAGCCAGCCCCCGGGCCTCCCTGGGGTGCCCAGCACAAAAGTGCAGACACCCACCGGACCCTCAATCTCAGTTTTCGGATGTTTTTGCCACTCTAAGGACCCGCAGGCCAGCTGGGCCTTCGGGCAGGACAGAGAGCCCCGGAATCCGACGTGGAGAGCTGCGTGTACGTCCCCATCAGGAGGCGGTCCCCACCTCCGCGGCTCTCCCCTTGCGGGGAGCGGCAGCCCAGCCGGCAGCCGCAGGGCCTCAGGGAAGACACCAGGCTGGGCCCCCGCGGCACAGCGGGGGCACGTCCCCCGCACTCACGCGACTTAGGGACGGCTGCTGGAGACTGCTGCGGCCACCCTGCTGCCGGGTTTCTGGAGGGCTTCCTGGAAGCAGCGTCCACACCAAGCCCTTGGAAGGCCCAGGCGACGGAGGAGCCGGTCAGGCAGGGGCCGAGGACGGTGAGAGGCCGGGCGGGCGGGAAGGAGCATGTCAGGCAGGGGCAGAGGACGGTGACAGGCCGGGCGGGGAGGAGCCGGTCAGGCGGGGGCCCAGGACAGTGACGGGCCTGGCCGGGGAGGAGTGCCTCAGGCAGGGGCAGAGGAGACGGGGGCTGGGTAAGGGTTAGGGTGACAGTTAGGGCACAATTCACAATCGCAAAGACGTGGAAGCCACCCGAGTGCCCATCCATCCAGGAGTGCATGAATAAAATGTGGCGCGTGGACACCACGGAGTGCCATTCGGCTGTGAGGAGCAGCGGTGAGAGGGCGTCTCTCGTGTTCTCCTGGCCAGAGCTGGAACCCGTTCCAGTAAGCCAGGTATCCCAAGAATGGACACACGAGCACCACGTGAGCGCGCTCACCAGCAAATTGGTACGAACGGATGGACGCCTAAGTGGACAGAGAGGAGTCACCTTCATCGGGTGGGTGTCGGGCGGGTGGGGGGAGGGGAGGGGCATACACATCCATTAGGCATGGGGTGGGTGCGCACCGACTGGGGGATGGGCGCACTTGAAGCTCTGACCCGAGGGGGGAGGCTTGGAGAGGGCAAGGCACCCGACCTTAACATTGGTACCCCCACAATACGCTGGAACAACATGAGAGGTATATGAATAAGAACACGGGGGGGGGGGGGCGGACGCGGTGGCTCACGCCTGTAATCCTAGCTCTCTGGGAGGCCGAGGCGGGCGGATTGCTCCAGGTCAGGAGTTCGAAACCAGCCTGAGCAAGAGCGAGACCCCGTCTCTACTAAAAATAGAAAGAAATTAATTGGCCAACTAATATATATAGAAAAACACAGCCGGGCGTGGTGGTGCATGCCTGTAGTCCCAACTACTCGGGAGGCTGAGGCAGCAGGATTGCTTGAGCCCGGAGATTGAGGTTGCTGTGAGCTAGGCTGACGCCATGGCACTCACTCTAGCCTGGGCAGCAAAACGAGACTCTGTCTCAAAAAAAAAAAAAAAAAGAACACAGGGGGGAGGCCGGCACGGGCAACACATGTCACCTGAATACTTGTACTCCCATCATCTGCTTGAAGAGAGAGAGAAAAGAAACTGCAATCATAGAGGTAAGAGACACTTTTTAAAAATAATGAATCCGAAGAGAAAAGTAAAAGGAGGCCTGTGGAGCAGGTCTGGGTGTGACTCCGGATCCCCCAACATCAGGTGCCACCACCAAAGATTCCTGCGTGTAGCCCATAGAACCCCAAAAGCAACGGGACGAGTTCTGGTCACATACTCCCTCAAAATGACATCCTGGCCTTCTTCTGGAACTCCCTCCCCTCTCAGACTCTCAAGGTTTCCTCCAGCGTGTCGGTTCCCACAGAGCAGACCTTTGGTCTGAGACCTGACAGTCCAGATGCCACGCATGCTGCCGCGTGGCGGCGGTGTCGCGGCTTGGGACAAGAGGAGGCCCCACGGTGCGGGCTGGGGCGCCAGGCACCGCGCGGGCGCTGAGAGTGGGGGTGACCCGCACCCCGGGCCGCCGCCGCGCTCCCAGAAAGGGGACAGAACAAGAGGCAAAAAAAAAAAAAAAAAAAAGCAGCAGCCTGTGGCACCCGGTATTCCCAGGCGGTCTCCCATCCAAGTACTAACCAGGCCCGACCCTGCTTAGCTTCCGAGACCAGACGAGATCGGGGGCGTTCAGGGTGGTGTGGCCCTAGACGGCGGCGGAGGGCGCCCCTGCCCCGCTCGAGAAGCCGAGCCTCTCTGGGCTTCCCCGCCGCCGCCTCCCGCCCCAGGCCCCGCGCCGGGCCGGGCCGGTTGAGTTCGCAGGGACGGGGGTGATGGGCGGGGCGGGGCGGGGCGGGGCGGGGGGCTGTCTCTCTATACACACACACACACTCACACTCACTCACACTCACACAAGATGCGCCTCCACGGCTGGACTCGCCAAGGTGGAGCCCTCCCAGCCCCCCTCGTCTCCTCGCCCGGCCTCCTTCACCTACCCGCTGCCCACCCCCAGCGCGTCGCTGCCTCCCGCTGACTGCGCACGCGCGGGACGCTCGCCCTTTGACCCCAGCCAGGGGCCGCCCTCCCCCACAACCCCTTTCAGCTGCGCCCCCCCCTCGCCCTGTGGGTGGGCTGCCGCCTATTCCCCCGGGCCAGGGCTGGGGCACAGCCAGTGTATGGGGCGTCTCTCTCTGGGGATGTGTCCCATGGGTGGGGTGGGGTGGCGTGGTTTGGGGGGCGCTGAAGAAATCAGTCCCCTCCATCTCCTACCTCTGGAAAACGCCCAAGCCCGTGGAGAACTGCCGGCACCGCTTCGTGGGGGCCGGGACCCTCCTCCGTGTCCTCCTGTGGCCCAGTCCAAGGGGCCTGGGCCTGGCCGGGGCTGCATTGGACCCCGACCACCCTGGCGTGTGGACTCGCTAAAAATCGGCCATTAGATATTGGATTCCAGCTTCCTGGAGGTCATTTCACTAATGAGTGCACCGGAAAGAGTTTCCTAATCCATCTGTGAGGGTGGCAACTGAAAGAGAATTTGAAAGCTGACAGAATAGGCGAGGGAAGGCATAGGAGATTTCCACACCCAGCAAGGAAGACTTTCCCGAAATGGAAGAAAGAAACGAGCAAACAGAGACACCGGTAGCCCGCCCGGAAAAGAGTCTGCCCCTGAGAGAAAGCACCCTGACCAGGTTCACCCGTGGGTGGGTGGGTGGCGAGCTAGCGGCATTCAGAAGAGCGAGGCCCGCAGTCTGTGCGGAAGACACCTGCGCTCGGGTGTGTGTGGCGGCGCGATTCACAAGCAGCTCTAGACGTTAAACCAAGGAGAAGCCAGGGAGTTCCCAACGCCCCAGGTGTCCTCAGCCCACGACTGGCTGCTGTGGGAATGCGAAGCCCGGCTCCTGGTCTCAGAGCGGGGTTCCCAGGAGGATCAGGCTGAAGCTGGGACTCGGCCTCAAAGTGTCCCCTCGCATGGCCACCCCCTTCCCCTTCCTGCTCCTCTACTCCTGGTGCCCCTCCATCCAGGGGCCAGACCTTAAAGAGTCACCGCAAGAGAATCCTGGTCCCAAAGGAGCCTTCTGGGGGACCGGTGCTGAGAGAGGTTGTGGGCATGGCCCGCTGGGGCTCTGCCCGACCCAGGGCTGAGAGATGCCACCTCCCAGCTCTGGGTCCCTGCAGGAAGTGTTGGCAAGCACAGGGCCGGTCCTCCAAAGGCCCAGGTGCAGGGAGCCCAGGCCAAGCAGCCTGTGGAAGAAGCCACTTGCCGTGCCACCCCGGGAACAGGACTGCAGGCCCTGGCCCTTCCCACGTCCTCCTCCTCCTCCTCCTCCTCCTCCCCCCGGCCCCCCCCCCACAGGGCACAGGGCTCAGAGACACCTCAGACTCTTGCTACCCAAGGTGCAAAGGGCATCAGTTGCTCCTCCAACCCCCCGCCCAGCAGACCACGTTGTCCAGCCAGCCCCCGGGCCTCCCTGGGGTGCCCAGCACAAAAGTGCAGACACCCACCGGACCCTCAGTCTCAGCTTTCGGATGTTTTTGCCACTCTAAGGACCCGCAGGCCCGCTGGGCCTTCGGGCAGGACAGAGAGCCCCGGGATCCGACGTGGAGAGCTGCGTGTACGTACGTCCCCATCAGGAGGCGGTCCCCAACTCCACGGCTCTCCCCTTGCGGGGAGCGGCAGCCCAGCCGGCAGCCGCAGGGCCTCAGGGAAGACACCAGGGTGGGCCCCCGCGGCACAGCGGGGGCACGTCCCCCGCACTCACGCGACTTAGGGACGGCTGCTGGAGACTGCTGCGGCCACCCTGCTGCCGGGTTTCTGGAGGGCTTCCTGGAAGCAGCGTCCACACCAAGCCCTTGGAAGGCCCAGGCGACGGAGGAGCCGGTCAGGCAGGGGCCGAGGACGGTGAGAGGCCGGGCGGGAAGGAGCATGTCAGGCAGGGGCAGAGGACGGTGACAGGCCGGGCGGGGAGGAGCCGGTCAGGCCGGGGGCCCAGGACAGTGACGGGCCTGGCCGGGGAGGAGTGCGTCAGGCAGGGGCAGAGGAGACGGGCTGGGTAAGGGTTAGGGTGACAGTTAGGGCACAATTCACAATCGCAAAGACGTGGAAGCGACCCGAGTGCCCATCCATCCAGGAGTGCATTAATAAAATGTGGCGCGTGGACACCACGGAGTGCCATTCGGCTGTGAGGAGCAGCGGTGAGAGGGCACCTCTCGTGTTCTCCTGGCCAGAGCTGGAGCCCGTTCCAGTAAGCCAAGTATCCCAAGAATGGACACACGAGCACCACGTGAGCGCGCTCACCAGCAAATTGGTACGAACGGATGGACGCCTAAGTGGACGGAGAGGAATCACCTTCATCGGGTGGGTGTCGGGCGGGTGGGGGGAGGGGATGGGCATCCACATCCATTAGGAATGGGGTGGGTGCGCACCGACTGGGGGATGGGCGCACTTGAAGCTCTGACCCCAGGGGGGAGGCTTGGAGAGGGCAACTGTACCCGACCTTAACACTGGTACCCCCACAATACGCTGGAACAACATGAGAGGTATATGAATGAGAACACAGGGGGGAGGGGGGCACGGGCAACACATGTCACCTGAATACTTGTACTCCCATCATCTGCTTGAAAAGAGAGAGAAAAGAAAATGCAATAATAGAGGTAAGAGACACTTTTTAAAAATAATGAATCCGAAGAGAAAAGTAAAAGGAGGCCTGTGGAGCAGGTCTGGGTGTGACTCCGGATCCCCCAACATCAGGTGCCACCACCAAAGATTCCTGCGTGGAGCCCATAGAACCCCCAAAAGCAACGGGACGAGTTCTGGTCACATACTCCCTCAAAATGACATCCTGGCCTTCTTCTGGAACTCCCTCCCCTCTCAGACTCTCAAGGTTTCCTCCAGCGTGTCGGTTCCCACAGAGCAGACCTTTGGTCTGAGACCTGACAGTCCAGATGCCACGCATGCTGCCGCGTGGCGGCGGTGTCGCGGCTTGGGACAAGAGGAGGCCCCACGGTGCGGGCTGGGGCGCCAGGCACCGCGGCGGGCGCTGAGGGTTGGGGTCACCCCCACCCCGGTCCGCCGCCGCGCTCCCAGAAAGGGGACAGAACAAGAGGCAAAAAAAAAAAAAAAAAAAAAAAAGCAGCAGCCTGTGGCACCCGGTATTCCCAGGCGGTCTCCCATCCAAGTACTAACCAGGCCCGACCCTGCTTAGCTTCCGAGACCAGACGAGATCGGGGGCGTTCAGGGTGGTGTGGCCCTAGACGGCGGCGGAGGGCGCCCCTGCCCCACTCAAGAAGCCAAGCCTCTCTGGGCTTCCCCGCCGCCGCCTCCCGCCCCAGGCCCCGCGCCGGGCCGGGCCTGTTGAGTTCGCCAGCCGGCCAGGTCCCGCGGGCTCCCAGGGACGGGGGTGATGGGCGGGGCGGGGCGGGGGGCTGTCTCTCTATACACACACACACACACTCACACTCACTCACACTCACACAAGATGCGCCTCCACGGCTGGACTAGCCAAGGTGGAGCCCTCCCAGCCCCCCTCGTCTCCTCGCCCGGCCTCCTTCACCTACCCGCCGCCCACCCCCGGTGCGTCGCCGCCGCTGAAGCTGACTGCGCACGCACGCGCGCGGCGCTCGCCCTTTGACCCCAGCCAGGGGCCGCCCTCCCCCACAACCCCTTTCAGCTGCGCCCCCCCCTCGCCCTGTGGGTGGGCTGCCGCCTATTCCCCCAGGTCAGGGCTGGGGCACAGCGCATGGGGGAGGGGAGCGAGTGTATGGGGCGTCTCTCTCTCTCTCTCTCTCTCTCTCTCTCTCTGGATGTGTCCCATGGGTGGGGTGGGGTGGCGTGGTCTGTGGGGCGCTGAAGAAATCAGTCCCCTCCAATTCCTCCCTCTGGAAAACGCCCAAGCCCTTGGAGAACTGCCCGCACCGCTACCGTGGGGGCCGGGACCCTCTTCTGTGTCCTCCTGTGGCCCAGTCCAAGGGGCATGGGCCTGGCTGGGGCTGCATTGGACCCCAACCACCCTGGCGTGTGGACTCGCTAAAAATCGGTGACTAGATATTGGATTCCAGCTTCATTGAGGTCATTTCACTAATGAGTGCACCGGAAAGAGTTTCCTAATCCATCTGTGAGGGTGGCAACTGAAAGAGAATTTTAAAGCTGACAGAATAGGCGAGGAAAGGCATAGGAGAATTCCACACCCAGCAAGGAAGCCTTTCCCGAAATGGAAGAAAGAAAGGAGCAAACAGAGACACCGGTAGCCCGCCCGGAGGAGAGTCTGCCCCTGAGAGAAAGTACCCTGACCAGGTTCACCCGTGGGTGGGTGGCGAGCTAGCGGCATTCAGAAGAGCGAGGCCCGCAGTCTGCGCAGAAGACACCTGCACTCGGGTGTGTGTGGTGGCACAATTCACAAGCAGCTCCAGATGTTAAACCAAGGAGAAGCCAGGGAGTTCCCAACGCCCCAGGTGTCCTCAGCCCACGACTGGCTGCTGTGGGAATGCGAAGCCCGGCTCCTTGTCTCAGAGCGGGACAACCAGGAGGTGTGATGTCCACCCCGGGGTTCCCACGAGGATCAGGCTGAATCTGGGACTTGGACTGAAAGTGTCCCCTCGCGTGGCCACCCCCTTCCCCTTCCTGCTCCTCTACTCCTGGTGCCCCTCCGTCCAGGGGCCAGACCTTAAAGAGTCACCCGCAAGAGAATCCTGGTCCCAAAGGAGCCTTCTGGGGGACCCGTGCTGAGAGAGCTTGTGGGCATGGCCCGCTGGGGCTCTGCCCGACCCAGGGCTGAGAGATGCAACCTCCCAGCTCTGGGTCCCTGCAGGAAGTGTTGGCAAGCACAGGGCCAGTCCTCCAAAGGCCCAGGTGCAGGGAGCCCAGGCCAAGCAGCCCGTGGAAGAAGCCACATGCCGTGCCACCCCGGGAACACGACTGCAGGTCACGGCCTCCCGCTCCTCCTCCTCCTCCTCCTCCTCCTCCTCCTCCTCCTCCCCCCCCTCCCCCCGACATGGTGCAGGGATCAGAGACACCTCAGACACTTGCTACCCAAAGTGCAAAGGGCATCAGTTGCTCCTCCACACCCCCCGCCCAGCAGACCTCGTAGTCCAGCCAGCCCCGGGGCCTCCCTGGGGTGCCCAGCACAAAAGTGCAGACACCCACCGGACCCGCAATCTCAGTTTTCGGATGTTTTTGCCACTCTAAGGACCCGCAGGCCAGCTGGGCCTTCTGGCAGGACAGAGAGCCCCGGAATCCGACGTGGAGAGCTGGGTGTACGTCCTCATGAGGAGGCGGTCCCCACCTCCGCGGCTCTCCCCTTGCGGGGAGTGGCAGCCGCGGGGGGCCTCAGAGAAGACACCAGGCTGGGCCCCGGCGGCACAGCGGGAGCACGTCCCCCGCAGGCCACTTAGGGACGTGCGGCCTGCCGGGGCGGATGGTTGGGTTGCGGGAGACGCTGCATCCGCCCTGCTACCGGGTTCCTGGGAGGGCGTCATGGAACCAGCGTCCACACCAAGCCCTTGGAAGGCCCAGGCGACGGAGGAGCCCCGTCAGGCAGGGGCCGAGGACGGTGACGGCCCGGGCGGGGAGGAGCGTGTCAGGCAGGGGCAGAGGACGGTGACAGGTGACAGGCGGGGCTGGAAGGAGGCAGTCAGGCAGGGGCCATGGAGGAGACTGGCTGGGTAAGGGTTAGGGTTAGAGACAGGGCACAAGTCACAATCAAAGACCTGGAAGCGACCCGAGTGCCCATCGACCCACGAGTGCGTAAATAAAATGTGGCGCGTGGACATCACGGAGTGCCATTTGGCTATGATGAGCAACGGTGAGGGGGCACCTCTCGTGGTTCTCCTGGCCAGAGCTGGAACCCGTTCCAGTAAGCCAAGTATCCCAAGAATGGACACACGAGCACCACGTGCTCGCGCTCACCAGCAAATGGGTACGAACCGATGGACACCTAAGTGGACACAGAGGAATCACCTTCATCAGGTGGGTGTCGGGTGGGTGGGTGGAGGGGATGGGCATACACATCCCTTAGGAATGGGGTGGGTGCGCACCGACTGGGGGATGGGCGCACTTGAAGCTCTGACCCAAGGGGGGAGGCTGGGAGAGGGCAACGCACCCGACCTTAACATTGGTACCCCCACAATACGCTGGAACAACATGAGAGGTAAATGAATAAGAACACAGGGGGGAGGGGGTCACGGGCAACACATGTCACCTTAATACTTGGACTCCCATCATCTGCTTGAAAAGAGAGAGAAAAGAAAATGCAATAATAGAGATAAGAGACACTTTTTTAAAAATAATGTATCCGAAGAGAAAAGTAAAAGGAGGCCTGTGGAGCCGGTCTGGGTGTGACTCCGGATCCCCCAACATCAGGTGCCACCACCAAATATTCCTACGTGTAGCCCATAGAACCCCAAAAGCAACGGGACGAGTACTGGTCCCATACTCCCTCAAAATGACATCCTGGCCTTCTTCTGCAACTCCCTCCCCTCTCAGACTCTCAAGGTTTCCTCCACCGTGTCGGTTCCCACAGAGCAGACCTTTGTTCTGAGACCTGACAGTCCAGATGCCATGCATGCTGCCGCGTGGCGGCGGTGTCGCGGCTCGGGACAAGAGGAGGCCCCACGGTGCGGGCTGTTGCGCCAGGCACCGCGGCGGGCACTGAGGGTGGTGGTCACCCCCAGCCCGGGCTGCCGCCGCCACGCTCCTAGAAACGGGACACAACCAGAGGCCAAAAAAAAAAAGAAGAAGCCTATGGCACCCGGGATTCCCAGGCGGTCTCCCATCCAAGTACTAACCAGGCGCGACCCTGCTTAGCTTCCGAGATCAGAGGAGACGGGGCACATTCAGGGTGGTGTGTCCGTAGATGGCGGAGGGTGCCCCTGCCTCGTTCAAGAAGCTGAGCCTCTGTTCGCTTCCCTGCCTCCTCCTCCCGCCCCAGGCCCTGTGCTGGCGCTGACCCGCGCCGGGCCGGGCCTGTTGAGTTCGCCGGGCCGGGCCTGTTGAGTTCGCCAGCCGTGTCTAGAGGGCTCGGAGGGACGGGGGTGACAGGAGGGGCGGGTCGGTGCGGGCTGGGATCGGCGGGCCGGGGTTGGGGGCTGTCTCTCTATACACACACACTCACACTCACACTCACACTCACTCACTCACACTCACACAAGATACGCCTCCGCGGCAGACCCACCAAGGTCAGTGTCAAGGTCAGGGTCAGGGTCATGGCTAGCGTTAGGGTCAGGGTCAAGGTCAAAGACAGGGTCAGGGTCAGTGGTCGGTCTAGAGTAAGGTTAGATTTAGTGTTAGGTTTAGGGTTAGGGTAGGGATATGGTTAGGGTTATGGTTAATGTTAGGGAAAGTGTTAAATGCATAGCTAGTGTTAGGGTTACATTTAGGGTTAACGTTAGGTTTAGGGACAGGGTCAATGTTAGGGTCAGCGTCAAGGTCAGGGTCAGGGTCATGGTTACATTCACGGTCATGGTCAGGGTCATGGTTAGCGTTAGGGTCTGGGTCAGAGTCAAGGTCAAACCATGGTCAGGGTCAGTGTTCGAGTTAGAGTAAGGTTAGGGTTAGGGATCGATTTAGGGTAGGGTTGCGGTTAGGGTTATGGTCAAGGTAGGGTAAGGGTCAAATGCAGAGCTAGGGTTAGGGTTAGATTTAGCGTTAGGGTTAGGGTCAGGGTCAAGGTCTGGGTCAGCGTCATGTCAGGGTCAGGGTCATGGTTACGGTCAAGGTCAGGATCACGGTCATGGTTAGCGTTAGGGTCATGGTCAGGGTCAAGGTCAAAGGCAGGGTCTGTGTCAGTGTTCGAGTGAGAGTAAGGTTAGGGTTCGGGATCCAGTTAGGGTAGGGTTACGGTTAGGGTTATGGTTAAGATAGGGTAAAGGTTAAATACAGAGCTAGGGTTAGGGTTAGAGTTAGGGTTAGGGTTAGAGTTAGCGTCAGGTCAAAGACAGGATCAGCGTCAAATTCAGGGTCAGGGTCATGGTTACGGTCAGGGTCAGTGTCAGTGTCATGGTTAGCGTTTGGGTCTCGGTCAGGGTCAAGGTGAAAGCCTGGGTCAGGGTCAGTGTTTGGGTTAGACTAAGGTTAGAGTTAGGGTTAGGGTAGGGTTACTGTTAAGGTTATGGTTAAGGTTAGCGTAACGGTTAAATGCATAGCTAGGGTTAGGTTTAGGGTTAGGGTCAGGGTCAAGGTCAGGGTCAGCGTCAAGGTCAAGGTCAGTGTCATGATTATGGTCAAGGTCAGGGTCAGGGTCATGGTTAGCGTTAGGGTCAGGGTCAGGGTCAAGGTCAAAGACAGGGTCAGGGTCAGTGGTCGGTTTACAATAAGGTTAGAGTTAGTGTTAGGTTACGGTTAGGGTAGGGATATGGTTAGGGTTATGGTTAATGTTAGGGTAAGGGTTAAATGCAGAGCTAGGGTTAGGGTTACAATTAGGGTTACGGTTAGGTTTAGGATCAGGGTCAAGATTAGGGTCAGCGTCAAGGTCATGGTCAGGGTCATGGTTAGCCTTAGGGTCTGGGTCAGAGTCAAGGTCAAACCAGGGTCAGGGTCAGGGTTTGAGTTAGAGTAAGGTTAGGGTTAGGGATCGAGTTAGGGTAGGGTTACAGTTAGGGTTATGGGTAAGGTAGGGTAAAGTTCAAATGCAGAGCTAGGGTTAGGGTTAGAGTTAGGGTTAGTGTTTCGGTCAGGGTCAAGGTCAGGGTCAGAGTCAAGGTCATGTTCAGGGTCATGGTTACAGTCAAGGTCAGGATCACGGTCATGGTAGCGTTAGGGTCAGGGTCAGGGTCAAGGTCAAATGCAGGCTTAGGGTCAGTGTTCCGGTTACAGTAAGGTTGCAGTTAGGGTTGGGGTAGGGTTACGGTTAGGGTTATGGTTAAGGTTAGGGTTAGGGTTAAATGCAGACCTAGGGTTAAGGTTACAGTTAGGGTTAGGGTTAGGTTTAGGGTCAGGGTCAGAGTCAGCGTCAAGGTCATGGTCAGTGTCATGGTTACATTCAAGTTCATGGTCAGGGTCATGGTTAGCGTTAGGTCTGGGTCAGGGTCAAGGTCAAAGACAGGGTCAGGGTCAGTGGTCTGGTTAGGGTAAGGTTCGAGTTTGGGTTAGGGTTAGGGTTAGGGTAGGGATACGGTTAGGGTTATGGTTAATGTTAGGGTAATTGTTAAATGCAGAGCTAGGGTTAGGGTTACAGTTAGGGTTAGGGTTAGGTTTAGGGTCCGGGTCAAGGTCAGGGTCAGCCTCAAGGTCAGTGTCAGGGTCATGGTTACTTTCAAGGTCATGATCAGCGTCAAAATTAGCGTTAGGTTCTGGGTCAGAGTCAAGGTCGAAGGCAGGGTCAGGGTCAGTGTTCGGGTTAGAGTAAGGGTACGGTTAGGGATCGAGTTAGGGTAGGGTTACGGTTAGGGTTATGGTTAAGATAGGGTAAAGGTTAAATGCAGAGCTAGGGTTAGTGTTAGAGTTAGGGTTAGGGTTAGGGTCAGGGTCAAGGTCAGGGTCAGCGACAAATTCAGGGTCAGGGTCATGGTTACGGTCAGTGTCAGTGTCAGAATCATGGTTAGCTTTAAGGTCAAGGTCAGGGTCAAGGTCAAAGGCAGCGTCAGGGTCAGTGTTCGGGTTAGAGTAAGGTTAGGGTTAGGGATCGAGTTAGGGAAGGGTTAAGTTTAGGGTTATGGTTAAGATAGGGTAAAGGTTAAATGCAGAGCTAGGGTTAGGGTTAGAGTTAGGGTTAGAGTTAGGGTCAGGATCAAGGTCAGGGTCAGCGACAAATTCAGGGTCAGTGTCATGGTTACGGTCAGGGTCAGTGTCAGAATCATGGTTAGCGTTTGTGTCTCGGTCAGGATCAAGGTGAAAGTCTGGGTCAGGGTCAGTGTTCGGGTTAGAGTAAGGTTATAGTTAGGGTTAGGGTAGGGTTACGGTTAGGGTTATGGTTAGGGTTAGCGTAATGGCTAAATGCAGAGCTAGGGTTAAGTTTAGAGTTAGGGTCAGGGTCAAGGTCAGGGTCAGCATCATGGTTATGGTCAAGTTCTGGGTCATGGTCATGGTTAGCGTTAGGGTCAGGGTCAGGGTCAACGTCAAAGGCAAGGTCACGGTCAGTGTTCGGGTTAGAATAAGGTTACAGTTTGGGTTAGGGTAGGGTTACGGTTAGGGTTATGGTTAAGGTTACGGTAAGGGTTCAATGCAGAGCTAGGGTTAGGGTTAGAGTTAGGGTTAGGGTTAGTTTGGCGTCAGGGTCAAGGTCAGGGTCAGCTTCAAGGTCAGGGTAAGGGTCATGGTTATGGTCAAGGTCAGGATCAGGATCATGGTTAGCGTTAGGGTCTGGGTAAGACTCAAGGTCAAAGCAATTGTCAGGGTCTGTGTTTGGGTTTGAGTAACATTAGGGATAGGATACGGTTACTGTTAGGGTTATGGTGATGGTTAGGGTAAAGGTTCAATGCAGAGCTAGGGTTAGGGTTAGAGTTAGGGTAGGGTCACGGTCAAGGTCAGTGTCAGCGTCAGGGTCAGGGTCAGGTTCATGGGTATGGTCAAGGTCAGGGTGAGGGTTTTGGTTAGCGTTCGGGTCAGGGTCAGGGTCATGGTCAACGCCTGTGTTAGGGTCAGTGTTTGGGTTAGAGTAAGGTTAGAGTTAGGGTACGGGTTAGGGTAGGGTTACGGGTAGGGTTATGGTTAAGGTTACGGTAAGGGTTAAATGTAGAGCTAAGGTTAGGGGTAGAGTTAGAGTTAGGGTTAGAGTCACCGTCAAGGACAGAGTCAGCTTCAAGGTAGGGTCAGAGTCATGGTTAAGGTCAAGGTCAGGATCAGGGTCATGGTTAGCTTTAGGGTCTGGGTCAGGGTCAAGGTCAAAACCTGGGTCAGGGTCAGTGTTTGGGTTAGAATAAGGTTAGAGTTAGGGTTATGCTAGTGGTACGGTTAGGGATATGGTTAAGGTTAGTGTAAGTGTTAAATACAGACCAAGGGTTAAGGTTAAAGTTTGGGTTAGGGTTAGGTTTACGGTCAGGGTCAGCGTCAAGGTAATGGTCAGTGTCATGGTTACATTCAAGGTCATGGTCAGGGTCATGGTTAGCGTTAGGGTCTGGGTCAGGGTCAAGGTCAAAGACAGTGTCAAGGTCAGTGTTCTGGGTAGAGTAAGGTTTGAGTTAGGGTTAGGGTTAGGGATAGGGTAGGGTTACTGTTAGGGTTCTGGTTATGGTTAGAGTAAGGGTAGAGTATGGTAGACTTAGGGTTAGCGTTATGATCAGGGTCAAGGTCAGGATCGGGGTCATGATTACATTCAAGGTCAGGATCAGGGTCAAGGTCAAACCAGGGTCAGGGTTTGTGTTCAGGTTAGAGTAAGTTTAGAGTTAGGGTTAGGGTAGGTGTTCGGTTAGCGGTATGGTTAATGTTAGGGTAAGGGTTAAATGCAGAGCTAGGGTTATGGTTAGAGTTAGGGTTAGGGTTAGGTTTGGCATAAGGGTCAAGGTCAGAGTCAGCTTCAAGGTCACGGTAAGGGTCATGGTTACGGTCAAGGTCAGGGTCAGGGTCATGGTTAGCGTTAGGATCTGTGTAAGACTCAAGGTCAAAGCAAGGGTCAGGGTCTGTGTTTGGGTTTGAGTAACGTTAGGGTTAGGGTAGGGTTACTGTTAGGGTTATTGTTAAGGTTATGGTAAGGGTTCAATGCAGAGCTAGGGTTAGGGTTAGAGTTAGGGTTAGGGTCACTGCCAAGGTCAGGATCAGCGTCAAGGTCAGGGTCAGGGTAATGGGTATAGTCAAGTTCAGGGTTTGGGTCATGGTTAGCGTTCGGGTCAGGGTAACGGTCAAGGTCAAAGACAGGATCAGGGTCAGTTTTCCAGTTAGAGTAAGATTAGGGTAAGGGTTAGGGTAGGGTTACGGTTAGGATTATGGTTAAGGTTAGGTTAAGGGTTAAATGCAGAGCTAGGGTTAGAGTTAGGGTTAGGGTTAGGGTTAGGGTTAGGGTCACGGTCAATGTCAGGGTCAGCGTCAAGGTCAGGGTCAGGGTCATATGTACTGTCAAATTCAGGGTCTGGGTTATGGTTAGAGTTTGGGTCTCGGTCAGGGTCAAGGTGAAAGCCTGGGTCAGGGTCAGTGTTCGGGTTAGAGTAAGGTTAGGGTTAGGGATCGAGTTAGGGTAGGGTTACGGTTAGAGTTATGGTTAAGATAGGGTAAAGGTTTAATGCAGAGCTAAGGTTAGGGTTAGGGTTAGCGTCAGGGTCAATGTCAGGGTCAGCGTCAAATTCAGGGTCAGGGTCATGGTTAGGTCAGGGTCAGTGTCAGGGTCATGGTTAGCGTTTGGGTCTCGGTAAGGGTGAAGGTGAAAGCCTGGGTCAGGGTCAGTGTTCGGGTTATAGTAAGGTTAGAGTTAGGGTTAGGGTAGGGTTACTGTAAGGGTTATGGTTAAGGTTAGCGTAACGGTTAAATGCATAGCTAGGGTTAGGTTTAGGTTTAGGGTCAGGGTCAAGGTCAGGGTCAGCGTCAAGGTCAAGGTCAGGGTCATGGTTATGGTCAAGGACAGGGTCAGGGTCATGGTTGGCGTTAGGGTCAGGGTCAGGGTCAAGGTCAAAGACAGGGCTAGGGTCAGTGGTCGGTTTACAATAAGGTTAGAGTTAGGGTTAGGTTTACGGTTAGGGTAGGGATATGGTTAATGTTAGGGTAAGGGTTAAATGCAGAGCTAGGGTTAGGGTTACAATTAGGTTTACGGTTAGGTTTAGGGTCACGGTCAAGATTAGGGTCAGCGTCAAGGTCAGGGTCAGGGTCATGGTTACAGTCAAGTCATGGTCAGGGTCATGGTAAGCCTTAGGGTCTGGGTCAGACTCAAGGTCAAAGCAAGGGTCAGGGTCTGTGTTTGGGTTTGAGTAACGTTAGGATCAGGGTAGGGTTACTGTTAGGGTTATGGTTAAGGCTAGGCTAAGGGTTCAAGACAGAGCTAGGGTTAGGTTTAGAGTTAGGGTTAGGATCACGGTGAAGGTCAGGGTCAGCATCAAGGTCAGGGTCAGAGTCATGTGTATGGTCAAGGTCAGGGTCTGGGTTTTGGTTAGCATTCTGGTCAGGGTCAGGGTCAAGGTCAAATCCTGGGTTAGGGTCAGTGTTCGGGTTAGAGTAAGGTTAGAGTTAGGGTAAGGGTTAGGGTAAAGATACTGTTAGGGTTATGGTTAAGGTTACGGTAAGGTTTAAATGGAGAGTTAGGGTTATGGTTACAGTTAGGGTTAGGGTTAGGTTTAGGGTCAGGGTCAGGGTCAGCGTCAAGATCAGGGTCAGGGTGATGGTTACATTCAACGTCATGATCAGAGTCATGGTTAGCCTTATGGTCTGGGTTAGATTCAAGGTCAAACCAGGGTCAGGGTCAGTGTTTGAGTTAGAGTAAGGTTATGGTTAGGGATCGAGTTACGGTAGGGTTACGGTTAGGGTTATGGTTAAGGTAGGGTAAAGATCAAATGCAGAGCTAGGGTTAGGGTTAGAGTTAGGGTTAGGGTTAGGTTTGGGGTCAGGGTCAAGGTCAGGGTCAGTGTCATGGGTATGGTCAAGGTCAGGGTTAGGGTTTGGGTTAGCGTCCTGGTCATGGTCAGGGTCAAGCTCAAAGCCTGATTTAGGGTCAGTGTTTGAATTACAGTAAGATTAGGGTTAGGGATCGAGTTACGGTAGGGTTACGGTTAGGGTTATGTTTAAGGTAGGGTAATGGTCAAATGCAGAGCTAGGGTTAGGGTTACATTTAGCGATAGGGTTAGAGTCAGGGTCAAGGTCTGGGTCAGCGTCAAGGTCAGCTTCAGCATCATGGTTACGGTCAAGGGCAGGATCACGGTCATGGTATGCATTAGGGTCAGGGTCAGGGTCAAGGTCAAACGCAGGGTCAGGGTCAGTTTTCGGGTTAGAATAAGTTTACAGTTAGGGTTCGGGTAGTGTTACAGTTAGCATTATGGTTAAGGTTAGCGTAAGGGTTAAATGCAGAGCTAGGGTTAGGGTTACAGTTACGGATAGGGTTAGGTTTAGAGTGTGGGTCAGCCTCAAGGTCAGTGTCAGGGTCATGGTTATGTTCAAGGTCATGATCAGGGTCAAAATTAGCGTTAGGTTCTGGGTCAGAGTCAAGGTCAAAGCCAGGGTCAGTGTTCGGGTTAGAGTAAGGTTAGGGTTAGGGTTACGGGTTAGGGTTAGGGTTAGGGTAGGGTAGGCATACTGTTAGGGTTCTGGTTATGGTTAGGGTAAGGGTTAAATGTAGAGCCTGGGTTAAGGTTAGACTTAGGGTTAGCGTTATGATCAGGGTCAAGGTCAGGGTCGGGGTCATGGTTACATTCAAGGTCAGGGTCAGGGTCAAGGTCAATCCAGGGTCAGGGTCAGTGTTCGGGTTAGAGTAATGTTAGAGTTATGGGTATGGTAGGGTTTCGGTTAGCGGTATGGTTAAGGTTAGGGTAAGGGTTAAATGCAGAGCTAGGGTTTGGGTTAGAGTTAGGTTTAGTGTTAGGGTCAGGGTCAAGGTCTGGTCAGTGTCAAGGTCAGCATCAGGGTCATGGGTATGGTCAAGGTCAGGTTCAGGGTTTTGGTTTGGGTCAGGGTCAGGGTCAAGGTCGAAGCCTGGGTTAGGGTCAGTGTTCGGGTTAGAGTAAGGTTAGAGTTAGGCTAAGGGTTAGGGTAGGGTTACGGTTAGCGTTATGGTTAACGTTACGGTAAGGGATAAATGCAGAGCTAAGGTTAGGTTTAGAGTTAGGGTTAGGGTTAGAGTCACGGTCAAGGACAGGGTCAGCGTGAAGGTCAGGGTCAGGGTCATGGTTACGGTCAAGGTCAGGTTCTGGGTCATGGTTAGCGTTCTGATCAGAGTCATGGTCAAGGTCAAAGGCAGGATCATGGTCAGTGTTCGAGTTAGAGTAAGGTTAGGGTTAGGGTGAGGGTAGGGTTCCTGTTAGGGTTACGGTTTAGGTTAGGGTAAGGGTTAATTGCAGAGCTATGGTTAGGGTTAGAGTTAGGGTTAGGGTCAGGGTCAAGGTCAGGGTCAGCATCAAATTCAGGGTCAGGGTCATGGTTACGGTCAGGGTCAGTGTCCGGGTCATGGTTAGCGTTTGGGTCTCGGTCAGGGTCAAGGTGAAAGCCTGGGTCAGGGTCAGTGTTTGGGTTAGAGTACGGTTAGAGTTAGGGTTAGGGTAGTATTACGGTAAGGGTTATGGTTAAGGTTAGCGTAATGGTTAAATGCAGAGCTAGGTTTAGGTTTAGAGTTAGGTTTAGGGTTAGGGTCAGGGTCAAGGTCAGGTCAGTGACAAG
This sequence comes from Microcebus murinus, assembly GCF_040939455.1. Taxonomy (NCBI): domain Eukaryota; kingdom Metazoa; phylum Chordata; class Mammalia; order Primates; family Cheirogaleidae; genus Microcebus; species Microcebus murinus. The sequence goes on from NC_134126.1 coordinate 1,838,818, forward strand.
GTCATGGTCAGGGTCATGGCTATGGTCAAGGTCAGGGTCAGGGTCATGGTTAGCCTTAGGGTCAGGGTCAAGGTCAAAGACAGGGTCAGGGTCAGTGGTCGGTTTAGAGTAAGGTTAGAGTTAGGGTTAGGGTTAGGGTTAGGGTAGGTTTACGATTAGTGTTATGGTTAAGGTTAGCATAAGGGTTAAATGCAAAGCTAGGGTTAGGGTTACAGTTACGGTTAGGGTCAGGGTCAGGGTCAAGGTCAAAGACAGGGTCAGGGTCAGTGGTGGGTTTACAATAAGGTTAGAGTTAGTGTTAGGTTACGGTTAGGGTAGGGATATGGTTAGGGTTATGGTTAATGTTAGGGTAAGGGTTAAATGCAGAGCTAGGGTTAGGGTTACAATTAGGGTTACGGTTAGGTTTAGGATCAGGGTCAAGATTAGGGTCAGCGTCAAGGTCATGGTCAGGGTCATGGTTAGCCTTAGGGTCTGGGTCAGAGTCAAGGTCAAACCAGGGTCAGGGTCAGGGTTTGAGTTAGAGTAAGGTTAGGGTTAGGGATCGAGTTAGGGTAGGGTTACAGTTAGGGTTATGCGTAAGGTAGGGTAAAGTTCAAATGCAGAGCTAGGGTTAGGGTTAGAGTTAGGGTTAGTGTTACGGTCAGGGTCAAGGTCAGGGTCAGAGTCAAGGTCATGTTCAGGGTCATGGTTACAGTCAAGGTCAGGATCACGGTCATGGTAGCGTTAGGGTCAGGGTCAGGGTCAAGGTCAAATGCAGGCTTAGGGTCAGTGTTCCGGTTACAGTAAGGTTGCAGTTAGGGTTGGGGTAGGGTTACGGTTAGGGTTATGGTTAAGGTTAGGGTTAGGGTTAAATGCAGACCTAGGGTTAAGGTTACAGTTAGGGTTAGGGTTAGGTTTAGGGTCAGGGTCAGAGTCAGCGTCAAGGTCATGGTCAGTGTCATGGTTACATTCAAGTTCATGGTCAGGGTCATGGTTATCGTTAGGTCTGGGTCAGGGTCAAGGTCAAAGACAGGGTCAGGGTCAGTGGTCTGGTTAGAGTAAGGTTCGAGTTTGGGTTAGGGTTAGGGTTAGGGTAGGGATACGGTTAGGGTTATGGTTAATGTTAGGGTAATTGTTAAATGCAGAGCTAGGGTTAGGGTTACAGTTAGGGTTAGGGTTAGGTTTAGGGTCCGGGTCAAGGTCAGGGTCAGCCTCAAGGTCAGTGTCATGGTCATGGTTACTTTCAAGGTCATGATCAGCGTCAAAATTAGCGTTAGGTTCTGGGTCAGAGTCAAGGTCGAAGGCAGGGTCAGGGTCAGTGTTCGGGTTAGAGTAAGGGTACGGTTAGGGATCGAGTTAGGGTAGGGTTACGGTTAGGGTTATGGTTAAGATAGGGTAAAGGTTAAATGCAGAGCTAGGGTTAGTGTTAGAGTTAGGGTTAGGGTTAGGGTCAGGGTCAAGGTCAGGGTCAGCGACAAATTCAGGGTCAGGGTCATGGTTACGGTCAGGGTCAGTGTCAGAATCATGGTTAGCTTTAAGGTCAAGGTCAGGGTCAAGGTCAAAGGCAGCGTCAGGGTCAGTGTTCGGGTTAGAGTAAGGTTAGGGTTAGGGATCGAGTTAGGGAAGGGTTAAGTTTAGGGTTATGGTTAAGATAGGGTAAAGGTTAAATGCAGAGCTAGGGTTAGGGTTAGAGTTAGGGTTAGAGTTAGGGTCAGGATCAAGGTCAGGGTCAGCGACAAATTCAGGGTCAGTGTCATGGTTACGGTCAGGGTCAGTGTCAGAATCATGGTTAGCGTTTGTGTCTCGGTCAGGATCAAGGTGAAAGTCTGGGTCAGGGTCAGTGTTCGGGTTAGAGTAAGGTTATAGTTAGGGTTAGGGTAGGGTTACGGTTAGGGTTATGGTTAGGGTTAGCGTAATGGCTAAATGCAGAGCTAGGGTTAAGTTTAGAGTTAGGGTCAGGGTCAAGGTCAGGGTCAGCATCATGGTTATGGTCAAGTTCTGGGTCATGGTCATGGTTAGCGTTAGGGTCAGGGTCAGGGTCAACGTCAAAGGCAAGGTCACGGTCAGTGTTCGGGTTAGAATAAGGTTACAGTTTGGGTTAGGGTAGGGTTACGGTTAGGGTTATGGTTAAGGTTACGGTAAGGGTTCAATGCAGAGCTAGGGTTAGGGTTAGAGTTAGGGTTAGGGTTAGTTTGGCGTCAGGGTCAAGGTCAGGGTCAGCTTCAAGGTCAGGGTAAGGGTCATGGTTATGGTCAAGGTCAGGATCAGGATCATGGTTAGCGTTAGGGTCTGGGTAAGACTCAAGGTCAAAGCAATTGTCAGGGTCTGTGTTTGGGTTTGAGTAACATTAGGGATAGGATACGGTTACTGTTAGGGTTATGGTGATGGTTAGGGTAAAGGTTCAATGCAGAGCTAGGGTTAGGGTTAGAGTTAGGGTAGGGTCACGGTCAAGGTCAGTGTCAGCGTCAGGGTCAGGGTCAGGTTCATGGGTATGGTCAAGGTCAGGGTGAGGGTTTTGGTTAGCGTTCGGGTCAGGGTCAGGGTCATGGTCAACGCCTGTGTTAGGGTCAGTGTTTGGGTTAGAGTAAGGTTAGAGTTAGGGTACGGGTTAGGGTAGGGTTACGGGTAGGGTTATGGTTAAGGTTACGGTAAGGGTTAAATGTAGAGCTAAGGTTAGGGGTAGAGTTAGAGTTAGGGTTAGAGTCACCGTCAAGGACAGAGTCAGCTTCAAGGTAGGGTCAGAGTCATGGTTAAGGTCAAGGTCAGGATCAGGGTCATGGTTAGCTTTAGGGTCTGGGTCAGGGTCAAGGTCAAAACCTGGGTCAGGGTCAGTGTTTGGGTTAGAATAAGGTTAGAGTTAGGGTTATGCTAGTGGTACGGTTAGGGATATGGTTAAGGTTAGTGTAAGTGTTAAATACAGACCAAGGGTTAAGGTTAAAGTTTGGGTTAGGGTTAGGTTTACGGTCAGGGTCAGCGTCAAGGTAATGGTCAGTGTCATGGTTACATTCAAGGTCATGGTCAGGGTCATGGTTAGCGTTAGGGTCTGGGTCAGGGTCAAGGTCAAAGACAGTGTCAAGGTCAGTGTTCTGGGTAGAGTAAGGTTTGAGTTAGGGTTAGGGTTAGGGATAGGGTAGGGTTACTGTTAGGGTTCTGGTTATGGTTAGAGTAAGGGTAGAGTATGGTAGACTTAGGGTTAGCGTTATGATCAGGGTCAAGGTCAGGATCGGGGTCATGATTACATTCAAGGTCAGGATCAGGGTCAAGGTCAAACCAGGGTCAGGGTTTGTGTTCAGGTTAGAGTAAGTTTAGAGTTAGGGTTAGGGTAGGTTTTCGGTTAGCGGTATGGTTAATGTTAGGGTAAGGGTTAAATGCAGAGCTAGGGTTATGGTTAGAGTTAGGGTTAGGGTTAGGTTTGGCATAAGGGTCAAGGTCAGAGTCAGCTTCAAGGTCACGGTAAGGGTCATGGTTACGGTCAAGGTCAGGGTCAGGGTCATGGTTAGCGTTAGGATCTGTGTAAGACTCAAGGTCAAAGCAAGGGTCAGGGTCTGTGTTTGGGTTTGAGTAACGTTAGGGTTAGGGTAGGGTTACTGTTAGGGTTATTGTTAAGGTTATGGTAAGGGTTCAATGCAGAGCTAGGGTTAGGGTTAGAGTTAGGGTTAGGGTCACTGCCAAGGTCAGGATCAGCGTCAAGGTCAGGGTCAGGGTAATGGGTATAGTCAAGTTCAGGGTTTGGGTCATGGTTAGCGTTCGGGTCAGGGTAACGGTCAAGGTCAAAGACAGGATCAGGGTCAGTTTTCCAGTTAGAGTAAGATTAGGGTAAGGGTTAGGGTAGGGTTACGGTTAGGATTATGGTTAAGGTTAGGTTAAGGGTTAAATGCAGAGCTAGGGTTAGAGTTAGGGTTAGGGTTAGGGTTAGGGTTAGGGTCACGGTCAATGTCAGGGTCAGCGTCAAGGTCAGGGTCAGGGTCATATGTACTGTCAAATTCAGGGTCTGGGTTATGGTTAGAGTTTGGGTCTCGGTCAGGGTCAAGGTGAAAGCCTGGGTCAGGGTCAGTGTTCGGGTTAGAGTAAGGTTAGGGTTAGGGATCGAGTTAGGGTAGGGTTACGGTTAGAGTTATGGTTAAGATAGGGTAAAGGTTTAATGCAGAGCTAAGGTTAGGGTTAGGGTTAGCGTCAGGGTCAATGTCAGGGTCAGCGTCAAATTCAGGGTCAGGGTCATGGTTAGGTCAGGGTCAGTGTCAGGGTCATGGTTAGCGTTTGGGTCTCGGTAAGGGTGAAGGTGAAAGCCTGGGTCAGGGTCAGTGTTCGGGTTATAGTAAGGTTAGAGTTAGGGTTAGGGTAGGGTTACTGTAAGGGTTATGGTTAAGGTTAGCGTAACGGTTAAATGCATAGCTAGGGTTAGGTTTAGGTTTAGGGTCAGGGTCAAGGTCAGGGTCAGCGTCAAGGTCAAGGTCAGGGTCATGGTTATGGTCAAGGTCAGGGTCAGGGTCATGGTTGGCGTTAGGGTCAGGGTCAGGGTCAAGGTCAAAGACAGGGCTAGGGTCAGTGGTCGGTTTACAATAAGGTTAGAGTTAGGGTTAGGTTTACGGTTAGGGTAGGGATATGGTTAATGTTAGGGTAAGGGTTAAATGCAGAGCTAGGGTTAGGGTTACAATTAGGTTTACGGTTAGGTTTAGGGTCACGGTCAAGATTAGGGTCAGCGTCAAGGTCAGGGTCAGGGTCATGGTTACAGTCAAGTCATGGTCAGGGTCATGGTTAGCCTTAGGGTCTGGGTCAGACTCAAGGTCAAAGCAAGGGTCAGGGTCTGTGTTTGGGTTTGAGTAACGTTAGGATCAGCGTAGGGTTACTGTTAGGGTTATGGTTAAGGCTAGGCTAAGGGTTCAAGACAGAGCTAGGGTTAGGTTTAGAGTTAGGGTTAGGATCACGGTGAAGGTCAGGGTCAGCATCAAGGTCAGGGTCAGAGTCATGTGTATGGTCAAGGTCAGGGTCTGGGTTTTGGTTAGCATTCTGGTCAGGGTCAGGGTCAAGGTCAAATCCTGGGTTAGGGTCAGTGTTCGGGTTAGAGTAAGGTTAGAGTTAGGGTAAGGGTTAGGGTAAAGATACTGTTAGGGTTATGGTTAAGGTTACGGTAAGGTTTAAATGGAGAGTTAGGGTTATGGTTACAGTTAGGGTTAGGGTTAGGTTTAGGGTCAGGGTCAGGGTCAGCGTCAAGATCAGGGTCAGGGTGATGGTTACATTCAACGTCATGATCAGAGTCATGGTTAGCCTTATGGTCTGGGTTAGATTCAAGGTCAAACCAGGGTCAGGGTCAGTGTTTGAGTTAGAGTAAGGTTATGGTTAGGGATCGAGTTACGGTAGGGTTACGGTTAGGGTTATGGTTAAGGTAGGGTAAAGATCAAATGCAGAGCTAGGGTTAGGGTTAGAGTTAGGGTTAGGGTTAGGTTTGGGGTCAGGGTCAAGGTCAGGGTCAGTGTCATGGGTATGGTCAAGGTCAGGGTTAGGGTTTGGGTTAGCGTCCTGGTCATGGTCAGGGTCAAGCTCAAAGCCTGATTTAGGGTCAGTGTTTGAATTACAGTAAGATTAGGGTTAGGGATCGAGTTACGGTAGGGTTACGGTTAGGGTTATGTTTAAGGTAGGGTAATGGTCAAATGCAGAGCTAGGGTTAGGGTTACATTTAGCGATAGGGTTAGAGTCAGGGTCAAGGTCTGGGTCAGCGTCAAGGTCAGCTTCAGCATCATGGTTACGGTCAAGGGCAGGATCACGGTCATGGTATGCATTAGGGTCAGGGTCAGGGTCAAGGTCAAACGCAGGGTCAGGGTCAGTTTTCGGGTTAGAATAAGTTTACAGTTAGGGTTCGGGTAGTGTTACAGTTAGCATTATGGTTAAGGTTAGCGTAAGGGTTAAATGCAGAGCTAGGGTTAGGGTTACAGTTACGGATAGGGTTAGGTTTAGAGTGTGGGTCAGCCTCAAGGTCAGTGTCAGGGTCATGGTTATGTTCAAGGTCATGATCAGGGTCAAAATTAGCGTTAGGTTCTGGGTCAGAGTCAAGGTCAAAGCCAGGGTCAGTGTTCGGGTTAGAGTAAGGTTAGGGTTAGGGTTACGGGTTAGGGTTAGGGTTAGGGTAGGGTAGGCATACTGTTAGGGTTCTGGTTATGGTTAGGGTAAGGGTTAAATGTAGAGCCTGGGTTAAGGTTAGACTTAGGGTTAGCGTTATGATCAGGGTCAAGGTCAGGGTCGGGGTCATGGTTACATTCAAGGTCAGGGTCAGGGTCAAGGTCAATCCAGGGTCAGGGTCAGTGTTCGGGTTAGAGTAATGTTAGAGTTATGGGTATGGTAGGGTTTCGGTTAGCGGTATGGTTAAGGTTAGGGTAAGGGTTAAATGCAGAGCTAGGGTTTGGGTTAGAGTTAGGTTTAGTGTTAGGGTCAGGGTCAAGGTCTGGTCAGTGTCAAGGTCAGCATCAGGGTCATGGGTATGGTCAAGGTCAGGTTCAGGGTTTTGGTTTGGGTCAGGGTCAGGGTCAAGGTCGAAGCCTGGGTTAGGGTCAGTGTTCGGGTTAGAGTAAGGTTAGAGTTAGGCTAAGGGTTAGGGTAGGGTTACGGTTAGCGTTATGGTTAACGTTACGGTAAGGGATAAATGCAGAGCTAAGGTTAGGTTTAGAGTTAGGGTTAGGGTTAGAGTCACGGTCAAGGACAGGGTCAGCGTGAAGGTCAGGGTCAGGGTCATGGTTACGGTCAAGGTCAGGTTCTGGGTCATGGTTAGCGTTCTGATCAGAGTCATGGTCAAGGTCAAAGGCAGGATCATGGTCAGTGTTCGAGTTAGAGTAAGGTTAGGGTTAGGGTGAGGGTAGGGTTCCTGTTAGGGTTACGGTTTAGGTTAGGGTAAGGGTTAATTGCAGAGCTATGGTTAGGGTTAGAGTTAGGGTTAGGGTCAGGGTCAAGGTCAGGGTCAGCATCAAATTCAGGGTCAGGGTCATGGTTACGGTCAGGGTCAGTGTCCGGGTCATGGTTAGCGTTTGGGTCTCGGTCAGGGTCAAGGTGAAAGCCTGGGTCAGGGTCAGTGTTTGGGTTAGAGTACGGTTAGAGTTAGGGTTAGGGTAGTATTACGGTAAGGGTTATGGTTAAGGTTAGCGTAATGGTTAAATGCAGAGCTAGGTTTAGGTTTAGAGTTAGGTTTAGGGTTAGGGTCAGGGTCAAGGTCAGGTCAGTGACAAGGTCATGGTCAGGGTCATGGCTATGGTCAAGGTCAGGGTCAGGGTCATGGTTAGCCTTAGGGTCAGGGTCAAGGTCAAAGACAGGGTCAGGGTCAGTGGTCGGTTTAGAGTAAGGTTAGAGTTAGGGTTAGGGTTAGGGTTAGGGTAGGTTTACGATTAGTGTTATGGTTAAGGTTAGCATAAGGGTTAAATGCAAAGCTAGGGTTAGGGTTACAGTTACGGTTAGGGTCAGGGTCAGGGTCAAGGTCAAAGACAGGGTCAGGGTCAGTGGTGGGTTTACAATAAGGTTAGAGTTAGTGTTAGGTTACGGTTAGGGTAGGGATATGGTTAGGGTTATGGTTAATGTTAGGGTAAGGGTTAAATGCAGAGCTAGGGTTAGGGTTACAATTAGGGTTACGGTTAGGTTTAGGATCAGGGTCAAGATTAGGGTCAGCGTCAAGGTCATGGTCAGGGTCATGGTTAGCCTTAGGGTCTGGGTCAGAGTCAAGGTCAAACCAGGGTCAGGGTCAGGGTTTGAGTTAGAGTAAGGTTAGGGTTAGGGATCGAGTTAGGGTAGGGTTACAGTTAGGGTTATGCGTAAGGTAGGGTAAAGTTCAAATGCAGAGCTAGGGTTAGGGTTAGAGTTAGGGTTAGTGTTACGGTCAGGGTCAAGGTCAGGGTCAGAGTCAAGGTCATGTTCAGGGTCATGGTTACAGTCAAGGTCAGGATCACGGTCATGGTAGCGTTAGGGTCAGGGTCAGGGTCAAGGTCAAATGCAGGCTTAGGGTCAGTGTTCCGGTTACAGTAAGGTGTGCAGTTAGGGTTGGGGTAGGGTTACGGTTAGGGTTATGGTTAAGGTTAGGGTTAGGGTTAAATGCAGACCTAGGGTTAAGGTTACAGTTAGGGTTAGGGTTAGGTTTAGGGTCAGGGTCAGAGTCAGCGTCAAGGTCATGGTCAGTGTCATGGTTACATTCAAGTTCATGGTCAGGGTCATGGTTAGCGTTAGGTCTGGGTCAGGGTCAAGGTCAAAGACAGGGTCAGGGTCAGTGGTCTGGTTAGAGTAAGGTTCGAGTTTGGGTTAGGGTTAGGGTTAGGGTAGGGATACGGTTAGGGTTATGGTTAATGTTAGGGTAATTGTTAAATGCAGAGCTAGGGTTAGGGTTACAGTTAGGGTTAGGGTTAGGTTTAGGGTCCGGGTCAAGGTCAGGGTCAGCCTCAAGGTCAGTGTCAGGGTCATGGTTACTTTCAAGGTCATGATCAGCGTCAAAATTAGCGTTAGGTTCTGGGTCAGAGTCAAGGTCGAAGGCAGGGTCAGGGTCAGTGTTCGGGTTAGAGTAAGGGTACGGTTAGGGATCGAGTTAGGGTAGGGTTACGGTTAGGGTTATGGTTAAGATAGGGTAAAGGTTAAATGCAGAGCTAGGGTTAGTGTTAGAGTTAGGGTTAGGGTTAGGGTCAGGGTCAAGGTCAGGGTCAGCGACAAATTCAGGGTCAGGGTCATGGTTACGGTCAGGGTCAGTGTCAGAATCATGGTTAGCTTTAAGGTCAAGGTCAGGGTCAAGGTCAAAGGCAGCGTCAGGGTCAGTGTTCGGGTTAGAGTAAGGTTAGGGTTAGGGATCGAGTTAGGGAAGGGTTAAGTTTAGGGTTATGGTTAAGATAGGGTAAAGGTTAAATGCAGAGCTAGGGTTAGGGTTAGAGTTAGGGTTAGAGTTAGGGTCAGGATCAAGGTCAGGGTCAGCGACAAATTCAGGGTCAGTGTCATGGTTACGGTCAGGGTCAGTGTCAGAATCATGGTTAGCGTTTGTGTCTCGGTCAGGATCAAGGTGAAAGTCTGGGTCAGGGTCAGTGTTCGGGTTAGAGTAAGGTTATAGTTAGGGTTAGGGTAGGGTTACGGTTAGGGTTATGGTTAGGGTTAGCGTAATGGCTAAATGCAGAGCTAGGGTTAAGTTTAGAGTTAGGGTCAGGGTCAAGGTCAGGGTCAGCATCATGGTTATGGTCAAGTTCTGGGTCATGGTCATGGTTAGCGTTAGGGTCAGGGTCAGGGTCAACGTCAAAGGCAAGGTCACGGTCAGTGTTCGGGTTAGAATAAGGTTACAGTTTGGGTTAGGGTAGGGTTACGGTTAGGGTTATGGTTAAGGTTACGGTAAGGGTTCAATGCAGAGCTAGGGTTAGGGTTAGAGTTAGGGTTAGGGTTAGTTTGGCGTCAGGGTCAAGGTCAGGGTCAGCTTCAAGGTCAGGGTAAGGGTCATGGTTATGGTCAAGGTCAGGATCAGGATCATGGTTAGCGTTAGGGTCTGGGTAAGACTCAAGGTCAAAGCAATTGTCAGGGTCTGTGTTTGGGTTTGAGTAACATTAGGGATAGGATACGGTTACTGTTAGGGTTATGGTGATGGTTAGGGTAAAGGTTCAATGCAGAGCTAGGGTTAGGGTTAGAGTTAGGGTAGGGTCACGGTCAAGGTCAGTGTCAGCGTCAGGGTCAGGGTCAGGTTCATGGGTATGGTCAAGGTCAGGGTGAGGGTTTTGGTTAGCGTTCGGGTCAGGGTCAGGGTCATGGTCAACGCCTGTGTTAGGGTCAGTGTTTGGGTTAGAGTAAGGTTAGAGTTAGGGTACGGGTTAGGGTAGGGTTACGGGTAGGGTTATGGTTAAGGTTACGGTAAGGGTTAAATGTAGAGCTAAGGTTAGGGGTAGAGTTAGAGTTAGGGTTAGAGTCACCGTCAAGGACAGAGTCAGCTTCAAGGTAGGGTCAGAGTCATGGTTAAGGTCAAGGTCAGGATCAGGGTCATGGTTAGCTTTAGGGTCTGGGTCAGGGTCAAGGTCAAAACCTGGGTCAGGGTCAGTGTTTGGGTTAGAATAAGGTTAGAGTTAGGGTTATGCTAGTGGTACGGTTAGGGATATGGTTAAGGTTAGTGTAAGTGTTAAATACAGACCAAGGGTTAAGGTTAAAGTTTGGGTTAGGGTTAGGTTTACGGTCAGGGTCAGCGTCAAGGTAATGGTCAGTGTCATGGTTACATTCAAGGTCATGGTCAGGGTCATGGTTAGCGTTAGGGTCTGGGTCAGGGTCAAGGTCAAAGACAGTGTCAAGGTCAGTGTTCTGGGTAGAGTAAGGTTTGAGTTAGGGTTAGGGTTAGGGATAGGGTAGGGTTACTGTTAGGGTTCTGGTTATGGTTAGAGTAAGGGTAGAGTATGGTAGACTTAGGGTTAGCGTTATGATCAGGGTCAAGGTCAGGATCGGGGTCATGATTACATTCAAGGTCAGGATCAGGGTCAAGGTCAAACCAGGGTCAGGGTTTGTGTTCAGGTTAGAGTAAGTTTAGAGTTAGGGTTAGGGTAGGTTTTCGGTTAGCGGTATGGTTAATGTTAGGGTAAGGGTTAAATGCAGAGCTAGGGTTATGGTTAGAGTTAGGGTTAGGGTTAGGTTTGGCATAAGGGTCAAGGTCAGAGTCAGCTTCAAGGTCACGGTAAGGGTCATGGTTACGGTCAAGGTCAGGGTCAGGGTCATGGTTAGCGTTAGGATCTGTGTAAGACTCAAGGTCAAAGCAAGGGTCAGGGTCTGTGTTTGGGTTTGAGTAACGTTAGGGTTAGGGTAGGGTTACTGTTAGGGTTATTGTTAAGGTTATGGTAAGGGTTCAATGCAGAGCTAGGGTTAGGGTTAGAGTTAGGGTTAGGGTCACTGCCAAGGTCAGGATCAGCGTCAAGGTCAGGGTCAGGGTAATGGGTATAGTCAAGTTCAGGGTTTGGGTCATGGTTAGCGTTCGGGTCAGGGTAACGGTCAAGGTCAAAGACAGGATCAGGGTCAGTTTTCCAGTTAGAGTAAGATTAGGGTAAGGGTTAGGGTAGGGTTACGGTTAGGATTATGGTTAAGGTTAGGTTAAGGGTTAAATGCAGAGCTAGGGTTAGAGTTAGGGTTAGGGTTAGGGTTAGGGTTAGGGTCACGGTCAATGTCAGGGTCAGCGTCAAGGTCAGGGTCAGGGTCATATGTACTGTCAAATTCAGGGTCTGGGTTATGGTTAGAGTTTGGGTCTCGGTCAGGGTCAAGGTGAAAGCCTGGGTCAGGGTCAGTGTTCGGGTTAGAGTAAGGTTAGGGTTAGGGATCGAGTTAGGGTAGGGTTACGGTTAGAGTTATGGTTAAGATAGGGTAAAGGTTTAATGCAGAGCTAAGGTTAGGGTTAGGGTTAGCGTCAGGGTCAATGTCAGGGTCAGCGTCAAATTCAGGGTCAGGGTCATGGTTAGGTCAGGGTCAGTGTCAGGGTCATGGTTAGCGTTTGGGTCTCGGTAAGGGTGAAGGTGAAAGCCTGGGTCAGGGTCAGTGTTCGGGTTATAGTAAGGTTAGAGTTAGGGTTAGGGTAGGGTTACTGTAAGGGTTATGGTTAAGGTTAGCGTAACGGTTAAATGCATAGCTAGGGTTAGGTTTAGGTTTAGGGTCAGGGTCAAGGTCAGGGTCAGCGTCAAGGTCAAGGTCAGGGTCATGGTTATGGTCAAGGTCAGGGTCAGGGTCATGGTTGGCGTTAGGGTCAGGGTCAGGGTCAAGGTCAAAGACAGGGCTAGGGTCAGTGGTCGGTTTACAATAAGGTTAGAGTTAGGGTTAGGTTTACGGTTAGGGTAGGGATATGGTTAATGTTAGGGTAAGGGTTAAATGCAGAGCTAGGGTTAGGGTTACAATTAGGTTTACGGTTAGGTTTAGGGTCACGGTCAAGATTAGGGTCAGCGTCAAGGTCAGGGTCAGGGTCATGGTTACAGTCAAGTCATGGTCAGGGTCATGGTTAGCCTTAGGGTCTGGGTCAGACTCAAGGTCAAAGCAAGGGTCAGGGTCTGTGTTTGGGTTTGAGTAACGTTAGGATCAGGGTAGGGTTACTGTTAGGGTTATGGTTAAGGCTAGGCTAAGGGTTCAAGACAGAGCTAGGGTTAGGTTTAGAGTTAGGGTTAGGATCACGGTGAAGGTCAGGGTCAGCATCAAGGTCAGGGTCAGAGTCATGTGTATGGTCAAGGTCAGGGTCTGGGTTTTGGTTAGCATTCTGGTCAGGGTCAGGGTCAAGGTCAAATCCTGGGTTAGGGTCAGTGTTCGGGTTAGAGTAAGGTTAGAGTTAGGGTAAGGGTTAGGGTAAAGATACTGTTAGGGTTATGGTTAAGGTTACGGTAAGGTTTAAATGGAGAGTTAGGGTTATGGTTACAGTTAGGGTTAGGGTTAGGTTTAGGGTCAGGGTCAGGGTCAGCGTCAAGATCAGGGTCAGGGTGATGGTTACATTCAACGTCATGATCAGAGTCATGGTTAGCCTTATGGTCTGGGTTAGATTCAAGGTCAAACCAGGGTCAGGGTCAGTGTTTGAGTTAGAGTAAGGTTATGGTTAGGGATCGAGTTACGGTAGGGTTACGGTTAGGGTTATGGTTAAGGTAGGGTAAAGATCAAATGCAGAGCTAGGGTTAGGGTTAGAGTTAGGGTTAGGGTTAGGTTTGGGGTCAGGGTCAAGGTCAGGGTCAGTGTCATGGGTATGGTCAAGGTCAGGGTTAGGGTTTGGGTTAGCGTCCTGGTCATGGTCAGGGTCAAGCTCAAAGCCTGATTTAGGGTCAGTGTTTGAATTACAGTAAGATTAGGGTTAGGGATCGAGTTACGGTAGGGTTACGGTTAGGGTTATGTTTAAGGTAGGGTAATGGTCAAATGCAGAGCTAGGGTTAGGGTTACATTTAGCGATAGGGTTAGAGTCAGGGTCAAGGTCTGGGTCAGCGTCAAGGTCAGCTTCAGCATCATGGTTACGGTCAAGGGCAGGATCACGGTCATGGTATGCATTAGGGTCAGGGTCAGGGTCAAGGTCAAACGCAGGGTCAGGGTCAGTTTTCGGGTTAGAATAAGTTTACAGTTAGGGTTCGGGTAGTGTTACAGTTAGCATTATGGTTAAGGTTAGCGTAAGGGTTAAATGCAGAGCTAGGGTTAGGGTTACAGTTACGGATAGGGTTAGGTTTAGAGTGTGGGTCAGCCTCAAGGTCAGTGTCAGGGTCATGGTTATGTTCAAGGTCATGATCAGGGTCAAAATTAGCGTTAGGTTCTGGGTCAGAGTCAAGGTCAAAGCCAGGGTCAGTGTTCGGGTTAGAGTAAGGTTAGGGTTAGGGTTACGGGTTAGGGTTAGGGTTAGGGTAGGGTAGGCATACTGTTAGGGTTCTGGTTATGGTTAGGGTAAGGGTTAAATGTAGAGCCTGGGTTAAGGTTAGACTTAGGGTTAGCGTTATGATCAGGGTCAAGGTCAGGGTCGGGGTCATGGTTACATTCAAGGTCAGGGTCAGGGTCAAGGTCAATCCAGGGTCAGGGTCAGTGTTCGGGTTAGAGTAATGTTAGAGTTATGGGTATGGTAGGGTTTCGGTTAGCGGTATGGTTAAGGTTAGGGTAAGGGTTAAATGCAGAGCTAGGGTTTGGGTTAGAGTTAGGTTTAGTGTTAGGGTCAGGGTCAAGGTCTGGTCAGTGTCAAGGTCAGCATCAGGGTCATGGGTATGGTCAAGGTCAGGTTCAGGGTTTTGGTTTGGGTCAGGGTCAGGGTCAAGGTCGAAGCCTGGGTTAGGGTCAGTGTTCGGGTTAGAGTAAGGTTAGAGTTAGGCTAAGGGTTAGGGTAGGGTTACGGTTAGCGTTATGGTTAAGGTTACGGTAAGGGATAAATGCAGAGCTAAGGTTAGGTTTAGAGTTAGGGTTAGGGTTAGAGTCACGGTCAAGGACAGGGTCAGCGTGAAGGTCAGGGTCAGGGTCATGGTTACGGTCAAGGTCAGGTTCTGGGTCATGGTTAGCGTTCTGATCAGAGTCATGGTCAAGGTCAAAGGCAGGATCATGGTCAGTGTTCGAGTTAGAGTAAGGTTAGGGTTAGGGTGAGGGTAGGGTTCCTGTTAGGGTTACGGTTTAGGTTAAGGTAAGGGTTAATTGCAGAGCTATGGTTAGGGTTAGAGTTAGGGTTAGGGTCAGGGTCAAGGTCAGGGTCAGCATCAAATTCAGGGTCAGGGTCATGGTTACGGTCAGGGTCAGTGTCCGGGTCATGGTTAGCGTTTGGGTCTCGGTCAGGGTCAAGGTGAAAGCCTGGGTCAGGGTCAGTGTTTGGGTTAGAGTACGGTTAGAGTTAGGGTTAGGGTAGTATTACGGTAAGGGTTATGGTTAAGGTTAGCGTAATGGTTAAATGCAGAGCTAGGTTTAGGTTTAGAGTTAGGTTTAGGGTTAGGGTCAGGGTCAAGGTCAGGTCAGTGACAAGGTCATGGTCAGGGTCATGGCTATGGTCAAGGTCAGGGTCAGGGTCATGGTTAGCCTTAGGGTCAGGGTCAAGGTCAAAGACAGGGTCAGGGTCAGTGGTCGGTTTAGAGTAAGGTTAGAGTTAGGGTTAGGGTTAGGGTTAGGGTAGGTTTACGATTAGTGTTATGGTTAAGGTTAGCATAAGGGTTAAATGCAAAGCTAGGGTTAGGGTTACAGTTACGGTTAGGGTCAGGGTCAGGGTCAAGGTCAAAGACAGGGTCAGGGTCAGTGGTCGGTTTACAATAAGGTTAGAGTTAGTGTTAGGTTACGGTTAGGGTAGGGATATGGTTAGGGTTATGGTTAATGTTAGGGTAAGGGTTAAATGCAGAGCTAGGGTTAGGGTTACAATTAGGGTTACGGTTAGGTTTAGGATCAGGGTCAAGATTAGGGTCAGCGTCAAGGTCATGGTCATGGTTAGCCTTAGGGTCTGGGTCAGAGTCAAGGTCAAACCAGGGTCAGGGTCAGGGTTTGAGTTAGAGTAAGGTTAGGGTTAGGGATCGAGTTAGGGTAGGGTTACAGTTAAGGTTATGCGTAAGGTAGGGTAAAGTTCAAATGCAGAGCTAGGGTTAGGGTTAGAGTTAGGGTTAGTGTTACGGTCAGGGTCAAGGTCAGGGTCAGAGTCAAGGTCATGTTCAGGGTCATGGTTACAGTCAAGGTCAGGATCACGGTCATGGTAGCGTTAGGGTCAGGGTCAGGGTCAAGGTCAAATGCAGGCTTAGGGTCAGTGTTCCGGTTACAGTAAGGTTGCAGTTAGGGTTGGGGTAGGGTTACGGTTAGGGTTATGGTTAAGGTTAGGGTTAGGGTTAAATGCAGACCTAGGGTTAAGGTTACAGTTAGGGTTAGGGTTAGGTTTAGGGTCAGGGTCAGAGTCAGCGTCAAGGTCATGGTCAGTGTCATGGTTACATTCAAGTTCATGGTCAGGGTCATGGTTAGCGTTAGGTCTGGGTCAGGGTCAAGGTCAAAGACAGGGTCAGGGTCAGTGGTCTGGTTAGAGTAAGGTTCGAGTTTGGGTTAGGGTTAGGGTTAGGGTAGGGATACGGTTAGGGTTATGGTTAATGTTAGGGTAATTGTTAAATGCAGAGCTAGGGTTAGGGTTACAGTTAGGGTTAGGGTTAGGTTTAGGGTCCGGGTCAAGGTCAGGGTCAGCCTCAAGGTCAGTGTCAGGGTCATGGTTACTTTCAAGGTCATGATCAGCGTCAAAATTAGCGTTAGGTTCTGGGTCAGAGTCAAGGTCGAAGGCAGGGTCAGGGTCAGTGTTCGGGTTAGAGTAAGGGTACGGTTAGGGATCGAGTTAGGGTAGGGTTACGGTTAGGGTTATGGTTAAGATAGGGTAAAGGTTAAATGCAGAGCTAGGGTTAGTGTTAGAGTTAGGGTTAGGGTTAGGGTCAGGGTCAAGGTCAGGGTCAGCGACAAATTCAGGGTCAGGGTCATGGTTACGGTCAGGGTCAGTGTCAGAATCATGGTTAGCTTTAAGGTCAAGGTCAGGGTCAAGGTCAAAGGCAGCGTCAGGGTCAGTGTTCGGGTTAGAGTAAGGTTAGGGTTAGGGATCGAGTTAGGGAAGGGTTAAGTTTAGGGTTATGGTTAAGATAGGGTAAAGGTTAAATGCAGAGCTAGGGTTAGGGTTAGAGTTAGGGTTAGAGTTAGGGTCAGGATCAAGGTCAGGGTCAGCGACAAATTCAGGGTCAGTGTCATGGTTACGGTCAGGGTCAGTGTCAGAATCATGGTTAGCGTTTGTGTCTCGGTCAGGATCAAGGTGAAAGTCTGGGTCAGGGTCAGTGTTCGGGTTAGAGTAAGGTTATAGTTAGGGTTAGGGTAGGGTTACGGTTAGGGTTATGGTTAGGGTTAGCGTAATGGCTAAATGCAGAGCTAGGGTTAAGTTTAGAGTTAGGGTCAGGGTCAAGGTCAGGGTCAGCATCATGGTTATGGTCAAGTTCTGGGTCATGGTCATGGTTAGCGTTAGGGTCAGGGTCAGGGTCAACGTCAAAGGCAAGGTCACGGTCAGTGTTCGGGTTAGAATAAGGTTACAGTTTGGGTTAGGGTAGGGTTACGGTTAGGGTTATGGTTAAGGTTACGGTAAGGGTTCAATGCAGAGCTAGGGTTAGGGTTAGAGTTAGGGTTAGGGTTAGTTTGGCGTCAGGGTCAAGGTCAGGGTCAGCTTCAAGGTCAGGGTAAGGGTCATGGTTATGGTCAAGGTCAGGATCAGGATCATGGTTAGCGTTAGGGTCTGGGTAAGACTCAAGGTCAAAGCAATTGTCAGGGTCTGTGTTTGGGTTTGAGTAACATTAGGGATAGGATACGGTTACTGTTAGGGTTATGGTGATGGTTAGGGTAAAGGTTCAATGCAGAGCTAGGGTTAGGGTTAGAGTTAGGGTAGGGTCACGGTCAAGGTCAGTGTCAGCGTCAGGGTCAGGGTCAGGTTCATGGGTATGGTCAAGGTCAGGGTGAGGGTTTTGGTTAGCGTTCGGGTCAGGGTCAGGGTCATGGTCAACGCCTGTGTTAGGGTCAGTGTTTGGGTTAGAGTAAGGTTAGAGTTAGGGTACGGGTTAGGGTAGGGTTACGGGTAGGGTTATGGTTAAGGTTACGGTAAGGGTTAAATGTAGAGCTAAGGTTAGGGGTAGAGTTAGAGTTAGGGTTAGAGTCACCGTCAAGGACAGAGTCAGCTTCAAGGTAGGGTCAGAGTCATGGTTAAGGTCAAGGTCAGGATCAGGGTCATGGTTAGCTTTAGGGTCTGGGTCAGGGTCAAGGTCAAAACCTGGGTCAGGGTCAGTGTTTGGGTTAGAATAAGGTTAGAGTTAGGGTTATGCTAGTGGTACGGTTAGGGATATGGTTAAGGTTAGTGTAAGTGTTAAATACAGACCAAGGGTTAAGGTTAAAGTTTGGGTTAGGGTTAGGTTTACGGTCAGGGTCAGCGTCAAGGTAATGGTCAGTGTCATGGTTACATTCAAGGTCATGGTCAGGGTCATGGTTAGCGTTAGGGTCTGGGTCAGGGTCAAGGTCAAAGACAGTGTCAAGGTCAGTGTTCTGGGTAGAGTAAGGTTTGAGTTAGGGTTAGGGTTAGGGATAGGGTAGGGTTACTGTTAGGGTTCTGGTTATGGTTAGAGTAAGGGTAGAGTATGGTAGACTTAGGGTTAGCGTTATGATCAGGGTCAAGGTCAGGATCGGGGTCATGATTACATTCAAGGTCAGGATCAGGGTCAAGGTCAAACCAGGGTCAGGGTTTGTGTTCAGGTTAGAGTAAGTTTAGAGTTAGGGTTAGGGTAGGTGTTCGGTTAGCGGTATGGTTAATGTTAGGGTAAGGGTTAAATGCAGAGCTAGGGTTATGGTTAGAGTTAGGGTTAGGGTTAGGTTTGGCATAAGGGTCAAGGTCAGAGTCAGCTTCAAGGTCACGGTAAGGGTCATGGTTACGGTCAAGGTCAGGGTCAGGGTCATGGTTAGCGTTAGGATCTGTGTAAGACTCAAGGTCAAAGCAAGGGTCAGGGTCTGTGTTTGGGTTTGAGTAACGTTAGGGTTAGGGTAGGGTTACTGTTAGGGTTATTGTTAAGGTTATGGTAAGGGTTCAATGCAGAGCTAGGGTTAGGGTTAGAGTTAGGGTTAGGGTCACTGCCAAGGTCAGGATCAGCGTCAAGGTCAGGGTCAGGGTAATGGGTATAGTCAAGTTCAGGGTTTGGGTCATGGTTAGCGTTCGGGTCAGGGTAACGGTCAAGGTCAAAGACAGGATCAGGGTCAGTTTTCCAGTTAGAGTAAGATTAGGGTAAGGGTTAGGGTAGGGTTACGGTTAGGATTATGGTTAAGGTTAGGTTAAGGGTTAAATGCAGAGCTAGGGTTAGAGTTAGGGTTAGGGTTAGGGTTAGGGTTAGGGTCACGGTCAATGTCAGGGTCAGCGTCAAGGTCAGGGTCAGGGTCATATGTACTGTCAAATTCAGGGTCTGGGTTATGGTTAGAGTTTGGGTCTCGGTCAGGGTCAAGGTGAAAGCCTGGGTCAGGGTCAGTGTTCGGGTTAGAGTAAGGTTAGGGTTAGGGATCGAGTTAGGGTAGGGTTACGGTTAGAGTTATGGTTAAGATAGGGTAAAGGTTTAATGCAGAGCTAAGGTTAGGGTTAGGGTTAGCGTCAGGGTCAATGTCAGGGTCAGCGTCAAATTCAGGGTCAGGGTCATGGTTAGGTCAGGGTCAGTGTCAGGGTCATGGTTAGCGTTTGGGTCTCGGTAAGGGTGAAGGTGAAAGCCTGGGTCAGGGTCAGTGTTCGGGTTATAGTAAGGTTAGAGTTAGGGTTAGGGTAGGGTTACTGTAAGGGTTATGGTTAAGGTTAGCGTAACGGTTAAATGCATAGCTAGGGTTAGGTTTAGGTTTAGGGTCAGGGTCAAGGTCAGGGTCAGCGTCAAGGTCAAGGTCAGGGTCATGGTTATGGTCAAGGTCAGGGTCAGGGTCATGGTTGGCGTTAGGGTCAGGGTCAGGGTCAAGGTCAAAGACAGGGCTAGGGTCAGTGGTCGGTTTACAATAAGGTTAGAGTTAGGGTTAGGTTTACGGTTAGGGTAGGGATATGGTTAATGTTAGGGTAAGGGTTAAATGCAGAGCTAGGGTTAGGGTTACAATTAGGTTTACGGTTAGGTTTAGGGTCACGGTCAAGATTAGGGTCAGCGTCAAGGTCAGGGTCAGGGTCATGGTTACAGTCAAGTCATGGTCAGGGTCATGGTTAGCCTTAGGGTCTGGGTCAGACTCAAGGTCAAAGCAAGGGTCAGGGTCTGTGTTTGGGTTTGAGTAACGTTAGGATCAGGGTAGGGTTACTGTTAGGGTTATGGTTAAGGCTAGGCTAAGGGTTCAAGACAGAGCTAGGGTTAGGTTTAGAGTTAGGGTTAGGATCACGGTGAAGGTCAGGGTCAGCATCAAGGTCAGGGTCAGAGTCATGTGTATGGTCAAGGTCAGGGTCTGGGTTTTGGTTAGCATTCTGGTCAGGGTCAGGGTCAAGGTCAAATCCTGGGTTAGGGTCAGTGTTCGGGTTAGAGTAAGGTTAGAGTTAGGGTAAGGGTTAGGGTAAAGATACTGTTAGGGTTATGGTTAAGGTTACGGTAAGGTTTAAATGGAGAGTTAGGGTTATGGTTACAGTTAGGGTTAGGGTTAGGTTTAGGGTCAGGGTCAGGGTCAGCGTCAAGATCAGGGTCAGGGTGATGGTTACATTCAACGTCATGATCAGAGTCATGGTTAGCCTTATGGTCTGGGTTAGATTCAAGGTCAAACCAGGGTCAGGGTCAGTGTTTGAGTTAGAGTAAGGTTATGGTTAGGGATCGAGTTAGGGTAGGGTTACGGTTAGGGTTATGGTTAAGGTAGGGTAAAGATCAAATGCAGAGCTAGGGTTAGGGTTAGAGTTAGGGTTAGGGTTAGGTTTGGGGTCAGGGTCAAGGTCAGGGTCAGTGTCATAGGTATGGTCAAGGTCAGGGTTAGGGTTTGGGTGAGCGTCCTGGTCATGGTCAGGGTCAAGCTCAAAGCCTGATTTAGGGTCAGTGTTTGAATTACAGTAAGATTAGGGTTAGGGATCGAGTTAGGGTAGGGTTACGGTTAGGGTTATGTTTAAGGTAGGGTAATGGTCAAATGCAGAGCTAGGGTTAGGGTTACATTTAGCGATAGGGTTAGAGTCAGGGTCAAGGTCTGGGTCAGCGTCAAGGTCAGCTTCAGCATCATGGTTACGGTCAAGGGCAGGATCACGGTCATGGTATGCATTAGGGTCAGGGTCAGGGTCAAGGTCAAACGCAGGGTCAGGGTCAGTTTTCGGGTTAGAATAAGTTTACAGTTAGGGTTCGGGTAGTGTTACAGTTAGCATTATGGTTAAGGTTAGCGTAAGGGTTAAATGCAGAGCTAGGGTTAGGGTTACAGTTACGGATAGGGTTAGGTTTAGAGTGTGGGTCAGCCTCAAGGTCAGTGTCAGGGTCATGGTTATGTTCAAGGTCATGATCAGGGTCAAAATTAGCGTTAGGTTCTGGGTCAGAGTCAAGGTCAAAGCCAGGGTCAGTGTTCGGGTTAGAGTAAGGTTAGGGTTAGGGTTACGGGTTAGGGTTAGGGTTAGGGTAGGGTAGGCATACTGTTAGGGTTCTGGTTATGGTTAGGGTAAGGGTTAAATGTAGAGCCTGGGTTAAGGTTAGACTTAGGGTTAGCGTTATGATCAGGGTCAAGGTCAGGGTCGGGGTCATGGTTACATTCAAGGTCAGGGTCAGGGTCAAGGTCAATCCAGGGTCAGGGTCAGTGTTCGGGTTAGAGTAATGTTAGAGTTATGGGTATGGTAGGGTTTCGGTTAGCGGTATGGTTAAGGTTAGGGTAAGGGTTAAATGCAGAGCTAGGGTTTGGGTTAGAGTTAGGTTTAGTGTTAGGGTCAGGGTCAAGGTCTGGTCAGTGTCAAGGTCAGCATCAGGGTCATGGGTATGGTCAAGGTCAGGTTCAGGGTTTTGGTTTGGGTCAGGGTCAGGGTCAAGGTCGAAGCCTGGGTTAGGGTCAGTGTTCGGGTTAGAGTAAGGTTAGAGTTAGGCTAAGGGTTAGGGTAGGGTTACGGTTAGCGTTATGGTTAAGGTTACGGTAAGGGATAAATGCAGAGCTAAGGTTAGGTTTAGAGTTAGGGTTAGGGTTAGAGTCACGGTCAAGGACAGGGTCAGCGTGAAGGTCAGGGTCAGGGTCATGGTTACGGTCAAGGTCAGGTTCTGGGTCATGGTTAGCGTTCTGATCAGAGTCATGGTCAAGGTCAAAGGCAGGATCATGGTCAGTGTTCGAGTTAGAGTAAGGTTAGGGTTAGGGTGAGGGTAGGGTTCCTGTTAGGGTTACGGTTTAGGTTAGGGTAAGGGTTAATTGCAGAGCTATGGTTAGGGTTAGAGTTAGGGTTAGGGTCAGGGTCAAGGTCAGGGTCAGCATCAAATTCAGGGTCAGGGTCATGGTTACGGTCAGGGTCAGTGTCCGGGTCATGGTTAGCGTTTGGGTCTCGGTCAGGGTCAAGGTGAAAGCCTGGGTCAGGGTCAGTGTTTGGGTTAGAGTACGGTTAGAGTTAGGGTTAGGGTAGTATTACGGTAAGGGTTATGGTTAAGGTTAGCGTAATGGTTAAATGCAGAGCTAGGTTTAGGTTTAGAGTTAGGTTTAGGGTTAGGGTCAGGGTCAAGGTCAGGTCAGTGACAAGGTCATGGTCAGGGTCATGGCTATGGTCAAGGTCAGGGTCAGGGTCATGGTTAGCCTTAGGGTCAGGGTCAAGGTCAAAGACAGGGTCAGGGTCAGTGGTCGGTTTAGAGTAAGGTTAGAGTTAGGGTTAGGGTTAGGGTTAGGGTAGGTTTACGATTAGTGTTATGGTTAAGGTTAGCATAAGGGTTAAATGCAAAGCTAGGGTTAGGGTTACAGTTACGGTTAGGGTCAGGGTCAGGGTCAAGGTCAAAGACAGGGTCAGGGTCAGTGGTCGGTTTACAATAAGGTTAGAGTTAGTGTTAGGTTACGGTTAGGGTAGGGATATGGTTAGGGTTATGGTTAATGTTAGGGTAAGGGTTAAATGCAGAGCTAGGGTTAGGGTTACAATTAGGGTTACGGTTAGGTTTAGGATCAGGGTCAAGATTAGGGTCAGCGTCAAGGTCATGGTCAGGGTCATGGTTAGCCTTAGGGTCTGGGTCAGAGTCAAGGTCAAACCAGGGTCAGGGTCAGGGTTTCAGTTAGAGTAAGGTTAGGGTTAGGGATCGAGTTAGGGTAGGGTTACAGTTAGGGTTATGGGTAAGGTAGGGTAAAGTTCAAATGCAGAGCTAGGGTTAGGGTTAGAGTTAGGGTTAGTGTTACGGTCAGGGTCAAGGTCAGGGTCAGAGTCAAGGTCATGTTCAGGGTCATGGTTACAGTCAAGGTCAGGATCACGGTCATGGTAGCGTTAGGGTCAGGGTCAGGGTCAAGGTCAAATGCAGGCTTAGGGTCAGTGTTCCGGTTACAGTAAGGTGTGCAGTTAGGGTTGGGGTAGGGTTACGGTTAGGGTTATGGTTAAGGTTAGGGTTAGGGTTAAATGCAGACCTAGGGTTAAGGTTACAGTTAGGGTTAGGGTTAGGTTTAGGGTCAGGGTCAGAGTCAGCGTCAAGGTCATGGTCAGTGTCATGGTTACATTCAAGTTCATGGTCAGGGTCATGGTTAGCGTTAGGTCTGGGTCAGGGTCAAGGTCAAAGACAGGGTCAGGGTCAGTGGTCTGGTTAGAGTAAGGTTCGAGTTTGGGTTAGGGTTAGGGTTAGGGTAGGGATACGGTTAGGGTTATGGTTAATGTTAGGGTAATTGTTAAATGCAGAGCTAGGGTTAGGGTTACAGTTAGGGTTAGGGTTAGGTTTAGGGTCCGGGTCAAGGTCAGGGTCAGCCTCAAGGTCAGTGTCAGGGTCATGGTTACTTTCAAGGTCATGATCAGCGTCAAAATTAGCGTTAGGTTCTGGGTCAGAGTCAAGGTCGAAGGCAGGGTCAGGGTCAGTGTTCGGGTTAGAGTAAGGGTACGGTTAGGGATCGAGTTAGGGTAGGGTTACGGTTAGGGTTATGGTTAAGATAGGGTAAAGGTTAAATGCAGAGCTAGGGTTAGTGTTAGAGTTAGGGTTAGGGTTAGGGTCAGGGTCAAGGTCAGGGTCAGCGACAAATTCAGGGTCAGGGTCATGGTTACGGTCAGTGTCAGTGTCAGAATCATGGTTAGCTTTAAGGTCAAGGTCAGGGTCAAGGTCAAAGGCAGCGTCAGGGTCAGTGTTCGGGTTAGAGTAAGGTTAGGGTTAGGGATCGAGTTAGGGAAGGGTTAAGTTTAGGGTTATGGTTAAGATAGGGTAAAGGTTAAATGCAGAGCTAGGGTTAGGGTTAGAGTTAGGGTTAGAGTTAGGGTCAGGATCAAGGTCAGGGTCAGCGACAAATTCAGGGTCAGTGTCATGGTTACGGTCAGGGTCAGTGTCAGAATCATGGTTAGCGTTTGTGTCTCGGTCAGGATCAAGGTGAAAGTCTGGGTCAGGGTCAGTGTTCGGGTTAGAGTAAGGTTATAGTTAGGGTTAGGGTAGGGTTACGGTTAGGGTTATGGTTAGGGTTAGCGTAATGGCTAAATGCAGAGCTAGGGTTAAGTTTAGAGTTAGGGTCAGGGTCAAGGTCAGGGTCAGCATCATGGTTATGGTCAAGTTCTGGGTCATGGTCATGGTTAGCGTTAGGGTCAGGGTCAGGGTCAACGTCAAAGGCAAGGTCACGGTCAGTGTTCGGGTTAGAATAAGGTTACAGTTTGGGTTAGGGTAGGGTTACGGTTAGGGTTATGGTTAAGGTTACGGTAAGGGTTCAATGCAGAGCTAGGGTTAGGGTTAGAGTTAGGGTTAGGGTTAGTTTGGCGTCAGGGTCAAGGTCAGGGTCAGCTTCAAGGTCAGGGTAAGGGTCATGGTTATGGTCAAGGTCAGGATCAGGATCATGGTTAGCGTTAGGGTCTGGGTAAGACTCAAGGTCAAAGCAATTGTCAGGGTCTGTGTTTGGGTTTGAGTAACATTAGGGATAGGATACGGTTACTGTTAGGGTTATGGTGATGGTTAGGGTAAAGGTTCAATGCAGAGCTAGGGTTAGGGTTAGAGTTAGGGTAGGGTCACGGTCAAGGTCAGTGTCAGCGTCAGGGTCAGGGTCAGGTTCATGGGTATGGTCAAGGTCAGGGTGAGGGTTTTGGTTAGCGTTCGGGTCAGGGTCAGGGTCATGGTCAACGCCTGTGTTAGGGTCAGTGTTTGGGTTAGAGTAAGGTTAGAGTTAGGGTACGGGTTAGGGTAGGGTTACGGGTAGGGTTATGGTTAAGGTTACGGTAAGGGTTAAATGTAGAGCTAAGGTTAGGGGTAGAGTTAGAGTTAGGGTTAGAGTCACCGTCAAGGACAGAGTCAGCTTCAAGGTAGGGTCAGAGTCATGGTTAAGGTCAAGGTCAGGATCAGGGTCATGGTTAGCTTTAGGGTCTGGGTCAGGGTCAAGGTCAAAACCTGGGTCAGGGTCAGTGTTTGGGTTAGAATAAGGTTAGAGTTAGGGTTATGCTAGTGGTACGGTTAGGGATATGGTTAAGGTTAGTGTAAGTGTTAAATACAGACCAAGGGTTAAGGTTAAAGTTTGGGTTAGGGTTAGGTTTACGGTCAGGGTCAGCGTCAAGGTAATGGTCAGTGTCATGGTTACATTCAAGGTCATGGTCAGGGTCATGGTTAGCGTTAGGGTCTGGGTCAGGGTCAAGGTCAAAGACAGTGTCAAGGTCAGTGTTCTGGGTAGAGTAAGGTTTGAGTTAGGGTTAGGGTTAGGGATAGGGTAGGGTTACTGTTAGGGTTCTGGTTATGGTTAGAGTAAGGGTAGAGTATGGTAGACTTAGGGTTAGCGTTATGATCAGGGTCAAGGTCAGGATCGGGGTCATGATTACATTCAAGGTCAGGATCAGGGTCAAGGTCAAACCAGGGTCAGGGTTTGTGTTCAGGTTAGAGTAAGTTTAGAGTTAGGGTTAGGGTAGGTTTTCGGTTAGCGGTATGGTTAATGTTAGGGTAAGGGTTAAATGCAGAGCTAGGGTTATGGTTAGAGTTAGGGTTAGGGTTAGGTTTGGCATAAGGGTCAAGGTCAGAGTCAGCTTCAAGGTCACGGTAAGGGTCATGGTTACGGTCAAGGTCAGGGTCAGGGTCATGGTTAGCGTTAGGATCTGTGTAAGACTCAAGGTCAAAGCAAGGGTCAGGGTCTGTGTTTGGGTTTGAGTAACGTTAGGGTTAGGGTAGGGTTACTGTTAGGGTTATTGTTAAGGTTATGGTAAGGGTTCAATGCAGAGCTAGGGTTAGGGTTAGAGTTAGGGTTAGGGTCACTGCCAAGGTCAGGATCAGCGTCAAGGTCAGGGTCAGGGTAATGGGTATAGTCAAGTTCAGGGTTTGGGTCATGGTTAGCGTTCGGGTCAGGGTAACGGTCAAGGTCAAAGACAGGATCAGGGTCAGTTTTCCAGTTAGAGTAAGATTAGGGTAAGGGTTAGGGTAGGGTTACGGTTAGGATTATGGTTAAGGTTAGGTTAAGGGTTAAATGCAGAGCTAGGGTTAGAGTTAGGGTTAGGGTTAGGGTTAGGGTCACGGTCAATGTCAGGGTCAGCGTCAAGGTCAGGGTCAGGGTCATATGTACTGTCAAATTCAGGGTCTGGGTTATGGTTAGAGTTTGGGTCTCGGTCAGGGTCAAGGTGAAAGCCTGGGTCAGGGTCAGTGTTCGGGTTAGAGTAAGGTTAGGGTTAGGGATCGAGTTAGGGTAGGGTTACGGTTAGAGTTATGGTTAAGATAGGGTAAAGGTTTAATGCAGAGCTAAGGTTAGGGTTAGGGTTAGCGTCAGGGTCAATGTCAGGGTCAGCGTCAAATTCAGGGTCAGGGTCATGGTTAGGTCAGGGTCAGTGTCAGGGTCATGGTTAGCGTTTGGGTCTCGGTAAGGGTGAAGGTGAAAGCCTGGGTCAGGGTCAGTGTTCGGGTTATAGTAAGGTTAGAGTTAGGGTTAGGGTAGGGTTACTGTAAGGGTTATGGTTAAGGTTAGCGTAACGGTTAAATGCATAGCTAGGGTTAGGTTTAGGTTTAGGGTCAGGGTCAAGGTCAGGGTCAGCGTCAAGGTCAAGGTCAGGGTCATGGTTATGGTCAAGGTCAGGGTCAGGGTCATGGTTGGCGTTAGGGTCAGGGTCAGGGTCAAGGTCAAAGACAGGGCTAGGGTCAGTGGTCGGTTTACAATAAGGTTAGAGTTAGGGTTAGGTTTACGGTTAGGGTAGGGATATGGTTAATGTTAGGGTAAGGGTTAAATGCAGAGCTAGGGTTAGGGTTACAATTAGGTTTACGGTTAGGTTTAGGGTCACGGTCAAGATTAGGGTCAGCGTCAAGGTCAGGGTCAGGGTCATGGTTACAGTCAAGTCATGGTCAGGGTCATGGTAAGCCTTAGGGTCTGGGTCAGACTCAAGGTCAAAGCAAGGGTCAGGGTCTGTGTTTGGGTTTGAGTAACGTTAGGATCAGGGTAGGGTTACTGTTAGGGTTATGGTTAAGGCTAGGCTAAGGGTTCAAGACAGAGCTAGGGTTAGGTTTAGAGTTAGGGTTAGGATCACGGTGAAGGTCAGGGTCAGCATCAAGGTCAGGGTCAGAGTCATGTGTATGGTCAAGGTCAGGGTCTGGGTTTTGGTTAGCATTCTGGTCAGGGTCAGGGTCAAGGTCAAATCCTGGGTTAGGGTCAGTGTTCGGGTTAGAGTAAGGTTAGAGTTAGGGTAAGGGTTAGGGTAAAGATACTGTTAGGGTTATGGTTAAGGTTACGGTAAGGTTTAAATGGAGAGTTAGGGTTATGGTTACAGTTAGGGTTAGGGTTAGGTTTAGGGTCAGGGTCAGGGTCAGCGTCAAGATCAGGGTCAGGGTGATGGTTACATTCAACGTCATGATCAGAGTCATGGTTAGCCTTATGGTCTGGGTTAGATTCAAGGTCAAACCAGGGTCAGGGTCAGTGTTTGAGTTAGAGTAAGGTTATGGTTAGGGATCGAGTTAGGGTAGGGTTACGGTTAGGGTTATGGTTAAGGTAGGGTAAAGATCAAATGCAGAGCTAGGGTTAGGGTTAGAGTTAGGGTTAGGGTTAGGTTTGGGGTCAGGGTCAAGGTCAGGGTCAGTGTCATGGGTATGGTCAAGGTCAGGGTTAGGGTTTGGGTGAGCGTCCTGGTCATGGTCAGGGTCAAGCTCAAAGCCTGATTTAGGGTCAGTGTTTGAATTACAGTAAGATTAGGGTTAGGGATCGAGTTAGGGTAGGGTTACGGTTAGGGTTATGTTTAAGGTAGGGTAATGGTCAAATGCAGAGCTAGGGTTAGGGTTACATTTAGCGATAGGGTTAGAGTCAGGGTCAAGGTCTGGGTCAGCGTCAAGGTCAGCTTCAGCATCATGGTTACGGTCAAGGGCAGGATCACGGTCATGGTATGCATTAGGGTCAGGGTCAGGGTCAAGGTCAAACGCAGGGTCAGGGTCAGTTTTCGGGTTAGAATAAGTTTACAGTTAGGGTTCGGGTAGTGTTACAGTTAGCATTATGGTTAAGGTTAGCGTAAGGGTTAAATGCAGAGCTAGGGTTAGGGTTACAGTTACGGATAGGGTTAGGTTTAGAGTGTGGGTCAGCCTCAAGGTCAGTGTCAGGGTCATGGTTATGTTCAAGGTCATGATCAGGGTCAAAATTAGCGTTAGGTTCTGGGTCAGAGTCAAGGTCAAAGCCAGGGTCAGTGTTCGGGTTAGAGTAAGGTTAGGGTTAGGGTTACGGGTTAGGGTTAGGGTTAGGGTAGGGTAGGCATACTGTTAGGGTTCTGGTTATGGTTAGGGTAAGGGTTAAATGTAGAGCCTGGGTTAAGGTTAGACTTAGGGTTAGCGTTATGATCAGGGTCAAGGTCAGGGTCGGGGTCATGGTTACATTCAAGGTCAGGGTCAGGGTCAAGGTCAATCCAGGGTCAGGGTCAGTGTTCGGGTTAGAGTAATGTTAGAGTTATGGGTATGGTAGGGTTTCGGTTAGCGGTATGGTTAAGGTTAGGGTAAGGGTTAAATGCAGAGCTAGGGTTTGGGTTAGAGTTAGGTTTAGTGTTAGGGTCAGGGTCAAGGTCTGGTCAGTGTCAAGGTCAGCATCAGGGTCATGGGTATGGTCAAGGTCAGGTTCAGGGTTTTGGTTTGGGTCAGGGTCAGGGTCAAGGTCGAAGCCTGGGTTAGGGTCAGTGTTCGGGTTAGAGTAAGGTTAGAGTTAGGCTAAGGGTTAGGGTAGGGTTACGGTTAGCGTTATGGTTAAGGTTACGGTAAGGGATAAATGCAGAGCTAAGGTTAGGTTTAGAGTTAGGGTTAGGGTTAGAGTCACGGTCAAGGACAGGGTCAGCGTGAAGGTCAGGGTCAGGGTCATGGTTACGGTCAAGGTCAGGTTCTGGGTCATGGTTAGCGTTCTGATCAGAGCCATGGTCAAGGTCAAAGGCAGGATCATGGTCAGTGTTCGAGTTAGAGTAAGGTTAGGGTTAGGGTGAGGGTAGGGTTCCTGTTAGGGTTACGGTTTAGGTTAGGGTAAGGGTTAATTGCAGAGCTATGGTTAGGGTTAGAGTTAGGGTTAGGGTCAGGGTCAAGGTCAGGGTCAGCATCAAATTCAGGGTCAGGGTCATGGTTACGGTCAGGGTCAGTGTCCGGGTCATGGTTAGCGTTTGGGTCTCGGTCAGGGTCAAGGTGAAAGCCTGGGTCAGGGTCAGTGTTTGGGTTAGAGTACGGTTAGAGTTAGGGTTAGGGTAGTATTACGGTAAGGGTTATGGTTAAGGTTAGCGTAATGGTTAAATGCAGAGCTAGGTTTAGGTTTAGAGTTAGGTTTAGGGTTAGGGTCAGGGTCAAGGTCAGGTCAGTGACAAGGTCATGGTCAGGGTCATGACTATGGTCAAGGTCAGGGTCAGGGTCATGGTTAGCCTTAGGGTCAGGGTCAAGGTCAAAGACAGGGTCAGGGTCAGTGGTCGGTTTAGAGTAAGGTTAGAGTTAGGGTTAGGGTTAGGGTTAGGGTAGGTTTACGATTAGTGTTATGGTTAAGGTTAGCATAAGGGTTAAATGCAAAGCTAGGGTTAGGGTTACAGTTACGGTTAGGGTCAGGGTCAGGGTCAAGGTCAAAGACAGGGTCAGGGTCAGTGGTCGGTTTACAATAAGGTTAGAGTTAGTGTTAGGTTACGGTTAGGGTAGGGATATGGTTAGGGTTATGGTTAATGTTAGGGTAAGGGTTAAATGCAGAGCTAGGGTTAGGGTTACAATTAGGGTTACGGTTAGGTTTAGGATCAGGGTCAAGATTAGGGTCAGCGTCAAGGTCATGGTCAGGGTCATGGTTAGCCTTAGGGTCTGGGTCAGAGTCAAGGTCAAACCAGGGTCAGGGTCAGGGTTTCAGTTAGAGTAAGGTTAGGGTTAGGGATCGAGTTAGGGTAGGGTTACAGTTAGGGTTATGGGTAAGGTAGGGTAAAGTTCAAATGCAGAGCTAGGGTTAGGGTTAGAGTTAGGGTTAGTGTTACGGTCAGGGTCAAGGTCAGGGTCAGAGTCAAGGTCATGTTCAGGGTCATGGTTACAGTCAAGGTCAGGATCACGGTCATGGTAGCGTTAGGGTCAGGGTCAGGGTCAAGGTCAAATGCAGGCTTAGGGTCAGTGTTCCGGTTACAGTAAGGTGTGCAGTTAGGGTTGGGGTAGGGTTACGGTTAGGGTTATGGTTAAGGTTAGGGTTAGGGTTAAATGCAGACCTAGGGTTAAGGTTACAGTTAGGGTTAGGGTTAGGTTTAGGGTCAGGGTCAGAGTCAGCGTCAAGGTCATGGTCAGTGTCATGGTTACATTCAAGTTCATGGTCAGGGTCATGGTTAGCGTTAGGTCTGGGTCAGGGTCAAGGTCAAAGACAGGGTCAGGGTCAGTGGTCTGGTTAGAGTAAGGTTCGAGTTTGGGTTAGGGTTAGGGTTAGGGTAGGGATACGGTTAGGGTTATGGTTAATGTTAGGGTAATTGTTAAATGCAGAGCTAGGGTTAGGGTTACAGTTAGGGTTAGGGTTAGGTTTAGGGTCCGGGTCAAGGTCAGGGTCAGCCTCAAGGTCAGTGTCAGGGTCATGGTTACTTTCAAGGTCATGATCAGCGTCAAAATTAGCGTTAGGTTCTGGGTCAGAGTCAAGGTCGAAGGCAGGGTCAGGGTCAGTGTTCGGGTTAGAGTAAGGGTACGGTTAGGGATCGAGTTAGGGTAGGGTTACGGTTAGGGTTATGGTTAAGATAGGGTAAAGGTTAAATGCAGAGCTAGGGTTAGTGTTAGAGTTAGGGTTAGGGTTAGGGTCAGGGTCAAGGTCAGGGTCAGCGACAAATTCAGGGTCAGGGTCATGGTTACGGTCAGTGTCAGTGTCAGAATCATGGTTAGCTTTAAGGTCAAGGTCAGGGTCAAGGTCAAAGGCAGCGTCAGGGTCAGTGTTCGGGTTAGAGTAAGGTTAGGGTTAGGGATCGAGTTAGGGAAGGGTTAAGTTTAGGGTTATGGTTAAGATAGGGTAAAGGTTAAATGCAGAGCTAGGGTTAGGGTTAGAGTTAGGGTTAGAGTTAGGGTCAGGATCAAGGTCAGGGTCAGCGACAAATTCAGGGTCAGTGTCATGGTTACGGTCAGGGTCAGTGTCAGAATCATGGTTAGCGTTTGTGTCTCGGTCAGGATCAAGGTGAAAGTCTGGGTCAGGGTCAGTGTTCGGGTTAGAGTAAGGTTATAGTTAGGGTTAGGGTAGGGTTACGGTTAGGGTTATGGTTAGGGTTAGCGTAATGGCTAAATGCAGAGCTAGGGTTAAGTTTAGAGTTAGGGTCAGGGTCAAGGTCAGGGTCAGCATCATGGTTATGGTCAAGTTCTGGGTCATGGTCATGGTTAGCGTTAGGGTCAGGGTCAGGGTCAACGTCAAAGGCAAGGTCACGGTCAGTGTTCGGGTTAGAATAAGGTTACAGTTTGGGTTAGGGTAGGGTTACGGTTAGGGTTATGGTTAAGGTTACGGTAAGGGTTCAATGCAGAGCTAGGGTTAGGGTTAGAGTTAGGGTTAGGGTTAGTTTGGCGTCAGGGTCAAGGTCAGGGTCAGCTTCAAGGTCAGGGTAAGGGTCATGGTTATGGTCAAGGTCAGGATCAGGATCATGGTTAGCGTTAGGGTCTGGGTAAGACTCAAGGTCAAAGCAATTGTCAGGGTCTGTGTTTGGGTTTGAGTAACATTAGGGATAGGATACGGTTACTGTTAGGGTTATGGTGATGGTTAGGGTAAAGGTTCAATGCAGAGCTAGGGTTAGGGTTAGAGTTAGGGTAGGGTCACGGTCAAGGTCAGTGTCAGCGTCAGGGTCAGGGTCAGGTTCATGGGTATGGTCAAGGTCAGGGTGAGGGTTTTGGTTAGCGTTCGGGTCAGGGTCAGGGTCATGGTCAACGCCTGTGTTAGGGTCAGTGTTTGGGTTAGAGTAAGGTTAGAGTTAGGGTACGGGTTAGGGTAGGGTTACGGGTAGGGTTATGGTTAAGGTTACGGTAAGGGTTAAATGTAGAGCTAAGGTTAGGGGTAGAGTTAGAGTTAGGGTTAGAGTCACCGTCAAGGACAGAGTCAGCTTCAAGGTAGGGTCAGAGTCATGGTTAAGGTCAAGGTCAGGATCAGGGTCATGGTTAGCTTTAGGGTCTGGGTCAGGGTCAAGGTCAAAACCTGGGTCAGGGTCAGTGTTTGGGTTAGAATAAGGTTAGAGTTAGGGTTATGCTAGTGGTACGGTTAGGGATATGGTTAAGGTTAGTGTAAGTGTTAAATACAGACCAAGGGTTAAGGTTAAAGTTTGGGTTAGGGTTAGGTTTACGGTCAGGGTCAGCGTCAAGGTAATGGTCAGTGTCATGGTTACATTCAAGGTCATGGTCAGGGTCATGGTTAGCGTTAGGGTCTGGGTCAGGGTCAAGGTCAAAGACAGTGTCAAGGTCAGTGTTCTGGGTAGAGTAAGGTTTGAGTTAGGGTTAGGGTTAGGGATAGGGTAGGGTTACTGTTAGGGTTCTGGTTATGGTTAGAGTAAGGGTAGAGTATGGTAGACTTAGGGTTAGCGTTATGATCAGGGTCAAGGTCAGGATCGGGGTCATGATTACATTCAAGGTCAGGATCAGGGTCAAGGTCAAACCAGGGTCAGGGTTTGTGTTCAGGTTAGAGTAAGTTTAGAGTTAGGGTTAGGGTAGGTTTTCGGTTAGCGGTATGGTTAATGTTAGGGTAAGGGTTAAATGCAGAGCTAGGGTTATGGTTAGAGTTAGGGTTAGGGTTAGGTTTGGCATAAGGGTCAAGGTCAGAGTCAGCTTCAAGGTCACGGTAAGGGTCATGGTTACGGTCAAGGTCAGGGTCAGGGTCATGGTTAGCGTTAGGATCTGTGTAAGACTCAAGGTCAAAGCAAGGGTCAGGGTCTGTGTTTGGGTTTGAGTAACGTTAGGGTTAGGGTAGGGTTACTGTTAGGGTTATTGTTAAGGTTATGGTAAGGGTTCAATGCAGAGCTAGGGTTAGGGTTAGAGTTAGGGTTAGGGTCACTGCCAAGGTCAGGATCAGCGTCAAGGTCAGGGTCAGGGTAATGGGTATAGTCAAGTTCAGGGTTTGGGTCATGGTTAGCGTTCGGGTCAGGGTAACGGTCAAGGTCAAAGACAGGATCAGGGTCAGTTTTCCAGTTAGAGTAAGATTAGGGTAAGGGTTAGGGTAGGGTTACGGTTAGGATTATGGTTAAGGTTAGGTTAAGGGTTAAATGCAGAGCTAGGGTTAGAGTTAGGGTTAGGGTTAGGGTTAGGGTTAGGGTCACGGTCAATGTCAGGGTCAGCGTCAAGGTCAGGGTCAGGGTCATATGTACTGTCAAATTCAGGGTCTGGGTTATGGTTAGAGTTTGGGTCTCGGTCAGGGTCAAGGTGAAAGCCTGGGTCAGGGTCAGTGTTCGGGTTAGAGTAAGGTTAGGGTTAGGGATCGAGTTAGGGTAGGGTTACGGTTAGAGTTATGGTTAAGATAGGGTAAAGGTTTAATGCAGAGCTAAGGTTAGGGTTAGGGTTAGCGTCAGGGTCAATGTCAGGGTCAGCGTCAAATTCAGGGTCAGGGTCATGGTTAGGTCAGGGTCAGTGTCAGGGTCATGGTTAGCGTTTGGGTCTCGGTAAGGGTGAAGGTGAAAGCCTGGGTCAGGGTCAGTGTTCGGGTTATAGTAAGGTTAGAGTTAGGGTTAGGGTAGGGTTACTGTAAGGGTTATGGTTAAGGTTAGCGTAACGGTTAAATGCATAGCTAGGGTTAGGTTTAGGTTTAGGGTCAGGGTCAAGGTCAGGGTCAGCGTCAAGGTCAAGGTCAGGGTCATGGTTATGGTCAAGGTCAGGGTCAGGGTCATGGTTGGCGTTAGGGTCAGGGTCAGGGTCAAGGTCAAAGACAGGGCTAGGGTCAGTGGTCGGTTTACAATAAGGTTAGAGTTAGGGTTAGGTTTACGGTTAGGGTAGGGATATGGTTAATGTTAGGGTAAGGGTTAAATGCAGAGCTAGGGTTAGGGTTACAATTAGGTTTACGGTTAGGTTTAGGGTCACGGTCAAGATTAGGGTCAGCGTCAAGGTCAGGGTCAGGGTCATGGTTACAGTCAAGTCATGGTCAGGGTCATGGTAAGCCTTAGGGTCTGGGTCAGACTCAAGGTCAAAGCAAGGGTCAGGGTCTGTGTTTGGGTTTGAGTAACGTTAGGATCAGGGTAGGGTTACTGTTAGGGTTATGGTTAAGGCTAGGCTAAGGGTTCAAGACAGAGCTAGGGTTAGGTTTAGAGTTAGGGTTAGGATCACGGTGAAGGTCAGGGTCAGCATCAAGGTCAGGGTCAGAGTCATGTGTATGGTCAAGGTCAGGGTCTGGGTTTTGGTTAGCATTCTGGTCAGGGTCAGGGTCAAGGTCAAATCCTGGGTTAGGGTCAGTGTTCGGGTTAGAGTAAGGTTAGAGTTAGGGTAAGGGTTAGGGTAAAGATACTGTTAGGGTTATGGTTAAGGTTACGGTAAGGTTTAAATGGAGAGTTAGGGTTATGGTTACAGTTAGGGTTAGGGTTAGGTTTAGGGTCAGGGTCAGGGTCAGCGTCAAGATCAGGGTCAGGGTGATGGTTACATTCAACGTCATGATCAGAGTCATGGTTAGCCTTATGGTCTGGGTTAGATTCAAGGTCAAACCAGGGTCAGGGTCAGTGTTTGAGTTAGAGTAAGGTTATGGTTAGGGATCGAGTTAGGGTAGGGTTACGGTTAGGGTTATGGTTAAGGTAGGGTAAAGATCAAATGCAGAGCTAGGGTTAGGGTTAGAGTTAGGGTTAGGGTTAGGTTTGGGGTCAGGGTCAAGGTCAGGGTCAGTGTCATGGGTATGGTCAAGGTCAGGGTTAGGGTTTGGGTTAGCGTCCTGGTCATGGTCAGGGTCAAGCTCAAAGCCTGATTTAGGGTCAGTGTTTGAATTACAGTAAGATTAGGGTTAGGGATCGAGTTACGGTAGGGTTACGGTTAGGGTTATGTTTAAGGTAGGGTAATGGTCAAATGCAGAGCTAGGGTTAGGGTTACATTTAGCGATAGGGTTAGAGTCAGGGTCAAGGTCTGGGTCAGCGTCAAGGTCAGCTTCAGCATCATGGTTACGGTCAAGGGCAGGATCACGGTCATGGTATGCATTAGGGTCAGGGTCAGGGTCAAGGTCAAACGCAGGGTCAGGGTCAGTTTTCGGGTTAGAATAAGTTTACAGTTAGGGTTCGGGTAGTGTTACAGTTAGCATTATGGTTAAGGTTAGCGTAAGGGTTAAATGCAGAGCTAGGGTTAGGGTTACAGTTACGGATAGGGTTAGGTTTAGAGTGTGGGTCAGCCTCAAGGTCAGTGTCAGGGTCATGGTTATGTTCAAGGTCATGATCAGGGTCAAAATTAGCGTTAGGTTCTGGGTCAGAGTCAAGGTCAAAGCCAGGGTCAGTGTTCGGGTTAGAGTAAGGTTAGGGTTAGGGTTACGGGTTAGGGTTAGGGTTAGGGTAGGGTAGGCATACTGTTAGGGTTCTGGTTATGGTTAGGGTAAGGGTTAAATGTAGAGCCTGGGTTAAGGTTAGACTTAGGGTTAGCGTTATGATCAGGGTCAAGGTCAGGGTCGGGGTCATGGTTACATTCAAGGTCAGGGTCAGGGTCAAGGTCAATCCAGGGTCAGGGTCAGTGTTCGGGTTAGAGTAATGTTAGAGTTATGGGTATGGTAGGGTTTCGGTTAGCGGTATGGTTAAGGTTAGGGTAAGGGTTAAATGCAGAGCTAGGGTTTGGGTTAGAGTTAGGTTTAGTGTTAGGGTCAGGGTCAAGGTCTGGTCAGTGTCAAGGTCAGCATCAGGGTCATGGGTATGGTCAAGGTCAGGTTCAGGGTTTTGGTTTGGGTCAGGGTCAGGGTCAAGGTCGAAGCCTGGGTTAGGGTCAGTGTTCGGGTTAGAGTAAGGTTAGAGTTAGGCTAAGGGTTAGGGTAGGGTTACGGTTAGCGTTATGGTTAAGGTTACGGTAAGGGATAAATGCAGAGCTAAGGTTAGGTTTAGAGTTAGGGTTAGGGTTAGAGTCACGGTCAAGGACAGGGTCAGCGTGAAGGTCAGGGTCAGGGTCATGGTTACGGTCAAGGTCAGGTTCTGGGTCATGGTTAGCGTTCTGATCAGAGTCATGGTCAAGGTCAAAGGCAGGATCATGGTCAGTGTTCGAGTTAGAGTAAGGTTAGGGTTAGGGTGAGGGTAGGGTTCCTGTTAGGGTTACGGTTTAGGTTAGGGTAAGGGTTAATTGCAGAGCTATGGTTAGGGTTAGAGTTAGGGTTAGGGTCAGGGTCAAGGTCAGGGTCAGCATCAAATTCAGGGTCAGGGTCATGGTTACGGTCAGGGTCAGTGTCCGGGTCATGGTTAGCGTTTGGGTCTCGGTCAGGGTCAAGGTGAAAGCCTGGGTCAGGGTCAGTGTTTGGGTTAGAGTACGGTTAGAGTTAGGGTTAGGGTAGTATTACGGTAAGGGTTATGGTTAAGGTTAGCGTAATGGTTAAATGCAGAGCTAGGTTTAGGTTTAGAGTTAGGTTTAGGGTTAGGGTCAGGGTCAAGGTCAGGTCAGTGACAAGGTCATGGTCAGGGTCATGGCTATGGTCAAGGTCAGGGTCAGGGTCATGGTTAGCCTTAGGGTCAGGGTCAAGGTCAAAGACAGGGTCAGGGTCAGTGGTCGGTTTAGAGTAAGGTTAGAGTTAGGGTTAGGGTTAGGGTTAGGGTAGGTTTACGATTAGTGTTATGGTTAAGGTTAGCATAAGGGTTAAATGCAAAGCTAGGGTTAGGGTTACAGTTACGGTTAGGTTTTGGTTTAGGGTCAGGGTCAAGGTCAGGGTCACCTTCAAGGTCAGTGTCAGGGTCATGGTTACGTTCAAGGTCATGATCAGGGTCAAAATTAGCGTTAGGTTCTGGGTCAGAGTTAAGGTCAAAGCCAGGGTTAGGGTCAGTGTTCCGGTTAGAGTAAGGTTAGGGTTAGGGTTAGAGTTAGGGTAGGGTTACTGTTAGGGTTCTGGTTATGGTTAGGGTAAGGGTTAAATATAAAGCTTGGGTTAGGGTTAGACTTAGGGTTAGCGTTATGGTTAAGGTTAGGGTAAGGGTTAAATGCAGAGTTAGGGTTAGGGTTAGAGTTAGGGTTAGGTGTAGGTTTGTGGTCTGGGTCAAGGTCAGGGTCAGCTTCAAGGTCAGGGTAAGGGTCATGGTTACGGTCAAGGTCAGGGTCAGGGTCATGGTTAGTGTGAGGGTCTGGGTAAGAATCAAGGTCAAATCAAGGGTCAAGTTCTGTGTTTGGGTTTGAGTAACGTTAGGGTTAGGCTAGCGTTACTGTTAGGGTTATGGTTAAGGTTAGGGTAAGGGTTCAATGCAGAGCTAGGTTTAGAGTTAGGTTTAGGGTCACGGTCAAGGTCAGGGTCAGCGTCAAGGTCAGGTTCAGGGTCATGGGTACGGTCAAGGTCAGGGTCAGGGTTTTGGTTAATATTCGGGTCAGGGTCTGAGTCAAGGTCAAAGCCTGGGTTAGGGTCAGTGTTCGGGTTAGAGTAAGGTTAGTGTTAGGGTAAGGGTTAGGGTAGGGTTATGGTTAGGGTTATGGTTAAGGTAACCGTAAGGGTTAAATGCAGAGCTAGGGTTAGTGTTAGAGTAAGATTTAGGGTTAGGTTCAGGGTGAAGGTTAGGGTCAGCGTCAAGGTCCGGTTCAGGGTCATGGTTACGGTCAAGGTCTGGGTCTGGGTCATGGTTAGCGTTCGGGTCAGGGTCACGGTCAAGGTCAAAGGCAGGATCAGGGTCATGTTCGAGTTAGAATAAGGTTAGGGTTAGGGTTAGGGTAGGGTTACGGTTAGGGTTATGGTTAAGTTTAGGTTAAGGGTTAAAAGCAGAGCTAGGGTTAGGGTTAGAGTTAGGGTTAGGGTTAGGGTCAGGGTCAAAGTCAGGGTCAGCGTCAAATTCTGGAATAGGGTCATGGTTACGGTCAGGGTCAGTGTCAGGGTCATGGTTAGCTTATGGTCTGGGTCAAGTTCAAGGTCCAAACCTGGGTCAGGGTCAGTGTTCCAGTTAGAGTAAGGTTAGTGTTAGGGATCGATCTAGGGTATTGTTAGGGTTAGGGTTATGGTTAAGGTAGGGTAAAGGTTAAATGCAGTGCTAGGGTTAGGGTTACAGTTAGATTTACGGTTAGGGTCAGGGTCAAGTTTAGGGTCAGCGTCAAAGTCAGGGTCAGGGTCATGTTTACGGTTAAGGTCAGGTTCTGGGTCATGGTTAGCGTTCTGGTCAGGGTCACGGTCAAGGTCAAAGGCAGGATCATGGTCAGTGTTCGAGTTAGAGTAAGGTTAGGGTTAGGGTGAGGGTAGGGTTCCAGTTAGGGTTACGGTTAAGGTCATGTAAGGGTTCAATGCAGAGCTAGGGTTAGAGTTAGAGTTAGGGTTAGGGTTAGGTTTGGTGTCATGGTCAAGGTCAGGGTCAGCGCCAAGGTCAGGTTCAGGGTCATGGGTACCGTCAAGGTCAGGGTCACAGTTTTGGTTAGCATTCGGGTCAGGGTCAGGGTCAAGGTCAAAGCCTGGTTTAGGGTCAGTGTTCGGGTTAGAGTATGGTTAGAATTAGGGTAAGGTTTAGTGGAGGGTTACGGTTATGGTTATGGTTAAGGTTACCGTAAGGGTTAAACGCAGAGCTAGGGTTAGGGTTAGAGTAAGATTTAGGGTTAGGGTCAGGGTCAAGGTTAGGGTCAGCGTCAATTTCCGGTTCAGGGTCATGGTTACGGTCAAGGTCAGGGTCTGGGTCATGGTTAGCGTTCGGGTCAGGGTCACGGTCAAGGTCAAAGACAGGATCAGGGTCATGTTCGAGTTAGAATAAGGTTAGGGTTAGGGTTAGGGTAGGGTTACCGTTAGTGTTATGGTTAAGTTTAGGGTAAGGGTTAAAAGCAGTGCTGGGGTTAGGGTTAGATTTAGGGTTAGGGTTAGGGTCAGGGACAAGGTCTGGGTCAGCGTCAAATTCTGGAATAGAGTCATGGTTACGGTCAGGGTCAGTGTCAGGGTCATGGTTAGCTTATGGTCTGGGTCAAGGTCAAAACCTGGGTCAGGGTCAGTGTTCCAGTTAGAGTAAGGTTAGGGTTAGGGATCGATCTAGGGTATTGTTAGGGTTAGGGTTATAGTTAAGGTAGGGTAAAGGTTTAATGCAGAGCTAGGGTTAGGGTTACAGTTAGATTTAGGGTTAGGGTCAGGGTTAAGTTTAGGGTCAGCGTAAAGGTCAGGGTCAGGGTCATGGTTACGGTCAAGGTCATGTTCTGGGTCATGGTTAGCGTTCTGGTCAGGGTCACGGTCAAGGTCAAAGTCAGGATCAGGGTCAGTGTTCGAGTTAGAGTAAGGTTAGGGTTATGGTGAGGGTAGGGTTCCGGTTAGGGTCATGGTTAAGGTTAGAGTAAGGGTTAAATGCAGAGCTAGGGTTAGGGTTAGAGTTAGGGTTAAGGTCAGGGTCAAGGTCAGGGTCAGCGTCAAATTTAGGGTCAGGGTTATGGTTACAGTCAGGGTCAGTGTCAGGGTCATGGTTAGCGTTTGGGTCTCGGTCCTGGTTAAGGTGAAAGCCTGGGTCGGGGTCAGTGTTTGGCTTAGAGTAAGGTTAGAGTTAGGGTTAGTGTAGGGTTACGGTTAGGGTTATGGTTAAGGTAACGTAACGGTTAAATGCAGAGCTTGGTTTAGGTTTAGAGTTTGGTTTAGGGTTAGGGTCAGAGTCAAGGTCAGGGTCAGCGACAAGGTCATGATCAGGGTCATGGCTATGGTCAAGGTCAGGGTCAGGGTCATGGTTAGCGTTAGGGTCAGTGTCAGGGTCAAGGTCAAAGACAGGGTCAGGGTCAGTGGTCGGTTTAGAGTAAGGTTAGAGTTAGGGTTAGGGTTAAGGTTAGCATAAGGGTTAGATGCAGAGCTAGGGTTAGGGTTACAGTTACAGTTACGTTTAGGTTTAGGGTCAGGGTCAAGGTCTGGGTCAGCCTCAAGGTCAGTGTCAGGGTCATGGTTACGTTCAAGGTCATGATCAGGGTCAAAATTAGCGTTAGGTTCTGGGTCAGAGTTAAGGTCAAAGCCAGGGTTAGGGTCAGTGTTCCGGTTAGAGTAAGGTTAGGGTTAGGGTTAGGGTTAGGGTAGGGTTACTGTTAGGGTTCTGGTTATGGTTAGGGTAAGGGTTAAATGTAGAGGTTGAGTTAGGGTTAGACTTAGGGTTAGCGTTATGGTTAAGGTTAGGGTAAGGCTTAAATGCAGAGCTAGGTTTAGGGTTAGAGTTAGGGTTAGGTGTAGGTTTGGGGTCAGGGTCAAGGTCAGGGTCAGTTTGAAGGTCAGGGTCAGGGTCATGGTTATGGTCAAGGTCAGGGTCAGGATCATGATTAGCATTAGGGTCAGGGTAAGGGTCAAGGTCAAAGACAGGGTCAGGGTCAGTGGTCGGTTTAGAGTAAGGTTAGAGTTAGGGTTAGGTTAAGGGTTAGGGGAGGGATACGATTAGGGTTATGGTTAATGTTAGGGTAAGGGTTAAATGCAGAGCTAGGATTAGGGTTACAGTTAGGGTTAGGGTTAGGTTTACGGTCAGGGTCAAGATTAGGGTCAGCGTCAAGGTCAGGTTCAGAGTCATGGTTACATTCAAGGTCATGGTCAGGGTCATGGTTAGCGTAAGGGTCTGGGTAAGGCTCAAGGTCAAAGCAAGGGTCAGGGTCTGTGTTTTGGTTTGAGTAACGTTAGGGTTTGTGTCGGGTTACTGTTAGGGTTATGGTTAAGGTTAAGGTAAGGGTTGTATGCAGAGCTAGGGTTAGGGTTACAGTTAGGGTTAGGGTCTCGGTCAAGGTCAGGATTAGCGTCAAGGTCAAGGTCAGGGTCATGGGTACCATCAAGGTAAGGGTCAGAGTTTTGGTTAGTGTTCGAGTCAGGGTCAGGGTCCTGGTCAAAGCCTGGGTTAGGGTAGTGTTCGGGTTAGAGTAAGGTTAGAGTTAGGGTAAGGGTTGTGGTAGGTTTACGGTTAGGGTTATGGTTAAGGTTATGGAAAGGGTTAAATGCAGAGCTAAGCTTAGGGTTAGAGTTAGGGTTAGGGTTAGAGTCACGGTCTAGGACATGGTCAGCATCAAGGTCAGTGTAAGGGTCATGGTTAAGGTGAAGGTCAGGGTCATGGTTAGCTTTAGGGTCTGGGTCAGGGTCAAGGTCAAAATCTGGGTCAGGGTCAGTGTTCGAGTTAGAGTAAGGTTAGGGTTAGGGATCGATTTAGGGTAGGGTTACGGTTAGGGTTATGGTTAAGGTAGGATAAAGGCCAAATGCAGAGCTAGGGTTAGAGTTAGAGTTAGATTTAGGGTTAGGGTCAGGGTCAAGATTAGGGTCAGCGTCAAGGTCAGGGTCAGGGTCATGGTTTGGGTCAAGGTTATCATCTTGGTCATGCTTAGCGTTCGGGTCAGGGTCACGGTCAAGGTCAAAGGCAGGATCACGGTCATGTTCAAGCTAGAGTAATGTTAGGGTTAGGGATCAAGTTAGGGTAGGGTTACGGTTAGGGTTATGGTTAAGGTTCCGGTAAGGGTTAAATGCAGAGCTAAGGTTAGGGTTAGAGTTAGGGTTAGAGTCACGGTCAAGGACAGCGTCAGCGTCAAGGTCAGTGATCAGGTCATGCTTACAGTCAAGATCAGGATCCCGGTAATGGTTAACCTTAGGTTCAGGGTCAGCGGCAAGGTCAAAGGCAGTGTCAGGGTCAGTGTTGGTGTTAGAGTAAGGTTAGTGTTAGGGATCGAGTTACGGTAGGGTTACGGTTAGGGTTATGGTTAAGATAGGATAAAGGTTAAATGCAGAGCTAGGGTTAGGGTTAGAGTTAGGGTTAGGGTTAGGGTCAGAGTCAAGGTGAGGGTCAGCATCAAATTCAGGGTCAGGGTCATGGTTATGTTCAGGGTCAGTGTCAGGGTTATGGTTAGCGTTTGGGTCTCGGTCAGGGTCAAGTTGAAAGCCGGGGTCAGGGTCAGTGTTTGGGTTAGAGTAAGGTTAGAGTTAGGGTTAGGGTAGGATTTCGGTTAGGGTTATGTTTAAGGTTCGCATAACGTTTAAATACAGAGATAGGTTTAGGTTTAGAGTTAGGTTTAGGGTTAGTGTCAGAGTCAAGGTCAGGGTCAGCTTCAAGGTCAGGGTCAAGGTCATGGTTACAGTCAAGTTCAGGATCACGGTTATGGTTAGCGTTAGGGTCAGGGTCAGGGTCAAGGTCAAAGGCAGGGTCAGGGTCAGTGTTGGTGTTAGAGTAAGCTTAGTGTTAGGGATCAAGTTAGGGTAGGGTTACGGTTAGGGTTATGGTTAAGATACGGTAAAGGTTAAATCCAGAGCTAAGGTTAAGGTTAGAGTTAGGGTTAGGGTTAGGGTCAGGGTCAAGGTGAGGGTTAGCGTTAAATTCAGTGTCAGGGTCTGGTTACGGTCAAGGTCAGGATCACGGTCATCATTATCGTTTGCGTCAGCGTCAGGGTCAAGGTCACACGCAGGGTCAGGGTCAGTGTTCGAGGTAGAGTAAGGTTAGGGTTAGGGATCGAGTTAGGGTAGGGTTACGGTTAGGGTTATGGTTAAGGTAGGGTAAAGGTCTCATGCAGAGCTAGGGAAAGGCTTAGACTTAGCATTAGCGTCAGGGTCAAGGTCAGTGTAAGCGTCAAATTCAGGGTCAGGGTCGTGGTTATGGTCAATGTCAGGGTCAGCGTTATGGTTAGCGTTAGGGTCAGGGTCATAGTTACATTCAACGTCATGGTAGAGTCATGGTTAGCCTTAGGGTCTGGGTCAGAGTCAAGGTCAAACCAGGGTCAGGGTCAGTTTTTGAGTTACAGTAAGGTTATGGTTGGGGATCGAGTTAGGGTAAGGTTAAGGTTAGGGTTATGGTTAAGGTAGGGTAAAGGTCAAATCCAGAGCT
Source organism: Microcebus murinus (assembly GCF_040939455.1). Taxonomy (NCBI): domain Eukaryota; kingdom Metazoa; phylum Chordata; class Mammalia; order Primates; family Cheirogaleidae; genus Microcebus; species Microcebus murinus. The sequence continues at coordinate 1,881,062 of NC_134126.1, forward strand.
AGGGTTAGGGTTAGAGTTAGGGTTAGGGTTAGGGTCAGGGTCAAGGTCTGGGTCAGCGTCTAGGTCAGCGTCAGGGTCATGGTTACGGTCAAGGTCAGGATTACGGTCATGGTTAGCGTTACGGTCATGGTTAGGGTCAAGGTCAAACGCAGGGTCAGGGTCAGTGTTCGGGTTAGAATAAGGTTACAGTTTGGGTTAGGGTAGGGTTACGGTTAGGGTTATGAATAAGGTTAGGGTAAGGGTTAAATGCAGACCTAGGGTTAAGATTACAGTTAGAGTTAGGGTTAGCTTTAGGGTCAGGGTCAGGTTCAGGGTCATAGTCATGGTCAGTGTCATGGTTACATTCAAGGTCATGGTCAGGGTCATGGTTGGCTTTAGGGTCTGGGTCACTGTCAATGTCAAACACAGGGTCAGGGTCAGTGTTTCGGCTAGTGTAAGGTTCCAGTTAGGGTTAGGGTTAGGGTTAGGGTAGGGTTACGGTTAGCGTTATGGTTAAGGTTAGCATAAGAGTTAAATGCAGAGCTAGGGTTAGGGTTACAGTTACGGTTAGGGTTAGGTTTAGGGTCAGGGTCAAGCTCTGGGTCAGCCTCAAGGTCAGTGTCAGTGTCATGGTTACCTTCAAGGTCATGATCAGCGTCAAAATTAGCGTTAGGTTCTGGGTCAGAGTCAAGGTCAAAGCCAGGGTTAAGGTCAGTGTTCGGGATAGAGTAAGGTTTGAGTTAGGGTTAGGGTTAGGGTAGGGTTACTGTTAGGGTTCTGGTTATGGTTAGGGTAAGGGTTAAATGTAGAGCTTGGGTTAGGGTTAGACTTAGGGTTAGCGTTATGATCAGCGTCAAGGTCAGGGTTGTGGTTATGGGTACATTCAAGGTCAAGGTCAGGGTCAATTTCAAACCAGGTTCAGGGTCAGAGTTCGGGTTACAGTACGGTTCGAGTTAGGGTTAGAGTAGGGTTTCAGTTAGCGGTATGGTTCAGGTTAGGGTAAGGGTTAAATGCAGAGCTAGGGTTAGAGTTAGAGTTAGGGTTAGTGTTAGATTTGGGGTCAGGGTCAAGGTAAGGGTCAGCTTCAAGGTCAGGGTAAGGGTCATGGTTACGGTCAAGGTCAGGGTCAGGGTCATGGTTAGCGTGAGGGTCTGGGTAAGACTCAAGGTCAAAGCAAGGGTCAGGGTCTGTGTTTGGGTTTGAGTAACGTTAGGGTTAGGGTAGGGTTACTGTTAAGGTTATGGTTAAGTTTAGGGTAAGGTTTATATGCAGAGCTAGGGTTAGGGTTAGATTTAGGGTTAAGGTTACGGTCAAGGTCAGGGTCTGCGCCAAGGTCAGGGTCAGGGTCATGGGTACGGTCAAGGTCAGGGTCAAGGTTTTGGTTAGCGTTCGGGTCAGGGTCAGGTTCAAGGTCAAAGCCTGGGTTAGGGTCAGTGTTCGGGGTAGAGTAAGGTTAGAGTTAGGGTAAGGGTTAGCGGAGGGTTACGGTTAGGGTTATGGTTAAGGTTACGGTAAGGGTTAAATGCAGAGCTAAGGTTAGGGTTAGAGTTGGGGTTAGGGTAAGAGACACGGTTAAGGACACGGTCAGCGTCAAGGTCAGAGTCAGTGTCATGGTTAAGGTCAAGGTCAGGGTCATGGTGAGCTTTAGGCTCTGGGTCAGGGTCAAGGTCAAAACCTGGGTCAGGGTCAGTGTTCGAGTTAGAGTAAGTTTAGGGTTAAGGATCGATTTAGGGTAGGGTTATGGTTAAGGTAGGGTTAAGGTTAAATGTAGAGCTAGGGTTAGCGTTAGAGTTAGATTTAGGGTTAGGGTCAGGATGAAGGTTAGGGTCAGCGTCAAGGTCGGGGTCAGGGTCATGCTTACGGTCAAGGTTAGGTTCTGGGTTCATGGTTAGCGTTCGGTTCATGGTCACAGTCAGAGTTAAAGGCAGGATCAGGTTCAGTGTTCGAGTAAGGTTAGGGTTAGGGTTAGGGTAGGGTTACGGTTAGGGTTATGTTTAAGGTTAGGGTAAGGATTAAATGCAGAACTAGAGTTAGGGTTAGAGATAGGGTTAGGATTAGGGTCAGGGTCAAGGTCAGGTTCAGCATAAAATTCAGGGTCAGGGTCATGGTTATGGTCAGGGTCAGAGTCATTGTCATGGTTAGCGTTAGGGTCAGGGTCATGGTCAAGGTTAAAGGCAGGGTCAGGGTCAATGTTCGGGTTAGAGTAAGGTTAGGATTAGGGATCGAGTTAGGGTAGGGTTACGGTTAGGGTTATGGTTAAGATAAAGGTTAAATGCAGAGCTACGGTTAGAGTTAGAGTTAGGGTTAGGGTTAGGGTCAAGGTCTGTGTTAGCGTCAAGGTCAGCGTCACGGTCATGGTTACAGTAAAGGTCATGATCACGGTCATGGTTAGCGTTAAGATCAGGGTCAGGGTCAAGGTCAAACGCAGGGTCAGGGTCAGTGTTTGGGTTAGAATAAGGTTAGAGTTAGGGTAAGTGTTAGGATTAGGGTTAGGGTTAGGGTTATCGTTAAGGTTACGGTAACGGTTAAATGCAGAGCTAAGGTTAGTGTTAGAGTTAGGGTTAGGGTTAGAGTCATGGTCAAGGACATCGTCAGCGTCAGGGTCAGGGTCCGGGTCATGGTTAAGGTCAAGTTCAGGATCAGGGTCATGGTTAGCTTATGGTCTGGGTCAAGGTAAAGATCAAAACCTGGGTCAGGGTCAGTGTTCGAGTTAGAGTAAGGTTAGGGTTAGTGATCGATTTAGGGTAGGGTTAGGGTTAGGTTTATGGTTAAGATAGGGTAAAGGTTAAATGCAGAGCTAGGGTTAGGGTTAGAGTTAGGGTTAGGGTTAGGGTCAGGGTCAAGGTCAGGGTCAGCGTCAAATTCAGGGTCAGGGTCATGGTTACGGTCAGCGTCAGTGTCAGGGTTTCGTTAGCGTTTGGGTCTCAGTCAGGGTCAAGGTGAAAGCCTGGGTCAGGGTCAGTGTTCGTGTTAGAGTAATGTTAGAGTTAGGGTTAGGGTAGAGTTACGGTTAGGGTTATGGTTAAGGTTAGCGTAAAGGTTAAATTCAGAGCTAGGGTTACATTTAGAGTTAGGTTTAGGATTAGGGTCAGTGTCAAGGTCAGGGTCAGCGTCATGGTCAGGGTCAGTGTCATGTTTAGCGTTAGGGTCAGGGTCAAGGTCAAAGACAGGGTCAGGGTCTGTGGTCGGTTTAGAGTAAGGTTAGAGTTAGGCTTAGGTTTAGGTTTAGGGTAGGGATAAGGGTAGGGTTATGGTTAATGTTAGAGTAAGGTTTAAATGCAGAGCTAGGGTTAGGGTTAGACTTAGCGTTAGGGTTCAGGTCAAGGTCAGGGTCTGGGTCAGCGTCAAGGTCAGGGTCAGGGTCATGGTTACGGTCAAGGTCAAGATCACAGTCAGGGTTAGCGTTAGGGTCGGGGTCAGGGTCAAGGTCAAAGGCAGGGTCAGGGTCCGTGTTCGGGTTAGAGTAAGGTTAGGGTTAGGGATTGAGTTAGGGGAGGGTTACGGTTAGGGTTATGGTTAAGATAGGGTAAAGGTTAAATGTAGAGCTTGGGTTAGGGTTAGATTTAGAGTTAGCGGTATGATCAGTCATGGTCAGGGTCGTGGTCATGGTTACATTCAAGGTCAGGGTCAGGGTCAAGTCAAACCAGGTTCAGGGTCAGTGTTCGGGTTACAGTACGGTTCGAGTTACGGTTAGGGTAGTGTTTCGAGTAGTGGTATGGTTAAGGTTAGGGTAAGGATTAAATGCAGAACTAGGGTTAGGGTTAGAGTTAGAGTTAAGGTTAGGTATGGGGTCAGGGTCAAGGTCAGGGACAGCTTCAAGGTCAGGGTAAGGGTCATGGTTACGGTCAAGGTCAGGTTCAGGGTCATGGTTAGCGTTAGGGTCTGGGTAAGACTCAAGGTCCAACAAGGGTCAGGGTCTGTGTTTGGGTTTGAGTAACGTTAGGGTTAGGATAGGGTTACTGTTAGGGTTATGGTTAAGGTTAGGGTAAGCGTTCAATGCAGAGCTAGGGTTAGGGTTAGATTTAGGGTTAAGGTTACGGTCAAGGTCAGGGTCAGTGCCAAGGTCAGGGTCAGGGTCATGGATACAGTTAAGGTCAGGGTCAGGGTTTTGGTTAGCGTTCAGGTCAGGGTCAGGTTCAAGGTCAAAGCCTGGGTTAGGGTCAGTGTTCGGGTTAGAGTAAGGTTAGAGTTAGGGTAAGGGTTAGGATAGGGTTACGGTTAGGGTTATGGTTAAGGTTACGGTAAGGGTTTAATGCAGAGCTAAGGTTAGGGTTAGAGTTGGGGTTAGGGTAAGAGTCCCGGTTAAGGACAGGGTCAGTGTCAAGTTCAGGGTCAGTGTCATGGTTAAGGTCAAGGTCAGGGTCAGCGGCATGGTGAGCTTTAGGGTCTGGGTCAGGGTCAAGGTCAAAGACAGGGTCAGGGTCAGTGTTTCGGTGAGACTAAGTTTCGAGTTAGGATTAGGGTTGGGGTTAAGGTAGGGTTACTGTTAGCTTTATGGTTCAGGTTAGCGTAAGGGTTAAATGCAGAGGTAGGTTTAGGGTTACAGTTACGGTTAGGGTTAGGTTTAGGGTCAGGGTCAAGGTAGGGTCAGCCTCAAGGTCAGTGTCACGTGGTTACGTTCAAGGTCATTATCAGGGTCAAAATTAGCGCTAGGTTCTCGGTCAGAGTCAAGGTCAAACAGGTTCAGGGTCAGTGTTTGAGTTACAGTAAGGTTAGGGTTAGGGATCGAGTTAGTGTAGGGTTTCCGTTAGGGTTAGGGTTAAGGTAGGGTAAAGGTCAAATGCAGACCTAGGGTTAGGGTTAGATTTAGCATTAGGTTCAGTGTCAGCATCAAGGCCAGGGTCAGGGTCATGGTTACGGTCAAGGTCAGGAACACGGTCATGGTTAGCGTTAGGGTCAGGGTCAGGGTCAAGGTCAAAGGCAGGCTCAGGGTCAGTGTTCGGGTTAGAGTAAGGTTAGGATTAGGGATCGAATTAGGGTAGGGTTACGGTTAGGGTTATGGTTAAGGTAAAGGTTAAATGCAGGGCTAGGGTAGGGTTAGAGTTAGGGTTATGGTGAGGGTTAAGGTCAAGGTCTGAGTTAGCGTCAATGTCAGCGTCAGGGTTATGGTTACGGTAAAGGTCAGGATCACGGTCATGGTTAGCGTTAGGGTCAGGGTCAGGGTCAAGGTCAAACGCAGGGTCAGGGTCAGTGTTCGGGTTAGAAAAGGTTACAGTTAGGGTTAGGGTATCGTTACGGTTAGGGTTATGGTTAAGGTTAGGGTAAGGGTTAAATGCAGACCTAGGGTTAAGGTTACAGCTAGGGTTAGGGTTAGGTTTAGGGTCTGGGTCAGGGTCAGCATCAAGTTCATGGTCAGTGTCATGGTTACATTCAAGGTCATGGTCAGGGTCATGGTTAGCGTTAGGTCTGCGTCAGGGTCAAGTTCAAAGACAGGGTCAGGGTCAGTGTTCCGGTTAGAGTAAGGTTCGAGTTAGGGTTAGGGTTAAGGTTAGGGTAAGGTTATGGTTAGCGTTATGGTTCAGGTTAGCGTAAGGGTTAAATGCAGAGCTAGGGTTAGGGTTACACTTACGGTTAGGGTCAGTTTTAGGGTCAGGGTCAGCCTCAAGGTCAGTGTCAGGGTCATGGTTTCGTTCAAGGTCATGATCAGGGTCAAAATTAGACTTAGGTTCTGGGTCAGAGTCAAGGTCAAAGCCAGGGTCAGTGTCAGTGTTCGGGTTAGAGTAAGGTTAGGGTTAGGGTTAGGGTTAGGGTAGGTTTACTGTTAGGGTTCTGGTTATGGTGTAGGGTAAGGGTTAAATGTAGAGCTTGGGTTAGTGTTAGACTTAGGGTTAGCGTTATGATCAGGGTCAAGGTCAGGGTGGCGTCATTGTTACATTCAAGGTCAGGGTCAGGGTCAAGAACAAACCATGTTCAGGGTCTGTGTTCTGGTTAGAGTAATGTTAGAGTTACGGTGAGGGTAGGGTTTCGGTTAGGGGTATGGTTAAGGTTAGGGTAATGGTTAAATGCATAGCTAGGGTTAGGGTTACAGTTAGGATTATGGTTAGGGTCAGGGTCAAGATCTGGTCAACGTCAAGGTCAGGGTCAGGGTCATGGGTATGGTCAAGGTCAGGGTCAGGGTTTTGGTTAGCGTTCGGGTCAGGGTCAGGGTCAAGGTCAAAGCCTGGGTTAGGGTCAGTGTTCGGGTTAGAGTAAGGTTAGAGTTAGGCTAAGTGTTAGGGTTAGGGTTAGGTTTAGGGTTATGTTTAAGGTTACGGTAAGGGTTAAATGCAGAGCTACGGTTAGGGTTAGAGTTAGGGTTAGAGTCACGGTCAAGGACAGGGTCAGCATCAAGGTCATGGTCAGGGTTATGGTTAAGGTCAAGGTCAGGATCAGGGTCATGGTTAGCTTATGGTCTGGGTCAAGGTAAAGATCACAACCTGGGTCAGGGTCAGTGTTCGAGTTAGAGTAAGGTTAGGGTTAGGGATCGATATAGGGTAGGGTTAGGGTTAGGGTTATGGTTAAGATAGGGTAAAGGTTAAATGCAGAGCTAGTGTTACATTTAGAGTTAGGCTTAGGATTAGGGTCTGGGTAAAGGTTAGGGTCAGCGTCAAGGTCAGGGTCAGGGTCTTGGTTAGCGTTAGGGTCAGGGTCAAGTTCAAAGACAGGGTCTGGGTCAGTGTTCGGTTTAGAGTAAGGTTAGAGTTAGGCTTAGGTTTAGGGTTAGGGTAGAGATACCGTTAGGGTTATGGTTAATGTTAGGGTAAGGGTTAAATGCAGAGCTAGGGTTAGGGTTAGACTTAGCGTTAGGGTTAGGGTCAGGGTCAGGGTCTGGGTCAGCGTCAAGGACATGGTCAGGGTCATGGTTACGGTCAAGGTCACTATCACGGTCATGGTTAGCCTTAGGGTCAAGGTCAGGGTCAAGGTCAAAGGCAGGGTCAGGGTCAGTTTTCGGGTTAGAGTAAGGTTAGGGTTAGGGATTGAGTTAGGGTAGGGTTATGGTTAGTGTTATTGTTAAGATAGGGTAAAGGTTAAATGTAGAGCTTGGGTTAGGGTTAGACTTAGGGTTAGCGGTATGATCAGTGAAGGTCAGGGTCGGAGTCATGGTTACATTCAAGGTCAGGGTCAGGGTCAAGGTCAAACCAGGTTCAGGGTCAGTGTTCGGGTTAGAATAAGGTTCGAGTTAGGGTTAGGGTAGGGTTTCGGTTAGCGGTATGGTTAAGGTTAGTGTAAGTGTTAAATGCAGAGCTAGGGTTAGGGTTAGAGTTAGAGTTAGGGTTAGGTTTGGGTAGGGTCAAGGTCAATGTCAGCTTCAAGGTCAGGGTAAGGGTCATGGTTAAGGTCAAGGTCAGGGTCATGGTTAGCGTTAGGGTCTGGGTAAGACTCAAGGTCAAAGCAAGGGTCAGGGTCTGTTTTTGGGTTTGAGTAACGTTAGGGTTAGGGTAGGGTTAATGTTAAGGTTATGGTTAATGTCAGGGTAAGGGTTCAATGCAGAGCTAGGGTTAGGTTTAGATTTAGGGTTAATTTTACGGTCAAGGTCAGGGTCAGCGCCAAGGTCAGGGTCAGGGTCATGGGTACGGCCACGGTCAGGGTCAGGGTTTTGGTTAGCGTTCTGGTCAGGGTCAGGTTCAAGGTCAAAGCCTGGGTTAGGGTCAGTGTTCGGGGTAGAGTAAGGTTAGAGTTAGGGTAAGGGTTAGGGTAGGGTTACGGTTAAGGTTATGGTTAAGGTTACGGTAAGGGTTAAATGCAGAGCTAAGGTTAGGGTTAGAGTTGGGGTTAGGGTAAGAGTCACGGTTAAGGACAGGGTCAGCATCAAGGTCAGGGTCAGTGTCATGGTTAAGGTCAAGGTCAGGGTCAGCGGCATGGTGAGCTTTAGGGTCTGGGTCAGGGTGAAGGTCAAAACCTGGGTCAGGGTCAGTTTTCGAGTTAGAGTAAGGTTAGGGTTAGGGATGGATTTAGGGTAGGGTTACGGTTAGGGTTATGGTTAAGGTAGGGTTAAGGTTTAATGCAGAGCTAGGGTTAGCGTTAGAGTTAGATTTAGGGTTAGGGTCAGGGTGAAGGTTAGGGTCATCGTCAAAGTCAGGGTCAGGGTCATGCTTACGGAAAAGGTCAGGTTCTGTGTCTTGGTTAGCGTTCGGTTCAGGGTCACAGTCCGGGACAAAGGCAGGATCAGATTCAGTGTTCGAGTTAGAGTAAGGTTAGGATTACGGTTAGGGTAGGGTTACGGTTAGGGTTATGGTTAAGGTTAGGGTAAGGGTTAAATGCAGAGCTACGGTTAGGGTTAGAGTTAGGGTTTGGGTTAGGGTCAGGGACAGGTCAGGGTCAGCATAAAATTCAGGGTCAGGGTCATGGTTATGGTCAGGGTCAGTGTCAGGGTCATGGTTAGCATTAGTGTCAGGGTCATGGTCAAGGTTTAAGGCAGGGTCAGGGTCAGTGTTCGGGTTAGAGTAAGGTTAGGATTAGGGATCGAGTTAGGGTAGGGTTACTGTTAGAGTTATGGTTAAGGTAAAGGTTAAATGCAGAGCTAGGGTTAGGGTTAGAGTTAGGGTTATGGTTAGGGTTAAGGTCAAGATCTGGGTTAGCGTCAAGGTCAGCGTCAGGGTCATGGTTACGGTAAAGGTCAGGATCACGGTCATGGTTAGCGTTAGGGTCAGGGTCAGGGTCAAGGTCAAACGCAGGGTCAGGGTCAGTGTTCGGGTTAGAATAAGGTTACCGTTAGCGTTAGGGTAGGGTTACGGTTAGGGTTATGGTTAAGGTTAGGGTAAGGGTTAAATGCAGAACTAGGGTTAAGGTTACAGTTAGGGTTAGGGTTAGGTTTAGGGTCAGGGTCAGGGTCAGCGTCAAGGTCATGGTCAGTGTCATGGTTACATTCAAGGTCATGGTCAGGGTCATGGTTAGCGTTAGGTCTGCGTCAGGGTCAAGTTCAAAGACAGGGTCAGGGTCAGTGTTCCGGTTAGAGTAAGGTTCAAGTTAGGGTTAGGGTTAAGGTTAGGGTAAGGTTATGGTTAGCGTTATGGTTCAGGTTAGCGTAAGGGTTAAATGCAGAGCTAGGGTTAGGGTTACACTTACGGTTAGGGTCAGTTTTAGGGTCAGGGTCAGCCTCAAGGTCAGTGTCAGGGTCATGGTTTCGTTCAAGGTCATGATCAGGGTCAAAATTAGACTTAGGTTCTGGGTCAGAGTCAAGGTCAAAGCCAGGGTCAGTGTCAGTGTTCGGGTTAGAGTAAGGTTAGGGTTAGGGTTAGGGTTAGGGTAGGTTTACTGTTAGGGTTCTGGTTATGGTGTAGGGTAAGGGTTAAATGTAGAGCTTGGGTTAGTGTTAGACTTAGGGTTAGCGTTATGATCAGGGTCAAGGTCAGGGTGGCGTCATTGTTACATTCAAGGTCAGGGTCAGGGTCAAGAACAAACCATGTTCAGGGTCTGTGTTCTGGTTAGAGTAATGTTAGAGTTACGGTGAGGGTAGGGTTTCGGTTAGGGGTATGGTTAAGGTTAGGGTAATGGTTAAATGCATAGCTAGGGTTAGGGTTACAGTTAGGATTATGGTTAGGGTCAGGGTCAAGATCTGGTCAACGTCAAGGTCAGGGTCAGGGTCATGGGTATGGTCAAGGTCAGGGTCAGGGTTTTGGTTAGCGTTCGGGTCAGGGTCAGGGTCAAGGTCAAAGCCTGGGTTAGGGTCAGTGTTCGGGTTAGAGTAAGGTTAGAGTTAGGCTAAGTGTTAGGGTTAGGGTTAGGTTTAGGGTTATGTTTAAGGTTACGGTAAGGGTTAAATGCAGAGCTACGGTTAGGGTTAGAGTTAGGGTTAGAGTCACGGTCAAGGACAGGGTCAGCATCAAGGTCATGGTCAGGGTTATGGTTAAGGTCAAGGTCAGGATCAGGGTCATGGTTAGCTTATGGTCTGGGTCAAGGTAAAGATCACAACCTGGGTCAGGGTCAGTGTTCGAGTTAGAGTAAGGTTAGGGTTAGGGATCGATATAGGGTAGGGTTAGGGTTAGGGTTATGGTTAAGATAGGGTAAAGGTTAAATGCAGAGCTAGTGTTACATTTAGAGTTAGGCTTAGGATTAGGGTCTGGGTAAAGGTTAGGGTCAGCGTCAAGGTCAGGGTCAGGGTCTTGGTTAGCGTTAGGGTCAGGGTCAAGTTCAAAGACAGGGTCTGGGTCAGTGTTCGGTTTAGAGTAAGGTTAGAGTTAGGCTTAGGTTTAGGGTTAGGGTAGAGATACCGTTAGGGTTATGGTTAATGTTAGGGTAAGGGTTAAATGCAGAGCTAGGGTTAGGGTTAGACTTAGCGTTAGGGTTAGGGTCAGGGTCAGGGTCTGGGTCAGCGTCAAGGACATGGTCAGGGTCATGGTTACGGTCAAGGTCACTATCACGGTCATGGTTAGCCTTAGGGTCAAGGTCAGGGTCAAGGTCAAAGGCAGGGTCAGGGTCAGTTTTCGGGTTAGAGTAAGGTTAGGGTTAGGGATTGAGTTAGGGTAGGGTTATGGTTAGTGTTATTGTTAAGATAGGGTAAAGGTTAAATGTAGAGCTTGGGTTAGGGTTAGACTTAGGGTTAGCGGTATGATCAGTGAAGGTCAGGGTCGGAGTCATGGTTACATTCAAGGTCAGGGTCAGGGTCAAGGTCAAACCAGGTTCAGGGTCAGTGTTCGGGTTAGAATAAGGTTCGAGTTAGGGTTAGGGTAGGGTTTCGGTTAGCGGTATGGTTAAGGTTAGTGTAAGTGTTAAATGCAGAGCTAGGGTTAGGGTTAGAGTTAGAGTTAGGGTTAGGTTTGGGTAGGGTCAAGGTCAAGGTCAGCTTCAAGGTCAGGGTAAGGGTCATGGTTAAGGTCAAGGTCAGGGTCATGGTTAGCGTTAGGGTCTGGGTAAGACTCAAGGTCAAAGCAAGGGTCAGGGTCTGTTTTTGGGTTTGAGTAACGTTAGGGTTAGGGTAGGGTTAATGTTAAGGTTATGGTTAATGTCAGGGTAAGGGTTCAATGCAGAGCTAGGGTTAGGTTTAGATTTAGGGTTAATTTTACGGTCAAGGTCAGGGTCAGCGCCAAGGTCAGGGTCAGGGTCATGGGTACGGCCACGGTCAGGGTCAGGGTTTTGGTTAGCGTTCTGGTCAGGGTCAGGTTCAAGGTCAAAGCCTGGGTTAGGGTCAGTGTTCGGGGTAGAGTAAGGTTAGAGTTAGGGTAAGGGTTAGGGTAGGGTTACGGTTAAGGTTATGGTTAAGGTTACGGTAAGGGTTAAATGCAGAGCTAAGGTTAGGGTTAGAGTTGGGGTTAGGGTAAGAGTCACGGTTAAGGACAGGGTCAGCATCAAGGTCAGGGTCAGTGTCATGGTTAAGGTCAAGGTCAGGGTCAGCGGCATGGTGAGCTTTAGGGTCTGGGTCAGGGTGAAGGTCAAAACCTGGGTCAGGGTCAGTTTTCGAGTTAGAGTAAGGTTAGGGTTAGGGATGGATTTAGGGTAGGGTTACGGTTAGGGTTATGGTTAAGGTAGGGTTAAGGTTTAATGCAGAGCTAGGGTTAGCGTTAGAGTTAGATTTAGGGTTAGGGTCAGGGTGAAGGTTAGGGTCATCGTCAAAGTCAGGGTCAGGGTCATGCTTACGGAAAAGGTCAGGTTCTGTGTCTTGGTTAGCGTTCGGTTCAGGGTCACAGTCCGGGACAAAGGCAGGATCAGATTCAGTGTTCGAGTTAGAGTAAGGTTAGGATTACGGTTAGGGTAGGGTTACGGTTAGGGTTATGGTTAAGGTTAGGGTAAGGGTTAAATGCAGAGCTACGGTTAGGGTTAGAGTTAGGGTTTGGGTTAGGGTCAGGGACAGGTCAGGGTCAGCATAAAATTCAGGGTCAGGGTCATGGTTATGGTCAGGGTCAGTGTCAGGGTCATGGTTAGCATTAGTGTCAGGGTCATGGTCAAGGTTTAAGGCAGGGTCAGGGTCAGTGTTCGGGTTAGAGTAAGGTTAGGATTAGGGATCGAGTTAGGGTAGGGTTACTGTTAGAGTTATGGTTAAGGTAAAGGTTAAATGCAGAGCTAGGGTTAGGGTTAGAGTTAGGGTTATGGTTAGGGTTAAGGTCAAGATCTGGGTTAGCGTCAAGGTCAGCGTCAGGGTCATGGTTACGGTAAAGGTCAGGATCACGGTCATGGTTAGCGTTAGGGTCAGGGTCAGGGTCAAGGTCAAACGCAGGGTCAGGGTCAGTGTTCGGGTTAGAATAAGGTTACCGTTAGCGTTAGGGTAGGGTTACGGTTAGGGTTATGGTTAAGGTTAGGGTAAGGGTTAAATGCAGAACTAGGGTTAAGGTTACAGTTAGGGTTAGGGTTAGGTTTAGGGTCAGGGTCAGGGTCAGCGTCAAGGTCATGGTCAGTGTCATGGTTACATTCAAGGTCATGGTCAGGGTCATGGTTAGCGTTAGGTCTGCGTCAGGGTCAAGTTCAAAGACAGGGTCAGGGTCAGTGTTCCGGTTAGAGTAAGGTTCGAGTTAGGGTTAGGGTTAAGGTTAGGGTAAGGTTATGGTTAGCGTTATGGTTCAGGTTAGCGTAAGGGTTAAATGCAGAGCTAGGGTTAGGGTTACACTTACGGTTAGGGTCAGTTTTAGGGTCAGGGTCAGCCTCAAGGTCAGTGTCAGGGTCATGGTTTCGTTCAAGGTCATGATCAGGGTCAAAATTAGACTTAGGTTCTGGGTCAGAGTCAAGGTCAAAGCCAGGGTCAGTGTCAGTGTTCGGGTTAGAGTAAGGTTAGGGTTAGGGTTAGGGTTAGGGTAGGTTTACTGTTAGGGTTCTGGTTATGGTGTAGGGTAAGGGTTAAATGTAGAGCTTGGGTTAGTGTTAGACTTAGGGTTAGCGTTATGATCAGGGTCAAGGTCAGGGTGGCGTCATTGTTACATTCAAGGTCAGGGTCAGGGTCAAGAACAAACCATGTTCAGGGTCTGTGTTCTGGTTAGAGTAATGTTAGAGTTACGGTGAGGGTAGGGTTTCGGTTAGGGGTATGGTTAAGGTTAGGGTAATGGTTAAATGCATAGCTAGGGTTAGGGTTACAGTTAGGATTATGGTTAGGGTCAGGGTCAAGATCTGGTCAACGTCAAGGTCAGGGTCAGGGTCATGGGTATGGTCAAGGTCAGGGTCAGGGTTTTGGTTAGCGTTCGGGTCAGGGTCAGGGTCAAGGTCAAAGCCTGGGTTAGGGTCAGTGTTCGGGTTAGAGTAAGGTTAGAGTTAGGCTAAGTGTTAGGGTTAGGGTTAGGTTTAGGGTTATGTTTAAGGTTACGGTAAGGGTTAAATGCAGAGCTACGGTTAGGGTTAGAGTTAGGGTTAGAGTCACGGTCAAGGACAGGGTCAGCATCAAGGTCATGGTCAGGGTTATGGTTAAGGTCAAGGTCAGGATCAGGGTCATGGTTAGCTTATGGTCTGGGTCAAGGTAAAGATCACAACCTGGGTCAGGGTCAGTGTTCGAGTTAGAGTAAGGTTAGGGTTAGGGATCGATATAGGGTAGGGTTAGGGTTAGGGTTATGGTTAAGATAGGGTAAAGGTTAAATGCAGAGCTAGTGTTACATTTAGAGTTAGGCTTAGGATTAGGGTCTGGGTAAAGGTTAGGGTCAGCGTCAAGGTCAGGGTCAGGGTCTTGGTTAGCGTTAGGGTCAGGGTCAAGTTCAAAGACAGGGTCTGGGTCAGTGTTCGGTTTAGAGTAAGGTTAGAGTTAGGCTTAGGTTTAGGGTTAGGGTAGAGATACCGTTAGGGTTATGGTTAATGTTAGGGTAAGGGTTAAATGCAGAGCTAGGGTTAGGGTTAGACTTAGCGTTAGGGTTAGGGTCAGGGTCAGGGTCTGGGTCAGCGTCAAGGACATGGTCAGGGTCATGGTTACGGTCAAGGTCACTATCACGGTCATGGTTAGCCTTAGGGTCAAGGTCAGGGTCAAGGTCAAAGGCAGGGTCAGGGTCAGTTTTCGGGTTAGAGTAAGGTTAGGGTTAGGGATTGAGTTAGGGTAGGGTTATGGTTAGTGTTATTGTTAAGATAGGGTAAAGGTTAAATGTAGAGCTTGGGTTAGGGTTAGACTTAGGGTTAGCGGTATGATCAGTGAAGGTCAGGGTCGGAGTCATGGTTACATTCAAGGTCAGGGTCAGGGTCAAGGTCAAACCAGGTTCAGGGTCAGTGTTCGGGTTAGAATAAGGTTCGAGTTAGGGTTAGGGTAGGGTTTCGGTTAGCGGTATGGTTAAGGTTAGTGTAAGTGTTAAATGCAGAGCTAGGGTTAGGGTTAGAGTTAGAGTTAGGGTTAGGTTTGGGTAGGGTCAAGGTCAAGGTCAGCTTCAAGGTCAGGGTAAGGGTCATGGTTAAGGTCAAGGTCAGGGTCATGGTTAGCGTTAGGGTCTGGGTAAGACTCAAGGTCAAAGCAAGGGTCAGGGTCTGTTTTTGGGTTTGAGTAACGTTAGGGTTAGGGTAGGGTTAATGTTAAGGTTATGGTTAATGTCAGGGTAAGGGTTCAATGCAGAGCTAGGGTTAGGTTTAGATTTAGGGTTAATTTTACGGTCAAGGTCAGGGTCAGCGCCAAGGTCAGGGTCAGGGTCATGGGTACGGCCACGGTCAGGGTCAGGGTTTTGGTTAGCGTTCTGGTCAGGGTCAGGTTCAAGGTCAAAGCCTGGGTTAGGGTCAGTGTTCGGGGTAGAGTAAGGTTAGAGTTAGGGTAAGGGTTAGGGTAGGGTTACGGTTAAGGTTATGGTTAAGGTTACGGTAAGGGTTAAATGCAGAGCTAAGGTTAGGGTTAGAGTTGGGGTTAGGGTAAGAGTCACGGTTAAGGACAGGGTCAGCATCAAGGTCAGGGTCAGTGTCATGGTTAAGGTCAAGGTCAGGGTCAGCGGCATGGTGAGCTTTAGGGTCTGGGTCAGGGTGAAGGTCAAAACCTGGGTCAGGGTCAGTTTTCGAGTTAGAGTAAGGTTAGGGTTAGGGATGGATTTAGGGTAGGGTTACGGTTAGGGTTATGGTTAAGGTAGGGTTAAGGTTTAATGCAGAGCTAGGGTTAGCGTTAGAGTTAGATTTAGGGTTAGGGTCAGGGTGAAGGTTAGGGTCATCGTCAAAGTCAGGGTCAGGGTCATGCTTACGGAAAAGGTCAGGTTCTGTGTCTTGGTTAGCGTTCGGTTCAGGGTCACAGTCCGGGACAAAGGCAGGATCAGATTCAGTGTTCGAGTTAGAGTAAGGTTAGGATTACGGTTAGGGTAGGGTTACGGTTAGGGTTATGGTTAAGGTTAGGGTAAGGGTTAAATGCAGAGCTACGGTTAGGGTTAGAGTTAGGGTTTGGGTTAGGGTCAGGGACAGGTCAGGGTCAGCATAAAATTCAGGGTCAGGGTCATGGTTATGGTCAGGGTCAGTGTCAGGGTCATGGTTAGCATTAGTGTCAGGGTCATGGTCAAGGTTTAAGGCAGGGTCAGGGTCAGTGTTCGGGTTAGAGTAAGGTTAGGATTAGGGATCGAGTTAGGGTAGGGTTACTGTTAGAGTTATGGTTAAGGTAAAGGTTAAATGCAGAGCTAGGGTTAGGGTTAGAGTTAGGGTTATGGTTAGGGTTAAGGTCAAGATCTGGGTTAGCGTCAAGGTCAGCGTCAGGGTCATGGTTACGGTAAAGGTCAGGATCACGGTCATGGTTAGCGTTAGGGTCAGGGTCAGGGTCAAGGTCAAACGCAGGGTCAGGGTCAGTGTTCGGGTTAGAATAAGGTTACCGTTAGCGTTAGGGTAGGGTTACGGTTAGGGTTATGGTTAAGGTTAGGGTAAGGGTTAAATGCAGAACTAGGGTTAAGGTTACAGTTAGGGTTAGGGTTAGGTTTAGGGTCAGGGTCAGGGTCAGCGTCAAGGTCATGGTCAGTGTCATGGTTACATTCAAGGTCATGGTCAGGGTCATGGTTAGCGTTAGGTCTGCGTCAGGGTCAAGTTCAAAGACAGGGTCAGGGTCAGTGTTCCGGTTAGAGTAAGGTTCGAGTTAGGGTTAGGGTTAAGGTTAGGGTAAGGTTATGGTTAGCGTTATGGTTCAGGTTAGCGTAAGGGTTAAATGCAGAGCTAGGGTTAGGGTTACACTTACGGTTAGGGTCAGTTTTAGGGTCAGGGTCAGCCTCAAGGTCAGTGTCAGGGTCATGGTTTCGTTCAAGGTCATGATCAGGGTCAAAATTAGACTTAGGTTCTGGGTCAGAGTCAAGGTCAAAGCCAGGGTCAGTGTCAGTGTTCGGGTTAGAGTAAGGTTAGGGTTAGGGTTAGGGTTAGGGTAGGTTTACTGTTAGGGTTCTGGTTATGGTGTAGGGTAAGGGTTAAATGTAGAGCTTGGGTTAGTGTTAGACTTAGGGTTAGCGTTATGATCAGGGTCAAGGTCAGGGTGGCGTCATTGTTACATTCAAGGTCAGGGTCAGGGTCAAGAACAAACCATGTTCAGGGTCTGTGTTCTGGTTAGAGTAATGTTAGAGTTACGGTGAGGGTAGGGTTTCGGTTAGGGGTATGGTTAAGGTTAGGGTAATGGTTAAATGCATAGCTAGGGTTAGGGTTACAGTTAGGATTATGGTTAGGGTCAGGGTCAAGATCTGGTCAACGTCAAGGTCAGGGTCAGGGTCATGGGTATGGTCAAGGTCAGGGTCAGGGTTTTGGTTAGCGTTCGGGTCAGGGTCAGGGTCAAGGTCAAAGCCTGGGTTAGGGTCAGTGTTCGGGTTAGAGTAAGGTTAGAGTTAGGCTAAGTGTTAGGGTTAGGGTTAGGTTTAGGGTTATGTTTAAGGTTACGGTAAGGGTTAAATGCAGAGCTACGGTTAGGGTTAGAGTTAGGGTTAGAGTCACGGTCAAGGACAGGGTCAGCATCAAGGTCATGGTCAGGGTTATGGTTAAGGTCAAGGTCAGGATCAGGGTCATGGTTAGCTTATGGTCTGGGTCAAGGTAAAGATCACAACCTGGGTCAGGGTCAGTGTTCGAGTTAGAGTAAGGTTAGGGTTAGGGATCGATATAGGGTAGGGTTAGGGTTAGGGTTATGGTTAAGATAGGGTAAAGGTTAAATGCAGAGCTAGTGTTACATTTAGAGTTAGGCTTAGGATTAGGGTCTGGGTAAAGGTTAGGGTCAGCGTCAAGGTCAGGGTCAGGGTCTTGGTTAGCGTTAGGGTCAGGGTCAAGTTCAAAGACAGGGTCTGGGTCAGTGTTCGGTTTAGAGTAAGGTTAGAGTTAGGCTTAGGTTTAGGGTTAGGGTAGAGATACCGTTAGGGTTATGGTTAATGTTAGGGTAAGGGTTAAATGCAGAGCTAGGGTTAGGGTTAGACTTAGCGTTAGGGTTAGGGTCAGGGTCAGGGTCTGGGTCAGCGTCAAGGACATGGTCAGGGTCATGGTTACGGTCAAGGTCACTATCACGGTCATGGTTAGCCTTAGGGTCAAGGTCAGGGTCAAGGTCAAAGGCAGGGTCAGGGTCAGTTTTCGGGTTAGAGTAAGGTTAGGGTTAGGGATTGAGTTAGGGTAGGGTTATGGTTAGTGTTATTGTTAAGATAGGGTAAAGGTTAAATGTAGAGCTTGGGTTAGGGTTAGACTTAGGGTTAGCGGTATGATCAGTGAAGGTCAGGGTCGGAGTCATGGTTACATTCAAGGTCAGGGTCAGGGTCAAGGTCAAACCAGGTTCAGGGTCAGTGTTCGGGTTAGAATAAGGTTCGAGTTAGGGTTAGGGTAGGGTTTCGGTTAGCGGTATGGTTAAGGTTAGTGTAAGTGTTAAATGCAGAGCTAGGGTTAGGGTTAGAGTTAGAGTTAGGGTTAGGTTTGGGTAGGGTCAAGGTCAAGGTCAGCTTCAAGGTCAGGGTAAGGGTCATGGTTAAGGTCAAGGTCAGGGTCATGGTTAGCGTTAGGGTCTGGGTAAGACTCAAGGTCAAAGCAAGGGTCAGGGTCTGTTTTTGGGTTTGAGTAACGTTAGGGTTAGGGTAGGGTTAATGTTAAGGTTATGGTTAATGTCAGGGTAAGGGTTCAATGCAGAGCTAGGGTTAGGTTTAGATTTAGGGTTAATTTTACGGTCAAGGTCAGGGTCAGCGCCAAGGTCAGGGTCAGGGTCATGGGTACGGCCACGGTCAGGGTCAGGGTTTTGGTTAGCGTTCTGGTCAGGGTCAGGTTCAAGGTCAAAGCCTGGGTTAGGGTCAGTGTTCGGGGTAGAGTAAGGTTAGAGTTAGGGTAAGGGTTAGGGTAGGGTTACGGTTAAGGTTATGGTTAAGGTTACGGTAAGGGTTAAATGCAGAGCTAAGGTTAGGGTTAGAGTTGGGGTTAGGGTAAGAGTCACGGTTAAGGACAGGGTCAGCATCAAGGTCAGGGTCAGTGTCATGGTTAAGGTCAAGGTCAGGGTCAGCGGCATGGTGAGCTTTAGGGTCTGGGTCAGGGTGAAGGTCAAAACCTGGGTCAGGGTCAGTTTTCGAGTTAGAGTAAGGTTAGGGTTAGGGATGGATTTAGGGTAGGGTTACGGTTAGGGTTATGGTTAAGGTAGGGTTAAGGTTTAATGCAGAGCTAGGGTTAGCGTTAGAGTTAGATTTAGGGTTAGGGTCAGGGTGAAGGTTAGGGTCATCGTCAAAGTCAGGGTCAGGGTCATGCTTACGGAAAAGGTCAGGTTCTGTGTCTTGGTTAGCGTTCGGTTCAGGGTCACAGTCCGGGACAAAGGCAGGATCAGATTCAGTGTTCGAGTTAGAGTAAGGTTAGGATTACGGTTAGGGTAGGGTTACGGTTAGGGTTATGGTTAAGGTTAGGGTAAGGGTTAAATGCAGAGCTACGGTTAGGGTTAGAGTTAGGGTTTGGGTTAGGGTCAGGGACAGGTCAGGGTCAGCATAAAATTCAGGGTCAGGGTCATGGTTATGGTCAGGGTCAGTGTCAGGGTCATGGTTAGCATTAGTGTCAGGGTCATGGTCAAGGTTTAAGGCAGGGTCAGGGTCAGTGTTCGGGTTAGAGTAAGGTTAGGATTAGGGATCGAGTTAGGGTAGGGTTACTGTTAGAGTTATGGTTAAGGTAAAGGTTAAATGCAGAGCTAGGGTTAGGGTTAGAGTTAGGGTTATGGTTAGGGTTAAGGTCAAGATCTGGGTTAGCGTCAAGGTCAGCGTCAGGGTCATGGTTACGGTAAAGGTCAGGATCACGGTCATGGTTAGCGTTAGGGTCAGGGTCAGGGTCAAGGTCAAACGCAGGGTCAGGGTCAGTGTTCGGGTTAGAATAAGGTTACCGTTAGCGTTAGGGTAGGGTTACGGTTAGGGTTATGGTTAAGGTTAGGGTAAGGGTTAAATGCAGAACTAGGGTTAAGGTTACAGTTAGGGTTAGGGTTAGGTTTAGGGTCAGGGTCAGGGTCAGCGTCAAGGTCATGGTCAGTGTCATGGTTACATTCAAGGTCATGGTCAGGGTCATGGTTAGCGTTAGGTCTGCGTCAGGGTCAAGTTCAAAGACAGGGTCAGGGTCAGTGTTCCGGTTAGAGTAAGGTTCGAGTTAGGGTTAGGGTTAAGGTTAGGGTAAGGTTATGGTTAGCGTTATGGTTCAGGTTAGCGTAAGGGTTAAATGCAGAGCTAGGGTTAGGGTTACACTTACGGTTAGGGTCAGTTTTAGGGTCAGGGTCAGCCTCAAGGTCAGTGTCAGGGTCATGGTTTCGTTCAAGGTCATGATCAGGGTCAAAATTAGACTTAGGTTCTGGGTCAGAGTCAAGGTCAAAGCCAGGGTCAGTGTCAGTGTTCGGGTTAGAGTAAGGTTAGGGTTAGGGTTAGGGTTAGGGTAGGTTTACTGTTAGGGTTCTGGTTATGGTGTAGGGTAAGGGTTAAATGTAGAGCTTGGGTTAGTGTTAGACTTAGGGTTAGCGTTATGATCAGGGTCAAGGTCAGGGTGGCGTCATTGTTACATTCAAGGTCAGGGTCAGGGTCAAGAACAAACCATGTTCAGGGTCTGTGTTCTGGTTAGAGTAATGTTAGAGTTACGGTGAGGGTAGGGTTTCGGTTAGGGGTATGGTTAAGGTTAGGGTAATGGTTAAATGCATAGCTAGGGTTAGGGTTACAGTTAGGATTATGGTTAGGGTCAGGGTCAAGATCTGGTCAACGTCAAGGTCAGGGTCAGGGTCATGGGTATGGTCAAGGTCAGGGTCAGGGTTTTGGTTAGCGTTCGGGTCAGGGTCAGGGTCAAGGTCAAAGCCTGGGTTAGGGTCAGTGTTTGGGTTAGAGTAAGGTTAGAGTTAGGCTAAGTGTTAGGGTTAGGGTTAGGTTTAGGGTTATGTTTAAGGTTACGGTAAGGGTTAAATGCAGAGCTACGGTTAGGGTTAGAGTTAGGGTTAGAGTCACGGTCAAGGACAGGGTCAGCATCAAGGTCATGGTCAGGGTTATGGTTAAGGTCAAGGTCAGGATCAGGGTCATGGTTAGCTTATGGTCTGGGTCAAGGTAAAGATCACAACCTGGGTCAGGGTCAGTGTTCGAGTTAGAGTAAGGTTAGGGTTAGGGATCGATATAGGGTAGGGTTAGGGTTAGGGTTATGGTTAAGATAGGGTAAAGGTTAAATGCAGAGCTAGTGTTACATTTAGAGTTAGGCTTAGGATTAGGGTCTGGGTAAAGGTTAGGGTCAGCGTCAAGGTCAGGGTCAGGGTCTTGGTTAGCGTTAGGGTCAGGGTCAAGTTCAAAGACAGGGTCTGGGTCAGTGTTCGGTTTAGAGTAAGGTTAGAGTTAGGCTTAGGTTTAGGGTTAGGGTAGAGATACCGTTAGGGTTATGGTTAATGTTAGGGTAAGGGTTAAATGCAGAGCTAGGGTTAGGGTTAGACTTAGCGTTAGGGTTAGGGTCAGGGTCAGGGTCTGGGTCAGCGTCAAGGACATGGTCAGGGTCATGGTTACGGTCAAGGTCACTATCACGGTCATGGTTAGCCTTAGGGTCAAGGTCAGGGTCAAGGTCAAAGGCAGGGTCAGGGTCAGTTTTCGGGTTAGAGTAAGGTTAGGGTTAGGGATTGAGTTAGGGTAGGGTTATGGTTAGTGTTATTGTTAAGATAGGGTAAAGGTTAAATGTAGAGCTTGGGTTAGGGTTAGACTTAGGGTTAGCGGTATGATCAGTGAAGGTCAGGGTCGGAGTCATGGTTACATTCAAGGTCAGGGTCAGGGTCAAGGTCAAACCAGGTTCAGGGTCAGTGTTCGGGTTAGAATAAGGTTCGAGTTAGGGTTAGGGTAGGGTTTCGGTTAGCGGTATGGTTAAGGTTAGTGTAAGTGTTAAATGCAGAGCTAGGGTTAGGGTTAGAGTTAGAGTTAGGGTTAGGTTTGGGTAGGGTCAAGGTCAAGGTCAGCTTCAAGGTCAGGGTAAGGGTCATGGTTAAGGTCAAGGTCAGGGTCATGGTTAGCGTTAGGGTCTGGGTAAGACTCAAGGTCAAAGCAAGGGTCAGGGTCTGTTTTTGGGTTTGAGTAACGTTAGGGTTAGGGTAGGGTTAATGTTAAGGTTATGGTTAATGTCAGGGTAAGGGTTCAATGCAGAGCTAGGGTTAGGTTTAGATTTAGGGTTAATTTTACGGTCAAGGTCAGGGTCAGCGCCAAGGTCAGGGTCAGGGTCATGGGTACGGCCACGGTCAGGGTCAGGGTTTTGGTTAGCGTTCTGGTCAGGGTCAGGTTCAAGGTCAAAGCCTGGGTTAGGGTCAGTGTTCGGGGTAGAGTAAGGTTAGAGTTAGGGTAAGGGTTAGGGTAGGGTTACGGTTAAGGTTATGGTTAAGGTTACGGTAAGGGTTAAATGCAGAGCTAAGGTTAGGGTTAGAGTTGGGGTTAGGGTAAGAGTCACGGTTAAGGACAGGGTCAGCATCAAGGTCAGGGTCAGTGTCATGGTTAAGGTCAAGGTCAGGGTCAGCGGCATGGTGAGCTTTAGGGTCTGGGTCAGGGTGAAGGTCAAAACCTGGGTCAGGGTCAGTTTTCGAGTTAGAGTAAGGTTAGGGTTAGGGATGGATTTAGGGTAGGGTTACGGTTAGGGTTATGGTTAAGGTAGGGTTAAGGTTTAATGCAGAGCTAGGGTTAGCGTTAGAGTTAGATTTAGGGTTAGGGTCAGGGTGAAGGTTAGGGTCATCGTCAAAGTCAGGGTCAGGGTCATGCTTACGGAAAAGGTCAGGTTCTGTGTCTTGGTTAGCGTTCGGTTCAGGGTCACAGTCCGGGACAAAGGCAGGATCAGATTCAGTGTTCGAGTTAGAGTAAGGTTAGGATTACGGTTAGGGTAGGGTTACGGTTAGGGTTATGGTTAAGGTTAGGGTAAGGGTTAAATGCAGAGCTACGGTTAGGGTTAGAGTTAGGGTTTGGGTTAGGGTCAGGGACAGGTCAGGGTCAGCATAAAATTCAGGGTCAGGGTCATGGTTATGGTCAGGGTCAGTGTCAGGGTCATGGTTAGCATTAGTGTCAGGGTCATGGTCAAGGTTTAAGGCAGGGTCAGGGTCAGTGTTCGGGTTAGAGTAAGGTTAGGATTAGGGATCGAGTTAGGGTAGGGTTACTGTTAGAGTTATGGTTAAGGTAAAGGTTAAATGCAGAGCTAGGGTTAGGGTTAGAGTTAGGGTTATGGTTAGGGTTAAGGTCAAGATCTGGGTTAGCGTCAAGGTCAGCGTCAGGGTCATGGTTACGGTAAAGGTCAGGATCACGGTCATGGTTAGCGTTAGGGTCAGGGTCAGGGTCAAGGTCAAACGCAGGGTCAGGGTCAGTGTTCGGGTTAGAATAAGGTTACCGTTAGCGTTAGGGTAGGGTTACGGTTAGGGTTATGGTTAAGGTTAGGGTAAGGGTTAAATGCAGAACTAGGGTTAAGGTTACAGTTAGGGTTAGGGTTAGGTTTAGGGTCAGGGTCAGGGTCAGCGTCAAGGTCATGGTCAGTGTCATGGTTACATTCAAGGTCATGGTCAGGGTCATGGTTAGCGTTAGGTCTGCGTCAGGGTCAAGTTCAAAGACAGGGTCAGGGTCAGTGTTCCGGTTAGAGTAAGGTTCGAGTTAGGGTTAGGGTTAAGGTTAGGGTAAGGTTATGGTTAGCGTTATGGTTCAGGTTAGCGTAAGGGTTAAATGCAGAGCTAGGGTTAGGGTTACACTTACGGTTAGGTTCAGGTTTATGGTCACTGTCAGCCTCAAGGTCAGTGTCAGGGTCATGGTTTCCTTCAAGGTCATGATCAGGGTCAAAATTAGAGTTAGGTTCTGGGTCAGAGTCAAGGTCAAAGCCAGGATCAGTGTCAGTGTTCGGGTTAGAGTAAGGTTAGGGTTAGGGTTAGGGTTAGGGTAGGTTTACTGTTAGGGTTCTGGTTATGGTGTAGGGTAAGGGTTAAATGTAGAGCTTGGGTTAGTGTTAGACTTAGGGTTAGCGTTATGATCAGGGTCAAGGTCAGGGTCAGGGTCACCGTTACATTCAAGGTCAGGGTCAGGGTCAAGGACAAACCAGGTCAGGGTCAGTGTTCTGGTTAGAGTAATGTTAGAGTTACGGTGAGGGTAGGATTTCAGTTAGGGGTATGGTTAAGGTTAGGGTAAGGGTTAAGTGCAGAGCTAGGGTTAGTGTTAGAGTTAGGATTAGGGTTAGGGTCAGGGTCAAGTTCTGGTCAGCGTCAAGGTCAGCATTAGGGTAATGGGTATGGTCAAGGTCAGGGTCAGGGTTTTGGTTAGCGTTCGGGTCAGGGTGAGGGTCAAAGTCAAAGCCTGGGTTAGGGTCAGTGTTCGGGTAGAGTAAGGTTAGAGTTAGGGTAAGTGTTAGGGTTAGGGTTAGGGTTATGTTTAAGGTTACGGTAAGGGTTAAGTGCAGAGCTATGGTTAGGGTTAGAGTTAGGGTTAGGGTTAGAGTCACGGTCAAGGACAGGGTCAGCGTCAAGGTCAGGGTTGGGGTTATGGTTAAGGTCAAGGTCAGGATCAGGGTCATGGTTAGCTTTAGAGTCTGGGTCAGGGTCAAGGTCAAAACCTGGGTCAGGGCCAGTGTTTGAGTTAGAGTAAGGTTAGGGTTAGGGATTGAGTTAGGGTAGGGTTAGGGTTAGGGTTATGGTTAAGATAGGGTAAAGGTTAAATGCAGAGCTAGGGTTAGGGTTAGAGTTATGGTTAGGGTTAGGGTCAGGGTCAAGGTCCGGGTCAGCGTCAAATCAGGGTCAGGGTCATGGATACGGTCAGGGTCAGTGTCAGGGTCATGGTTAGTGTTTGGGTCTCGGTCAGGTTCAAGGTGAAAGCCTGGGTCAGGATCAGTGTTCGTGTTAGAGTAATGTTAGAGTTAGGTTTAGGGTAGGGTTATGGTTAGGGTTATGGTTAAGGTTAGAGTAAATGTTAAATGCAGAGCTAGAGTTACGTTTAGAGTTAGGTTTAGGATTAGGGTACGGGTCAAAGTCAGGGTCAACATCAAGGTCAGGATCATGTTCATGTTTAGCGTTAGGGTCAGGGTCAAGGTCAAAGACAGGGTCAGGGTCAGTGGTCGGTTTAGAGTAAGGTTAGAGTTAGACTTAGGTTTAGGGTTAGGGTAGGGATACGGTTAGGGTTATGGTTAATGATAGGGTAAGGGTTAAATGCAGAGCTAGGGTTAGAGTTAGACTTAGCGTTAGGGTTAGGGTCAGGGTCAGGGTCTGGGTCAGCGTCAAGGTCAGGGTCAGGGTCATGGTTACGGTCAAGGTCATGATTACGGTCATGGTTAGCGTTAGGGTCAGGGTCAGGGTCAAGGTCAAAGGCAGGGTCAGGGTTAGTGTTCGGGTTAGAGTAAGGTTAGGATTTGGGATTGAGTTAGGGTAGGGTTATGGTTAGGGTTATGGTTAAGATAGGGTAAAGGTTAAATGTAGAGCTTGGGTTAGGGTTAGAGTTAGGGTTATGGTTAGGGTTAGTGTCAAGTTCTGGGTTAACGTCAAGGTGAGCGTCAGGGTCATGGTTACGGTAAAGGTCAGGATCACGGTCATGGTTAGCATTAGGGTCTGGGTCACAGTCAAAGTCAAACCAGGTTCAGGGTCATTGTTCGAGTTAGAGTAAGGTTAGGGTTAGGGATCGAGTTAAGTTTGGATTACGGTTAGGGTTATGGTTAAGATAGGGTAAAGGTTAAATGCAGAGCTAGGGTTATGGTTAGAGTTAGGGTCAGGGTCAAGGTCAGGGTCATTGTCAAATTCAGGTTCAGGTTCGTGGTTATGGTCAGGGTCAATGTCAGGGTCATGGTTAGAATTTGGGTCTCGGTCAGGGTCAAGGTGAAAGCCTGGGTCAGGGTCAGTGTTCGGGTTAGAGTAAGGTTAGAGTTAGGGTTAGGGTAGGGTTACGGTTAGGGTTATGGTTAAGGTTAGCTTAACGGTTAAATGCAGAGCTAGGGTTAGGTTTAGAGTTAGGTTTAGGATTAGGTTCAGGGTCAAGGTCAGGGTCAGCGTCAATGTCAGGGTCAGGTTCATGGTTATGGTTAAGGTCCGGGTCAGGGTCATGGTTAGCGTTAGGGTCAGGGTCAGGGTCAAGGTCAAAGACAGGGTCAGGTTCAGTGGTCGGTTTATAGTAAGGTTAGAGTTAGGGTTTGGTTTACGGTTAGGGTAGGGATACGGTTAGGGTTATGTTTAATGTTAGGGTAAAGGTTAAATGCAGAGCTAGGGTTAGGGTTACAGTTAGGATTAGGGTTAGGTTTAGGGTTAGGGTCAAGATTAGGGTCAGTGTCAAGGTCAGGGTCAGGGTCATGGTAACATTTAAGGTCATGGTCAGGGTCATGGTTAGCCTTAGGGTCTCGGTCAGAGTTAAGGTCAAACCAGGGTCAGGGTCAGTGTTTGAGTTACAGTAAGGTTAGTGTTAGGGATCGAGTTAGGGTAGGGTTACGGTTAGGGTTATGGTTAAGGTAAGGTAAAGGTCAAATCCAGAGCTAGGGTTAGGGTTAGAGTTAGGGTTAGGGTTAGGGTCAGGGTCAAGGTCTGGGTAAGCGTCAAGGTCAGGGTCAGTGTCATGGTTACGGTCAATGTCAGGATCACGGTCATGATTAGCGTTAGCGCCAGGGTCAGGGTCAAGGTCAAATACAGTGTCAGTGTCAGTGTTCCAGTTAGAGTAAGGTTCCAGTTAGGGTTATGGTAGGGCTATGGTTAGCGTTATGTTTAATGTTAGCCTAAGGGTTAAATACAGAGCTAGGGTTAGGGTTACAGTTACGGTTAGGGTTAGGTTTAATGTCAGGGTCAAGGTCAGGATCAGCGTCAAGGTCAGTGTTAGGGTCATGGTTACGTTTAAGGTCATGATCAGGGTCAAAATTAGGATTAGGTTCTGGATCAGAGTCAAGGTGAAAGCCAGGGTCAGGGTCAGTGTTCGGCTTATAGTAAGGTTAGGGTTAGGATTAGGGTAAGGGTAGGGTTATTGTTAGGGTTCTGGTTATGGTTAGGGTAAGGTTTAAATGTAGAGCTTGGGTTAGGGTTAGATTAGGGTTAGCGTTATGATCAGGGTCAAGGTCAGGGTCGGGGTCATGGTTACATTCAAGCTCAGGGTCAGGGTCAAGTACAAACCAGGTTCAGGGTCAGTGTTCGGGTTAGAGTATGGTTAGAGTTACGGTTAGGGTAGGGTTTCGGTTAGCGGTATGGTCAAGGTTAGGGTAAGGGTTAAATGCAGAGCTAGGGTTAAGGTTAGAGTTAAGGTTAGGATTAGGTTTGGGGTCAGGGTCAAGGTCAGGGTCAGGGTCATGTTCATGGCCTAGGTCAGGGTCAGGGTTTTGGTTAGTGTTCTGGTCAGGGTCAGTGTCAAGGTCAAAGCCTAGGTTAGGGTCAGTGTTCGGGTTAGAGTAAGGTTAGAGTTAGGGTAAGCGTTAGGGTAAGGTTACGCTTAGGGTTATGGTTAAGGTTGCGGTAATGGTTAAATGCAGAGCTAAGTTTAGGGTTAGAGTTAGGATTAGGGTTAGAGTCACGGTCAAGGTAAAGGTCAGCGTTCAGGTCAGGGTCCGGGTCATGGTTAAGGTCAAGGTCAGGTTCAGGGTCATGGTTAGCTTAAAGGTCTGCGTCAGGGTCAAGATCAAAACCTGGGTCAGGGTTAGTGTTCGAGTTAGAGTAAGGTTAGGTTTAGGGATCGATTTAGGGTAGAGTTACGGTTAGGGTTGTGGTTAAGGTAGGGTAAAGGTCAAATGCAGAGCTAGGGTTAGGGTTAGATTTAGCGTTAGGGTTAGGGTCAGGGTCAAGGTCTGGGTCAGCGTCAAGGTCAGGGTCAGGGTCATGGTTACAGTCAAGGTCAGGATCCCGGTCATGCTTAGCGTTAGGGTCCGGGTCAGGGTCAAGGTCAAAGAAAGGGTCAGGGTCAGTGTTCGTGTTAGAGTAAGGTTAGCATTAGGGATCGAGTTAGGGTAGGATTACGGTTAGGGTTATGGTTAAGATAGGGTAAAGGTTAAATGCAGAGCTAGGGTTAGAGTTAGGGTTAGGGTTAGGGTCAGGGTCAAGGTCAGGGTCAGTGTCAAATTAGGGGTCAGGTCATGGTTACGGTCACGGTCAGTGTGAGGATCATGGTTAGCATTGGGTCTCGGTCAGGGTCAAGGTGAAAGCCTGGGTCAGGGTCAGTGTTCCGGTTAGAGTAAGGTTAGAGTTAGGGTTAGGGTAGGGTTACGGTTAGGGTTATGGTTAAGGTTAGCTTAACGGTTAAATGCAGAGCTAGGGTTAGGTTTAGAGTTAGGTTTAGGATTAGGGTCAGGGTCAAGGTCAGGGTCAACGTCAAGGTAAGAGTCAGGGTCATGATTATGGTCTAGGTCCAGGTCAGGGTCATTTTTAGCGTTAGGGTCAGGGTCAGGGTCAAGGTCAAAGACAGGGTCAGGGTCAGTGTTCGGTTTAGAGTAAGGTTTGAGTTAGGGTTAGGTTTAGGGTTAGGGTAGTGATACCGTTAGGCTTATGGTTAATGTTAGGGTAAGGGTTAAATGCAGAGCTAGGATTAGGGTTACAGTTAGTGTTAGGGTTAGGTTTAGGGTCAGGGTCAAGATTAGGGTCAGCATCAAGGTCAGGCTCAGGGTCATGGTTACATTCAAAGTCATGGTCAGGGTCATGGTTAGTCTTAGGGTCTGGGTCAGAGTCAAGGTCAAACCAGGGTCAGGTTCAGTGTTTGAGTTAGAGTAAGGTTAGGGATCGAGTTAGGGTAGGGTTACGGTTAGGGTTATTCTCTAGTTAGGGTTAAGGTCAAATGCAGCGCTAGGATTAGGGTTAGAGTTAGGGTTAGGGTTAGTGTCAGGGTCAAAGTCTGGGTCAGCTTCAAGGTCAGGGTCGGGGTCATTGTTAGCGTTAGGGTCTGGGTAAGACTCAAGGTAACAGCAAGTGTCAGGGTCTGTGTTTGGGTTTGAGTAACGTTAGGGTTAGGGTAGGGTTACTGTTAGCCTTATGGCTAAGGTTAGGGTAAGGGTTCAATGTAGAGCTAGGGTTAGGGTTAGATTGAGGGTTAGGGTCACGGTCAAAGCCAGGCTCAGTGTCAAGGTCAGGGTCAGGGTCATGGGTATGGTGAAAGTCCGTGTCAGGGTTTTGGTTAGCATTCTGGTCAGGGTCTGAGTCAAGGTGAAAGCCTGGGTTAGGGTCAGTGTTCGGGTTAGAGTAAGGTTAGAGTTAGGGTAAGGGTTAGGGGAGGGTTACGGTTAGGGTTATGGTTAAGGTTACGGTAAGGATTAAATGCAGAGCTAAGGTTAGGGTTAGAGTTTGGGTTAGGGTTAGAGTCACGATCAAGGACAGGGTCAGCGTCAAGGTCAGGGTCCGGTTGTTGGTTAAGGTCAAGGTCAGGATCAGGGTCATGGTTAGCTTTAGTGTCAAGGTCAGGGTCAAGGTCAAAACCTGGGTGAGGGTCAGTGTTCGAGTTAGAGTAAAGTTAGGGTTAGGGATCGATTTAGGGTAGGGTTACGGTCAGGGTTATGGTTAAGGTAGGGTAAAGGTTAAATGCAGAGCTAGGGTTAGGGTTAGAGTTAGGGTTAGGGTTAGAGTCAGGGTCAAGGTTAGGGTCAGCGTCAAATTCAGGGTCAGGGTCTTGGTTACGGTCAAGGTCAGGATCACGGTCATGGTTATCGTTAGGGTCACGGTCAGGCTCAAGGTCAAACGCAGGGTCAGGGTCAGTGTTCGGCTTAGAATAAGGTTACAGTTAGGGTTAGATTAGAGTTACGATTAGGGTTATTGTTAAGGTTTGGGTGAGGGTTAAATGCAGACCTAGGGTTAAGGTTACAGTTAGGGTTAGGTTTTGGGTCAGGGTCAGGGTCAGAGTCAAAGTCATGGTCAGTGTCATGGTTACATTCAAGGTCATGGTCAGGGTCATGTTTAACCTTAGGGTCTGGGTCAGGGTCAAGATCAAAGACAGGGTCAGGGTCAGTGTTCCGGTTAGAGTAAGGTTCGAGTTAGGGTTAGGGTTAGGTTTAGTGTAGGGTTACGGTTAGCATTATGCTTAAGGTTAGCGTAAGGCTTAAGTGCAGAGCTAGGGTTAGGGTTATAGTTACGGTTAGGGTTAGGTTTAGGGTCAGGGTCAAGGTCAGGGTTAGCTTCAAGGTCAGTGTCAGGGTCATGTTTACGTTCAAGGTCATGATCAGGGTCAAAATTAGCATTAGGTTCTGGGTCAGAGTCAAGGTCAAAGCCAGGGTCAGGGTCAGTGTTCGGGTTAGAGTAAGGTTAGGGTTAGGGTTAAGGTTAGGGTAGGGTTACTGTTAGGGTTCTGGTTATGGTTAGGGTAAGGGTTAAATGTAGAGCTTGGGTGAGGATTACACTTAGGGTTAGCGCTATGATTAGGGTCAAGGTCAGGGTCGGGGTCATGGTTACATTCAAGGTCAGGGTCAGGGTCAAGGTCAAACCAGGATCACGGTCAGTGTTCGGGTTGGAGTAAGGTTAGAGTTACGGTTAGGGTAGGGTTTCGGTTAGCGGTATGGTTAAGGTTAGGGTTAGGGTTAAATGCAAAGCTAGGGTTAGGGTTAGAGTTAGGGTTAGGGTCACGGTCAAGGTCAGGGTCAGCGTCAAGGTCAGGGTAAGTGTCATGGTTACGGTCAAGGTCAGGTTCAGGGTCATGGTTAGCATTAGGTTCTGGGTAAGACTCAAGGTCACAGCAAGGGTCAGGGTGTGTGTTTGGGTTTGAGTAACGTTTGGGTTAGGGTAGGGTTACTGTTAGGGTTATTGTTAATGTAAGGGTAAGGGTTCAATGCAGAGCTAGGGTTAGGTTTAGAGTTAGGGTTAGGGTCACGATCAAGGTCAGGGTCAGCGTCAAGGTCAGGGTCAGGGTCTTGGGTATGGTCAAGGTCAGGGTCAGGGTTTTGGTTAGCGTTAGGGTTAGTGTCAGGCTCAAGGTCAAAGCCTGGGTTAGGGTCAGTTTTCGGGTTAGAGTAAGGTTAGAGTTAGTTTAAGGATTAGGGCAAGGTTACGGTTAGGGTTATGGTTAAGGTTACGGTAAGGGTTAAATGCAGAGCTAAGGTTAGGGTTAGAGTTAGGGTTAGAGTTAGAGTCACGGTCAAGGACAGCGTCAGTGTCAAGGTCAGTGTCCGAGTCATGGTTAAGGTCAAGGTCAGGGTCAGGGTCATGGTTAGCTTTAGGGTCTGGGTCAGGGTCAAGGTCAAACCTGGGTCACGGTCAGTGTTCTAGTTAGAGAAAGGTTAGGGTTAGGGATCGATTTAGGTTACGGTTATGGTTAGGGTTATTGTTAAGGTAGGGTAAAAGCCAAATGCAGAGCTAGGGTTAGAGTTAGAGTTAGATTTAGGATTAGGGTCAGGTTCTAGTTAGGGTCATCGTCAAGGTCAGAGT
Organism: Microcebus murinus; assembly: GCF_040939455.1. Classification (NCBI taxonomy): domain Eukaryota; kingdom Metazoa; phylum Chordata; class Mammalia; order Primates; family Cheirogaleidae; genus Microcebus; species Microcebus murinus. The sequence continues at coordinate 1,911,573 of NC_134126.1, forward strand.
CAGGGTCATGGTTACAGTCAAGGTCAGTGTCTGGGTCATGGTTAGCGTTAGGGACAGGGTCAGGGTCAAGCTCAAATACAGGGTCAGGGTTAGTGTTCGGGTTAGAGTAACATTAGAGGTAGGGTTATGGTTAGGGTAGGGTTACTGTTAGGGTTCTGGTTATGGTTAGGGTAAGGGTTAAATGTAGAGCTTGGGTTAGGGATAGACTTAGGGTTAGCGTTATGATCGGGGTCAAGGTCAGGGTCCGGTTCATGGTTACATTCAAGGTCAGGGTCAGGGTCAAGGTCAAACCAGGTTCAGGGTCAGTGTTCGGTTTAGAGTAAGGTTAGAGTTACGGTTAGGGTAGGGTTTCGGTTAGCGGTATGGTTAAGGTTAGGGTAAGGGTTAAATGCAGAGCTAGGGTTAGGGTTAGAGTTAGGGTTAGTGTTAGGTTTGGGGTCAGGGTCAAGGTCAGGGTCAGCTTCAAGGTCAGGGTAAGGGTCATGGTTACGGTCAAGGTCAGGATCAGGGTCATGGTTAGCGTTAGGGTCTGGGTAAGACTCAAGGTTAAAGCAAGGGTCAGGGTCTGTGTTTGGGTTTGAGTAACGTTAGGGTTAGGGTAGGCTTACTGTCAGGGTTATGGTTAAGGTTAGTGTAAGGGTTCAATGCAGAGCTAGGTTTAGGGTTACAGTTAGTGTTAGGGTTATGTTTATGGTCAGGGTCAAAATTATGGTCAGCGTCAAGGTCAGGGTCAGGGTCATGGTTACATTCAACGTCATGGTCAGAGTCATTGTTAGCCTTAGGGTTGGGTCAGAATCATGGTCAAACCAGGGTCAGGGTCAGTGTTTGAGTTAGAGTAAGGTTAGGGTTAGGGATCGAGTTAGGGTAGTGTTACGGTTAGGGTTATGGTTAAGGTAGGGTAAATGTCAAATGCAGAGTTAGGGTTAGGATTAGATTTAGTGTTAGGGTTATGGTCAGTGTCAAGGTCAGGGTCAGCGTCAAGTTCAGGGGCAGGGTCATGGTTAGCATTAGGGTCAAGGTCAAAGACAGGGTCAGTGTCAGTGGTCGGTTTAGAGTAAGGTTAGATTTAGGGTTAGGTTGAGGGTTAGGGTACGTTTATGGTTAGGGTTATGGTTAATGTTAGGGATAGGGTTAAATATAGAGCTAGGGTTAGGGTTACAGTTACGGTTAGGGTTAGGTTTAATGTCAGGGTCAAGGTCAGGGTCAGCGTCAAGGTCAGTGTTAGGGTCATGGTTACGTTTAAGGTCATGATCAGGGTCAAAATTAGGATTAGGTTCTGGATCAGAGTCAAGGTGAAAGCCAGGGTCAGGGTCAGTGTTCGGCTTATAGTAAGGTTAGGGTTAGGATTAGGGTAAGGGTAGGGTTATTGTTAGGGTTCTGGTTATGGTTAGGGTAAGGTTTAAATGTAGAGCTTGGGTTAGGGTTAGATTAGGGTTAGCGTTATGATCAGGGTCAAGGTCAGGGTCGGGGTCATGGTTACATTCAAGCTCAGGGTCAGGGTCAAGTACAAACCAGGTTCAGGGTCAGTGTTCGGGTTAGAGTATGGTTAGAGTTACGGTTAGGGTAGGGTTTCGGTTAGCGGTATGGTCAAGGTTAGGGTAAGGGTTAAATGCAGAGCTAGGGTTAAGGTTAGAGTTAAGGTTAGGATTAGGTTTGGGGTCAGGGTCAAGGTCAGGGTCAGGGTCATGTTCATGGCCTAGGTCAGGGTCAGGGTTTTGGTTAGTGTTCTGGTCAGGGTCAGTGTCAAGGTCAAAGCCTAGGTTAGGGTCAGTGTTCGGGTTAGAGTAAGGTTAGAGTTAGGGTAAGCGTTAGGGTAAGGTTACGCTTAGGGTTATGGTTAAGGTTGCGGTAATGGTTAAATGCAGAGCTAAGTTTAGGGTTAGAGTTAGGATTAGGGTTAGAGTCACGGTCAAGGTAAAGGTCAGCGTTCAGGTCAGGGTCCGGGTCATGGTTAAGGTCAAGGTCAGGTTCAGGGTCATGGTTAGCTTAAAGGTCTGCGTCAGGGTCAAGATCAAAACCTGGGTCAGGGTTAGTGTTCGAGTTAGAGTAAGGTTAGGTTTAGGGATCGATTTAGGGTAGAGTTACGGTTAGGGTTGTGGTTAAGGTAGGGTAAAGGTCAAATGCAGAGCTAGGGTTAGGGTTAGATTTAGCGTTAGGGTTAGGGTCAGGGTCAAGGTCTGGGTCAGCGTCAAGGTCAGGGTCAGGGTCATGGTTACAGTCAAGGTCAGGATCCCGGTCATGCTTAGCGTTAGGGTCCGGGTCAGGGTCAAGGTCAAAGAAAGGGTCAGGGTCAGTGTTCGTGTTAGAGTAAGGTTAGCATTAGGGATCGAGTTAGGGTAGGATTACGGTTAGGGTTATGGTTAAGATAGGGTAAAGGTTAAATGCAGAGCTAGGGTTAGAGTTAGGGTTAGGGTTAGGGTCAGGGTCAAGGTCAGGGTCAGTGTCAAATTAGGGGTCAGGTCATGGTTACGGTCACGGTCAGTGTGAGGATCATGGTTAGCATTGGGTCTCGGTCAGGGTCAAGGTGAAAGCCTGGGTCAGGGTCAGTGTTCCGGTTAGAGTAAGGTTAGAGTTAGGGTTAGGGTAGGGTTACGGTTAGGGTTATGGTTAAGGTTAGCTTAACGGTTAAATGCAGAGCTAGGGTTAGGTTTAGAGTTAGGTTTAGGATTAGGGTCAGGGTCAAGGTCAGGGTCAACGTCAAGGTAAGAGTCAGGGTCATGATTATGGTCTAGGTCCAGGTCAGGGTCATTTTTAGCGTTAGGGTCAGGGTCAGGGTCAAGGTCAAAGACAGGGTCAGGGTCAGTGTTCGGTTTAGAGTAAGGTTTGAGTTAGGGTTAGGTTTAGGGTTAGGGTAGTGATACCGTTAGGCTTATGGTTAATGTTAGGGTAAGGGTTAAATGCAGAGCTAGGATTAGGGTTACAGTTAGTGTTAGGGTTAGGTTTAGGGTCAGGGTCAAGATTAGGGTCAGCATCAAGGTCAGGCTCAGGGTCATGGTTACATTCAAAGTCATGGTCAGGGTCATGGTTAGTCTTAGGGTCTGGGTCAGAGTCAAGGTCAAACCAGGGTCAGGTTCAGTGTTTGAGTTAGAGTAAGGTTAGGGATCGAGTTAGGGTAGGGTTACGGTTAGGGTTATTCTCTAGTTAGGGTTAAGGTCAAATGCAGCGCTAGGATTAGGGTTAGAGTTAGGGTTAGGGTTAGTGTCAGGGTCAAAGTCTGGGTCAGCTTCAAGGTCAGGGTCGGGGTCATTGTTAGCGTTAGGGTCTGGGTAAGACTCAAGGTAACAGCAAGTGTCAGGGTCTGTGTTTGGGTTTGAGTAATGTTAGGGTTAGGGTAGGGTTACTGTTAGCCTTATGGCTAAGGTTAGGGTAAGGGTTCAATGTAGAGCTAGGGTTAGGGTTAGATTGAGGGTTAGGGTCACGGTCAAAGCCAGGCTCAGTGTCAAGGTCATGGTCAGGGTCATGGGTATGGTGAAAGTCCGTGTCAGGGTTTTGGTTAGCATTCTGGTCAGGGTCTGAGTCAAGGTGAAAGCCTGGGTTAGGGTCAGTGTTCGGGTTAGAGTAAGGTTAGAGTTAGGGTAAGGGTTAGGGGAGGGTTACGGTTAGGGTTATGGTTAAGGTTACGGTAAGGATTAAATGCAGAGCTAAGGTTAGGGTTAGAGTTTGGGTTAGGGTTAGAGTCACGATCAAGGACAGGGTCAGCGTCAAGGTCAGGGTCCGGTTGTTGGTTAAGGTCAAGGTCAGGATCAGGGTCATGGTTAGCTTTAGTGTCAAGGTCAGGGTCAAGGTCAAAACCTGGGTGAGGGTCAGTGTTCGAGTTAGAGTAAAGTTAGGGTTAGGGATCGATTTAGGGTAGGGTTACGGTCAGGGTTATGGTTAAGGTAGGGTAAAGGTTAAATGCAGAGCTAGGGTTAGGGTTAGAGTTAGGGTTAGGGTTAGAGTCAGGGTCAAGGTTAGGGTCAGCGTCAAATTCAGGGTCAGGGTCTTGGTTACGGTCAAGGTCAGGATCACGGTCATGGTTATCGTTAGGGTCACGGTCAGGCTCAAGGTCAAACGCAGGGTCAGGGTCAGTGTTCGGCTTAGAATAAGGTTACAGTTAGGGTTAGATTAGAGTTACGATTAGGGTTATTGTTAAGGTTTGGGTGAGGGTTAAATGCAGACCTAGGGTTAAGGTTACAGTTAGGGTTAGGTTTTGGGTCAGGGTCAGGGTCAGAGTCAAAGTCATGGTCAGTGTCATGGTTACATTCAAGGTCATGGTCAGGGTCATGTTTAACCTTAGGGTCTGGGTCAGGGTCAAGATCAAAGACAGGGTCAGGGTCAGTGTTCCGGTTAGAGTAAGGTTCGAGTTAGGGTTAGGGTTAGGTTTAGTGTAGGGTTACGGTTAGCATTATGCTTAAGGTTAGCGTAAGGCTTAAGTGCAGAGCTAGGGTTAGGGTTATAGTTACGGTTAGGGTTAGGTTTAGGGTCAGGGTCAAGGTCAGGGTTAGCTTCAAGGTCAGTGTCAGGGTCATGTTTACGTTCAAGGTCATGATCAGGGTCAAAATTAGCATTAGGTTCTGGGTCAGAGTCAAGGTCAAAGCCAGGGTCAGGGTCAGTGTTCGGGTTAGAGTAAGGTTAGGGTTAGGGTTAAGGTTAGGGTAGGGTTACTGTTAGGGTTCTGGTTATGGTTAGGGTAAGGGTTAAATGTAGAGCTTGGGTGAGGATTACACTTAGGGTTAGCGCTATGATTAGGGTCAAGGTCAGGGTCGGGGTCATGGTTACATTCAAGGTCAGGGTCAGGGTCAAGGTCAAACCAGGATCACGGTCAGTGTTCGGGTTGGAGTAAGGTTAGAGTTACGGTTAGGGTAGGGTTTCGGTTAGCGGTATGGTTAAGGTTAGGGTTAGGGTTAAATGCAAAGCTAGGGTTAGGGTTAGAGTTAGGGTTAGGGTCACGGTCAAGGTCAGGGTCAGCGTCAAGGTCAGGGTAAGTGTCATGGTTACGGTCAAGGTCAGGTTCAGGGTCATGGTTAGCATTAGGTTCTGGGTAAGACTCAAGGTCACAGCAAGGGTCAGGGTGTGTGTTTGGGTTTGAGTAACGTTTGGGTTAGGGTAGGGTTACTGTTAGGGTTATTGTTAATGTAAGGGTAAGGGTTCAATGCAGAGCTAGGGTTAGGTTTAGAGTTAGGGTTAGGGTCACGATCAAGGTCAGGGTCAGCGTCAAGGTCAGGGTCAGGGTCTTGGGTATGGTCAAGGTCAGGGTCAGGGTTTTGGTTAGCGTTAGGGTTAGTGTCAGGCTCAAGGTCAAAGCCTGGGTTAGGGTCAGTTTTCGGGTTAGAGTAAGGTTAGAGTTAGTTTAAGGATTAGGGCAAGGTTACGGTTAGGGTTATGGTTAAGGTTACGGTAAGGGTTAAATGCAGAGCTAAGGTTAGGGTTAGAGTTAGGGTTAGAGTTAGAGTCACGGTCAAGGACAGCGTCAGTGTCAAGGTCAGTGTCCGAGTCATGGTTAAGGTCAAGGTCAGGGTCAGGGTCATGGTTAGCTTTAGGGTCTGGGTCAGGGTCAAGGTCAAACCTGGGTCACGGTCAGTGTTCTAGTTAGAGAAAGGTTAGGGTTAGGGATCGATTTAGGTTACGGTTATGGTTAGGGTTATTGTTAAGGTAGGGTAAAAGCCAAATGCAGAGCTAGGGTTAGAGTTAGAGTTAGATTTAGGATTAGGGTCAGGTTCTAGTTAGGGTCATCGTCAAGGTCAGAGTCAGGGTCATGGTTACAGTCAAGGTCAGTGTCTGGGTCATGGTTAGCGTTAGGGACAGGGTCAGGGTCAAGCTCAAATACAGGGTCAGGGTTAGTGTTCGGGTTAGAGTAACATTAGAGGTAGGGTTATGGTTAGGGTAGGGTTACTGTTAGGGTTCTGGTTATGGTTAGGGTAAGGGTTAAATGTAGAGCTTGGGTTAGGGATAGACTTAGGGTTAGCGTTATGATCGGGGTCAAGGTCAGGGTCCGGTTCATGGTTACATTCAAGGTCAGGGTCAGGGTCAAGGTCAAACCAGGTTCAGGGTCAGTGTTCGGTTTAGAGTAAGGTTAGAGTTACGGTTAGGGTAGGGTTTCGGTTAGCGGTATGGTTAAGGTTAGGGTAAGGGTTAAATGCAGAGCTAGGGTTAGGGTTAGAGTTAGGGTTAGTGTTAGGTTTGGGGTCAGGGTCAAGGTCAGGGTCAGCTTCAAGGTCAGGGTAAGGGTCATGGTTACGGTCAAGGTCAGGATCAGGGTCATGGTTAGCGTTAGGGTCTGGGTAAGACTCAAGGTTAAAGCAAGGGTCAGGGTCTGTGTTTGGGTTTGAGTAACGTTAGGGTTAGGGTAGGCTTACTGTCAGGGTTATGGTTAAGGTTAGTGTAAGGGTTCAATGCAGAGCTAGGTTTAGGGTTACAGTTAGTGTTAGGGTTATGTTTATGGTCAGGGTCAAAATTATGGTCAGCGTCAAGGTCAGGGTCAGGGTCATGGTTACATTCAACGTCATGGTCAGAGTCATTGTTAGCCTTAGGGTTTGGTCAGAATCATGGTCAAACCAGGGTCAGGGTCAGTGTTTGAGTTAGAGTAAGGTTAGGGTTAGGGATCGAGTTAGGGTAGTGTTACGGTTAGGGTTATGGTTAAGGTAGGGTAAATGTCAAATGCAGAGTTAGGGTTAGGATTAGATTTAGTGTTAGGGTTATGGTCAGTGTCAAGGTCAGGGTCAGCGTCAAGTTCAGGGGCAGGGTCATGGTTAGCGTTAGGGTCAAGGTCAAAGACAGGGTCAGTGTCAGTGGTCGGTTTAGAGTAAGGTTAGATTTAGGGTTAGGTTGAGGGTTAGGGTACGTTTATGGTTAGGGTTATGGTTAATGTTAGGGATAGGGTTAAATATAGAGCTAGGGTTAGGGTTACAGTTACGGTTAGGGTTAGGTTTAATGTCAGGGTCAAGGTCAGGGTCAGCGTCAAGGTCAGTGTTAGGGTCATGGTTACGTTTAAGGTCATGATCAGGGTCAAAATTAGGATTAGGTTCTGGATCAGAGTCAAGGTGAAAGCCAGGGTCAGGGTCAGTGTTCGGCTTATAGTAAGGTTAGGGTTAGGATTAGGGTAAGGGTAGGGTTATTGTTAGGGTTCTGGTTATGGTTAGGGTAAGGTTTAAATGTAGAGCTTGGGTTAGGGTTAGATTAGGGTTAGCGTTATGATCAGGGTCAAGGTCAGGGTCGGGGTCATGGTTACATTCAAGCTCAGGGTCAGGGTCAAGTACAAACCAGGTTCAGGGTCAGTGTTCGGGTTAGAGTATGGTTAGAGTTACGGTTAGGGTAGGGTTTCGGTTAGCGGTATGGTCAAGGTTAGGGTAAGGGTTAAATGCAGAGCTAGGGTTAAGGTTAGAGTTAAGGTTAGGATTAGGTTTGGGGTCAGGGTCAAGGTCAGGGTCAGGGTCATGTTCATGGCCTAGGTCAGGGTCAGGGTTTTGGTTAGTGTTCTGGTCAGGGTCAGTGTCAAGGTCAAAGCCTAGGTTAGGGTCAGTGTTCGGGTTAGAGTAAGGTTAGAGTTAGGGTAAGCGTTAGGGTAAGGTTACGCTTAGGGTTATGGTTAAGGTTGCGGTAATGGTTAAATGCAGAGCTAAGTTTAGGGTTAGAGTTAGGATTAGGGTTAGAGTCACGGTCAAGGTAAAGGTCAGCGTTCAGGTCAGGGTCCGGGTCATGGTTAAGGTCAAGGTCAGGTTCAGGGTCATGGTTAGCTTAAAGGTCTGCGTCAGGGTCAAGATCAAAACCTGGGTCAGGGTTAGTGTTCGAGTTAGAGTAAGGTTAGGTTTAGGGATCGATTTAGGGTAGAGTTACGGTTAGGGTTGTGGTTAAGGTAGGGTAAAGGTCAAATGCAGAGCTAGGGTTAGGGTTAGATTTAGCGTTAGGGTTAGGGTCAGGGTCAAGGTCTGGGTCAGCGTCAAGGTCAGGGTCAGGGTCATGGTTACAGTCAAGGTCAGGATCCCGGTCATGCTTAGCGTTAGGGTCCGGGTCAGGGTCAAGGTCAAAGAAAGGGTCAGGGTCAGTGTTCGTGTTAGAGTAAGGTTAGCATTAGGGATCGAGTTAGGGTAGGATTACGGTTAGGGTTATGGTTAAGATAGGGTAAAGGTTAAATGCAGAGCTAGGGTTAGAGTTAGGGTTAGGGTTAGGGTCAGGGTCAAGGTCAGGGTCAGTGTCAAATTAGGGGTCAGGTCATGGTTACGGTCACGGTCAGTGTGAGGATCATGGTTAGCATTGGGTCTCGGTCAGGGTCAAGGTGAAAGCCTGGGTCAGGGTCAGTGTTCCGGTTAGAGTAAGGTTAGAGTTAGGGTTAGGGTAGGGTTACGGTTAGGGTTATGGTTAAGGTTAGCTTAACGGTTAAATGCAGAGCTAGGGTTAGGTTTAGAGTTAGGTTTAGGATTAGGGTCAGGGTCAAGGTCAGGGTCAACGTCAAGGTAAGAGTCAGGGTCATGATTATGGTCTAGGTCCAGGTCAGGGTCATTTTTAGCGTTAGGGTCAGGGTCAGGGTCAAGGTCAAAGACAGGGTCAGGGTCAGTGTTCGGTTTAGAGTAAGGTTTGAGTTAGGGTTAGGTTTAGGGTTAGGGTAGTGATACCGTTAGGCTTATGGTTAATGTTAGGGTAAGGGTTAAATGCAGAGCTAGGATTAGGGTTACAGTTAGTGTTAGGGTTAGGTTTAGGGTCAGGGTCAAGATTAGGGTCAGCATCAAGGTCAGGCTCAGGGTCATGGTTACATTCAAAGTCATGGTCAGGGTCATGGTTAGTCTTAGGGTCTGGGTCAGAGTCAAGGTCAAACCAGGGTCAGGTTCAGTGTTTGAGTTAGAGTAAGGTTAGGGATCGAGTTAGGGTAGGGTTACGGTTAGGGTTATTCTCTAGTTAGGGTTAAGGTCAAATGCAGCGCTAGGATTAGGGTTAGAGTTAGGGTTAGGGTTAGTGTCAGGGTCAAAGTCTGGGTCAGCTTCAAGGTCAGGGTCGGGGTCATTGTTAGCGTTAGGGTCTGGGTAAGACTCAAGGTAACAGCAAGTGTCAGGGTCTGTGTTTGGGTTTGAGTAACGTTAGGGTTAGGGTAGGGTTACTGTTAGCCTTATGGCTAAGGTTAGGGTAAGGGTTCAATGTAGAGCTAGGGTTAGGGTTAGATTGAGGGTTAGGGTCACGGTCAAAGCCAGGCTCAGTGTCAAGGTCAGGGTCAGGGTCATGGGTATGGTGAAAGTCCGTGTCAGGGTTTTGGTTAGCATTCTGGTCAGGGTCTGAGTCAAGGTGAAAGCCTGGGTTAGGGTCAGTGTTCGGGTTAGAGTAAGGTTAGAGTTAGGGTAAGGGTTAGGGGAGGGTTACGGTTAGGGTTATGGTTAAGGTTACGGTAAGGATTAAATGCAGAGCTAAGGTTAGGGTTAGAGTTTGGGTTAGGGTTAGAGTCACGATCAAGGACAGGGTCAGCGTCAAGGTCAGGGTCCGGTTGTTGGTTAAGGTCAAGGTCAGGATCAGGGTCATGGTTAGCTTTAGTGTCAAGGTCAGGGTCAAGGTCAAAACCTGGGTGAGGGTCAGTGTTCGAGTTAGAGTAAAGTTAGGGTTAGGGATCGATTTAGGGTAGGGTTACGGTCAGGGTTATGGTTAAGGTAGGGTAAAGGTTAAATGCAGAGCTAGGGTTAGGGTTAGAGTTAGGGTTAGGGTTAGAGTCAGGGTCAAGGTTAGGGTCAGCGTCAAATTCAGGGTCAGGGTCTTGGTTACGGTCAAGGTCAGGATCACGGTCATGGTTATCGTTAGGGTCACGGTCAGGCTCAAGGTCAAACGCAGGGTCAGGGTCAGTGTTCGGCTTAGAATAAGGTTACAGTTAGGGTTAGATTAGAGTTACGATTAGGGTTATTGTTAAGGTTTGGGTGAGGGTTAAATGCAGACCTAGGGTTAAGGTTACAGTTAGGGTTAGGTTTTGGGTCAGGGTCAGGGTCAGAGTCAAAGTCATGGTCAGTGTCATGGTTACATTCAAGGTCATGGTCAGGGTCATGTTTAACCTTAGGGTCTGGGTCAGGGTCAAGATCAAAGACAGGGTCAGGGTCAGTGTTCCGGTTAGAGTAAGGTTCGAGTTAGGGTTAGGGTTAGGTTTAGTGTAGGGTTACGGTTAGCATTATGCTTAAGGTTAGCGTAAGGCTTAAGTGCAGAGCTAGGGTTAGGGTTATAGTTACGGTTAGGGTTAGGTTTAGGGTCAGGGTCAAGGTCAGGGTTAGCTTCAAGGTCAGTGTCAGGGTCATGTTTACGTTCAAGGTCATGATCAGGGTCAAAATTAGCATTAGGTTCTGGGTCAGAGTCAAGGTCAAAGCCAGGGTCAGGGTCAGTGTTCGGGTTAGAGTAAGGTTAGGGTTAGGGTTAAGGTTAGGGTAGGGTTACTGTTAGGGTTCTGGTTATGGTTAGGGTAAGGGTTAAATGTAGAGCTTGGGTGAGGATTACACTTAGGGTTAGCGCTATGATTAGGGTCAAGGTCAGGGTCGGGGTCATGGTTACATTCAAGGTCAGGGTCAGGGTCAAGGTCAAACCAGGATCACGGTCAGTGTTCGGGTTGGAGTAAGGTTAGAGTTACGGTTAGGGTAGGGTTTCGGTTAGCGGTATGGTTAAGGTTAGGGTTAGGGTTAAATGCAAAGCTAGGGTTAGGGTTAGAGTTAGGGTTAGGGTCACGGTCAAGGTCAGGGTCAGCGTCAAGGTCAGGGTAAGTGTCATGGTTACGGTCAAGGTCAGGTTCAGGGTCATGGTTAGCATTAGGTTCTGGGTAAGACTCAAGGTCACAGCAAGGGTCAGGGTGTGTGTTTGGGTTTGAGTAACGTTTGGGTTAGGGTAGGGTTACTGTTAGGGTTATTGTTAATGTAAGGGTAAGGGTTCAATGCAGAGCTAGGGTTAGGTTTAGAGTTAGGGTTAGGGTCACGATCAAGGTCAGGGTCAGCGTCAAGGTCAGGGTCAGCGTCAAGGTCAGGGTCAGGGTCTTGGGTATGGTCAAGGTCAGGGTCAGGGTTTTGGTTAGCGTTAGGGTTAGTGTCAGGCTCAAGGTCAAAGCCTGGGTTAGGGTCAGTTTTCGGGTTAGAGTAAGGTTAGAGTTAGTTTAAGGATTAGGGCAAGGTTACGGTTAGGGTTATGGTTAAGGTTACGGTAAGGGTTAAATGCAGAGCTAAGGTTAGGGTTAGAGTTAGGGTTAGAGTTAGAGTCACGGTCAAGGACAGCGTCAGTGTCAAGGTCAGTGTCCGAGTCATGGTTAAGGTCAAGGTCAGGGTCAGGGTCATGGTTAGCTTTAGGGTCTGGGTCAGGGTCAAGGTCAAACCTGGGTCACGGTCAGTGTTCTAGTTAGAGAAAGGTTAGGGTTAGGGATCGATTTAGGTTACGGTTATGGTTAGGGTTATTGTTAAGGTAGGGTAAAAGCCAAATGCAGAGCTAGGGTTAGAGTTAGAGTTAGATTTAGGATTAGGGTCAGGTTCTAGTTAGGGTCATCGTCAAGGTCAGAGTCAGGGTCATGGTTACAGTCAAGGTCAGTGTCTGGGTCATGGTTAGCGTTAGGGACAGGGTCAGGGTCAAGCTCAAATACAGGGTCAGGGTTAGTGTTCGGGTTAGAGTAACATTAGAGGTAGGGTTATGGTTAGGGTAGGGTTACTGTTAGGGTTCTGGTTATGGTTAGGGTAAGGGTTAAATGTAGAGCTTGGGTTAGGGATAGACTTAGGGTTAGCGTTATGATCGGGGTCAAGGTCAGGGTCGGGTTCATGGTTACATTCAAGGTCAGGGTCAGGGTCAAGGTCAAACCAGGTTCAGGGTCAGTGTTCGGTTTAGAGTAAGGTTAGAGTTACGGTTAGGGTAGGGTTTCGGTTAGCGGTATGGTTAAGGTTAGGGTAAGGGTTAAATGCAGAGCTAGGGTTAGGGTTAGAGTTAGGGTTAGTGTTAGGTTTGGGGTCAGGGTCAAAGTCAGGGTCAGCTTCAAGGTCAGGGTAAGGGTCATGGTTACGGTCAAGGTCAGGATCAGGGTCATGGTTAGCGTTAGGGTCTGGGTAAGACTCAAGGTTAAAGCAAGGGTCAGGGTCTGTGTTTGGGTTTGAGTAACGTTAGGGTTAGGGTAGGCTTACTGTCAGGGTTATGGTTAAGGTTAGTGTAAGGGTTCAATGCAGAGCTAGGTTTAGGGTTACAGTTAGTGTTAGGGTTATGTTTATGGTCAGGGTCAAAATTATGGTCAGCGTCAAGGTCAGGGTCAGGGTCATGGTTACATTCAACGTCATGGTCAGAGTCATTGTTAGCCTTAGGGTTGGGTCAGAATCATGGTCAAACCAGGGTCAGGGTCAGTGTTTGAGTTAGAGTAAGGTTAGGGTTAGGGATCGAGTTAGGGTAGTGTTACGGTTAGGGTTATGGTTAAGGTAGGGTAAATGTCAAATGCAGAGTTAGGGTTAGGATTAGATTTAGTGTTAGGGTTATGGTCAGTGTCAAGGTCAGGGTCAGCGTCAAGTTCAGGGGCAGGGTCATGGTTAGCGTTAGGGTCAAGGTCAAAGACAGGGTCAGTGTCAGTGGTCGGTTTAGAGTAAGGTTAGATTTAGGGTTAGGTTGAGGGTTAGGGTACGTTTATGGTTAGGGTTATGGTTAATGTTAGGGATAGGGTTAAATATAGAGCTAGGGTTAGGGTTACAGTTACGGTTAGGGTTAGGTTTAATGTCAGGGTCAAGGTCAGGGTCAGCGTCAAGGTCAGTGTTAGGGTCATGGTTACGTTTAAGGTCATGATCAGGGTCAAAATTAGGATTAGGTTCTGGATCAGAGTCAAGGTGAAAGCCAGGGTCAGGGTCAGTGTTCGGCTTATAGTAAGGTTAGGGTTAGGATTAGGGTAAGGGTAGGGTTATTGTTAGGGTTCTGGTTATGGTTAGGGTAAGGTTTAAATGTAGAGCTTGGGTTAGGGTTAGATTAGGGTTAGCGTTATGATCAGGGTCAAGGTCAGGGTCGGGGTCATGGTTACATTCAAGCTCAGGGTCAGGGTCAAGTACAAACCAGGTTCAGGGTCAGTGTTCGGGTTAGAGTATGGTTAGAGTTACGGTTAGGGTAGGGTTTCGGTTAGCGGTATGGTCAAGGTTAGGGTAAGGGTTAAATGCAGAGCTAGGGTTAAGGTTAGAGTTAAGGTTAGGATTAGGTTTGGGGTCAGGGTCAAGGTCAGGGTCAGGGTCATGTTCATGGCCTAGGTCAGGGTCAGGGTTTTGGTTAGTGTTATGGTCAGGGTCAGTGTCAAGGTCAAAGCCTAGGTTAGGGTCAGTGTTCGGGTTAGAGTAAGGTTAGAGTTAGGGTAAGCGTTAGGGTAAGGTTACGCTTAGGGTTATGGTTAAGGTTGCGGTAATGGTTAAATGCAGAGCTAAGTTTAGGGTTAGAGTTAGGATTAGGGTTAGAGTCACGGTCAAGGTAAAGGTCAGCGTTCAGGTCAGGGTCCGGGTCATGGTTAAGGTCAAGGTCAGGTTCAGGGTCATGGTTAGCTTAAAGGTCTGCGTCAGGGTCAAGATCAAAACCTGGGTCAGGGTTAGTGTTCGAGTTAGAGTAAGGTTAGGTTTAGGGATCGATTTAGGGTAGAGTTACGGTTAGGGTTGTGGTTAAGGTAGGGTAAAGGTCAAATGCAGAGCTAGGGTTAGGGTTAGATTTAGCGTTAGGGTTAGGGTCAGGGTCAAGGTCTGGGTCAGCGTCAAGGTCAGGGTCAGGGTCATGGTTACAGTCAAGGTCAGGATCCCGGTCATGCTTAGCGTTAGGGTCCGGGTCAGGGTCAAGGTCAAAGAAAGGGTCAGGGTCAGTGTTCGTGTTAGAGTAAGGTTAGCATTAGGGATCGAGTTAGGGTAGGATTACGGTTAGGGTTATGGTTAAGATAGGGTAAAGGTTAAATGCAGAGCTAGGGTTAGAGTTAGGGTTAGGGTTAGGGTCAGGGTCAAGGTCAGGGTCAGTGTCAAATTAGGGGTCAGGTCATGGTTACGGTCACGGTCAGTGTGAGGATCATGGTTAGCATTGGGTCTTGGTCAGGGTCAAGGTGAAAGCCTGGGTCAGGGTCAGTGTTCCGGTTAGAGTAAGGTTAGAGTTAGGGTTAGGGTAGGGTTACGGTTAGGGTTATGGTTAAGGTTAGCTTAACGGTTAAATGCAGAGCTAGGGTTAGGTTTAGAGTTAGGTTTAGGATTAGGGTCAGGGTCAAGGTCAGGGTCAACGTCAAGGTAAGAGTCAGGGTCATGATTATGGTCTAGGTCCAGGTCAGGGTCATTTTTAGCGTTAGGGTCAGGGTCAGGGTCAAGGTCAAAGACAGGGTCAGGGTCAGTGTTCGGTTTAGAGTAAGGTTTGAGTTAGGGTTAGGTTTAGGGTTAGGGTAGTGATACCGTTAGGCTTATGGTTAATGTTAGGGTAAGGGTTAAATGCAGAGCTAGGATTAGGGTTACAGTTAGTGTTAGGGTTAGGTTTAGGGTCAGGGTCAAGATTAGGGTCAGCATCAAGGTCAGGCTCAGGGTCATGGTTACATTCAAAGTCATGGTCAGGGTCATGGTTAGTCTTAGGGTCTGGGTCAGAGTCAAGGTCAAACCAGGGTCAGGTTCAGTGTTTGAGTTAGAGTAAGGTTAGGGATCGAGTTAGGGTAGGGTTACGGTTAGGGTTATTCTCTAGTTAGGGTTAAGGTCAAATGCAGCGCTAGGATTAGGGTTAGAGTTAGGGTTAGGGTTAGTGTCAGGGTCAAAGTCTGGGTCAGCTTCAAGGTCAGGGTCGGGGTCATTGTTAGCGTTAGGGTCTGGGTAAGACTCAAGGTAACAGCAAGTGTCAGGGTCTGTGTTTGGGTTTGAGTAATGTTAGGGTTAGGGTAGGGTTACTGTTAGCCTTATGGCTAAGGTTAGGGTAAGGGTTCAATGTAGAGCTAGGGTTAGGGTTAGATTGAGGGTTAGGGTCACGGTCAAAGCCAGGCTCAGTGTCAAGGTCATGGTCAGGGTCATGGGTATGGTGAAAGTCCGTGTCAGGGTTTTGGTTAGCATTCTGGTCAGGGTCTGAGTCAAGGTGAAAGCCTGGGTTAGGGTCAGTGTTCGGGTTAGAGTAAGGTTAGAGTTAGGGTAAGGGTTAGGGGAGGGTTACGGTTAGGGTTATGGTTAAGGTTACGGTAAGGATTAAATGCAGAGCTAAGGTTAGGGTTAGAGTTTGGGTTAGGGTTAGAGTCACGATCAAGGACAGGGTCAGCGTCAAGGTCAGGGTCCGGTTGTTGGTTAAGGTCAAGGTCAGGATCAGGGTCATGGTTAGCTTTAGTGTCAAGGTCAGGGTCAAGGTCAAAACCTGGGTGAGGGTCAGTGTTCGAGTTAGAGTAAAGTTAGGGTTAGGGATCGATTTAGGGTAGGGTTACGGTCAGGGTTATGGTTAAGGTAGGGTAAAGGTTAAATGCAGAGCTAGGGTTAGGGTTAGAGTTAGGGTTAGGGTTAGAGTCAGGGTCAAGGTTAGGGTCAGCGTCAAATTCAGGGTCAGGGTCTTGGTTACGGTCAAGGTCAGGATCACGGTCATGGTTATCGTTAGGGTCACGGTCAGGCTCAAGGTCAAACGCAGGGTCAGGGTCAGTGTTCGGCTTAGAATAAGGTTACAGTTAGGGTTAGATTAGAGTTACGATTAGGGTTATTGTTAAGGTTTGGGTGAGGGTTAAATGCAGACCTAGGGTTAAGGTTACAGTTAGGGTTAGGTTTTGGGTCAGGGTCAGGGTCAGAGTCAAAGTCATGGTCAGTGTCATGGTTACATTCAAGGTCATGGTCAGGGTCATGTTTAACCTTAGGGTCTGGGTCAGGGTCAAGATCAAAGACAGGGTCAGGGTCAGTGTTCCGGTTAGAGTAAGGTTCGAGTTAGGGTTAGGGTTAGGTTTAGTGTAGGGTTACGGTTAGCATTATGCTTAAGGTTAGCGTAAGGCTTAAGTGCAGAGCTAGGGTTAGGGTTATAGTTACGGTTAGGGTTAGGTTTAGGGTCAGGGTCAAGGTCAGGGTTAGCTTCAAGGTCAGTGTCAGGGTCATGTTTACGTTCAAGGTCATGATCAGGGTCAAAATTAGCATTAGGTTCTGGGTCAGAGTCAAGGTCAAAGCCAGGGTCAGGGTCAGTGTTCGGGTTAGAGTAAGGTTAGGGTTAGGGTTAAGGTTAGGGTAGGGTTACTGTTAGGGTTCTGGTTATGGTTAGGGTAAGGGTTAAATGTAGAGCTTGGGTGAGGATTACACTTAGGGTTAGCGCTATGATTAGGGTCAAGGTCAGGGTCGGGGTCATGGTTACATTCAAGGTCAGGGTCAGGGTCAAGGTCAAACCAGGATCACGGTCAGTGTTCGGGTTGGAGTAAGGTTAGAGTTACGGTTAGGGTAGGGTTTCGGTTAGCGGTATGGTTAAGGTTAGGGTTAGGGTTAAATGCAAAGCTAGGGTTAGGGTTAGAGTTAGGGTTAGGGTCACGGTCAAGGTCAGGGTCAGCGTCAAGGTCAGGGTAAGTGTCATGGTTACGGTCAAGGTCAGGTTCAGGGTCATGGTTAGCATTAGGTTCTGGGTAAGACTCAAGGTCACAGCAAGGGTCAGGGTGTGTGTTTGGGTTTGAGTAACGTTTGGGTTAGGGTAGGGTTACTGTTAGGGTTATTGTTAATGTAAGGGTAAGGGTTCAATGCAGAGCTAGGGTTAGGTTTAGAGTTAGGGTTAGGGTCACGATCAAGGTCAGGGTCAGCGTCAAGGTCAGGGTCAGCGTCAAGGTCAGGGTCAGGGTCTTGGGTATGGTCAAGGTCAGGGTCAGGGTTTTGGTTAGCGTTAGGGTTAGTGTCAGGCTCAAGGTCAAAGCCTGGGTTAGGGTCAGTTTTCGGGTTAGAGTAAGGTTAGAGTTAGTTTAAGGATTAGGGCAAGGTTACGGTTAGGGTTATGGTTAAGGTTACGGTAAGGGTTAAATGCAGAGCTAAGGTTAGGGTTAGAGTTAGGGTTAGAGTTAGAGTCACGGTCAAGGACAGCGTCAGTGTCAAGGTCAGTGTCCGAGTCATGGTTAAGGTCAAGGTCAGGGTCAGGGTCATGGTTAGCTTTAGGGTCTGGGTCAGGGTCAAGGTCAAACCTGGGTCACGGTCAGTGTTCTAGTTAGAGAAAGGTTAGGGTTAGGGATCGATTTAGGTTACGGTTATGGTTAGGGTTATTGTTAAGGTAGGGTAAAAGCCAAATGCAGAGCTAGGGTTAGAGTTAGAGTTAGATTTAGGATTAGGGTCAGGTTCTAGTTAGGGTCATCGTCAAGGTCAGAGTCAGGGTCATGGTTACAGTCAAGGTCAGTGTCTGGGTCATGGTTAGCGTTAGGGACAGGGTCAGGGTCAAGCTCAAATACAGGGTCAGGGTTAGTGTTCGGGTTAGAGTAACATTAGAGGTAGGGTTATGGTTAGGGTAGGGTTACTGTTAGGGTTCTGGTTATGGTTAGGGTAAGGGTTAAATGTAGAGCTTGGGTTAGGGATAGACTTAGGGTTAGCGTTATGATCGGGGTCAAGGTCAGGGTCCGGTTCATGGTTACATTCAAGGTCAGGGTCAGGGTCAAGGTCAAACCAGGTTCAGGGTCAGTGTTCGGTTTAGAGTAAGGTTAGAGTTACGGTTAGGGTAGGGTTTCGGTTAGCGGTATGGTTAAGGTTAGGGTAAGGGTTAAATGCAGAGCTAGGGTTAGGGTTAGAGTTAGGGTTAGTGTTAGGTTTGGGGTCAGGGTCAAGGTCAGGGTCAGCTTCAAGGTCAGGGTAAGGGTCATGGTTACGGTCAAGGTCAGGATCAGGGTCATGGTTAGCGTTAGGGTCTGGGTAAGACTCAAGGTTAAAGCAAGGGTCAGGGTCTGTGTTTGGGTTTGAGTAACGTTAGGGTTAGGGTAGGCTTACTGTCAGGGTTATGGTTAAGGTTAGTGTAAGGGTTCAATGCAGAGCTAGGTTTAGGGTTACAGTTAGTGTTAGGGTTATGTTTATGGTCAGGGTCAAAATTATGGTCAGCGTCAAGGTCAGGGTCAGGGTCATGGTTACATTCAACGTCATGGTCAGAGTCATTGTTAGCCTTAGGGTTGGGTCAGAATCATGGTCAAACCAGGGTCAGGGTCAGTGTTTGAGTTAGAGTAAGGTTAGGGTTAGGGATCGAGTTAGGGTAGTGTTACGGTTAGGGTTATGGTTAAGGTAGGGTAAATGTCAAATGCAGAGTTAGGGTTAGGATTAGATTTAGTGTTAGGGTTATGGTCAGTGTCAAGGTCAGGGTCAGCGTCAAGTTCAGGGTCAGGGTCATGGTTAGCGTTAGGGTCAAGGTCAAAGACAGGGTCAGTGTCAGTGGTCGGTTTAGAGTAAGGTTAGATTTAGGGTTAGGTTGAGGGTTAGGGTACGTTTATGGTTAGGGTTATGGTTAATGTTAGGGATAGGGTTAAATATAGAGCTAGGGTTAGGGTTACAGTTACGGTTAGGGTTAGGTTTAATGTCAGGGTCAAGGTCAGGGTCAGCGTCAAGGTCAGTGTTAGGGTCATGGTTACGTTTAAGGTCATGATCAGGGTCAAAATTAGGATTAGGTTCTGGATCAGAGTCAAGGTGAAAGCCAGGGTCAGGGTCAGTGTTCGGCTTATAGTAAGGTTAGGGTTAGGATTAGGGTAAGGGTAGGGTTATTGTTAGGGTTCTGGTTATGGTTAGGGTAAGGTTTAAATGTAGAGCTTGGGTTAGGGTTAGATTAGGGTTAGCGTTATGATCAGGGTCAAGGTCAGGGTCGGGGTCATGGTTACATTCAAGCTCAGGGTCAGGGTCAAGTACAAACCAGGTTCAGGGTCAGTGTTCGGGTTAGAGTATGGTTAGAGTTACGGTTAGGGTAGGGTTTCGGTTAGCGGTATGGTCAAGGTTAGGGTAAGGGTTAAATGCAGAGCTAGGGTTAAGGTTAGAGTTAAGGTTAGGATTAGGTTTGGGGTCAGGGTCAAGGTCAGGGTCAGGGTCATGTTCATGGCCTAGGTCAGGGTCAGGGTTTTGGTTAGTGTTCTGGTCAGGGTCAGTGTCAAGGTCAAAGCCTAGGTTAGGGTCAGTGTTCGGGTTAGAGTAAGGTTAGAGTTAGGGTAAGCGTTAGGGTAAGGTTACGCTTAGGGTTATGGTTAAGGTTGCGGTAATGGTTAAATGCAGAGCTAAGTTTAGGGTTAGAGTTAGGATTAGGGTTAGAGTCACGGTCAAGGTAAAGGTCAGCGTTCAGGTCAGGGTCCGGGTCATGGTTAAGGTCAAGGTCAGGTTCAGGGTCATGGTTAGCTTAAAGGTCTGCGTCAGGGTCAAGATCAAAACCTGGGTCAGGGTTAGTGTTCGAGTTAGAGTAAGGTTAGGTTTAGGGATCGATTTAGGGTAGAGTTACGGTTAGGGTTGTGGTTAAGGTAGGGTAAAGGTCAAATGCAGAGCTAGGGTTAGGGTTAGATTTAGCGTTAGGGTTAGGGTCAGGGTCAAGGTCTGGGTCAGCGTCAAGGTCAGGGTCAGGGTCATGGTTACAGTCAAGGTCAGGATCCCGGTCATGCTTAGCGTTAGGGTCCGGGTCAGGGTCAAGGTCAAAGAAAGGGTCAGGGTCAGTGTTCGTGTTAGAGTAAGGTTAGCATTAGGGATCGAGTTAGGGTAGGATTACGGTTAGGGTTATGGTTAAGATAGGGTAAAGGTTAAATGCAGAGCTAGGGTTAGAGTTAGGGTTAGGGTTAGGGTCAGGGTCAAGGTCAGGGTCAGTGTCAAATTAGGGGTCAGGTCATGGTTACGGTCACGGTCAGTGTGAGGATCATGGTTAGCATTGGGTCTCGGTCAGGGTCAAGGTGAAAGCCTGGGTCAGGGTCAGTGTTCCGGTTAGAGTAAGGTTAGAGTTAGGGTTAGGGTAGGGTTACGGTTAGGGTTATGGTTAAGGTTAGCTTAACGGTTAAATGCAGAGCTAGGGTTAGGTTTAGAGTTAGGTTTAGGATTAGGGTCAGGGTCAAGGTCAGGGTCAACGTCAAGGTAAGAGTCAGGGTCATGATTATGGTCTAGGTCCAGGTCAGGGTCATTTTTAGCGTTAGGGTCAGGGTCAGGGTCAAGGTCAAAGACAGGGTCAGGGTCAGTGTTCGGTTTAGAGTAAGGTTTGAGTTAGGGTTAGGTTTAGGGTTAGGGTAGTGATACCGTTAGGCTTATGGTTAATGTTAGGGTAAGGGTTAAATGCAGAGCTAGGATTAGGGTTACAGTTAGTGTTAGGGTTAGGTTTAGGGTCAGGGTCAAGATTAGGGTCAGCATCAAGGTCAGGCTCAGGGTCATGGTTACATTCAAAGTCATGGTCAGGGTCATGGTTAGTCTTAGGGTCTGGGTCAGAGTCAAGGTCAAACCAGGGTCAGGTTCAGTGTTTGAGTTAGAGTAAGGTTAGGGATCGAGTTAGGGTAGGGTTACGGTTAGGGTTATTCTCTAGTTAGGGTTAAGGTCAAATGCAGCGCTAGGATTAGGGTTAGAGTTAGGGTTAGGGTTAGTGTCAGGGTCAAAGTCTGGGTCAGCTTCAAGGTCAGGGTCGGGGTCATTGTTAGCGTTAGGGTCTGGGTAAGACTCAAGGTAACAGCAAGTGTCAGGGTCTGTGTTTGGGTTTGAGTAACGTTAGGGTTAGGGTAGGGTTACTGTTAGCCTTATGGCTAAGGTTAGGGTAAGGGTTCAATGTAGAGCTAGGGTTAGGGTTAGATTGAGGGTTAGGGTCACGGTCAAAGCCAGGCTCAGTGTCAAGGTCAGGGTCAGGGTCATGGGTATGGTGAAAGTCCGTGTCAGGGTTTTGGTTAGCATTCTGGTCAGGGTCTGAGTCAAGGTGAAAGCCTGGGTTAGGGTCAGTGTTCGGGTTAGAGTAAGGTTAGAGTTAGGGTAAGGGTTAGGGGAGGGTTACGGTTAGGGTTATGGTTAAGGTTACGGTAAGGATTAAATGCAGAGCTAAGGTTAGGGTTAGAGTTTGGGTTAGGGTTAGAGTCACGATCAAGGACAGGGTCAGCGTCAAGGTCAGGGTCCGGTTGTTGGTTAAGGTCAAGGTCAGGATCAGGGTCATGGTTAGCTTTAGTGTCAAGGTCAGGGTCAAGGTCAAAACCTGGGTGAGGGTCAGTGTTCGAGTTAGAGTAAAGTTAGGGTTAGGGATCGATTTAGGGTAGGGTTACGGTCAGGGTTATGGTTAAGGTAGGGTAAAGGTTAAATGCAGAGCTAGGGTTAGGGTTAGAGTTAGGGTTAGGGTTAGAGTCAGGGTCAAGGTTAGGGTCAGCGTCAAATTCAGGGTCAGGGTCTTGGTTACGGTCAAGGTCAGGATCACGGTCATGGTTATCGTTAGGGTCACGGTCAGGCTCAAGGTCAAACGCAGGGTCAGGGTCAGTGTTCGGCTTAGAATAAGGTTACAGTTAGGGTTAGATTAGAGTTACGATTAGGGTTATTGTTAAGGTTTGGGTGAGGGTTAAATGCAGACCTAGGGTTAAGGTTACAGTTAGGGTTAGGTTTTGGGTCAGGGTCAGGGTCAGAGTCAAAGTCATGGTCAGTGTCATGGTTACATTCAAGGTCATGGTCAGGGTCATGTTTAACCTTAGGGTCTGGGTCAGGGTCAAGATCAAAGACAGGGTCAGGGTCAGTGTTCCGGTTAGAGTAAGGTTCGAGTTAGGGTTAGGGTTAGGTTTAGTGTAGGGTTACGGTTAGCATTATGCTTAAGGTTAGCGTAAGGCTTAAGTGCAGAGCTAGGGTTAGGGTTATAGTTACGGTTAGGGTTAGGTTTAGGGTCAGGGTCAAGGTCAGGGTTAGCTTCAAGGTCAGTGTCAGGGTCATGTTTACGTTCAAGGTCATGATCAGGGTCAAAATTAGCATTAGGTTCTGGGTCAGAGTCAAGGTCAAAGCCAGGGTCAGGGTCAGTGTTCGGGTTAGAGTAAGGTTAGGGTTAGGGTTAAGGTTAGGGTAGGGTTACTGTTAGGGTTCTGGTTATGGTTAGGGTAAGGGTTAAATGTAGAGCTTGGGTGAGGATTACACTTAGGGTTAGCGCTATGATTAGGGTCAAGGTCAGGGTCGGGGTCATGGTTACATTCAAGGTCAGGGTCAGGGTCAAGGTCAAACCAGGATCACGGTCAGTGTTCGGGTTGGAGTAAGGTTAGAGTTACGGTTAGGGTAGGGTTTCGGTTAGCGGTATGGTTAAGGTTAGGGTTAGGGTTAAATGCAAAGCTAGGGTTAGGGTTAGAGTTAGGGTTAGGGTCACGGTCAAGGTCAGGGTCAGCGTCAAGGTCAGGGTAAGTGTCATGGTTACGGTCAAGGTCAGGTTCAGGGTCATGGTTAGCATTAGGTTCTGGGTAAGACTCAAGGTCACAGCAAGGGTCAGGGTGTGTGTTTGGGTTTGAGTAACGTTTGGGTTAGGGTAGGGTTACTGTTAGGGTTATTGTTAATGTAAGGGTAAGGGTTCAATGCAGAGCTAGGGTTAGGTTTAGAGTTAGGGTTAGGGTCACGATCAAGGTCAGGGTCAGCGTCAAGGTCAGGGTCAGCGTCAAGGTCAGGGTCAGGGTCTTGGGTATGGTCAAGGTCAGGGTCAGGGTTTTGGTTAGCGTTAGGGTTAGTGTCAGGCTCAAGGTCAAAGCCTGGGTTAGGGTCAGTTTTCGGGTTAGAGTAAGGTTAGAGTTAGTTTAAGGATTAGGGCAAGGTTACGGTTAGGGTTATGGTTAAGGTTACGGTAAGGGTTAAATGCAGAGCTAAGGTTAGGGTTAGAGTTAGGGTTAGAGTTAGAGTCACGGTCAAGGACAGCGTCAGTGTCAAGGTCAGTGTCCGAGTCATGGTTAAGGTCAAGGTCAGGGTCAGGGTCATGGTTAGCTTTAGGGTCTGGGTCAGGGTCAAGGTCAAACCTGGGTCACGGTCAGTGTTCTAGTTAGAGAAAGGTTAGGGTTAGGGATCGATTTAGGTTACGGTTATGGTTAGGGTTATTGTTAAGGTAGGGTAAAAGCCAAATGCAGAGCTAGGGTTAGAGTTAGAGTTAGATTTAGGATTAGGGTCAGGTTCTAGTTAGGGTCATCGTCAAGGTCAGAGTCAGGGTCATGGTTACAGTCAAGGTCAGTGTCTGGGTCATGGTTAGCGTTAGGGACAGGGTCAGGGTCAAGCTCAAATACAGGGTCAGGGTTAGTGTTCGGGTTAGAGTAACATTAGAGGTAGGGTTATGGTTAGGGTAGGGTTACTGTTAGGGTTCTGGTTATGGTTAGGGTAAGGGTTAAATGTAGAGCTTGGGTTAGGGATAGACTTAGGGTTAGCGTTATGATCGGGGTCAAGGTCAGGGTCGGGTTCATGGTTACATTCAAGGTCAGGGTCAGGGTCAAGGTCAAACCAGGTTCAGGGTCAGTGTTCGGTTTAGAGTAAGGTTAGAGTTACGGTTAGGGTAGGGTTTCGGTTAGCGGTATGGTTAAGGTTAGGGTAAGGGTTAAATGCAGAGCTAGGGTTAGGGTTAGAGTTAGGGTTAGTGTTAGGTTTGGGGTCAGGGTCAAGGTCAGGGTCAGCTTCAAGGTCAGGGTAAGGGTCATGGTTACGGTCAAGGTCAGGATCAGGGTCATGGTTAGCGTTAGGGTCTGGGTAAGACTCAAGGTTAAAGCAAGGGTCAGGGTCTGTGTTTGGGTTTGAGTAACGTTAGGGTTAGGGTAGGCTTACTGTCAGGGTTATGGTTAAGGTTAGTGTAAGGGTTCAATGCAGAGCTAGGTTTAGGGTTACAGTTAGTGTTAGGGTTATGTTTATGGTCAGGGTCAAAATTATGGTCAGCGTCAAGGTCAGGGTCAGGGTCATGGTTACATTCAACGTCATGGTCAGAGTCATTGTTAGCCTTAGGGTTGGGTCAGAATCATGGTCAAACCAGGGTCAGGGTCAGTGTTTGAGTTAGAGTAAGGTTAGGGTTAGGGATCGAGTTAGGGTAGTGTTACGGTTAGGGTTATGGTTAAGGTAGGGTAAATGTCAAATGCAGAGTTAGGGTTAGGATTAGATTTAGTGTTAGGGTTATGGTCAGTGTCAAGGTCAGGGTCAGCGTCAAGTTCAGGGGCAGGGTCATGGTTAGCGTTAGGGTCAAGGTCAAAGACAGGGTCAGTGTCAGTGGTCGGTTTAGAGTAAGGTTAGATTTAGGGTTAGGTTTAGGGTTAGGGTACGTTTATGGTTAGGGTTATGGTTAATGTTAGGGATAGGGTTAAATATAGAGCTAGGGTTAGGGTTACAGTTAGGATTAGGGTTAGTGTTAGGGTCAGGGTCAAGATTAGGGTCAGTATCAAGGTCAGGGTCAGGGTCATGGTTACATTCACGGTCATGGTCATGGTCATGGTTAGCGTTAGGGCCTGGGTCAGAGTCAAGGTCAAACCAGGGTCAGGGTCAGTGTTTGAGTTAGAGTAAGGTAGGGTTAGGGATCAAGTTAGGGTAGGGTTATGGTTAGGGTTATGGTTAAGGTAGGGTAAAGGTTTAATGCAGAGCTAAGTTTAGGGTTAGGGTTAGGGTTAGAGTTAAGGTTAGCATAAGGGTTAAAGGCAGACCTAGGGTTAAGGTTATAGTTACGGTTAAGGTTAGGTTTAGTGTCAGGGTCAGGGTCAGCGTCAAGGTCATGGTCAGTGTCTTCGTTACATTTAAGGTCATGGTCAGGGTCATGATTAGCGTTAGGGTCTGGGACAGATTCAAAGTCAAAGACAGGGTCAGGGTCTGTGTTTCGGTTAGAGTAAGTTTCGAGTTAGGGTTAGGGTTAGGTTTAGGGTAGGGTTACGGTTAGCATTATGGTTAAGGTTAGTGTAAGGGTTAAATGCAGAGCTAGGGATAGTGTTACAGTTACGGTTAGGGTTAGGTTTAGGGTCAGGGTCAAGGTCAGGTTCAGCCTCAAGTTCAGTGTCAGGGTCGTGGTTACGTTTCGGTTAGGGTAGGATTACTGTTAGGTTTATTAATGTAAGGGTAAGGGTTCAATGCAGAGCTAGGGTTAGGGTTAGAGTTAGGGTTAAGGTCACGGTCAAGGTCAGGGTCGGCGTCAAGTGCAGGGTCAGGGTCATGGGTACGGTCAAGGTCAGGGTCAGGGTTTTGGTTAGCGTTCGGGTCAGAGTCAGGTTCAAGGTCAAAGCCTGGGTTAGGGTCAGTGTTTGGGTTAGAGTAAGGTTAGAGTTAGGGTAAGGGTTAGGGTAGGGTTACGGTTAGGATTATGGTTAAGGTTACGGTAAGGGTTAAATGCAGAGTTAAGGTTAGGGTTAGAGTTAGGGTTAAGGTTAGAGTCACGCTCAAGGACAGGATCAGCGTCAAGGTCAGTGTCTGGGTCATGGTTAAGGTCAAGGTCAGGAACAGGTTCATGGTTAGTTAGGGTCTGGGTCAGGGTGAAGTTCAAAACCTGGGTCAGGGTCAGTGTTCGAGATAGAGTAAGGTTAGGGTTAGGGATCGATTTAGGGTAGAGTTATGGTTAGGGTTGTGGTTAAGGTAGGGTAAAGGTCAAATGGAGAACTAGTGTTAGGGTTACATTTAGCGTAACGGTTAGGGTCATGGTCAAGGTCTGGGTAAGCATCAAGGTCACAGTCAGGGTCATGATCATGGTCATGGTTAGCATTAGGGTCAGGGTCAGGGTCAAGGTCAAAGGCAGGGTCAGGGTCAGTGTTCGTGTTAGAGTAAGGTTAGGGTTAGGGATCGAGTTAGGGTAGGGTTACGGTTAGGGTTATGGTTAAGATAGTGTAAAGGTTAAATCGAGAGCTAGGGTTAGGGTTAGAGTTAGGGTTAGGGTTAGGGTCAGGGTCAAAGTCTGGGTCAGCTTCAAGGTCAGGGTCAGGGTCATTGTTAGCGTTAGGGTCTGGGTAAGACTCAAGGTCAAAGCAAGGGTGAGGGTCTGTGTTTGGGTTTGAGTAACGTTAGGGTTAGGATAGGGTTACTGTTAGGGTTATGGTTAAGGTTAGGGTAAGGGTTCAATGCAGAGCTAGGGTTAGGGTTAGATTTAGGGTTAAGTTTTCGGTCAAGGTCAGGGTCAGCCTCAAGGTCAGGGTCAGGGTCATGAGTACGGTCAAGGTCAGGGTCAGGGTTTTGGTTAGTGTTCTGGTCATGGTTAGGTTCAAGATCAAAGCCTGGGTTAGGGTCAGTGTTCGGGTTAGAGTAAGGTTAGAGTTAGGGTAAGGGTTAGGGGAGGGTTATGGTTAGGGTTATGGCTAAGGTTACGGTAAGGGTTAAATGCAGAGCTAAGGTTAGGGTTAGAGTTGGGGTTAGGGTAAGAGTCACGGTTAAGGACAGGGTCAGCGTCAAGGTCAGGGTCAGTGTCATGGTTAAGGCAAGGTCAGGGTCAGGGTCATGGTGAGCTTTAGGGTCTGGGTCAGGGTCAAGGTCAAAACCTGTGTAAGGGTCAGTGTTCGAGTTAGAGTAAGGTTAGCGTTAGGGATCGATTTAGGGTAGGGTAACGGTTAGGGTTATGGTTAAGGTAGGGTTAAGGTTAAATGCAGAGCTAGGGATAGCGTTAGAGTTAGATTTATGGTTAGGGTCAGCGTCAAGGTCAGGGTCTGGGTCATGCTTAGTCTTCGGTTCAGGGTCACAGTCAGGGTCAAAGGCAGGATCAGTGTCAGTGTTCGAGTTAGAGTAAGGTTAGGGTAGGGTTACGGTTAGGGTTATGGTTTAGGTTAGTGTAATGGTTAAATGCAGAGCTACGGTTAGGTTTAGAGTTAGGTTTAGGGTTAGGGTCAGGGTCAAGGTCAGGGTCAGCATCAAGGCTATGGGCAGGGTCATGGTTAGCGTTAGGGTCAGGGTCAGGGTCAAGGTCAAAGACAGGGTCAGGGTCAGTGGTCGGTTTAGAGTAAGGTTAGAGTAAGGTTTAGAGTAAGGTTAGAGTTAGGGTTAGGTTTAGGGTTATGGTAGGGATACAGTTAGTGTTATGGTTAATGTTAGGGTAAGGGTTAAATGCAGTGCTAGTGTTAGGGTTACAGTTAGGTTTAGGGTTAGGTTTAGGGTCAGGGTCAAGATTAGGGTCAGCGTCACAACATGTGACAATTTGGTGACATGTGACAATGTGGTGACAGTTTGGTGACAACATGTGACAATTTGTTGACACTTTGGTGACAACATGTGACAATTTGGTGACAATTTGGTGACAACATGTGACAATTTGGTGACAATATGGTGACAATATGGTGACAACATGTGACAATTTGGTGACAATATGGTGACAATTTGGTGACAACAGGTGACAACATGTGACAATTTGGTGACAGCAGGTGACAATTTGGTGACAATATGGTGACAATATGGTGACAACTGTTGTCATTGTCACTGTTGTCATTGTCACTGTCGATGTCATTGTCACTGCCGATGTCATTATCACTGCTGTCATTGTGATTGTCATTGTCACTGTTGATGTTATTGTCACTGTCGATGTCATTGTCACTGTCGATGTCATTGTCACTGTTGTCCTTGTCACTGTTGATATTACTGTAAATGTCATTGTCACTGTCATTGTCACTGTCGATGTCATTGCCACTGTCATTGTCACTGTTAATGTCATTGTCACTGTCATTGTCACTGTCGATGTTATTGTCACTGCCGATGTCATTGTCACTGTCATTGTCACTGTCGATGTCATTATCACTGTCGATGTCATTGTCACTGTCATTGTCACTGTCGATGTCATTGTCACTGTCATTGTCACTGTCGATGTCATTGTGACTGTGGTTGTCATTGTCACTGCCGATGTCATTGTCACTGTCGATGTCACTGCCGATGTCATTGTAATTGTTTTCTTTGTTTTCACATTATTTTCACCAAATTGTCACGTTTTCACATTATTGTCACCAAATTCACATGTTGTCAGAATATTGTCACATGTTTGTCACCATATTGTCTCTGTTGTCACCATATTGTCACATGTTTGTCAGAATTTTGTCACCATATTGTCACATGTTGTCACATTATTGTCACCAAATTGTCACATGTTGTCAAAATATTCTCACCAAATTGTCACATGTCACAATATTGTCACATGTTTGTCACAATATTGTCACAATTTTGTCACCATATTGTCACCAAATTGTCACATATTTGTCACAATATTGTCACATGTTTGTCACAATATTGTCTCATGTATGTCATGTTTGTCACATTTTTGACACATGTGACAATAATATTGTCACACAATATTGTCACAATATTGTCACATGTTTGTCACAATATTGTCACGTTTGTCACAATATTATCACAATATTGTCACTTGTTTGTCACAATATTGTCACATGATTTTCACAACATGTCACAATATTGTCACATGATTTTCACAACATGTCACAATATTTTCACAATATTGTCACAATATGATTTTCACGTGTCACAATATTATCACAATATGATTTTCACATGTCACAATATTGTCATAATATTGTCACAATATGATTTTCACAGTATGTCACAATATTGTCACATGTTTTACACAACATGTCACAATATTGTCACAATATGGGTTTCACAACATTTCACAATATTGTCACAATATGATTTTCACAATATGTCACAATAATGTCAAAATATTGTCATAATATGGTTTTCACAACATGTCACAATATTGTCACAATATGATTTTCACAACATGTCATAATGTCACAATATTGTCACAATATGATTTTCACAACATGTCACAATATCTCATAATATTGTCACTATATGATTTTCACAATGTCACATTGTCACAATATTGTCACAATATGATTTTCTACGGAGCTGAAAATAACCAACCGCTCCCGTTTGACAGCGTAGCCTCCTGTCTTTTCGCTGAGCCTCAAATACTTTTCTCGTGGGACAAGAATGGCGTCCTGGACCGTTGGTGCCTCTCTCCGATCCAAGATGCTCCCCAAATCCACTGGGGTCTTCAGAGGGGGTTTCCTCGTCAGCTATGGCTTGCAGCGCAGAGAAGTGACGTCTCAAGTGGGCCTCTTTCTGTCATTTTTCTCTATATTTTGGCACACCCACACACATGCACACAACACTGCGTGCCAAACACTATCCTACACACACACACACACACACACACACACACACGCACGCACGCGCGCGCACGGGTAAGAAAAAGAAATAACCACTTCGCTACTTAAGACTCTAACTGGAAAAGGCAGAGGCAGGCCAACTGGCAAAATTCATGGTCATGGGCTTGCTTTCTTCTTTTTCCTGACTCCCAGATTTATTCCTGGGACTCCCGGACAAATTTCTAGGCTGTGAAGATGGGGATGGGGAGAGTTGAATTGCTCTAGCATTTGCACCAAGAAAAAAATCACACTGAAAAAGGAGAAGAAAGAAGAGAGGGACCCAACATTTTATGGGCTACTCACCAGCACTGCGCACGGCATTTAGAGAAGGCTCTCGGTTCAGTTCGGTCTTGGAGAACAGTCTGTTGAAGGAGCAGGCTTCTCACCATTTTACAGGGAAGTAACACTGCAGCTCAGAGAGGTTGCTGACTGGCCGAAAGCCACACAGCTAGTGGCTTCGAGGAGAGAGGAGACGTCTGACCCAGAGCTGATTCCAAAGCTCGCCCTCACTTCCATGCAGCACAGGCTTCTCTAGGTGGCCTTGAAGACGCCAGATGGGTGATTCCTGAGAACTCAGCCATCATGGCTGCACCACACTGTGCATGTGCTCAGTGCCACTAACCGACACACTTATAAATGGGTAAGGGGCCAAAGTTTATGGTATAAATATTGTACCACCATTAAAAAAAAATATTTCATGCCATGACAGTGGATAAGTTCTTTTTTTAAAAAAATATTTCCTGGTTTTCCCCTTTTACAGAAGCTACAGCTGCCCCAATTCCAAAGCTCTTTATTAGAATCTGCTCTTGCTAGTTGCAAAGAGACGTAAGAGAGGAAAAGTCAATGCCTGAATTTGAAGGTTCAAAGGACAGGCTGACTCTCGTTAGGGGCCGATGCAGCCGATAACTCTCAGCCAATGCTCACTGACCATTCTGGAAAACCTGGGGCCCTTCAAAGAATCTTGCTAAATCTCTATTCTGCCTGTGCTCTATAAATGGCTAAACAAAGCCTGGATGACAGCGTGTGTGTTTCCAGAATGGTTTACCAAATATCTTCAGCCACTGCTGAGACCTGCTGCTCAGAAGAAAGATTTCTTTCAAATATGAACAGCTTGTAAATCCTAGCACTCAGGGAGGCCGAGGCAGGAGGATCGCTCAAAATTAGCCAGGCATGATGGCACATGCCCATAGTCCCAGCTACTCGGGAAGCTAAGGCAGGAGGATCACTTGAGGTCAGGAGTTCGAAACCAGCCTGA
Organism: Microcebus murinus; assembly: GCF_040939455.1. NCBI lineage: Eukaryota > Metazoa > Chordata > Mammalia > Primates > Cheirogaleidae > Microcebus > Microcebus murinus. The sequence goes on from NC_134126.1 coordinate 1,941,734, forward strand.
GAAAGAGCAAGACCCTTTCTCTACTAAAAATAGAAAGAAATTAATTTGCCAACTAAAAATATATAGAAAAAATGAGCCGGGCATGGTGGCGCATGCCTGTAGTCCCAGCTACTCGGGAGGCTGAGGTAGGAGGATCGCTTGAGCCCAGGAATTTGAGGTTGCTGTGAGCTAGGCTGATGCCACGGCACTCTAGCCCAGGTGACAGAGCAAGACTCTGTCTAAAAATATATATATATATATGAAATTTATTACAGCTTGTTGACAAGGTACCTGGTCACCCAAGAGCTCTAATGGAGATATACACACAGATAAATGTTACTTTCATGCTCCATTCTGCAACCCATGTATCAAGTTGTAACTCTGACTTTCAAGTCTTATTATTTAATAAGTATAATTTGTAAGGCTACAGCTGCCATAGATAGCGAATCCTCTGATAGATTTGGGCAACGTCGACTGAAAACCCTCTGGAAAGCATTCGGCATTCTAGATGCCATTAAGAACCCCTGTGATTCCTGAGAGGAGGTCAAAATAGCCAGGTGAACAGGAGCTTGCAATCAGTGGATTCCAACCCTCGTTGATGACTTTGGGGACTTCAGGCTTCAGCAGAGGGAATGACCACAAAGGTGGAAATAACAAGAGAGTTAGAAGTGGAGCTCGAAGATGTGACTAAACTCGATCCAATCTCATGATGGAACTTGAACAGAGGAGGAGTTGCTTCTTATGGGTGACCAAAGAAAGTGGTTTCTTGAGATGGAATTTACTCCTGGTGAAGATGCTGTGAGTATTGCTGAAAAGGCTACCAAGGATTTAGAACATTCCAGCAACTTAGTGAGTAAAGCGGCCGCAGCCTTGGAAAGGACTGACTCCAATGTCGAAAGGAGTTGTCCTGTGGCTGATCAAATAGTATCACGTGCTCAAGAGAAACCTTTTGCCGAAGGAAGAGTCCATCGAAGAGGCAACCCGCACAGGTCTCTTATCTTAAGCAATTGCCACAGCTACCTTAACCTCCAGTGACCACCACCCTAATCAATAAGTAGCCACCAATATGCAGGCAAGACCTTTGATCAGCAAAAAAAAAAAAAAACATTAAGACTCAACGGAAGGCTGAGATGGTCATTACCACTTTTTAGCAATAAAGTATTTTTATTTACTTATATTTTTAATTTTTTAATTTTTTTTTTTGAGACAGAGTCTCACTCTGTCACCCAGACTAGAGTACCATGTGGTCAGCCTCGCTCACAGCAACCTCCAACTCCTGGGCTCAAGCGATCCTCCTGCCCCAGCCTCCCAAGTAGCTGGGACTATAAGCATGGGACACCATGCCCGGATGATTTTTTCTATGTATTTTTAGTTGGCCAATTAATTTCTTTCTATTTATAGTAGAGACGGGGTCTCGCTCTTGCTCAGGCTGGTTTGGAACTCCTGACCTCGAGCAATCTGCCTGCCTCGGCCTCCCAGAGTGCTAGGATGACAGGTGTGAGCCACTGCACCCGGCCAATAAAGTATTTTTAAATCAAGGTATGTACATTATTTTTTCTGACAAGATGCTATTGCATACTTAGTAGACTACAGTATAATATGAACATAACTTTTATATCTGCACTGGAAGACCAAAAACTTTGTGTGACTTGCTTTTATTGCAACATTCACTTTATTGCAGTGGTCTAGAAGTGACCCTGCAGTGTCTCTGAAGTCTGCCTGTCACTTAAACATTTGCAGCAACCCCAGTTTCCTCGTGTGAATAATGATGTCTATCTCACAAATGGCTTTAATACGAAAATGCAAGAACGTGCTTAGACTATGATATCCCTGGCATATTGTAAATGTTCAATTAAAGATAGCTAATAGGATGATGATAAAATTCATAATCTGGGCCCAGCTTGACGCTGACCCTTTCCTTGACCGTGACTCTAACCCTAACCCTAACTCTAACCCTAACCTTAGCTCTGCATTTAACCCTTACCGTAACCTTAACCATAACCCTAACCGTAACCCTACCCTAACCCTTACCCTAACTCTAACCTTACTCTAACCCCAACACTGACCCTAACCCAGGCTTTGACCTTGACCCTGACCCGAACGCTAACCAAAATCCTGACCCTGACCTTGACAATACCCATGACCATGACCCTACCTTGACACTGACCCTGACTTTGACCGTGACCCTAACCCTAACTCTAACCCTAAACCTAGCTCTGCATTGAACCCTTACCCTGACATTAACCATAACCCTAACAGTCACAACCCTAACCCAAACGTTACTCAAACCCAAACACAGACCCTGACACTTGCTGTGACCTTGAGTCTTACCCAGACCCTAACGCTAACCATGACCCTGACCCTGACCTTGACCCTGACCGTAACCCAAAACCTAACTCTAAACCTAACCCTAGCTCTGCATTTAACCGTTACGCTAACATTAACCATGACTCAAACTGTAACCCTACCCTAACCCTAACTCTAACCTTACTGTAACCCAAACACTGACCCAGACCCAGGCTTTCACCTTGACCCTGACCGAGACCCAAACGCTAACCATGATACTGACACTGACCCTGACCGTAACCATGACCCTGACCCTGAATTTTATGCTGACACTGACATTGACCCTGACCCTAACCCTAACCCTAACTCTAACCCTAACCCAATCTCTGCATTTCACCTTTACCCTATCTTAACCATAACCCTAACCGTAACCCTACCCTAACTCGATCCCTAACCCTAACCTTACTCTAACCCGAACACTGACACTGACCCTGCCTTTGACCTTGACCCTGACACTGAACCTAACCCTAAACATGACCCTGATACTGACCTTGACGCTGTCCCAGACCTAGACCCTACCCTAATCCTAATGCTAAATCTAACCATAACCCTAGCTCTGCATTTGACCTTTACCTTACCTTAAACATAACCCTAACCATAACCCTACCCTAACTTGATCCCTAACCCTACCTTACTCTAACTCAAACACTGACCCTGACCCTGGTTTGACCTTGACTCTGACCCAGGCCCTAACGATAACCATGACCCTGACCATGACCGTGAATGTAACCATGACCCTGACCCTGACCTTGATACTGACCCTAATGTTGACCCTGACCCTAAACCTAACCTTAACCCTAACTGTAACCCTAACCCTAGCTCTGCATTTAACCCTTTCCCTAACATTAAATAACCCTAACAATAAACTTACCCTAACCCTAAACCTAACCCTAAATTTAACCTTACTCTAAACCGACCACAGACCCTGACCCTGTCTTTGACCTTGACCCTAACGCTAACCATGACCCTGACCCTGAACTTGACGCTGACACCGACCTGACCCTAACCCTAACCCTAGCTCTGCATTTGACATTTACCCTACCTTAACCATAACCCTAACCGAAACACTACCCTAACTCGATCCCTAACCCTAACCTTACTCTAACTCAAACATTGACCCTGACCCTGGTTTGACCATGATTCTGACCTAGACCCTAATGCTAACAATGACTCTGACCATGACGTTGAATGTAACCATGACCTTGACCCTGACCTTGACGCTGACCCTAATCTTGACTCTGACCCTAAACCTAACCGTAACCCTAACTGTAACCCTAAACCTAGCTCTGCTTGAACCCTTACAGTAACCTTAACCATAACCCTGACAGTAACCCTACCCTAACGCTAACGTTACTCAAACCCAAACACAGACCCTGACCCTTGCTTTGACCTTGAGTCTTACCCAGACCCTAGGCTAACCATGACCCTGACCCTGACCTTGACCGTAACCGTGACCCTTACCCTGACCTTGAAGCTGACCCTTACCTTGACCCTGACCCCAAACCTAACACTAACCCTAACTCTAACCCTAACCCTAGCTCTGAATTTAACCCTTACCCTAACCTTAACCATACCGCTAACCGAAACCCTACCCTAACCGTAACTCTAACTTTAACCTGAACAGTGACCCTGAACCTGGTTTAACCTTGAACCTCACCCTGACCTTGAAAGTAACCATGACCCCGACCCTGACCTTGACCCTGATCATAACGCTAACCCTAGGTCTAACCCTAACCCAAGCTCTACATTTAACCCTTACCCTAACCATAACCAGAACGCTAACAGTAACCCTACCCTAACCCTAACACTAACCCTAACCTTACTCTAACCCGAACACTGACCCTGACCCTGTCTTTGAGCTTGACCCTGACCCTGTCCCTAACGCTAACCATGACCCAGACACTGACCTTGACTATAACCATGACCCTGACCCTGACCTTTATGATGACCCTAACTTGACCCTGACCCTAATGCTAAATCTAACTCTAACCCTAACCCTAGCTCTGCATTTGGCTTTTACCCTACCTTAACCATAACCCTAACCATAACCCTACCCTAAATCGATCCCTAACCCTAACCTTTCTCTAACTCGAACACTGAACCTGACCCAGGTTTGACCTTGACCCTGACCCAGACCTTAAATCTAACCAGGACCCTGACGCTGACCTTGACCTTAACCATGACCCAGACACTGACCTTGACGCTGACGCTGTCCAAGACCGTGAATCTAACTCTAACCCTAACTCTAACCCTAACCTTAGCTCTGCATTTAAACCTTACCGTAACCTTAACCATAACCCTAACCGTAACCTTACCCTATTCCTTACCCTATATCTAACCTTACCCTAACCCGAAAACTGACCCTAACCCAGGCTTTGATCTCGACCCTGACCCTGACCTGAACACTACCCAAAACACTGACCCGGACCTTGACCGTACCCATGACCCTGACGCTGACCTTGACGCTGACCCTGACCTTGACCGTGACCCTAACCCTAACTCTAACCCTAACCCTAGCTCTGCATTGAACCCTTAAACTTATATTAACAATAACCCTAACAGTAACCCTACCCTAACCCAAACGTTACTCAAACCCAAACACAGACCCTGACACTTGCTGTGACCTTGAGTCTTACACAGACCCTAACGCTAATCATGACCCTTACCCTGACCTTGAAGCTGACCCTGACCTTGACCCTGACACCAAACCTAACCCTAACCCTAACTCTAACCCTAACCCTAGCTTTGCATTTAACCCTTACCCTAACCTTAACGATACCGCTAACCGAAACCCTACCCTAACCGGAACTCTAACCTTACTCCAACCCAAACACTGACCGTGAACCTGGTTTGACCTTGACCCTGACCCTGACCTTGAATATAACCATTACCCCGACCCTGACCTTACCCTAATCATAACGCTAACCCTAAGTCTAACCCTAACCCAAGCTCTACATTTAACCCTAACCCTAACCATAACCAGAACCCTAACAGTAACCCTACCCTAACCTTAACCCTAACCCTAACCTTACTCTAACCCGAACACTGACCCTGACCCTGGCTTTGACCTTGACTCTGACCCAGAACCTAATGCTAATTTTGACCCTGATCATGACCTTGAACGTAACCATGACACTGACCTTGAGGCTGACCCTGACCTTGACCCTGACCCTAAACCTAACCCAAACCGTAACTGTAACACTAACCCTAGCTCTGCATTTAACCCTTAGGCTAACCTTAACTATAACGCTAACAGTAGCGTACCCTAAACCTAACTCGAACCTTACTCTAACCGGAACACTGACCCTGACACTGTATTTGACCTTGACACTGACCCTGACACTAACACTAACCATGACCCTGACCATGACCTTGAATGTAACCATGACCCTGACCCTGAACTTGACGCTGACCCTAATCTTGACCCTGACCCTAAACCTAACCCTAACCCTAACCCTAACCTTAACTGTAACACTAACCCTAGCTCTGCATTTAACAATTACCCTAACATTAACCATAACACTAACTGTATCCCTACCATAACCCTAAACCTAACCCTAACACTAACCTTACTCTAAACCGACCACTGACCCTGACCCTGTCTTTGACCTTGACCTTGACCCTGACCCTAACGCTAAACATGACCCTGACCATAGCCTTGATGCTGACCCTGACCTTGACCCTGACCCTAATCCTAAACCTAACTCTAAACCTAACCCTAGCTCTGCATTTAACCGTTAAGCTAACCTTAACCATAACCCTAACCCTAACCCTAACTCTAACCTTACTCTAACACGAACACTGACCCTGACCCAGGCTTTCACCTTGACCCTGACCGAGACCCAAATGCTAACCATGACCCTGACACTGACCCTGACTGTAACCATGACCCTAACCCTGAATTTGACGCTGACCCTGACCTTGACCCAGACCCTAACCCTAACCCTAACCCTAACTCTAATCCTAAACCTAGCTCTCCATTAAACCTTTACCCTGTCTTAACCATAACGCTAACCGTAATCCTACCCTAACTCGATCCCTAACGCTAACCTTACTCTAACCCGAACACTGACCCTGACCCTGCCTTTGACCGTGACCCAGACCCTGACCCTAACGCTAAGCATGACCGGGATCCTGACCTTGACTGTAACCACGACCCTGACCCTGACCTTGATGCTGACCCAGACCTTGACCCTGACCCTAACCCTAACGCTAAATCTAACCCTAACCCTAGCTCTGCATTTGACCTTTACTCTATCTTAACCATAACCCTAACCGTAACCCTACCCTAAATCAATCCCTAACCCTAACCTTACTCTAACTCAAACACTGACCCTGACCCAGGAATTGACATTGACCCTGACGCAGACCCTTAAGCTAACCATGACCCTGATCCTGACCTAGACCTTAACCATGAACCGGACCCTGACCGTGACGCTGACCCTTTCCTTGACCGTGACTCTAACCCTAACCCTAACTCTAACACAAACCATAGCTCTGCATTTAACCTTACTGTAACCTTAAACATAACCCTAACCGTAACCCTACCCTAACCGTTACCCTAACTCTAACCTTACTCTAAGGCGAACACTGACCTTAACCCAGGCTTTGACCTTGAACCAGACCCTGACAAGAACGCTAACCAAAACCCTGACCCTGACCTAGACCATACACATGACCCTGACCCTGACCTTGACCCTGACCACAAACCTAACCCTAACCCTAACCCTAACCCTAGCTCTGCATTTAACCCTTAGACTACCCTTAACCATACCGCTAACTGAAACCCTACCCTAACCGTAACTCTAACCTTACTCTAAACCGAACACTGACCCTGAACCTGGTTTGACCTTGACCCTGAACCTGACCTTGAATGTAACCATGACCCCGAACCTGACCTTTACTGATCATAACGTTAACCCTAAGTCCAACCCTAACCCAAGCTCTACATTTAACCCTTACCCTAACCATAACCAGAACCCTAACAGTAACCCTACCCTAACCCTAACCCTAACCTTACACTAACCCGAACACTGACTCTGACCCTGTCTTTGACCTTTACCCTGACCCAGACCCTAAGGCTAACCATGACCCTGACCATGACCTTGAATGTAACCATGACACTGACCATGACCTTGACGCTGACACTGACCTTGACCCTCACCCTAATCATAAACCTAACTCGACTCCTAACCCTAGCTCTGCATTTAACCGTTACGCTAACCTTAACCATAACCCTAACCGTAACCCTACCCTAACTCTAACTCTAACCTTACTCTAACCCGAACACTGACCCTGACCCAGAATTTCACCTTGAACCTGACCAAGTCCCTAAGGCTAACCATGACCCTGACACTGACCCTGACCATAACCATGACCCTGACCCTGAATTTGATGCTGACCCTGACCTTGACCCTGACCCTAACCCTAACGCTAAGTCTAACCCTAACCCTAGCTCTGCATTTAAGCCTTACACTAACCTTAACCATAACCCTAACCGTAACTCTACCCTAACCCTAACCCTAACCTTACTCTAACTCGAACACTGAACCTGATCCTGCCTTTGACCCTGACTGTGACCCTGAACCGAACGCTAACCATGACCCAGACCCTGACCTTGACGCTGACCCTAACCTTACTCTAATCCGAACACTGACCCTGACACAGTCTTTGACCTTGACCCTGACCCAGACCCTAACGCTAACCATGACCCTGACCATGACCTTGAATATAACCATGACACTGACCATGACCTTGATGCTGACACTGACCTTGACCCTCACCCTAATAATAAACGTAACTAGACACCTAACCCTAGCTCTGCATTTAACCATTACTCTAACCTTAACCATAACCCTAACTGTAACCCTACCCTAACCCTAACTCTAACCGTACACTAACCCGGACACTGACCCTGACCCAGGATTACACCTTGACCCCGACTGAGACCCAAACGCTAACCATGACCCTGACACTGACACTGACCATAACCATGACCCTGACCCTGAATTTGATACTGACCCTGACCTTGACCCTGACCCTAACCCTAACGCTAAGTCTAACCCTAACCCTAGCTCTGCATTTAAGCCTTAGCCTAACCTTAACCATAACCCTAACCATAACCCTACCCTAACCCTAACCCTAACCTTACTCTAACTCGAACACTGACACTGATCCTGCCTTTGACCCTGACTGTGACCCTGAACCGAACGCTAACCATGACCCAGACCCAGACCTTGACGCTGACCCTAACCTTCACCCTGATCCTAACCATAAATCTAACTCTAACGCTAACCCTAGCTCTGCATTTAACCTTAACCCTACCTTAACCATAACCCTAACCGTAACCCTACCCTAAATCAATCCCTAACGCTAACCTTACTCTAACTCGAACACTGACCCTTACCCAGGTTTTGACCTTGACCCTGACCCAGACCCTAAAGCTCACCATGACCCTGACCCTGACCTTGCCTTAACCATGACACTGACCCTGACCTTGACGCTGACCCTGTCCTTAACCGTGACTCTTACCCTAACCCCAACTCTAACCCTAACCTTAGCTCTGCATTTAACCCTTACCGTAACCTTAACCATAACCTTAACCGTAACCCTACCCTAACCCTTACCCTAACTCTAACCTTACTCTAACCCGAACACTGACCCTAACTCAGGCTTTGATCTTGAACCTCACCCTGACCAGAACGCTAACCAAAACCCTGACCCTGACCTTGACCGTACCCATGACCCTGACCCTGCACTTGAGGCTGACCCTGACCTTGACCGAAAACTTAACCCTAAATCTAACCCTAACCCTAGCTCTGCATTGAACCCTTACCCTAACCTTAACCATAACCCTAACAGTAACCCTATCCTAACCCTAACGTTACTCAAACCCAAACACAGACCCTGACCCTTGCTTTGACCTGGAGTCTTACCCAGACCCTAACGCTAACCATGACCCTGACCCTGACCTTGACTGTAACCATGACCCTTACCCTGACCTTAAAGCTGACATTGACCTTGAACCTGACCCCAAACTTAACCCTAACTCTAACTCTAACTCTAACCCTAGCTCTGCATTTAAACCTTACCCTAACCTTAACCATACAGCTAACCGAAACCATACCCTAACACTAACTCGAACCTTACTCTATCCCGAACAGTGACCATGAACCTGGTTTGACCTTGACCCTGACCCTGACCTTGAACGTAACCATGACCCCGACCCTGACCTTCACTGATCATACCGCTAACCCTAAGTCTAACCCTAACCCAATCTCTACATATAACCTTTACCCTATCTTAACCATAACCCTAACCGTAACCCTACCCTAACTCAATCCCTAACCCTAACCTTACTCTAACCCGAACACTGACCCTGACCCTGCCTTTGACCTTGACACTGACCCTAACGCTAACCATGACCGTGATCGTGACCTTGACCGTAACCGTGACCCTGAACCTGACCTTGACGCTGACCAAGACCTTGACCCTTACCCTAACCCTAACTCTAAGTCTAACCCTAACCCTAGCTCTGCATTTAAGCCTTAGCCTAAGCTTAACCATAACCCTAACCGTAACCCTACCCTAACCCTAACCCTAACCTTACTCTAACTCGAACACTGACACTGATCCTGCCTTTGACCCTGACTGTGACCCTGAACCGAAAGCTAACCATGACCCAGACCCTGACCTTGACGATGACCCTAACCTTCACCCTGACCCTAACCATAAATCTAACTCTAACGCTAACCCTACCACTGCATTTAACCTTAACCCTACCTTAACCAGAACCCTAACAGTAACCCTACCCTAACCCTAACCCTAACTCTAATGTTACTCTACCCCGAACACTAACCGTGACCCTGTCTTTGAGCTTGACCCTGACCCTGTCCCTAACGCTAACCATGACCCAGACACTGACCTTGACTGTAACCATGACCCTGACTCTGACCTTGATGATGACCCTAACTTGACCCTGACCCTAATCCTAAATCTAACTCTAACCCTAACCCTAACTCTGCATTTGGCTTTTACCCTACCTTAACCATAACCCTAACCATAACCCTACCCTAAATCGATCCCTAACCCTAACCATTCTCTAACTCGAACACTGACCGTGACCCAGATTTGACCTTGACCCTGACCCAGACCCTAAAGCTAACCATGACCCTGACCCTGACCTTGACCTTAACCATGACGCGGACACTGACCTTGACGCTGACGCTGTCCTTGACCGTGACTCTAACTCTAACCCTAACTCTAACCATAACCTTAGCTCTGCATTTAACCCTTACCGTAACCATAACCATAACCCTAACCGTAACCTTACCCTAATCCTTACCCTAACTCTAACCTTACTCTAACCCGAAAACTGACCCTAACCCAAGCTTTGACCTTGACCCTGACCTTAACCCTAACGCTAACCAAAACCCTGACACTGACCTTGACCATACCCATGACCCTGACGCTGACCTTGATGCTGACCCTGACCTTGACCGTGACCCTAACCCTAACTCTAACCCTAACCCTAGCTCTGCATTGAACACTTACCCTACCTTAACCATAACTCTAACAATAAAACTACCCTAACCCTAACGTTACTCAAACCCAAACCCAGACCCTGACCCTTGCTTTGACCTGGAGTCTTACCCAGACCCTAACGCTAACCATGACCCTGACCCTGACCTTGACCGTACCCATGACCCTTACCCTGAACTTGAAGATGACCCTGACCTTGACCCTGACCCCAAACCTAACCCTAACCCTAACTCTAACCCTAACCCTAGCTCTGAATTTAACCCTTACCCTAACCTTAACCATACCGTTAACCGAAACCCTACCCTAACCCTAACTCTAACCTTACTCTAACCGGAACACTGACCCTGAACCTGGTTTGACCTTGACCGTGACCATGACCTTGAATGTAACCATGACCCCGACCCTGACCTTGACCCTGATCATAACGCTAAACCTAATTCTAACCCTAACCCAAGCTCTACATTTAGCTCTTACCCTACATCATAATCAGAACCCTAAAAGTAACCCTACCCTGACCCTAACCCTAACCCTAGCATTACTCTAACCCGAACACTGACCCTGATCCTGGATTTGACCTTGAATCTGAACCAGAACCTAACTCTAATTTTGACCCTGATCATGACCTTGAATGAAACCATGACCCTGACACTGACCTTGAGGCTGACCCTGACCTTGACCCTGACCAAAAACCTAACCCTAACCATAACTGTAACCCTAACCCTAGCTCTCCATTTAAACCTTACACTAACCTGAACCATATCGCTAACCATAACCCTACCCTAACCCTAACCCAAACCCTAACTCAAACCTTACTCTAACTGGAACACTGACCCTGAACCTGTCTTTGACCTTGACCCTGACCCAGACCCTAACGCTAATCATGACCCTGACCATGACCTTGAATGTAACCATGACACTGACCATGACCTTGACACTGACCCTGACCCTGACCCTAAACCTAACCCTAACGCTAACTGTAACCTTAACCCTAGGTCTGCATGTAACCCTTAACCTAACCTTAAAAATAACCCTAAATGTAACCCTACCCTAACCCTAACTATAACCTTATTCTAACCCGAACAATGACCCTTATCATGCGTTTGACCTTGACCCTGACCCTGACCCTAACACTAAACATGACCGAGATCCTGACCTTGACCGTAACTATGACCCTGACGTTGACCTTGAGGCTGACACAGACCTTGACCCTGACCGTAACCATAACCTTAAATCTAACCCTAACCCTAGCTCTGCATTTAACCTTTACCCTATCTTAACCATAACCCTAACCGTAAACCTACACTAACTCCATCCCTAATCCTAACCTTACTGTAACCTGAAAACTGACCCTGACCCTACCTTTGACCTTGACCCTGACCCTGACCCTAAAGCTAACCATGACCGTTATCATGACCTTGACCGTAACCATGATCCTGATCATGACCTTGACGCTGACCCTGACCTTGACCCTGACCCTAACCCTAACCCTAACTCTAACCCTAACCCTAGCTCTGCATTTGACCTTTACCCTACCTTAACCATAACCCTAACCGTAACCCTACCCTAACTCGATCCCTAACCCTAACCTTACTGTAACTCAAACACTGACTCTGACCCTGGTTGACCTTGACACTGACGCAGACCCTAACGCTTACCATGACCCTGACCATGACCTTGAAAGTAACCATGACACTGACCATGACCTTGACGCTGACCCTATTCTTGACCCTGACCCTAAACCTAACCCAAACCCTAACTGTAACCCTAAACCTAGCTCTGCATTTAACGCTTACCCTAACGTTAACCATAACCATAACCGTAACACTAGCCTAACCCTAAACCTAACCTTACTCTAAACCGACCACTGACCCTGACCCTGTATTTGACCTGACCCTGACCCTGACCCTAACGCTAACCCTGACCCTGACCCTGAACTTGACGCTGACCCTGACCTTGACCCTGACTCTAATCCTAAACCTAACTCTAAACCTAACCCTAGCTCTGCATTTAACCATTACGCTAACCTTAACCATAACCCTAACCGTAATCCTACCCTAACTCGATCCCTAACCCTAACATTACTCTAACCCGAACACTACCCTGACCCTGCCTTTGACCGGGACCCTGACCCTAACGCTAACCATGACCGAGATCCCACCTTGACCGTAAACATGACCCTGACCCTGACCTTGACGCTGACCCAGACCTTGACACTGACCCTAAGCCTAACGGTAAATCTAACCCTAACCCTAGCTCTGCATGAGACTTTTACCCTACCTTACCCATAACCCTAACCGTAATCCTACCCTAACTCGATCCCTAACCCTAACCTTACTCTAACGCAACCACTGACCCTGAACCTGGTATGACCTTGACTCTGACCCAGACCCTAAGGCTAACCATGACTCTGAACATGACCTTGAATTTAAACATGACCCTGAGCCTGACCTTGACGCTGACCCTAATGTTGACCGTGACCCTAAAACTAACCGTAACCCTAACTGTAACCCTAACCCTAGCTCTGAATTTAACCATAACCCTAACATTAACCATAACCCTTACAGTATCCCTACCCTAACCCTAAACCTAACCCTAAATCTAACCTTACTCTAAACCGACCACTGACCCTGACCCTGTCTTTGACCTTGACCGAGATCCTGACCCTCACGCTAAACATTACCCTGACCCTGACCTTGACCATAACCATGACCCTGACCCTGACCTTGACACTGACCCTGACCTTGACCCTGACCCTAACCCTAAACCTAACTCTAAAAATAAACCTAGCTCTACATTTAACCGTTACGCTAACCTTAACCATAACCCTAAACGTAACCCTACCCTAACCCTAACGCTAACCTTACTCTAACCCGAGCACTGACTCTGACCCACGCTTTCACCTTGACCCTGACCGAGACCGAAACGCTAACCATGATCCTGACACTGACCCTGACCGTAACCATGACCCTGACCTTGACGCTGACCCAGACCTTGACCCTGACCCTAACCCTAACCTTAAATCTAACCCTAACCCTAGCTCTGCATTTGACCTTTACCCTACCTTAACCATAACCCTAACCGTAACCCTACCCTAAATCGATCCCTAACCCTAACCTTACTCTAACTCCAACACTGATCCTAACCCAGGTTTTGACCTTGACCCTGACCCAGACCCAAAAGCTAACCATGACCCTGAATCTTACCTTGACCTTAACCATGACCCGGACACTGACCTTGACGCTGACCCTGTCCTTGACTGTGACTCTAACCCTAACCCTAACTCTAACCCTAACCCTAGCTCTGCATTTAACCCTTACCGTAACCTTAACCATAACCCTAACCGTAACCCTATCCTAACCCTTACCCTAACTCTTACCTTACTCTAACCTGAACACTGACCCTAAACCAGGCTTTGACCTTCACACTGACCCTGACCCGAACGCTAACCAAAACCCTGACCCTGACCTGAACATACCCATGACCCTGACCCTGACCTCGACGCTGACACTGACCGTGACCCTATCCCTAACTCTAATCCTAACCCTAGCTCTGTATTGAACCGTTACCCTAACCTTAACCATAACCCCAAGAGTAACCCTACACTAACTCTAACACTAACGTTACTCAAACCCAAACACAGACCCTGACCCTTGCTATGACCTTGAGTCTTACCCAGACCATAACGCTAACCATGACCATGACCATGACCTTGACCGTAATCATGACCCTTACCCTGACCTTGAAGCTGACCCTGACCTTGACCCTGACCCCAAACCTAACCCTAACTCTGACCCTAACCTAGCTCTGCATTTAACCCTTACCCTAAACTTAACCATACTGCTAACCGAAACCCTACCCTAACCGTAACTCTAACCTTACTCTAACCCGAAAACTGACCCTGAACCTGGTTTAACCTTGACCCTGACCCTGACTTTAATGTAACCATGACCCCAACCCTGACCTAGACCCTGATCATAACACTAACCCTAAGTCTAACCCTAACCCAAGCTCTACATTTAACCCTTACCCTAACCATAACCAGAACCCTAACAGTAACCCTACCCTAACCCTAACCCTAACCCTAACCTTACTCTAACCTGAACACTGACCCTGACCGTGCCTTTCACCTTGACTGTGACCCAGAACCTAACGCTAATTTTGACCCTTATCATGACCTTGAACGTAACCATGACCCTGACACTGACCTTGAGGCTGACCCTAACCTTGACCCTGACCATAAACGTAACCCTAACCGTAACTGTAACCCTAATACTAGCTCTGCATTTAACCCTTAGGCTAACGTTAACCAAAATGCTAACAGTAACCCTACCCTAACCGGAACTCAAACCTTACTCTAACCGGAACACTGACCCTGACACTGTCTTTGACCTTGACTCTGACCCAGACTCTAAGGTTAACCATGACCCTGACCATAACCTTGAATGTAACCATGAACCTGACCCTGAACTTGAGGCTGACCCTGACCTTGACCCTGACCATAAACCTAACCCTAACCAAACTGTAACCCTAACCCTAGCTCTGCATTTAACCCTTACCCTAACATTAACCATAAACCTAACCGTATCCCTACCCTAACGCTAAACCTAACCGTAACCCAAACCTTACTCTAAACGGACCACTGAACCTGACCCTGTCTTTGACCTTGACCCTGACCCTGGCCCTAACGCTAACCATGACCCTGACACTGACCTTGACCATAAACATGACCCTGACCCTGACCTTGACGCTGACCCTCACGTTGACCCTGACTCTAACCCTAACCCTAACTATAAACCTAACCCTACCTCTGCATGTAACCGTGATGCTAACCTTAACCATAACTCTAGCCGAAACCCTACCCTAACCCTAACTCTAACCTTACTCTAACCCGAACACTGACCCTGATCCAGATTTTAACCTTGACCCTGACCCACACCCTAAAGCTAACCATGACTCTGATCCTGACCTTGACCTTAACCATGACCCTGACTTGATGCTGACCCTGTCTTTAACCGTGACTCTAACGCTAACCCTAACTCTAAACCTAAACTTAGCTCTGCATTTAACGATTACCGGAAACTTAACCATAACCCTAACCATAACCCTACCCTAACCCTTACCGTAACTCTACCTTACTCAAACCCTAACACTGACCCTAAACCAGGGTTTGACCTTGACCATGACCCTGAAGCGAACGCTAACAAAAACCCTGACCCTGACCTTGACCGTACCCATGACCCTGACCCTGACTGTGACCATAACCCTAACTCTAAACCTAACCCTAGCTCTGCATTGAACCCTTACCCTAAACTTAACCATAACCTTAACAGTAACCCTACCCTAACCCGAACATTACTCAAACCCAAACACAGACCCTGACCCTTGCTTTGATCTTGAGTCTTAACCAGACCCTAACGCTAACCATGAACCTGACCCTGACCATGACCGTAACCATGACCCTTACCCTGACCTTGAAGCTGACCTTTACCTTGACTCTGACCCCAAATCTAACACTAACCCTAACTCTAACCCTAACCCTAGCTCTGCATTTAACCCTTACCCTAACCTAAACCATACTGCTAACCGAAACCCTACCCTAACCGTAACTCAAACCTTACTCTAACCCGAACACTGACCCTGAACCTGGTTTGACCTTGATCATGACCCTGACCTTGAATGTAACCATAACCCCGACACTGACCTTGACACTGATCATAACGCTAACCCAAGGTCTAACCCTAACCCAAGCTCTACATTCAACCCTTACCCTAACCATAACCAGAACCCTAAAAGTAACCCTACCCTAACCCTAACCCTAACGTTAACCTTAACCTTACTCAGCCCGAACACTGACCCTGACCCTGGCTTTGACCTTGACTCTGACCCAGAACCTAACACTAATTTTGACCCTGATCATGACCTTGAAAGTAAACAGGACCCTGACACTGACCTTGAGGCTGACCCTGACCTTGACCTTGACCCTGACCCTAAACCTAACCCTAACCGTAACTGTAACCCTAACCCTAGCTCTGCATTTAACCCTTATGCTAACCTTAACCATAACGCTAACCATAACCCTACCCTAACCCTAACCCTAACCCTAACTCGAACCTTACTCTAACAGGAACACTGACCCTGACCCTGTCTTTGACCTTGACAGTGACCCAGACCCTAACGCCAACCATGACCCTGACAATGACCTTGAGTGTAACCATGACACTGACCATGACCTTGACGCTCAACCTGACCCTGACCCTAAAGCTAACCCTAACCCTAACTGTAACCTTAACCCTAGGTCTGCATTTAACCCTTACCCTAACCTTAGGCATAACCCTAACCATAACCCTTCCCTAACTCTAACTGTAACCTTATTCTAACCCGAACACTGACCCTGACCCTGCATTTGACCTTGACCCTGACCCTGACCCTAACGCTAAACATGACCGTGATCCTGACCTTAACCGTAACCATGACCCTGACCAGGACTTTGACGCTGACCCTGAACCTAACGCTAAATCTAACCCTAACCCTAGCTCTGCATCTGACCTTTACACTACCTTAACCATAACCCTAACGGAAACCCTACCCTAACTCGATCCTTAACCCTAAACTTACTGTAACTCAAACACTGACCCTAACCCTGGCTTTGACCTTGGCTCTGACCGAGAACCTAGCGCTAATTTTGACCCTGATCATGACCTTGAACGTAACCATGACCCTGACACTGACCTTGAGGCTGACCATGACCTTGACCCTGACTCTAAATCTAACCCATACGTAACTGTAACCCTAACCCTAGCTCTGCATTTAACCCTTACGCTAACCTGAAACATAACGCTAACGGTAACCCTACCCTAACCCCAACCCTAATCCTAACTCGAACCTTAGTCTAACGGGAACACTGACCCTGACCCTGTCGTTGACCTTGACCTTAACCATGACACTGACCCTGACCTTGACGCTGACCCTGTCCTTAACCGTGACTCTTACCCTAACCCCAACTCTAACCCTAACCTTAGGTCTGCATTTAACCCTTACCGTATCCTTAACCATAACCCTAAAGTAACCCTTACCCTAACTCTTACCTTACTCTAACCCGAACACTGACCCGAACCCAGGCTTTGACCTTGAACCTGACCCTGACCCGAACGCTAACCAAAACCCTGACACTGACCTTGACCGTACCCATGACCCTGACCCTGACCCTGACCTTGACGCTGACCCTGACTTTGACCGTAACCTTAACCCTAAATTTAACCCTAAACTTAGCTCTGCATTGAACCCTTACCCTAACCTTAACCATAACCCTAACAGTAACCCTATCCTAACCCTAACATTACTCAAACCCAAACACAGACCCTGGCCCTTGCTTTGACCTTGAGTCTTACCCAGACCCTAATGCTAACCATGACCATGACCCTGACCTAGACCGTAACCATGACCCTTACCCTGACCTTGAAGCTGCCCCTGACCTTAACCCTGACCCCAAACCTAACCCTAACTCTAACTCTAACCCTAAACCTAGCTCTGCATTTAACCCTTACCCTAACCTTAACCATACCGCTAACTGAAACCCTACCCTAACCCTAACTTGAACCTTACTCTAACCCGAACACTGACCCTGAACCTGGTTTGACCTTGACCCTGACCTTGAATGTAATCATGACCCCGACCCTGACCTTCACTGATCATACCGCTAACCCTAATCTAACCCTAACCCAAGCTCTACATTTAACCTTTACCCTATCTTAACCATAACCCTAATCGTAACCCTACCCTAACTCAATCCCTAACCCTAACCTTACTCTAACCCGAACACGGACCCTGACCCTGCCTTTGACCTTGACCCTGACCCCGACCCTAACGCTAACCATGACCATTATCGTGAACTTGACCGTAACCATGACCCTGACCCTGACCTTGATGCTGACCCAGACCCTGACCCTGACCCTAACCCTAATGCTAAGTCTAACCCTAACCCTAGCTCTGCATTTAACCCTTACGCTAAGTTTAAGGATAACGCAAACCGTAACCCTACCCTAACCCTAAACCTAACCCTAACTCGAACCTTACTCTAACCGGAACACTGACCCTGACCCTGCCTTTGACCTTGACCCTGACCCAGACCCTAACGTTAACCATGACCCTGACCATGAAGTTGAATGTAACCATGACACTGACCATGACCTTTATGCTGACCATAACCCTGACCCTAAACGTAACCCTAACCCTAACTGTAACCTAAAACCTAGGTCAGCATTTGACCCTTACCCTAAACTTAACCATAACCTTAACCGTAACCCTACCCTAACCCTAACTGTAACCTTATTCTAACTCGAACACTGACCCTGACCCTGCATTTGAACTTGACCCTGGCCCTGACCCTAACGCTAACCTTGACCCTGATCCCAAACCTAACCCTAACCCTAACTCTAACCCTAACCCTAGCTCTGCATTTAACCTTTACCCTAACCTTAACCATAACGCTAACCGAAACAGTAACCTAACTGTAACTGTAACCTTACTCTAACCAGAACACTGACCCTGAACCTGGTTTGACCTTGACCTTGACCCTGCCCCTGAATGTAACCATGACCCCGACCCTGACCTTGACCCTGATCATAACGCTAACCCTAAGTCTAACCCTAACCCAAGCTCTACATTTAACCCTTACCCTAACCATAACCAGAACCCTAACAGTAACCCTACCCAAACCCTAACCCTAACGTTAACCTTAACCTAACTCAGCCCGAACACTGACCCTGACCCTGGCTTTGACCTTGACTCTGACCCAGAACCTAACGCTAATTTTTACTCTGATCATGAACTTGAACGTAACCAGGACCCTGACACTGACCTTGAGGCTGACCCTGAACTTGACCTTGACCCTAAACCTAACCCTAACTGTAACTGTAACCCTAACCCTAGCTCTGCATTTAACCCTTACCCTAACATTAACCATAACCCTAACCTTATCCCTACCCAAACCCTAAACCTAACCCTAACTCAAACCTTAATCTAAACCGACCACTGACCCTGACCTTGTCTTTGACCTTGACCGTGACCCTGACCGTAACGCTAACCATGACCCTGACTCTGAACTTGATGCTGACCCTGACCTTGACCCTGACCCTAACCCTATACCTAACTCTAAACCTAACCCTAGCTCTGCATTTAACCGTTATGCTAACCTTAACCATAACCCTAACCTTAACCCTACCCTAACCCTAACTCTAACCTTACTCTAACCCGAACACTGACCCTGACCCAGGCTTTCACCTTGACCCAGACGGAGACCCAAACGCTAACCATGACCCTGACACTGACCCTGACCGTAACCATGACCCTGACCCTGCATTTTACGCTGACCCTGACCGTGACCCTGACCCTAACCCTAACTCTAACCCTAACCCTAGCTCTACATTGGACCTTTACCCTACCTTAACCATAACCATAACAGTAACACTAAACTAAATCGATCCCTAACATTAAAATTACTCTAACTCAAACACTGACCCTGACCGTGGTTTGACCTTGACTCTGACCAAGACCCTAAGGCTAACCATGACCCTGACCATGACCTTGAATGTAATCATGACCGTGACCCTGACTTGACGCTGAACCTAATCTTGACCCTGACTGTAAACCTAACCCTAACTGTAACCCTAACCCTAGCTCTGCATTTAACCCTTACCCTAACATTAACCATAACCCTAACCGTATCCCTACCCTAACCCTAATCCTAACCCTACTCTAACCTTACTCTAAACCGACCACTGACCCTGACCCGGTTTTGACCTTGACCCTGACCCTGACCCTAACCCTAATTATGACCCTGACGCTGACCTTGACCATAACCATGACACTGACCTGACCTTCACGCTGACCCTGACCCTATCCCTAAACCTAATCTAAACCTAACCCTAGCTCTGCATTTAACCGTTACGCTAAACTTAACCATAACCCTAACTTTCACCCTACCCTAATTCTAACCCTAACCTTACTCTAACTCGAACATGACCCTGATCCTGTCTATGACCTTGACCGTGACCCTGATCAGAATGCTAACGACGACCCACACACTGACCTTGACCGTAACCATGACCCTGTCCCTGACCTTGATTCTGACCCTAACCTTGACCCTGACCCTACCCTAAATCTAACTCTCACCCTAACCCTAGCTCTGCATTTGGCCTTTACCCTACCTTAACCATAAAACTAACCATAACCCTACACTAAATCGAACCCTAACCCTAATCTTACTCTAACTCGAACACTGACCCTGATCCTGGATTTGACCTTGACTCTGACCCAGAACCTAACGCTAATTTTGACGCTGATGATGACCTTGAAGGTAACCATGACACTGACACTGATGTTGAGGCTGACCCTAACCTTGACCATGACCCTAAACCTAACTCTAACCGTAACTGTAACCCTAACACTAGATCTGCATTTAACCCTTATGCTAACCTTAACCATAACGCTAAACATAACCCTACCCCAACCCTAACCCTAACCCTAACTCGAACCTTACTCTAACCGAAACACTGACCCTGAACCTGTCTTTGACCTTGACAGTGACCCAGACCCTAACGCCAACCATGACCCTGAACATGACCTTGAATGAAACCATGACATTGACCATGACCTTGACGTTGAACCTGACCCTGACCCTAAAGCTAACCCTAACCCTAACTGTAACCTTAAACCTAGGTCTGCATTTAACCCTTACCATAAACTTAACCATAACCCTAACTGTAACCCTACCCTAACCCTAACCCTAACCTTACTCTAACTCGAACACTGACCCTGATCCTGCCTTTGACCTTGACCATGACCCTGACCCGAGCAATAACCATGACCCAGACCCTGACATTGACGCTGACCCTAACCTTGAAAGTGACCCTGACCCTAAATCTAACTCTAACCCTAACCCTAGCTCTGCATTTAACCTTTACCCTACCTTAACCATAACACTAACCGTAACCCTAACCTAAATCGATACCTAACCCTAACCTTACTCTAACTCTAACACGGACCCTGACAAAGGTTTTGACCTTGACCCTGACCCAGACCCTAAAGGTAACGATAACCCTGACCCTGAATTTGAATCTAACCCTGACCTTGACCCTGACCACAAACCTACCCCTAACCCTAACTCTAACCCTAACCCTAGCTCTGCATTTAACCCTTACCCTAACCTTAACCCTATCGCTAACCGAAACCCTACCCTAACCGTAACTCTAACCTTACTCTAACCCGAAAACTGAACCTGAACCTGGTTTGACCTTGACACTGACCCTGACCTTGAATGTAACCATGACCCCGAACCTGACCTTGACCCTGACCATAGCACTAACCCTAAGTCTAACCCTAACCCAAGCTCTACATTTAACCCTTACCCTAACCATAACCAGAACCCTAACAGTAACCCTACCCTAACCCTAACCCTAACCCTGACCTTACTCTAACCCAAACATTCACCCTGACCCTGGCTTTACCTTGACTCTGACCCCAAACTGACATTAATATTGACCCTGATCATGACCTTGAACTTAACCATGACCCTGACACTGACTTGAGGCTGACACTGACCTTGACCCTGACCCTAAACCTAACCCTAACCATAACTGTAACGCTAACCCTAGCTCTACATTTAAGCCTTACGATAACCTTAACCATAACGCTAACCGTAACCCTAGTCTAACGCTAACCCTAACCCTAACTCGAACCTTACTCTAACTGGAACACTGACCCTGACCCTGTCTTTGACCTTGACCCTGACCCAGACCCTAACGCTAACCATGACCCTACCATGACCTTGAATGTAACCATGACACTGACCATGAACTTGACACTGATCCTGACCCTAAACCTAACCGTAACCCTAACTGTAACCTTAACCCTAGGTCTGCATTTAACCCTTACTCTAACCTTAACCATAACCCTGATAGTAACCCTACACTAACCCTTACCCTAACTCTAACCTTACTCTAACCTGAACACTGACCCTAACCCAGGCTTTGACCTTTACCCTGACCCTGTCCCGAACGCTAAACAAAACTCTGACCCTGACCTTGACCGTAGCCACAACCCTGACCCTGACCTTGACGCTGACCCTGACCTTGACGCTGACCCTGACCTTGACCGTGACCCTAACCCTTACTATACCCCTAAACCTAGCTCTGCATTGAACCTTTACCCTAACCTTAATCATAACCCTAAAAGTATCCCTACCCTAACCCTAATGTTACTCCAACCCAAACACAGACCCTGACCCTTGCTTTGACCTTGAGTCTTACACAGACGCTAACACTAACCATGACCCTGACCCTGACCTTGACTGTAACCATGACCCTGACCCTGACCTTGAATCTGACCATGATCTTGACCCTGACCACAAACCTACCCCTAACCCTAACTCAAACCCTACCCTAGCTCTGCATTTAACCCTTACCCTAACCTTAACCCTACCGCTAACCGAAACCCTACCCTAACCGTAACTCTAACCTTACTCTAACCTGACCACTGACACTGAACCTGGTTTGACCTTAACCCTGACCCTGACCTTGAATGTAACTATGACCCCGAACCTGACCTTGACCCTGATCATAGCACTAACCCTAAGTTTAACCCTAAACCAATTTCTACATTTTACCCTTACCCTAACCATAACCAGAACCCTAACAGTAACCCTACTCTAACCCTAACCCTAACCCTAACCGTAACCTTACTCTAAACCGAACACTGACCCTGAACCTGGCTTTGACCTTGACTCTGACCCCAACCTAACGCTAATTTTGACCCTGATCATGACCTTGAACATAACCATGACCCTGACACTGACCTTGAGGTTGACACTGACCTTGAACCTGAACCTAAACCTAACCCTAACCGTGACTGTAACCCTAACCCTAGCTCTGCATTTGAGCCTTACAAGAACCTTAACCATAACGCTAAACGTAATCCTACCCTAACCCTAACCCTAACTCGAACCTTACTCTAACCGGAACACTGACCCTGACCTTGTCTTTGACCTTGACCCTGACCCAGTCCACAATGCTAACCATGACCCTGACCATGACCTTGAATGTAACCATGACACTGACCATGACCTTGACGCTGACCCTGACCCTAAACCTAACCCTAACCCTAACTGTAACCTTAACCCTAGGTCTGCATTTAACCCTTACCCTAACCTTAACCATAACCTTAACCGTAACCCTACCCTAACCCTTACCCTAACTCTAACCATACTCTAACCCGAACACTGACCCTAACCCAGGCTTTGACCTTGACCCTGACCCTGACCCGAATGCTAACCAAAACACTGACCCTGACCTTGACCGTACACGTTACCCTGATCCTGACCTTGATGCTGACCCTGACCTTGACCGTGACCCAAACCCTAACTCTAACCCTAGCTTTGCCTTGAACCCTTACCCTAACCTTAACCATAACCCTAACAGTAACCCTACCCTAACTCTAACGTAAATCAAACCCAAATACAGACCTGACACTTGCTTTGACCTTGATCCTTACCCAGACACTCACGCTAACCATGACCCTGACCCTGACCTTGACCATAACCATGACCCTTACCCTGACCTTGAAGCTGACCCTGACCTTGAACCTGACCCCAAACCTACACCTAACCCTAACTCTAACCCTAACCCCAGCTCTGCATTTAACCCTTACCCTAACCATAACCAGAACCCTAACAGTATACCTACCCTAACCCTAACCCTAACCCTAACCTTACTCTAACCGGAACACTGACCCTAACCCTGGATTTGACCTTAACTCTGACCAAGAACCTAACGCTAATTTTGACCCTGATCATGACCTTGAACGTAACCATGACCCTGACACTGACCTTGAGGCTGACCCTGACCTTGACCCTGACCCTAAACCTAACCCTAACCGTAACTGTAACCCTAACCCTAGCTCTGCATTTAACCCTTATACTAACCTTAACCATAATGCTAACCGTAAACCTACCCTAACCCTAACCCTAACCCTAACTCTAACCTTACTCTAAACCGACAACGGACCCTGACCCTGTCTTTGACATTGACCCTGACCCTGACCCTAACGCTAACCATGACCCTGACACTGACCTTGACCATAGCCATGACCCTGACCCTGACCTTTTCGCTGACCCAGATCTTGACCCTGACCCTAAACCTAAACCTAACTCTAAACCTAAACCTAGCTCTGCATTTAACCGTTACGCTAACCTTAACCATAACACTTACCGTAACCCTACCCTAACCCTAACTCTAACCTTACTCTAACCCAAACGCTGACCCTGACCCAGGCTTTCACCTTGACCCTGACCGAGACCCAAACGCTAACCATGACCCTGACACTTACCCTGACCGTAACCATGACCCTGACCCTGAATTTTACGCTGACCCTGACCTTGACCCTGATCCTAACACTAACCCTAACTCTAACCCTAACCCTAGCTCGGCATTTAACCCTTACCCTAACCTAACCATAACCCTAGCCGGAACCCTACCCTCACCCTAAACATAACCTTACTCTAACTCGAACACTGACCCTGATCCTGCCTTTGACCTTGACCATGACCCTGACCAGAACGCTAACCATGACCCAGAACCTGACCTTGACCGTAACCATGACCCTGATCCTGACCTTGATGCTGACCCTAAACTTGACCCTGACCCTAACCCTAAATCCACTGTAACCCTAACCCTAGCTCTGCGTTTAACTTTACCCTACCTTAACCATAACTCTAACCCTAACAATACCCTAGATCGATCCCTAACCCTAACCTTACTCTAACTGGAACACTGACCCTGACCAGGTTTTGACCTTGACCTTGACCCAGACCATAAGCTAACCATGACCCTGATCCTGACCTTGACCTTAACCATGACCCTGACCCTGACCTTGATGCTGACCCTGTCCTTGACCGTGACTATAACCCTAACCCTAACTCTAACCCTAACCTTAGCTCTGCATTTAATCCTTACCGTAACCATAACCATAACCATAACCCTAACACTACCCTAAACCTTAGCCTAACTCTAACCTTACTCTAACCCGAACACTGACCCTAACCCAGGCTTTGACCTTGACCTTGACCCTGACGCGAACGCTAACCAAAAGCCTGACCCTGACCTTGACCATACCGATGACCCTGACGCGGACCTTGACACTGACCAGACCTTGACCATGACCCTAACCCTAACCCTAACTCTAACCCTAACCCTAGCTCTGCATTTAACCCTTACCCTAACTTTAACCATACCGCTAACCGAAACCCTACCCTCACTGTAACTCTAACATTACTCTAACCCGAACACTGACTCTGAGCCAGGTTTGACCTTGACGCTGACCCTGACCTTGAATGTAATCATGACCACAACCCTGACCTTTACCCTGATCATAACACTAACCCTAAGTCTAACCCTAACCCAGGCTCTACATTTAACCCTTACCCTAACCATAACCAGAACCCTAACAGTAACCCTACCTTAACCCTAACCCGTAACCCTAACCCTAACCTTACTCTAACCCGAACACTGACCCTGACCCTGGCTTTGACCTTGACTCTGACCCAGAACCTAACGCTAATTTTGACCCTGATCATGACCTTGAACGTAACCATGACCCTGACACGGACCTTGAGGCTGACCCTGACCCTAAACCTAACCCTAACCGTAACTGTAACCCTAACCCTAGATCTGCATTTAACCCTCACGCTAACCTTAACCATAACGCTAACTATAACACTACCCTAACCCTAACGGTAACCTTATTCTAACCCGAACACTGACCCTGACCCTGCGTTTGACCTTGACCCTGACCCTGACGCTAATGCATACCATGACCGTGATCCTGCCCTTGACCGTAACCATGATCTTACGCTGACCTTGACGCTGACCCAGACCTTGACCCTGACTCTAACCCTATCGCTAAATCTAACCAAAAACCTAGCTCTACATTTGACCTTTACCCTACCTTAACGATAACCCTAACCGTAACCCAACCCTAACTCGATCCCTAACCCTAACCTTACTGTAACTCAAACACTGACCCTGACCCTGGTTTGTCCTTGACTCTGACCCAGGCCCTAAGGCAAAGCATGACTCTGACCATGACCTTGAATGTAACCATGACCCTGACCCTGACCTTGACGCTGAGCCTAATCTTGACCCTGACCCTAAACCTAACCCTAACCCTAACTGTAACCCTAACCCTAGCTATTCATTTAACCCTTACCCTAACATTAACCATAACCCTAACTGTATCCCTACCCTAACCCTAAACCTAACCCTAACTCTACCCTTACACTAAACCGACCACTGACACTGACCCTGTCTTTGACCTTGACCCTGACCCTGACCCTAACGCTAACCATGACCCTGACCTTGACCCTGACCTTGAAGCTGACCGTGTCCTTGACCTTGACCCTGACCCTAACCCTAAACCTAACTCTAAACCTAATCCTAGCTCTGCATTTAACCGTTACGCTAACCTTAACCATAATCCTAACCGTAACCCTACTCTAACCCTAACTCTAACCTTACTCTAACTCGAACACTGACCCTGACCCAGGCTTTCACCTTGACCCTGACCAAGACCAAAACGCTAACCACGACCCTGACACTGACCCTGACCCTAACGCTAACCATGACCCTGACCCTGACCTTGACCCTGAACTTGACACTGACCCTGACCTTGACCCTGACCCTAACCCTAACCATAACTCTAACCCTAACCATAGCTCTGCATTTAACCCTTACCCTAACCTTAATCATAACCCTAAAAGTATCCCTACCCTAACCCTAATGTTACTCCAACCCAAACACAGACCCTGACCCTTGCTTTGACCTTGAGTCTTACACAGACGCTAACACTAACCATGACCCTGACCCTGACCTTGACTGTAACCATGACCCTGACCCTGACCTTGAATCTGACCATGATCTTGACCCTGACCACAAACCTACCCCTAACCCTAACTCTAACCCTACCCTAGCTCTGCATTTAACCCTTACCCTAACCTTAACCCTACCGCTAACCGAAACCCTACCCTAACCGTAACTCTAACCTTACTCTAACCTGACCACTGACACTGAACCTGGTTTGACCTTAACCCTGACCCTGACCTTGAATGTAACTATGACCCCGAACCTGACCTTGACCCTGATCATAGCACTAACCCTAAGTCTAACCCTAAACCAATTTCTACATTTTACCCTTACCCTAACCATAACCAGAACCCTAACAGTAACCCTACTCTAACCCTAACCCTAACCCTAACCGTAACCTTACTCTAAACCGAACACTGACCCTGAACCTGGCTTTGACCTTGACTCTGACCCCAACCTAACGCTAATTTTGACCCTGATCATGACCTTGAACATAACCATGACCCTGACACTGACCTTGAGGTTGACACTGACCTTGAACCTGAACCTAAACCTAACCCTAACCGTAACTGTAACCCTAACCCTAGCTCTGCATTTGAGCCTTACAAGAACCTTAACCATAACGCTAAACGTAATCCTACCCTAACCCTAACCCTAACTCGAACCTTACTCTAACCGGAACACTGACCCTGACCTTGTCTTTGACCTTGACCCTGACCCAGTCCACAATGCTAACCATGACCCTGACCATGACCTTGAATGTAACCATGACACTGACCATGACCTTGACGCTGACCCTGACCCTAAATCTAACCCTAACCCTAACTGTAACCTTAACCCTAGGTCTGCATTTAACCCTTACCCTAACCTTAACCATAACCTTAACCGTAACCCTACCCTAACCCTTACCCTAACTCTAACCATACTCTAACCCGAACACTGACCCTAACCCAGGCTTTGACCTTGACCCTGACCCTGACCCGAATGCTAACCAAAACACTGACCCTGACCTTGACCGTACACGTTACCCTGATCCTGACCTTGATGCTGACCCTGACCTTGACCGTGACCCAAACCCTAACTCTAACCCTAGCTTTGCCTTGAACCCTTACCCTAACCTTAACCATAACCCTAACAGTAACCCTACCCTAACTCTAACGTAAATCAAACCCAAATACAGACCTGACACTTGCTTTGACCTTGATCCTTACCCAGACACTCACGCTAACCATGACCCTGACCCTGACCTTGACCATAACCATGACCCTTACCCTGACCTTGAAGCTGACCCTGACCTTGAACCTGACCCCAAACCTACACCTAACCCTAACTCTAACCCTAACCCCAGCTCTGCATTTAACCCTTACCCTAACCATAACCAGAACCCTAACAGTATACCTACCCTAACCCTAACCCTAACCCTAACCTTACTCTAACCGGAACACTGACCCTAACCCTGGATTTGACCTTAACTCTGACCAAGAACCTAACGCTAATTTTGACCCTGATCATGACCTTGAACGTAACCATGACCCTGACACTGACCTTGAGGCTGACCCTGACCTTGACCCTGACCCTAAACCTAACCCTAACCGTAACTGTAACCCTAACCCTAGCTCTGCATTTAACCCTTATACTAACCTTAACCATAATGCTAACCGTAAACCTACCCTAACCCTAACCCTAACCCTAACTCTAACCTTACTCTAAACCGACAACGGACCCTGACCCTGTCTTTGACATTGACCCTGACCCTGACCCTAACGCTAACCATGACCCTGACACTGACCTTGACCATAGCCATGACCCTGACCCTGACCTTTTCGCTGACCCAGATCTTGACCCTGACCCTAAACCTAAACCTAACTCTAAACCTAAACCTAGCTCTGCATTTAACCGTTACGCTAACCTTAACCATAACACTAACCGTAACCCTACCCTAACCCTAACTCTAACCTTACTCTAACCCAAACGCTGACCCTGACCCAGGCTTTCACCTTGACCCTGACCGAGACCCAAACGCTAACCATGACCCTGACACTTACCCTGACCGTAACCATGACCCTGACCCTGAATTTTACGCTGACCCTGACCTTGACCCTGATCCTAACACTAACCCTAACTCTAACCCTAACCCTAGCTCGGCATTTAACCCTTACCCTAACCTAACCATAACCCTAACCGGAACCCTACCCTCACCCTAAACATAACCTTACTCTAACTCGAACACTGACCCTGATCCTGCCTTTGACCTTGACCATGACCCTGACCAGAACGCTAACCATGACCCAGAACCTGACCTTGACCGTAACCATGACCCTGATCCTGACCTTGATGCTGACCCTAAACTTGACCCTGACCCTAACCCTAAATCCACTGTAACCCTAACCCTAGCTCTGCGTTTAACTTTACCCTACCTTAACCATAACTCTAACCCTAACAATACCCTAGATCGATCCCTAACCCTAACCTTACTCTAACTGGAACACTGACCCTGACCAGGTTTTGACCTTGACCTTGACCCAGACCATAAGCTAACCATGACCCTGATCCTGACCTTGACCTTAACCATGACCCTGACCCTGACCTTGATGCTGACCCTGTCCTTGACCGTGACTATAACCCTAACCCTAACTCTAACCCTAACCTTAGCTCTGCATTTAATCCTTACCTTAACCATAACCATAACCATAACCCTAACACTACCCTAAACCTTAGCCTAACTCTAACCTTACTCTAACCCGAACACTGACCCTAACCCAGGCTTTGACCTTGACCTTGACCCTGACGCGAACGCTAACCAAAAGCCTGACCCTGACCTTGACCATACCGATGACCCTGACGCGGACCTTGACACTGACCAGACCTTGACCCTGACCCTAACCCTAACCCTAACTCTAACCCTAACCCTAGCTCTGCATTTAACCCTTACCCTAACTTTAACCATACCGCTAACCGAAACCCTACCCTCACTGTAACTCTAACATTACTCTAACCCGAACACTGACTCTGAGCCAGGTTTGACCTTGACGCTGACCCTGACCTTGAATGTAATCATGACCACAACCCTGACCTTTACCCTGATCATAACACTAACCCTAAGTCTAACCCTAACCCAGGCTCTACATTTAACCCTTACCCTAACCATAACCAGAACCCTAACAGTAACCCTACCTTAACCCTAACCCGTAACCCTAACCCTAACCTTACTCTAACCCGAACACTGACCCTGACCCTGGCTTTGACCTTGACTCTGACCCAGAACCTAACGCTAATTTTGACCCTGATCATGACCTTGAACGTAACCATGACCCTGACACGGACCTTGAGGCTGACCCTGACCCTAAACCTAACCCTAACCGTAACTGTAACCCTAACCCTAGATCTGCATTTAACCCTCACGCTAACCTTAACCATAACGCTAACTATAACACTACCCTAACCCTAACGGTAACCTTATTCTAACCCGAACACTGACCCTGACCCTGCGTTTGACCTTGACCCTGACCCTGACGCTAATGCATACCATGACCGTGATCCTGCCCTTGACCGTAACCATGATCTTACGCTGACCTTGACGCTGACCCAGACCTTGACCCTGACTCTAACCCTATCGCTAAATCTAACCAAAAACCTAGCTCTACATTTGACCTTTACCCTACCTTAACGATAACCCTAACCGTAACCCAACCCTAACTCGATCCCTAACCCTAACCTTACTGTAACTCAAACACTGACCCTGACCCTGGTTTGTCCTTGACTCTGACCCAGGCCCTAAGGCAAAGCATGACTCTGACCATGACCTTGAATGTAACCATGACCCTGACCCTGACCTTGACGCTGAGCCTAATCTTGACCCTGACCCTAAACCTAACCCTAACCCTAACTGTAACCCTAACCCTAGCTATTCATTTAACCCTTACCCTAACATTAACCATAACCCTAACTGTATCCCTACCCTAACCCTAAACCTAACCCTAACTCTACCCTTACACTAAACCGACCACTGACACTGACCCTGTCTTTGACCTTGACCCTGACCCTGACCCTAACGCTAACCATGACCCTGACCTTGACCCTGACCTTGAAGCTGACCGTGTCCTTGACCTTGACCCTGACCCTAACCCTAAACCTAACTCTAAACCTAATCCTAGCTCTGCATTTAACCGTTACGCTAACCTTAACCATAATCCTAACCGTAACCCTACTCTAACCCTAACTCTAACCTTACTCTAACTCGAACACTGACCCTGACCCAGGCTTTCACCTTGACCCTGACCAAGACCAAAACGCTAACCACGACCCTGACACTGACCCTGACCCTAACGCTAACCATGACCCTGACCCTGACCTTGACCCTGAACTTGACACTGACCCTGACCTTGACCCTGACCCTAACCCTAACCATAACTCTAACCCTAACCATAGCTCTGCATTTAACCCTTACCCTAACCTTAATCATAACCCTAAAAGTATCCCTACCCCAACCCTAATGTTACTCCAACCCAAACACAGACCCTGACCCTTGCTTTGACCTTGAGTCTTACACAGACGCTAACACTAACCATGACCCTGACCCTGACCTTGACTGTAACCATGACCCTGACCCTGACCTTGAATCTGACCATGATCTTGACCCTGACCACAAACCTACCCCTAACCCTAACTCTAACCCTACCCTAGCTCTGCATTTAACCCTTACCCTAACCTTAACCCTACCGCTAACCGAAACCCTACCCTAACCGTAACTCTAACCTTACTCTAACCTGACCACTGACACTGAACCTGGTTTGACCTTAACCCTGACCCTGACCTTGAATGTAACTATGACCCCGAACCTGACCTTGACCCTGATCATAGCACTAACCCTAAGTCTAACCCTAAACCAATTTCTACATTTTACCCTTACCCTAACCATAACCAGAACCCTAACAGTAACCCTACTCTAACCCTAACCCTAACCCTAACCGTAACCTTACTCTAAACCGAACACTGACCCTGAACCTGGCTTTGACCTTGACTCTGACCCCAACCTAACGCTAATTTTGACCCTGATCATGACCTTGAACATAACCATGACCCTGACACTGACCTTGAGGTTGACACTGACCTTGAACCTGAACCTAAACCTAACCCTAACCGTAACTGTAACCCTAACCCTAGCTCTGCATTTGAGCCTTACAAGAACCTTAACCATAACGCTAAACGTAATCCTACCCTAACCCTAACCCTAACTCGAACCTTACTCTAACCGGAACACTGACCCTGACCTTGTCTTTGACCTTGACCCTGACCCAGTCCACAATGCTAACCATGACCCTGACCATGACCTTGAATGTAACCATGACACTGACCATGACCTTGACGCTGACCCTGACCCTAAACCTAACCCTAACCCTAACTGTAACCTTAACCCTAGGTCTGCATTTAACCCTTACCCTAACCTTAACCATAACCTTAACCGTAACCCTACCCTAACCCTTACCCTAACTCTAACCATACTCTAACCCGAACACTGACCCTAACCCAGGCTTTGACCTTGACCCTGACCCTGACCCGAATGCTAACCAAAACACTGACCCTGACCTTGACCGTACACGTTACCCTGATCCTGACCTTGATGCTGACCCTGACCTTGACCGTGACCCAAACCCTAACTCTAACCCTAGCTTTGCCTTGAACCCTTACCCTAACCTTAACCATAACCCTAACAGTAACCCTACCCTAACTCTAACGTAAATCAAACCCAAATACAGACCTGACACTTGCTTTGACCTTGATCCTTACCCAGACACTCACGCTAACCATGACCCTGACCCTGACCTTGACCATAACCATGACCCTTACCCTGACCTTGAAGCTGACCCTGACCTTGAACCTGACCCCAAACCTACACCTAACCCTAACTCTAACCCTAACCCCAGCTCTGCATTTAACCCTTACCCTAACCATAACCAGAACCCTAACAGTATACCTACCCTAACCCTAACCCTAACCCTAACCTTACTCTAACCGGAACACTGACCCTAACCCTGGATTTGACCTTAACTCTGACCAAGAACCTAACGCTAATTTTGACCCTGATCATGACCTTGAACGTAACCATGACCCTGACACTGACCTTGAGGCTGACCCTGACCTTGACCCTGACCCTAAACCTAACCCTAACCGTAACTGTAACCCTAACCCTAGCTCTGCATTTAACCCTTATACTAACCTTAACCATAATGCTAACCGTAAACCTACCCTAACCCTAACCCTAACCCTAACTCTAACCTTACTCTAAACCGACAACGGACCCTGACCCTGTCTTTGACATTGACCCTGACCCTGACCCTAACGCTAACCATGACCCTGACACTGACCTTGACCATAGCCATGACCCTGACCCTGACCTTTTCGCTGACCCAGATCTTGACCCTGACCCTAAACCTAAACCTAACTCTAAACCTAAACCTAGCTCTGCATTTAACCGTTACGCTAACCTTAACCATAACACTAACCGTAACCCTACCCTAACCCTAACTCTAACCTTACTCTAACCCAAACGCTGACCCTGACCCAGGCTTTCACCTTGACCCTGACCGAGACCCAAACGCTAACCATGACCCTGACACTTACCCTGACCGTAACCATGACCCTGACCCTGAATTTTACGCTGACCCTGACCTTGACCCTGATCCTAACACTAACCCTAACTCTAACCCTAACCCTAGCTCGGCATTTAACCCTTACCCTAACCTAACCATAACCCTAACCGGAACCCTACCCTCACCCTAAACATAACCTTACTCTAACTCGAACACTGACCCTGATCCTGCCTTTGACCTTGACCATGACCCTGACCAGAACGCTAACCATGACCCAGAACCTGACCTTGACCGTAACCATGACCCTGATCCTGACCTTGATGCTGACCCTAAACTTGACCCTGACCCTAACCCTAAATCCACTGTAACCCTAACCCTAGCTCTGCGTTTAACTTTACCCTACCTTAACCATAACTCTAACCCTAACAATACCCTAGATCGATCCCTAACCCTAACCTTACTCTAACTGGAACACTGACCCTGACCAGGTTTTGACCTTGACCTTGACCCAGACCATAAGCTAACCATGACCCTGATCCTGACCTTGACCTTAACCATGACCCTGACCCTGACCTTGATGCTGACCCTGTCCTTGACCGTGACTATAACCCTAACCCTAACTCTAACCCTAACCTAAGCTCTGCATTTAATCCTTACCTTAACCATAACCATAACCATAACCCTAACACTACCCTAAACCTTAGCCTAACTCTAACCTTACTCTAACCCGAACACTGACCCTAACCCAGGCTTTGACCTTGACCTTGACCCTGACGCGAACGCTAACCAAAAGCCTGACCCTGACCTTGACCATACCGATGACCCTGACGCGGACCTTGACACTGACCAGACCTTGACCCTGACCCTAACCCTAACCCTAACTCTAACCCTAACCCTAGCTCTGCATTTAACCCTTACCCTAACTTTAACCATACCGCTAACCGAAACCCTACCCTCACTGTAACTCTAACATTACTCTAACCCGAACACTGACTCTGAGCCAGGTTTGACCTTGACGCTGACCCTGACCTTGAATGTAATCATGACCACAACCCTGACCTTTACCCTGATCATAACACTAACCCTAAGTCTAACCCTAACCCAGGCTCTACATTTAACCCTTACCCTAACCATAACCAGAACCCTAACAGTAACCCTACCTTAACCCTAACCCGTAACCCTAACCCTAACCTTACTCTAACCCGAACACTGACCCTGACCCTGGCTTTGACCTTGACTCTGACCCAGAACCTAACGCTAATTTTGACCCTGATCATGACCTTGAACGTAACCATGACCCTGACACGGACCTTGAGGCTGACCCTGACCCTAAACCTAACCCTAACCGTAACTGTAACCCTAACCCTAGATCTGCATTTAACCCTCACGCTAACCTTAACCATAACGCTAACTATAACACTACCCTAACCCTAACGGTAACCTTATTCTAACCCGAACACTGACCCTGACCCTGCGTTTGACCTTGACCCTGACCCTGACGCTAATGCATACCATGACCGTGATCCTGCCCTTGACCGTAACCATGATCTTACGCTGACCTTGACGCTGACCCAGACCTTGACCCTGACTCTAACCCTATCGCTAAATCTAACCAAAAACCTAGCTCTACATTTGACCTTTACCCTACCTTAACGATAACCCTAACCGTAACCCAACCCTAACTCGATCCCTAACCCTAACCTTACTGTAACTCAAACACTGACCCTGACCCTGGTTTGTCCTTGACTCTGACCCAGGCCCTAAGGCAAAGCATGACTCTGACCATGACCTTGAATGTAACCATGACCCTGACCCTGACCTTGACGCTGAGCCTAATCTTGACCCTGACCCTAAACCTAACCCTAACCCTAACTGTAACCCTAACCCTAGCTATTCATTTAACCCTTACCCTAACATTAACCATAACCCTAACTGTATCCCTACCCTAACCCTAAACCTAACCCTAACTCTACCCTTACACTAAACCGACCACTGACACTGACCCTGTCTTTGACCTTGACCCTGACCCTGACCCTAACGCTAACCATGACCCTGACCTTGACCCTGACCTTGAAGCTGACCGTGTCCTTGACCTTGACCCTGACCCTAACCCTAAACCTAACTCTAAACCTAATCCTAGCTCTGCATTTAACCGTTACGCTAACCTTAACCATAATCCTAACCGTAACCCTACTCTAACCCTAACTCTAACCTTACTCTAACTCGAACACTGACCCTGACCCAGGCTTTCACCTTGACCCTGACCAAGACCAAAACGCTAACCACGACCCTGACACTGACCCTGACCCTAACGCTAACCATGACCCTGACCCTGACCTTGACCCTGAACTTGACACTGACCCTGACCTTGACCCTGACCCTAACCCTAACCATAACTCTAACCCTAACCATAGCTCTGCATTTAACCCTTACCCTAACCTTAATCATAACCCTAAAAGTATCCCTACCCCAACCCTAATGTTACTCCAACCCAAACACAGACCCTGACCCTTGCTTTGACCTTGAGTCTTACACAGACGCTAACACTAACCATGACCCTGACCCTGACCTTGACTGTAACCATGACCCTGACCCTGACCTTGAATCTGACCATGATCTTGACCCTGACCACAAACCTACCCCTAACCCTAACTCTAACCCTACCCTAGCTCTGCATTTAACCCTTACCCTAACCTTAACCCTACTGCTAACCGAAACCCTACCCTAACCGTAACTCTAACCTTACTCTAACCTGACCACTGACACTGAACCTGGTTTGACCTTAACCCTGACCCTGACCTTGAATGTAACTATGACCCCGAACCTGACCTTGACCCTGATCATAGCACTAACCCTAAGTCTAACCCTAAACCAATTTCTACATTTTACCCTTACCCTAACCATAACCAGAACCCTAACAGTAACCCTACTCTAACCCTAACCCTAACCCTAACCGTAACCTTACTCTAAACCGAACACTGACCCTGAACCTGGCTTTGACCTTGACTCTGACCCCAACCTAACGCTAATTTTGACCCTGATCATGACCTTGAACATAACCATGACCCTGACACTGACCTTGAGGTTGACACTGACCTTGAACCTGAACCTAAACCTAACCCTAACCGTAACTGTAACCCTAACCCTAGCTCTGCATTTGAGCCTTACAAGAACCTTAACCATAACGCTAAACGTAATCCTACCCTAACCCTAACCCTAACTCGAACCTTACTCTAACCGGAACACTGACCCTGACCTTGTCTTTGACCTTGACCCTGACCCAGTCCACAATGCTAACCATGACCCTGACCATGACCTTGAATGTAACCATGACACTGACCATGACCTTGACGCTGACCCTGACCCTAAACCTAACCCTAACCCTAACTGTAACCTTAACCCTAGGTCTGCATTTAACCCTTACCCTAACCTTAACCATAACCTTAACCGTAACCCTACCCTAACCCTTACCCTAACTCTAACCATACTCTAACCCGAACACTGACCCTAACCCAGGCTTTGACCTTGACCCTGACCCTGACCCGAATGCTAACCAAAACACTGACCCTGACCTTGACCGTACACGTTACCCTGATCCTGACCTTGATGCTGACCCTGACCTTGACCGTGACCCAAACCCTAACTCTAACCCTAGCTTTGCCTTGAACCCTTACCCTAACCTTAACCATAACCCTAACAGTAACCCTACCCTAACTCTAACGTAAATCAAACCCAAATACAGACCTGACACTTGCTTTGACCTTGATCCTTACCCAGACACTCACGCTAACCATGACCCTGACCCTGACCTTGACCATAACCATGACCCTTACCCTGACCTTGAAGCTGACCCTGACCTTGAACCTGACCCCAAACCTACACCTAACCCTAACTCTAACCCTAACCCCAGCTCTGCATTTAACCCTTACCCTAACCATAACCAGAACCCTAACAGTATACCTACCCTAACCCTAACCCTAACCCTAACCTTACTCTAACCGGAACACTGACCCTAACCCTGGATTTGACCTTAACTCTGACCAAGAACCTAACGCTAATTTTGACCCTGATCATGACCTTGAACGTAACCATGACCCTGACACTGACCTTGAGGCTGACCCTGACCTTGACCCTGACCCTAAACCTAACCCTAACCGTAACTGTAACCCTAACCCTAGCTCTGCATTTAACCCTTATACTAACCTTAACCATAATGCTAACCGTAAACCTACCCTAACCCTAACCCTAACCCTAACTCTAACCTTACTCTAAACCGACAACGGACCCTGACCCTGTCTTTGACATTGACCCTGACCCTGACCCTAACGCTAACCATGACCCTGACACTGACCTTGACCATAGCCATGACCCTGACCCTGACCTTTTCGCTGACCCAGATCTTGACCCTGACCCTAAACCTAAACCTAACTCTAAACCTAAACCTAGCTCTGCATTTAACCGTTACGCTAACCTTAACCATAACACTAACCGTAACCCTACCCTAACCCTAACTCTAACCTTACTCTAACCCAAACGCTGACCCTGACCCAGGCTTTCACCTTGACCCTGACCGAGACCCAAACGCTAACCATGACCCTGACACTTACCCTGACCGTAACCATGACCCTGACCCTGAATTTTACGCTGACCCTGACCTTGACCCTGATCCTAACACTAACCCTAACTCTAACCCTAACCCTAGCTCGGCATTTAACCCTTACCCTAACCTAACCATAACCCTAACCGGAACCCTACCCTCACCCTAAACATAACCTTACTCTAACTCGAACACTGACCCTGATCCTGCCTTTGACCTTGACCATGACCCTGACCAGAACGCTAACCATGACCCAGAACCTGACCTTGACCGTAACCATGACCCTGATCCTGACCTTGATGCTGACCCTAAACTTGACCCTGACCCTAACCCTAAATCCACTGTAACCCTAACC
This sequence comes from Microcebus murinus, assembly GCF_040939455.1. Classification (NCBI taxonomy): domain Eukaryota; kingdom Metazoa; phylum Chordata; class Mammalia; order Primates; family Cheirogaleidae; genus Microcebus; species Microcebus murinus. Next base: position 1,981,052 of record NC_134126.1, read on the forward strand.
CTAGCTCTGCGTTTAACTTTACCCTACCTTAACCATAACTCTAACCCTAACAATACCCTAGATCGATCCCTAACCCTAACCTTACTCTAACTGGAACACTGACCCTGACCAGGTTTTGACCTTGACCTTGACCCAGACCATAAGCTAACCATGACCCTGATCCTGACCTTGACCTTAACCATGACCCTGACCCTGACCTTGATGCTGACCCTGTCCTTGACCGTGACTATAACCCTAACCCTAACTCTAACCCTAACCTAAGCTCTGCATTTAATCCTTACCTTAACCATAACCATAACCATAACCCTAACACTACCCTAAACCTTAGCCTAACTCTAACCTTACTCTAACCCGAACACTGACCCTAACCCAGGCTTTGACCTTGACCTTGACCCTGACGCGAACGCTAACCAAAAGCCTGACCCTGACCTTGACCATACCGATGACCCTGACGCGGACCTTGACACTGACCAGACCTTGACCCTGACCCTAACCCTAACCCTAACTCTAACCCTAACCCTAGCTCTGCATTTAACCCTTACCCTAACTTTAACCATACCGCTAACCGAAACCCTACCCTCACTGTAACTCTAACATTACTCTAACCCGAACACTGACTCTGAGCCAGGTTTGACCTTGACGCTGACCCTGACCTTGAATGTAATCATGACCACAACCCTGACCTTTACCCTGATCATAACACTAACCCTAAGTCTAACCCTAACCCAGGCTCTACATTTAACCCTTACCCTAACCATAACCAGAACCCTAACAGTAACCCTACCTTAACCCTAACCCGTAACCCTAACCCTAACCTTACTCTAACCCGAACACTGACCCTGACCCTGGCTTTGACCTTGACTCTGACCCAGAACCTAACGCTAATTTTGACCCTGATCATGACCTTGAACGTAACCATGACCCTGACACGGACCTTGAGGCTGACCCTGACCCTAAACCTAACCCTAACCGTAACTGTAACCCTAACCCTAGATCTGCATTTAACCCTCACGCTAACCTTAACCATAACGCTAACTATAACACTACCCTAACCCTAACGGTAACCTTATTCTAACCCGAACACTGACCCTGACCCTGCGTTTGACCTTGACCCTGACCCTGACGCTAATGCATACCATGACCGTGATCCTGCCCTTGACCGTAACCATGATCTTACGCTGACCTTGACGCTGACCCAGACCTTGACCCTGACTCTAACCCTATCGCTAAATCTAACCAAAAACCTAGCTCTACATTTGACCTTTACCCTACCTTAACGATAACCCTAACCGTAACCCAACCCTAACTCGATCCCTAACCCTAACCTTACTGTAACTCAAACACTGACCCTGACCCTGGTTTGTCCTTGACTCTGACCCAGGCCCTAAGGCAAAGCATGACTCTGACCATGACCTTGAATGTAACCATGACCCTGACCCTGACCTTGACGCTGAGCCTAATCTTGACCCTGACCCTAAACCTAACCCTAACCCTAACTGTAACCCTAACCCTAGCTATTCATTTAACCCTTACCCTAACATTAACCATAACCCTAACTGTATCCCTACCCTAACCCTAAACCTAACCCTAACTCTACCCTTACACTAAACCGACCACTGACACTGACCCTGTCTTTGACCTTGACCCTGACCCTGACCCTAACGCTAACCATGACCCTGACCTTGACCCTGACCTTGAAGCTGACCGTGTCCTTGACCTTGACCCTGACCCTAACCCTAAACCTAACTCTAAACCTAATCCTAGCTCTGCATTTAACCGTTACGCTAACCTTAACCATAATCCTAACCGTAACCCTACTCTAACCCTAACTCTAACCTTACTCTAACTCGAACACTGACCCTGACCCAGGCTTTCACCTTGACCCTGACCAAGACCAAAACGCTAACCACGACCCTGACACTGACCCTGACCCTAACGCTAACCATGACCCTGACCCTGACCTTGACCCTGAACTTGACACTGACCCTGACCTTGACCCTGACCCTAACCCTAACCATAACTCTAACCCTAACCATAGCTCTGCATTTAACCCTTACCCTAACCTTAATCATAACCCTAAAAGTATCCCTACCCCAACCCTAATGTTACTCCAACCCAAACACAGACCCTGACCCTTGCTTTGACCTTGAGTCTTACACAGACGCTAACACTAACCATGACCCTGACCCTGACCTTGACTGTAACCATGACCCTGACCCTGACCTTGAATCTGACCATGATCTTGACCCTGACCACAAACCTACCCCTAACCCTAACTCTAACCCTACCCTAGCTCTGCATTTAACCCTTACCCTAACCTTAACCCTACCGCTAACCGAAACCCTACCCTAACCGTAACTCTAACCTTACTCTAACCTGACCACTGACACTGAACCTGGTTTGACCTTAACCCTGACCCTGACCTTGAATGTAACTATGACCCCGAACCTGACCTTGACCCTGATCATAGCACTAACCCTAAGTCTAACCCTAAACCAATTTCTACATTTTACCCTTACCCTAACCATAACCAGAACCCTAACAGTAACCCTACTCTAACCCTAACCCTAACTCTAACCCTAACCTTAGCTCTGCATTTAATCCTTACCTTAACCATAACCATAACCATAACCCTAACACTACCCTAAACCTTAGCCTAACTCTAACCTTACTCTAACCCGAACACTGACCCTAACCCAGGCTTTGACCTTGACCTTGACCCTGACGCGAACGCTAACCAAAAGCCTGACCCTGACCTTGACCATACCGATGACCCTGACGCGGACCTTGACACTGACCAGACCTTGACCCTGACCCTAACCCTAACCCTAACTCTAACCCTAACCCTAGCTCTGCATTTAACCCTTACCCTAACTTTAACCATACCGCTAACCGAAACCCTACCCTCACTGTAACTCTAACATTACTCTAACCCGAACACTGACTCTGAGCCAGGTTTGACCTTGACGCTGACCCTGACCTTGAATGTAATCATGACCACAACCCTGACCTTTACCCTGATCATAACACTAACCCTAAGTCTAACCCTAACCCAGGCTCTACATTTAACCCTTACCCTAACCATAACCAGAACCCTAACAGTAACCCTACCTTAACCCTAACCCGTAACCCTAACCCTAACCTTACTCTAACCCGAACACTGACCCTGACCCTGGCTTTGACCTTGACTCTGACCCAGAACCTAACGCTAATTTTGACCCTGATCATGACCTTGAACGTAACCATGACCCTGACACGGACCTTGAGGCTGACCCTGACCCTAAACCTAACCCTAACCGTAACTGTAACCCTAACCCTAGATCTGCATTTAACCCTCACGCTAACCTTAACCATAACGCTAACTATAACACTACCCTAACCCTAACGGTAACCTTATTCTAACCCGAACACTGACCCTGACCCTGCGTTTGACCTTGACCCTGACCCTGACGCTAATGCATACCATGACCGTGATCCTGCCCTTGACCGTAACCATGATCTTACGCTGACCTTGACGCTGACCCAGACCTTGACCCTGACTCTAACCCTATCGCTAAATCTAACCAAAAACCTAGCTCTACATTTGACCTTTACCCTACCTTAACGATAACCCTAACCGTAACCCAACCCTAACTCGATCCCTAACCCTAACCTTACTGTAACTCAAACACTGACCCTGACCCTGGTTTGTCCTTGACTCTGACCCAGGCCCTAAGGCAAAGCATGACTCTGACCATGACCTTGAATGTAACCATGACCCTGACCCTGACCTTGACGCTGAGCCTAATCTTGACCCTGACCCTAAACCTAACCCTAACCCTAACTGTAACCCTAACCCTAGCTATTCATTTAACCCTTACCCTAACATTAACCATAACCCTAACTGTATCCCTACCCTAACCCTAAACCTAACCCTAACTCTACCCTTACACTAAACCGACCACTGACACTGACCCTGTCTTTGACCTTGACCCTGACCCTGACCCTAACGCTAACCATGACCCTGACCTTGACCCTGACCTTGAAGCTGACCGTGTCCTTGACCTTGACCCTGACCCTAACCCTAAACCTAACTCTAAACCTAATCCTAGCTCTGCATTTAACCGTTACGCTAACCTTAACCATAATCCTAACCGTAACCCTACTCTAACCCTAACTCTAACCTTACTCTAACTCGAACACTGACCCTGACCCAGGCTTTCACCTTGACCCTGACCAAGACCAAAACGCTAACCACGACCCTGACACTGACCCTGACCCTAACGCTAACCATGACCCTGACCCTGACCTTGACCCTGAACTTGACACTGACCCTGACCTTGACCCTGACCCTAACCCTAACCATAACTCTAACCCTAACCATAGCTCTGCATTTAACCCTTACCCTAACCTTAATCATAACCCTAAAAGTATCCCTACCCCAACCCTAATGTTACTCCAACCCAAACACAGACCCTGACCCTTGCTTTGACCTTGAGTCTTACACAGACGCTAACACTAACCATGACCCTGACCCTGACCTTGACTGTAACCATGACCCTGACCCTGACCTTGAATCTGACCATGATCTTGACCCTGACCACAAACCTACCCCTAACCCTAACTCTAACCCTACCCTAGCTCTGCATTTAACCCTTACCCTAACCTTAACCCTACCGCTAACCGAAACCCTACCCTAACCGTAACTCTAACCTTACTCTAACCTGACCACTGACACTGAACCTGGTTTGACCTTAACCCTGACCCTGACCTTGAATGTAACTATGACCCCGAACCTGACCTTGACCCTGATCATAGCACTAACCCTAAGTCTAACCCTAAACCAATTTCTACATTTTACCCTTACCCTAACCATAACCAGAACCCTAACAGTAACCCTACTCTAACCCTAACCCTAACTCTAACCCTAACCTTAGCTCTGCATTTAATCCTTACCTTAACCATAACCATAACCATAACCCTAACACTACCCTAAACCTTAGCCTAACTCTAACCTTACTCTAACCCGAACACTGACCCTAACCCAGGCTTTGACCTTGACCTTGACCCTGACGCGAACGCTAACCAAAAGCCTGACCCTGACCTTGACCATACCGATGACCCTGACGCGGACCTTGACACTGACCAGACCTTGACCCTGACCCTAACCCTAACCCTAACTCTAACCCTAACCCTAGCTCTGCATTTAACCCTTACCCTAACTTTAACCATACCGCTAACCGAAACCCTACCCTCACTGTAACTCTAACATTACTCTAACCCGAACACTGACTCTGAGCCAGGTTTGACCTTGACGCTGACCCTGACCTTGAATGTAATCATGACCACAACCCTGACCTTTACCCTGATCATAACACTAACCCTAAGTCTAACCCTAACCCAGGCTCTACATTTAACCCTTACCCTAACCATAACCAGAACCCTAACAGTAACCCTACCTTAACCCTAACCCGTAACCCTAACCCTAACCTTACTCTAACCCGAACACTGACCCTGACCCTGGCTTTGACCTTGACTCTGACCCAGAACCTAACGCTAATTTTGACCCTGATCATGACCTTGAACGTAACCATGACCCTGACACGGACCTTGAGGCTGACCCTGACCCTAAACCTAACCCTAACCGTAACTGTAACCCTAACCCTAGATCTGCATTTAACCCTCACGCTAACCTTAACCATAACGCTAACTATAACACTACCCTAACCCTAACGGTAACCTTATTCTAACCCGAACACTGACCCTGACCCTGCGTTTGACCTTGACCCTGACCCTGACGCTAATGCATACCATGACCGTGATCCTGCCCTTGACCGTAACCATGATCTTACGCTGACCTTGACGCTGACCCAGACCTTGACCCTGACTCTAACCCTATCGCTAAATCTAACCAAAAACCTAGCTCTACATTTGACCTTTACCCTACCTTAACGATAACCCTAACCGTAACCCAACCCTAACTCGATCCCTAACCCTAACCTTACTGTAACTCAAACACTGACCCTGACCCTGGTTTGTCCTTGACTCTGACCCAGGCCCTAAGGCAAAGCATGACTCTGACCATGACCTTGAATGTAACCATGACCCTGACCCTGACCTTGACGCTGAGCCTAATCTTGACCCTGACCCTAAACCTAACCCTAACCCTAACTGTAACCCTAACCCTAGCTATTCATTTAACCCTTACCCTAACATTAACCATAACCCTAACTGTATCCCTACCCTAACCCTAAACCTAACCCTAACTCTACCCTTACACTAAACCGACCACTGACACTGACCCTGTCTTTGACCTTGACCCTGACCCTGACCCTAACGCTAACCATGACCCTGACCTTGACCCTGACCTTGAAGCTGACCGTGTCCTTGACCTTGACCCTGACCCTAACCCTAAACCTAACTCTAAACCTAATCCTAGCTCTGCATTTAACCGTTACGCTAACCTTAACCATAATCCTAACCGTAACCCTACTCTAACCCTAACTCTAACCTTACTCTAACTCGAACACTGACCCTGACCCAGGCTTTCACCTTGACCCTGACCAAGACCAAAACGCTAACCACGACCCTGACACTGACCCTGACCCTAACGCTAACCATGACCCTGACCCTGACCTTGACCCTGAACTTGACACTGACCCTGACCTTGACCCTGACCCTAACCCTAACCATAACTCTAACCCTAACCATAGCTCTGCATTTAACCCTTACCCTAACCTTAATCATAACCCTAAAAGTATCCCTACCCCAACCCTAATGTTACTCCAACCCAAACACAGACCCTGACCCTTGCTTTGACCTTGAGTCTTACACAGACGCTAACACTAACCATGACCCTGACCCTGACCTTGACTGTAACCATGACCCTGACCCTGACCTTGAATCTGACCATGATCTTGACCCTGACCACAAACCTACCCCTAACCCTAACTCTAACCCTACCCTAGCTCTGCATTTAACCCTTACCCTAACCTTAACCCTACCGCTAACCGAAACCCTACCCTAACCGTAACTCTAACCTTACTCTAACCTGACCACTGACACTGAACCTGGTTTGACCTTAACCCTGACCCTGACCTTGAATGTAACTATGACCCCGAACCTGACCTTGACCCTGATCATAGCACTAACCCTAAGTCTAACCCTAAACCAATTTCTACATTTTACCCTTACCCTAACCATAACCAGAACCCTAACAGTAACCCTACTCTAACCCTAACCCTAACCCTAACCGTAACCTTACTCTAAACCGAACACTGACCCTGAACCTGGCTTTGACCTTGACTCTGACCCCAACCTAACGCTAATTTTGACCCTGATCATGACCTTGAACATAACCATGACCCTGACACTGACCTTGAGGTTGACACTGACCTTGAACCTGAACCTAAACCTAACCCTAACCGTAACTGTAACCCTAACCCTAGCTCTGCATTTGAGCCTTACAAGAACCTTAACCATAACGCTAAACGTAATCCTACCCTAACCCTAACCCTAACTCGAACCTTACTCTAACCGGAACACTGACCCTGACCTTGTCTTTGACCTTGACCCTGACCCAGTCCACAATGCTAACCATGACCCTGACCATGACCTTGAATGTAACCATGACACTGACCATGACCTTGACGCTGACCCTGACCCTAAACCTAACCCTAACCCTAACTGTAACCTTAACCCTAGGTCTGCATTTAACCCTTACCCTAACCTTAACCATAACCTTAACCGTAACCCTACCCTAACCCTTACCCTAACTCTAACCATACTCTAACCCGAACACTGACCCTAACCCAGGCTTTGACCTTGACCCTGACCCTGACCCGAATGCTAACCAAAACACTGACCCTGACCTTGACCGTACACGTTACCCTGATCCTGACCTTGATGCTGACCCTGACCTTGACCGTGACCCAAACCCTAACTCTAACCCTAGCTTTGCCTTGAACCCTTACCCTAACCTTAACCATAACCCTAACAGTAACCCTACCCTAACTCTAACGTAAATCAAACCCAAATACAGACCTGACACTTGCTTTGACCTTGATCCTTACCCAGACACTCACGCTAACCATGACCCTGACCCTGACCTTGACCATAACCATGACCCTTACCCTGACCTTGAAGCTGACCCTGACCTTGAACCTGACCCCAAACCTACACCTAACCCTAACTCTAACCCTAACCCCAGCTCTGCATTTAACCCTTACCCTAACCATAACCAGAACCCTAACAGTATACCTACCCTAACCCTAACCCTAACCCTAACCTTACTCTAACCGGAACACTGACCCTAACCCTGGATTTGACCTTAACTCTGACCAAGAACCTAACGCTAATTTTGACCCTGATCATGACCTTGAACGTAACCATGACCCTGACACTGACCTTGAGGCTGACCCTGACCTTGACCCTGACCCTAAACCTAACCCTAACCGTAACTGTAACCCTAACCCTAGCTCTGCATTTAACCCTTATACTAACCTTAACCATAATGCTAACCGTAAACCTACCCTAACCCTAACCCTAACCCTAACTCTAACCTTACTCTAAACCGACAACGGACCCTGACCCTGTCTTTGACATTGACCCTGACCCTGACCCTAACGCTAACCATGACCCTGACACTGACCTTGACCATAGCCATGACCCTGACCCTGACCTTTTCGCTGACCCAGATCTTGACCCTGACCCTAAACCTAAACCTAACTCTAAACCTAAACCTAGCTCTGCATTTAACCGTTACGCTAACCTTAACCATAACACTAACCGTAACCCTACCCTAACCCTAACTCTAACCTTACTCTAACCCAAACGCTGACCCTGACCCAGGCTTTCACCTTGACCCTGACCGAGACCCAAACGCTAACCATGACCCTGACACTTACCCTGACCGTAACCATGACCCTGACCCTGAATTTTACGCTGACCCTGACCTTGACCCTGATCCTAACACTAACCCTAACTCTAACCCTAACCCTAGCTCGGCATTTAACCCTTACCCTAACCTAACCATAACCCTAACCGGAACCCTACCCTCACCCTAAACATAACCTTACTCTAACTCGAACACTGACCCTGATCCTGCCTTTGACCTTGACCATGACCCTGACCAGAACGCTAACCATGACCCAGAACCTGACCTTGACCGTAACCATGACCCTGATCCTGACCTTGATGCTGACCCTAAACTTGACCCTGACCCTAACCCTAAATCCACTGTAACCCTAACCCTAGCTCTGCGTTTAACTTTACCCTACCTTAACCATAACTCTAACCCTAACAATACCCTAGATCGATCCCTAACCCTAACCTTACTCTAACTGGAACACTGACCCTGACCAGGTTTTGACCTTGACCTTGACCCAGACCATAAGCTAACCATGACCCTGATCCTGACCTTGACCTTAACCATGACCCTGACCCTGACCTTGATGCTGACCCTGTCCTTGACCGTGACTATAACCCTAACCCTAACTCTAACCCTAACCTTAGCTCTGCATTTAATCCTTACCGTAACCATAACCATAACCATAACCCTAACACTACCCTAAACCTTAGCCTAACTCTAACCTTACTCTAACCCGAACACTGACCCTAACCCAGGCTTTGACCTTGACCTTGACCCTGACGCGAACGCTAACCAAAAGCCTGACCCTGACCTTGACCATACCGATGACCCTGACGCGGACCTTGACACTGACCAGACCTTGACCCTGACCCTAACCCTAACCCTAACTCTAACCCTAACCCTAGCTCTGCATTTAACCCTTACCCTAACTTTAACCATACCGCTAACCGAAACCCTACCCTCACTGTAACTCTAACATTACTCTAACCCGAACACTGACTCTGAGCCAGGTTTGACCTTGACGCTGACCCTGACCTTGAATGTAATCATGACCACAACCCTGACCTTTACCCTGATCATAACACTAACCCTAAGTCTAACCCTAACCCAGGCTCTACATTTAACCCTTACCCTAACCATAACCAGAACCCTAACAGTAACCCTACCTTAACCCTAACCCGTAACCCTAACCCTAACCTTACTCTAACCCGAACACTGACCCTGACCCTGGCTTTGACCTTGACTCTGACCCAGAACCTAACGCTAATTTTGACCCTGATCATGACCTTGAACGTAACCATGACCCTGACACGGACCTTGAGGCTGACCCTGACCCTAAACCTAACCCTAACCGTAACTGTAACCCTAACCCTAGATCTGCATTTAACCCTCACGCTAACCTTAACCATAACGCTAACTATAACACTACCCTAACCCTAACGGTAACCTTATTCTAACCCGAACACTGACCCTGACCCTGCGTTTGACCTTGACCCTGACCCTGACGCTAATGCATACCATGACCGTGATCCTGCCCTTGACCGTAACCATGATCTTACGCTGACCTTGACGCTGACCCAGACCTTGACCCTGACTCTAACCCTATCGCTAAATCTAACCAAAAACCTAGCTCTACATTTGACCTTTACCCTACCTTAACGATAACCCTAACCGTAACCCAACCCTAACTCGATCCCTAACCCTAACCTTACTGTAACTCAAACACTGACCCTGACCCTGGTTTGTCCTTGACTCTGACCCAGGCCCTAAGGCAAAGCATGACTCTGACCATGACCTTGAATGTAACCATGACCCTGACCCTGACCTTGACGCTGAGCCTAATCTTGACCCTGACCCTAAACCTAACCCTAACCCTAACTGTAACCCTAACCCTAGCTATTCATTTAACCCTTACCCTAACATTAACCATAACCCTAACTGTATCCCTACCCTAACCCTAAACCTAACCCTAACTCTACCCTTACACTAAACCGACCACTGACACTGACCCTGTCTTTGACCTTGACCCTGACCCTGACCCTAACGCTAACCATGACCCTGACCTTGACCCTGACCTTGAAGCTGACCATGTCCTTGACCTTGACCCTGACCCTAACCCTAAACCTAACTCTAAACCTAATCCTAGCTCTGCATTTAACCGTTACGCTAACCTTAACCATAATCCTAACCGTAACCCTACTCTAACCCTAACTCTAACCTTACTCTAACTCGAACACTGACCCTGACCCAGGCTTTCACCTTGACCCTGACCAAGACCAAAACGCTAACCACGACCCTGACACTGACCCTGACCCTAACGCTAACCATGACCCTGACCCTGACCTTGACCCTGAACTTGACACTGACCCTGACCTTGACCCTGACCCTAACCCTAACCATAACTCTAACCCTAACCATAGCTCTGCATTTAAACCTTACCCTAACCTTAACCATAACCCTAACCGTAACCCTACTCTAACCCTAATCCTACCCTTACTCTAACTCGAACACTGACCCTGATCCTGCCTTTGACCTTGACCGTGACCCTGACCCGAACGCTAACCATGACCCAGACCCTGACCTTGACCCTGACCCTGGCCTTGACACTGACCCTGTCCTTAACCGTGACTCTAACTCTAACCCTAACTCTAACCCTAACCCTAGCTCTGCATTTGACCTTTACCCTACCTTAACCATAACCCTAACTGTAACCCTACCCTAACTCGATCCCTAACCGTAACCTTACTCTAACTCAAACACTGACCCTGACCCTGGTTTGACCTTGACTCTAACCCAGACCATAAGGCTAACCATGACTCTGATCATGACGTTGAATGTAACCATGACCCTAACCCTGACCTTGACGCTGACCCAAGTCGTGACCCTGACCATAAACCTAACCCTAACCCTAACTGTAATCCTAACTCTAGCTCTCCATTTAAACATTACCGTAAACTTAACCATAACCCTAACTTATCCCTACCCTAACCCTTACCCTAACTCTAACCTTACTCTAACCCGAACACTGACCCTAACCCAGGCTTTGACCTTGACCCTGACCCTGACCAGAATGCTAACCAAAATATGACCCTGACCTTGACCATACCCATGACTCCTACCCTGACCTTGATGCTGAACCTGACCTTGACCGTGACAATAACCCTAACTCTAACCCTAACCCTAGCTCTATATTGAACCCTTACCCTAACCTTAACCATAACCCTAGGAGTAACCCTACCCTAACCCTAACGTTACTCAAACCCAAACACAGACCCTGACCCTTGCTTTGACCTTGAGTCTTACCCAGACCCTATGCTAACCATGACCCTGACCCTGACCTTGACCGTAACCATGACCCTTACCCTGACCTTGAAGCTGACCCTGACCTTGACCCTGCCCCAAACCTAACCCTAATCCTAACTCTAACCCTAACCCTAGCTCTGCATTTAAACCTTACTCTAACCTTAACCATACCGCTAACCGAAACCCTACCCTACCCGTAAATCTAACCTTACTCTAACCTGAACACTGCCCCTGAACCTGGTTTGACCTTGACCCTGACCCTGACATTGAATGTAACCATGACCCCGACCCTGACCTTGACCCTGATCATAACGCTAACCCTGAGTCTAACCCTAACCCAAGTTCTGCATTTAACTCTTACCCTACACCATAACCAGAACCCTAACAGTAAGCCTACCCTACCCTAACCCTAACCCTAACCCTAACCCTAACACTAACCTTACTCTAAGCCGAACACTGACCCTGACCCTGGCTTTGACCTTGAATCTGACCCAGAACCTAACGCTAAATTTGACCCTGATCATGACCTTGAACGAAACCTTGACCCTGACACTGACCTTGAGGCTGACCCTGACCTTGACCCTGAAACTAAACCTAACCCTAACCGTAACTGTAACCCTAACCCTAGCTCTGCATTTAGCACTTACGCTAACCTTAAGCATAAGGCTAACCGTAACACTACCCTAACCCTAACCCTAACCCTAACTCGAACCTTACTCTAACCGGAACACTGACCCTGACCCTGTCTTTGAACTTGACCCTGACCCAGACCCTAACGCTAACCATGACCCTACCATGACCTTGAATGTAAGCATGACACTGACCATGAACTTGACGGTGACCCTGACCCTGACCCTAAACCTAACCCTAACTGTAACCTTAACCCTAGGTCTGCATTTAACCCTTACCCTAACGTTACCCATACCCTAACCGTACCCCTACCCTAATGCTAACTGTAACATTATTCTAACCCGAACACTCATCCTGACTCTGCGTTTGACCTTCAACCTGACCCTGACCCTAACGCTAACCATGACCGTGATCCTGACCTTGACAGTAACCATGACCTTATGCTGACCTTGACGCTGACCCAGACCTTGACTCTAACCCTAACCCTAACCCTAACTCTAACCCTAACCATAGCTCTGCATTTAACCTATACCATATCTTAACCATAACCCTAACCATAACCCTACCCTAACTCGATCCCTAACCCTAACCTTACTCTAACTCGAACACTGGGCCTGACCCGGGTTTGGAACTTGACCCTGACCCAGACTCTAAGGCTAACCATGACCCTGACCATGACCTTGAATGTAACCATGACCCTGACCGTGACCTTGACGCTGACCATAACCTTGACCCTGACCCTAAACCTAACCATAACCCTAATTGTAACCCTAACCCTAGCTCTGCTTTTAACCCTTACCCTAACATTAACCATAACCCTAACCATATCACTACCCTAACCGTAAACCTAACCCTAACCCTAACTGTAATCCTAACTCTAGCTCTCCATTTAAACATTACCGTAAACTTAACCATAACCCTAACTTATCCCTACCCTAACCCTTACCCTAACTCTAACCTTACTCTAACCCGAACACTGACCCTAACCCAGGCTTTGACCTTGACCCTGACCCTGACCAGAACGCTAACCAAAATCTGACCCTGACCTTGACCATACCCATGACTCCTACCCTGACCTTGATGCTGAACCTGACCTTGACCGTGACGCTAACTCTAACCCTAACCCTGGCTCTAACCTTATTGTAAACCGACCACTGACCCTGACCCTGTCTTTGACATTGACCCTGACCCTGACCCTAACGCTAACCATGACCCTGACCCTGACCTTGACCATAACCATGACCGTGACCCTGACCTTGACGCTGCCCCTGACCTTGACCCTAACCCTAAACCTAACCCTAGCTATGCATTTAACCGTTACACTAACCTTAACCATAACCCTAACAGTAACCCTACCTTAACCCTAACTCTAACCTTACTCTAACCCGAACACTGACCCTGACCCAGGCTTTCACCTTTACCCTGACCGAGACCCAAACACTAACCATGACCCTGACACTGACCCTGACCTAACCATGACCCTGACCCAGAATTTGACGCTGACCCTGACATTGACCCTGACGCTATCCCTAACCCTAACCTTAGCTCTGCATTAAACTTTACCCTATCTTAACCATAACTCTAACCGTAACCCTACCCTAACTCTATCCCTAACCCAAACCTTACTCTAACCCGAACACTGACCCTGACCCAGGCTTTCACCTTGACCCTGACGGAGACCCAAACTCTAACTGTGGGGCGCGGTGTCAACGCCATTTACAAGTTGGCGCCTGTTTCCGGCTTTGCCTAGAGCAGCTAACAAGTTCAGCGCACGCGCAATTGTCCGTTGCCCTGTGGCGCGAGCATGCAAACGAAGGGTCCTGCTATGGACTAATGCTTTGGTGGCTCGACAGCTGAGCGGCCTATCCCAGCTTAGGGGTTGTGCTTCTGGGGTATATAGCAGCATGCGCGCAGCCGGGCTGGGTCTTCCGCATCATGTAAGTCTAAAGGGAATCCCATTAAAGCACAGTCAGAAGAACTCCGGTTGCCGCGTCTTCCTTGCAGGCGAGGCGGGCGCGACATCTAACCATAACCCAGACCCTGACTTTGACGGTACACATGACACTGACCCTGACCTTGACGCTGACCCTGACATTGACCGTGACCCTAAACCTAACTCTAATCCTAACCCTAGCTCTGCATTGAACACTTACCCTAACCTTAACCATAAACCTAACATTAACCCTACCCTAACCCTAACGTTACTCAAACACAAAACAGACCCTTTCCCTTGCTTTGACCTTGAGTCTTACCCAGACTCTAACGCTAACCATGACCCTGACCCTGACCTTGACCGTAACCATGACCCTTACCCTGACCTTAAAGCTGACCCTGACCTTGACCCTGACGTCAAACCTAACCCTAACCCTAACTCTAACCCTAACCGTAGCTCTGCATTGAACCCTTACACTTACCTTAACAATTCCGCTAACCGAAACCCTACCCTAACCATTACTCTAACATTACTCTAACCCGAACACTGACCCTGAACCTGGTTTGACCTTGACCCTGACCCTGACTTTGAATGTAACCATGACCCCGACCCTTACCTTGACCCTGATCATAACGCTAACCCTAAGTCTAACCCTAACCCAAGCTCTACATTCAACCCTTACCCTAACCAAACCAGAACCCTAACAGTAACACTACCCTAACCATAACCCTAACCCTAACCTTACTTTAACCCGAACACTGACCCTGACCCTGTCGTTGACCTTGACCCTGACACAGACCCTAATGCTAACCATGACCCTGACCATGACCTTGAATGTAACCATGACACTGACCATTACCTTGACGCTGACCCTGACCGTAAACCTAACCCTAACCCAAACATTAACCTTAACCCTTGGTATGTATTTAACACTTACACTAACCTTAACCATAACCCTAACCGTACCACTAGCATAACCATAACTCTAACCTTAATCTAACCCAAACACTGACCCTGACCCAGGTTTTGCGCTTGACCCTGATCCAGACCCTAAAGCTAACCATGACCCTGATCCTGACTTTGACCTTAACCATGACTCTGACCCTGACCTTGAAGCTGACACTGACCTTGACCGTGACCCTATCCCTAACCCTAACTCTACCCCTAACCTTAGCTCTGCATTTAACCCTTACCGTAACCTTAACCATAACCCTAACCGTAACCCTACCCTAACCCTTACCTTAACTCTAACCTTACTCTAACCCGAACACTGACCCTAACCCAGGCTTTGACCATGACCCTGACCCTGACCCGAACGCTAACCAAAACCGTCACCCTGACCTTGACCATACCCATGACTCCTACCCTGACCTTGACGCTGACACTGACCTTGACCGTGACCCTATCCCTAACTCTAACCCTAACCCTAGCTCTGCATTGAACCCTTACCCTAACCTTAACCATAACCCTAACAGTAACCCTACCCTATCCCTAACGTTACTCAAACCCAAACACAGACGTTGACCCTTCCTTTGACCTTGAGTCTTACCCAGACACTAACGCTAACCAATACCCTGATCCTGACCTTGCCCGTAACCATGACCCTTACACTGAATTTGAAGCTGACCCAGACCTTGACCCTGACCCCAAACCTAAGCCTAACCCTAACTCTGACCCTAACCCTAGCTCTGCATTGAACCCTTACCCTAACCTTAACCATAACCCTAACCCTAACCCTACCCTAACCCTAACTGTAACCTTATTCTAACCCGAACACTGACCCTGACCTTGCCTTTGACCTTGAGCCTGAACCTGACCCTAACGCTAACCATGACCCTGACCCGGAACTTGACCATAACCATGATGCTGACCCTGACCTTGACCCTGACCCTAACCCTAAACCTAACTCTAAACCTAACCCTAGCTCTGCATTTAACCGTTACGCTAACCTTAACCATAACCCTAACCATAACCCTACCCTAACCCTAACTATAACCTTACTCTAACCCGAACACTGACCCTGACCCAGACTTTCAACTTGACCCTGACCGAGACCCAAACGCT
This sequence comes from Microcebus murinus, assembly GCF_040939455.1. Lineage (NCBI taxonomy): Eukaryota > Metazoa > Chordata > Mammalia > Primates > Cheirogaleidae > Microcebus > Microcebus murinus. Next base: position 1,997,830 of record NC_134126.1, read on the forward strand.
AACCATGATTCTGACACTGACACTGACCGTAACCATGACCCTGACCCTAAATTTGTCACTGACCCTGACCTTGACCCTGACCCTAAACCTAACCCTAACTATAACCCTAACCCTAGCTCTGCATTTAACCTTTACCCTATCTTAACCATAACCCTAACCGTAACCCTACCCTAACTCGATCCCTAACCATAACAGTACTCTAACCCGAACACTGACGCTGACCCTGCCTTTGACCTTGACTCTGACCCAGAACCTAACGCTAATTTTGACCCTGATCATGACCTTGAACGTAACCATGACCCTGACACTGAAATTGAGGCTGACCCTGACCTTGACCCGGACCCTAAACCTAACCCTAACCCTAACTGTAACCCTAACCCTAGCTCTGCATTTAACACTTACCCTAACATTAACCATAACCCTAACCGTATCCCTACCCTAACCCTAACCCTAACCCAAACTCGAACCTTACTCTAACCAGACCACTGACCCTGACCCTGTCTTTGACCTTGACCCTGACCCAGACCTAACGCTAACCATGACCCTGACCATGAACTTGAATGTAACCATGACACTGACCATGACCTTGACGCTGACCCTGACCCTAAAACTAACCCTAACCCTAACTGTAACCTTAACCCTAGGTCTGCATTTAACCCTTACTCTAACCATATCCATAACCCTAACTGTAACCCTACCCTAACCCTAACTGCAACCTTACTGTAACCGGAACACTGACCCTGAGCTTGCGTATGACCTTGACCATGACCCTGACCTTCACGCTAACCATGACCGTGATCCTGACCTTGACCGTTACCATGACCCTGACGCTGACCTTGACGCTGACCCAGACCTTGACCCTGACCGTAAACATAACCCTAACTCTAACCCTACCCTAGCTCTGCATTTAACCTTTACCCTATCTTAACCATAACTCTAACCGTAACCCTACCATAACTCTATCCCTAATTCTAACCTTACAGTAACCCGAACACTGACTCGGACCTTGCCTTTGACCTTGACCCTGACCCTGACCCTAATGCTACCATGACCGTGATCCTGACCTTGACTGTAACCATGACCCAGACCATGACCTTGACGCTGACCCTGACCTTGACCCTGAACCTAACACTAACCCTAACGCTAACCCTAACCCTAGCTCTGCATTTGACCTTTACCCTCCCTTACCCATAACCCTAACCGTAACCTACCCTAACTCGATCCCTAACCCGAACCTTACTCTAACTCAAACACTGACCCTGACCCTGGTTTGACCTTGACTCTAACCCAGACCCTAAGGCTAACCATGACTCTGAACATGACCTTGAATGTAACCATGACCCTGACCCTGACCTTGACGCTGACCCTAATCTTGACCCTGACCCTAAACCTAACCGTAACCCTAACTGTAACCCTAACCCTAGCTCTGCTTTTAACCCTTACCATAAGATTAACCATAACCTTAACCATATCCCTACCCTAACCCTAAACGTAACCCTAACTCTAACCTTACTCTAAACCGAACACTGACCCTGACCCTGTCTTTGAAATTGATCCTGACACTGACCCTCACGCTATCCATGACCCTGACCCTGACCTTGACCATAACGATGACCCTGACGCTGACCTTGAAGCTGACCCTGACCTTGACCCTGACCCTAACCCTAAACCTAACTCTAAACCTAAACCTAGCTCTGCATTTAACTGTTACGCTAACCGTAACCCTAACCCTAAAAGTAACCCTACCCTAACCCTAACTCTAACCTTACTCTAACCCAAACACTGACCCTGACACAGGCTTTCACCTTTACTCTGACCGAGACCCAAATGCTAACCATGACCCTGACACTTGACCCTGACCGTAACCATGACCCTGACCCTGAATTTGACGCTGATCCTGACCTTGACCTTTACCCTAACCCTAACCCTAACTCTAACCCTAACCCTAGCTCTGCATTTAACCTTTACCCGATCTTAACCATAACCCTAACCGTAACCCTACCCTAACTCGATCCCTAACCCTAACCTTACTCTCACCCGAACACTGAACCAGACCCTGCCTTTGACCTTGACCCTGACCCTTACCCTAACGCTAACCATGACCGTGATCCTGACCTTGACCGTAACCATGACCCTGACCCAGAAATGACGCTGACCCAGACCTTGACCCTGACCCTAACCCTAACGCTAAATCTAACCCTAACCCTAGCTCTGCATTTGACCCTTACCCTACCATAACCATAACCCTAACCTTAACCCTACCCTAAATTGATGTCTAACCCTAACCTAACTCTAACTCGAACACTGACCCTGACCATGGTTTGACCTTGACTCTGACACAAACCCTAACGCTAACCATGACCCTGATCATGACCGTGAATGTAACCATGACCCTGACCCTGACCTTGACGCTGAACCTATTCTTGACCCTGACCCTAAACCTAACCTTAACCCTAACTGTAACCCTAACCCTAGCTCTGCATTTAACCTTTCCCCTAACATTAACCATAACCCTAACAATATCCCTACCCTAACCCTAAACCTAACCCTAAATCTACCCTTACTCTAAACCGACCACTGACCCTGACCCTGTCTTTGACCTTGATCATGACCCTGACCCTAACGCTAGCCATGACCCTGACCCTTACCTTGACGCTGACCTTCGCGGGTCCAGCCGTGGAGGCGTATCTTGTGTGAGTGTGAGTGAGTGAGTGTGAGTGTGAGTGTGTGTGTGTGTGTTGTCTGTGTGTCTGTGTGTGTAGAGAGACAGCCCCCCACCCCGGTCCGCCCATCCCTGCCCGCCCCACCCCGCCCCGCCCGTCACCCCGGTCCCGTCCCTCGGAGCCCGACCAACCCGGCCCGCAAACTCAACAGGCCCCCAAGGGGCCTGGGGTGGGAGGAGGCGGCAGGGAAGCGCAGAGAGGCTCGGCTTCTTGAGCGGGGCAGGGGTGCCCTCCGCCGTCTACGGCCACACCACCGCGAACGCGCCCCATCTCGTCTGATCTCGGAAGCTAAGCAGGGTCGGGCCTGGGAATACTGGGTGCCGTAGACTTCTTCTTCTTTTTTTGGCCTCTTGTTCTGTCCCCTTTCTGGGAGCGCCACGAAGGCCCGGGATGGGGGTCACCAACACCCTCAGCGCCCGCTGCGGTGCCTGGAGCCCCAGCCCGCACCCTGGTGCCTCCTCTCGTCCCGAGCCACGACACCGCCGCCACGCGGCAGCATGCGTGGCATCTGGACTGTCAGGTCTCAGACCAAAAGTCTGCTCTGTGGGAACCGACACGCTAGAGGAAACCTTGAGAGTCTAAGAGGGGAGGGAGTTGCAGAAGAAGGCCAGGATGTGATTTTGAGGGAGTATGTGACCAGAACTCCTCCCGTGGGGTTTGGGGTTCTATGGGCTACACGTAGGAATCTTTGGTGGTGGCACCTGATGATGGGGGATCCGGAGTCACATCCAGACATGCTCCACAGGCCTCCTTTTACTTTTCTCTTCGGATTCATTATTTTTAAAAAGGGTCTCTTATCTCTATTAGTGCATTTTCTTTTCTCTCTGTTTTCAAGCAGATGATGGGAGTCCAAGTATTAAGGTGACATGTGTTGCCCGTGCCCCCCTCCCCCCTGTGTTCTTATTCATTTACCTCTCATGTTGTTCCAGCGTATTGTGGGGGTACCAATGTTAAGGTCGGGTACATCGCCCTCTCCCCGCCTCCCCCCTCGGGTCAGAGCTTCAAGTGCGCCCATCCCCCAGTGGGTGCGCACCCACCCCATTCCTAATGGAAGTGTATGTCCATCCCCTCCCCACGCCCGCCCGACACCCACCCGATGAAGGTGATTCCTCTGTGTCCACTTAGGTGTCCATCGGTTCGTACCCATTTGCTGGTGATCGCGAACACGAGGTGCTCGTGTCTCCATTCTTGGGATACTTGGCTTACTGGAACGGGTTCCAGCTCTGGCCAGGAGAACCACGAGAGGTGCCCTCTCACCGCTGCTCCTCATAGCCGAATAGCACTCCGTGGTGTCCACGCGCCACATTTTATTTACGCACTCGTGGGTGGATGGGCACTCGGGTCGCTTCCAAGTCTTTGCGATTGTGACTTGTGCCCTGACTCTAACCCTAACCCTTACCCAGCCAGTCTCCTCCACGGCCCCTGCCTGACTGACTCCTTCCCGCCCGGCCTGTCACCTGTCACGGTCCTCTGCCCCTGCCTGACACGCTCCTCCCCGCCCGGCCTGTCACCTCGGCCCATGCCTGACACGCTCCTCCCCGCCCGGGCTGTCACCGTCCTCGGCCCCTGCCTGACGGGGCTCCTCCGTCGCCTGGGCCTTCCAAGGGCTTGGTGTGGACGCTGGTTCCAGGACGCCCTCCCAGGAAGCCGGTAGCAGGGCGGCCGCGGCGTCTCCCGCAACCCAACCGTCCGACGGCCGGCCGGCCGGCCGCCCGTCCCTAAGTGGCCTGCGGGGGACATGCTCCCGCTGTGCCGTGGGGGCCCAGCCTGGTGTCTTCTCTGAGGCCCCGCGGCTGCCGCTCCCCGCAAGGGGAGAGCCGCGGAGGTGGGGACCGCCTCCTCATGGGGACGTACACCCAGCTCTCCACGTCGGATTCCGGGGCTCTCTGTCCTGCCAGAAGGCCCAGCTGGCCTGCGGGTCCTTAGAGTGGCAAAAACATCCGAAAACTGAGATTGAGGGTCTGGTGGGTGTCTGCACTTTTGTGCTGGGCACCCCAGGGAGGCCCGGGGGCTGGCTGGACAACGCGGTCTGCTGGGCTGGGGGGGGGGTTTGGAGGAGCAACTGATGCCCTTTGCACTTTGGGTAGCAAGTGTCTGAGGTGTCTCTGGGCCCTGCGCCATGTGGGGGCGGGGGCGGGGGCGGGGTGGGAGGAGGAGGAGGAGGAGGAGGACGAGGAGGAGGAGGAGGCGGGAAGGGCTGTGGCCTGCAGTCGTGTTCCCCGGGGTGGCACGGCATGTGGCTTCTTCCACAGGCTGCTTGGCCTGGGCTCCCTGCACCTGGGCCTTTGGAGGACTGGCCCTGTGCTTGCCAACACTTCCTGCAGGGACCCAGAGCTGGGAGGTTGCATCTCTCAGCCCTGGGTCGGGCAGAGCCCCAGCGGGCCATGCCCACAAGCTCTCTCAGCACGGGTCCCCCAGAAGGCTCCTTTGGGACCAGGATTCTCTTGTGGGTGACTCTTTAAGGTCTGGCCCCTGGATGGAGGGGCACCAGGAGTAGAGGAGCAGGAAGGGGAAGGGGGTGGCCATGCCAGGGGACACTTTCAGGCCAAGTCCCAGCTTCAGTCTGATCCTCCTAGGAACCCCGGGGTGTACATCACACCTCCTGGTTGCCCCGCTCTGAGACAAGGAGCCGGGCTTCGCATTCCCACAGCAGCCAGTCGTGGGCTGAGGACACCTGGGGCGTTGGGAACTCCCTGGCTTCTCCTTGGATTAACATCTGGAGCTGCTTGGGAATCGTGCCACCACACACACCCGAGTGCAGGTGTCTTCTGCACAGACTGCGGGCCTCGCTCTTCTGAATGCCGCTAGCTCGCCACCCACCCACGGGTGACCCTGGTCAGGGTACTTTCTCTCAGGGGCAGACTCTGATCCGGGCGGGCTACCGGTGTCTCTGTTTGCTCCTTTCTTTCTTCCATTTCGGGAAAGGCTTCCTTACTGGGTGTGGAAATCTCCAATGCCTTTCCTCGCCTATTCTGTCAGCTTTCAAATTCTCTTTCAGTTGCCACCCTCACAGATGGATTAGGAAACTCTTTCCGGTGCACTCATTAGTGAAATGACCTCAATGACGCTGGAATCCAATATCTAGTCGCCGATTTTTAGCGAGTCCACACGCCAGGGTGGTTGGGGTCCAATGCAGCCCCTGCCAGGCCCAGGCCCCTTGGACTGGGCCACAGGAGGACACAGAGGAGCGTCCCGGCCCCCACGGTAGCGTTGCCGGCAGTTCTCCAAGGGCTTGGGGGTTTTCCAGAGGGAGGAGATGGAGGGGACTGATTTCTTCAGCGCCCCACAAACCACGCCACCCCACCCCACCCATGGGACACATCCCGAGAGAGAGAGAGAGAGAGAGAGAGAGAGAGAGAGAGAGAGAGAGAGACGCCCCATACACTCGCTCCCCTCCCCCGTGCGCTGTGCCCCAGCCCTGGCCCGGGGGAATAGGCGGCCGCCCGGCCACAGGGCGCGGGGCGCAGCTGAAAGGGGTTGTGGGGAGGGCGGCCCCTGGCTGGGGTCAAAGGGCGAGCGCCCCGCCCGCCCGCCCGTGCGCAGTCAGCGCGCTGGGGGTGGGGGCGGGGAGGTGAAGGAGGCCAGGCGAGGAGAGGAGGGGGGCTGGAAGGTCTCCACCTTGGCGGGTCCAGCCGTGGAGGCGCATCTTGTGTGAGTGTGAGTGAGTGAGTGAGTGTGAGTGTGAGTGTGTGTGTATAGAGAGACAGCCCCCAACCCCGGCCCGCCGCTCCCTGCCCGCCCCGCCTGTCACCCCCGCCCGCCGGACCCGGCCGGCGAACTCAACAGGCCCGGCCCGGCGCGGGTCAGCGCCGGCGCGGGGCCTGGGGCGGGAGGAGGCGGCGGGGAAGCGCAGAGAGGCTCGGCTTCTTGAGCGGGGCAGGGGCGCCCTCCGGCGTCCACGGCCACACCACCCTGAACGCGCCCGATCTCCTCTGGTCTCGGAAGCTAAGCAGGGTCGGGCCTGGTTAGAACTTGGATGGGAGACCGCCCGGGAATACCGGGTGCCTTAGGCTTCTTCTTCTTCTTTTTTTTTTTTTTTTGCCTCTGGTTCTGTCGCGTTTCTGGGAGTGCGGGGGCGGCCCGGGGTGGGGGTGACCCCCACCCTCAGCGCCCACCGCGGTGCCTGGCGCCCCAGCCCGCACCGTGGGGCCTCCTCTTGTCCCGAGCCGCGACACCGCCGCCACGCGGCAGCATGCGTGGCTTCTGGACTGTCAGGTCTCAGACCAAAGGTCTGCTCTGTGGGAACCGACACGCTGGAGGAAACCTTGAGAGTCTGAGAGGGGAGGGAGTTCCCGAAGAAGGCCAGGATGTCATTTTGAGGGAGTATGTGACCAGAACTCCTCCCGTTGCTTTTGGGGTTCTATGGGCTACACGTAGGAATCTCTGGTGGTGGCACCTGATGTTGGGGGATCCGGAGTCACACCCAGACCTGCTCCACAGGCCTCCTTTTACTTTTCTCTTCGGATTCGTTATTTTTTTATTTATTTATTTATTTATTTATTTATTTATTTATTTATTTATTTTTTTTTTTTTTTTTTGAGACAGAGTCTCGGTTTGTTGCCCAGGCTAGAGTGAGTGCCGTGGCGTCAGCCTAGCTCACAGCAACTTCAAACTCCTGGGCTGGAGTGATCCTTCTGCCTCAGCCTCCCGGGTAGCTGGGACTACAGGCATGTGCCACCATGCCCAGCTAATTTTTTATATATATATATATATCAGTTGGCCAATTAATTTCTTTCTATTGATAGTAGAGACGGGGTCTCGCTCTTGCTCAGGCTGGTTTTGAACTCCTGACCTTGAGCAATCCACCCGCCTCGGCCTCCCAAGAGCTAGGATTACAGGCGTGAGCCACAGCGCCCGGCCGGATTCATTATTTTTAAAAAGTGTCTCTTATCTCTATTATTGCATTTTCTTTTCTCTCTCTTTTCAAGCAGATGATGGGAGTCCAAGTATTAAGGTGACATGTGTTGCCCGTGCCCCCCTCTCCCACCCCCGTGTTCTTATTCATTTACCTCTCATGTTGTTCCAGCGTATTGTGGGGGTACCAATGTTAAGGTCGGGTGCGTTGCCCTCTCCCAGCCTCCCCCCTCGGGTCAGAGCTTCAAGTGCGCCCATCCCCCAGTCGGTGCGCACCCACCGCATTCCTAATGGATGTGTATGCCCATCCCCTCCCCACACCCGCCCGACACCCACCCGATGAAGGTGATTCCTCTGTGTCCACTTAGGTGTCCATCAGTTCGTACCCATTTGCTGGTGAGCGTGAGCACGTGGTGCTCGTGTGTCCATTCTTGGGATACTTGGCTTACTGGAACGGGTTCCAGCTCTGGCCAGGAGAACCACGAGAGGTGCCCCCTCACCGCTGCTCCTCATAGCCGAATAGCACTCCGTGGTGTCCACGCGCCACATTTCATTTACGCACTCGTGGGTCGATGGGCACTCGGGTCGCTTCCAGGTCTTTGCGATTGTGACTTGTGCCCTGACTCTAACCCTAACCCTTACCCAGCCCGTCTCCTCCACGGCCCCTGCCTGACTGACTCCTTCCCGCCCGGCCTGTCACCTGTCACCGTCCTCTGCCCCTGCCTGACACGCTCCTCCCCGCCCGGGCTGTCACCGTCCTCGGCCCCTGCCTGACGGGGCTCCTCCGTCGCCTGGGCCTTCCAAGGGCTTGGTGTGGACGCTGGTTCCAGGACGCCCTCCCAGGAAGCCGGTAGCAGGGCGGCTGCGGCGTCTCCCGCAACCCAACCGTCCGACGGCCGGCCGGCCGGCCGCCCGTCCCTAAGTGGCCTGCGGGGGACGTGCTCCCGCTGTGCCGTGGGGGCCCAGCCTGGTGTCTTCTCTGAGGCCCCGCGGCTGCCGCTCCCCGCAAGGGGAGAGCCGCGGAGGTGGGGACCGCCTCCTCATGGGGACGTACACCCAGCTCTCCACGTCGGATTCCGGGGCTCTCTGTCCTGCCAGAAGGCCCAGCTGGCCTGCGGGTCCTTAGAGTGGCAAAAACATCCGAAAACTGAGATTGAGGGTCTGGTGGGTGTCTGCACTTTTGTGCTGGGCACCCCAGGGAGGCCCGGGGGCTGGCTGGACAACGCGGTCTGCTGGGCTGGGGGGGGGTTTGGAGGAGCAACTGATGCCCTTTGCACTTTGGGTAGCAAGTGTCTGAGGTGTCTCTGGGCCCTGCGCCATGTGGGGGCGGGGGCGGGGGCGGGGTGGGAGGAGGAGGAGGAGGAGGAGGACGAGGAGGAGGAGGCGGGAAGGGCTGTGGCCTGCAGTCGTGTTCCCCGGGGTGGCACGGCATGTGGCTTCTTCCACAGGCTGCTTGGCCTGGGCTCCCTGCACCTGGGCCTTTGGAGGACTGGCCCTGTGCTTGCCAACACTTCCTGCAGGGACCCAGAGCTGGGAGGTTGCATCTCTCAGCCCTGGGTCGGGCAGAGCCCCAGCGGGCCATGCCCACAAGCTCTCTCAGCACGGGTCCCCCAGAAGGCTCCTTTGGGACCAGGATTCTCTTGCGGGTGACTCTTTAAGGTCTGGCCCCTGGATGGAGGGGCACCAGGAGTAGAGGAGCAGGAAGGGGAAGGGGGTGGCCATGCGAGGGGACACTTTCAGGCCAAGTCCCAGCTTCAGCCTGATCCTCCTAGGAACCCCGGGGTGTACATCACACCTCCTGGTTGCCCCGCTCTGAGACAAGGAGCCGGGCTTCGCATTCCCACAGCAGCCAGTCGTGGGCTGAGGACACCTGGGGCGTTGGGAACTCCCTGGCTTCTCCTTGGATTAACATCTGGAGCTGCTTGGGAATCGTGCCGCCACACACACCCGAGTGCAGGTGTCTTCTGCACAGACTGCGGGCCTCGCTCTTCTGAATGCCGCTAGCTCGCCACCCACCCACGGGTGACCCTGGTCAGGGTACTTTCTCTCAGGGGCAGACTCTGATCCGGGCGGGCTACCGGTGTCTCTGTTTGCTCCTTTCTTTCTTCCATTTCGGGAAAGGCTTCCTTACTGGGTGTGGAAATCTCCAATGCCTTTCCTCGCCTATTCTGTCAGCTTTCAAATTCTCTTTCAGTTGCCACCCTCACAGATGGATTAGGAAACTCTTTCCGGTGCACTCATTAGTGAAATGACCTCAATGACGCTGGAATCCAATATCTAGTCGCCGATTTTTAGCGAGTCCACACGCCAGGGTGGTTGGGGTCCAATGCAGCCCCTGCCAGGCCCAGGCCCCTTGGACTGGGCCACAGGAGGACACAGAGGAGCGTCCCGGCCCCCACGGTAGCGTTGCCGGCAGTTCTCCAAGGGCTTGGGGGTTTTCCAGAGGGAGGAGATGGAGGGGACTGATTTCTTCAGCGCCCCACAAACCACGCCACCCCACCCCACCCATGGGACACATCCCGAGAGAGAGAGAGAGAGAGAGAGAGAGAGAGAGAGAGAGAGAGAGAGAGAGAGAGAGAGAGACGCCCCATACACTCGCTCCCCTCCCCCGTGCGCTGTGCCCCAGCCCTGGCCCGGGGGAATAGGCGGCCGCCCGGCCACAGGGCGCGGGGCGCAGCTGAAAGGGGTTGTGGGGGAGGGCGGCCCCTGGCTGGGGTCAAAGGGCGAGCGCCCCGCCCGCCCGTGCGCAGTCAGCGCGCTGGGGGTGGGGGCGGGGAGGTGAAGGAGGCCAGGCGAGGAGAGGAGGGGGGCTGGAAGGTCTCCACCTTGGCGGGTCCAGCCGTGGAGGCGCGTCTTGTGTGAGTGTGAGTGAGTGAGTGAGTGTGAGTGTGTGTGTATAGAGAGACAGCCCCCAACCCCGGCCCGCCGCTCCCTGCCCGCCCCGCCTGTCACCCCCGCCCGCCGGACCCGGCCGGCGAACTCAACAGGCCCGGCCCGGCGCGGGTCAGCGCCGGCGCGGGGCCTGGGGCGGGAGGAGGCGGCGGGGAAGCGCAGAGAGGCTCGGCTTCTTGAGCGGGGCAGGGGCGCCCTCCGGCGTCCACGGCCACACCACCCTGAACGCGCCCGATCTCCTCTGGTCTCGGAAGCTAAGCAGGGTCGGGCCTGGTTAGAACTTGGATGGGAGACCGCCCGGGAATACCGGGTGCCTTAGGCTTCTTCTTCTTCTTTTTTTTTTTTTTTTGCCTCTGGTTCTGTCGCGTTTCTGGGAGTGCGGGGGCGGCCCGGGGTGGGGGTGACCCCCACCCTCAGCGCCCGCCGTGGTGCCTGGCGCCCCAGCCCGCACCGTGGGGCCTCCTCTTGTCCCGAGCCGCGACACCGCCGCCACGCGGCAGCATGCGTGGCTTCTGGACTGTCAGGTCTCAGACCAAAGGTCTGCTCTGTGGGAACCGACACGCTGGAGGAAACCTTGAGAGTCTGAGAGGGGAGGGAGTTCCCGAAGAAGGCCAGGATGTCATTTTGAGGGAGTATGTGACCAGAACTCCTCCCGTTGCTTTTGGGGTTCTATGGGCTACACGTAGGAATCTCTGGTGGTGGCACCTGATGTTGGGGGATCCGGAGTCACACCCAGACCTGCTCCACAGGCCTCCTTTTACTTTTCTCTTCGGATTCGTTATTTATTTATTTATTTATTTATTTATTTATTTATTTATTTATTTATTTTTTTTTTTTTTTTTTTTTGAGACAGAGTCTCGGTTTGTTGCCCAGGCTAGAGTGAGTGCCGTGGCGTCAGCCTAGCTCACAGCAACTTCAAACTCCTGGGCTGGAGTGATCCTTCTGCCTCAGCCTCCCGGGTAGCTGGGACTACAGGCATGCGCCACCATGCCCAGCTAATTTTTTATATATATATATATATATCAGTTGGCCAATTAATTTCTTTCTATTGATAGTAGAGACGGGGTCTCGCTCTTGCTCAGGCTGGTTTTGAACTCCTGACCTTGAGCAATCCACCCGCCTCGGCCTCCCAAGAGCTAGGATTACAGGCGTGAGCCACAGCGCCCGGCCGGATTCATTATTTTTAAAAAGTGTCTCTTATCTCTATTATTGCATTTTCTTTTCTCTCTCTTTTCAAGCAGATGATGGGAGTCCAAGTATTAAGGTGACATGTGTTGCCCGTGCCCCCCTCTCCCACCCCCGTGTTCTTATTCATTTACCTCTCATGTTGTTCCAGCGTATTGTGGGGGTACCAATGTTAAGGTCGGGTGCGTTGCCCTCTCCCAGCCTCCCCCCTCGGGTCAGAGCTTCAAGTGCGCCCATCCCCCAGTCGGTGCGCACCCACCGCATTCCTAATGGATGTGTATGCCCATCCCCTCCCCACACCCGCCCGACACCCACCCGATGAAGGTGATTCCTCTGTGTCCACTTAGGTGTCCATCAGTTCGTACCCATTTGCTGGTGAGCGTGAGCACGTGGTGCTCGTGTGTCCATTCTTGGGATACTTGGCTTACTGGAACGGGTTCCAGCTCTGGCCAGGAGAACCACGAGAGGTGCCCCCTCACCGCTGCTCCTCATAGCCGAATAGCACTCCGTGGTGTCCACGCGCCACATTTCATTTACGCACTCGTGGGTCGATGGGCACTCGGGTCGCTTCCAGGTCTTTGCGATTGTGACTTGTGCCCTGACTCTAACCCTAACCCTTACCCAGCCCGTCTCCTCCACGGCCCCTGCCTGACTGACTCCTTCCCGCCCGGCCTGTCACCTGTCACCGTCCTCTGCCCCTGCCTGACACGCTCCTCCCCGCCCGGGCTGTCACCGTCCTCGGCCCCTGCCTGACGGGGCTCCTCCGTCGCCTGGGCCTTCCAAGGGCTTGGTGTGGACGCTGGTTCCAGGACGCCCTCCCAGGAAGCCGGTAGCAGGGCGGCTGCGGCGTCTCCCGCAACCCAACCGTCCGACGGCCGGCCGGCCAGCCGGCCGCCCGTCCCTAAGTGGCCTGCGGGGGACGTGCTCCCGCTGTGCCGTGGGGGCCCAGCCTGGTGTCTTCTCTGAGGCCCCGCGGCTGCCGCTCCCCGCAAGGGGAGAGCCGCGGAGGTGGGGACCGCCTCCTCATGGGGACGTACACCCAGCTCTCCACGTCGGATTCCGGGGCTCTCTGTCCTGCCAGAAGGCCCAGCTGGCCTGCGGGTCCTTAGAGTGGCAAAAACATCCGAAAACTGAGATTGAGGGTCTGGTGGGTGTCTGCACTTTTGTGCTGGGCACCCCAGGGAGGCCCGGGGGCTGGCTGGACAACGCGGTCTGCTGGGCTGGGGGGGGGTTTGGAGGAGCAACTGATGCCCTTTGCACTTTGGGTAGCAAGTGTCTGAGGTGTCTCTGGGCCCTGCGCCATGTGGGGGCGGGGGCGGGGGCGGGGTGGGAGGAGGAGGAGGAGGAGGAGGACGAGGAGGAGGAGGCGGGAAGGGCTGTGGCCTGCAGTCGTGTTCCCCGGGGTGGCACGGCATGTGGCTTCTTCCACAGGCTGCTTGGCCTGGGCTCCCTGCACCTGGGCCTTTGGAGGACTGGCCCTGTGCTTGCCAACACTTCCTGCAGGGACCCAGAGCTGGGAGGTTGCATCTCTCAGCCCTGGGTCGGGCAGAGCCCCAGCGGGCCATGCCCACAAGCTCTCTCAGCACGGGTCCCCCAGAAGGCTCCTTTGGGACCAGGATTCTCTTGCGGGTGACTCTTTAAGGTCTGGCCCCTGGATGGAGGGGCACCAGGAGTAGAGGAGCAGGAAGGGGAAGGGGGTGGCCATGCGAGGGGACACTTTCAGGCCAAGTCCCAGCTTCAGCCTGATCCTCCTAGGAACCCCGGGGTGTACATCACACCTCCTGGTTGCCCCGCTCTGAGACAAGGAGCCGGGCTTCGCATTCCCACAGCAGCCAGTCGTGGGCTGAGGACACCTGGGGCGTTGGGAACTCCCTGGCTTCTCCTTGGATTAACATCTGGAGCTGCTTGGGAATCGTGCCGCCACACACACCCGAGTGCAGGTGTCTTCTGCACAGACTGCGGGCCTCGCTCTTCTGAATGCCGCTAGCTCGCCACCCACCCACGGGTGACCCTGGTCAGGGTACTTTCTCTCAGGGGCAGACTCTGATCCGGGCGGGCTACCGGTGTCTCTGTTTGCTCCTTTCTTTCTTCCATTTCGGGAAAGGCTTCCTTACTGGGTGTGGAAATCTCCAATGCCTTTCCTCGCCTATTCTGTCAGCTTTCAAATTCTCTTTCAGTTGCCACCCTCACAGATGGATTAGGAAACTCTTTCCGGTGCACTCATTAGTGAAATGACCTCAATGACGCTGGAATCCAATATCTAGTCGCCGATTTTTAGCGAGTCCACACGCCAGGGTGGTTGGGGTCCAATGCAGCCCCTGCCAGGCCCAGGCCCCTTGGACTGGGCCACAGGAGGACACAGAGGAGCGTCCCGGCCCCCACGGTAGCGTTGCCGGCAGTTCTCCAAGGGCTTGGGGGTTTTCCAGAGGGAGGAGATGGAGGGGACTGATTTCTTCAGCGCCCCACAAACCACGCCACCCCACCCCACCCATGGGACACATCCCGAGAGAGAGAGAGAGAGAGAGAGAGAGAGAGAGAGAGAGAGAGAGAGAGAGAGAGAGAGAGACGCCCCATACACTCGCTCCCCTCCCCCGTGCGCTGTGCCCCAGCCCTGGCCCGGGGGAATAGGCGGCCGCCCGGCCACAGGGCGCGGGGCGCAGCTGAAAGGGGTTGTGGGGGAGGGCGGCCCCTGGCTGGGGTCAAAGGGCGAGCGCCCCGCCCGCCCGTGCGCAGTCAGCGCGCTGGGGGTGGGGGCGGGGAGGTGAAGGAGGCCAGGCGAGGAGAGGAGGGGGGCTGGAAGGTCTCCACCTTGGCGGGTCCAGCCGTGGAGGCGCGTCTTGTGTGAGTGTGAGTGAGTGAGTGAGTGTGAGTGTGTGTGTATAGAGAGACAGCCCCCAACCCCGGCCCGCCGCTCCCTGCCCGCCCCGCCTGTCACCCCCGCCCGCCGGACCCGGCCGGCGAACTCAACAGGCCCGGCCCGGCGCGGGTCAGCGCCGGCGCGGGGCCTGGGGCGGGAGGAGGCGGCGGGGAAGCGCAGAGAGGCTCGGCTTCTTGAGCGGGGCAGGGGCGCCCTCCGGCGTCCACGGCCACACCACCCTGAACGCGCCCGATCTCCTCTGGTCTCGGAAGCTAAGCAGGGTCGGGCCTGGTTAGAACTTGGATGGGAGACCGCCCGGGAATACCGGGTGCCTTAGGCTTCTTCTTCTTCTTTTTTTTTTTTTTTTGCCTCTGGTTCTGTCGCGTTTCTGGGAGTGCGGGGGCGGCCCGGGGTGGGGGTGACCCCCACCCTCAGCGCCCGCCGCGGTGCCTGGCGCCCCAGCCCGCACCGTGGGGCCTCCTCTTGTCCCGAGCCGCGACACCGCCGCCACGCGGCAGCATGCGTGGCTTCTGGACTGTCAGGTCTCAGACCAAAGGTCTGCTCTGTGGGAACCGACACGCTGGAGGAAACCTTGAGAGTCTGAGAGGGGAGGGAGTTCCCGAAGAAGGCCAGGATGTCATTTTGAGGGAGTATGTGACCAGAACTCCTCCCGTTGCTTTTGGGGTTCTATGGGCTACACGTAGGAATCTCTGGTGGTGGCACCTGATGTTGGGGGATCCGGAGTCACACCCAGACCTGCTCCACAGGCCTCCTTTTACTTTTCTCTTCGGATTCGTTATTTATTTATTTATTTATTTATTTATTTATTTATTTATTTATTTATTTATTTTTTTTTGAGACAGAGTCTCGGTTTGTTGCCCAGGCTAGAGTGAGTGCCGTGGCGTCAGCCTAGCTCACAGCAACTTCAAACTCCTGGGCTGGAGTGATCCTTCTGCCTCAGCCTCCCGGGTAGCTGGGACTACAGGCATGCGCCACCATGCCCAGCTAATTTTTTATATATATATATATATATCAGTTGGCCAATTAATTTCTTTCTATTGATAGTAGAGACGGGGTCTCGCTCTTGCTCAGGCTGGTTTTGAACTCCTGACCTTGAGCAATCCACCCGCCTCGGCCTCCCAAGAGCTAGGATTACAGGCGTGAGCCACAGCGCCCGGCCGGATTCATTATTTTTAAAAAGTGTCTCTTATCTCTATTATTGCATTTTCTTTTCTCTCTCTTTTCAAGCAGATGATGGGAGTCCAAGTATTAAGGTGACATGTGTTGCCCGTGCCCCCCTCTCCCACCCCCGTGTTCTTATTCATTTACCTCTCATGTTGTTCCAGCGTATTGTGGGGGTACCAATGTTAAGGTCGGGTGCGTTGCCCTCTCCCAGCCTCCCCCCTCGGGTCAGAGCTTCAAGTGCGCCCATCCCCCAGTCGGTGCGCACCCACCGCATTCCTAATGGATGTGTATGCCCATCCCCTCCCCACACCCGCCCGACACCCACCCGATGAAGGTGATTCCTCTGTGTCCACTTAGGTGTCCATCAGTTCGTACCCATTTGCTGGTGAGCGTGAGCACGTGGTGCTCGTGTGTCCATTCTTGGGATACTTGGCTTACTGGAACGGGTTCCAGCTCTGGCCAGGAGAACCACGAGAGGTGCCCCCTCACCGCTGCTCCTCATAGCCGAATAGCACTCCGTGGTGTCCACGCGCCACATTTCATTTACGCACTCGTGGGTCGATGGGCACTCGGGTCGCTTCCAGGTCTTTGCGATTGTGACTTGTGCCCTGACTCTAACCCTAACCCTTACCCAGCCCGTCTCCTCCACGGCCCCTGCCTGACTGACTCCTTCCCGCCCGGCCTGTCACCTGTCACCGTCCTCTGCCCCTGCCTGACACGCTCCTCCCCGCCCGGGCTGTCACCGTCCTCGGCCCCTGCCTGACGGGGCTCCTCCGTCGCCTGGGCCTTCCAAGGGCTTGGTGTGGACGCTGGTTCCAGGACGCCCTCCCAGGAAGCCGGTAGCAGGGCGGCTGCGGCGTCTCCCGCAACCCAACCGTCCGACGGCCGGCCGGCCAGCCGGCCGCCCGTCCCTAAGTGGCCTGCGGGGGACGTGCTCCCGCTGTGCCGTGGGGGCCCAGCCTGGTGTCTTCTCTGAGGCCCCGCGGCTGCCGCTCCCCGCAAGGGGAGAGCCGCGGAGGTGGGGACCGCCTCCTCATGGGGACGTACACCCAGCTCTCCACGTCGGATTCCGGGGCTCTCTGTCCTGCCAGAAGGCCCAGCTGGCCTGCGGGTCCTTAGAGTGGCAAAAACATCCGAAAACTGAGATTGAGGGTCTGGTGGGTGTCTGCGCTTTTGTGCTGGGCACCCCAGGGAGGCCCGGGGGCTGGCTGGACAACGCGGTCTGCTGGGCTGGGGGGGGGGTTTGGAGGAGCAACTGATGCCCTTTGCACTTTGGGTAGCAAGTGTCTGAGGTGTCTCTGGGCCCTGCGCCATGTGGGGGCGGGGGCGGGGGCGGGGTGGGAGGAGGAGGAGGAGGAGGAGGACGAGGAGGAGGAGGAGGCGGGAAGGGCTGTGGCCTGCAGTCGTGTTCCCCGGGGTGGCACGGCATGTGGCTTCTTCCACAGGCTGCTTGGCCTGGGCTCCCTGCACCTGGGCCTTTGGAGGACTGGCCCTGTGCTTGCCAACACTTCCTGCAGGGACCCAGAGCTGGGAGGTTGCATCTCTCAGCCCTGGGTCGGGCAGAGCCCCAGCGGGCCATGCCCACAAGCTCTCTCAGCACGGGTCCCCCAGAAGGCTCCTTTGGGACCAGGATTCTCTTGCGGGTGACTCTTTAAGGTCTGGCCCCTGGATGGAGGGGCACCAGGAGTAGAGGAGCAGGAAGGGGAAGGGGGTGGCCATGCGAGGGGACACTTTCAGGCCAAGTCCCAGCTTCAGCCTGATCCTCCTAGGAACCCCGGGGTGTACATCACACCTCCTGGTTGCCCCGCTCTGAGACAAGGAGCCGGGCTTCGCATTCCCACAGCAGCCAGTCGTGGGCTGAGGACACCTGGGGCGTTGGGAACTCCCTGGCTTCTCCTTGGATTAACATCTGGAGCTGCTTGGGAATCGTGCCGCCACACACACCCGAGTGCAGGTGTCTTCTGCACAGACTGCGGGCCTCGCTCTTCTGAATGCCGCTAGCTCGCCACCCACCCACGGGTGACCCTGGTCAGGGTACTTTCTCTCAGGGGCAGACTCTGATCCGGGCGGGCTACCGGTGTCTCTGTTTGCTCCTTTCTTTCTTCCATTTCGGGAAAGGCTTCCTTACTGGGTGTGGAAATCTCCAATGCCTTTCCTCGCCTATTCTGTCAGCTTTCAAATTCTCTTTCAGTTGCCACCCTCACAGATGGATTAGGAAACTCTTTCCGGTGCACTCATTAGTGAAATGACCTCAATGACGCTGGAATCCAATATCTAGTCGCCGATTTTTAGCGAGTCCACACGCCAGGGTGGTTGGGGTCCAATGCAGCCCCTGCCAGGCCCAGGCCCCTTGGACTGGGCCACAGGAGGACACAGAGGAGCGTCCCGGCCCCCACGGTAGCGTTGCCGGCAGTTCTCCAAGGGCTTGGGGGTTTTCCAGAGGGAGGAGATGGAGGGGACTGATTTCTTCAGCGCCCCACAAACCACGCCACCCCACCCCACCCATGGGACACATCCCGAGAGAGAGAGAGAGAGAGAGAGAGAGAGAGAGAGAGAGAGAGAGAGAGAGAGAGACGCCCCATACACTCGCTCCCCTCCCCCGTGCGCTGTGCCCCAGCCCTGGCCCGGGGGAATAGGCGGCCGCCCGGCCACAGGGCGCGGGGCGCAGCTGAAAGGGGTTGTGGGGGAGGGCGGCCCCTGGCTGGGGTCAAAGGGCGAGCGCCCCGCCCGCCCGTGCGCAGTCAGCGCGCTGGGGGTGGGGGCGGGGAGGTGAAGGAGGCCAGGCGAGGAGAGGAGGGGGGCTGGAAGGTCTCCACCTTGGCGGGTCCAGCCGTGGAGGCGCATCTTGTGTGAGTGTGAGTGAGTGAGTGAGTGTGAGTGTGAGTGTGTGTGTATAGAGAGACAGCCCCCAACCCCGGCCCGCCGCTCCCTGCCCGCCCCGCCTGTCACCCCCGCCCGCCGGACCCGGCCGGCGAACTCAACAGGCCCGGCCCGGCGCGGGTCAGCGCCGGCGCGGGGCCTGGGGCGGGAGGAGGCGGCGGGGAAGCGCAGAGAGGCTCGGCTTCTTGAGCGGGGCAGGGGCGCCCTCCGGCGTCCACGGCCACACCACCCTGAACGCGCCCGATCTCCTCTGGTCTCGGAAGCTAAGCAGGGTCGGGCCTGGTTAGAACTTGGATGGGAGACCGCCCGGGAATACCGGGTGCCTTAGGCTTCTTCTTCTTCTTTTTTTTTTTTTTTTGCCTCTGGTTCTGTCGCGTTTCTGGGAGTGCGGGGGCGGCCCGGGGTGGGGGTGACCCCCACCCTCAGCGCCCGCCGCGGTGCCTGGCGCCCCAGCCCGCACCGTGGGGCCTCCTCTTGTCCCGAGCCGCGACACCGCCGCCACGCGGCAGCATGCGTGGCTTCTGGACTGTCAGGTCTCAGACCAAAGGTCTGCTCTGTGGGAACCGACACGCTGGAGGAAACCTTGAGAGTCTGAGAGGGGAGGGAGTTCCCGAAGAAGGCCAGGATGTCATTTTGAGGGAGTATGTGACCAGAACTCCTCCCGTTGCTTTTGGGGTTCTATGGGCTACACGTAGGAATCTCTGGTGGTGGCACCTGATGTTGGGGGATCCGGAGTCACACCCAGACCTGCTCCACAGGCCTCCTTTTACTTTTCTCTTCGGATTCGTTATTTATTTATTTATTTATTTATTTATTTATTTATTTATTTATTTATTTTTTTTTTTTTGAGACAGAGTCTCGGTTTGTTGCCCAGGCTAGAGTGAGTGCCGTGGCGTCAGCCTAGCTCACAGCAACTTCAAACTCCTGGGCTGGAGTGATCCTTCTGCCTCAGCCTCCCGGGTAGCTGGGACTACAGGCATGCGCCACCATGCCCAGCTAATTTTTTATATATATATATATATATCAGTTGGCCAATTAATTTCTTTCTATTGATAGTAGAGACGGGGTCTCGCTCTTGCTCAGGCTGGTTTTGAACTCCTGACCTTGAGCAATCCACCCGCCTCGGCCTCCCAAGAGCTAGGATTACAGGCGTGAGCCACAGCGCCCGGCCGGATTCATTATTTTTAAAAAGTGTCTCTTATCTCTATTATTGCATTTTCTTTTCTCTCTCTTTTCAAGCAGATGATGGGAGTCCAAGTATTAAGGTGACATGTGTTGCCCGTGCCCCCCTCTCCCACCCCCGTGTTCTTATTCATTTACCTCTCATGTTGTTCCAGCGTATTGTGGGGGTACCAATGTTAAGGTCGGGTGCGTTGCCCTCTCCCAGCCTCCCCCCTCGGGTCAGAGCTTCAAGTGCGCCCATCCCCCAGTCGGTGCGCACCCACCGCATTCCTAATGGATGTGTATGCCCATCCCCTCCCCACACCCGCCCGACACCCACCCGATGAAGGTGATTCCTCTGTGTCCACTTAGGTGTCCATCAGTTCGTACCCATTTGCTGGTGAGCGTGAGCACGTGGTGCTCGTGTGTCCATTCTTGGGATACTTGGCTTACTGGAACGGGTTCCAGCTCTGGCCAGGAGAACCACGAGAGGTGCCCCCTCACCGCTGCTCCTCATAGCCGAATAGCACTCCGTGGTGTCCACGCGCCACATTTCATTTACGCACTCGTGGGTCGATGGGCACTCGGGTCGCTTCCAGGTCTTTGCGATTGTGACTTGTGCCCTGACTCTAACCCTAACCCTTACCCAGCCCGTCTCCTCCACGGCCCCTGCCTGACTGACTCCTTCCCGCCCGGCCTGTCACCTGTCACCGTCCTCTGCCCCTGCCTGACACGCTCCTCCCCGCCCGGGCTGTCACCGTCCTCGGCCCCTGCCTGACGGGGCTCCTCCGTCGCCTGGGCCTTCCAAGGGCTTGGTGTGGACGCTGGTTCCAGGACGCCCTCCCAGGAAGCCGGTAGCAGGGCGGCTGCGGCGTCTCCCGCAACCCAACCGTCCGACGGCCGGCCGGCCAGCCGGCCGCCCGTCCCTAAGTGGCCTGCGGGGGACGTGCTCCCGCTGTGCCGTGGGGGCCCAGCCTGGTGTCTTCTCTGAGGCCCCGCGGCTGCCGCTCCCCGCAAGGGGAGAGCCGCGGAGGTGGGGACCGCCTCCTCATGGGGACGTACACCCAGCTCTCCACGTCGGATTCCGGGGCTCTCTGTCCTGCCAGAAGGCCCAGCTGGCCTGCGGGTCCTTAGAGTGGCAAAAACATCCGAAAACTGAGATTGAGGGTCTGGTGGGTGTCTGCGCTTTTGTGCTGGGCACCCCAGGGAGGCCCGGGGGCTGGCTGGACAACGCGGTCTGCTGGGCTGGGGGGGGGGTTTGGAGGAGCAACTGATGCCCTTTGCACTTTGGGTAGCAAGTGTCTGAGGTGTCTCTGGGCCCTGCGCCATGTGGGGGCGGGGGCGGGGGCGGGGTGGGAGGAGGAGGAGGAGGAGGAGGACGAGGAGGAGGAGGAGGCGGGAAGGGCTGTGGCCTGCAGTCGTGTTCCCCGGGGTGGCACGGCATGTGGCTTCTTCCACAGGCTGCTTGGCCTGGGCTCCCTGCACCTGGGCCTTTGGAGGACTGGCCCTGTGCTTGCCAACACTTCCTGCAGGGACCCAGAGCTGGGAGGTTGCATCTCTCAGCCCTGGGTCGGGCAGAGCCCCAGCGGGCCATGCCCACAAGCTCTCTCAGCACGGGTCCCCCAGAAGGCTCCTTTGGGACCAGGATTCTCTTGCGGGTGACTCTTTAAGGTCTGGCCCCTGGATGGAGGGGCACCAGGAGTAGAGGAGCAGGAAGGGGAAGGGGGTGGCCATGCGAGGGGACACTTTCAGGCCAAGTCCCAGCTTCAGCCTGATCCTCCTAGGAACCCCGGGGTGTACATCACACCTCCTGGTTGCCCCGCTCTGAGACAAGGAGCCGGGCTTCGCATTCCCACAGCAGCCAGTCGTGGGCTGAGGACACCTGGGGCGTTGGGAACTCCCTGGCTTCTCCTTGGATTAACATCTGGAGCTGCTTGGGAATCGTGCCGCCACACACACCCGAGTGCAGGTGTCTTCTGCACAGACTGCGGGCCTCGCTCTTCTGAATGCCGCTAGCTCGCCACCCACCCACGGGTGACCCTGGTCAGGGTACTTTCTCTCAGGGGCAGACTCTGATCCGGGCGGGCTACCGGTGTCTCTGTTTGCTCCTTTCTTTCTTCCATTTCGGGAAAGGCTTCCTTACTGGGTGTGGAAATCTCCAATGCCTTTCCTCGCCTATTCTGTCAGCTTTCAAATTCTCTTTCAGTTGCCACCCTCACAGATGGATTAGGAAACTCTTTCCGGTGCACTCATTAGTGAAATGACCTCAATGACGCTGGAATCCAATATCTAGTCGCCGATTTTTAGCGAGTCCACACGCCAGGGTGGTTGGGGTCCAATGCAGCCCCTGCCAGGCCCAGGCCCCTTGGACTGGGCCACAGGAGGACACAGAGGAGCGTCCCGGCCCCCACGGTAGCGTTGCCGGCAGTTCTCCAAGGGCTTGGGGGTTTTCCAGAGGGAGGAGATGGAGGGGACTGATTTCTTCAGCGCCCCACAAACCACGCCACCCCACCCCACCCATGGGACACATCCCGAGAGAGAGAGAGAGAGAGAGAGAGAGAGAGAGAGAGAGAGAGAGAGAGAGAGAGAGACGCCCCATACACTCGCTCCCCTCCCCCGTGCGCTGTGCCCCAGCCCTGGCCCGGGGGAATAGGCGGCCGCCCGGCCACAGGGCGCGGGGCGCAGCTGAAAGGGGTTGTGGGGGAGGGCGGCCCCTGGCTGGGGTCAAAGGGCGAGCGCCCCGCCCGCCCGTGCGCAGTCAGCGCGCTGGGGGTGGGGGCGGGGAGGTGAAGGAGGCCAGGCGAGGAGAGGAGGGGGGCTGGAAGGTCTCCACCTTGGCGGGTCCAGCCGTGGAGGCGCATCTTGTGTGAGTGTGAGTGAGTGAGTGAGTGTGAGTGTGAGTGTGTGTGTATAGAGAGACAGCCCCCAACCCCGGCCCGCCGCTCCCTGCCCGCCCCGCCTGTCACCCCCGCCCGCCGGACCCGGCCGGCGAACTCAACAGGCCCGGCCCGGCGCGGGTCAGCGCCGGCGCGGGGCCTGGGGCGGGAGGAGGCGGCGGGGAAGCGCAGAGAGGCTCGGCTTCTTGAGCGGGGCAGGGGCGCCCTCCGGCGTCCACGGCCACACCACCCTGAACGCGCCCGATCTCCTCTGGTCTCGGAAGCTAAGCAGGGTCGGGCCTGGTTAGAACTTGGATGGGAGACCGCCCGGGAATACCGGGTGCCTTAGGCTTCTTCTTCTTCTTTTTTTTTTTTTTTTTGCCTCTGGTTCTGTCGCGTTTCTGGGAGTGCGGGGGCGGCCCGGGGTGGGGGTGACCCCCACCCTCAGCGCCCGCCGCGGTGCCTGGCGCCCCAGCCCGCACCGTGGGGCCTCCTCTTGTCCCGAGCCGCGACACCGCCGCCACGCGGCAGCATGCGTGGCTTCTGGACTGTCAGGTCTCAGACCAAAGGTCTGCTCTGTGGGAACCGACACGCTGGAGGAAACCTTGAGAGTCTGAGAGGGGAGGGAGTTCCCGAAGAAGGCCAGGATGTCATTTTGAGGGAGTATGTGACCAGAACTCCTCCCGTTGCTTTTGGGGTTCTATGGGCTACACGTAGGAATCTTTGGTGGTGGCACCTGATGTTGGGGGATCCTGAGTCACACCCAGACCTGCTCCACAGGCCTCCTTTTACTTTTCTCTTCGGATTCGTTATTTTTTTATTTATTTATTTATTTATTTATTTATTTATTTATTTTTTTTTTTTTTTTTTGAGACAGAGTCTCGGTTTGTTGCCCAGGCTAGAGTGAGTGCCGTGGCGTCAGCCTAGCTCACAGCAACTTCAAACTCCTGGGCTGGAGTGATCCTTCTGCCTCAGCCTCCCGGGTAGCTGGGACTACAGGCATGCGCCACCATGCCCAGCTAATTTTTTATATATATATATATATCAGTTGGCCAATTAATTTCTTTCTATTGATAGTAGAGACGGGGTCTCGCTCTTGCTCAGGCTGGTTTTGAACTCCTGACCTTGAGCAATCCACCCGCCTCGGCCTCCCAAGAGCTAGGATTACAGGCGTGAGCCACAGCGCCCGGCCGGATTCATTATTTTTAAAAAGTGTCTCTTATCTCTATTATTGCATTTTCTTTTCTCTCTCTTTTCAAGCAGATGATGGGAGTCCAAGTATTAAGGTGACATGTGTTGCCCATGCCCCCCTCTCCCACCCCCGTGTTCTTATTCATTTACCTCTCATGTTGTTCCAGCGTATTGTGGGGGTACCAATGTTAAGGTCGGGTGCGTTGCCCTCTCCCAGCCTCCCCCCTCGGGTCAGAGCTTCAAGTGCGCCCATCCCCCAGTCGGTGCGCACCCACCGCATTCCTAATGGATGTGTATGCCCATCCCCTCCCCACACCCGCCCGACACCCACCCGATGAAGGTGATTCCTCTGTGTCCACTTAGGTGTCCATCAGTTCGTACCCATTTGCTGGTGAGCGTGAGCACGTGGTGCTCGTGTGTCCATTCTTGGGATACTTGGCTTACTGGAACGGGTTCCAGCTCTGGCCAGGAGAACCACGAGAGGTGCCCCCTCACCGCTGCTCCTCATAGCCGAATAGCACTCCGTGGTGTCCACGCGCCACATTTCATTTACGCACTCGTGGGTCGATGGGCACTCGGGTCGCTTCCAGGTCTTTGCGATTGTGACTTGTGCCCTGACTCTAACCCTAACCCTTACCCAGCCCGTCTCCTCCACGGCCCCTGCCTGACTGACTCCTTCCCGCCCGGCCTGTCACCTGTCACCGTCCTCTGCCCCTGCCTGACACGCTCCTCCCCGCCCGGGCTGTCACCGTCCTCGGCCCCTGCCTGACGGGGCTCCTCCGTCGCCTGGGCCTTCCAAGGGCTTGGTGTGGACGCTGGTTCCAGGACGCCCTCCCAGGAAGCCGGTAGCAGGGCGGCTGCGGCGTCTCCCGCAACCCAACCGTCCGACGGCCGGCCGGCCAGCCGGCCGCCCGTCCCTAAGTGGCCTGCGGGGGACGTGCTCCCGCTGTGCCGTGGGGGCCCAGCCTGGTGTCTTCTCTGAGGCCCCGCGGCTGCCGCTCCCCGCAAGGGGAGAGCCGCGGAGGTGGGGACCGCCTCCTCATGGGGACGTACACCCAGCTCTCCACGTCGGATTCCGGGGCTCTCTGTCCTGCCAGAAGGCCCAGCTGGCCTGCGGGTCCTTAGAGTGGCAAAAACATCCGAAAACTGAGATTGAGGGTCTGGTGGGTGTCTGCACTTTTGTGCTGGGCACCCCAGGGAGGCCCGGGGGCTGGCTGGACAACGCGGTCTGCTGGGCTGGGGGGGGGGTTTGGAGGAGCAACTGATGCCCTTTGCACTTTGGGTAGCAAGTGTCTGAGGTGTCTCTGGGCCCTGCGCCATGTGGGGGCGGGGGCGGGGGCGGGGTGGGAGGAGGAGGAGGAGGAGGAGGACGAGGAGGAGGAGGAGGCGGGAAGGGCTGTGGCCTGCAGTCGTGTTCCCCGGGGTGGCACGGCATGTGGCTTCTTCCACAGGCTGCTTGGCCTGGGCTCCCTGCACCTGGGCCTTTGGAGGACTGGCCCTGTGCTTGCCAACACTTCCTGCAGGGACCCAGAGCTGGGAGGTTGCATCTCTCAGCCCTGGGTCGGGCAGAGCCCCAGCGGGCCATGCCCACAAGCTCTCTCAGCACGGGTCCCCCAGAAGGCTCCTTTGGGACCAGGATTCTCTTGCGGGTGACTCTTTAAGGTCTGGCCCCTGGATGGAGGGGCACCAGGAGTAGAGGAGCAGGAAGGGGAAGGGGGTGGCCATGCGAGGGGACACTTTCAGGCCAAGTCCCAGCTTCAGCCTGATCCTCCTAGGAACCCCGGGGTGTACATCACACCTCCTGGTTGCCCCGCTCTGAGACAAGGAGCCGGGCTTCGCATTCCCACAGCAGCCAGTCGTGGGCTGAGGACACCTGGGGCGTTGGGAACTCCCTGGCTTCTCCTTGGATTAACATCTGGAGCTGCTTGGGAATCGTGCCACCACACACACCCGAGTGCAGGTGTCTTCTGCACAGACTGCGGGCCTCGCTCTTCTGAATGCCGCTAGCTCGCCACCCACCCACGGGTGACCCTGGTCAGGGTACTTTCTCTCAGGGGCAGACTCTGATCCGGGCGGGCTACCGGTGTCTCTGTTTGCTCCTTTCTTTCTTCCATTTCGGGAAAGGCTTCCTTACTGGGTGTGGAAATCTCCAATGCCTTTCCTCGCCTATTCTGTCAGCTTTCAAATTCTCTTTCAGTTGCCACCCTCACAGATGGATTAGGAAACTCTTTCCGGTGCACTCATTAGTGAAATGACCTCAATGACGCTGGAATCCAATATCTAGTCGCCGATTTTTAGCGAGTCCACACGCCAGGGTGGTTGGGGTCCAATGCAGCCCCTGCCAGGCCCAGGCCCCTTGGACTGGGCCACAGGAGGACACAGAGGAGCGTCCCGGCCCCCACGGTAGCGTTGCCGGCAGTTCTCCAAGGGCTTGGGGGTTTTCCAGAGGGAGGAGATGGAGGGGACTGATTTCTTCAGCGCCCCACAAACCACGCCACCCCACCCCACCCATGGGACACATCCCGAGAGAGAGAGAGAGAGAGAGAGAGAGAGAGAGAGAGAGAGAGAGAGAGAGAGAGAGAGAGACGCCCCATACACTCGCTCCCCTCCCCCGTGCGCTGTGCCCCAGCCCTGGCCCGGGGAATAGGCGGCCGCCCGGCCACAGGGCGCGGGGCGCAGCTGAAAGGGGTTGTGGGGAGGGCGGCCCCTGGCTGGGGTCAAAGGGCGAGCGCCCCGCCCGCCCGTGCGCAGTCAGCGCGCTGGGGGTGGGGGCGGGGAGGTGAAGGAGGCCAGGCGAGGAGAGGAGGGGGGCTGGAAGGTCTCCACCTTGGCGGGTCCAGCCGTGGAGGCGCATCTTGTGTGAGTGTGAGTGAGTGAGTGAGTGTGAGTGTGAGTGTGTGTGTATAGAGAGACAGCCCCCAACCCCGGCCCGCCGCTCCCTGCCCGCCCCGCCTGTCACCCCCGCCCGCCGGACCCGGCCGGCGAACTCAACAGGCCCGGCCCGGCGCGGGTCAGCGCCGGCGCGGGGCCTGGGGCGGGAGGAGGCGGCGGGGAAGCGCAGAGAGGCTCGGCTTCTTGAGCGGGGCAGGGGCGCCCTCCGGCGTCCACGGCCACACCACCCTGAACGCGCCCGATCTCCTCTGGTCTCGGAAGCTAAGCAGGGTCGGGCCTGGTTAGAACTTGGATGGGAGACCGCCCGGGAATACCGGGTGCCTTAGGCTTCTTCTTCTTCTTTTTTTTTTTTTTTTGCCTCTGGTTCTGTCGCGTTTCTGGGAGTGCGGGGGCGGCCCGGGGTGGGGGTGACCCCCACCCTCAGCGCCCGCCGCGGTGCCTGGCGCCCCAGCCCGCACCGTGGGGCCTCCTCTTGTCCCGAGCCGCGACACCGCCGCCACGCGGCAGCATGCGTGGCTTCTGGACTGTCAGGTCTCAGACCAAAGGTCTGCTCTGTGGGAACCGACACGCTGGAGGAAACCTTGAGAGTCTGAGAGGGGAGGGAGTTCCCGAAGAAGGCCAGGATGTCATTTTGAGGGAGTATGTGACCAGAACTCCTCCCGTTGCTTTTGGGGTTCTATGGGCTACACGTAGGAATCTCTGGTGGTGGCACCTGATGTTGGGGGATCCGGAGTCACACCCAGACCTGCTCCACAGGCCTCCTTTTACTTTTCTCTTCGGATTCGTTATTTTTTTATTTATTTATTTATTTATTTATTTATTTATTTATTTATTTATTTATTTTTGAGACAGAGTCTCGGTTTGTTGCCCAGGCTAGAGTGAGTGCCGTGGCGTCAGCCTAGCTCACAGCAACTTCAAACTCCTGGGCTGGAGTGATCCTTCTGCCTCAGCCTCCCGGGTAGCTGGGACTACAGGCATGCGCCACCATGCCCAGCTAATTTTTTATATATATATATATATATCAGTTGGCCAATTAATTTCTTTCTATTGATAGTAGAGACGGGGTCTCGCTCTTGCTCAGGCTGGTTTTGAACTCCTGACCTTGAGCAATCCACCCGCCTCGGCCTCCCAAGAGCTAGGATTACAGGCGTGAGCCACAGCGCCCGGCCGGATTCATTATTTTTAAAAAGTGTCTCTTATCTCTATTATTGCATTTTCTTTTCTCTCTCTTTTCAAGCAGATGATGGGAGTCCAAGTATTAAGGTGACATGTGTTGCCCGTGCCCCCCTCTCCCACCCCCGTGTTCTTATTCATTTACCTCTCATGTTGTTCCAGCGTATTGTGGGGGTACCAATGTTAAGGTCGGGTGCGTTGCCCTCTCCCAGCCTCCCCCCTCGGGTCAGAGCTTCAAGTGCGCCCATCCCCCAGTCGGTGCGCACCCACCGCATTCCTAATGGATGTGTATGCCCATCCCCTCCCCACACCCGCCCGACACCCACCCGATGAAGGTGATTCCTCTGTGTCCACTTAGGTGTCCATCAGTTCGTACCCATTTGCTGGTGAGCGTGAGCACGTGGTGCTCGTGTGTCCATTCTTGGGATACTTGGCTTACTGGAACGGGTTCCAGCTCTGGCCAGGAGAACCACGAGAGGTGCCCCCTCACCGCTGCTCCTCATAGCCGAATAGCACTCCGTGGTGTCCACGCGCCACATTTCATTTACGCACTCGTGGGTCGATGGGCACTCGGGTCGCTTCCAGGTCTTTGCGATTGTGACTTGTGCCCTGACTCTAACCCTAACCCTTACCCAGCCCGTCTCCTCCACGGCCCCTGCCTGACTGACTCCTTCCCGCCCGGCCTGTCACCTGTCACCGTCCTCTGCCCCTGCCTGACACGCTCCTCCCCGCCCGGGCTGTCACCGTCCTCGGCCCCTGCCTGACGGGGCTCCTCCGTCGCCTGGGCCTTCCAAGGGCTTGGTGTGGACGCTGGTTCCAGGACGCCCTCCCAGGAAGCCGGTAGCAGGGCGGCTGCGGCGTCTCCCGCAACCCAACCGTCCGACGGCCGGCCGGCCGGCCGCCCGTCCCTAAGTGGCCTGCGGGGGACGTGCTCCCGCTGTGCCGTGGGGGCCCAGCCTGGTGTCTTCTCTGAGGCCCCGCGGCTGCCGCTCCCCGCAAGGGGAGAGCCGCGGAGGTGGGGACCGCCTCCTCATGGGGACGTACACCCAGCTCTCCACGTCGGATTCCGGGGCTCTCTGTCCTGCCAGAAGGCCCAGCTGGCCTGCGGGTCCTTAGAGTGGCAAAAACATCCGAAAACTGAGATTGAGGGTCTGGTGGGTGTCTGCACTTTTGTGCTGGGCACCCCAGGGAGGCCCGGGGGCTGGCTGGACAACGCGGTCTGCTGGGCTGGGGGGGGGGTTTGGAGGAGCAACTGATGCCCTTTGCACTTTGGGTAGCAAGTGTCTGAGGTGTCTCTGGGCCCTGCGCCATGTGGGGGCGGGGGCGGGGGCGGGGTGGGAGGAGGAGGAGGAGGAGGAGGACGAGGAGGAGGAGGAGGCGGGAAGGGCTGTGGCCTGCAGTCGTGTTCCCCGGGGTGGCACGGCATGTGGCTTCTTCCACAGGCTGCTTGGCCTGGGCTCCCTGCACCTGGGCCTTTGGAGGACTGGCCCTGTGCTTGCCAACACTTCCTGCAGGGACCCAGAGCTGGGAGGTTGCATCTCTCAGCCCTGGGTCGGGCAGAGCCCCAGCGGGCCATGCCCACAAGCTCTCTCAGCACGGGTCCCCCAGAAGGCTCCTTTGGGACCAGGATTCTCTTGCGGGTGACTCTTTAAGGTCTGGCCCCTGGATGGAGGGGCACCAGGAGTAGAGGAGCAGGAAGGGGAAGGGGGTGGCCATGCGAGGGGACACTTTCAGGCCAAGTCCCAGCTTCAGCCTGATCCTCCTAGGAACCCCGGGGTGTACATCACACCTCCTGGTTGCCCCGCTCTGAGACAAGGAGCCGGGCTTCGCATTCCCACAGCAGCCAGTCGTGGGCTGAGGACACCTGGGGCGTTGGGAACTCCCTGGCTTCTCCTTGGATTAACATCTGGAGCTGCTTGGGAATCGTGCCGCCACACACACCCGAGTGCAGGTGTCTTCTGCACAGACTGCGGGCCTCGCTCTTCTGAATGCCGCTAGCTCGCCACCCACCCACGGGTGACCCTGGTCAGGGTACTTTCTCTCAGGGGCAGACTCTGATCCGGGCGGGCTACCGGTGTCTCTGTTTGCTCCTTTCTTTCTTCCATTTCGGGAAAGGCTTCCTTACTGGGTGTGGAAATCTCCAATGCCTTTCCTCGCCTATTCTGTCAGCTTTCAAATTCTCTTTCAGTTGCCACCCTCACAGATGGATTAGGAAACTCTTTCCGGTGCACTCATTAGTGAAATGACCTCAATGACGCTGGAATCCAATATCTAGTCGCCGATTTTTAGCGAGTCCACACGCCAGGGTGGTTGGGGTCCAATGCAGCCCCTGCCAGCCCCAGGCCCCTTGGACTGGGCCACAGGAGGACACAGAGGAGCGTCCCGGCCCCCACGGTAGCGTTGCCGGCAGTTCTCCAAGGGCTTGGGGGTTTTCCAGAGGGAGGAGATGGAGGGGACTGATTTCTTCAGCGCCCCACAAACCACGCCACCCCACCCCACCCATGGGACACATCCCGAGAGAGAGAGAGAGAGAGAGAGAGAGAGAGAGAGAGAGAGAGAGAGAGAGAGAGAGAGAGAGAGAGACGCCCCATACACTCGCTCCCCTCCCCCGTGCGCTGTGCCCCAGCCCTGGCCCGGGGGAATAGGCGGCCGCCCGGCCACAGGGCGCGGGGCGCAGCTGAAAGGGGTTGTGGGGGAGGGCGGCCCCTGGCTGGGGTCAAAGGGCGGGCGCCCCGCCCGCCCGTGCGCAGTCAGCGCGCTGGGGGTGGGGGCGGGGAGGTGAAGGAGGCCAGGCGAGGAGAGGAGGGGGGCTGGAAGGTCTCCACCTTGGCGGGTCCAGCCGTGGAGGCGCATCTTGTGTGAGTGTGAGTGAGTGAGTGAGTGTGAGTGTGAGTGTGTGTGTATAGAGAGACAGCCCCCAACCCCGGCCCGCCGCTCCCTGCCCGCCCCGCCTGTCACCCCCGCCCGCCGGACCCGGCCGGCGAACTCAACAGGCCCGGCCCGGCGCGGGTCAGCGCCGGCGCGGGGCCTGGGGCGGGAGGAGGCGGCGGGGAAGCGCAGAGAGGCTCGGCTTCTTGAGCGGGGCAGGGGCGCCCTCCGGCGTCCACGGCCACACCACCCTGAACGCGCCCGATCTCCTCTGGTCTCGGAAGCTAAGCAGGGTCGGGCCTGGTTAGAACTTGGATGGGAGACCGCCCGGGAATACCGGGTGCCTTAGGCTTCTTCTTCTTCTTTTTTTTTTTTTTTTGCCTCTGGTTCTGTCGCGTTTCTGGGAGTGCGGGGGCGGCCCGGGGTGGGGGTGACCCCCACCCTCAGCGCCCGCCGCGGTGCCTGGCGCCCCAGCCCGCACCGTGGGGCCTCCTCTTGTCCCGAGCCGCGACACCGCCGCCACGCGGCAGCATGCGTGGCTTCTGGACTGTCAGGTCTCAGACCAAAGGTCTGCTCTGTGGGAACCGACACGCTGGAGGAAACCTTGAGAGTCTGAGAGGGGAGGGAGTTCCCGAAGAAGGCCAGGATGTCATTTTGAGGGAGTATGTGACCAGAACTCCTCCCGTTGCTTTTGGGGTTCTATGGGCTACACGTAGGAATCTTTGGTGGTGGCACCTGATGTTGGGGGATCCTGAGTCACACCCAGACCTGCTCCACAGGCCTCCTTTTACTTTTCTCTTCGGATTCGTTATTTTTTTATTTATTTATTTATTTATTTATTTATTTATTTATTTTTTTTTTTTTTTTTTGAGACAGAGTCTCGGTTTGTTGCCCAGGCTAGAGTGAGTGCCGTGGCGTCAGCCTAGCTCACAGCAACTTCAAACTCCTGGGCTGGAGTGATCCTTCTGCCTCAGCCTCCCGGGTAGCTGGGACTACAGGCATGCGCCACCATGCCCAGCTAATTTTTTATATATATATATATATATCAGTTGGCCAATTAATTTCTTTCTATTGATAGTAGAGACGGGGTCTCGCTCTTGCTCAGGCTGGTTTTGAACTCCTGACCTTGAGCAATCCACCCGCCTCGGCCTCCCAAGAGCTAGGATTACAGGCGTGAGCCACAGCGCCCGGCCGGATTCATTATTTTTAAAAAGTGTCTCTTATCTCTATTATTGCATTTTCTTTTCTCTCTCTTTTCAAGCAGATGATGGGAGTCCAAGTATTAAGGTGACATGTGTTGCCCATGCCCCCCTCTCCCACCCCCGTGTTCTTATTCATTTACCTCTCATGTTGTTCCAGCGTATTGTGGGGGTACCAATGTTAAGGTCGGGTGCGTTGCCCTCTCCCAGCCTCCCCCCTCGGGTCAGAGCTTCAAGTGCGCCCATCCCCCAGTCGGTGCGCACCCACCGCATTCCTAATGGATGTGTATGCCCATCCCCTCCCCACACCCGCCCGACACCCACCCGATGAAGGTGATTCCTCTGTGTCCACTTAGGTGTCCATCAGTTCGTACCCATTTGCTGGTGAGCGTGAGCACGTGGTGCTCGTGTGTCCATTCTTGGGATACTTGGCTTACTGGAACGGGTTCCAGCTCTGGCCAGGAGAACCACGAGAGGTGCCCCCTCACCGCTGCTCCTCATAGCCGAATAGCACTCCGTGGTGTCCACGCGCCACATTTCATTTACGCACTCGTGGGTCGATGGGCACTCGGGTCGCTTCCAGGTCTTTGCGATTGTGACTTGTGCCCTGACTCTAACCCTAACCCTTACCCAGCCCGTCTCCTCCACGGCCCCTGCCTGACTGACTCCTTCCCGCCCGGCCTGTCACCTGTCACCGTCCTCTGCCCCTGCCTGACACGCTCCTCCCCGCCCGGGCTGTCACCGTCCTCGGCCCCTGCCTGACGGGGCTCCTCCGTCGCCTGGGCCTTCCAAGGGCTTGGTGTGGACGCTGGTTCCAGGACGCCCTCCCAGGAAGCCGGTAGCAGGGCGGCTGCGGCGTCTCCCGCAACCCAACCGTCCGACGGCCGGCCGGCCAGCCGGCCGCCCGTCCCTAAGTGGCCTGCGGGGGACGTGCTCCCGCTGTGCCGTGGGGGCCCAGCCTGGTGTCTTCTCTGAGGCCCCGCGGCTGCCGCTCCCCGCAAGGGGAGAGCCGCGGAGGTGGGGACCGCCTCCTCATGGGGACGTACACCCAGCTCTCCACGTCGGATTCCGGGGCTCTCTGTCCTGCCAGAAGGCCCAGCTGGCCTGCGGGTCCTTAGAGTGGCAAAAACATCCGAAAACTGAGATTGAGGGTCTGGTGGGTGTCTGCACTTTTGTGCTGGGCACCCCAGGGAGGCCCGGGGGCTGGCTGGACAACGCGGTCTGCTGGGCTGGGGGGGGGGTTTGGAGGAGCAACTGATGCCCTTTGCACTTTGGGTAGCAAGTGTCTGAGGTGTCTCTGGGCCCTGCGCCATGTGGGGGCGGGGGCGGGGGCGGGGTGGGAGGAGGAGGAGGAGGAGGAGGACGAGGAGGAGGAGGAGGCGGGAAGGGCTGTGGCCTGCAGTCGTGTTCCCCGGGGTGGCACGGCATGTGGCTTCTTCCACAGGCTGCTTGGCCTGGGCTCCCTGCACCTGGGCCTTTGGAGGACTGGCCCTGTGCTTGCCAACACTTCCTGCAGGGACCCAGAGCTGGGAGGTTGCATCTCTCAGCCCTGGGTCGGGCAGAGCCCCAGCGGGCCATGCCCACAAGCTCTCTCAGCACGGGTCCCCCAGAAGGCTCCTTTGGGACCAGGATTCTCTTGCAGGTGACTCTTTAAGGTCTGGCCCCTGGATGGAGGGGCACCAGGAGTAGAGGAGCAGGAAGGGGAAGGGGGTGGCCATGCGAGGGGACACTTTCAGGCCAAGTCCCAGCTTCAGCCTGATCCTCCTAGGAACCCCGGGGTGTACATCACACCTCCTGGTTGCCCCGCTCTGAGACAAGGAGCCGGGCTTCGCATTCCCACAGCAGCCAGTCGTGGGCTGAGGACACCTGGGGCGTTGGGAACTCCCTGGCTTCTCCTTGGATTAACATCTGGAGCTGCTTGGGAATCGTGCCACCACACACACCCGAGTGCAGGTGTCTTCTGCACAGACTGCGGGCCTCGCTCTTCTGAATGCCGCTAGCTCGCCACCCACCCACGGGTGACCCTGGTCAGGGTACTTTCTCTCAGGGGCAGACTCTGATCCGGGCGGGCTACCGGTGTCTCTGTTTGCTCCTTTCTTTCTTCCATTTCGGGAAAGGCTTCCTTACTGGGTGTGGAAATCTCCAATGCCTTTCCTCGCCTATTCTGTCAGCTTTCAAATTCTCTTTCAGTTGCCACCCTCACAGATGGATTAGGAAACTCTTTCCGGTGCACTCATTAGTGAAATGACCTCAATGACGCTGGAATCCAATATCTAGTCGCCGATTTTTAGCGAGTCCACACGCCAGGGTGGTTGGGGTCCAATGCAGCCCCTGCCAGGCCCAGGCCCCTTGGACTGGGCCACAGGAGGACACAGAGGAGCGTCCCGGCCCCCACGGTAGCGTTGCCGGCAGTTCTCCAAGGGCTTGGGGGTTTTCCAGAGGGAGGAGATGGAGGGGACTGATTTCTTCAGCGCCCCACAAACCACGCCACCCCACCCCACCCATGGGACACATCCCGAGAGAGAGAGAGAGAGAGAGAGAGAGAGAGAGAGAGAGAGAGAGAGAGAGAGAGAGAGAGAGACGCCCCATACACTCGCTCCCCTCCCCCGTGCGCTGTGCCCCAGCCCTGGCCCGGGGAATAGGCGGCCGCCCGGCCACAGGGCGCGGGGCGCAGCTGAAAGGGGTTGTGGGGAGGGCGGCCCCTGGCTGGGGTCAAAGGGCGAGCGCCCCGCCCGCCCGTGCGCAGTCAGCGCGCTGGGGGTGGGGGCGGGGAGGTGAAGGAGGCCAGGCGAGGAGAGGAGGGGGGCTGGAAGGTCTCCACCTTGGCGGGTCCAGCCGTGGAGGCGCATCTTGTGTGAGTGTGAGTGAGTGAGTGAGTGTGAGTGTGAGTGTGTGTGTATAGAGAGACAGCCCCCAACCCCGGCCCGCCGCTCCCTGCCCGCCCCGCCTGTCACCCCCGCCCGCCGGACCCGGCCGGCGAACTCAACAGGCCCGGCCCGGCGCGGGTCAGCGCCGGCGCGGGGCCTGGGGCGGGAGGAGGCGGCGGGGAAGCGCAGAGAGGCTCGGCTTCTTGAGCGGGGCAGGGGCGCCCTCCGGCGTCCACGGCCACACCACCCTGAACGCGCCCGATCTCC
Organism: Microcebus murinus; assembly: GCF_040939455.1. Classification (NCBI taxonomy): domain Eukaryota; kingdom Metazoa; phylum Chordata; class Mammalia; order Primates; family Cheirogaleidae; genus Microcebus; species Microcebus murinus. Next base: position 2,032,900 of record NC_134126.1, read on the forward strand.
TCTGGTCTCGGAAGCTAAGCAGGGTCGGGCCTGGTTAGAACTTGGATGGGAGACCGCCCGGGAATACCGGGTGCCTTAGGCTTCTTCTTCTTCTTTTTTTTTTTTTTTGCCTCTGGTTCTGTCGCGTTTCTGGGAGTGCGGGGGCGGCCCGGGGTGGGGGTGACCCCCACCCTCAGCGCCCGCCGCGGTGCCTGGCGCCCCAGCCCGCACCGTGGGGCCTCCTCTTGTCCCGAGCCGCGACACCGCCGCCACGCGGCAGCATGCGTGGCTTCTGGACTGTCAGGTCTCAGACCAAAGGTCTGCTCTGTGGGAACCGACACGCTGGAGGAAACCTTGAGAGTCTGAGAGGGGAGGGAGTTCCCGAAGAAGGCCAGGATGTCATTTTGAGGGAGTATGTGACCAGAACTCCTCCCGTTGCTTTTGGGGTTCTATGGGCTACACGTAGGAATCTCTGGTGGTGGCACCTGATGTTGGGGGATCCGGAGTCACACCCAGACCTGCTCCACAGGCCTCCTTTTACTTTTCTCTTCGGATTCGTTATTTTTTTATTTATTTATTTATTTATTTATTTATTTATTTATTTATTTATTTATTTTTTTTTGAGACAGAGTCTCGGTTTGTTGCCCAGGCTAGAGTGAGTGCCGTGGCGTCAGCCTAGCTCACAGCAACTTCAAACTCCTGGGCTGGAGTGATCCTTCTGCCTCAGCCTCCCGGGTAGCTGGGACTACAGGCATGCGCCACCATGCCCAGCTAATTTTTTATATATATATATATATATCAGTTGGCCAATTAATTTCTTTCTATTGATAGTAGAGACGGGGTCTCGCTCTTGCTCAGGCTGGTTTTGAACTCCTGACCTTGAGCAATCCACCCGCCTCGGCCTCCCAAGAGCTAGGATTACAGGCGTGAGCCACAGCGCCCGGCCGGATTCATTATTTTTAAAAAGTGTCTCTTATCTCTATTATTGCATTTTCTTTTCTCTCTCTTTTCAAGCAGATGATGGGAGTCCAAGTATTAAGGTGACATGTGTTGCCCGTGCCCCCCTCTCCCACCCCCGTGTTCTTATTCATTTACCTCTCATGTTGTTCCAGCGTATTGTGGGGGTACCAATGTTAAGGTCGGGTGCGTTGCCCTCTCCCAGCCTCCCCCCTCGGGTCAGAGCTTCAAGTGCGCCCATCCCCCAGTCGGTGCGCACCCACCGCATTCCTAATGGATGTGTATGCCCATCCCCTCCCCACACCCGCCCGACACCCACCCGATGAAGGTGATTCCTCTGTGTCCACTTAGGTGTCCATCAGTTCGTACCCATTTGCTGGTGAGCGTGAGCACGTGGTGCTCGTGTGTCCATTCTTGGGATACTTGGCTTACTGGAACGGGTTCCAGCTCTGGCCAGGAGAACCACGAGAGGTGCCCCCTCACCGCTGCTCCTCATAGCCGAATAGCACTCCGTGGTGTCCACGCGCCACATTTCATTTACGCACTCGTGGGTCGATGGGCACTCGGGTCGCTTCCAGGTCTTTGCGATTGTGACTTGTGCCCTGACTCTAACCCTAACCCTTACCCAGCCCGTCTCCTCCACGGCCCCTGCCTGACTGACTCCTTCCCGCCCGGCCTGTCACCTGTCACCGTCCTCTGCCCCTGCCTGACACGCTCCTCCCCGCCCGGGCTGTCACCGTCCTCGGCCCCTGCCTGACGGGGCTCCTCCGTCGCCTGGGCCTTCCAAGGGCTTGGTGTGGACGCTGGTTCCAGGACGCCCTCCCAGGAAGCCGGTAGCAGGGCGGCTGCGGCGTCTCCCGCAACCCAACCGTCCGACGGCCGGCCGGCCGGCCGCCCGTCCCTAAGTGGCCTGCGGGGGACGTGCTCCCGCTGTGCCGTGGGGGCCCAGCCTGGTGTCTTCTCTGAGGCCCCGCGGCTGCCGCTCCCCACAAGGGGAGAGCCGCGGAGGTGGGGACCGCCTCCTCATGGGGACGTACACCCAGCTCTCCACGTCGGATTCCGGGGCTCTCTGTCCTGCCAGAAGGCCCAGCTGGCCTGCGGGTCCTTAGAGTGGCAAAAACATCCGAAAACTGAGATTGAGGGTCTGGTGGGTGTCTGCACTTTTGTGCTGGGCACCCCAGGGAGGCCCGGGGGCTGGCTGGACAACGCGGTCTGCTGGGCTGGGGGGGGGGTTTGGAGGAGCAACTGATGCCCTTTGCACTTTGGGTAGCAAGTGTCTGAGGTGTCTCTGGGCCCTGCGCCATGTGGGGGCGGGGGCGGGGGCGGGGTGGGAGGAGGAGGAGGAGGAGGAGGACGAGGAGGAGGAGGAGGCGGGAAGGGCTGTGGCCTGCAGTCGTGTTCCCCGGGGTGGCACGGCATGTGGCTTCTTCCACAGGCTGCTTGGCCTGGGCTCCCTGCACCTGGGCCTTTGGAGGACTGGCCCTGTGCTTGCCAACACTTCCTGCAGGGACCCAGAGCTGGGAGGTTGCATCTCTCAGCCCTGGGTCGGGCAGAGCCCCAGCGGGCCATGCCCACAAGCTCTCTCAGCACGGGTCCCCCAGAAGGCTCCTTTGGGACCAGGATTCTCTTGCGGGTGACTCTTTAAGGTCTGGCCCCTGGATGGAGGGGCACCAGGAGTAGAGGAGCAGGAAGGGGAAGGGGGTGGCCATGCGAGGGGACACTTTCAGGCCAAGTCCCAGCTTCAGCCTGATCCTCCTAGGAACCCCGGGGTGTACATCACACCTCCTGGTTGCCCCGCTCTGAGACAAGGAGCCGGGCTTCGCATTCCCACAGCAGCCAGTCGTGGGCTGAGGACACCTGGGGCGTTGGGAACTCCCTGGCTTCTCCTTGGATTAACATCTGGAGCTGCTTGGGAATCGTGCCGCCACACACACCCGAGTGCAGGTGTCTTCTGCACAGACTGCGGGCCTCGCTCTTCTGAATGCCGCTAGCTCGCCACCCACCCACGGGTGACCCTGGTCAGGGTACTTTCTCTCAGGGGCAGACTCTGATCCGGGCGGGCTACCGGTGTCTCTGTTTGCTCCTTTCTTTCTTCCATTTCGGGAAAGGCTTCCTTACTGGGTGTGGAAATCTCCAATGCCTTTCCTCGCCTATTCTGTCAGCTTTCAAATTCTCTTTCAGTTGCCACCCTCACAGATGGATTAGGAAACTCTTTCCGGTGCACTCATTAGTGAAATGACCTCAATGACGCTGGAATCCAATATCTAGTCGCCGATTTTTAGCGAGTCCACACGCCAGGGTGGTTGGGGTCCAATGCAGCCCCTGCCAGGCCCAGGCCCCTTGGACTGGGCCACAGGAGGACACAGAGGAGCGTCCCGGCCCCCACGGTAGCGTTGCCGGCAGTTCTCCAAGGGCTTGGGGGTTTTCCAGAGGGAGGAGATGGAGGGGACTGATTTCTTCAGCGCCCCACAAACCACGCCACCCCACCCCACCCATGGGACACATCCCGAGAGAGAGAGAGAGAGAGAGAGAGAGAGAGAGAGAGAGAGAGAGAGAGAGAGAGAGACGCCCCATACACTCGCTCCCCTCCCCCGTGCGCTGTGCCCCAGCCCTGGCCCGGGGGAATAGGCGGCCGCCCGGCCACAGGGCGCGGGGCGCAGCTGAAAGGGGTTGTGGGGGAGGGCGGCCCCTGGCTGGGGTCAAAGGGCGAGCGCCCCGCCCGCCCGTGCGCAGTCAGCGCGCTGGGGGTGGGGGCGGGGAGGTGAAGGAGGCCAGGCGAGGAGAGGAGGGGGGCTGGAAGGTCTCCACCTTGGCGGGTCCAGCCGTGGAGGCGCATCTTGTGTGAGTGTGAGTGAGTGAGTGAGTGTGAGTGTGAGTGTGTGTGTATAGAGAGACAGCCCCCAACCCCGGCCCGCCGCTCCCTGCCCGCCCCGCCTGTCACCCCCGCCCGCCGGACCCGGCCGGCGAACTCAACAGGCCCGGCCCGGCGCGGGTCAGCGCCGGCGCGGGGCCTGGGGCGGGAGGAGGCGGCGGGGAAGCGCAGAGAGGCTCGGCTTCTTGAGCGGGGCAGGGGCGCCCTCCGGCGTCCACGGCCACACCACCCTGAACGCGCCCGATCTCCTCTGGTCTCGGAAGCTAAGCAGGGTCGGGCCTGGTTAGAACTTGGATGGGAGACCGCCCGGGAATACCGGGTGCCTTAGGCTTCTTCTTCTTCTTTTTTTTTTTTTTTTGCCTCTGGTTCTGTCGCGTTTCTGGGAGTGCGGGGGCGGCCCGGGGTGGGGGTGACCCCCACCCTCAGCGCCCGCCGCGGTGCCTGGCGCCCCAGCCCGCACCGTGGGGCCTCCTCTTGTCCCGAGCCGCGACACCGCCGCCACGCGGCAGCATGCGTGGCTTCTGGACTGTCAGGTCTCAGACCAAAGGTCTGCTCTGTGGGAACCGACACGCTGGAGGAAACCTTGAGAGTCTGAGAGGGGAGGGAGTTCCCGAAGAAGGCCAGGATGTCATTTTGAGGGAGTATGTGACCAGAACTCCTCCCGTTGCTTTTGGGGTTCTATGGGCTACACGTAGGAATCTCTGGTGGTGGCACCTGATGTTGGGGGATCCGGAGTCACACCCAGACCTGCTCCACAGGCCTCCTTTTACTTTTCTCTTCGGATTCGTTATTTTTTTATTTATTTATTTATTTATTTATTTATTTATTTATTTATTTATTTATTTTTTTTTTTTTGAGACAGAGTCTCGGTTTGTTGCCCAGGCTAGAGTGAGTGCCGTGGCGTCAGCCTAGCTCACAGCAACTTCAAACTCCTGGGCTGGAGTGATCCTTCTGCCTCAGCCTCCCGGGTAGCTGGGACTACAGGCATGCGCCACCATGCCCAGCTAATTTTTTATATATATATATATATATCAGTTGGCCAATTAATTTCTTTCTATTGATAGTAGAGACGGGGTCTCGCTCTTGCTCAGGCTGGTTTTGAACTCCTGACCTTGAGCAATCCACCCGCCTCGGCCTCCCAAGAGCTAGGATTACAGGCGTGAGCCACAGCGCCCGGCCGGATTCATTATTTTTAAAAAGTGTCTCTTATCTCTATTATTGCATTTTCTTTTCTCTCTCTTTTCAAGCAGATGATGGGAGTCCAAGTATTAAGGTGACATGTGTTGCCCGTGCCCCCCTCTCCCACCCCCGTGTTCTTATTCATTTACCTCTCATGTTGTTCCAGCGTATTGTGGGGGTACCAATGTTAAGGTCGGGTGCGTTGCCCTCTCCCAGCCTCCCCCCTCGGGTCAGAGCTTCAAGTGCGCCCATCCCCCAGTCGGTGCGCACCCACCGCATTCCTAATGGATGTGTATGCCCATCCCCTCCCCACACCCGCCCGACACCCACCCGATGAAGGTGATTCCTCTGTGTCCACTTAGGTGTCCATCAGTTCGTACCCATTTGCTGGTGAGCGTGAGCACGTGGTGCTCGTGTGTCCATTCTTGGGATACTTGGCTTACTGGAACGGGTTCCAGCTCTGGCCAGGAGAACCACGAGAGGTGCCCCCTCACCGCTGCTCCTCATAGCCGAATAGCACTCCGTGGTGTCCACGCGCCACATTTCATTTACGCACTCGTGGGTCGATGGGCACTCGGGTCGCTTCCAGGTCTTTGCGATTGTGACTTGTGCCCTGACTCTAACCCTAACCCTTACCCAGCCCGTCTCCTCCACGGCCCCTGCCTGACTGACTCCTTCCCGCCCGGCCTGTCACCTGTCACCGTCCTCTGCCCCTGCCTGACACGCTCCTCCCCGCCCGGGCTGTCACCGTCCTCGGCCCCTGCCTGACGGGGCTCCTCCGTCGCCTGGGCCTTCCAAGGGCTTGGTGTGGACGCTGGTTCCAGGACGCCCTCCCAGGAAGCCGGTAGCAGGGCGGCTGCGGCGTCTCCCGCAACCCAACCGTCCGACGGCCGGCCGGCCAGCCGGCCGCCCGTCCCTAAGTGGCCTGCGGGGGACGTGCTCCCGCTGTGCCGTGGGGGCCCAGCCTGGTGTCTTCTCTGAGGCCCCGCGGCTGCCGCTCCCCGCAAGGGGAGAGCCGCGGAGGTGGGGACCGCCTCCTCATGGGGACGTACACCCAGCTCTCCACGTCGGATTCCGGGGCTCTCTGTCCTGCCAGAAGGCCCAGCTGGCCTGCGGGTCCTTAGAGTGGCAAAAACATCCGAAAACTGAGATTGAGGGTCTGGTGGGTGTCTGCACTTTTGTGCTGGGCACCCCAGGGAGGCCCGGGGGCTGGCTGGACAACGCGGTCTGCTGGGCTGGGGGGGGGGTTTGGAGGAGCAACTGATGCCCTTTGCACTTTGGGTAGCAAGTGTCTGAGGTGTCTCTGGGCCCTGCGCCATGTGGGGGCGGGGGCGGGGGCGGGGTGGGAGGAGGAGGAGGAGGAGGAGGACGAGGAGGAGGAGGAGGCGGGAAGGGCTGTGGCCTGCAGTCGTGTTCCCCGGGGTGGCACGGCATGTGGCTTCTTCCACAGGCTGCTTGGCCTGGGCTCCCTGCACCTGGGCCTTTGGAGGACTGGCCCTGTGCTTGCCAACACTTCCTGCAGGGACCCAGAGCTGGGAGGTTGCATCTCTCAGCCCTGGGTCGGGCAGAGCCCCAGCGGGCCATGCCCACAAGCTCTCTCAGCACGGGTCCCCCAGAAGGCTCCTTTGGGACCAGGATTCTCTTGCGGGTGACTCTTTAAGGTCTGGCCCCTGGATGGAGGGGCACCAGGAGTAGAGGAGCAGGAAGGGGAAGGGGGTGGCCATGCGAGGGGACACTTTCAGGCCAAGTCCCAGCTTCAGCCTGATCCTCCTAGGAACCCCGGGGTGTACATCACACCTCCTGGTTGCCCCGCTCTGAGACAAGGAGCCGGGCTTCGCATTCCCACAGCAGCCAGTCGTGGGCTGAGGACACCTGGGGCGTTGGGAACTCCCTGGCTTCTCCTTGGATTAACATCTGGAGCTGCTTGGGAATCGTGCCGCCACACACACCCGAGTGCAGGTGTCTTCTGCACAGACTGCGGGCCTCGCTCTTCTGAATGCCGCTAGCTCGCCACCCACCCACGGGTGACCCTGGTCAGGGTACTTTCTCTCAGGGGCAGACTCTGATCCGGGCGGGCTACCGGTGTCTCTGTTTGCTCCTTTCTTTCTTCCATTTCGGGAAAGGCTTCCTTACTGGGTGTGGAAATCTCCAATGCCTTTCCTCGCCTATTCTGTCAGCTTTCAAATTCTCTTTCAGTTGCCACCCTCACAGATGGATTAGGAAACTCTTTCCGGTGCACTCATTAGTGAAATGACCTCAATGACGCTGGAATCCAATATCTAGTCGCCGATTTTTAGCGAGTCCACACGCCAGGGTGGTTGGGGTCCAATGCAGCCCCTGCCAGGCCCAGGCCCCTTGGACTGGGCCACAGGAGGACACAGAGGAGCGTCCCGGCCCCCACGGTAGCGTTGCCGGCAGTTCTCCAAGGGCTTGGGGGTTTTCCAGAGGGAGGAGATGGAGGGGACTGATTTCTTCAGCGCCCCACAAACCACGCCACCCCACCCCACCCATGGGACACATCCCGAGAGAGAGAGAGAGAGAGAGAGAGAGAGAGAGAGAGAGAGAGAGAGAGAGAGAGAGAGAGAGACGCCCCATACACTCGCTCCCCTCCCCCGTGCGCTGTGCCCCAGCCCTGGCCCGGGGGAATAGGCGGCCGCCCGGCCACAGGGCGCGGGGCGCAGCTGAAAGGGGTTGTGGGGGAGGGCGGCCCCTGGCTGGGGTCAAAGGGCGAGCGCCCCGCCCGCCCGTGCGCAGTCAGCGCGCTGGGGGTGGGGGCGGGGAGGTGAAGGAGGCCAGGCGAGGAGAGGAGGGGGGCTGGAAGGTCTCCACCTTGGCGGGTCCAGCCGTGGAGGCGCATCTTGTGTGAGTGTGAGTGAGTGAGTGAGTGTGAGTGTGAGTGTGTGTGTATAGAGAGACAGCCCCCAACCCCGGCCCGCCGCTCCCTGCCCGCCCCGCCTGTCACCCCCGCCCGCCGGACCCGGCCGGCGAACTCAACAGGCCCGGCCCGGCGCGGGTCAGCGCCGGCGCGGGGCCTGGGGCGGGAGGAGGCGGCGGGGAAGCGCAGAGAGGCTCGGCTTCTTGAGCGGGGCAGGGGCGCCCTCCGGCGTCCACGGCCACACCACCCTGAACGCGCCCGATCTCCTCTGGTCTCGGAAGCTAAGCAGGGTCGGGCCTGGTTAGAACTTGGATGGGAGACCGCCCGGGAATACCGGGTGCCTTAGGCTTCTTCTTCTTCTTTTTTTTTTTTTTTTGCCTCTGGTTCTGTCGCGTTTCTGGGAGTGCGGGGGCGGCCCGGGGTGGGGGTGACCCCCACCCTCAGCGCCCGCCGCGGTGCCTGGCGCCCCAGCCCGCACCGTGGGGCCTCCTCTTGTCCCGAGCCGCGACACCGCCGCCACGCGGCAGCATGCGTGGCTTCTGGACTGTCAGGTCTCAGACCAAAGGTCTGCTCTGTGGGAACCGACACGCTGGAGGAAACCTTGAGAGTCTGAGAGGGGAGGGAGTTCCCGAAGAAGGCCAGGATGTCATTTTGAGGGAGTATGTGACCAGAACTCCTCCCGTTGCTTTTGGGGTTCTATGGGATACACGTAGGAATCTCTGGTGGTGGCACCTGATGTTGGGGGATCCGGAGTCACACCCAGACCTGCTCCACAGGCCTCCTTTTACTTTTCTCTTCGGATTCGTTATTTTTTTATTTATTTATTTATTTATTTATTTATTTTTTTTTTTTTTTTTTGAGACAGAGTCTCGGTTTGTTGCCCAGGCTAGAGTGAGTGCCGTGGCGTCAGCCTAGCTCACAGCAACTTCAAACTCCTGGGCTGGAGTGATCCTTCTGCCTCAGCCTCCCGGGTAGCTGGGACTACAGGCATGCGCCACCATGCCCAGCTAATTTTTTATATATATATATATATATCAGTTGGCCAATTAATTTCTTTCTATTGATAGTAGAGACGGGGTCTCGCTCTTGCTCAGGCTGGTTTTGAACTCCTGACCTTGAGCAATCCACCCGCCTCGGCCTCCCAAGAGCTAGGATTACAGGCGTGAGCCACAGCGCCCGGCCGGATTCATTATTTTTAAAAAGTGTCTCTTATCTCTATTATTGCATTTTCTTTTCTCTCTCTTTTCAAGCAGATGATGGGAGTCCAAGTATTAAGGTGACATGTGTTGCCCGTGCCCCCCTCTCCCACCCCCGTGTTCTTATTCATTTACCTCTCATGTTGTTCCAGCGTATTGTGGGGGTACCAATGTTAAGGTCGGGTGCGTTGCCCTCTCCCAGCCTCCCCCCTCGGGTCAGAGCTTCAAGTGCGCCCATCCCCCAGTCGGTGCGCACCCACCGCATTCCTAATGGATGTGTATGCCCATCCCCTCCCCACACCCGCCCGACACCCACCCGATGAAGGTGATTCCTCTGTGTCCACTTAGGTGTCCATCAGTTCGTACCCATTTGCTGGTGAGCGTGAGCACGTGGTGCTCGTGTGTCCATTCTTGGGATACTTGGCTTACTGGAACGGGTTCCAGCTCTGGCCAGGAGAACCACGAGAGGTGCCCCCTCACCGCTGCTCCTCATAGCCGAATAGCACTCCGTGGTGTCCACGCGCCACATTTCATTTACGCACTCGTGGGTCGATGGGCACTCGGGTCGCTTCCAGGTCTTTGCGATTGTGACTTGTGCCCTGACTCTAACCCTAACCCTTACCCAGCCCGTCTCCTCCACGGCCCCTGCCTGACTGACTCCTTCCCGCCCGGCCTGTCACCTGTCACCGTCCTCTGCCCCTGCCTGACACGCTCCTCCCCGCCCGGGCTGTCACCGTCCTCGGCCCCTGCCTGACGGGGCTCCTCCGTCGCCTGGGCCTTCCAAGGGCTTGGTGTGGACGCTGGTTCCAGGACGCCCTCCCAGGAAGCCGGTAGCAGGGCGGCTGCGGCGTCTCCCGCAACCCAACCGTCCGACGGCCGGCCGGCCAGCCGGCCGCCCGTCCCTAAGTGGCCTGCGGGGGACGTGCTCCCGCTGTGCCGTGGGGGCCCAGCCTGGTGTCTTCTCTGAGGCCCCGCGGCTGCCGCTCCCCGCAAGGGGAGAGCCGCGGAGGTGGGGACCGCCTCCTCATGGGGACGTACACCCAGCTCTCCACGTCGGATTCCGGGGCTCTCTGTCCTGCCAGAAGGCCCAGCTGGCCTGCGGGTCCTTAGAGTGGCAAAAACATCCGAAAACTGAGATTGAGGGTCTGGTGGGTGTCTGCGCTTTTGTGCTGGGCACCCCAGGGAGGCCCGGGGGCTGGCTGGACAACGCGGTCTGCTGGGCTGGGGGGGGGGTTTGGAGGAGCAACTGATGCCCTTTGCACTTTGGGTAGCAAGTGTCTGAGGTGTCTCTGGGCCCTGCGCCATGTGGGGGCGGGGGCGGGGGCGGGGTGGGAGGAGGAGGAGGAGGAGGAGGACGAGGAGGAGGAGGAGGCGGGAAGGGCTGTGGCCTGCAGTCGTGTTCCCCGGGGTGGCACGGCATGTGGCTTCTTCCACAGGCTGCTTGGCCTGGGCTCCCTGCACCTGGGCCTTTGGAGGACTGGCCCTGTGCTTGCCAACACTTCCTGCAGGGACCCAGAGCTGGGAGGTTGCATCTCTCAGCCCTGGGTCGGGCAGAGCCCCAGCGGGCCATGCCCACAAGCTCTCTCAGCACGGGTCCCCCAGAAGGCTCCTTTGGGACCAGGATTCTCTTGCGGGTGACTCTTTAAGGTCTGGCCCCTGGATGGAGGGGCACCAGGAGTAGAGGAGCAGGAAGGGGAAGGGGGTGGCCATGCGAGGGGACACTTTCAGGCCAAGTCCCAGCTTCAGCCTGATCCTCCTAGGAACCCCGGGGTGTACATCACACCTCCTGGTTGCCCCGCTCTGAGACAAGGAGCCGGGCTTCGCATTCCCACAGCAGCCAGTCGTGGGCTGAGGACACCTGGGGCGTTGGGAACTCCCTGGCTTCTCCTTGGATTAACATCTGGAGCTGCTTGGGAATCGTGCCGCCACACACACCCGAGTGCAGGTGTCTTCTGCACAGACTGCGGGCCTCGCTCTTCTGAATGCCGCTAGCTCGCCACCCACCCACGGGTGACCCTGGTCAGGGTACTTTCTCTCAGGGGCAGACTCTGATCCGGGCGGGCTACCGGTGTCTCTGTTTGCTCCTTTCTTTCTTCCATTTCGGGAAAGGCTTCCTTACTGGGTGTGGAAATCTCCAATGCCTTTCCTCGCCTATTCTGTCAGCTTTCAAATTCTCTTTCAGTTGCCACCCTCACAGATGGATTAGGAAACTCTTTCCGGTGCACTCATTAGTGAAATGACCTCAATGACGCTGGAATCCAATATCTAGTCGCCGATTTTTAGCGAGTCCACACGCCAGGGTGGTTGGGGTCCAATGCAGCCCCTGCCAGGCCCAGGCCCCTTGGACTGGGCCACAGGAGGACACAGAGGAGCGTCCCGGCCCCCACGGTAGCGTTGCCGGCAGTTCTCCAAGGGCTTGGGGGTTTTCCAGAGGGAGGAGATGGAGGGGACTGATTTCTTCAGCGCCCCACAAACCACGCCACCCCACCCCACCCATGGGACACATCCCGAGAGAGAGAGAGAGAGAGAGAGAGAGAGAGAGAGAGAGAGAGAGAGAGAGAGAGAGAGAGACGCCCCATACACTCGCTCCCCTCCCCCGTGCGCTGTGCCCCAGCCCTGGCCCGGGGGAATAGGCGGCCGCCCGGCCACAGGGCGCGGGGCGCAGCTGAAAGGGGTTGTGGGGGAGGGCGGCCCCTGGCTGGGGTCAAAGGGCGAGCGCCCCGCCCGCCCGTGCGCAGTCAGCGCGCTGGGGGTGGGGGCGGGGAGGTGAAGGAGGCCAGGCGAGGAGAGGAGGGGGGCTGGAAGGTCTCCACCTTGGCGGGTCCAGCCGTGGAGGCGCATCTTGTGTGAGTGTGAGTGAGTGAGTGAGTGTGAGTGTGAGTGTGTGTGTATAGAGAGACAGCCCCCAACCCCGGCCCGCCGCTCCCTGCCCGCCCCGCCTGTCACCCCCGCCCGCCGGACCCGGCCGGCGAACTCAACAGGCCCGGCCCGGCGCGGGTCAGCGCCGGCGCGGGGCCTGGGGCGGGAGGAGGCGGCGGGGAAGCGCAGAGAGGCTCGGCTTCTTGAGCGGGGCAGGGGCGCCCTCCGGCGTCCACGGCCACACCACCCTGAACGCGCCCGATCTCCTCTGGTCTCGGAAGCTAAGCAGGGTCGGGCCTGGTTAGAACTTGGATGGGAGACCGCCCGGGAATACCGGGTGCCTTAGGCTTCTTCTTCTTCTTTTTTTTTTTTTTTTGCCTCTGGTTCTGTCGCGTTTCTGGGAGTGCGGGGGCGGCCCGGGGTGGGGGTGACCCCCACCCTCAGCGCCCGCCGCGGTGCCTGGCGCCCCAGCCCGCACCGTGGGGCCTCCTCTTGTCCCGAGCCGCGACACCGCCGCCACGCGGCAGCATGCGTGGCTTCTGGACTGTCAGGTCTCAGACCAAAGGTCTGCTCTGTGGGAACCGACACGCTGGAGGAAACCTTGAGAGTCTGAGAGGGGAGGGAGTTCCCGAAGAAGGCCAGGATGTCATTTTGAGGGAGTATGTGACCAGAACTCCTCCCGTTGCTTTTGGGGTTCTATGGGCTACACGTAGGAATCTCTGGTGGTGGCACCTGATGTTGGGGGATCCGGAGTCACACCCAGACCTGCTCCACAGGCCTCCTTTTACTTTTCTCTTCGGATTCGTTATTTTTTTATTTATTTATTTATTTATTTATTTATTTATTTATTTATTTATTTTTTTTTTTTGAGACAGAGTCTCGGTTTGTTGCCCAGGCTAGAGTGAGTGCCGTGGCGTCAGCCTAGCTCACAGCAACTTCAAACTCCTGGGCTGGAGTGATCCTTCTGCCTCAGCCTCCCGGGTAGCTGGGACTACAGGCATGCGCCACCATGCCCAGCTAATTTTTTATATATATATATATATATCAGTTGGCCAATTAATTTCTTTCTATTGATAGTAGAGACGGGGTCTCGCTCTTGCTCAGGCTGGTTTTGAACTCCTGACCTTGAGCAATCCACCCGCCTCGGCCTCCCAAGAGCTAGGATTACAGGCGTGAGCCACAGCGCCCGGCCGGATTCATTATTTTTAAAAAGTGTCTCTTATCTCTATTATTGCATTTTCTTTTCTCTCTCTTTTCAAGCAGATGATGGGAGTCCAAGTATTAAGGTGACATGTGTTGCCCGTGCCCCCCTCTCCCACCCCCGTGTTCTTATTCATTTACCTCTCATGTTGTTCCAGCGTATTGTGGGGGTACCAATGTTAAGGTCGGGTGCGTTGCCCTCTCCCAGCCTCCCCCCTCGGGTCAGAGCTTCAAGTGCGCCCATCCCCCAGTCGGTGCGCACCCACCGCATTCCTAATGGATGTGTATGCCCATCCCCTCCCCACACCCGCCCGACACCCACCCGATGAAGGTGATTCCTCTGTGTCCACTTAGGTGTCCATCAGTTCGTACCCATTTGCTGGTGAGCGTGAGCACGTGGTGCTCGTGTGTCCATTCTTGGGATACTTGGCTTACTGGAACGGGTTCCAGCTCTGGCCAGGAGAACCACGAGAGGTGCCCCCTCACCGCTGCTCCTCATAGCCGAATAGCACTCCGTGGTGTCCACGCGCCACATTTCATTTACGCACTCGTGGGTCGATGGGCACTCGGGTCGCTTCCAGGTCTTTGCGATTGTGACTTGTGCCCTGACTCTAACCCTAACCCTTACCCAGCCCGTCTCCTCCACGGCCCCTGCCTGACTGACTCCTTCCCGCCCGGCCTGTCACCTGTCACCGTCCTCTGCCCCTGCCTGACACGCTCCTCCCCGCCCGGGCTGTCACCGTCCTCGGCCCCTGCCTGACGGGGCTCCTCCGTCGCCTGGGCCTTCCAAGGGCTTGGTGTGGACGCTGGTTCCAGGACGCCCTCCCAGGAAGCCGGTAGCAGGGCGGCTGCGGCGTCTCCCGCAACCCAACCGTCCGACGGCCGGCCGGCCGGCCGCCCGTCCCTAAGTGGCCTGCGGGGGACGTGCTCCCGCTGTGCCGTGGGGGCCCAGCCTGGTGTCTTCTCTGAGGCCCCGCGGCTGCCGCTCCCCGCAAGGGGAGAGCCGCGGAGGTGGGGACCGCCTCCTCATGGGGACGTACACCCAGCTCTCCACGTCGGATTCCGGGGCTCTCTGTCCTGCCAGAAGGCCCAGCTGGCCTGCGGGTCCTTAGAGTGGCAAAAACATCCGAAAACTGAGATTGAGGGTCTGGTGGGTGTCTGCACTTTTGTGCTGGGCACCCCAGGGAGGCCCGGGGGCTGGCTGGACAACGCGGTCTGCTGGGCTGGGGGGGGGGTTTGGAGGAGCAACTGATGCCCTTTGCACTTTGGGTAGCAAGTGTCTGAGGTGTCTCTGGGCCCTGCGCCATGTGGGGGCGGGGGCGGGGGCGGGGTGGGAGGAGGAGGAGGAGGAGGAGGACGAGGAGGAGGAGGCGGGAAGGGCTGTGGCCTGCAGTCGTGTTCCCCGGGGTGGCACGGCATGTGGCTTCTTCCACAGGCTGCTTGGCCTGGGCTCCCTGCACCTGGGCCTTTGGAGGACTGGCCCTGTGCTTGCCAACACTTCCTGCAGGGACCCAGAGCTGGGAGGTTGCATCTCTCAGCCCTGGGTCGGGCAGAGCCCCAGCGGGCCATGCCCACAAGCTCTCTCAGCACGGGTCCCCCAGAAGGCTCCTTTGGGACCAGGATTCTCTTGCGGGTGACTCTTTAAGGTCTGGCCCCTGGATGGAGGGGCACCAGGAGTAGAGGAGCAGGAAGGGGAAGGGCGTGGCCATGCGAGGGGACACTTTCAGGCCAAGTCCCAGCTTCAGCCTGATCCTCCTAGGAACCCCGGGGTGTACATCACACCTCCTGGTTGCCCCGCTCTGAGACAAGGAGCCGGGCTTCGCATTCCCACAGCAGCCAGTCGTGGGCTGAGGACACCTGGGGCGTTGGGAACTCCCTGGCTTCTCCTTGGATTAACATCTGGAGCTGCTTGGGAATCGTGCCGCCACACACACCCGAGTGCAGGTGTCTTCTGCACAGACTGCGGGCCTCGCTCTTCTGAATGCCGCTAGCTCGCCACCCACCCACGGGTGACCCTGGTCAGGGTACTTTCTCTCAGGGGCAGACTCTGATCCGGGCGGGCTACCGGTGTCTCTGTTTGCTCCTTTCTTTCTTCCATTTCGGGAAAGGCTTCCTTACTGGGTGTGGAAATCTCCAATGCCTTTCCTCGCCTATTCTGTCAGCTTTCAAATTCTCTTTCAGTTGCCACCCTCACAGATGGATTAGGAAACTCTTTCCGGTGCACTCATTAGTGAAATGACCTCAATGACGCTGGAATCCAATATCTAGTCGCCGATTTTTAGCGAGTCCACACGCCAGGGTGGTTGGGGTCCAATGCAGCCCCTGCCAGGCCCAGGCCCCTTGGACTGGGCCACAGGAGGACACAGAGGAGCGTCCCGGCCCCCACGGTAGCGTTGCCGGCAGTTCTCCAAGGGCTTGGGGGTTTTCCAGAGGGAGGAGATGGAGGGGACTGATTTCTTCAGCGCCCCACAAACCACGCCACCCCACCCCACCCATGGGACACATCCCGAGAGAGAGAGAGAGAGAGAGAGAGAGAGAGAGAGAGAGAGAGAGAGAGAGAGAGAGAGAGAGACGCCCCATACACTCGCTCCCCTCCCCCGTGCGCTGTGCCCCAGCCCTGGCCCGGGGAATAGGCGGCCGCCCGGCCACAGGGCGCGGGGCGCAGCTGAAAGGGGTTGTGGGGAGGGCGGCCCCTGGCTGGGGTCAAAGGGCGAGCGCCCCGCCCGCCCGTGCGCAGTCAGCGCGCTGGGGGTGGGGGCGGGGAGGTGAAGGAGGCCAGGCGAGGAGAGGAGGGGGGCTGGAAGGTCTCCACCTTGGCGGGTCCAGCCGTGGAGGCGCATCTTGTGTGAGTGTGAGTGAGTGAGTGAGTGTGAGTGTGAGTGTGTGTGTATAGAGAGACAGCCCCCAACCCCGGCCCGCCGCTCCCTGCCCGCCCCGCCTGTCACCCCCGCCCGCCGGACCCGGCCGGCGAACTCAACAGGCCCGGCCCGGCGCGGGTCAGCGCCGGCGCGGGGCCTGGGGCGGGAGGAGGCGGCGGGGAAGCGCAGAGAGGCTCGGCTTCTTGAGCGGGGCAGGGGCGCCCTCCGGCGTCCACGGCCACACCACCCTGAACGCGCCCGATCTCCTCTGGTCTCGGAAGCTAAGCAGGGTCGGGCCTGGTTAGAACTTGGATGGGAGACCGCCCGGGAATACCGGGTGCCTTAGGCTTCTTCTTCTTCTTTTTTTTTTTTTTTTTGCCTCTGGTTCTGTCGCGTTTCTGGGAGTGCGGGGGCGGCCCGGGGTGGGGGTGACCCCCACCCTCAGCGCCCGCCGCGGTGCCTGGCGCCCCAGCCCGCACCGTGGGGCCTCCTCTTGTCCCGAGCCGCGACACCGCCGCCACGCGGCAGCATGCGTGGCTTCTGGACTGTCAGGTCTCAGACCAAAGGTCTGCTCTGTGGGAACCGACACGCTGGAGGAAACCTTGAGAGTCTGAGAGGGGAGGGAGTTCCCGAAGAAGGCCAGGATGTCATTTTGAGGGAGTATGTGACCAGAACTCCTCCCGTTGCTTTTGGGGTTCTATGGGCTACACGTAGGAATCTCTGGTGGTGGCACCTGATGTTGGGGGATCCGGAGTCACACCCAGACCTGCTCCACAGGCCTCCTTTTACTTTTCTCTTCGGATTCGTTATTTTTTTATTTATTTATTTATTTATTTATTTATTTTATTTTTTTTTTTTTTTTGAGACAGAGTCTCGGTTTGTTGCCCAGGCTAGAGTGAGTGCCGTGGCGTCAGCCTAGCTCACAGCAACTTCAAACTCCTGGGCTGGAGTGATCCTTCTGCCTCAGCCTCCCGGGTAGCTGGGACTACAGGCATGTGCCACCATGCCCAGCTAATTTTATATATATATATATATATCAGTTGGCCAATTAATTTCTTTCTATTGATAGTAGAGACGGGGTCTCGCTCTTGCTCAGGCTGGTTTTGAACTCCTGACCTTGAGCAATCCACCCGCCTCGGCCTCCCAAGAGCTAGGATTACAGGCGTGAGCCACAGCGCCCGGCCGGATTCATTATTTTTAAAAAGTGTCTCTTATCTCTATTATTGCATTTTCTTTTCTCTCTCTTTTCAAGCAGATGATGGGAGTCCAAGTATTAAGGTGACATGTGTTGCCCGTGCCCCCCTCTCCCACCCCCGTGTTCTTATTCATTTACCTCTCATGTTGTTCCAGCGTATTGTGGGGGTACCAATGTTAAGGTCGGGTGCGTTGCCCTCTCCCAGCCTCCCCCCTCGGGTCAGAGCTTCAAGTGCGCCCATCCCCCAGTCGGTGCGCACCCACCGCATTCCTAATGGATGTGTATGCCCATCCCCTCCCCACACCCGCCCGACACCCACCCGATGAAGGTGATTCCTCTGTGTCCACTTAGGTGTCCATCAGTTCGTACCCATTTGCTGGTGAGCGTGAGCACGTGGTGCTCGTGTGTCCATTCTTGGGATACTTGGCTTACTGGAACGGGTTCCAGCTCTGGCCAGGAGAACCACGAGAGGTGCCCCCTCACCGCTGCTCCTCATAGCCGAATAGCACTCCGTGGTGTCCACGCGCCACATTTCATTTACGCACTCGTGGGTCGATGGGCACTCGGGTCGCTTCCAGGTCTTTGCGATTGTGACTTGTGCCCTGACTCTAACCCTAACCCTTACCCAGCCCGTCTCCTCCACGGCCCCTGCCTGACTGACTCCTTCCCGCCCGGCCTGTCACCTGTCACCGTCCTCTGCCCCTGCCTGACACGCTCCTCCCCGCCCGGGCTGTCACCGTCCTCGGCCCCTGCCTGACGGGGCTCCTCCGTCGCCTGGGCCTTCCAAGGGCTTGGTGTGGACGCTGGTTCCAGGACGCCCTCCCAGGAAGCCGGTAGCAGGGCGGCTGCGGCGTCTCCCGCAACCCAACCGTCCGACGGCCGGCCGGCCGGCCGCCCGTCCCTAAGTGGCCTGCGGGGGACGTGCTCCCGCTGTGCCGTGGGGGCCCAGCCTGGTGTCTTCTCTGAGGCCCCGCGGCTGCCGCTCCCCGCAAGGGGAGAGCCGCGGAGGTGGGGACCGCCTCCTCATGGGGACGTACACCCAGCTCTCCACGTCGGATTCCGGGGCTCTCTGTCCTGCCAGAAGGCCCAGCTGGCCTGCGGGTCCTTAGAGTGGCAAAAACATCCGAAAACTGAGATTGAGGGTCTGGTGGGTGTCTGCACTTTTGTGCTGGGCACCCCAGGGAGGCCCGGGGGCTGGCTGGACAACGCGGTCTGCTGGGCTGGGGGGGGGGTTTGGAGGAGCAACTGATGCCCTTTGCACTTTGGGTAGCAAGTGTCTGAGGTGTCTCTGGGCCCTGCGCCATGTGGGGGCGGGGGCGGGGGCGGGGTGGGAGGAGGAGGAGGAGGAGGAGGACGAGGAGGAGGAGGCGGGAAGGGCTGTGGCCTGCAGTCGTGTTCCCCGGGGTGGCACGGCATGTGGCTTCTTCCACAGGCTGCTTGGCCTGGGCTCCCTGCACCTGGGCCTTTGGAGGACTGGCCCTGTGCTTGCCAACACTTCCTGCAGGGACCCAGAGCTGGGAGGTTGCATCTCTCAGCCCTGGGTCGGGCAGAGCCCCAGCGGGCCATGCCCACAAGCTCTCTCAGCACGGGTCCCCCAGAAGGCTCCTTTGGGACCAGGATTCTCTTGCGGGTGACTCTTTAAGGTCTGGCCCCTGGATGGAGGGGCACCAGGAGTAGAGGAGCAGGAAGGGGAAGGGGGTGGCCATGCGAGGGGACACTTTCAGGCCAAGTCCCAGCTTCAGCCTGATCCTCCTAGGAACCCCGGGGTGTACATCACACCTCCTGGTTGCCCCGCTCTGAGACAAGGAGCCGGGCTTCGCATTCCCACAGCAGCCAGTCGTGGGCTGAGGACACCTGGGGGGCGTTGGGAACTCCCTGGCTTCTCCTTGGATTAACATCTGGAGCTGCTTGGGAATCGTGCCGCCACACACACCCGAGTGCAGGTGTCTTCTGCACAGACTGCGGGCCTCGCTCTTCTGAATGCCGCTAGCTCGCCACCCACCCACGGGTGACCCTGGTCAGGGTACTTTCTCTCAGGGGCAGACTCTGATCCGGGCGGGCTACCGGTGTCTCTGTTTGCTCCTTTCTTTCTTCCATTTCGGGAAAGGCTTCCTTACTGGGTGTGGAAATCTCCAATGCCTTTCCTCGCCTATTCTGTCAGCTTTCAAATTCTCTTTCAGTTGCCACCCTCACAGATGGATTAGGAAACTCTTTCCGGTGCACTCATTAGTGAAATGACCTCAATGACGCTGGAATCCAATATCTAGTCGCCGATTTTTAGCGAGTCCACACGCCAGGGTGGTTGGGGTCCAATGCAGCCCCTGCCAGGCCCAGGCCCCTTGGACTGGGCCACAGGAGGACACAGAGGAGCGTCCCGGCCCCCACGGTAGCGTTGCCGGCAGTTCTCCAAGGGCTTGGGGGTTTTCCAGAGGGAGGAGATGGAGGGGACTGATTTCTTCAGCGCCCCACAAACCACGCCACCCCACCCCACCCATGGGACACATCCCGAGAGAGAGAGAGAGAGAGAGAGAGAGAGAGAGAGAGAGAGAGAGAGAGAGAGAGAGAGAGAGAGAGACGCCCCATACACTCGCTCCCCTCCCCCGTGCGCTGTGCCCCAGCCCTGGCCCGGGGGAATAGGCGGCCGCCCGGCCACAGGGCGCGGGGCGCAGCTGAAAGGGGTTGTGGGGAGGGCGGCCCCTGGCTGGGGTCAAAGGGCGAGCGCCCCGCCCGCCCGTGCGCAGTCAGCGCGCTGGGGGTGGGGGCGGGGAGGTGAAGGAGGCCAGGCGAGGAGAGGAGGGGGGCTGGAAGGTCTCCACCTTGGCGGGTCCAGCCGTGGAGGCGCGTCTTGTGTGAGTGTGAGTGAGTGAGTGAGTGTGAGTGTGTGTGTATAGAGAGACAGCCCCCAACCCCGGCCCGCCGCTCCCTGCCCGCCCCGCCTGTCACCCCCGCCCGCCGGACCCGGCCGGCGAACTCAACAGGCCCGGCCCGGCGCGGGTCAGCGCCGGCGCGGGGCCTGGGGCGGGAGGAGGCGGCGGGGAAGCGCAGAGAGGCTCGGCTTCTTGAGCGGGGCAGGGGCGCCCTCCGGCGTCCACGGCCACACCACCCTGAACGCGCCCGATCTCCTCTGGTCTCGGAAGCTAAGCAGGGTCGGGCCTGGTTAGAACTTGGATGGGAGACCGCCCGGGAATACCGGGTGCCTTAGGCTTCTTCTTCTTCTTTTTTTTTTTTTTTTGCCTCTGGTTCTGTCGCGTTTCTGGGAGTGCGGGGGCGGCCCGGGGTGGGGGTGACCCCCACCCTCAGCGCCCGCCGCGGTGCCTGGCGCCCCAGCCCGCACCGTGGGGCCTCCTCTTGTCCCGAGCCGCGACACCGCCGCCACGCGGCAGCATGCGTGGCTTCTGGACTGTCAGGTCTCAGACCAAAGGTCTGCTCTGTGGGAACCGACACGCTGGAGGAAACCTTGAGAGTCTGAGAGGGGAGGGAGTTCCCGAAGAAGGCCAGGATGTCATTTTGAGGGAGTATGTGACCAGAACTCCTCCCGTTGCTTTTGGGGTTCTATGGGCTACACGTAGGAATCTCTGGTGGTGGCACCTGATGTTGGGGGATCCGGAGTCACACCCAGACCTGCTCCACAGGCCTCCTTTTACTTTTCTCTTCGGATTCGTTATTTTTTTATTTATTTATTTATTTATTTATTTATTTATTTATTTATTTATTTATTTTTTTTTTTTTTTTTGAGACAGAGTCTCGGTTTGTTGCCCAGGCTAGAGTGAGTGCCGTGGCGTCAGCCTAGCTCACAGCAACTTCAAACTCCTGGGCTGGAGTGATCCTTCTGCCTCAGCCTCCCGGGTAGCTGGGACTACAGGCATGCGCCACCATGCCCAGCTAATTTTTTATATATATATATATATATCAGTTGGCCAATTAATTTCTTTCTATTGATAGTAGAGACGGGGTCTCGCTCTTGCTCAGGCTGGTTTTGAACTCCTGACCTTGAGCAATCCACCCGCCTCGGCCTCCCAAGAGCTAGGATTACAGGCGTGAGCCACAGCGCCCGGCCGGATTCATTATTTTTAAAAAGTGTCTCTTATCTCTATTATTGCATTTTCTTTTCTCTCTCTTTTCAAGCAGATGATGGGAGTCCAAGTATTAAGGTGACATGTGTTGCCCGTGCCCCCCTCTCCCACCCCCGTGTTCTTATTCATTTACCTCTCATGTTGTTCCAGCGTATTGTGGGGGTACCAATGTTAAGGTCGGGTGCGTTGCCCTCTCCCAGCCTCCCCCCTCGGGTCAGAGCTTCAAGTGCGCCCATCCCCCAGTCGGTGCGCACCCACCGCATTCCTAATGGATGTGTATGCCCATCCCCTCCCCACACCCGCCCGACACCCACCCGATGAAGGTGATTCCTCTGTGTCCACTTAGGTGTCCATCAGTTCGTACCCATTTGCTGGTGAGCGTGAGCACGTGGTGCTCGTGTGTCCATTCTTGGGATACTTGGCTTACTGGAACGGGTTCCAGCTCTGGCCAGGAGAACCACGAGAGGTGCCCCCTCACCGCTGCTCCTCATAGCCGAATAGCACTCCGTGGTGTCCACGCGCCACATTTCATTTACGCACTCGTGGGTCGATGGGCACTCGGGTCGCTTCCAGGTCTTTGCGATTGTGACTTGTGCCCTGACTCTAACCCTAACCCTTACCCAGCCCGTCTCCTCCACGGCCCCTGCCTGACTGACTCCTTCCCGCCCGGCCTGTCACCTGTCACCGTCCTCTGCCCCTGCCTGACACGCTCCTCCCCGCCCGGGCTGTCACCGTCCTCGGCCCCTGCCTGACGGGGCTCCTCCGTCGCCTGGGCCTTCCAAGGGCTTGGTGTGGACGCTGGTTCCAGGACGCCCTCCCAGGAAGCCGGTAGCAGGGCGGCTGCGGCGTCTCCCGCAACCCAACCGTCCGACGGCCGGCCGGCCAGCCGGCCGCCCGTCCCTAAGTGGCCTGCGGGGGACGTGCTCCCGCTGTGCCGTGGGGGCCCAGCCTGGTGTCTTCTCTGAGGCCCCGCGGCTGCCGCTCCCCGCAAGGGGAGAGCCGCGGAGGTGGGGACCGCCTCCTCATGGGGACGTACACCCAGCTCTCCACGTCGGATTCCGGGGCTCTCTGTCCTGCCAGAAGGCCCAGCTGGCCTGCGGGTCCTTAGAGTGGCAAAAACATCCGAAAACTGAGATTGAGGGTCTGGTGGGTGTCTGCGCTTTTGTGCTGGGCACCCCAGGGAGGCCCGGGGGCTGGCTGGACAACGCGGTCTGCTGGGCTGGGGGGGGGGTTTGGAGGAGCAACTGATGCCCTTTGCACTTTGGGTAGCAAGTGTCTGAGGTGTCTCTGGGCCCTGCGCCATGTGGGGGCGGGGGCGGGGGCGGGGTGGGAGGAGGAGGAGGAGGAGGAGGACGAGGAGGAGGAGGAGGCGGGAAGGGCTGTGGCCTGCAGTCGTGTTCCCCGGGGTGGCACGGCATGTGGCTTCTTCCACAGGCTGCTTGGCCTGGGCTCCCTGCACCTGGGCCTTTGGAGGACTGGCCCTGTGCTTGCCAACACTTCCTGCAGGGACCCAGAGCTGGGAGGTTGCATCTCTCAGCCCTGGGTCGGGCAGAGCCCCAGCGGGCCATGCCCACAAGCTCTCTCAGCACGGGTCCCCCAGAAGGCTCCTTTGGGACCAGGATTCTCTTGCGGGTGACTCTTTAAGGTCTGGCCCCTGGATGGAGGGGCACCAGGAGTAGAGGAGCAGGAAGGGGAAGGGGGTGGCCATGCGAGGGGACACTTTCAGGCCAAGTCCCAGCTTCAGCCTGATCCTCCTAGGAACCCCGGGGTGTACATCACACCTCCTGGTTGCCCCGCTCTGAGACAAGGAGCCGGGCTTCGCATTCCCACAGCAGCCAGTCGTGGGCTGAGGACACCTGGGGCGTTGGGAACTCCCTGGCTTCTCCTTGGATTAACATCTGGAGCTGCTTGGGAATCGTGCCGCCACACACACCCGAGTGCAGGTGTCTTCTGCACAGACTGCGGGCCTCGCTCTTCTGAATGCCGCTAGCTCGCCACCCACCCACGGGTGACCCTGGTCAGGGTACTTTCTCTCAGGGGCAGACTCTGATCCGGGCGGGCTACCGGTGTCTCTGTTTGCTCCTTTCTTTCTTCCATTTCGGGAAAGGCTTCCTTACTGGGTGTGGAAATCTCCAATGCCTTTCCTCGCCTATTCTGTCAGCTTTCAAATTCTCTTTCAGTTGCCACCCTCACAGATGGATTAGGAAACTCTTTCCGGTGCACTCATTAGTGAAATGACCTCAATGACGCTGGAATCCAATATCTAGTCGCCGATTTTTAGCGAGTCCACACGCCAGGGTGGTTGGGGTCCAATGCAGCCCCTGCCAGGCCCAGGCCCCTTGGACTGGGCCACAGGAGGACACAGAGGAGCGTCCCGGCCCCCACGGTAGCGTTGCCGGCAGTTCTCCAAGGGCTTGGGGGTTTTCCAGAGGGAGGAGATGGAGGGGACTGATTTCTTCAGCGCCCCACAAACCACGCCACCCCACCCCACCCATGGGACACATCCCGAGAGAGAGAGAGAGAGAGAGAGAGAGAGAGAGAGAGAGAGAGAGAGAGAGAGAGAGAGACGCCCCATACACTCGCTCCCCTCCCCCGTGCGCTGTGCCCCAGCCCTGGCCCGGGGGAATAGGCGGCCGCCCGGCCACAGGGCGCGGGGCGCAGCTGAAAGGGGTTGTGGGGAGGGCGGCCCCTGGCTGGGGTCAAAGGGCGAGCGCCCCGCCCGCCCGCCCGTGCGCAGTCAGCGCGCTGGGGGTGGGGGCGGGGAGGTGAAGGAGGCCAGGCGAGGAGAGGAGGGGGGCTGGAAGGTCTCCACCTTGGCGGGTCCAGCCGTGGAGGCGCATCTTGTGTGAGTGTGAGTGAGTGAGTGAGTGTGAGTGTGAGTGTGTGTGTATAGAGAGACAGCCCCCAACCCCGGCCCGCCGCTCCCTGCCCGCCCCGCCTGTCACCCCCGCCCGCCGGACCCGGCCGGCGAACTCAACAGGCCCGGCCCGGCGCGGGTCAGCGCCGGCGCGGGGCCTGGGGCGGGAGGAGGCGGCGGGGAAGCGCAGAGAGGCTCGGCTTCTTGAGCGGGGCAGGGGCGCCCTCCGGCGTCCACGGCCACACCACCCTGAACGCGCCCGATCTCCTCTGGTCTCGGAAGCTAAGCAGGGTCGGGCCTGGTTAGAACTTGGATGGGAGACCGCCTGGGAATACCGGGTGCCTTAGGCTTCTTCTTCTTCTTTTTTTTTTTTTTTTGCCTCTGGTTCTGTCGCGTTTCTGGGAGTGCGGGGGCGGCCCGGGGTGGGGGTGACCCCCACCCTCAGCGCCCACCGCGGTGCCTGGCGCCCCAGCCCGCACCGTGGGGCCTCCTCTTGTCCCGAGCCGCGACACCGCCGCCACGCGGCAGCATGCGTGGCTTCTGGACTGTCAGGTCTCAGACCAAAGGTCTGCTCTGTGGGAACCGACACGCTGGAGGAAACCTTGAGAGTCTGAGAGGGGAGGGAGTTCCCGAAGAAGGCCAGGATGTCATTTTGAGGGAGTATGTGACCAGAACTCCTCCCGTTGCTTTTGGGGTTCTATGGGCTACACGTAGGAATCTCTGGTGGTGGCACCTGATGTTGGGGGATCCGGAGTCACACCCAGACCTGCTCCACAGGCCTCCTTTTACTTTTCTCTTCGGATTCGTTATTTTTTTATTTATTTATTTATTTATTTATTTATTTATTTATTTATTTTTTTTTTTTTTTTTGAGACAGAGTCTCGGTTTGTTGCCCAGGCTAGAGTGAGTGCCGTGGCGTCAGCCTAGCTCACAGCAACTTCAAACTCCTGGGCTGGAGTGATCCTTCTGCCTCAGCCTCCCGGGTAGCTGGGACTACAGGCATGTGCCACCATGCCCAGCTAATTTTTTATATATATATATATATCAGTTGGCCAATTAATTTCTTTCTATTGATAGTAGAGACGGGGTCTCGCTCTTGCTCAGGCTGGTTTTGAACTCCTGACCTTGAGCAATCCACCCGCCTCGGCCTCCCAAGAGCTAGGATTACAGGCGTGAGCCACAGCGCCCGGCCGGATTCATTATTTTTAAAAAGTGTCTCTTATCTCTATTATTGCATTTTCTTTTCTCTCTCTTTTCAAGCAGATGATGGGAGTCCAAGTATTAAGGTGACATGTGTTGCCCGTGCCCCCCTCTCCCACCCCCGTGTTCTTATTCATTTACCTCTCATGTTGTTCCAGCGTATTGTGGGGGTACCAATGTTAAGGTCGGGTGCGTTGCCCTCTCCCAGCCTCCCCCCTCGGGTCAGAGCTTCAAGTGCGCCCATCCCCCAGTCGGTGCGCACCCACCGCATTCCTAATGGATGTGTATGCCCATCCCCTCCCCACACCCGCCCGACACCCACCCGATGAAGGTGATTCCTCTGTGTCCACTTAGGTGTCCATCAGTTCGTACCCATTTGCTGGTGAGCGTGAGCACGTGGTGCTCGTGTGTCCATTCTTGGGATACTTGGCTTACTGGAACGGGTTCCAGCTCTGGCCAGGAGAACCACGAGAGGTGCCCCCTCACCGCTGCTCCTCATAGCCGAATAGCACTCCGTGGTGTCCACGCGCCACATTTCATTTACGCACTCGTGGGTCGATGGGCACTCGGGTCGCTTCCAGGTCTTTGCGATTGTGACTTGTGCCCTGACTCTAACCCTAACCCTTACCCAGCCCGTCTCCTCCACGGCCCCTGCCTGACTGACTCCTTCCCGCCCGGCCTGTCACCTGTCACCGTCCTCTGCCCCTGCCTGACACGCTCCTCCCCGCCCGGGCTGTCACCGTCCTCGGCCCCTGCCTGACGGGGCTCCTCCGTCGCCTGGGCCTTCCAAGGGCTTGGTGTGGACGCTGGTTCCAGGACGCCCTCCCAGGAAGCCGGTAGCAGGGCGGCTGCGGCGTCTCCCGCAACCCAACCGTCCGAGGGCCGGCCGGCCGGCCGCCCGTCCCTAAGTGGCCTGCGGGGGACGTGCTCCCGCTGTGCCGTGGGGGCCCAGCCTGGTGTCTTCTCTGAGGCCCCGCGGCTGCCGCTCCCCGCAAGGGGAGAGCCGCGGAGGTGGGGACCGCCTCCTCATGGGGACGTACACCCAGCTCTCCACGTCGGATTCCGGGGCTCTCTGTCCTGCCAGAAGGCCCAGCTGGCCTGCGGGTCCTTAGAGTGGCAAAAACATCCGAAAACTGAGATTGAGGGTCTGGTGGGTGTCTGCACTTTTGTGCTGGGCACCCCAGGGAGGCCCGGGGGCTGGCTGGACA
The DNA here is from genome assembly GCF_040939455.1 of Microcebus murinus. Taxonomy (NCBI): domain Eukaryota; kingdom Metazoa; phylum Chordata; class Mammalia; order Primates; family Cheirogaleidae; genus Microcebus; species Microcebus murinus. Next base: position 2,059,408 of record NC_134126.1, read on the forward strand.
ACGCGGTCTCCTGGGCTGGGGGGGGGTTTGGAGGAGCAACTGATGCCCTTTGCACTTTGGGTAGCAAGTGTCTGAGGTGTCTCTGGGCCCTGCGCCATGTGGGGGCGGGGGCGGGGGCGGGGTGGGAGGAGGAGGAGGAGGAGGAGGACGAGGAGGAGGAGGCGGGAAGGGCTGTGGCCTGCAGTCGTGTTCCCCGGGGTGGCACGGCATGTGGCTTCTTCCACAGGCTGCTTGGCCTGGGCTCCCTGCACCTGGGCCTTTGGAGGACTGGCCCTGTGCTTGCCAACACTTCCTGCAGGGACCCAGAGCTGGGAGGTTGCATCTCTCAGCCCTGGGTCGGGCAGAGCCCCAGCGGGCCATGCCCACAAGCTCTCTCAGCACGGGTCCCCCAGAAGGCTCCTTTGGGACCAGGATTCTCTTGCGGGTGACTCTTTAAGGTCTGGCCCCTGGATGGAGGGGCACCAGGAGTAGAGGAGCAGGAAGGGGAAGGGGGTGGCCATGCGAGGGGACACTTTCAGGCCAAGTCCCAGCTTCAGCCTGATCCTCCTAGGAACCCCGGGGTGTACATCACACCTCCTGGTTGCCCCGCTCTGAGACAAGGAGCCGGGCTTCGCATTCCCACAGCAGCCAGTCGTGGGCTGAGGACACCTGGGGCGTTGGGAACTCCCTGGCTTCTCCTTGGATTAACATCTGGAGCTGCTTGGGAATCGTGCCGCCACACACACCCGAGTGCAGGTGTCTTCTGCACAGACTGCGGGCCTCGCTCTTCTGAATGCCGCTAGCTCGCCACCCACCCACGGGTGACCCTGGTCAGGGTACTTTCTCTCAGGGGCAGACTCTGATCCGGGCGGGCTACCGGTGTCTCTGTTTGCTCCTTTCTTTCTTCCATTTCGGGAAAGGCTTCCTTACTGGGTGTGGAAATCTCCAATGCCTTTCCTCGCCTATTCTGTCAGCTTTCAAATTCTCTTTCAGTTGCCACCCTCACAGATGGATTAGGAAACTCTTTCCGGTGCACTCATTAGTGAAATGACCTCAATGACGCTGGAATCCAATATCTAGTCGCCGATTTTTAGCGAGTCCACACGCCAGGGTGGTTGGGGTCCAATGCAGCCCCTGCCAGGCCCAGGCCCCTTGGACTGGGCCACAGGAGGACACAGAGGAGCGTCCCGGCCCCCACGGTAGCGTTGCCGGCAGTTCTCCAAGGGCTTGGGGGTTTTCCAGAGGGAGGAGATGGAGGGGACTGATTTCTTCAGCGCCCCACAAACCACGCCACCCCACCCCACCCATGGGACACATCCCGAGAGAGAGAGAGAGAGAGAGAGAGAGAGAGAGAGAGAGAGAGAGAGAGAGAGAGAGAGACGCCCCATACACTCGCTCCCCTCCCCCGTGCGCTGTGCCCCAGCCCTGGCCCGGGGGAATAGGCGGCCGCCCGGCCACAGGGCGCGGGGCGCAGCTGAAAGGGGTTGTGGGGGAGGGCGGCCCCTGGCTGGGGTCAAAGGGCGAGCGCCCCGCCCGCCCGTGCGCAGTCAGCGCGCTGGGGGTGGGGGCGGGGAGGTGAAGGAGGCCAGGCGAGGAGAGGAGGGGGGCTGGAAGGTCTCCACCTTGGCGGGTCCAGCCGTGGAGGCGCGTCTTGTGTGAGTGTGAGTGAGTGAGTGAGTGTGAGTGTGTGTGTATAGAGAGACAGCCCCCAACCCCGGCCCGCCGCTCCCTGCCCGCCCCGCCTGTCACCCCCGCCCGCCGGACCCGGCCGGCGAACTCAACAGGCCCGGCCCGGCGCGGGTCAGCGCCGGCGCGGGGCCTGGGGCGGGAGGAGGCGGCGGGGAAGCGCAGAGAGGCTCGGCTTCTTGAGCGGGGCAGGGGCGCCCTCCGGCGTCCACGGCCACACCACCCTGAACGCGCCCGATCTCCTCTGGTCTCGGAAGCTAAGCAGGGTCGGGCCTGGTTAGAACTTGGATGGGAGACCGCCCGGGAATACCGGGTGCCTTAGGCTTCTTCTTCTTCTTTTTTTTTTTTTTTTGCCTCTGGTTCTGTCGCGTTTCTGGGAGTGCGGGGGCGGCCCGGGGTGGGGGTGACCCCCACCCTCAGCGCCCGCCGTGGTGCCTGGCGCCCCAGCCCGCACCGTGGGGCCTCCTCTTGTCCCGAGCCGCGACACCGCCGCCACGCGGCAGCATGCGTGGCTTCTGGACTGTCAGGTCTCAGACCAAAGGTCTGCTCTGTGGGAACCGACACGCTGGAGGAAACCTTGAGAGTCTGAGAGGGGAGGGAGTTCCCGAAGAAGGCCAGGATGTCATTTTGAGGGAGTATGTGACCAGAACTCCTCCCGTTGCTTTTGGGGTTCTATGGGCTACACGTAGGAATCTCTGGTGGTGGCACCTGACGGAGTCACACCCAGACCTGCTCCACAGGCCTCCTTTTACTTTTCTCTTCGGATTCGTTATTTATTTATTTATTTATTTATTTATTTATTTATTTATTTATTTATTTTTTTTTTTTTTTTTTTTTGAGACAGAGTCTCGGTTTGTTGCCCAGGCTAGAGTGAGTGCCGTGGCGTCAGCCTAGCTCACAGCAACTTCAAACTCCTGGGCTGGAGTGATCCTTCTGCCTCAGCCTCCCGGGTAGCTGGGACTACAGGCATGCGCCACCATGCCCAGCTAATTTTTTATATATATATATATATATCAGTTGGCCAATTAATTTCTTTCTATTGATAGTAGAGACGGGGTCTCGCTCTTGCTCAGGCTGGTTTTGAACTCCTGACCTTGAGCAATCCACCCGCCTCGGCCTCCCAAGAGCTAGGATTACAGGCGTGAGCCACAGCGCCCGGCCGGATTCATTATTTTTAAAAAGTGTCTCTTATCTCTATTATTGCATTTTCTTTTCTCTCTCTTTTCAAGCAGATGATGGGAGTCCAAGTATTAAGGTGACATGTGTTGCCCGTGCCCCCCTCTCCCACCCCCGTGTTCTTATTCATTTACCTCTCATGTTGTTCCAGCGTATTGTGGGGGTACCAATGTTAAGGTCGGGTGCGTTGCCCTCTCCCAGCCTCCCCCCTCGGGTCAGAGCTTCAAGTGCGCCCATCCCCCAGTCGGTGCGCACCCACCGCATTCCTAATGGATGTGTATGCCCATCCCCTCCCCACACCCGCCCGACACCCACCCGATGAAGGTGATTCCTCTGTGTCCACTTAGGTGTCCATCAGTTCGTACCCATTTGCTGGTGAGCGTGAGCACGTGGTGCTCGTGTGTCCATTCTTGGGATACTTGGCTTACTGGAACGGGTTCCAGCTCTGGCCAGGAGAACCACGAGAGGTGCCCCCTCACCGCTGCTCCTCATAGCCGAATAGCACTCCGTGGTGTCCACGCGCCACATTTCATTTACGCACTCGTGGGTCGATGGGCACTCGGGTCGCTTCCAGGTCTTTGCGATTGTGACTTGTGCCCTGACTCTAACCCTAACCCTTACCCAGCCCGTCTCCTCCACGGCCCCTGCCTGACTGACTCCTTCCCGCCCGGCCTGTCACCTGTCACCGTCCTCTGCCCCTGCCTGACACGCTCCTCCCCGCCCGGGCTGTCACCGTCCTCGGCCCCTGCCTGACGGGGCTCCTCCGTCGCCTGGGCCTTCCAAGGGCTTGGTGTGGACGCTGGTTCCAGGACGCCCTCCCAGGAAGCCGGTAGCAGGGCGGCTGCGGCGTCTCCCGCAACCCAACCGTCCGACGGCCGGCCGGCCAGCCGGCCGCCCGTCCCTAAGTGGCCTGCGGGGGACGTGCTCCCGCTGTGCCGTGGGGGCCCAGCCTGGTGTCTTCTCTGAGGCCCCGCGGCTGCCGCTCCCCGCAAGGGGAGAGCCGCGGAGGTGGGGACCGCCTCCTCATGGGGACGTACACCCAGCTCTCCACGTCGGATTCCGGGGCTCTCTGTCCTGCCAGAAGGCCCAGCTGGCCTGCGGGTCCTTAGAGTGGCAAAAACATCCGAAAACTGAGATTGAGGGTCTGGTGGGTGTCTGCACTTTTGTGCTGGGCACCCCAGGGAGGCCCGGGGGCTGGCTGGACAACGCGGTCTGCTGGGCTGGGGGGGGGTTTGGAGGAGCAACTGATGCCCTTTGCACTTTGGGTAGCAAGTGTCTGAGGTGTCTCTGGGCCCTGCGCCATGTGGGGGCGGGGGCGGGGGCGGGGTGGGAGGAGGAGGAGGAGGAGGAGGACGAGGAGGAGGAGGCGGGAAGGGCTGTGGCCTGCAGTCGTGTTCCCCGGGGTGGCACGGCATGTGGCTTCTTCCACAGGCTGCTTGGCCTGGGCTCCCTGCACCTGGGCCTTTGGAGGACTGGCCCTGTGCTTGCCAACACTTCCTGCAGGGACCCAGAGCTGGGAGGTTGCATCTCTCAGCCCTGGGTCGGGCAGAGCCCCAGCGGGCCATGCCCACAAGCTCTCTCAGCACGGGTCCCCCAGAAGGCTCCTTTGGGACCAGGATTCTCTTGCGGGTGACTCTTTAAGGTCTGGCCCCTGGATGGAGGGGCACCAGGAGTAGAGGAGCAGGAAGGGGAAGGGGGTGGCCATGCGAGGGGACACTTTCAGGCCAAGTCCCAGCTTCAGCCTGATCCTCCTAGGAACCCCGGGGTGTACATCACACCTCCTGGTTGCCCCGCTCTGAGACAAGGAGCCGGGCTTCGCATTCCCACAGCAGCCAGTCGTGGGCTGAGGACACCTGGGGCGTTGGGAACTCCCTGGCTTCTCCTTGGATTAACATCTGGAGCTGCTTGGGAATCGTGCCGCCACACACACCCGAGTGCAGGTGTCTTCTGCACAGACTGCGGGCCTCGCTCTTCTGAATGCCGCTAGCTCGCCACCCACCCACGGGTGACCCTGGTCAGGGTACTTTCTCTCAGGGGCAGACTCTGATCCGGGCGGGCTACCGGTGTCTCTGTTTGCTCCTTTCTTTCTTCCATTTCGGGAAAGGCTTCCTTACTGGGTGTGGAAATCTCCAATGCCTTTCCTCGCCTATTCTGTCAGCTTTCAAATTCTCTTTCAGTTGCCACCCTCACAGATGGATTAGGAAACTCTTTCCGGTGCACTCATTAGTGAAATGACCTCAATGACGCTGGAATCCAATATCTAGTCGCCGATTTTTAGCGAGTCCACACGCCAGGGTGGTTGGGGTCCAATGCAGCCCCTGCCAGGCCCAGGCCCCTTGGACTGGGCCACAGGAGGACACAGAGGAGCGTCCCGGCCCCCACGGTAGCGTTGCCGGCAGTTCTCCAAGGGCTTGGGGGTTTTCCAGAGGGAGGAGATGGAGGGGACTGATTTCTTCAGCGCCCCACAAACCACGCCACCCCACCCCACCCATGGGACACATCCCGAGAGAGAGAGAGAGAGAGAGAGAGAGAGAGAGAGAGAGAGAGAGAGAGAGAGAGAGAGAGACGCCCCATACACTCGCTCCCCTCCCCCGTGCGCTGTGCCCCAGCCCTGGCCCGGGGGAATAGGCGGCCGCCCGGCCACAGGGCGCGGGGCGCAGCTGAAAGGGGTTGTGGGGGAGGGCGGCCCCTGGCTGGGGTCAAAGGGCGAGCGCCCCGCCCGCCCGTGCGCAGTCAGCGCGCTGGGGGTGGGGGCGGGGAGGTGAAGGAGGCCAGGCGAGGAGAGGAGGGGGGCTGGAAGGTCTCCACCTTGGCGGGTCCAGCCGTGGAGGCGCGTCTTGTGTGAGTGTGAGTGAGTGAGTGAGTGTGAGTGTGTGTGTATAGAGAGACAGCCCCCAACCCCGGCCCGCCGCTCCCTGCCCGCCCCGCCTGTCACCCCCGCCCGCCGGACCCGGCCGGCGAACTCAACAGGCCCGGCCCGGCGCGGGTCAGCGCCGGCGCGGGGCCTGGGGCGGGAGGAGGCGGCGGGGAAGCGCAGAGAGGCTCGGCTTCTTGAGCGGGGCAGGGGCGCCCTCCGGCGTCCACGGCCACACCACCCTGAACGCGCCCGATCTCCTCTGGTCTCGGAAGCTAAGCAGGGTCGGGCCTGGTTAGAACTTGGATGGGAGACCGCCCGGGAATACCGGGTGCCTTAGGCTTCTTCTTCTTCTTTTTTTTTTTTTTTTGCCTCTGGTTCTGTCGCGTTTCTGGGAGTGCGGGGGCGGCCCGGGGTGGGGGTGACCCCCACCCTCAGCGCCCGCCGCGGTGCCTGGCGCCCCAGCCCGCACCGTGGGGCCTCCTCTTGTCCCGAGCCGCGACACCGCCGCCACGCGGCAGCATGCGTGGCTTCTGGACTGTCAGGTCTCAGACCAAAGGTCTGCTCTGTGGGAACCGACACGCTGGAGGAAACCTTGAGAGTCTGAGAGGGGAGGGAGTTCCCGAAGAAGGCCAGGATGTCATTTTGAGGGAGTATGTGACCAGAACTCCTCCCGTTGCTTTTGGGGTTCTATGGGCTACACGTAGGAATCTCTGGTGGTGGCACCTGATGTTGGGGGATCCGGAGTCACACCCAGACCTGCTCCACAGGCCTCCTTTTACTTTTCTCTTCGGATTCGTTATTTATTTATTTATTTATTTATTTATTTATTTATTTATTTATTTTTTTTTTTTTTTTTTTTGAGACAGAGTCTCGGTTTGTTGCCCAGGCTAGAGTGAGTGCCGTGGCGTCAGCCTAGCTCACAGCAACTTCAAACTCCTGGGCTGGAGTGATCCTTCTGCCTCAGCCTCCCGGGTAGCTGGGACTACAGGCATGCGCCACCATGCCCAGCTAATTTTTTATATATATATATATATATCAGTTGGCCAATTAATTTCTTTCTATTGATAGTAGAGACGGGGTCTCGCTCTTGCTCAGGCTGGTTTTGAACTCCTGACCTTGAGCAATCCACCCGCCTCGGCCTCCCAAGAGCTAGGATTACAGGCGTGAGCCACAGCGCCCGGCCGGATTCATTATTTTTAAAAAGTGTCTCTTATCTCTATTATTGCATTTTCTTTTCTCTCTCTTTTCAAGCAGATGATGGGAGTCCAAGTATTAAGGTGACATGTGTTGCCCGTGCCCCCCTCTCCCACCCCCGTGTTCTTATTCATTTACCTCTCATGTTGTTCCAGCGTATTGTGGGGGTACCAATGTTAAGGTCGGGTGCGTTGCCCTCTCCCAGCCTCCCCCCTCGGGTCAGAGCTTCAAGTGCGCCCATCCCCCAGTCGGTGCGCACCCACCGCATTCCTAATGGATGTGTATGCCCATCCCCTCCCCACACCCGCCCGACACCCACCCGATGAAGGTGATTCCTCTGTGTCCACTTAGGTGTCCATCAGTTCGTACCCATTTGCTGGTGAGCGTGAGCACGTGGTGCTCGTGTGTCCATTCTTGGGATACTTGGCTTACTGGAACGGGTTCCAGCTCTGGCCAGGAGAACCACGAGAGGTGCCCCCTCACCGCTGCTCCTCATAGCCGAATAGCACTCCGTGGTGTCCACGCGCCACATTTCATTTACGCACTCGTGGGTCGATGGGCACTCGGGTCGCTTCCAGGTCTTTGCGATTGTGACTTGTGCCCTGACTCTAACCCTAACCCTTACCCAGCCCGTCTCCTCCACGGCCCCTGCCTGACTGACTCCTTCCCGCCCGGCCTGTCACCTGTCACCGTCCTCTGCCCCTGCCTGACACGCTCCTCCCCGCCCGGGCTGTCACCGTCCTCGGCCCCTGCCTGACGGGGCTCCTCCGTCGCCTGGGCCTTCCAAGGGCTTGGTGTGGACGCTGGTTCCAGGACGCCCTCCCAGGAAGCCGGTAGCAGGGCGGCTGCGGCGTCTCCCGCAACCCAACCGTCCGACGGCCGGCCGGCCAGCCGGCCGCCCGTCCCTAAGTGGCCTGCGGGGGACGTGCTCCCGCTGTGCCGTGGGGGCCCAGCCTGGTGTCTTCTCTGAGGCCCCGCGGCTGCCGCTCCCCGCAAGGGGAGAGCCGCGGAGGTGGGGACCGCCTCCTCATGGGGACGTACACCCAGCTCTCCACGTCGGATTCCGGGGCTCTCTGTCCTGCCAGAAGGCCCAGCTGGCCTGCGGGTCCTTAGAGTGGCAAAAACATCCGAAAACTGAGATTGAGGGTCTGGTGGGTGTCTGCGCTTTTGTGCTGGGCACCCCAGGGAGGCCCGGGGGCTGGCTGGACAACGCGGTCTGCTGGGCTGGGGGGGGGGTTTGGAGGAGCAACTGATGCCCTTTGCACTTTGGGTAGCAAGTGTCTGAGGTGTCTCTGGGCCCTGCGCCATGTGGGGGCGGGGGCGGGGGCGGGGTGGGAGGAGGAGGAGGAGGAGGAGGACGAGGAGGAGGAGGAGGCGGGAAGGGCTGTGGCCTGCAGTCGTGTTCCCCGGGGTGGCACGGCATGTGGCTTCTTCCACAGGCTGCTTGGCCTGGGCTCCCTGCACCTGGGCCTTTGGAGGACTGGCCCTGTGCTTGCCAACACTTCCTGCAGGGACCCAGAGCTGGGAGGTTGCATCTCTCAGCCCTGGGTCGGGCAGAGCCCCAGCGGGCCATGCCCACAAGCTCTCTCAGCACGGGTCCCCCAGAAGGCTCCTTTGGGACCAGGATTCTCTTGCGGGTGACTCTTTAAGGTCTGGCCCCTGGATGGAGGGGCACCAGGAGTAGAGGAGCAGGAAGGGGAAGGGGGTGGCCATGCGAGGGGACACTTTCAGGCCAAGTCCCAGCTTCAGCCTGATCCTCCTAGGAACCCCGGGGTGTACATCACACCTCCTGGTTGCCCCGCTCTGAGACAAGGAGCCGGGCTTCGCATTCCCACAGCAGCCAGTCGTGGGCTGAGGACACCTGGGGCGTTGGGAACTCCCTGGCTTCTCCTTGGATTAACATCTGGAGCTGCTTGGGAATCGTGCCGCCACACACACCCGAGTGCAGGTGTCTTCTGCACAGACTGCGGGCCTCGCTCTTCTGAATGCCGCTAGCTCGCCACCCACCCACGGGTGACCCTGGTCAGGGTACTTTCTCTCAGGGGCAGACTCTGATCCGGGCGGGCTACCGGTGTCTCTGTTTGCTCCTTTCTTTCTTCCATTTCGGGAAAGGCTTCCTTACTGGGTGTGGAAATCTCCAATGCCTTTCCTCGCCTATTCTGTCAGCTTTCAAATTCTCTTTCAGTTGCCACCCTCACAGATGGATTAGGAAACTCTTTCCGGTGCACTCATTAGTGAAATGACCTCAATGACGCTGGAATCCAATATCTAGTCGCCGATTTTTAGCGAGTCCACACGCCAGGGTGGTTGGGGTCCAATGCAGCCCCTGCCAGGCCCAGGCCCCTTGGACTGGGCCACAGGAGGACACAGAGGAGCGTCCCGGCCCCCACGGTAGCGTTGCCGGCAGTTCTCCAAGGGCTTGGGGGTTTTCCAGAGGGAGGAGATGGAGGGGACTGATTTCTTCAGCGCCCCACAAACCACGCCACCCCACCCCACCCATGGGACACATCCCGAGAGAGAGAGAGAGAGAGAGAGAGAGAGAGAGAGAGAGAGAGAGAGAGAGAGAGAGAGAGAGAGACGCCCCATACACTCGCTCCCCTCCCCCGTGCGCTGTGCCCCAGCCCTGGCCCGGGGGAATAGGCGGCCGCCCGGCCACAGGGCGCGGGGCGCAGCTGAAAGGGGTTGTGGGGGAGGGCGGCCCCTGGCTGGGGTCAAAGGGCGAGCGCCCCGCCCGCCCGCCCGTGCGCAGTCAGCGCGCTGGGGGTGGGGGCGGGGAGGTGAAGGAGGCCAGGCGAGGAGAGGAGGGGGGCTGGAAGGTCTCCACCTTGGCGGGTCCAGCCGTGGAGGCGCATCTTGTGTGAGTGTGAGTGAGTGAGTGAGTGTGAGTGTGAGTGTGTGTGTATAGAGAGACAGCCCCCAACCCCGGCCCGCCGCTCCCTGCCCGCCCCGCCTGTCACCCCCGCCCGCCGGACCCGGCCGGCGAACTCAACAGGCCCGGCCCGGCGCGGGTCAGCGCCGGCGCGGGGCCTGGGGCGGGAGGAGGCGGCGGGGAAGCGCAGAGAGGCTCGGCTTCTTGAGCGGGGCAGGGGCGCCCTCCGGCGTCCACGGCCACACCACCCTGAACGCGCCCGATCTCCTCTGGTCTCGGAAGCTAAGCAGGGTCGGGCCTGGTTAGAACTTGGATGGGAGACCGCCCGGGAATACCGGGTGCCTTAGGCTTCTTCTTCTTCTTTTTTTTTTTTTTTTGCCTCTGGTTCTGTCGCGTTTCTGGGAGTGCGGGGGCGGCCCGGGGTGGGGGTGACCCCCACCCTCAGCGCCCGCCGCGGTGCCTGGCGCCCCAGCCCGCACCGTGGGGCCTCCTCTTGTCCCGAGCCGCGACACCGCCGCCACGCGGCAGCATGCGTGGCTTCTGGACTGTCAGGTCTCAGACCAAAGGTCTGCTCTGTGGGAACCGACACGCTGGAGGAAACCTTGAGAGTCTGAGAGGGGAGGGAGTTCCCGAAGAAGGCCAGGATGTCATTTTGAGGGAGTATGTGACCAGAACTCCTCCCGTTGCTTTTGGGGTTCTATGGGCTACACGTAGGAATCTCTGGTGGTGGCACCTGATGTTGGGGGATCCGGAGTCACACCCAGACCTGCTCCACAGGCCTCCTTTTACTTTTCTCTTCGGATTCGTTATTTATTTATTTATTTATTTATTTATTTATTTATTTATTTATTTATTTATTTTTTTTTTTTTTTTTGAGACAGAGTCTCGGTTTGTTGCCCAGGCTAGAGTGAGTGCCGTGGCGTCAGCCTAGCTCACAGCAACTTCAAACTCCTGGGCTGGAGTGATCCTTCTGCCTCAGCCTCCCGGGTAGCTGGGACTACAGGCATGCGCCACCATGCCCAGCTAATTTTTTATATATATATATATATATCAGTTGGCCAATTAATTTCTTTCTATTGATAGTAGAGACGGGGTCTCGCTCTTGCTCAGGCTGGTTTTGAACTCCTGACCTTGAGCAATCCACCCGCCTCGGCCTCCCAAGAGCTAGGATTACAGGCGTGAGCCACAGCGCCCGGCCGGATTCATTATTTTTAAAAAGTGTCTCTTATCTCTATTATTGCATTTTCTTTTCTCTCTCTTTTCAAGCAGATGATGGGAGTCCAAGTATTAAGGTGACATGTGTTGCCCGTGCCCCCCTCTCCCACCCCCGTGTTCTTATTCATTTACCTCTCATGTTGTTCCAGCGTATTGTGGGGGTACCAATGTTAAGGTCGGGTGCGTTGCCCTCTCCCAGCCTCCCCCCTCGGGTCAGAGCTTCAAGTGCGCCCATCCCCCAGTCGGTGCGCACCCACCGCATTCCTAATGGATGTGTATGCCCATCCCCTCCCCACACCCGCCCGACACCCACCCGATGAAGGTGATTCCTCTGTGTCCACTTAGGTGTCCATCAGTTCGTACCCATTTGCTGGTGAGCGTGAGCACGTGGTGCTCGTGTGTCCATTCTTGGGATACTTGGCTTACTGGAACGGGTTCCAGCTCTGGCCAGGAGAACCACGAGAGGTGCCCCCTCACCGCTGCTCCTCATAGCCGAATAGCACTCCGTGGTGTCCACGCGCCACATTTCATTTACGCACTCGTGGGTCGATGGGCACTCGGGTCGCTTCCAGGTCTTTGCGATTGTGACTTGTGCCCTGACTCTAACCCTAACCCTTACCCAGCCCGTCTCCTCCACGGCCCCTGCCTGACTGACTCCTTCCCGCCCGGCCTGTCACCTGTCACCGTCCTCTGCCCCTGCCTGACACGCTCCTCCCCGCCCGGGCTGTCACCGTCCTCGGCCCCTGCCTGACGGGGCTCCTCCGTCGCCTGGGCCTTCCAAGGGCTTGGTGTGGACGCTGGTTCCAGGACGCCCTCCCAGGAAGCCGGTAGCAGGGCGGCTGCGGCGTCTCCCGCAACCCAACCGTCCGACGGCCGGCCGGCCAGCCGGCCGCCCGTCCCTAAGTGGCCTGCGGGGGACGTGCTCCCGCTGTGCCGTGGGGGCCCAGCCTGGTGTCTTCTCTGAGGCCCCGCGGCTGCCGCTCCCCGCAAGGGGAGAGCCGCGGAGGTGGGGACCGCCTCCTCATGGGGACGTACACCCAGCTCTCCACGTCGGATTCCGGGGCTCTCTGTCCTGCCAGAAGGCCCAGCTGGCCTGCGGGTCCTTAGAGTGGCAAAAACATCCGAAAACTGAGATTGAGGGTCTGGTGGGTGTCTGCGCTTTTGTGCTGGGCACCCCAGGGAGGCCCGGGGGCTGGCTGGACAACGCGGTCTGCTGGGCTGGGGGGGGGGTTTGGAGGAGCAACTGATGCCCTTTGCACTTTGGGTAGCAAGTGTCTGAGGTGTCTCTGGGCCCTGCGCCATGTGGGGGCGGGGGCGGGGGCGGGGTGGGAGGAGGAGGAGGAGGAGGAGGACGAGGAGGAGGAGGAGGCGGGAAGGGCTGTGGCCTGCAGTCGTGTTCCCCGGGGTGGCACGGCATGTGGCTTCTTCCACAGGCTGCTTGGCCTGGGCTCCCTGCACCTGGGCCTTTGGAGGACTGGCCCTGTGCTTGCCAACACTTCCTGCAGGGACCCAGAGCTGGGAGGTTGCATCTCTCAGCCCTGGGTCGGGCAGAGCCCCAGCGGGCCATGCCCACAAGCTCTCTCAGCACGGGTCCCCCAGAAGGCTCCTTTGGGACCAGGATTCTCTTGCGGGTGACTCTTTAAGGTCTGGCCCCTGGATGGAGGGGCACCAGGAGTAGAGGAGCAGGAAGGGGAAGGGGGTGGCCATGCGAGGGGACACTTTCAGGCCAAGTCCCAGCTTCAGCCTGATCCTCCTAGGAACCCCGGGGTGTACATCACACCTCCTGGTTGCCCCGCTCTGAGACAAGGAGCCGGGCTTCGCATTCCCACAGCAGCCAGTCGTGGGCTGAGGACACCTGGGGCGTTGGGAACTCCCTGGCTTCTCCTTGGATTAACATCTGGAGCTGCTTGGGAATCGTGCCGCCACACACACCCGAGTGCAGGTGTCTTCTGCACAGACTGCGGGCCTCGCTCTTCTGAATGCCGCTAGCTCGCGACCCACCCACGGGTGAACCTGGTCAGGGTACTTTCTCTCAGGGGCAGACTCTGATCCGGGCGGGCTACCGGTGTCTCTGTTTGCTCCTTTCTTTCTTCCATTTCGGGAAAGGCTTCCTTACTGGGTGTGGAAATCTCCAATGCCTTTCCTCGCCTATTCTGTCAGCTTTCAAATTCTCTTTCAGTTGCCACCCTCACAGATGGATTAGGAAACTCTTTCCGGTGCACTCATTAGTGAAATGACCTCAATGACGCTGGAATCCAATATCTAGTCGCCGATTTTTAGCGAGTCCACACGCCAGGGTGGTTGGGGTCCAATGCAGCCCCTGCCAGGCCCAGGCCCCTTGGACTGGGCCACAGGAGGACACAGAGGAGCGTCCCGGCCCCCACGGTAGCGTTGCCGGCAGTTCTCCAAGGGCTTGGGGGTTTTCCAGAGGGAGGAGATGGAGGGGACTGATTTCTTCAGCGCCCCACAAACCACGCCACCCCACCCCACCCATGGGACACATCCCGAGAGAGAGAGAGAGAGAGAGAGAGAGAGAGAGAGAGAGAGAGAGAGAGAGAGAGAGAGAGAGAGAGAGAGAGACGCCCCATACACTCGCTCCCCTCCCCCGTGCGCTGTGCCCCAGCCCTGGCCCGGGGGAATAGGCGGCCGCCCGGCCACAGGGCGCGGGGCGCAGCTGAAAGGGGTTGTGGGGGAGGGCGGCCCCTGGCTGGGGTCAAAGGGCGAGCGCCCCGCCCGCCCGCCCGTGCGCAGTCAGCGCGCTGGGGGTGGGGGCGGGGAGGTGAAGGAGGCCAGGCGAGGAGAGGAGGGGGGCTGGAAGGTCTCCACCTTGGCGGGTCCAGCCGTGGAGGCGCATCTTGTGTGAGTGTGAGTGAGTGAGTGAGTGTGAGTGTGAGTGTGTGTGTATAGAGAGACAGCCCCCAACCCCGGCCCGCCGCTCCCTGCCCGCCCCGCCTGTCACCCCCGCCCGCCGGACCCGGCCGGCGAACTCAACAGGCCCGGCCCGGCGCGGGTCAGCGCCGGCGCGGGGCCTGGGGCGGGAGGAGGCGGCGGGGAAGCGCAGAGAGGCTCGGCTTCTTGAGCGGGGCAGGGGCGCCCTCCGGCGTCCACGGCCACACCACCCTGAACGCGCCCGATCTCCTCTGGTCTCGGAAGCTAAGCAGGGTCGGGCCTGGTTAGAACTTGGATGGGAGACCGCCCGGGAATACCGGGTGCCTTAGGCTTCTTCTTCTTCTTTTTTTTTTTTTTTTGCCTCTGGTTCTGTCGCGTTTCTGGGAGTGCGGGGGCGGCCCGGGGTGGGGGTGACCCCCACCCTCAGCGCCCGCCGCGGTGCCTGGCGCCCCAGCCCGCACCGTGGGGCCTCCTCTTGTCCCGAGCCGCGACACCGCCGCCACGCGGCAGCATGCGTGGCTTCTGGACTGTCAGGTCTCAGACCAAAGGTCTGCTCTGTGGGAACCGACACGCTGGAGGAAACCTTGAGAGTCTGAGAGGGGAGGGAGTTCCCGAAGAAGGCCAGGATGTCATTTTGAGGGAGTATGTGACCAGAACTCCTCCCGTTGCTTTTGGGGTTCTATGGGCTACACGTAGGAATCTCTGGTGGTGGCACCTGATGTTGGGGGATCCGGAGTCACACCCAGACCTGCTCCACAGGCCTCCTTTTACTTTTCTCTTCGGATTCGTTATTTATTTATTTATTTATTTATTTATTTATTTATTTATTTATTTATTTATTTTTTTTTTTTTTTTTGAGACAGAGTCTCGGTTTGCTGCCCAGGCTAGAGTGAGTGCCGTGGCGTCAGCCTAGCTCACAGCAACTTCAAACTCCTGGGCTGGAGTGATCCTTCTGCCTCAGCCTCCCGGGTAGCTGGGACTACAGGCATGCGCCACCATGCCCAGCTAATTTTTTATATATATATATATATATCAGTTGGCCAATTAATTTCTTTCTATTGATAGTAGAGACGGGGTCTCGCTCTTGCTCAGGCTGGTTTTGAACTCCTGACCTTGAGCAATCCACCCGCCTCGGCCTCCCAAGAGCTAGGATTACAGGCGTGAGCCACAGCGCCCGGCCGGATTCATTATTTTTAAAAAGTGTCTCTTATCTCTATTATTGCATTTTCTTTTCTCTCTCTTTTCAAGCAGATGATGGGAGTCCAAGTATTAAGGTGACATGTGTTGCCCGTGCCCCCCTCTCCCACCCCCGTGTTCTTATTCATTTACCTCTCATGTTGTTCCAGCGTATTGTGGGGGTACCAATGTTAAGGTCGGGTGCGTTGCCCTCTCCCAGCCTCCCCCCTCGGGTCAGAGCTTCAAGTGCGCCCATCCCCCAGTCGGTGCGCACCCACCGCATTCCTAATGGATGTGTATGCCCATCCCCTCCCCACACCCGCCCGACACCCACCCGATGAAGGTGATTCCTCTGTGTCCACTTAGGTGTCCATCAGTTCGTACCCATTTGCTGGTGAGCGTGAGCACGTGGTGCTCGTGTGTCCATTCTTGGGATACTTGGCTTACTGGAACGGGTTCCAGCTCTGGCCAGGAGAACCACGAGAGGTGCCCCCTCACCGCTGCTCCTCATAGCCGAATAGCACTCCGTGGTGTCCACGCGCCACATTTCATTTACGCACTCGTGGGTCGATGGGCACTCGGGTCGCTTCCAGGTCTTTGCGATTGTGACTTGTGCCCTGACTCTAACCCTAACCCTTACCCAGCCCGTCTCCTCCACGGCCCCTGCCTGACTGACTCCTTCCCGCCCGGCCTGTCACCTGTCACCGTCCTCTGCCCCTGCCTGACACGCTCCTCCCCGCCCGGGCTGTCACCGTCCTCGGCCCCTGCCTGACGGGGCTCCTCCGTCGCCTGGGCCTTCCAAGGGCTTGGTGTGGACGCTGGTTCCAGGACGCCCTCCCAGGAAGCCGGTAGCAGGGCGGCTGCGGCGTCTCCCGCAACCCAACCGTCCGACGGCCGGCCGGCCAGCCGGCCGCCCGTCCCTAAGTGGCCTGCGGGGGACGTGCTCCCGCTGTGCCGTGGGGGCCCAGCCTGGTGTCTTCTCTGAGGCCCCGCGGCTGCCGCTCCCCGCAAGGGGAGAGCCGCGGAGGTGGGGACCGCCTCCTCATGGGGACGTACACCCAGCTCTCCACGTCGGATTCCGGGGCTCTCTGTCCTGCCAGAAGGCCCAGCTGGCCTGCGGGTCCTTAGAGTGGCAAAAACATCCGAAAACTGAGATTGAGGGTCTGGTGGGTGTCTGCGCTTTTGTGCTGGGCACCCCAGGGAGGCCCGGGGGCTGGCTGGACAACGCGGTCTGCTGGGCTGGGGGGGGGGTTTGGAGGAGCAACTGATGCCCTTTGCACTTTGGGTAGCAAGTGTCTGAGGTGTCTCTGGGCCCTGCGCCATGTGGGGGCGGGGGCGGGGGCGGGGTGGGAGGAGGAGGAGGAGGAGGAGGACGAGGAGGAGGAGGAGGCGGGAAGGGCTGTGGCCTGCAGTCGTGTTCCCCGGGGTGGCACGGCATGTGGCTTCTTCCACAGGCTGCTTGGCCTGGGCTCCCTGCACCTGGGCCTTTGGAGGACTGGCCCTGTGCTTGCCAACACTTCCTGCAGGGACCCAGAGCTGGGAGGTTGCATCTCTCAGCCCTGGGTCGGGCAGAGCCCCAGCGGGCCATGCCCACAAGCTCTCTCAGCACGGGTCCCCCAGAAGGCTCCTTTGGGACCAGGATTCTCTTGCGGGTGACTCTTTAAGGTCTGGCCCCTGGATGGAGGGGCACCAGGAGTAGAGGAGCAGGAAGGGGAAGGGGGTGGCCATGCGAGGGGACACTTTCAGGCCAAGTCCCAGCTTCAGCCTGATCCTCCTAGGAACCCCGGGGTGTACATCACACCTCCTGGTTGCCCCGCTCTGAGACAAGGAGCCGGGCTTCGCATTCCCACAGCAGCCAGTCGTGGGCTGAGGACACCTGGGGCGTTGGGAACTCCCTGGCTTCTCCTTGGATTAACATCTGGAGCTGCTTGGGAATCGTGCCGCCACACACACCCGAGTGCAGGTGTCTTCTGCACAGACTGCGGGCCTCGCTCTTCTGAATGCCGCTAGCTCGCCACCCACCCACGGGTGACCCTGGTCAGGGTACTTTCTCTCAGGGGCAGACTCTGATCCGGGCGGGCTACCGGTGTCTCTGTTTGCTCCTTTCTTTCTTCCATTTCGGGAAAGGCTTCCTTACTGGGTGTGGAAATCTCCAATGCCTTTCCTCGCCTATTCTGTCAGCTTTCAAATTCTCTTTCAGTTGCCACCCTCACAGATGGATTAGGAAACTCTTTCCGGTGCACTCATTAGTGAAATGACCTCAATGACGCTGGAATCCAATATCTAGTCGCCGATTTTTAGCGAGTCCACACGCCAGGGTGGTTGGGGTCCAATGCAGCCCCTGCCAGGCCCAGGCCCCTTGGACTGGGCCACAGGAGGACACAGAGGAGCGTCCCGGCCCCCACGGTAGCGTTGCCGGCAGTTCTCCAAGGGCTTGGGGGTTTTCCAGAGGGAGGAGATGGAGGGGACTGATTTCTTCAGCGCCCCACAAACCACGCCACCCCACCCCACCCATGGGACACATCCCGAGAGAGAGAGAGAGAGAGAGAGAGAGAGAGAGAGAGAGAGAGAGAGAGAGAGAGAGAGAGACGCCCCATACACTCGCTCCCCTCCCCCGTGCGCTGTGCCCCAGCCCTGGCCCGGGGGAATAGGCGGCCGCCCGGCCACAGGGCGCGGGGCGCAGCTGAAAGGGGTTGTGGGGGAGGGCGGCCCCTGGCTGGGGTCAAAGGGCGAGCGCCCCGCCCGCCCGCCCGTGCGCAGTCAGCGCGCTGGGGGTGGGGGCGGGGAGGTGAAGGAGGCCAGGCGAGGAGAGGAGGGGGGCTGGAAGGTCTCCACCTTGGCGGGTCCAGCCGTGGAGGCGCATCTTGTGTGAGTGTGAGTGAGTGAGTGAGTGTGAGTGTGAGTGTGTGTGTATAGAGAGACAGCCCCCAACCCCGGCCCGCCGCTCCCTGCCCGCCCCGCCTGTCACCCCCGCCCGCCGGACCCGGCCGGCGAACTCAACAGGCCCGGCCCGGCGCGGGTCAGCGCCGGCGCGGGGCCTGGGGCGGGAGGAGGCGGCGGGGAAGCGCAGAGAGGCTCGGCTTCTTGAGCGGGGCAGGGGCGCCCTCCGGCGTCCACGGCCACACCACCCTGAACGCGCCCGATCTCCTCTGGTCTCGGAAGCTAAGCAGGGTCGGGCCTGGTTAGAACTTGGATGGGAGACCGCCCGGGAATACCGGGTGCCTTAGGCTTCTTCTTCTTCTTTTTTTTTTTTTTTTGCCTCTGGTTCTGTCGCGTTTCTGGGAGTGCGGGGGCGGCCCGGGGTGGGGGTGACCCCCACCCTCAGCGCCCGCCGCGGTGCCTGGCGCCCCAGCCCGCACCGTGGGGCCTCCTCTTGTCCCGAGCCGCGACACCGCCGCCACGCGGCAGCATGCGTGGCTTCTGGACTGTCAGGTCTCAGACCAAAGGTCTGCTCTGTGGGAACCGACACGCTGGAGGAAACCTTGAGAGTCTGAGAGGGGAGGGAGTTCCCGAAGAAGGCCAGGATGTCATTTTGAGGGAGTATGTGACCAGAACTCCTCCCGTTGCTTTTGGGGTTCTATGGGCTACACGTAGGAATCTCTGGTGGTGGCACCTGATGTTGGGGGATCCGGAGTCACACCCAGACCTGCTCCACAGGCCTCCTTTTACTTTTCTCTTCGGATTCGTTATTTTTTTATTTATTTATTTATTTATTTATTTATTTATTTATTTTTTTTTTTTGAGACAGAGTCTCGGTTTGTTGCCCAGGCTAGAGTGAGTGCCGTGGCGTCAGCCTAGCTCACAGCAACTTCAAACTCCTGGGCTGGAGTGATCCTTCTGCCTCAGCCTCCCGGGTAGCTGGGACTACAGGCATGCGCCACCATGCCCAGCTAATTTTTTATATATATATATATATATCAGTTGGCCAATTAATTTCTTTCTATTGATAGTAGAGACGGGGTCTCGCTCTTGCTCAGGCTGGTTTTGAACTCCTGACCTTGAGCAATCCACCCGCCTCGGCCTCCCAAGAGCTAGGATTACAGGCGTGAGCCACAGCGCCCGGCCGGATTCATTATTTTTAAAAAGTGTCTCTTATCTCTATTATTGC
Organism: Microcebus murinus; assembly: GCF_040939455.1. Classification (NCBI taxonomy): domain Eukaryota; kingdom Metazoa; phylum Chordata; class Mammalia; order Primates; family Cheirogaleidae; genus Microcebus; species Microcebus murinus. The sequence continues at coordinate 2,078,557 of NC_134126.1, forward strand.
ATTTTCTTTTCTCTCTCTTTTCAAGCAGATGATGGGAGTCCAAGTATTAAGGTGACATGTGTTGCCCGTGCCCCCCTCTCCCACCCCCGTGTTCTTATTCATTTACCTCTCATGTTGTTCCAGCGTATTGTGGGGGTACCAATGTTAAGGTCGGGTGCGTTGCCCTCTCCCAGCCTCCCCCCTCGGGTCAGAGCTTCAAGTGCGCCCATCCCCCAGTCGGTGCGCACCCACCGCATTCCTAATGGATGTGTATGCCCATCCCCTCCCCACACCCGCCCGACACCCACCCGATGAAGGTGATTCCTCTGTGTCCACTTAGGTGTCCATCAGTTCGTACCCATTTGCTGGTGAGCGTGAGCACGTGGTGCTCGTGTGTCCATTCTTGGGATACTTGGCTTACTGGAACGGGTTCCAGCTCTGGCCAGGAGAACCACGAGAGGTGCCCCCTCACCGCTGCTCCTCATAGCCGAATAGCACTCCGTGGTGTCCACGCGCCACATTTCATTTACGCACTCGTGGGTCGATGGGCACTCGGGTCGCTTCCAGGTCTTTGCGATTGTGACTTGTGCCCTGACTCTAACCCTAACCCTTACCCAGCCCGTCTCCTCCACGGCCCCTGCCTGACTGACTCCTTCCCGCCCGGCCTGTCACCTGTCACCGTCCTCTGCCCCTGCCTGACACGCTCCTCCCCGCCCGGGCTGTCACCGTCCTCGGCCCCTGCCTGACGGGGCTCCTCCGTCGCCTGGGCCTTCCAAGGGCTTGGTGTGGACGCTGGTTCCAGGACGCCCTCCCAGGAAGCCGGTAGCAGGGCGGCTGCGGCGTCTCCCGCAACCCAACCGTCCGACGGCCGGCCGGCCGGCCGCCCGTCCCTAAGTGGCCTGCGGGGGACGTGCTCCCGCTGTGCCGTGGGGGCCCAGCCTGGTGTCTTCTCTGAGGCCCCGCGGCTGCCGCTCCCCGCAAGGGGAGAGCCGCGGAGGTGGGGACCGCCTCCTCATGGGGACGTACACCCAGCTCTCCACGTCGGATTCCGGGGCTCTCTGTCCTGCCAGAAGGCCCAGCTGGCCTGCGGGTCCTTAGAGTGGCAAAAACATCCGAAAACTGAGATTGAGGGTCTGGTGGGTGTCTGCACTTTTGTGCTGGGCACCCCAGGGAGGCCCGGGGGCTGGCTGGACAACGCGGTCTGCTGGGCTGGGGGGGGGGTTTGGAGGAGCAACTGATGCCCTTTGCACTTTGGGTAGCAAGTGTCTGAGGTGTCTCTGGGCCCTGCGCCATGTGGGGGCGGGGGCGGGGGCGGGGTGGGAGGAGGAGGAGGAGGAGGAGGACGAGGAGGAGGAGGCGGGAAGGGCTGTGGCCTGCAGTCGTGTTCCCCGGGGTGGCACGGCATGTGGCTTCTTCCACAGGCTGCTTGGCCTGGGCTCCCTGCACCTGGGCCTTTGGAGGACTGGCCCTGTGCTTGCCAACACTTCCTGCAGGGACCCAGAGCTGGGAGGTTGCATCTCTCAGCCCTGGGTCGGGCAGAGCCCCAGCGGGCCATGCCCACAAGCTCTCTCAGCACGGGTCCCCCAGAAGGCTCCTTTGGGACCAGGATTCTCTTGCGGGTGACTCTTTAAGGTCTGGCCCCTGGATGGAGGGACACCAGGAGTAGAGGAGCAGGAAGGGGAAGGGGGTGGCCATGCGAGGGGACACTTTCAGGCCAAGTCCCAGCTTCAGCCTGATCCTCCTAGGAACCCCGGGGTGTACATCACACCTCCTGGTTGCCCCGCTCTGAGACAAGGAGCCGGGCTTCGCATTCCCACAGCAGCCAGTCGTGGGCTGAGGACACCTGGGGCGTTGGGAACTCCCTGGCTTCTCCTTGGATTAACATCTGGAGCTGCTTGGGAATCGTGCCGCCACACACACCCGAGTGCAGGTGTCTTCTGCACAGACTGCGGGCCTCGCTCTTCTGAATGCCGCTAGCTCGCCACCCACCCACGGGTGACCCTGGTCAGGGTACTTTCTCTCAGGGGCAGACTCTGATCCGGGCGGGCTACCAGTGTCTCTGTTTGCTCCTTTCTTTCTTCCATTTCGGGAAAGGCTTCCTTACTGGGTGTGGAAATCTCCAATGCCTTTCCTCGCCTATTCTGTCAGCTTTCAAATTCTCTTTCAGTTGCCACCCTCACAGATGGATTAGGAAACTCTTTCCGGTGCACTCATTAGTGAAATGACCTCAATGACGCTGGAATCCAATATCTAGTCGCCGATTTTTAGCGAGTCCACACGCCAGGGTGGTTGGGGTCCAATGCAGCCCCTGCCAGGCCCAGGCCCCTTGGACTGGGCCACAGGAGGACACAGAGGAGCGTCCCGGCCCCCACGGTAGCGTTGCCGGCAGTTCTCCAAGGGCTTGGGGGTTTTCCAGAGGGAGGAGATGGAGGGGACTGATTTCTTCAGCGCCCCACAAACCACGCCACCCCACCCCACCCATGGGACACATCCCGAGAGAGAGAGAGAGAGAGAGAGAGAGAGAGAGAGAGAGAGAGAGAGAGAGAGAGAGAGAGAGAGAGACGCCCCATACACTCGCTCCCCTCCCCCGTGCGCTGTGCCCCAGCCCTGGCCCGGGGGAATAGGCGGCCGCCCGGCCACAGGGCGCGGGGCGCAGCTGAAAGGGGTTGTGGGGGAGGGCGGCCCCTGGCTGGGGTCAAAGGGCGAGCGCCCCGCCCGCCCATGCGCAGTCAGCGCGCTGGGGGTGGGGGCGGGGAGGTGAAGGAGGCCAGGCGAGGAGAGGAGGGGGGCTGGAAGGTCTCCACCTTGGCGGGTCCAGCCGTGGAGGCACATCTTGTGTGAGTGTGAGTGAGTGAGTGAGTGTGAGTGTGAGTGTGTGTGTATAGAGAGACAGCCCCCAACCCCGGCCCGCCGCTCCCTGCCCGCCCCGCCTGTCACCCCCGCCCGCCGGACCCGGCCGGCGAACTCAACAGGCCCGGCCCGGCGCGGGTCAGCGCCGGCGCGGGGCCTGGGGCGGGAGGAGGCGGCGGGGAAGCGCAGAGAGGCTCGGCTTCTTGAGCGGGACAGGGGCGCCCTCCGGCGTCCACGGCCACACCACCCTGAACGCGCCCGATCTCCTCTGGTCTCGGAAGCTAAGCAGGGTCGGGCCTGGTTAGAACTTGGATGGGAGACCGCCCGGGAATACCGGGTGCCTTAGGCTTCTTCTTCTTCTTTTTTTTTTTTTTTTGCCTCTGGTTCTGTCGCGTTTCTGGGAGTGCGGGGGCGGCCCGGGGTGGGGGTGACCCCCACCCTCAGCGCCCGCCGCGGTGCCTGGCGCCCCAGCCCGCACCGTGGGGCCTCCTCTTGTCCCGAGCCGCGACACCGCCGCCACGCGGCAGCATGCGTGGCTTCTGGACTGTCAGGTCTCAGACCAAAGGTCTGCTCTGTGGGAACCGACACGCTGGAGGAAACCTTGAGAGTCTGAGAGGGGAGGGAGTTCCCGAAGAAGGCCAGGATGTCATTTTGAGGGAGTATGTGACCAGAACTCCTCCCGTTGCTTTTGGGGTTCTATGGGCTACACGTAGGAATCTCTGGTGGTGGCACCTGATGTTGGGGGATCCGGAGTCACACCCAGACCTGCTCCACAGGCCTCCTTTTACTTTTCTCTTCGGATTCGTTATTTTTTTATTTATTTATTTATTTATTTATTTATTTATTTATTTATTTTTTTTTGAGACAGAGTCTCGGTTTGTTGCCCAGGCTAGAGTGAGTGCCGTGGCGTCAGCCTAGCTCACAGCAACTTCAAACTCCTGGGCTGGAGTGATCCTTCTGCCTCAGCCTCCCGGGTAGCTGGGACTACAGGCATGCGCCACCATGCCCAGCTAATTTTTTATATATATATATATATATCAGTTGGCCAATTAATTTCTTTCTATTGATAGTAGAGACGGGGTCTCGCTCTTGCTCAGGCTGGTTTTGAACTCCTGACCTTGAGCAATCCACCCGCCTCGGCCTCCCAAGAGCTAGGATTACAGGCGTGAGCCACAGCGCCCGGCCGGATTCATTATTTTTAAAAAGTGTCTCTTATCTCTATTATTGCATTTTCTTTTCTCTCTCTTTTCAAGCAGATGATGGGAGTCCAAGTATTAAGGTGACATGTGTTGCCCGTGCCCCCCTCTCCCACCCCCGTGTTCTTATTCATTTACCTCTCATGTTGTTCCAGCGTATTGTGGGGGTACCAATGTTAAGGTCGGGTGCGTTGCCCTCTCCCAGCCTCCCCCCTCGGGTCAGAGCTTCAAGTGCGCCCATCCCCCAGTCGGTGCGCACCCACCGCATTCCTAATGGATGTGTATGCCCATCCCCTCCCCACACCCGCCCGACACCCACCCGATGAAGGTGATTCCTCTGTGTCCACTTAGGTGTCCATCAGTTCGTACCCATTTGCTGGTGAGCGTGAGCACGTGGTGCTCGTGTGTCCATTCTTGGGATACTTGGCTTACTGGAACGGGTTCCAGCTCTGGCCAGGAGAACCACGAGAGGTGCCCCCTCACCGCTGCTCCTCATAGCCGAATAGCACTCCGTGGTGTCCACGCGCCACATTTCATTTACGCACTCGTGGGTCGATGGGCACTCGGGTCGCTTCCAGGTCTTTGCGATTGTGACTTGTGCCCTGACTCTAACCCTAACCCTTACCCAGCCCGTCTCCTCCACGGCCCCTGCCTGACTGACTCCTTCCCGCCCGGCCTGTCACCTGTCACCGTCCTCTGCCCCTGCCTGACACGCTCCTCCCCGCCCGGGCTGTCACCGTCCTCGGCCCCTGCCTGACGGGGCTCCTCCGTCGCCTGGGCCTTCCAAGGGCTTGGTGTGGACGCTGGTTCCAGGACGCCCTCCCAGGAAGCCGGTAGCAGGGCGGCTGCGGCGTCTCCCGCAACCCAACCGTCCGACGGCCGGCCGGCCAGCCGGCCGCCCGTCCCTAAGTGGCCTGCGGGGGACGTGCTCCCGCTGTGCCGTGGGGGCCCAGCCTGGTGTCTTCTCTGAGGCCCCGCGGCTGCCGCTCCCCGCAAGGGGAGAGCCGCGGAGGTGGGGACCGCCTCCTCATGGGGACGTACACCCAGCTCTCCACGTCGGATTCCGGGGCTCTCTGTCCTGCCAGAAGGCCCAGCTGGCCTGCGGGTCCTTAGAGTGGCAAAAACATCCGAAAACTGAGATTGAGGGTCTGGTGGGTGTCTGCGCTTTTGTGCTGGGCACCCCAGGGAGGCCCGGGGGCTGGCTGGACAACGCGGTCTGCTGGGCTGGGGGGGGGGTTTGGAGGAGCAACTGATGCCCTTTGCACTTTGGGTAGCAAGTGTCTGAGGTGTCTCTGGGCCCTGCGCCATGTGGGGGCGGGGGCGGGGGCGGGGTGGGAGGAGGAGGAGGAGGAGGAGGACGAGGAGGAGGAGGAGGCGGGAAGGGCTGTGGCCTGCAGTCGTGTTCCCCGGGGTGGCACGGCATGTGGCTTCTTCCACAGGCTGCTTGGCCTGGGCTCCCTGCACCTGGGCCTTTGGAGGACTGGCCCTGTGCTTGCCAACACTTCCTGCAGGGACCCAGAGCTGGGAGGTTGCATCTCTCAGCCCTGGGTCGGGCAGAGCCCCAGCGGGCCATGCCCACAAGCTCTCTCAGCACGGGTCCCCCAGAAGGCTCCTTTGGGACCAGGATTCTCTTGCGGGTGACTCTTTAAGGTCTGGCCCCTGGATGGAGGGGCACCAGGAGTAGAGGAGCAGGAAGGGGAAGGGGGTGGCCATGCGAGGGGACACTTTCAGGCCAAGTCCCAGCTTCAGCCTGATCCTCCTAGGAACCCCGGGGTGTACATCACACCTCCTGGTTGCCCCGCTCTGAGACAAGGAGCCGGGCTTCGCATTCCCACAGCAGCCAGTCGTGGGCTGAGGACACCTGGGGCGTTGGGAACTCCCTGGCTTCTCCTTGGATTAACATCTGGAGCTGCTTGGGAATCGTGCCGCCACACACACCCGAGTGCAGGTGTCTTCTGCACAGACTGCGGGCCTCGCTCTTCTGAATGCCGCTAGCTCGCCACCCACCCACGGGTGACCCTGGTCAGGGTACTTTCTCTCAGGGGCAGACTCTGATCCGGGCGGGCTACCAGTGTCTCTGTTTGCTCCTTTCTTTCTTCCATTTCGGGAAAGGCTTCCTTACTGGGTGTGGAAATCTCCAATGCCTTTCCTCGCCTATTCTGTCAGCTTTCAAATTCTCTTTCAGTTGCCACCCTCACAGATGGATTAGGAAACTCTTTCCGGTGCACTCATTAGTGAAATGACCTCAATGACGCTGGAATCCAATATCTAGTCGCCGATTTTTAGCGAGTCCACACGCCAGGGTGGTTGGGGTCCAATGCAGCCCCTGCCAGGCCCAGGCCCCTTGGACTGGGCCACAGGAGGACACAGAGGAGCGTCCCGGCCCCCACGGTAGCGTTGCCGGCAGTTCTCCAAGGGCTTGGGGGTTTTCCAGAGGGAGGAGATGGAGGGGACTGATTTCTTCAGCGCCCCACAAACCACGCCACCCCACCCCACCCATGGGACACATCCTGAGAGAGAGAGAGAGAGAGAGAGAGAGAGAGAGAGAGAGAGAGAGAGAGAGAGAGAGAGACGCCCCATACACTCGCTCCCCTCCCCCGTGCGCTGTGCCCCAGCCCTGGCCCGGGGGAATAGGCGGCCGCCCGGCCACAGGGCGCGGGGCGCAGCTGAAAGGGGTTGTGGGGGAGGGCGGCCCCTGGCTGGGGTCAAAGGGCGAGCGCCCCGCCCGCCCATGCGCAGTCAGCGCGCTGGGGGTGGGGGCGGGGAGGTGAAGGAGGCCAGGCGAGGAGAGGAGGGGGGCTGGAAGGTCTCCACCTTGGCGGGTCCAGCCGTGGAGGCACATCTTGTGTGAGTGTGAGTGAGTGAGTGAGTGTGAGTGTGAGTGTGTGTGTATAGAGAGACAGCCCCCAACCCCGGCCCGCCGCTCCCTGCCCGCCCCGCCTGTCACCCCCGCCCGCCGGACCCGGCCGGCGAACTCAACAGGCCCGGCCCGGCGCGGGTCAGCGCCGGCGCGGGGCCTGGGGCGGGAGGAGGCGGCGGGGAAGCGCAGAGAGGCTCGGCTTCTTGAGCGGGACAGGGGCGCCCTCCGGCGTCCACGGCCACACCACCCTGAACGCGCCCGATCTCCTCTGGTCTCGGAAGCTAAGCAGGGTCGGGCCTGGTTAGAACTTGGATGGGAGACCGCCCGGGAATACCGGGTGCCTTAGGCTTCTTCTTCTTCTTTTTTTTTTTTTTTTGCCTCTGGTTCTGTCGCGTTTCTGGGAGTGCGGGGGCGGCCCGGGGTGGGGGTGACCCCCACCCTCAGCGCCCGCCGCGGTGCCTGGCGCCCCAGCCCGCACCGTGGGGCCTCCTCTTGTCCCGAGCCGCGACACCGCCGCCACGCGGCAGCATGCGTGGCTTCTGGACTGTCAGGTCTCAGACCAAAGGTCTGCTCTGTGGGAACTGACACGCTGGAGGAAACCTTGAGAGTCTGAGAGGGGAGGGAGTTCCCGAAGAAGGCCAGGATGTCATTTTGAGGGAGTATGTGACCAGAACTCCTCCCGTTGCTTTTGGGGTTCTATGGGCTACACGTAGGAATCTCTGGTGGTGGCACCTGATGTTGGGGGATCCGGAGTCACACCCAGACCTGCTCCACAGGCCTCCTTTTACTTTTCTCTTCGGATTCGTTATTTTTTTATTTATTTATTTATTTATTTATTTATTTATTTATTTATTTATTTATTTTTTTTTGAGACAGAGTCTCGGTTTGTTGCCCAGGCTAGAGTGAGTGCCGTGGCGTCAGCCTAGCTCACAGCAACTTCAAACTCCTGGGCTGGAGTGATCCTTCTGCCTCAGCCTCCCGGGTAGCTGGGACTACAGGCATGCGCCACCATGCCCAGCTAATTTTTTATATATATATATATATCAGTTGGCCAATTAATTTCTTTCTATTGATAGTAGAGACGGGGTCTCGCTCTTGCTCAGGCTGGTTTTGAACTCCTGACCTTGAGCAATCCACCCGCCTCGGCCTCCCAAGAGCTAGGATTACAGGCGTGAGCCACAGCGCCCGGCCGGATTCATTATTTTTAAAAAGTGTCTCTTATCTCTATTATTGCATTTTCTTTTCTCTCTCTTTTCAAGCAGATGATGGGAGTCCAAGTATTAAGGTGACATGTGTTGCCCGTGCCCCCCTCTCCCACCCCCGTGTTCTTATTCATTTACCTCTCATGTTGTTCCAGCGTATTGTGGGGGTACCAATGTTAAGGTCGGGTGCGTTGCCCTCTCCCAGCCTCCCCCCTCGGGTCAGAGCTTCAAGTGCGCCCATCCCCCAGTCGGTGCGCACCCACCGCATTCCTAATGGATGTGTATGCCCATCCCCTCCCCACACCCGCCCGACACCCACCCGATGAAGGTGATTCCTCTGTGTCCACTTAGGTGTCCATCAGTTCGTACCCATTTGCTGGTGAGCGTGAGCACGTGGTGCTCGTGTGTCCATTCTTGGGATACTTGGCTTACTGGAACGGGTTCCAGCTCTGGCCAGGAGAACCACGAGAGGTGCCCCCTCACCGCTGCTCCTCATAGCCGAATAGCACTCCGTGGTGTCCACGCGCCACATTTCATTTACGCACTCGTGGGTCGATGGGCACTCGGGTCGCTTCCAGGTCTTTGCGATTGTGACTTGTGCCCTGACTCTAACCCTAACCCTTACCCAGCCCGTCTCCTCCACGGCCCCTGCCTGACTGACTCCTTCCCGCCCGGCCTGTCACCTGTCACCGTCCTCTGCCCCTGCCTGACACGCTCCTCCCCGCCCGGGCTGTCACCGTCCTCGGCCCCTGCCTGACGGGGCTCCTCCGTCGCCTGGGCCTTCCAAGGGCTTGGTGTGGACGCTGGTTCCAGGACGCCCTCCCAGGAAGCCGGTAGCAGGGCGGCTGCGGCGTCTCCCGCAACCCAACCGTCCGACGGCCGGCCGGCCAGCCGGCCGCCCGTCCCTAAGTGGCCTGCGGGGGACGTGCTCCCGCTGTGCCGTGGGGGCCCAGCCTGGTGTCTTCTCTGAGGCCCCGCGGCTGCCGCTCCCCGCAAGGGGAGAGCCGCGGAGGTGGGGACCGCCTCCTCATGGGGACGTACACCCAGCTCTCCACGTCGGATTCCGGGGCTCTCTGTCCTGCCAGAAGGCCCAGCTGGCCTGCGGGTCCTTAGAGTGGCAAAAACATCCGAAAACTGAGATTGAGGGTCTGGTGGGTGTCTGCGCTTTTGTGCTGGGCACCCCAGGGAGGCCCGGGGGCTGGCTGGACAACGCGGTCTGCTGGGCTGGGGGGGGGGTTTGGAGGAGCAACTGATGCCCTTTGCACTTTGGGTAGCAAGTGTCTGAGGTGTCTCTGGGCCCTGCGCCATGTGGGGGCGGGGGCGGGGGCGGGGTGGGAGGAGGAGGAGGAGGAGGAGGACGAGGAGGAGGAGGAGGCGGGAAGGGCTGTGGCCTGCAGTCGTGTTCCCCGGGGTGGCACGGCATGTGGCTTCTTCCACAGGCTGCTTGGCCTGGGCTCCCTGCACCTGGGCCTTTGGAGGACTGGCCCTGTGCTTGCCAACACTTCCTGCAGGGACCCAGAGCTGGGAGGTTGCATCTCTCAGCCCTGGGTCGGGCAGAGCCCCAGCGGGCCATGCCCACAAGCTCTCTCAGCACGGGTCCCCCAGAAGGCTCCTTTGGGACCAGGATTCTCTTGCGGGTGACTCTTTAAGGTCTGGCCCCTGGATGGAGGGGCACCAGGAGTAGAGGAGCAGGAAGGGGAAGGGGGTGGCCATGCGAGGGGACACTTTCAGGCCAAGTCCCAGCTTCAGCCTGATCCTCCTAGGAACCCCGGGGTGTACATCACACCTCCTGGTTGCCCCGCTCTGAGACAAGGAGCCGGGCTTCGCATTCCCACAGCAGCCAGTCGTGGGCTGAGGACACCTGGGGCGTTGGGAACTCCCTGGCTTCTCCTTGGATTAACATCTGGAGCTGCTTGGGAATCGTGCCGCCACACACACCCGAGTGCAGGTGTCTTCTGCACAGACTGCGGGCCTCGCTCTTCTGAATGCCGCTAGCTCGCCACCCACCCACGGGTGACCCTGGTCAGGGTACTTTCTCTCAGGGGCAGACTCTGATCCGGGCGGGCTACCGGTGTCTCTGTTTGCTCCTTTCTTTCTTCCATTTCGGGAAAGGCTTCCTTACTGGGTGTGGAAATCTCCAATGCCTTTCCTCGCCTATTCTGTCAGCTTTCAAATTCTCTTTCAGTTGCCACCCTCACAGATGGATTAGGAAACTCTTTCCGGTGCACTCATTAGTGAAATGACCTCAATGACGCTGGAATCCAATATCTAGTCGCCGATTTTTAGCGAGTCCACACGCCAGGGTGGTTGGGGTCCAATGCAGCCCCTGCCAGGCCCAGGCCCCTTGGACTGGGCCACAGGAGGACACAGAGGAGCGTCCCGGCCCCCACGGTAGCGTTGCCGGCAGTTCTCCAAGGGCTTGGGGGTTTTCCAGAGGGAGGAGATGGAGGGGACTGATTTCTTCAGCGCCCCACAAACCACGCCACCCCACCCCACCCATGGGACACATCCCGAGAGAGAGAGAGAGAGAGAGAGAGAGAGAGAGAGAGAGAGAGAGAGAGAGAGAGAGAGAGAGAGACGCCCCATACACTCGCTCCCCTCCCCCGTGCGCTGTGCCCCAGCCCTGGCCCGGGGAATAGGCGGCCGCCCGGCCACAGGGCGCGGGGCGCAGCTGAAAGGGGTTGTGGGGAGGGCGGCCCCTGGCTGGGGTCAAAGGGCGAGCGCCCCGCCCGCCCGTGCGCAGTCAGCGCGCTGGGGGTGGGGGCGGGGAGGTGAAGGAGGCCAGGCGAGGAGAGGAGGGGGGCTGGAAGGTCTCCACCTTGGCGGGTCCAGCCGTGGAGGCGCATCTTGTGTGAGTGTGAGTGAGTGAGTGAGTGTGAGTGTGAGTGTGTGTGTATAGAGAGACAGCCCCCAACCCCGGCCCGCCGCTCCCTGCCCGCCCCGCCTGTCACCCCCGCCCGCCGGACCCGGCCGGCGAACTCAACAGGCCCGGCCCGGCGCGGGTCAGCGCCGGCGCGGGGCCTGGGGCGGGAGGAGGCGGCGGGGAAGCGCAGAGAGGCTCGGCTTCTTGAGCGGGGCAGGGGCGCCCTCCGGCGTCCACGGCCACACCACCCTGAACGCGCCCGATCTCCTCTGGTCTCGGAAGCTAAGCAGGGTCGGGCCTGGTTAGAACTTGGATGGGAGACCGCCCGGGAATACCGGGTGCCTTAGGCTTCTTCTTCTTCTTTTTTTTTTTTTTTGCCTCTGGTTCTGTCGCGTTTCTGGGAGTGCGGGGGCGGCCCGGGGTGGGGGTGACCCCCACCCTCAGCGCCCGCCGCGGTGCCTGGCGCCCCAGCCCGCACCGTGGGGCCTCCTCTTGTCCCGAGCCGCGACACCGCCGCCACGCGGCAGCATGCGTGGCTTCTGGACTGTCAGGTCTCAGACCAAAGGTCTGCTCTGTGGGAACCGACACGCTGGAGGAAACCTTGAGAGTCTGAGAGGGGAGGGAGTTCCCGAAGAAGGCCAGGATGTCATTTTGAGGGAGTATGTGACCAGAACTCCTCCCGTTGCTTTTGGGGTTCTATGGGCTACACGTAGGAATCTCTGGTGGTGGCACCTGATGTTGGGGGATCCGGAGTCACACCCAGACCTGCTCCACAGGCCTCCTTTTACTTTTCTCTTCGGATTCGTTATTTTTTTATTTATTTATTTATTTATTTATTTATTTTATTTTTTTTTTTTTTTTGAGACAGAGTCTCGGTTTGTTGCCCAGGCTAGAGTGAGTGCCGTGGCGTCAGCCTAGCTCACAGCAACTTCAAACTCCTGGGCTGGAGTGATCCTTCTGCCTCAGCCTCCCGGGTAGCTGGGACTACAGGCATGTGCCACCATGCCCAGCTAATTTTATATATATATATATATATCAGTTGGCCAATTAATTTCTTTCTATTGATAGTAGAGACGGGGTCTCGCTCTTGCTCAGGCTGGTTTTGAACTCCTGACCTTGAGCAATCCACCCGCCTCGGCCTCCCAAGAGCTAGGATTACAGGCGTGAGCCACAGCGCCCGGCCGGATTCATTATTTTTAAAAAGTGTCTCTTATCTCTATTATTGCATTTTCTTTTCTCTCTCTTTTCAAGCAGATGATGGGAGTCCAAGTATTAAGGTGACATGTGTTGCCCGTGCCCCCCTCTCCCACCCCCGTGTTCTTATTCATTTACCTCTCATGTTGTTCCAGCGTATTGTGGGGGTACCAATGTTAAGGTCGGGTGCGTTGCCCTCTCCCAGCCTCCCCCCTCGGGTCAGAGCTTCAAGTGCGCCCATCCCCCAGTCGGTGCGCACCCACCGCATTCCTAATGGATGTGTATGCCCATCCCCTCCCCACACCCGCCCGACACCCACCCGATGAAGGTGATTCCTCTGTGTCCACTTAGGTGTCCATCAGTTCGTACCCATTTGCTGGTGAGCGTGAGCACGTGGTGCTCGTGTGTCCATTCTTGGGATACTTGGCTTACTGGAACGGGTTCCAGCTCTGGCCAGGAGAACCACGAGAGGTGCCCCCTCACCGCTGCTCCTCATAGCCGAATAGCACTCCGTGGTGTCCACGCGCCACATTTCATTTACGCACTCGTGGGTCGATGGGCACTCGGGTCGCTTCCAGGTCTTTGCGATTGTGACTTGTGCCCTGACTCTAACCCTAACCCTTACCCAGCCCGTCTCCTCCACGGCCCCTGCCTGACTGACTCCTTCCCGCCCGGCCTGTCACCTGTCACCGTCCTCTGCCCCTGCCTGACACGCTCCTCCCCGCCCGGGCTGTCACCGTCCTCGGCCCCTGCCTGACGGGGCTCCTCCGTCGCCTGGGCCTTCCAAGGGCTTGGTGTGGACGCTGGTTCCAGGACGCCCTCCCAGGAAGCCGGTAGCAGGGCGGCTGCGGCGTCTCCCGCAACCCAACCGTCCGACGGCCGGCCGGCCAGCCGGCCGCCCGTCCCTAAGTGGCCTGCGGGGGACGTGCTCCCGCTGTGCCGTGGGGGCCCAGCCTGGTGTCTTCTCTGAGGCCCCGCGGCTGCCGCTCCCCGCAAGGGGAGAGCCGCGGAGGTGGGGACCGCCTCCTCATGGGGACGTACACCCAGCTCTCCACGTCGGATTCCGGGGCTCTCTGTCCTGCCAGAAGGCCCAGCTGGCCTGCGGGTCCTTAGAGTGGCAAAAACATCCGAAAACTGAGATTGAGGGTCTGGTGGGTGTCTGCGCTTTTGTGCTGGGCACCCCAGGGAGGCCCGGGGGCTGGCTGGACAACGCGGTCTGCTGGGCTGGGGGGGGGGTTTGGAGGAGCAACTGATGCCCTTTGCACTTTGGGTAGCAAGTGTCTGAGGTGTCTCTGGGCCCTGCGCCATGTGGGGGCGGGGGCGGGGGCGGGGTGGGAGGAGGAGGAGGAGGAGGAGGACGAGGAGGAGGAGGCGGGAAGGGCTGTGGCCTGCAGTCGTGTTCCCCGGGGTGGCACGGCATGTGGCTTCTTCCACAGGCTGCTTGGCCTGGGCTCCCTGCACCTGGGCCTTTGGAGGACTGGCCCTGTGCTTGCCAACACTTCCTGCAGGGACCCAGAGCTGGGAGGTTGCATCTCTCAGCCCTGGGTCGGGCAGAGCCCCAGCGGGCCATGCCCACAAGCTCTCTCAGCACGGGTCCCCCAGAAGGCTCCTTTGGGACCAGGATTCTCTTGCGGGTGACTCTTTAAGGTCTGGCCCCTGGATGGAGGGGCACCAGGAGTAGAGGAGCAGGAAGGGGAAGGGGGTGGCCATGCGAGGGGACACTTTCAGGCCAAGTCCCAGCTTCAGCCTGATCCTCCTAGGAACCCCGGGGTGTACATCACACCTCCTGGTTGCCCCGCTCTGAGACAAGGAGCCGGGCTTCGCATTCCCACAGCAGCCAGTCGTGGGCTGAGGACACCTGGGGCGTTGGGAACTCCCTGGCTTCTCCTTGGATTAACATCTGGAGCTGCTTGGGAATCGTGCCGCCACACACACCCGAGTGCAGGTGTCTTCTGCACAGACTGCGGGCCTCGCTCTTCTGAATGCCGCTAGCTCGCCACCCACCCACGGGTGACCCTGGTCAGGGTACTTTCTCTCAGGGGCAGACTCTGATCCGGGCGGGCTACCGGTGTCTCTGTTTGCTCCTTTCTTTCTTCCATTTCGGGAAAGGCTTCCTTACTGGGTGTGGAAATCTCCAATGCCTTTCCTCGCCTATTCTGTCAGCTTTCAAATTCTCTTTCAGTTGCCACCCTCACAGATGGATTAGGAAACTCTTTCCGGTGCACTCATTAGTGAAATGACCTCAATGACGCTGGAATCCAATATCTAGTCGCCGATTTTTAGCGAGTCCACACGCCAGGGTGGTTGGGGTCCAATGCAGCCCCTGCCAGGCCCAGGCCCCTTGGACTGGGCCACAGGAGGACACAGAGGAGCGTCCCGGCCCCCACGGTAGCGTTGCCGGCAGTTCTCCAAGGGCTTGGGGGTTTTCCAGAGGGAGGAGATGGAGGGGACTGATTTCTTCAGCGCCCCACAAACCACGCCACCCCACCCCACCCATGGGACACATCCCGAGAGAGAGAGAGAGAGAGAGAGAGAGAGAGAGAGAGAGAGAGAGAGAGAGAGAGAGAGAGAGAGAGAGAGACGCCCCATACACTCGCTCCCCTCCCCCGTGCGCTGTGCCCCAGCCCTGGCCCGGGGGAATAGGCGGCCGCCCGGCCACAGGGCGCGGGGCGCAGCTGAAAGGGGTTGTGGGGAGGGCGGCCCCTGGCTGGGGTCAAAGGGCGAGCGCCCCGCCCGCCCGTGCGCAGTCAGCGCGCTGGGGGTGGGGGCGGGGAGGTGAAGGAGGCCAGGCGAGGAGAGGAGGGGGGCTGGAAGGTCTCCACCTTGGCGGGTCCAGCCGTGGAGGCGCGTCTTGTGTGAGTGTGAGTGAGTGAGTGAGTGTGAGTGTGAGTGTGTGTGTATAGAGAGACAGCCCCCAACCCCGGCCCGCCGCTCCCTGCCCGCCCCGCCTGTCACCCCCGCCCGCCGGACCCGGCCGGCGAACTCAACAGGCCCGGCCCGGCGCGGGTCAGCGCCGGCGCGGGGCCTGGGGCGGGAGGAGGCGGCGGGGAAGCGCAGAGAGGCTCGGCTTCTTGAGCGGGGCAGGGGCGCCCTCCGGCGTCCACGGCCACACCACCCTGAACGCGCCCGATCTCCTCTGGTCTCGGAAGCTAAGCAGGGTCGGGCCTGGTTAGAACTTGGATGGGAGACCGCCCGGGAATACCGGGTGCCTTAGGCTTCTTCTTCTTCTTTTTTTTTTTTCTTCTTTTTTTTTTTTTTTTGCCTCTGGTTCTGTCGCGTTTCTGGGAGTGCGGGGGCGGCCCGGGGTGGGGGTGACCCCCACCCTCAGCGCCCGCCGCGGTGCCTGGCGCCCCAGCCCGCACCGTGGGGCCTCCTCTTGTCCCGAGCCGCGACACCGCCGCCACGCGGCAGCATGCGTGGCTTCTGGACTGTCAGGTCTCAGACCAAAGGTCTGCTCTGTGGGAACCGACACGCTGGAGGAAACCTTGAGAGTCTGAGAGGGGAGGGAGTTCCCGAAGAAGGCCAGGATGTCATTTTGAGGGAGTATGTGACCAGAACTCCTCCCGTTGCTTTTGGGGTTCTATGGGCTACACGTAGGAATCTCTGGTGGTGGCACCTGATGTTGGGGGATCCGGAGTCACACCCAGACCTGCTCCACAGGCCTCCTTTTACTTTTCTCTTCGGATTCGTTATTTTTTTATTTATTTATTTATTTATTTATTTATTTATTTATTTATTTTTTTTTGAGACAGAGTCTCGGTTTGTTGCCCAGGCTAGAGTGAGTGCCGTGGCGTCAGCCTAGCTCACAGCAACTTCAAACTCCTGGGCTGGAGTGATCCTTCTGCCTCAGCCTCCCGGGTAGCTGGGACTACAGGCATGCGCCACCATGCCCAGCTAATTTTTTATATATATATATATATATCAGTTGGCCAATTAATTTCTTTCTATTGATAGTAGAGACGGGGTCTCGCTCTTGCTCAGGCTGGTTTTGAACTCCTGACCTTGAGCAATCCACCCGCCTCGGCCTCCCAAGAGCTAGGATTACAGGCGTGAGCCACAGCGCCCGGCCGGATTCATTATTTTTAAAAAGTGTCTCTTATCTCTATTATTGCATTTTCTTTTCTCTCTCTTTTCAAGCAGATGATGGGAGTCCAAGTATTAAGGTGACATGTGTTGCCCGTGCCCCCCTCTCCCACCCCCGTGTTCTTATTCATTTACCTCTCATGTTGTTCCAGCGTATTGTGGGGGTACCAATGTTAAGGTCGGGTGCGTTGCCCTCTCCCAGCCTCCCCCCTCGGGTCAGAGCTTCAAGTGCGCCCATCCCCCAGTCGGTGCGCACCCACCGCATTCCTAATGGATGTGTATGCCCATCCCCTCCCCACACCCGCCCGACACCCACCCGATGAAGGTGATTCCTCTGTGTCCACTTAGGTGTCCATCAGTTCGTACCCATTTGCTGGTGAGCGTGAGCACGTGGTGCTCGTGTGTCCATTCTTGGGATACTTGGCTTACTGGAACGGGTTCCAGCTCTGGCCAGGAGAACCACGAGAGGTGCCCCCTCACCGCTGCTCCTCATAGCCGAATAGCACTCCGTGGTGTCCACGCGCCACATTTCATTTACGCACTCGTGGGTCGATGGGCACTCGGGTCGCTTCCAGGTCTTTGCGATTGTGACTTGTGCCCTGACTCTAACCCTAACCCTTACCCAGCCCGTCTCCTCCACGGCCCCTGCCTGACTGACTCCTTCCCGCCCGGCCTGTCACCTGTCACCGTCCTCTGCCCCTGCCTGACACGCTCCTCCCCGCCCGGGCTGTCACCGTCCTCGGCCCCTGCCTGACGGGGCTCCTCCGTCGCCTGGGCCTTCCAAGGGCTTGGTGTGGACGCTGGTTCCAGGACGCCCTCCCAGGAAGCCGGTAGCAGGGCGGCTGCGGCGTCTCCCGCAACCCAACCGTCCGACGGCCGGCCGGCCAGCCGGCCGCCCGTCCCTAAGTGGCCTGCGGGGGACGTGCTCCCGCTGTGCCGTGGGGGCCCAGCCTGGTGTCTTCTCTGAGGCCCCGCGGCTGCCGCTCCCCGCAAGGGGAGAGCCGCGGAGGTGGGGACCGCCTCCTCATGGGGACGTACACCCAGCTCTCCACGTCGGATTCCGGGGCTCTCTGTCCTGCCAGAAGGCCCAGCTGGCCTGCGGGTCCTTAGAGTGGCAAAAACATCCGAAAACTGAGATTGAGGGTCTGGTGGGTGTCTGCGCTTTTGTGCTGGGCACCCCAGGGAGGCCCGGGGGCTGGCTGGACAACGCGGTCTGCTGGGCTGGGGGGGGGGTTTGGAGGAGCAACTGATGCCCTTTGCACTTTGGGTAGCAAGTGTCTGAGGTGTCTCTGGGCCCTGCGCCATGTGGGGGCGGGGGCGGGGGCGGGGTGGGAGGAGGAGGAGGAGGAGGAGGACGAGGAGGAGGAGGAGGCGGGAAGGGCTGTGGCCTGCAGTCGTGTTCCCCGGGGTGGCACGGCATGTGGCTTCTTCCACAGGCTGCTTGGCCTGGGCTCCCTGCACCTGGGCCTTTGGAGGACTGGCCCTGTGCTTGCCAACACTTCCTGCAGGGACCCAGAGCTGGGAGGTTGCATCTCTCAGCCCTGGGTCGGGCAGAGCCCCAGCGGGCCATGCCCACAAGCTCTCTCAGCACGGGTCCCCCAGAAGGCTCCTTTGGGACCAGGATTCTCTTGCGGGTGACTCTTTAAGGTCTGGCCCCTGGATGGAGGGGCACCAGGAGTAGAGGAGCAGGAAGGGGAAGGGGGTGGCCATGCGAGGGGACACTTTCAGGCCAAGTCCCAGCTTCAGCCTGATCCTCCTAGGAACCCCGGGGTGTACATCACACCTCCTGGTTGCCCCGCTCTGAGACAAGGAGCCGGGCTTCGCATTCCCACAGCAGCCAGTCGTGGGCTGAGGACACCTGGGGCGTTGGGAACTCCCTGGCTTCTCCTTGGATTAACATCTGGAGCTGCTTGGGAATCGTGCCGCCACACACACCCGAGTGCAGGTGTCTTCTGCACAGACTGCGGGCCTCGCTCTTCTGAATGCCGCTAGCTCGCCACCCACCCACGGGTGACCCTGGTCAGGGTACTTTCTCTCAGGGGCAGACTCTGATCCGGGCGGGCTACCAGTGTCTCTGTTTGCTCCTTTCTTTCTTCCATTTCGGGAAAGGCTTCCTTACTGGGTGTGGAAATCTCCAATGCCTTTCCTCGCCTATTCTGTCAGCTTTCAAATTCTCTTTCAGTTGCCACCCTCACAGATGGATTAGGAAACTCTTTCCGGTGCACTCATTAGTGAAATGACCTCAATGACGCTGGAATCCAATATCTAGTCGCCGATTTTTAGCGAGTCCACACGCCAGGGTGGTTGGGGTCCAATGCAGCCCCTGCCAGGCCCAGGCCCCTTGGACTGGGCCACAGGAGGACACAGAGGAGCGTCCCGGCCCCCACGGTAGCGTTGCCGGCAGTTCTCCAAGGGCTTGGGGGTTTTCCAGAGGGAGGAGATGGAGGGGACTGATTTCTTCAGCGCCCCACAAACCACGCCACCCCACCCCACCCATGGGACACATCCTGAGAGAGAGAGAGAGAGAGAGAGAGAGAGAGAGAGAGAGAGAGAGAGAGAGAGAGAGAGACGCCCCATACACTCGCTCCCCTCCCCCGTGCGCTGTGCCCCAGCCCTGGCCCGGGGGAATAGGCGGCCGCCCGGCCACAGGGCGCGGGGCGCAGCTGAAAGGGGTTGTGGGGGAGGGCGGCCCCTGGCTGGGGTCAAAGGGCGAGCGCCCCGCCCGCCCATGCGCAGTCAGCGCGCTGGGGGTGGGGGCGGGGAGGTGAAGGAGGCCAGGCGAGGAGAGGAGGGGGGCTGGAAGGTCTCCACCTTGGCGGGTCCAGCCGTGGAGGCACATCTTGTGTGAGTGTGAGTGAGTGAGTGAGTGTGAGTGTGAGTGTGTGTGTATAGAGAGACAGCCCCCAACCCCGGCCCGCCGCTCCCTGCCCGCCCCGCCTGTCACCCCCGCCCGCCGGACCCGGCCGGCGAACTCAACAGGCCCGGCCCGGCGCGGGTCAGCGCCGGCGCGGGGCCTGGGGCGGGAGGAGGCGGCGGGGAAGCGCAGAGAGGCTCGGCTTCTTGAGCGGGACAGGGGCGCCCTCCGGCGTCCACGGCCACACCACCCTGAACGCGCCCGATCTCCTCTGGTCTCGGAAGCTAAGCAGGGTCGGGCCTGGTTAGAACTTGGATGGGAGACCGCCCGGGAATACCGGGTGCCTTAGGCTTCTTCTTCTTCTTTTTTTTTTTTTTTTGCCTCTGGTTCTGTCGCGTTTCTGGGAGTGCGGGGGCGGCCCGGGGTGGGGGTGACCCCCACCCTCAGCGCCCGCCGCGGTGCCTGGCGCCCCAGCCCGCACCGTGGGGCCTCCTCTTGTCCCGAGCCGCGACACCGCCGCCACGCGGCAGCATGCGTGGCTTCTGGACTGTCAGGTCTCAGACCAAAGGTCTGCTCTGTGGGAACTGACACGCTGGAGGAAACCTTGAGAGTCTGAGAGGGGAGGGAGTTCCCGAAGAAGGCCAGGATGTCATTTTGAGGGAGTATGTGACCAGAACTCCTCCCGTTGCTTTTGGGGTTCTATGGGCTACACGTAGGAATCTCTGGTGGTGGCACCTGATGTTGGGGGATCCGGAGTCACACCCAGACCTGCTCCACAGGCCTCCTTTTACTTTTCTCTTCGGATTCGTTATTTTTTTATTTATTTATTTATTTATTTATTTATTTATTTATTTATTTATTTATTTTTTTTTGAGACAGAGTCTCGGTTTGTTGCCCAGGCTAGAGTGAGTGCCGTGGCGTCAGCCTAGCTCACAGCAACTTCAAACTCCTGGGCTGGAGTGATCCTTCTGCCTCAGCCTCCCGGGTAGCTGGGACTACAGGCATGCGCCACCATGCCCAGCTAATTTTTTATATATATATATATATCAGTTGGCCAATTAATTTCTTTCTATTGATAGTAGAGACGGGGTCTCGCTCTTGCTCAGGCTGGTTTTGAACTCCTGACCTTGAGCAATCCACCCGCCTCGGCCTCCCAAGAGCTAGGATTACAGGCGTGAGCCACAGCGCCCGGCCGGATTCATTATTTTTAAAAAGTGTCTCTTATCTCTATTATTGCATTTTCTTTTCTCTCTCTTTTCAAGCAGATGATGGGAGTCCAAGTATTAAGGTGACATGTGTTGCCCGTGCCCCCCTCTCCCACCCCCGTGTTCTTATTCATTTACCTCTCATGTTGTTCCAGCGTATTGTGGGGGTACCAATGTTAAGGTCGGGTGCGTTGCCCTCTCCCAGCCTCCCCCCTCGGGTCAGAGCTTCAAGTGCGCCCATCCCCCAGTCGGTGCGCACCCACCGCATTCCTAATGGATGTGTATGCCCATCCCCTCCCCACACCCGCCCGACACCCACCCGATGAAGGTGATTCCTCTGTGTCCACTTAGGTGTCCATCAGTTCGTACCCATTTGCTGGTGAGCGTGAGCACGTGGTGCTCGTGTGTCCATTCTTGGGATACTTGGCTTACTGGAACGGGTTCCAGCTCTGGCCAGGAGAACCACGAGAGGTGCCCCCTCACCGCTGCTCCTCATAGCCGAATAGCACTCCGTGGTGTCCACGCGCCACATTTCATTTACGCACTCGTGGGTCGATGGGCACTCGGGTCGCTTCCAGGTCTTTGCGATTGTGACTTGTGCCCTGACTCTAACCCTAACCCTTACCCAGCCCGTCTCCTCCACGGCCCCTGCCTGACTGACTCCTTCCCGCCCGGCCTGTCACCTGTCACCGTCCTCTGCCCCTGCCTGACACGCTCCTCCCCGCCCGGGCTGTCACCGTCCTCGGCCCCTGCCTGACGGGGCTCCTCCGTCGCCTGGGCCTTCCAAGGGCTTGGTGTGGACGCTGGTTCCAGGACGCCCTCCCAGGAAGCCGGTAGCAGGGCGGCTGCGGCGTCTCCCGCAACCCAACCGTCCGACGGCCGGCCGGCCAGCCGGCCGCCCGTCCCTAAGTGGCCTGCGGGGGACGTGCTCCCGCTGTGCCGTGGGGGCCCAGCCTGGTGTCTTCTCTGAGGCCCCGCGGCTGCCGCTCCCCGCAAGGGGAGAGCCGCGGAGGTGGGGACCGCCTCCTCATGGGGACGTACACCCAGCTCTCCACGTCGGATTCCGGGGCTCTCTGTCCTGCCAGAAGGCCCAGCTGGCCTGCGGGTCCTTAGAGTGGCAAAAACATCCGAAAACTGAGATTGAGGGTCTGGTGGGTGTCTGCGCTTTTGTGCTGGGCACCCCAGGGAGGCCCGGGGGCTGGCTGGACAACGCGGTCTGCTGGGCTGGGGGGGGGGTTTGGAGGAGCAACTGATGCCCTTTGCACTTTGGGTAGCAAGTGTCTGAGGTGTCTCTGGGCCCTGCGCCATGTGGGGGCGGGGGCGGGGGCGGGGTGGGAGGAGGAGGAGGAGGAGGAGGACGAGGAGGAGGAGGAGGCGGGAAGGGCTGTGGCCTGCAGTCGTGTTCCCCGGGGTGGCACGGCATGTGGCTTCTTCCACAGGCTGCTTGGCCTGGGCTCCCTGCACCTGGGCCTTTGGAGGACTGGCCCTGTGCTTGCCAACACTTCCTGCAGGGACCCAGAGCTGGGAGGTTGCATCTCTCAGCCCTGGGTCGGGCAGAGCCCCAGCGGGCCATGCCCACAAGCTCTCTCAGCACGGGTCCCCCAGAAGGCTCCTTTGGGACCAGGATTCTCTTGCGGGTGACTCTTTAAGGTCTGGCCCCTGGATGGAGGGGCACCAGGAGTAGAGGAGCAGGAAGGGGAAGGGGGTGGCCATGCGAGGGGACACTTTCAGGCCAAGTCCCAGCTTCAGCCTGATCCTCCTAGGAACCCCGGGGTGTACATCACACCTCCTGGTTGCCCCGCTCTGAGACAAGGAGCCGGGCTTCGCATTCCCACAGCAGCCAGTCGTGGGCTGAGGACACCTGGGGCGTTGGGAACTCCCTGGCTTCTCCTTGGATTAACATCTGGAGCTGCTTGGGAATCGTGCCGCCACACACACCCGAGTGCAGGTGTCTTCTGCACAGACTGCGGGCCTCGCTCTTCTGAATGCCGCTAGCTCGCCACCCACCCACGGGTGACCCTGGTCAGGGTACTTTCTCTCAGGGGCAGACTCTGATCCGGGCGGGCTACCGGTGTCTCTGTTTGCTCCTTTCTTTCTTCCATTTCGGGAAAGGCTTCCTTACTGGGTGTGGAAATCTCCAATGCCTTTCCTCGCCTATTCTGTCAGCTTTCAAATTCTCTTTCAGTTGCCACCCTCACAGATGGATTAGGAAACTCTTTCCGGTGCACTCATTAGTGAAATGACCTCAATGACGCTGGAATCCAATATCTAGTCGCCGATTTTTAGCGAGTCCACACGCCAGGGTGGTTGGGGTCCAATGCAGCCCCTGCCAGGCCCAGGCCCCTTGGACTGGGCCACAGGAGGACACAGAGGAGCGTCCCGGCCCCCACGGTAGCGTTGCCGGCAGTTCTCCAAGGGCTTGGGGGTTTTCCAGAGGGAGGAGATGGAGGGGACTGATTTCTTCAGCGCCCCACAAACCACGCCACCCCACCCCACCCATGGGACACATCCCGAGAGAGAGAGAGAGAGAGAGAGAGAGAGAGAGAGAGAGAGAGAGAGAGAGAGAGAGAGAGAGAGACGCCCCATACACTCGCTCCCCTCCCCCGTGCGCTGTGCCCCAGCCCTGGCCCGGGGAATAGGCGGCCGCCCGGCCACAGGGCGCGGGGCGCAGCTGAAAGGGGTTGTGGGGAGGGCGGCCCCTGGCTGGGGTCAAAGGGCGAGCGCCCCGCCCGCCCGTGCGCAGTCAGCGCGCTGGGGGTGGGGGCGGGGAGGTGAAGGAGGCCAGGCGAGGAGAGGAGGGGGGCTGGAAGGTCTCCACCTTGGCGGGTCCAGCCGTGGAGGCGCATCTTGTGTGAGTGTGAGTGAGTGAGTGAGTGTGAGTGTGAGTGTGTGTGTATAGAGAGACAGCCCCCAACCCCGGCCCGCCGCTCCCTGCCCGCCCCGCCTGTCACCCCCGCCCGCCGGACCCGGCCGGCGAACTCAACAGGCCCGGCCCGGCGCGGGTCAGCGCCGGCGCGGGGCCTGGGGCGGGAGGAGGCGGCGGGGAAGCGCAGAGAGGCTCGGCTTCTTGAGCGGGGCAGGGGCGCCCTCCGGCGTCCACGGCCACACCACCCTGAACGCGCCCGATCTCCTCTGGTCTCGGAAGCTAAGCAGGGTCGGGCCTGGTTAGAACTTGGATGGGAGACCGCCCGGGAATACCGGGTGCCTTAGGCTTCTTCTTCTTCTTTTTTTTTTTTTTTGCCTCTGGTTCTGTCGCGTTTCTGGGAGTGCGGGGGCGGCCCGGGGTGGGGGTGACCCCCACCCTCAGCGCCCGCCGCGGTGCCTGGCGCCCCAGCCCGCACCGTGGGGCCTCCTCTTGTCCCGAGCCGCGACACCGCCGCCACGCGGCAGCATGCGTGGCTTCTGGACTGTCAGGTCTCAGACCAAAGGTCTGCTCTGTGGGAACCGACACGCTGGAGGAAACCTTGAGAGTCTGAGAGGGGAGGGAGTTCCCGAAGAAGGCCAGGATGTCATTTTGAGGGAGTATGTGACCAGAACTCCTCCCGTTGCTTTTGGGGTTCTATGGGCTACACGTAGGAATCTCTGGTGGTGGCACCTGATGTTGGGGGATCCGGAGTCACACCCAGACCTGCTCCACAGGCCTCCTTTTACTTTTCTCTTCGGATTCGTTATTTTTTTATTTATTTATTTATTTATTTATTTATTTTATTTTTTTTTTTTTTTTGAGACAGAGTCTCGGTTTGTTGCCCAGGCTAGAGTGAGTGCCGTGGCGTCAGCCTAGCTCACAGCAACTTCAAACTCCTGGGCTGGAGTGATCCTTCTGCCTCAGCCTCCCGGGTAGCTGGGACTACAGGCATGTGCCACCATGCCCAGCTAATTTTATATATATATATATATATCAGTTGGCCAATTAATTTCTTTCTATTGATAGTAGAGACGGGGTCTCGCTCTTGCTCAGGCTGGTTTTGAACTCCTGACCTTGAGCAATCCACCCGCCTCGGCCTCCCAAGAGCTAGGATTACAGGCGTGAGCCACAGCGCCCGGCCGGATTCATTATTTTTAAAAAGTGTCTCTTATCTCTATTATTGCATTTTCTTTTCTCTCTCTTTTCAAGCAGATGATGGGAGTCCAAGTATTAAGGTGACATGTGTTGCCCGTGCCCCCCTCTCCCACCCCCGTGTTCTTATTCATTTACCTCTCATGTTGTTCCAGCGTATTGTGGGGGTACCAATGTTAAGGTCGGGTGCGTTGCCCTCTCCCAGCCTCCCCCCTCGGGTCAGAGCTTCAAGTGCGCCCATCCCCCAGTCGGTGCGCACCCACCGCATTCCTAATGGATGTGTATGCCCATCCCCTCCCCACACCCGCCCGACACCCACCCGATGAAGGTGATTCCTCTGTGTCCACTTAGGTGTCCATCAGTTCGTACCCATTTGCTGGTGAGCGTGAGCACGTGGTGCTCGTGTGTCCATTCTTGGGATACTTGGCTTACTGGAACGGGTTCCAGCTCTGGCCAGGAGAACCACGAGAGGTGCCCCCTCACCGCTGCTCCTCATAGCCGAATAGCACTCCGTGGTGTCCACGCGCCACATTTCATTTACGCACTCGTGGGTCGATGGGCACTCGGGTCGCTTCCAGGTCTTTGCGATTGTGACTTGTGCCCTGACTCTAACCCTAACCCTTACCCAGCCCGTCTCCTCCACGGCCCCTGCCTGACTGACTCCTTCCCGCCCGGCCTGTCACCTGTCACCGTCCTCTGCCCCTGCCTGACACGCTCCTCCCCGCCCGGGCTGTCACCGTCCTCGGCCCCTGCCTGACGGGGCTCCTCCGTCGCCTGGGCCTTCCAAGGGCTTGGTGTGGACGCTGGTTCCAGGACGCCCTCCCAGGAAGCCGGTAGCAGGGCGGCTGCGGCGTCTCCCGCAACCCAACCGTCCGACGGCCGGCCGGCCAGCCGGCCGCCCGTCCCTAAGTGGCCTGCGGGGGACGTGCTCCCGCTGTGCCGTGGGGGCCCAGCCTGGTGTCTTCTCTGAGGCCCCGCGGCTGCCGCTCCCCGCAAGGGGAGAGCCGCGGAGGTGGGGACCGCCTCCTCATGGGGACGTACACCCAGCTCTCCACGTCGGATTCCGGGGCTCTCTGTCCTGCCAGAAGGCCCAGCTGGCCTGCGGGTCCTTAGAGTGGCAAAAACATCCGAAAACTGAGATTGAGGGTCTGGTGGGTGTCTGCGCTTTTGTGCTGGGCACCCCAGGGAGGCCCGGGGGCTGGCTGGACAACGCGGTCTGCTGGGCTGGGGGGGGGTTTGGAGGAGCAACTGATGCCCTTTGCACTTTGGGTAGCAAGTGTCTGAGGTGTCTCTGGGCCCTGCGCCATGTGGGGGCGGGGGCGGGGGCGGGGTGGGAGGAGGAGGAGGAGGAGGAGGACGAGGAGGAGGAGGAGGCGGGAAGGGCTGTGGCCTGCAGTCGTGTTCCCCGGGGTGGCACGGCATGTGGCTTCTTCCACAGGCTGCTTGGCCTGGGCTCCCTGCACCTGGGCCTTTGGAGGACTGGCCCTGTGCTTGCCAACACTTCCTGCAGGGACCCAGAGCTGGGAGGTTGCATCTCTCAGCCCTGGGTCGGGCAGAGCCCCAGCGGGCCATGCCCACAAGCTCTCTCAGCACGGGTCCCCCAGAAGGCTCCTTTGGGACCAGGATTCTCTTGCGGGTGACTCTTTAAGGTCTGGCCCCTGGATGGAGGGGCACCAGGAGTAGAGGAGCAGGAAGGGGAAGGGGGTGGCCATGCGAGGGGACACTTTCAGGCCAAGTCCCAGCTTCAGCCTGATCCTCCTAGGAACCCCGGGGTGTACATCACACCTCCTGGTTGCCCCGCTCTGAGACAAGGAGCCGGGCTTCGCATTCCCACAGCAGCCAGTCGTGGGCTGAGGACACCTGGGGCGTTGGGAACTCCCTGGCTTCTCCTTGGATTAACATCTGGAGCTGCTTGGGAATCGTGCCGCCACACACACCCGAGTGCAGGTGTCTTCTGCACAGACTGCGGGCCTCGCTCTTCTGAATGCCGCTAGCTCGCCACCCACCCACGGGTGACCCTGGTCAGGGTACTTTCTCTCAGGGGCAGACTCTGATCCGGGCGGGCTAC
Source organism: Microcebus murinus (assembly GCF_040939455.1). Classification (NCBI taxonomy): domain Eukaryota; kingdom Metazoa; phylum Chordata; class Mammalia; order Primates; family Cheirogaleidae; genus Microcebus; species Microcebus murinus. Next base: position 2,104,968 of record NC_134126.1, read on the forward strand.
CGGTGTCTCTGTTTGCTCCTTTCTTTCTTCCATTTCGGGAAAGGCTTCCTTACTGGGTGTGGAAATCTCCAATGCCTTTCCTCGCCTATTCTGTCAGCTTTCAAATTCTCTTTCAGTTGCCACCCTCACAGATGGATTAGGAAACTCTTTCCGGTGCACTCATTAGTGAAATGACCTCAATGACGCTGGAATCCAATATCTAGTCGCCGATTTTTAGCGAGTCCACACGCCAGGGTGGTTGGGGTCCAATGCAGCCCCTGCCAGGCCCAGGCCCCTTGGACTGGGCCACAGGAGGACACAGAGGAGCGTCCCGGCCCCCACGGTAGCGTTGCCGGCAGTTCTCCAAGGGCTTGGGGGTTTTCCAGAGGGAGGAGATGGAGGGGACTGATTTCTTCAGCGCCCCACAAACCACGCCACCCCACCCCACCCATGGGACACATCCCGAGAGAGAGAGAGAGAGAGAGAGAGAGAGAGAGAGAGAGAGAGAGAGAGAGAGAGAGAGAGACGCCCCATACACTCGCTCCCCTCCCCCGTGCGCTGTGCCCCAGCCCTGGCCCGGGGGAATAGGCGGCCGCCCGGCCACAGGGCGCGGGGCGCAGCTGAAAGGGGTTGTGGGGAGGGCGGCCCCTGGCTGGGGTCAAAGGGCGAGCGCCCCGCCCGCCCGTGCGCAGTCAGCGCGCTGGGGGTGGGGGCGGGGAGGTGAAGGAGGCCAGGCGAGGAGAGGAGGGGGGCTGGAAGGTCTCCACCTTGGCGGGTCCAGCCGTGGAGGCGCGTCTTGTGTGAGTGTGAGTGAGTGAGTGAGTGTGAGTGTGTGTGTATAGAGAGACAGCCCCCAACCCCGGCCCGCCGCTCCCTGCCCGCCCCGCCTGTCACCCCCGCCCGCCGGACCCGGCCGGCGAACTCAACAGGCCCGGCCCGGCGCGGGTCAGCGCCGGCGCGGGGCCTGGGGCGGGAGGAGGCGGCGGGGAAGCGCAGAGAGGCTCGGCTTCTTGAGCGGGGCAGGGGCGCCCTCCGGCGTCCACGGCCACACCACCCTGAACGCGCCCGATCTCCTCTGGTCTCGGAAGCTAAGCAGGGTCGGGCCTGGTTAGAACTTGGATGGGAGACCGCCCGGGAATACCGGGTGCCTTAGGCTTCTTCTTCTTCTTTTTTTTTTTTTTTTGCCTCTGGTTCTGTCGCGTTTCTGGGAGTGCGGGGGCGGCCCGGGGTGGGGGTGACCCCCACCCTCAGCGCCCGCCGCGGTGCCTGGCGCCCCAGCCCGCACCGTGGGGCCTCCTCTTGTCCCGAGCCGCGACACCGCCGCCACGCGGCAGCATGCGTGGCTTCTGGACTGTCAGGTCTCAGACCAAAGGTCTGCTCTGTGGGAACCGACACGCTGGAGGAAACCTTGAGAGTCTGAGAGGGGAGGGAGTTCCCGAAGAAGGCCAGGATGTCATTTTGAGGGAGTATGTGACCAGAACTCCTCCCGTTGCTTTTGGGGTTCTATGGGCTACACGTAGGAATCTCTGGTGGTGGCACCTGATGTTGGGGGATCCGGAGTCACACCCAGACCTGCTCCACAGGCCTCCTTTTACTTTTCTCTTCGGATTCGTTATTTTTTTATTTATTTATTTATTTATTTATTTATTTATTTATTTATTTATTTATTTATTTTTTTTTTTTTGAGACAGAGTCTCAGTTTGTTGCCCAGGCTAGAGTGAGTGCCGTGGCGTCAGCCTAGCTCACAGCAACTTCAAACTCCTGGGCTGGAGTGATCCTTCTGCCTCAGCCTCCCGGGTAGCTGGGACTACAGGCATGCGCCACCATGCCCAGCTAATTTTTTATATATATATATATATATCAGTTGGCCAATTAATTTCTTTCTATTGATAGTAGAGACGGGGTCTCGCTCTTGCTCAGGCTGGTTTTGAACTCCTGACCTTGAGCAATCCACCCGCCTCGGCCTCCCAAGAGCTAGGATTACAGGCGTGAGCCACAGCGCCCGGCCGGATTCATTATTTTTAAAAAGTGTCTCTTATCTCTATTATTGCATTTTCTTTTCTCTCTCTTTTCAAGCAGATGATGGGAGTCCAAGTATTAAGGTGACATGTGTTGCCCGTGCCCCCCTCTCCCACCCCCGTGTTCTTATTCATTTACCTCTCATGTTGTTCCAGCGTATTGTGGGGGTACCAATGTTAAGGTCGGGTGCGTTGCCCTCTCCCAGCCTCCCCCCTCGGGTCAGAGCTTCAAGTGCGCCCATCCCCCAGTCGGTGCGCACCCACCGCATTCCTAATGGATGTGTATGCCCATCCCCTCCCCACACCCGCCCGACACCCACCCGATGAAGGTGATTCCTCTGTGTCCACTTAGGTGTCCATCAGTTCGTACCCATTTGCTGGTGAGCGTGAGCACGTGGTGCTCGTGTGTCCATTCTTGGGATACTTGGCTTACTGGAACGGGTTCCAGCTCTGGCCAGGAGAACCACGAGAGGTGCCCCCTCACCGCTGCTCCTCATAGCCGAATAGCACTCCGTGGTGTCCACGCGCCACATTTCATTTACGCACTCGTGGGTCGATGGGCACTCGGGTCGCTTCCAGGTCTTTGCGATTGTGACTTGTGCCCTGACTCTAACCCTAACCCTTACCCAGCCCGTCTCCTCCACGGCCCCTGCCTGACTGACTCCTTCCCGCCCGGCCTGTCACCTGTCACCGTCCTCTGCCCCTGCCTGACACGCTCCTCCCCGCCCGGGCTGTCACCGTCCTCGGCCCCTGCCTGACGGGGCTCCTCCGTCGCCTGGGCCTTCCAAGGGCTTGGTGTGGACGCTGGTTCCAGGACGCCCTCCCAGGAAGCCGGTAGCAGGGCGGCTGCGGCGTCTCCCGCAACCCAACCGTCCGACGGCCGGCCGGCCAGCCGGCCGCCCGTCCCTAAGTGGCCTGCGGGGGACGTGCTCCCGCTGTGCCGTGGGGGCCCAGCCTGGTGTCTTCTCTGAGGCCCCGCGGCTGCCGCTCCCCGCAAGGGGAGAGCCGCGGAGGTGGGGACCGCCTCCTCATGGGGACGTACACCCAGCTCTCCACGTCGGATTCCGGGGCTCTCTGTCCTGCCAGAAGGCCCAGCTGGCCTGCGGGTCCTTAGAGTGGCAAAAACATCCGAAAACTGAGATTGAGGGTCTGGTGGGTGTCTGCGCTTTTGTGCTGGGCACCCCAGGGAGGCCCGGGGGCTGGCTGGACAACGCGGTCTGCTGGGCTGGGGGGGGGGTTTGGAGGAGCAACTGATGCCCTTTGCACTTTGGGTAGCAAGTGTCTGAGGTGTCTCTGGGCCCTGCGCCATGTGGGGGCGGGGGCGGGGGCGGGGTGGGAGGAGGAGGAGGAGGAGGAGGACGAGGAGGAGGAGGAGGCGGGAAGGGCTGTGGCCTGCAGTCGTGTTCCCCGGGGTGGCACGGCATGTGGCTTCTTCCACAGGCTGCTTGGCCTGGGCTCCCTGCACCTGGGCCTTTGGAGGACTGGCCCTGTGCTTGCCAACACTTCCTGCAGGGACCCAGAGCTGGGAGGTTGCATCTCTCAGCCCTGGGTCGGGCAGAGCCCCAGCGGGCCATGCCCACAAGCTCTCTCAGCACGGGTCCCCCAGAAGGCTCCTTTGGGACCAGGATTCTCTTGCGGGTGACTCTTTAAGGTCTGGCCCCTGGATGGAGGGGCACCAGGAGTAGAGGAGCAGGAAGGGGAAGGGGGTGGCCATGCGAGGGGACACTTTCAGGCCAAGTCCCAGCTTCAGCCTGATCCTCCTAGGAACCCCGGGGTGTACATCACACCTCCTGGTTGCCCCGCTCTGAGACAAGGAGCCGGGCTTCGCATTCCCACAGCAGCCAGTCGTGGGCTGAGGACACCTGGGGCGTTGGGAACTCCCTGGCTTCTCCTTGGATTAACATCTGGAGCTGCTTGGGAATCGTGCCGCCACACACACCCGAGTGCAGGTGTCTTCTGCACAGACTGCGGGCCTCGCTCTTCTGAATGCCGCTAGCTCGCCACCCACCCACGGGTGACCCTGGTCAGGGTACTTTCTCTCAGGGGCAGACTCTGATCCGGGCGGGCTACCGGTGTCTCTGTTTGCTCCTTTCTTTCTTCCATTTCGGGAAAGGCTTCCTTACTGGGTGTGGAAATCTCCAATGCCTTTCCTCGCCTATTCTGTCAGCTTTCAAATTCTCTTTCAGTTGCCACCCTCACAGATGGATTAGGAAACTCTTTCCGGTGCACTCATTAGTGAAATGACCTCAATGACGCTGGAATCCAATATCTAGTCGCCGATTTTTAGCGAGTCCACACGCCAGGGTGGTTGGGGTCCAATGCAGCCCCTGCCAGGCCCAGGCCCCTTGGACTGGGCCACAGGAGGACACAGAGGAGCGTCCCGGCCCCCACGGTAGCGTTGCCGGCAGTTCTCCAAGGGCTTGGGGGTTTTCCAGAGGGAGGAGATGGAGGGGACTGATTTCTTCAGCGCCCCACAAACCACGCCACCCCACCCCACCCATGGGACACATCCCGAGAGAGAGAGAGAGAGAGAGAGAGAGAGAGAGAGAGAGAGAGAGAGAGAGAGAGAGAGAGAGACGCCCCATACACTCGCTCCCCTCCCCCGTGCGCTGTGCCCCAGCCCTGGCCCGGGGGAATAGGCGGCCGCCCGGCCACAGGGCGCGGGGCGCAGCTGAAAGGGGTTGTGGGGAGGGCGGCCCCTGGCTGGGGTCAAAGGGCGAGCGCCCCGCCCGCCCGCCCGTGCGCAGTCAGCGCGCTGGGGGTGGGGGCGGGGAGGTGAAGGAGGCCAGGCGAGGAGAGGAGGGGGGCTGGAAGGTCTCCACCTTGGCGGGTCCAGCCGTGGAGGCGCATCTTGTGTGAGTGTGAGTGAGTGAGTGAGTGTGAGTGTGAGTGTGTGTGTATAGAGAGACAGCCCCCAACCCCGGCCCGCCGCTCCCTGCCCGCCCCGCCTGTCACCCCCGCCCGCCGGACCCGGCCGGCGAACTCAACAGGCCCGGCCCGGCGCGGGTCAGCGCCGGCGCGGGGCCTGGGGCGGGAGGAGGCGGCGGGGAAGCGCAGAGAGGCTCGGCTTCTTGAGCGGGGCAGGGGCGCCCTCCGGCGTCCACGGCCACACCACCCTGAACGCGCCCGATCTCCTCTGGTCTCGGAAGCTAAGCAGGGTCGGGCCTGGTTAGAACTTGGATGGGAGACCGCCCGGGAATACCGGGTGCCTTAGGCTTCTTCTTCTTCTTTTTTTTTTTTTTTTGCCTCTGGTTCTGTCGCGTTTCTGGGAGTGCGGGGGCGGCCCGGGGTGGGGGTGACCCCCACCCTCAGCGCCCGCCGCGGTGCCTGGCGCCCCAGCCCGCACCGTGGGGCCTCCTCTTGTCCCGAGCCGCGACACCGCCGCCACGCGGCAGCATGCGTGGCTTCTGGACTGTCAGGTCTCAGACCAAAGGTCTGCTCTGTGGGAACCGACACGCTGGAGGAAACCTTGAGAGTCTGAGAGGGGAGGGAGTTCCCGAAGAAGGCCAGGATGTCATTTTGAGGGAGTATGTGACCAGAACTCCTCCCGTTGCTTTTGGGGTTCTATGGGCTACACGTAGGAATCTCTGGTGGTGGCACCTGATGTTGGGGGATCCGGAGTCACACCCAGACCTGCTCCACAGGCCTCCTTTTACTTTTCTCTTCGGATTCGTTATTTTTTTATTTATTTATTTATTTATTTATTTATTTATTTATTTATTTTTTTTTTTTTGAGACAGAGTCTCAGTTTGTTGCCCAGGCTAGAGTGAGTGCCGTGGCGTCAGCCTAGCTCACAGCAACTTCAAACTCCTGGGCTGGAGTGATCCTTCTGCCTCAGCCTCCCGGGTAGCTGGGACTACAGGCATGTGCCACCATGCCCAGCTAATTTTTTATATATATATATATATCAGTTGGCCAATTAATTTCTTTCTATTGATAGTAGAGACGGGGTCTCGCTCTTGCTCAGGCTGGTTTTGAACTCCTGACCTTGAGCAATCCACCCGCCTCGGCCTCCCAAGAGCTAGGATTACAGGCGTGAGCCACAGCGCCCGGCCGGATTCATTATTTTTAAAAAGTGTCTCTTATCTCTATTATTGCATTTTCTTTTCTCTCTCTTTTCAAGCAGATGATGGGAGTCCAAGTATTAAGGTGACATGTGTTGCCCGTGCCCCCCTCTCCCACCCCCGTGTTCTTATTCATTTACCTCTCATGTTGTTCCAGCGTATTGTGGGGGTACCAATGTTAAGGTCGGGTGCGTTGCCCTCTCCCAGCCTCCCCCCTCGGGTCAGAGCTTCAAGTGCGCCCATCCCCCAGTCGGTGCGCACCCACCGCATTCCTAATGGATGTGTATGCCCATCCCCTCCCCACACCCGCCCGACACCCACCCGATGAAGGTGATTCCTCTGTGTCCACTTAGGTGTCCATCAGTTCGTACCCATTTGCTGGTGAGCGTGAGCACGTGGTGCTCGTGTGTCCATTCTTGGGATACTTGGCTTACTGGAACGGGTTCCAGCTCTGGCCAGGAGAACCACGAGAGGTGCCCCCTCACCGCTGCTCCTCATAGCCGAATAGCACTCCGTGGTGTCCACGCGCCACATTTCATTTACGCACTCGTGGGTCGATGGGCACTCGGGTCGCTTCCAGGTCTTTGCGATTGTGACTTGTGCCCTGACTCTAACCCTAACCCTTACCCAGCCCGTCTCCTCCACGGCCCCTGCCTGACTGACTCCTTCCCGCCCGGCCTGTCACCTGTCACCGTCCTCTGCCCCTGCCTGACACGCTCCTCCCCGCCCGGGCTGTCACCGTCCTCGGCCCCTGCCTGACGGGGCTCCTCCGTCGCCTGGGCCTTCCAAGGGCTTGGTGTGGACGCTGGTTCCAGGACGCCCTCCCAGGAAGCCGGTAGCAGGGCGGCTGCGGCGTCTCCCGCAACCCAACCGTCCGACGGCCGGCCGGCCGGCCGCCCGTCCCTAAGTGGCCTGCGGGGGACGTGCTCCCGCTGTGCCGTGGGGGCCCAGCCTGGTGTCTTCTCTGAGGCCCCGCGGCTGCCGCTCCCCGCAAGGGGAGAGCCGCGGAGGTGGGGACCGCCTCCTCATGGGGACGTACACCCAGCTCTCCACGTCGGATTCCGGGGCTCTCTGTCCTGCCAGAAGGCCCAGCTGGCCTGCGGGTCCTTAGAGTGGCAAAAACATCCGAAAACTGAGATTGAGGGTCTGGTGGGTGTCTGCACTTTTGTGCTGGGCACCCCAGGGAGGCCCGGGGGCTGGCTGGACAACGCGGTCTGCTGGGCTGGGGGGGGGTTTGGAGGAGCAACTGATGCCCTTTGCACTTTGGGTAGCAAGTGTCTGAGGTGTCTCTGGGCCCTGCGCCATGTGGGGGCGGGGGCGGGGGCGGGGTGGGAGGAGGAGGAGGAGGAGGAGGACGAGGAGGAGGAGGCGGGAAGGGCTGTGGCCTGCAGTCGTGTTCCCCGGGGTGGCACGGCATGTGGCTTCTTCCACAGGCTGCTTGGCCTGGGCTCCCTGCACCTGGGCCTTTGGAGGACTGGCCCTGTGCTTGCCAACACTTCCTGCAGGGACCCAGAGCTGGGAGGTTGCATCTCTCAGCCCTGGGTCGGGCAGAGCCCCAGCGGGCCATGCCCACAAGCTCTCTCAGCACGGGTCCCCCAGAAGGCTCCTTTGGGACCAGGATTCTCTTGCGGGTGACTCTTTAAGGTCTGGCCCCTGGATGGAGGGGCACCAGGAGTAGAGGAGCAGGAAGGGGAAGGGGGTGGCCATGCGAGGGGACACTTTCAGGCCAAGTCCCAGCTTCAGCCTGATCCTCCTAGGAACCCCGGGGTGTACATCACACCTCCTGGTTGCCCCGCTCTGAGACAAGGAGCCGGGCTTCGCATTCCCACAGCAGCCAGTCGTGGGCTGAGGACACCTGGGGCGTTGGGAACTCCCTGGCTTCTCCTTGGATTAACATCTGGAGCTGCTTGGGAATCGTGCCGCCACACACACCCGAGTGCAGGTGTCTTCTGCACAGACTGCGGGCCTCGCTCTTCTGAATGCCGCTAGCTCGCCACCCACCCACGGGTGACCCTGGTCAGGGTACTTTCTCTCAGGGGCAGACTCTGATCCGGGCGGGCTACCGGTGTCTCTGTTTGCTCCTTTCTTTCTTCCATTTCGGGAAAGGCTTCCTTACTGGGTGTGGAAATCTCCAATGCCTTTCCTCGCCTATTCTGTCAGCTTTCAAATTCTCTTTCAGTTGCCACCCTCACAGATGGATTAGGAAACTCTTTCCGGTGCACTCATTAGTGAAATGACCTCAATGACGCTGGAATCCAATATCTAGTCGCCGATTTTTAGCGAGTCCACACGCCAGGGTGGTTGGGGTCCAATGCAGCCCCTGCCAGGCCCAGGCCCCTTGGACTGGGCCACAGGAGGACACAGAGGAGCGTCCCGGCCCCCACGGTAGCGTTGCCGGCAGTTCTCCAAGGGCTTGGGGGTTTTCCAGAGGGAGGAGATGGAGGGGACTGATTTCTTCAGCGCCCCACAAACCACGCCACCCCACCCCACCCATGGGACACATCCCGAGAGAGAGAGAGAGAGAGAGAGAGAGAGAGAGAGAGAGAGAGAGAGAGAGAGAGAGAGAGAGAGAGACGCCCCATACACTCGCTCCCCTCCCCCGTGCGCTGTGCCCCAGCCCTGGCCCGGGGGAATAGGCGGCCGCCCGGCCACAGGGCGCGGGGCGCAGCTGAAAGGGGTTGTGGGGGAGGGCGGCCCCTGGCTGGGGTCAAAGGGCGAGCGCCCCGCCCGCCCGTGCGCAGTCAGCGCGCTGGGGGTGGGGGCGGGGAGGTGAAGGAGGCCAGGCGAGGAGAGGAGGGGGGCTGGAAGGTCTCCACCTTGGCGGGTCCAGCCGTGGAGGCGCGTCTTGTGTGAGTGTGAGTGAGTGAGTGAGTGTGAGTGTGTGTGTATAGAGAGACAGCCCCCAACCCCGGCCCGCCGCTCCCTGCCCGCCCCGCCTGTCACCCCCGCCCGCCGGACCCGGCCGGCGAACTCAACAGGCCCGGCCCGGCGCGGGTCAGCGCCGGCGCGGGGCCTGGGGCGGGAGGAGGCGGCGGGGAAGCGCAGAGAGGCTCGGCTTCTTGAGCGGGGCAGGGGCGCCCTCCGGCGTCCACGGCCACACCACCCTGAACGCGCCCGATCTCCTCTGGTCTCGGAAGCTAAGCAGGGTCGGGCCTGGTTAGAACTTGGATGGGAGACCGCCCGGGAATACCGGGTGCCTTAGGCTTCTTCTTCTTCTTTTTTTTTTTTTTTTGCCTCTGGTTCTGTCGCGTTTCTGGGAGTGCGGGGGCGGCCCGGGGTGGGGGTGACCCCCACCCTCAGCGCCCGCCGCGGTGCCTGGCGCCCCAGCCCGCACCGTGGGGCCTCCTCTTGTCCCGAGCCGCGACACCGCCGCCACGCGGCAGCATGCGTGGCTTCTGGACTGTCAGGTCTCAGACCAAAGGTCTGCTCTGTGGGAACCGACACGCTGGAGGAAACCTTGAGAGTCTGAGAGGGGAGGGAGTTCCCGAAGAAGGCCAGGATGTCATTTTGAGGGAGTATGTGACCAGAACTCCTCCCGTTGCTTTTGGGGTTCTATGGGCTACACGTAGGAATCTCTGGTGGTGGCACCTGATGTTGGGGGATCCGGAGTCACACCCAGACCTGCTCCACAGGCCTCCTTTTACTTTTCTCTTCGGATTCGTTATTTTTTTATTTATTTATTTATTTATTTATTTATTTATTTATTTATTTATTTATTTATTTATTTTTTTTTTTTGAGACAGAGTCTCGGTTTGTTGCCCAGGCTAGAGTGAGTGCCGTGGCGTCAGCCTAGCTCACAGCAACTTCAAACTCCTGGGCTGGAGTGATCCTTCTGCCTCAGCCTCCCGGGTAGCTGGGACTACAGGCATGCGCCACCATGCCCAGCTAATTTTTTATATATATATATATATATCAGTTGGCCAATTAATTTCTTTCTATTGATAGTAGAGACGGGGTCTCGCTCTTGCTCAGGCTGGTTTTGAACTCCTGACCTTGAGCAATCCACCCGCCTCGGCCTCCCAAGAGCTAGGATTACAGGCGTGAGCCACAGCGCCCGGCCGGATTCATTATTTTTAAAAAGTGTCTCTTATCTCTATTATTGCATTTTCTTTTCTCTCTCTTTTCAAGCAGATGATGGGAGTCCAAGTATTAAGGTGACATGTGTTGCCCGTGCCCCCCTCTCCCACCCCCGTGTTCTTATTCATTTACCTCTCATGTTGTTCCAGCGTATTGTGGGGGTACCAATGTTAAGGTCGGGTGCGTTGCCCTCTCCCAGCCTCCCCCCTCGGGTCAGAGCTTCAAGTGCGCCCATCCCCCAGTCGGTGCGCACCCACCGCATTCCTAATGGATGTGTATGCCCATCCCCTCCCCACACCCGCCCGACACCCACCCGATGAAGGTGATTCCTCTGTGTCCACTTAGGTGTCCATCAGTTCGTACCCATTTGCTGGTGAGCGTGAGCACGTGGTGCTCGTGTGTCCATTCTTGGGATACTTGGCTTACTGGAACGGGTTCCAGCTCTGGCCAGGAGAACCACGAGAGGTGCCCCCTCACCGCTGCTCCTCATAGCCGAATAGCACTCCGTGGTGTCCACGCGCCACATTTCATTTACGCACTCGTGGGTCGATGGGCACTCGGGTCGCTTCCAGGTCTTTGCGATTGTGACTTGTGCCCTGACTCTAACCCTAACCCTTACCCAGCCCGTCTCCTCCACGGCCCCTGCCTGACTGACTCCTTCCCGCCCGGCCTGTCACCTGTCACCGTCCTCTGCCCCTGCCTGACACGCTCCTCCCCGCCCGGGCTGTCACCGTCCTCGGCCCCTGCCTGACGGGGCTCCTCCGTCGCCTGGGCCTTCCAAGGGCTTGGTGTGGACGCTGGTTCCAGGACGCCCTCCCAGGAAGCCGGTAGCAGGGCGGCTGCGGCGTCTCCCGCAACCCAACCGTCCGACGGCCGGCCGGCCAGCCGGCCGCCCGTCCCTAAGTGGCCTGCGGGGGACGTGCTCCCGCTGTGCCGTGGGGGCCCAGCCTGGTGTCTTCTCTGAGGCCCCGCGGCTGCCGCTCCCCGCAAGGGGAGAGCCGCGGAGGTGGGGACCGCCTCCTCATGGGGACGTACACCCAGCTCTCCACGTCGGATTCCGGGGCTCTCTGTCCTGCCAGAAGGCCCAGCTGGCCTGCGGGTCCTTAGAGTGGCAAAAACATCCGAAAACTGAGATTGAGGGTCTGGTGGGTGTCTGCGCTTTTGTGCTGGGCACCCCAGGGAGGCCCGGGGGCTGGCTGGACAACGCGGTCTGCTGGGCTGGGGGGGGGGTTTGGAGGAGCAACTGATGCCCTTTGCACTTTGGGTAGCAAGTGTCTGAGGTGTCTCTGGGCCCTGCGCCATGTGGGGGCGGGGGCGGGGGCGGGGTGGGAGGAGGAGGAGGAGGAGGAGGACGAGGAGGAGGAGGAGGCGGGAAGGGCTGTGGCCTGCAGTCGTGTTCCCCGGGGTGGCACGGCATGTGGCTTCTTCCACAGGCTGCTTGGCCTGGGCTCCCTGCACCTGGGCCTTTGGAGGACTGGCCCTGTGCTTGCCAACACTTCCTGCAGGGACCCAGAGCTGGGAGGTTGCATCTCTCAGCCCTGGGTCGGGCAGAGCCCCAGCGGGCCATGCCCACAAGCTCTCTCAGCACGGGTCCCCCAGAAGGCTCCTTTGGGACCAGGATTCTCTTGCGGGTGACTCTTTAAGGTCTGGCCCCTGGATGGAGGGGCACCAGGAGTAGAGGAGCAGGAAGGGGAAGGGGGTGGCCATGCGAGGGGACACTTTCAGGCCAAGTCCCAGCTTCAGCCTGATCCTCCTAGGAACCCCGGGGTGTACATCACACCTCCTGGTTGCCCCGCTCTGAGACAAGGAGCCGGGCTTCGCATTCCCACAGCAGCCAGTCGTGGGCTGAGGACACCTGGGGCGTTGGGAACTCCCTGGCTTCTCCTTGGATTAACATCTGGAGCTGCTTGGGAATCGTGCCGCCACACACACCCGAGTGCAGGTGTCTTCTGCACAGACTGCGGGCCTCGCTCTTCTGAATGCCGCTAGCTCGCCACCCACCCACGGGTGACCCTGGTCAGGGTACTTTCTCTCAGGGGCAGACTCTGATCCGGGCGGGCTACCGGTGTCTCTGTTTGCTCCTTTCTTTCTTCCATTTCGGGAAAGGCTTCCTTACTGGGTGTGGAAATCTCCAATGCCTTTCCTCGCCTATTCTGTCAGCTTTCAAATTCTCTTTCAGTTGCCACCCTCACAGATGGATTAGGAAACTCTTTCCGGTGCACTCATTAGTGAAATGACCTCAATGACGCTGGAATCCAATATCTAGTCGCCGATTTTTAGCGAGTCCACACGCCAGGGTGGTTGGGGTCCAATGCAGCCCCTGCCAGGCCCAGGCCCCTTGGACTGGGCCACAGGAGGACACAGAGGAGCGTCCCGGCCCCCACGGTAGCGTTGCCGGCAGTTCTCCAAGGGCTTGGGGGTTTTCCAGAGGGAGGAGATGGAGGGGACTGATTTCTTCAGCGCCCCACAAACCACGCCACCCCACCCCACCCATGGGACACATCCCGAGAGAGAGAGAGAGAGAGAGAGAGAGAGAGAGAGAGAGAGAGAGAGAGAGAGAGAGAGAGAGACGCCCCATACACTCGCTCCCCTCCCCCGTGCGCTGTGCCCCAGCCCTGGCCCGGGGGAATAGGCGGCCGCCCGGCCACAGGGCGCGGGGCGCAGCTGAAAGGGGTTGTGGGGGAGGGCGGCCCCTGGCTGGGGTCAAAGGGCGAGCGCCCCGCCCGCCCGTGCGCAGTCAGCGCGCTGGGGGTGGGGGCGGGGAGGTGAAGGAGGCCAGGCGAGGAGAGGAGGGGGGCTGGAAGGTCTCCACCTTGGCGGGTCCAGCCGTGGAGGCGCATCTTGTGTGAGTGTGAGTGAGTGAGTGAGTGTGAGTGTGAGTGTGTGTGTATAGAGAGACAGCCCCCAACCCCGGTCCGCCGCTCCCTGCCCGCCCCGCCTGTCACCCCCGCCCGCCGGACCCGGCCGGCGAACTCAACAGGCCCGGCCCGGCGCGGGTCAGCGCCGGCGCGGGGCCTGGGGCGGGAGGAGGCGGCGGGGAAGCGCAGAGAGGCTCGGCTTCTTGAGCGGGACAGGGGCGCCCTCCGGCGTCCACGGCCACACCACCCTGAACGCGCCCGATCTCCTCTGGTCTCGGAAGCTAAGCAGGGTCGGGCCTGGTTAGAACTTGGATGGGAGACCGCCCGGGAATACCGGGTGCCTTAGGCTTCTTCTTCTTCTTTTTTTTTTTTTTTTGCCTCTGGTTCTGTCGCGTTTCTGGGAGTGCGGGGGCGGCCCGGGGTGGGGGTGACCCCCACCCTCAGCGCCCGCCGCGGTGCCTGGCGCCCCAGCCCGCACCGTGGGGCCTCCTCTTGTCCCGAGCCGCGACACCGCCGCCACGCGGCAGCATGCGTGGCTTCTGGACTGTCAGGTCTCAGACCAAAGGTCTGCTCTGTGGGAACCGACACGCTGGAGGAAACCTTGAGAGTCTGAGAGGGGAGGGAGTTCCCGAAGAAGGCCAGGATGTCATTTTGAGGGAGTATGTGACCAGAACTCCTCCCGTTGCTTTTGGGGTTCTATGGGCTACACGTAGGAATCTCTGGTGGTGGCACCTGATGTTGGGGGATCCGGAGTCACACCCAGACCTGCTCCACAGGCCTCCTTTTACTTTTCTCTTCGGATTCGTTATTTTTTTATTTATTTATTTATTTATTTATTTATTTATTTATTTATTTATTTATTTTTTTTTTTTTTTTTTTTGAGACAGAGTCTCGGTTTGTTGCCCAGGCTAGAGTGAGTGCCGTGGCGTCAGCCTAGCTCACAGCAACTTCAAACTCCTGGGCTGGAGTGATCCTTCTGCCTCAGCCTCTCGGGTAGCTGGGACTACAGGCATGCGCCACCATGCCCAGCTAATTTTTTATATATATATATATATCAGTTGGCCAATTAATTTCTTTCTATTGATAGTAGAGACGGGGTCTCGCTCTTGCTCAGGCTGGTTTTGAACTCCTGACCTTGAGCAATCCACCCGCCTCGGCCTCCCAAGAGCTAGGATTACAGGCGTGAGCCACAGCGCCCGGCCGGATTCATTATTTTTAAAAAGTGTCTCTTATCTCTATTATTGCATTTTCTTTTCTCTCTCTTTTCAAGCAGATGATGGGAGTCCAAGTATTAAGGTGACATGTGTTGCCCGTGCCCCCCTCTCCCACCCCCGTGTTCTTATTCATTTACCTCTCATGTTGTTCCAGCGTATTGTGGGGGTACCAATGTTAAGGTCGGGTGCGTTGCCCTCTCCCAGCCTCCCCCCTCGGGTCAGAGCTTCAAGTGCGCCCATCCCCCAGTCGGTGCGCACCCACCGCATTCCTAATGGATGTGTATGCCCATCCCCTCCCCACACCCGCCCGACACCCACCCGATGAAGGTGATTCCTCTGTGTCCACTTAGGTGTCCATCAGTTCGTACCCATTTGCTGGTGAGCGTGAGCACGTGGTGCTCGTGTGTCCATTCTTGGGATACTTGGCTTACTGGAACGGGTTCCAGCTCTGGCCAGGAGAACCACGAGAGGTGCCCCCTCACCGCTGCTCCTCATAGCCGAATAGCACTCCGTGGTGTCCACGCGCCACATTTCATTTACGCACTCGTGGGTCGATGGGCACTCGGGTCGCTTCCAGGTCTTTGCGATTGTGACTTGTGCCCTGACTCTAACCCTAACCCTTACCCAGCCCGTCTCCTCCACGGCCCCTGCCTGACTGACTCCTTCCCGCCCGGCCTGTCACCTGTCACCGTCCTCTGCCCCTGCCTGACACGCTCCTCCCCGCCCGGGCTGTCACCGTCCTCGGCCCCTGCCTGACGGGGCTCCTCCGTCGCCTGGGCCTTCCAAGGGCTTGGTGTGGACGCTGGTTCCAGGACGCCCTCCCAGGAAGCCGGTAGCAGGGCGGCTGCGGCGTCTCCCGCAACCCAACCGTCCGACGGCCGGCCGGCCGGCCGCCCGTCCCTAAGTGGCCTGCGGGGGACGTGCTCCCGCTGTGCCGTGGGGGCCCAGCCTGGTGTCTTCTCTGAGGCCCCGCGGCTGCCGCTCCCCGCAAGGGGAGAGCCGCGGAGGTGGGGACCGCCTCCTCATGGGGACGTACACCCAGCTCTCCACGTCGGATTCCGGGGCTCTCTGTCCTGCCAGAAGGCCCAGCTGGCCTGCGGGTCCTTAGAGTGGCAAAAACATCCGAAAACTGAGATTGAGGGTCTGGTGGGTGTCTGCACTTTTGTGCTGGGCACCCCAGGGAGGCCCGGGGGCTGGCTGGACAACGCGGTCTGCTGGGCTGGGGGGGGGGTTTGGAGGAGCAACTGATGCCCTTTGCACTTTGGGTAGCAAGTGTCTGAGGTGTCTCTGGGCCCTGCGCCATGTGGGGGCGGGGGCGGGGGCGGGGTGGGAGGAGGAGGAGGAGGAGGAGGACGAGGAGGAGGAGGAGGCGGGAAGGGCTGTGGCCTGCAGTCGTGTTCCCCGGGGTGGCACGGCATGTGGCTTCTTCCACAGGCTGCTTGGCCTGGGCTCCCTGCACCTGGGCCTTTGGAGGACTGGCCCTGTGCTTGCCAACACTTCCTGCAGGGACCCAGAGCTGGGAGGTTGCATCTCTCAGCCCTGGGTCGGGCAGAGCCCCAGCGGGCCATGCCCACAAGCTCTCTCAGCACGGGTCCCCCAGAAGGCTCCTTTGGGACCAGGATTCTCTTGCGGGTGACTCTTTAAGGTCTGGCCCCTGGATGGAGGGGCACCAGGAGTAGAGGAGCAGGAAGGGGAAGGGGGTGGCCATGCGAGGGGACACTTTCAGGCCAAGTCCCAGCTTCAGCCTGATCCTCCTAGGAACCCCGGGGTGTACATCACACCTCCTGGTTGCCCCGCTCTGAGACAAGGAGCCGGGCTTCGCATTCCCACAGCAGCCAGTCGTGGGCTGAGGACACCTGGGGCGTTGGGAACTCCCTGGCTTCTCCTTGGATTAACATCTGGAGCTGCTTGGGAATCGTGCCGCCACACACACCCGAGTGCAGGTGTCTTCTGCACAGACTGCGGGCCTCGCTCTTCTGAATGCCGCTAGCTCGCCACCCACCCACGGGTGACCCTGGTCAGGGTACTTTCTCTCAGGGGCAGACTCTGATCCGGGCGGGCTACCGGTGTCTCTGTTTGCTCCTTTCTTTCTTCCATTTCGGGAAAGGCTTCCTTACTGGGTGTGGAAATCTCCAATGCCTTTCCTCGCCTATTCTGTCAGCTTTCAAATTCTCTTTCAGTTGCCACCCTCACAG
This sequence comes from Microcebus murinus, assembly GCF_040939455.1. Taxonomy (NCBI): domain Eukaryota; kingdom Metazoa; phylum Chordata; class Mammalia; order Primates; family Cheirogaleidae; genus Microcebus; species Microcebus murinus. The sequence continues at coordinate 2,121,373 of NC_134126.1, forward strand.
ATGGATTAGGAAACTCTTTCCGGTGCACTCATTAGTGAAATGACCTCAATGACGCTGGAATCCAATATCTAGTCGCCGATTTTTAGCGAGTCCACACGCCAGGGTGGTTGGGGTCCAATGCAGCCCCTGCCAGGCCCAGGCCCCTTGGACTGGGCCACAGGAGGACACAGAGGAGCGTCCCGGCCCCCACGGTAGCGTTGCCGGCAGTTCTCCAAGGGCTTGGGGGTTTTCCAGAGGGAGGAGATGGAGGGGACTGATTTCTTCAGCGCCCCACAAACCACGCCACCCCACCCCACCCATGGGACACATCCCGAGAGAGAGAGAGAGAGAGAGAGAGAGAGAGAGAGAGAGAGAGAGAGAGAGAGAGAGAGAGAGACGCCCCATACACTCGCTCCCCTCCCCCGTGCGCTGTGCCCCAGCCCTGGCCCGGGGGAATAGGCGGCCGCCTGGCCACAGGGCGCGGGGCGCAGCTGAAAGGGGTTGTGGGGGAGGGCGGCCCCTGGCTGGGGTCAAAGGGCGAGCGCCCCGCCCGCCCGTGCGCAGTCAGCGCGCTGGGGGTGGGGGCGGGGAGGTGAAGGAGGCCAGGCGAGGAGAGGAGGGGGGCTGGAAGGTCTCCACCTTGGCGGGTCCAGCCGTGGAGGCGCATCTTGTGTGAGTGTGAGTGAGTGAGTGAGTGTGAGTGTGAGTGTGTGTGTATAGAGAGACAGCCCCCAACCCCGGTCCGCCGCTCCCTGCCCGCCCCGCCTGTCACCCCCGCCCGCCGGACCCGGCCGGCGAACTCAACAGGCCCGGCCCGGCGCGGGTCAGCGCCGGCGCGGGGCCTGGGGCGGGAGGAGGCGGCGGGGAAGCGCAGAGAGGCTCGGCTTCTTGAGCGGGACAGGGGCGCCCTCCGGCGTCCACGGCCACACCACCCTGAACGCGCCCGATCTCCTCTGGTCTCGGAAGCTAAGCAGGGTCGGGCCTGGTTAGAACTTGGATGGGAGACCGCCCGGGAATACCGGGTGCCTTAGGCTTCTTCTTCTTCTTTTTTTTTTTTTTTTGCCTCTGGTTCTGTCGCGTTTCTGGGAGTGCGGGGGCGGCCCGGGGTGGGGGTGACCCCCACCCTCAGCGCCCGCCGCGGTGCCTGGCGCCCCAGCCCGCACCGTGGGGCCTCCTCTTGTCCCGAGCCGCGACACCGCCGCCACGCGGCAGCATGCGTGGCTTCTGGACTGTCAGGTCTCAGACCAAAGGTCTGCTCTGTGGGAACCGACACGCTGGAGGAAACCTTGAGAGTCTGAGAGGGGAGGGAGTTCCCGAAGAAGGCCAGGATGTCATTTTGAGGGAGTATGTGACCAGAACTCCTCCCGTTGCTTTTGGGGTTCTATGGGCTACACGTAGGAATCTCTGGTGGTGGCACCTGATGTTGGGGGATCCGGAGTCACACCCAGACCTGCTCCACAGGCCTCCTTTTACTTTTCTCTTCGGATTCGTTATTTTTTTATTTATTTATTTATTTATTTATTTATTTATTTATTTATTTATTTATTTTTTTTTTTGAGACAGAGTCTCGGTTTGTTGCCCAGGCTAGAGTGAGTGCCGTGGCGTCAGCCTAGCTCACAGCAACTTCAAACTCCTGGGCTGGAGTGATCCTTCTGCCTCAGCCTCCCGGGTAGCTGGGACTACAGGCATGCGCCACCATGCCCAGCTAATTTTTTATATATATATATATATATCAGTTGGCCAATTAATTTCTTTCTATTGATAGTAGAGACGGGGTCTCGCTCTTGCTCAGGCTGGTTTTGAACTCCTGACCTTGAGCAATCCACCCGCCTCGGCCTCCCAAGAGCTAGGATTACAGGCGTGAGCCACAGCGCCCGGCCGGATTCATTATTTTTAAAAAGTGTCTCTTATCTCTATTATTGCATTTTCTTTTCTCTCTCTTTTCAAGCAGATGATGGGAGTCCAAGTATTAAGGTGACATGTGTTGCCCGTGCCCCCCTCTCCCACCCCCGTGTTCTTATTCATTTACCTCTCATGTTGTTCCAGCGTATTGTGGGGGTACCAATGTTAAGGTCGGGTGCGTTGCCCTCTCCCAGCCTCCCCCCTCGGGTCAGAGCTTCAAGTGCGCCCATCCCCCAGTCGGTGCGCACCCACCGCATTCCTAATGGATGTGTATGCCCATCCCCTCCCCACACCCGCCCGACACCCACCCGATGAAGGTGATTCCTCTGTGTCCACTTAGGTGTCCATCAGTTCGTACCCATTTGCTGGTGAGCGTGAGCACGTGGTGCTCGTGTGTCCATTCTTGGGATACTTGGCTTACTGGAACGGGTTCCAGCTCTGGCCAGGAGAACCACGAGAGGTGCCCCCTCACCGCTGCTCCTCATAGCCGAATAGCACTCCGTGGTGTCCACGCGCCACATTTCATTTACGCACTCGTGGGTCGATGGGCACTCGGGTCGCTTCCAGGTCTTTGCGATTGTGACTTGTGCCCTGACTCTAACCCTAACCCTTACCCAGCCCGTCTCCTCCACGGCCCCTGCCTGACTGACTCCTTCCCGCCCGGCCTGTCACCTGTCACCGTCCTCTGCCCCTGCCTGACACGCTCCTCCCCGCCCGGGCTGTCACCGTCCTCGGCCCCTGCCTGACGGGGCTCCTCCGTCGCCTGGGCCTTCCAAGGGCTTGGTGTGGACGCTGGTTCCAGGACGCCCTCCCAGGAAGCCGGTAGCAGGGCGGCTGCGGCGTCTCCCGCAACCCAACCGTCCGACGGCCGGCCGGCCGGCCGCCCGTCCCTAAGTGGCCTGCGGGGGACGTGCTCCCGCTGTGCCGTGGGGGCCCAGCCTGGTGTCTTCTCTGAGGCCCCGCGGCTGCCGCTCCCCGCAAGGGGAGAGCCGCGGAGGTGGGGACCGCCTCCTCATGGGGACGTACACCCAGCTCTCCACGTCGGATTCCGGGGCTCTCTGTCCTGCCAGAAGGCCCAGCTGGCCTGCGGGTCCTTAGAGTGGCAAAAACATCCGAAAACTGAGATTGAGGGTCTGGTGGGTGTCTGCACTTTTGTGCTGGGCACCCCAGGGAGGCCCGGGGGCTGGCTGGACAACGCGGTCTGCTGGGCTGGGGGGGGGGTTTGGAGGAGCAACTGATGCCCTTTGCACTTTGGGTAGCAAGTGTCTGAGGTGTCTCTGGGCCCTGCGCCATGTGGGGGCGGGGGCGGGGGCGGGGTGGGAGGAGGAGGAGGAGGAGGAGGACGAGGAGGAGGAGGCGGGAAGGGCTGTGGCCTGCAGTCGTGTTCCCCGGGGTGGCACGGCATGTGGCTTCTTCCACAGGCTGCTTGGCCTGGGCTCCCTGCACCTGGGCCTTTGGAGGACTGGCCCTGTGCTTGCCAACACTTCCTGCAGGGACCCAGAGCTGGGAGGTTGCATCTCTCAGCCCTGGGTCGGGCAGAGCCCCAGCGGGCCATGCCCACAAGCTCTCTCAGCACGGGTCCCCCAGAAGGCTCCTTTGGGACCAGGATTCTCTTGCGGGTGACTCTTTAAGGTCTGGCCCCTGGATGGAGGGGCACCAGGAGTAGAGGAGCAGGAAGGGGAAGGGGGTGGCCATGCGAGGGGACACTTTCAGGCCAAGTCCCAGCTTCAGCCTGATCCTCCTAGGAACCCCGGGGTGTACATCACACCTCCTGGTTGCCCCGCTCTGAGACAAGGAGCCGGGCTTCGCATTCCCACAGCAGCCAGTCGTGGGCTGAGGACACCTGGGGCGTTGGGAACTCCCTGGCTTCTCCTTGGATTAACATCTGGAGCTGCTTGGGAATCGTGCCGCCACACACACCCGAGTGCAGGTGTCTTCTGCACAGACTGCGGGCCTCGCTCTTCTGAATGCCGCTAGCTCGCCACCCACCCACGGGTGACCCTGGTCAGGGTACTTTCTCTCAGGGGCAGACTCTGATCAGGGCGGGCTACCGGTGTCTCTGTTTGCTCCTTTCTTTCTTCCATTTCGGGAAAGGCTTCCTTACTGGGTGTGGAAATCTCCAATGCCTTTCCTCGCCTATTCTGTCAGCTTTCAAATTCTCTTTCAGTTGCCACCCTCACAGATGGATTAGGAAACTCTTTCCGGTGCACTCATTAGTGAAATGACCTCAATGACGCTGGAATCCAATATCTAGTCGCCGATTTTTAGCGAGTCCACACGCCAGGGTGGTTGGGGTCCAATGCAGCCCCTGCCAGGCCCAGGCCCCTTGGACTGGGCCACAGGAGGACACAGAGGAGCGTCCCGGCCCCCACGGTAGCGTTGCCGGCAGTTCTCCAAGGGCTTGGGGGTTTTCCAGAGGGAGGAGATGGAGGGGACTGATTTCTTCAGCGCCCCACAAACCACGCCACCCCACCCCACCCATGGGACACATCCCGAGAGAGAGAGAGAGAGAGAGAGAGAGAGAGAGAGAGAGAGAGAGAGAGAGAGAGAGAGAGACGCCCCATACACTCGCTCCCCTCCCCCGTGCGCTGTGCCCCAGCCCTGGCCCGGGGGAATAGGCGGCCGCCCGGCCACAGGGCGCGGGGCGCAGCTGAAAGGGGTTGTGGGGGAGGGCGGCCCCTGGCTGGGGTCAAAGGGCGAGCGCCCCGCCCGCCCGTGCGCAGTCAGCGCGCTGGGGGTGGGGGCGGGGAGGTGAAGGAGGCCAGGCGAGGAGAGGAGGGGGGCTGGAAGGTCTCCACCTTGGCGGGTCCAGCCGTGGAGGCGCATCTTGTGTGAGTGTGAGTGAGTGAGTGAGTGTGAGTGTGAGTGTGTGTGTATAGAGAGACAGCCCCCAACCCCGGTCCGCCGCTCCCTGCCCGCCCCGCCTGTCACCCCCGCCCGCCGGACCCGGCCGGCGAACTCAACAGGCCCGGCCCGGCGCGGGTCAGCGCCGGCGCGGGGCCTGGGGCGGGAGGAGGCGGCGGGGAAGCGCAGAGAGGCTCGGCTTCTTGAGCGGGACAGGGGCGCCCTCCGGCGTCCACGGCCACACCACCCTGAACGCGCCCGATCTCCTCTGGTCTCGGAAGCTAAGCAGGGTCGGGCCTGGTTAGAACTTGGATGGGAGACCGCCCGGGAATACCGGGTGCCTTAGGCTTCTTCTTCTTCTTTTTTTTTTTTTTTTGCCTCTGGTTCTGTCGCGTTTCTGGGAGTGGGGGGGCGGCCCGGGGTGGGGGTGACCCCCACCCTCAGCGCCCGCCGCGGTGCCTGGCGCCCCAGCCCGCACCGTGGGGCCTCCTCTTGTCCCGAGCCGCGACACCGCCGCCACGCGGCAGCATGCGTGGCTTCTGGACTGTCAGGTCTCAGACCAAAGGTCTGCTCTGTGGGAACCGACACGCTGGAGGAAACCTTGAGAGTCTGAGAGGGGAGGGAGTTCCCGAAGAAGGCCAGGATGTCATTTTGAGGGAGTATGTGACCAGAACTCCTCCCGTTGCTTTTGGGGTTCTATGGGCTACACGTAGGAATCTCTGGTGGTGGCACCTGATGTTGGGGGATCCGGAGTCACACCCAGACCTGCTCCACAGGCCTCCTTTTACTTTTCTCTTCGGATTCGTTATTTTTTTATTTATTTATTTATTTATTTATTTATTTATTTATTTATTTATTTATTTATTTTTTTTTTTTTTTTGAGACAGAGTCTCGGTTTGTTGCCCAGGCTAGAGTGAGTGCCGTGGCGTCAGCCTAGCTCACAGCAACTTCAAACTCCTGGGCTGGAGTGATCCTTCTGCCTCAGCCTCTCGGGTAGCTGGGACTACAGGCATGCGCCACCATGCCCAGCTAATTTTTTATATATATATATATATCAGTTGGCCAATTAATTTCTTTCTATTGATAGTAGAGACGGGGTCTCGCTCTTGCTCAGGCTGGTTTTGAACTCCTGACCTTGAGCAATCCACCCGCCTCGGCCTCCCAAGAGCTAGGATTACAGGCGTGAGCCACAGCGCCCGGCCGGATTCATTATTTTTAAAAAGTGTCTCTTATCTCTATTATTGCATTTTCTTTTCTCTCTCTTTTCAAGCAGATGATGGGAGTCCAAGTATTAAGGTGACATGTGTTGCCCGTGCCCCCCTCTCCCACCCCCGTGTTCTTATTCATTTACCTCTCATGTTGTTCCAGCGTATTGTGGGGGTACCAATGTTAAGGTCGGGTGCGTTGCCCTCTCCCAGCCTCCCCCCTCGGGTCAGAGCTTCAAGTGCGCCCATCCCCCAGTCGGTGCGCACCCACCGCATTCCTAATGGATGTGTATGCCCATCCCCTCCCCACACCCGCCCGACACCCACCCGATGAAGGTGATTCCTCTGTGTCCACTTAGGTGTCCATCAGTTCGTACCCATTTGCTGGTGAGCGTGAGCACGTGGTGCTCGTGTGTCCATTCTTGGGATACTTGGCTTACTGGAACGGGTTCCAGCTCTGGCCAGGAGAACCACGAGAGGTGCCCCCTCACCGCTGCTCCTCATAGCCGAATAGCACTCCGTGGTGTCCACGCGCCACATTTCATTTACGCACTCGTGGGTCGATGGGCACTCGGGTCGCTTCCAGGTCTTTGCGATTGTGACTTGTGCCCTGACTCTAACCCTAACCCTTACCCAGCCCGTCTCCTCCACGGCCCCTGCCTGACTGACTCCTTCCCGCCCGGCCTGTCACCTGTCACCGTCCTCTGCCCCTGCCTGACACGCTCCTCCCCGCCCGGGCTGTCACCGTCCTCGGCCCCTGCCTGACGGGGCTCCTCCGTCGCCTGGGCCTTCCAAGGGCTTGGTGTGGACGCTGGTTCCAGGACGCCCTCCCAGGAAGCCGGTAGCAGGGCGGCTGCGGCGTCTCCCGCAACCCAACCGTCCGACGGCCGGCCGGCCGGCCGCCCGTCCCTAAGTGGCCTGCGGGGGACGTGCTCCCGCTGTGCCGTGGGGGCCCAGCCTGGTGTCTTCTCTGAGGCCCCGCGGCTGCCGCTCCCCGCAAGGGGAGAGCCGCGGAGGTGGGGACCGCCTCCTCATGGGGACGTACACCCAGCTCTCCACGTCGGATTCCGGGGCTCTCTGTCCTGCCAGAAGGCCCAGCTGGCCTGCGGGTCCTTAGAGTGGCAAAAACATCCGAAAACTGAGATTGAGGGTCTGGTGGGTGTCTGCACTTTTGTGCTGGGCACCCCAGGGAGGCCCGGGGGCTGGCTGGACAACGCGGTCTGCTGGGCTGGGGGGGGGGTTTGGAGGAGCAACTGATGCCCTTTGCACTTTGGGTAGCAAGTGTCTGAGGTGTCTCTGGGCCCTGCGCCATGTGGGGGCGGGGGCGGGGGCGGGGTGGGAGGAGGAGGAGGAGGAGGAGGACGAGGAGGAGGAGGAGGCGGGAAGGGCTGTGGCCTGCAGTCGTGTTCCCCGGGGTGGCACGGCATGTGGCTTCTTCCACAGGCTGCTTGGCCTGGGCTCCCTGCACCTGGGCCTTTGGAGGACTGGCCCTGTGCTTGCCAACACTTCCTGCAGGGACCCAGAGCTGGGAGGTTGCATCTCTCAGCCCTGGGTCGGGCAGAGCCCCAGCGGGCCATGCCCACAAGCTCTCTCAGCACGGGTCCCCCAGAAGGCTCCTTTGGGACCAGGATTCTCTTGCGGGTGACTCTTTAAGGTCTGGCCCCTGGATGGAGGGGCACCAGGAGTAGAGGAGCAGGAAGGGGAAGGGGGTGGCCATGCGAGGGGACACTTTCAGGCCAAGTCCCAGCTTCAGCCTGATCCTCCTAGGAACCCCGGGGTGTACATCACACCTCCTGGTTGCCCCGCTCTGAGACAAGGAGCCGGGCTTCGCATTCCCACAGCAGCCAGTCGTGGGCTGAGGACACCTGGGGCGTTGGGAACTCCCTGGCTTCTCCTTGGATTAACATCTGGAGCTGCTTGGGAATCGTGCCGCCACACACACCCGAGTGCAGGTGTCTTCTGCACAGACTGCGGGCCTCGCTCTTCTGAATGCCGCTAGCTCGCCACCCACCCACGGGTGACCCTGGTCAGGGTACTTTCTCTCAGGGGCAGACTCTGATCCGGGCGGGCTACCGGTGTCTCTGTTTGCTCCTTTCTTTCTTCCATTTCGGGAAAGGCTTCCTTACTGGGTGTGGAAATCTCCAATGCCTTTCCTCGCCTATTCTGTCAGCTTTCAAATTCTCTTTCAGTTGCCACCCTCACAGATGGATTAGGAAACTCTTTCCGGTGCACTCATTAGTGAAATGACCTCAATGACGCTGGAATCCAATATCTAGTCGCCGATTTTTAGCGAGTCCACACGCCAGGGTGGTTGGGGTCCAATGCAGCCCCTGCCAGGCCCAGGCCCCTTGGACTGGGCCACAGGAGGACACAGAGGAGCGTCCCGGCCCCCACGGTAGCGTTGCCGGCAGTTCTCCAAGGGCTTGGGGGTTTTCCAGAGGGAGGAGATGGAGGGGACTGATTTCTTCAGCGCCCCACAAACCACGCCACCCCACCCCACCCATGGGACACATCCCGAGAGAGAGAGAGAGAGAGAGAGAGAGAGAGAGAGAGAGAGAGAGAGAGAGAGAGAGACGCCCCATACACTCGCTCCCCTCCCCCGTGCGCTGTGCCCCAGCCCTGGCCCGGGGGAATAGGCGGCCGCCCGGCCACAGGGCGCGGGGCGCAGCTGAAAGGGGTTGTGGGGGAGGGCGGCCCCTGGCTGGGGTCAAAGGGCGAGCGCCCCGCCCGCCCGTGCGCAGTCAGCGCGCTGGGGGTGGGGGCGGGGAGGTGAAGGAGGCCAGGCGAGGAGAGGAGGGGGGCTGGAAGGTCTCCACCTTGGCGGGTCCAGCCGTGGAGGCGCATCTTGTGTGAGTGTGAGTGAGTGAGTGAGTGTGAGTGTGAGTGTGTGTGTATAGAGAGACAGCCCCCAACCCCGGCCCGCCGCTCCCTGCCCGCCCCGCCTGTCACCCCCGCCCGCCGGACCCGGCCGGCGAACTCAACAGGCCCGGCCCGGCGCGGGTCAGCGCCGGCGCGGGGCCTGGGGCGGGAGGAGGCGGCGGGGAAGCGCAGAGAGGCTCGGCTTCTTGAGCGGGACAGGGGCGCCCTCCGGCGTCCACGGCCACACCACCCTGAACGCGCCCGATCTCCTCTGGTCTCGGAAGCTAAGCAGGGTCGGGCCTGGTTAGAACTTGGATGGGAGACCGCCCGGGAATACCGGGTGCCTTAGGCTTCTTCTTCTTCTTTTTTTTTTTTTTTTGCCTCTGGTTCTGTCGCGTTTCTGGGAGTGCGGGGGCGGCCCGGGGTGGGGGTGACCCCCACCCTCAGCGCCCGCCGCGGTGCCTGGCGCCCCAGCCCGCACCGTGGGGCCTCCTCTTGTCCCGAGCCGCGACACCGCCGCCACGCGGCAGCATGCGTGGCTTCTGGACTGTCAGGTCTCAGACCAAAGGTCTGCTCTGTGGGAACCGACACGCTGGAGGAAACCTTGAGAGTCTGAGAGGGGAGGGAGTTCCCGAAGAAGGCCAGGATGTCATTTTGAGGGAGTATGTGACCAGAACTCCTCCCGTTGCTTTTGGGGTTCTATGGGCTACACGTAGGAATCTCTGGTGGTGGCACCTGATGTTGGGGGATCCGGAGTCACACCCAGACCTGCTCCACAGGCCTCCTTTTACTTTTCTCTTCGGATTCGTTATTTTTTTATTTATTTATTTATTTATTTATTTATTTATTTATTTATTTATTTTTTTTTTTTTTTTGAGACAGAGTCTCGGTTTGTTGCCCAGGCTAGAGTGAGTGCCGTGGCGTCAGCCTAGCTCACAGCAACTTCAAACTCCTGGGCTGGAGTGATCCTTCTGCCTCAGCCTCTCGGGTAGCTGGGACTACAGGCATGCGCCACCATGCCCAGCTAATTTTTTATATATATATATATATCAGTTGGCCAATTAATTTCTTTCTATTGATAGTAGAGACGGGGTCTCGCTCTTGCTCAGGCTGGTTTTGAACTCCTGACCTTGAGCAATCCACCCGCCTCGGCCTCCCAAGAGCTAGGATTACAGGCGTGAGCCACAGCGCCCGGCCGGATTCATTATTTTTAAAAAGTGTCTCTTATCTCTATTATTGCATTTTCTTTTCTCTCTCTTTTCAAGCAGATGATGGGAGTCCAAGTATTAAGGTGACATGTGTTGCCCGTGCCCCCCTCTCCCACCCCCGTGTTCTTATTCATTTACCTCTCATGTTGTTCCAGCGTATTGTGGGGGTACCAATGTTAAGGTCGGGTGCGTTGCCCTCTCCCAGCCTCCCCCCTCGGGTCAGAGCTTCAAGTGCGCCCATCCCCCAGTCGGTGCGCACCCACCGCATTCCTAATGGATGTGTATGCCCATCCCCTCCCCACACCCGCCCGACACCCACCCGATGAAGGTGATTCCTCTGTGTCCACTTAGGTGTCCATCAGTTCGTACCCATTTGCTGGTGAGCGTGAGCACGTGGTGCTCGTGTGTCCATTCTTGGGATACTTGGCTTACTGGAACGGGTTCCAGCTCTGGCCAGGAGAACCACGAGAGGTGCCCCCTCACCGCTGCTCCTCATAGCCGAATAGCACTCCGTGGTGTCCACGCGCCACATTTCATTTACGCACTCGTGGGTCGATGGGCACTCGGGTCGCTTCCAGGTCTTTGCGATTGTGACTTGTGCCCTGACTCTAACCCTAACCCTTACCCAGCCCGTCTCCTCCACGGCCCCTGCCTGACTGACTCCTTCCCGCCCGGCCTGTCACCTGTCACCGTCCTCTGCCCCTGCCTGACACGCTCCTCCCCGCCCGGGCTGTCACCGTCCTCGGCCCCTGCCTGACGGGGCTCCTCCGTCGCCTGGGCCTTCCAAGGGCTTGGTGTGGACGCTGGTTCCAGGACGCCCTCCCAGGAAGCCGGTAGCAGGGCGGCTGCGGCGTCTCCCGCAACCCAACCGTCCGACGGCCGGCCGGCCGGCCGCCCGTCCCTAAGTGGCCTGCGGGGGACGTGCTCCCGCTGTGCCGTGGGGGCCCAGCCTGGTGTCTTCTCTGAGGCCCCGCGGCTGCCGCTCCCCGCAAGGGGAGAGCCGCGGAGGTGGGGACCGCCTCCTCATGGGGACGTACACCCAGCTCTCCACGTCGGATTCCGGGGCTCTCTGTCCTGCCAGAAGGCCCAGCTGGCCTGCGGGTCCTTAGAGTGGCAAAAACATCCGAAAACTGAGATTGAGGGTCTGGTGGGTGTCTGCACTTTTGTGCTGGGCACCCCAGGGAGGCCCGGGGGCTGGCTGGACAACGCGGTCTGCTGGGCTGGGGGGGGGGTTTGGAGGAGCAACTGATGCCCTTTGCACTTTGGGTAGCAAGTGTCTGAGGTGTCTCTGGGCCCTGCGCCATGTGGGGGCGGGGGCGGGGGCGGGGTGGGAGGAGGAGGAGGAGGAGGAGGACGAGGAGGAGGAGGCGGGAAGGGCTGTGGCCTGCAGTCGTGTTCCCCGGGGTGGCACGGCATGTGGCTTCTTCCACAGGCTGCTTGGCCTGGGCTCCCTGCACCTGGGCCTTTGGAGGACTGGCCCTGTGCTTGCCAACACTTCCTGCAGGGACCCAGAGCTGGGAGGTTGCATCTCTCAGCCCTGGGTCGGGCAGAGCCCCAGCGGGCCATGCCCACAAGCTCTCTCAGCACGGGTCCCCCAGAAGGCTCCTTTGGGACCAGGATTCTCTTGCGGGTGACTCTTTAAGGTCTGGCCCCTGGATGGAGGGGCACCAGGAGTAGAGGAGCAGGAAGGGGAAGGGGGTGGCCATGCGAGGGGACACTTTCAGGCCAAGTCCCAGCTTCAGCCTGATCCTCCTAGGAACCCCGGGGTGTACATCACACCTCCTGGTTGCCCCGCTCTGAGACAAGGAGCCGGGCTTCGCATTCCCACAGCAGCCAGTCGTGGGCTGAGGACACCTGGGGCGTTGGGAACTCCCTGGCTTCTCCTTGGATTAACATCTGGAGCTGCTTGGGAATCGTGCCGCCACACACACCCGAGTGCAGGTGTCTTCTGCACAGACTGCGGGCCTCGCTCTTCTGAATGCCGCTAGCTCGCCACCCACCCACGGGTGACCCTGGTCAGGGTACTTTCTCTCAGGGGCAGACTCTGATCAGGGCGGGCTACCAGTGTCTCTGTTTGCTCCTTTCTTTCTTCCATTTCGGGAAAGGCTTCCTTACTGGGTGTGGAAATCTCCAATGCCTTTCCTCGCCTATTCTGTCAGCTTCCAAATTCTCTTTCAGTTGCCACCCTCACAGATGGATTAGGAAACTCTTTCCGGTGCACTCATTAGTGAAATGACCTCAATGACGCTGGAATCCAATATCTAGTCGCCGATTTTTAGCGAGTCCACACGCCAGGGTGGTTGGGGTCCAATGCAGCCCCTGCCAGGCCCAGGCCCCTTGGACTGGGCCACAGGAGGACACAGAGGAGCGTCCCGGCCCCCACGGTAGCGTTGCCGGCAGTTCTCCAAGGGCTTGGGGGTTTTCCAGAGGGAGGAGATGGAGGGGACTGATTTCTTCAGCGCCCCACAAACCACGCCACCCCACCCCACCCATGGGACACATCCCGAGAGAGAGAGAGAGAGAGAGAGAGAGAGAGAGAGAGAGAGAGAGAGAGAGAGAGAGAGAGAGAGAGACGCCCCATACACTCGCTCCCCTCCCCCGTGCGCTGTGCCCCAGCCCTGGCCCGGGGGAATAGGCGGCCGCCCGGCCACAGGGCGCGGGGCGCAGCTGAAAGGGGTTGTGGGGGAGGGCGGCCCCTGGCTGGGGTCAAAGGGCGAGCGCCCCGCCCGCCCATGCGCAGTCAGCGCGCTGGGGGTGGGGGCGGGGAGGTGAAGGAGGCCAGGCGAGGAGAGGAGGGGGGCTGGAAGGTCTCCACCTTGGCGGGTCCAGCCGTGGAGGCGCATCTTGTGTGAGTGTGAGTGAGTGAGTGAGTGTGAGTGTGAGTGTGTGTGTATAGAGAGACAGCCCCCAACCCCGGTCCGCCGCTCCCTGCCCGCCCCGCCTGTCACCCCCGCCCGCCGGACCCGGCCGGCGAACTCAACAGGCCCGGCCCGGCGCGGGTCAGCGCCGGCGCGGGGCCTGGGGCGGGAGGAGGCGGCGGGGAAGCGCAGAGAGGCTCGGCTTCTTGAGCGGGACAGGGGCGCCCTCCGGCGTCCACGGCCACACCACCCTGAACGCGCCCGATCTCCTCTGGTCTCGGAAGCTAAGCAGGGTCGGGCCTGGTTAGAACTTGGATGGGAGACCGCCCGGAAATACCGGGTGCCTTAGGCTTCTTCTTCTTCTTTTTTTTTTTTTTTTGCCTCTGGTTCTGTCGCGTTTCTGGGAGTGCGGGGGCGGCCCGGGGTGGGGGTGACCCCCACCCTCAGCGCCCGCCGCGGTGCCTGGCGCCCCAGCCCGCACCGTGGGGCCTCCTCTTGTCCCGAGCCGCGACACCGCCGCCACGCGGCAGCATGCGTGGCTTCTGGACTGTCAGGTCTCAGACCAAAGGTCTGCTCTGTGGGAACCGACACGCTGGAGGAAACCTTGAGAGTCTGAGAGGGGAGGGAGTTCCCGAAGAAGGCCAGGATGTCATTTTGAGGGAGTATGTGACCAGAACTCCTCCCGTTGCTTTTGGGGTTCTATGGGCTACACGTAGGAATCTCTGGTGGTGGCACCTGATGTTGGGGGATCCGGAGTCACACCCAGACCTGCTCCACAGGCCTCCTTTTACTTTTCTCTTCGGATTCGTTATTTTTTTATTTATTTATTTATTTATTTATTTATTTATTTATTTATTTATTTATTTATTTTTTTTGAGACAGAGTCTCGGTTTGTTGCCCAGGCTAGAGTGAGTGCCGTGGCGTCAGCCTAGCTCACAGCAACTTCAAACTCCTGGGCTGGAGTGATCCTTCTGCCTCAGCCTCTCGGGTAGCTGGGACTACAGGCATGCGCCACCATGCCCAGCTAATTTTTTATATATATATATATATCAGTTGGCCAATTAATTTCTTTCTATTGATAGTAGAGACGGGGTCTCGCTCTTGCTCAGGCTGGTTTTGAACTCCTGACCTTGAGCAATCCACCCGCCTCGGCCTCCCAAGAGCTAGGATTACAGGCGTGAGCCACAGCGCCCGGCCGGATTCATTATTTTTAAAAAGTGTCTCTTATCTCTATTATTGCATTTTCTTTTCTCTCTCTTTTCAAGCAGATGATGGGAGTCCAAGTATTAAGGTGACATGTGTTGCCCGTGCCCCCCTCTCCCACCCCCGTGTTCTTATTCATTTACCTCTCATGTTGTTCCAGCGTATTGTGGGGGTACCAATGTTAAGGTCGGGTGCGTTGCCCTCTCCCAGCCTCCCCCCTCGGGTCAGAGCTTCAAGTGCGCCCATCCCCCAGTCGGTGCGCACCCACCGCATTCCTAATGGATGTGTATGCCCATCCCCTCCCCACACCCGCCCGACACCCACCCGATGAAGGTGATTCCTCTGTGTCCACTTAGGTGTCCATCAGTTCGTACCCATTTGCTGGTGAGCGTGAGCACGTGGTGCTCGTGTGTCCATTCTTGGGATACTTGGCTTACTGGAACGGGTTCCAGCTCTGGCCAGGAGAACCACGAGAGGTGCCCCCTCACCGCTGCTCCTCATAGCCGAATAGCACTCCGTGGTGTCCACGCGCCACATTTCATTTACGCACTCGTGGGTCGATGGGCACTCGGGTCGCTTCCAGGTCTTTGCGATTGTGACTTGTGCCCTGACTCTAACCCTAACCCTTACCCAGCCCGTCTCCTCCACGGCCCCTGCCTGACTGACTCCTTCCCGCCCGGCCTGTCACCTGTCACCGTCCTCTGCCCCTGCCTGACACGCTCCTCCCCGCCCGGGCTGTCACCGTCCTCGGCCCCTGCCTGACGGGGCTCCTCCGTCGCCTGGGCCTTCCAAGGGCTTGGTGTGGACGCTGGTTCCAGGACGCCCTCCCAGGAAGCCGGTAGCAGGGCGGCTGCGGCGTCTCCCGCAACCCAACCGTCCGACGGCCGGCCGGCCGGCCGCCCGTCCCTAAGTGGCCTGCGGGGGACGTGCTCCCGCTGTGCCGTGGGGGCCCAGCCTGGTGTCTTCTCTGAGGCCCCGCGGCTGCCGCTCCCCGCAAGGGGAGAGCCGCGGAGGTGGGGACCGCCTCCTCATGGGGACGTACACCCAGCTCTCCACGTCGGATTCCGGGGCTCTCTGTCCTGCCAGAAGGCCCAGCTGGCCTGCGGGTCCTTAGAGTGGCAAAAACATCCGAAAACTGAGATTGAGGGTCTGGTGGGTGTCTGCACTTTTGTGCTGGGCACCCCAGGGAGGCCCGGGGGCTGGCTGGACAACGCGGTCTGCTGGGCTGGGGGGGGGGTTTGGAGGAGCAACTGATGCCCTTTGCACTTTGGGTAGCAAGTGTCTGAGGTGTCTCTGGGCCCTGCGCCATGTGGGGGCGGGGGCGGGGGCGGGGTGGGAGGAGGAGGAGGACGAGGAGGAGGAGGCGGGAAGGGCTGTGGCCTGCAGTCGTGTTCCCCGGGGTGGCACGGCATGTGGCTTCTTCCACAGGCTGCTTGGCCTGGGCTCCCTGCACCTGGGCCTTTGGAGGACTGGCCCTGTGCTTGCCAACACTTCCTGCAGGGACCCAGAGCTGGGAGGTTGCATCTCTCAGCCCTGGGTCGGGCAGAGCCCCAGCGGGCCATGCCCACAAGCTCTCTCAGCACGGGTCCCCCAGAAGGCTCCTTTGGGACCAGGATTCTCTTGCGGGTGACTCTTTAAGGTCTGGCCCCTGGATGGAGGGGCACCAGGAGTAGAGGAGCAGGAAGGGGAAGGGGGTGGCCATGCGAGGGGACACTTTCAGGCCAAGTCCCAGCTTCAGCCTGATCCTCCTAGGAACCCCGGGGTGTACATCACACCTCCTGGTTGCCCCGCTCTGAGACAAGGAGCCGGGCTTCGCATTCCCACAGCAGCCAGTCGTGGGCTGAGGACACCTGGGGCGTTGGGAACTCCCTGGCTTCTCCTTGGATTAACATCTGGAGCTGCTTGGGAATCGTGCCGCCACACACACCCGAGTGCAGGTGTCTTCTGCACAGACTGCGGGCCTCGCTCTTCTGAATGCCGCTAGCTCGCCACCCACCCACGGGTGACCCTGGTCAGGGTACTTTCTCTCAGGGGCAGACTCTGATCAGGGCGGGCTACCAGTGTCTCTGTTTGCTCCTTTCTTTCTTCCATTTCGGGAAAGGCTTCCTTACTGGGTGTGGAAATCTCCAATGCCTTTCCTCGCCTATTCTGTCAGCTTTCAAATTCTCTTTCAGTTGCCACCCTCACAGATGGATTAGGAAACTCTTTCCGGTGCACTCATTAGTGAAATGACCTCAATGACGCTGGAATCCAATATCTAGTCGCCGATTTTTAGCGAGTCCACACGCCAGGGTGGTTGGGGTCCAATGCAGCCCCTGCCAGGCCCAGGCCCCTTGGACTGGGCCACAGGAGGACACAGAGGAGCGTCCCGGCCCCCACGGTAGCGTTGCCGGCAGTTCTCCAAGGGCTTGGGGGTTTTCCAGAGGGAGGAGATGGAGGGGACTGATTTCTTCAGCGCCCCACAAACCACGCCACCCCACCCCACCCATGGGACACATCCCGAGAGAGAGAGAGAGAGAGAGAGAGAGAGAGAGAGAGAGAGAGAGAGAGAGAGAGAGAGACGCCCCATACACTCGCTCCCCTCCCCCGTGCGCTGTGCCCCAGCCCTGGCCCGGGGGAATAGGCGGCCGCCTGGCCACAGGGCGCGGGGCGCAGCTGAAAGGGGTTGTGGGGGAGGGCGGCCCCTGGCTGGGGTCAAAGGGCGAGCGCCCCGCCCGCCCATGCGCAGTCAGCGCGCTGGGGGTGGGGGCGGGGAGGTGAAGGAGGCCAGGCGAGGAGAGGAGGGGGGCTGGAAGGTCTCCACCTTGGCGGGTCCAGCCGTGGAGGCGCATCTTGTGTGAGTGTGAGTGAGTGAGTGAGTGTGAGTGTGAGTGTGTGTGTATAGAGAGACAGCCCCCAACCCCGGTCCGCCGCTCCCTGCCCGCCCCGCCTGTCACCCCCGCCCGCCGGACCCGGCCGGCGAACTCAACAGGCCCGGCCCGGCGCGGGTCAGCGCCGGCGCGGGGCCTGGGGCGGGAGGAGGCGGCGGGGAAGCGCAGAGAGGCTCGGCTTCTTGAGCGGGACAGGGGCGCCCTCCGGCGTCCACGGCCACACCACCCTGAACGCGCCCGATCTCCTCTGGTCTCGGAAGCTAAGCAGGGTCGGGCCTGGTTAGAACTTGGATGGGAGACCGCCCGGGAATACCGGGTGCCTTAGGCTTCTTCTTCTTCTTTTTTTTTTTTTTTTGCCTCTGGTTCTGTCGCGTTTCTGGGAGTGCGGGGGCGGCCCGGGGTGGGGGTGACCCCCACCCTCAGCGCCCGCCGCGGTGCCTGGCGCCCCAGCCCGCACCGTGGGGCCTCCTCTTGTCCCGAGCCGCGACACCGCCGCCACGCGGCAGCATGCGTGGCTTCTGGACTGTCAGGTCTCAGACCAAAGGTCTGCTCTGTGGGAACCGACACGCTGGAGGAAACCTTGAGAGTCTGAGAGGGGAGGGAGTTCCCGAAGAAGGCCAGGATGTCATTTTGAGGGAGTATGTGACCAGAACTCCTCCCGTTGCTTTTGGGGTTCTATGGGCTACACGTAGGAATCTCTGGTGGTGGCACCTGATGTTGGGGGATCCGGAGTCACACCCAGACCTGCTCCACAGGCCTCCTTTTACTTTTCTCTTCGGATTCGTTATTTTTTTATTTATTTATTTATTTATTTATTTATTTATTTATTTATTTATTTATTTTTTTTTTTTTTTTGAGACAGAGTCTCGGTTTGTTGCCCAGGCTAGAGTGAGTGCCGTGGCGTCAGCCTAGCTCACAGCAACTTCAAACTCCTGGGCTGGAGTGATCCTTCTGCCTCAGCCTCTCGGGTAGCTGGGACTACAGGCATGCGCCACCATGCCCAGCTAATTTTTTATATATATATATATATCAGTTGGCCAATTAATTTCTTTCTATTGATAGTAGAGACGGGGTCTCGCTCTTGCTCAGGCTGGTTTTGAACTCCTGACCTTGAGCAATCCACCCGCCTCGGCCTCCCAAGAGCTAGGATTACAGGCGTGAGCCACAGCGCCCGGCCGGATTCATTATTTTTAAAAAGTGTCTCTTATCTCTATTATTGCATTTTCTTTTCTCTCTCTTTTCAAGCAGATGATGGGAGTCCAAGTATTAAGGTGACATGTGTTGCCCGTGCCCCCCTCTCCCACCCCCGTGTTCTTATTCATTTACCTCTCATGTTGTTCCAGCGTATTGTGGGGGTACCAATGTTAAGGTCGGGTGCGTTGCCCTCTCCCAGCCTCCCCCCTCGGGTCAGAGCTTCAAGTGCGCCCATCCCCCAGTCGGTGCGCACCCACCGCATTCCTAATGGATGTGTATGCCCATCCCCTCCCCACACCCGCCCGACACCCACCCGATGAAGGTGATTCCTCTGTGTCCACTTAGGTGTCCATCAGTTCGTACCCATTTGCTGGTGAGCGTGAGCACGTGGTGCTCGTGTGTCCATTCTTGGGATACTTGGCTTACTGGAACGGGTTCCAGCTCTGGCCAGGAGAACCACGAGAGGTGCCCCCTCACCGCTGCTCCTCATAGCCGAATAGCACTCCGTGGTGTCCACGCGCCACATTTCATTTACGCACTCGTGGGTCGATGGGCACTCGGGTCGCTTCCAGGTCTTTGCGATTGTGACTTGTGCCCTGACTCTAACCCTAACCCTTACCCAGCCCGTCTCCTCCACGGCCCCTGCCTGACTGACTCCTTCCCGCCCGGCCTGTCACCTGTCACCGTCCTCTGCCCCTGCCTGACACGCTCCTCCCCGCCCGGGCTGTCACCGTCCTCGGCCCCTGCCTGACGGGGCTCCTCCGTCGCCTGGGCCTTCCAAGGGCTTGGTGTGGACGCTGGTTCCAGGACGCCCTCCCAGGAAGCCGGTAGCAGGGCGGCTGCGGCGTCTCCCGCAACCCAACCGTCCGACGGCCGGCCGGCCGGCCGCCCGTCCCTAAGTGGCCTGCGGGGGACGTGCTCCCGCTGTGCCGTGGGGGCCCAGCCTGGTGTCTTCTCTGAGGCCCCGCGGCTGCCGCTCCCCGCAAGGGGAGAGCCGCGGAGGTGGGGACCGCCTCCTCATGGGGACGTACACCCAGCTCTCCACGTCGGATTCCGGGGCTCTCTGTCCTGCCAGAAGGCCCAGCTGGCCTGCGGGTCCTTAGAGTGGCAAAAACATCCGAAAACTGAGATTGAGGGTCTGGTGGGTGTCTGCACTTTTGTGCTGGGCACCCCAGGGAGGCCCGGGGGCTGGCTGGACAACGCGGTCTGCTGGGCTGGGGGGGGGGTTTGGAGGAGCAACTGATGCCCTTTGCACTTTGGGTAGCAAGTGTCTGAGGTGTCTCTGGGCCCTGCGCCATGTGGGGGCGGGGGCGGGGGCGGGGTGGGAGGAGGAGGAGGACGAGGAGGAGGAGGCGGGAAGGGCTGTGGCCTGCAGTCGTGTTCCCCGGGGTGGCACGGCATGTGGCTTCTTCCACAGGCTGCTTGGCCTGGGCTCCCTGCACCTGGGCCTTTGGAGGACTGGCCCTGTGCTTGCCAACACTTCCTGCAGGGACCCAGAGCTGGGAGGTTGCATCTCTCAGCCCTGGGTCGGGCAGAGCCCCAGCGGGCCATGCCCACAAGCTCTCTCAGCACGGGTCCCCCAGAAGGCTCCTTTGGGACCAGGATTCTCTTGCGGGTGACTCTTTAAGGTCTGGCCCCTGGATGGAGGGGCACCAGGAGTAGAGGAGCAGGAAGGGGAAGGGGGTGGCCATGCGAGGGGACACTTTCAGGCCAAGTCCCAGCTTCAGCCTGATCCTCCTAGGAACCCCGGGGTGTACATCACACCTCCTGGTTGCCCCGCTCTGAGACAAGGAGCCGGGCTTCGCATTCCCACAGCAGCCAGTCGTGGGCTGAGGACACCTGGGGCGTTGGGAACTCCCTGGCTTCTCCTTGGATTAACATCTGGAGCTGCTTGGGAATCGTGCCGCCACACACACCCGAGTGCAGGTGTCTTCTGCACAGACTGCGGGCCTCGCTCTTCTGAATGCCGCTAGCTCGCCACCCACCCACGGGTGACCCTGGTCAGGGTACTTTCTCTCAGGGGCAGACTCTGATCAGGGCGGGCTACCAGTGTCTCTGTTTGCTCCTTTCTTTCTTCCATTTCGGGAAAGGCTTCCTTACTGGGTGTGGAAATCTCCAATGCCTTTCCTCGCCTATTCTGTCAGCTTTCAAATTCTCTTTCAGTTGCCACCCTCACAGATGGATTAGGAAACTCTTTCCGGTGCACTCATTAGTGAAATGACCTCAATGACGCTGGAATCCAATATCTAGTCGCCGATTTTTAGCGAGTCCACACGCCAGGGTGGTTGGGGTCCAATGCAGCCCCTGCCAGGCCCAGGCCCCTTGGACTGGGCCACAGGAGGACACAGAGGAGCGTCCCGGCCCCCACGGTAGCGTTGCCGGCAGTTCTCCAAGGGCTTGGGGGTTTTCCAGAGGGAGGAGATGGAGGGGACTGATTTCTTCAGCGCCCCACAAACCACGCCACCCCACCCCACCCATGGGACACATCCCGAGAGAGAGAGAGAGAGAGAGAGAGAGAGAGAGAGAGAGAGAGAGAGAGAGAGAGAGAGAGACGCCCCATACACTCGCTCCCCTCCCCCGTGCGCTGTGCCCCAGCCCTGGCCCGGGGGAATAGGCGGCCGCCTGGCCACAGGGCGCGGGGCGCAGCTGAAAGGGGTTGTGGGGGAGGGCGGCCCCTGGCTGGGGTCAAAGGGCGAGCGCCCCGCCCGCCCATGCGCAGTCAGCGCGCTGGGGGTGGGGGCGGGGAGGTGAAGGAGGCCAGGCGAGGAGAGGAGGGGGGCTGGAAGGTCTCCACCTTGGCGGGTCCAGCCGTGGAGGCGCATCTTGTGTGAGTGTGAGTGAGTGAGTGAGTGTGAGTGTGAGTGTGTGTGTATAGAGAGACAGCCCCCAACCCCGGTCCGCCGCTCCCTGCCCGCCCCGCCTGTCACCCCCGCCCGCCGGACCCGGCCGGCGAACTCAACAGGCCCGGCCCGGCGCGGGTCAGCGCCGGCGCGGGGCCTGGGGCGGGAGGAGGCGGCGGGGAAGCGCAGAGAGGCTCGGCTTCTTGAGCGGGACAGGGGCGCCCTCCGGCGTCCACGGCCACACCACCCTGAACGCGCCCGATCTCCTCTGGTCTCGGAAGCTAAGCAGGGTCGGGCCTGGTTAGAACTTGGATGGGAGACCGCCCGGGAATACCGGGTGCCTTAGGCTTCTTCTTCTTCTTTTTTTTTTTTTTTTGCCTCTGGTTCTGTCGCGTTTCTGGGAGTGCGGGGGCGGCCCGGGGTGGGGGTGACCCCCACCCTCAGCGCCCGCCGCGGTGCCTGGCGCCCCAGCCCGCACCGTGGGGCCTCCTCTTGTCCCGAGCCGCGACACCGCCGCCACGCGGCAGCATGCGTGGCTTCTGGACTGTCAGGTCTCAGACCAAAGGTCTGCTCTGTGGGAACCGACACGCTGGAGGAAACCTTGAGAGTCTGAGAGGGGAGGGAGTTCCCGAAGAAGGCCAGGATGTCATTTTGAGGGAGTATGTGACCAGAACTCCTCCCGTTGCTTTTGGGGTTCTATGGGCTACACGTAGGAATCTCTGGTGGTGGCACCTGATGTTGGGGGATCCGGAGTCACACCCAGACCTGCTCCACAGGCCTCCTTTTACTTTTCTCTTCGGATTCGTTATTTTTTTATTTATTTATTTATTTATTTATTTATTTATTTATTTATTTATTTATTTATTTTTTTTGAGACAGAGTCTCGGTTTGTTGCCCAGGCTAGAGTGAGTGCCGTGGCGTCAGCCTAGCTCACAGCAACTTCAAACTCCTGGGCTGGAGTGATCCTTCTGCCTCAGCCTCTCGGGTAGCTGGGACTACAGGCATGCGCCACCATGCCCAGCTAATTTTTTATATATATATATATATCAGTTGGCCAATTAATTTCTTTCTATTGATAGTAGAGACGGGGTCTCGCTCTTGCTCAGGCTGGTTTTGAACTCCTGACCTTGAGCAATCCACCCGCCTCGGCCTCCCAAGAGCTAGGATTACAGGCGTGAGCCACAGCGCCCGGCCGGATTCATTATTTTTAAAAAGTGTCTCTTATCTCTATTATTGCATTTTCTTTTCTCTCTCTTTTCAAGCAGATGATGGGAGTCCAAGTATTAAGGTGACATGTGTTGCCCGTGCCCCCCTCTCCCACCCCCGTGTTCTTATTCATTTACCTCTCATGTTGTTCCAGCGTATTGTGGGGGTACCAATGTTAAGGTCGGGTGCGTTGCCCTCTCCCAGCCTCCCCCCTCGGGTCAGAGCTTCAAGTGCGCCCATCCCCCAGTCGGTGCGCACCCACCGCATTCCTAATGGATGTGTATGCCCATCCCCTCCCCACACCCGCCCGACACCCACCCGATGAAGGTGATTCCTCTGTGTCCACTTAGGTGTCCATCAGTTCGTACCCATTTGCTGGTGAGCGTGAGCACGTGGTGCTCGTGTGTCCATTCTTGGGATACTTGGCTTACTGGAACGGGTTCCAGCTCTGGCCAGGAGAACCACGAGAGGTGCCCCCTCACCGCTGCTCCTCATAGCCGAATAGCACTCCGTGGTGTCCACGCGCCACATTTCATTTACGCACTCGTGGGTCGATGGGCACTCGGGTCGCTTCCAGGTCTTTGCGATTGTGACTTGTGCCCTGACTCTAACCCTAACCCTTACCCAGCCCGTCTCCTCCACGGCCCCTGCCTGACTGACTCCTTCCCGCCCGGCCTGTCACCTGTCACCGTCCTCTGCCCCTGCCTGACACGCTCCTCCCCGCCCGGGCTGTCACCGTCCTCGGCCCCTGCCTGACGGGGCTCCTCCGTCGCCTGGGCCTTCCAAGGGCTTGGTGTGGACGCTGGTTCCAGGACGCCCTCCCAGGAAGCCGGTAGCAGGGCGGCTGCGGCGTCTCCCGCAACCCAACCGTCCGACGGCCGGCCGGCCGGCCGCCCGTCCCTAAGTGGCCTGCGGGGGACGTGCTCCCGCTGTGCCGTGGGGGCCCAGCCTGGTGTCTTCTCTGAGGCCCCGCGGCTGCCGCTCCCCGCAAGGGGAGAGCCGCGGAGGTGGGGACCGCCTCCTCATGGGGACGTACACCCAGCTCTCCACGTCGGATTCCGGGGCTCTCTGTCCTGCCAGAAGGCCCAGCTGGCCTGCGGGTCCTTAGAGTGGCAAAAACATCCGAAAACTGAGATTGAGGGTCTGGTGGGTGTCTGCACTTTTGTGCTGGGCACCCCAGGGAGGCCCGGGGGCTGGCTGGACAACGCGGTCTGCTGGGCTGGGGGGGGGGTTTGGAGGAGCAACTGATGCCCTTTGCACTTTGGGTAGCAAGTGTCTGAGGTGTCTCTGGGCCCTGCGCCATGTGGGGGCGGGGGCGGGGGCGGGGTGGGAGGAGGAGGAGGACGAGGAGGAGGAGGCGGGAAGGGCTGTGGCCTGCAGTCGTGTTCCCCGGGGTGGCACGGCATGTGGCTTCTTCCACAGGCTGCTTGGCCTGGGCTCCCTGCACCTGGGCCTTTGGAGGACTGGCCCTGTGCTTGCCAACACTTCCTGCAGGGACCCAGAGCTGGGAGGTTGCATCTCTCAGCCCTGGGTCGGGCAGAGCCCCAGCGGGCCATGCCCACAAGCTCTCTCAGCACGGGTCCCCCAGAAGGCTCCTTTGGGACCAGGATTCTCTTGCGGGTGACTCTTTAAGGTCTGGCCCCTGGATGGAGGGGCACCAGGAGTAGAGGAGCAGGAAGGGGAAGGGGGTGGCCATGCGAGGGGACACTTTCAGGCCAAGTCCCAGCTTCAGCCTGATCCTCCTAGGAACCCCGGGGTGTACATCACACCTCCTGGTTGCCCCGCTCTGAGACAAGGAGCCGGGCTTCGCATTCCCACAGCAGCCAGTCGTGGGCTGAGGACACCTGGGGCGTTGGGAACTCCCTGGCTTCTCCTTGGATTAACATCTGGAGCTGCTTGGGAATCGTGCCGCCACACACACCCGAGTGCAGGTGTCTTCTGCACAGACTGCGGGCCTCGCTCTTCTGAATGCCGCTAGCTCGCCACCCACCCACGGGTGACCCTGGTCAGGGTACTTTCTCTCAGGGGCAGACTCTGATCAGGGCGGGCTACCAGTGTCTCTGTTTGCTCCTTTCTTTCTTCCATTTCGGGAAAGGCTTCCTTACTGGGTGTGGAAATCTCCAATGCCTTTCCTCGCCTATTCTGTCAGCTTTCAAATTCTCTTTCAGTTGCCACCCTCACAGATGGATTAGGAAACTCTTTCCGGTGCACTCATTAGTGAAATGACCTCAATGACGCTGGAATCCAATATCTAGTCGCCGATTTTTAGCGAGTCCACACGCCAGGGTGGTTGGGGTCCAATGCAGCCCCTGCCAGGCCCAGGCCCCTTGGACTGGGCCACAGGAGGACACAGAGGAGCGTCCCGGCCCCCACGGTAGCGTTGCCGGCAGTTCTCCAAGGGCTTGGGGGTTTTCCAGAGGGAGGAGATGGAGGGGACTGATTTCTTCAGCGCCCCACAAACCACGCCACCCCACCCCACCCATGGGACACATCCCGAAGAGAGAGAGAGAGAGAGAGAGAGAGAGAGAGAGAGAGAGAGAGAGAGAGAGAGAGAGACGCCCCATACACTCGCTCCCCTCCCCCGTGCGCTGTGCCCCAGCCCTGGCCCGGGGGAATAGGCGGCCGCCTGGCCACAGGGCGCGGGGCGCAGCTGAAAGGGGTTGTGGGGGAGGGCGGCCCCTGGCTGGGGTCAAAGGGCGAGCGCCCCGCCCGCCCATGCGCAGTCAGCGCGCTGGGGGTGGGGGCGGGGAGGTGAAGGAGGCCAGGCGAGGAGAGGAGGGGGGCTGGAAGGTCTCCACCTTGGCGGGTCCAGCCGTGGAGGCGCATCTTGTGTGAGTGTGAGTGAGTGAGTGAGTGTGAGTGTGAGTGTGTGTGTATAGAGAGACAGCCCCCAACCCCGGTCCGCCGCTCCCTGCCCGCCCCGCCTGTCACCCCCGCCCGCCGGACCCGGCCGGCGAACTCAACAGGCCCGGCCCGGCGCGGGTCAGCGCCGGCGCGGGGCCTGGGGCGGGAGGAGGCGGCGGGGAAGCGCAGAGAGGCTCGGCTTCTTGAGCGGGACAGGGGCGCCCTCCGGCGTCCACGGCCACACCACCCTGAACGCGCCCGATCTCCTCTGGTCTCGGAAGCTAAGCAGGGTCGGGCCTGGTTAGAACTTGGATGGGAGACCGCCCGGGAATACCGGGTGCCTTAGGCTTCTTCTTCTTCTTTTTTTTTTTTTTTTGCCTCTGGTTCTGTCGCGTTTCTGGGAGTGCGGGGGCGGCCCGGGGTGGGGGTGACCCCCACCCTCAGCGCCCGCCGCGGTGCCTGGCGCCCCAGCCCGCACCGTGGGGCCTCCTCTTGTCCCGAGCCGCGACACCGCCGCCACGCGGCAGCATGCGTGGCTTCTGGACTGTCAGGTCTCAGACCAAAGGTCTGCTCTGTGGGAACCGACACGCTGGAGGAAACCTTGAGAGTCTGAGAGGGGAGGGAGTTCCCGAAGAAGGCCAGGATGTCATTTTGAGGGAGTATGTGACCAGAACTCCTCCCGTTGCTTTTGGGGTTCTATGGGCTACACGTAGGAATCTCTGGTGGTGGCACCTGATGTTGGGGGATCCGGAGTCACACCCAGACCTGCTCCACAGGCCTCCTTTTACTTTTCTCTTCGGATTCGTTATTTTTTTATTTATTTATTTATTTATTTATTTATTTATTTATTTATTTATTTATTTTTTTTTTTTTTTTTTTTTGAGACAGAGTCTCGGTTTGTTGCCCAGGCTAGAGTGAGTGCCGTGGCGTCAGCCTAGCTCACAGCAACTTCAAACTCCTGGGCTGGAGTGATCCTTCTGCCTCAGCCTCCCGGGTAGCTGGGACTACAGGCATGTGCCACCATGCCCAGCTAATTTTTTATATATATATATATATCAGTTGGCCAATTAATTTCTTTCTATTGATAGTAGAGACGGGGTCTCGCTCTTGCTCAGGCTGGTTTTGAACTCCTGACCTTGAGCAATCCACCCGCCTCGGCCTCCCAAGAGCTAGGATTACAGGCGTGAGCCACAGCGCCCGGCCGGATTCATTATTTTTAAAAAGTGTCTCTTATCTCTATTATTGCATTTTCTTTTCTCTCTCTTTTCAAGCAGATGATGGGAGTCCAAGTATTAAGGTGACATGTGTTGCCCGTGCCCCCCTCTCCCACCCCCGTGTTCTTATTCATTTACCTCTCATGTTGTTCCAGCGTATTGTGGGGGTACCAATGTTAAGGTCGGGTGCGTTGCCCTCTCCCAGCCTCCCCCCTCGGGTCAGAGCTTCAAGTGCGCCCATCCCCCAGTCGGTGCGCACCCACCGCATTCCTAATGGATGTGTATGCCCATCCCCTCCCCACACCCGCCCGACACCCACCCGATGAAGGTGATTCCTCTGTGTCCACTTAGGTGTCCATCAGTTCGTACCCATTTGCTGGTGAGCGTGAGCACGTGGTGCTCGTGTGTCCATTCTTGGGATACTTGGCTTACTGGAACGGGTTCCAGCTCTGGCCAGGAGAACCACGAGAGGTGCCCCCTCACCGCTGCTCCTCATAGCCGAATAGCACTCCGTGGTGTCCACGCGCCACATTTCATTTACGCACTCGTGGGTCGATGGGCACTCGGGTCGCTTCCAGGTCTTTGCGATTGTGACTTGTGCCCTGACTCTAACCCTAACCCTTACCCAGCCCGTCTCCTCCACGGCCCCTGCCTGACTGACTCCTTCCCGCCCGGCCTGTCACCTGTCACCGTCCTCTGCCCCTGCCTGACACGCTCCTCCCCGCCCGGGCTGTCACCGTCCTCGGCCCCTGCCTGACGGGGCTCCTCCGTCGCCTGGGCCTTCCAAGGGCTTGGTGTGGACGCTGGTTCCAGGACGCCCTCCCAGGAAGCCGGTAGCAGGGCGGCTGCGGCGTCTCCCGCAACCCAACCGTCCGACGGCCGGCCGGCCAGCCGGCCGCCCGTCCCTAAGTGGCCTGCGGGGGACGTGCTCCCGCTGTGCCGTGGGGGCCCAGCCTGGTGTCTTCTCTGAGGCCCCGCGGCTGCCGCTCCCCGCAAGGGGAGAGCCGCGGAGGTGGGGACCGCCTCCTCATGGGGACGTACACCCAGCTCTCCACGTCGGATTCCGGGGCTCTCTGTCCTGCCAGAAGGCCCAGCTGGCCTGCGGGTCCTTAGAGTGGCAAAAACATCCGAAAACTGAGATTGAGGGTCTGGTGGGTGTCTGCACTTTTGTGCTGGGCACCCCAGGGAGGCCCGGGGGCTGGCTGGACAACGCGGTCTGCTGGGCTGGGGGGGGGGTTTGGAGGAGCAACTGATGCCCTTTGCACTTTGGGTAGCAAGTGTCTGAGGTGTCTCTGGGCCCTGCGCCATGTGGGGGCGGGGGCGGGGGCGGGGTGGGAGGAGGAGGAGGAGGAGGAGGACGAGGAGGAGGAGGCGGGAAGGGCTGTGGCCTGCAGTCGTGTTCCCCGGGGTGGCACGGCATGTGGCTTCTTCCACAGGCTGCTTGGCCTGGGCTCCCTGCACCTGGGCCTTTGGAGGACTGGCCCTGTGCTTGCCAACACTTCCTGCAGGGACCCAGAGCTGGGAGGTTGCATCTCTCAGCCCTGGGTCGGGCAGAGCCCCAGCGGGCCATGCCCACAAGCTCTCTCAGCACGGGTCCCCCAGAAGGCTCCTTTGGGACCAGGATTCTCTTGCGGGTGACTCTTTAAGGTCTGGCCCCTGGATGGAGGGGCACCAGGAGTAGAGGAGCAGGAAGGGGAAGGGGGTGGCCATGCGAGGGGACACTTTCAGGCCAAGTCCCAGCTTCAGCCTGATCCTCCTAGGAACCCCGGGGTGTACATCACACCTCCTGGTTGCCCCGCTCTGAGACAAGGAGCCGGGCTTCGCATTCCCACAGCAGCCAGTCGTGGGCTGAGGACACCTGGGGCGTTGGGAACTCCCTGGCTTCTCCTTGGATTAACATCTGGAGCTGCTTGGGAATCGTGCCGCCACACACACCCGAGTGCAGGTGTCTTCTGCACAGACTGCGGGCCTCGCTCTTCTGAATGCCGCTAGCTCGCCACCCACCCACGGGTGACCCTGGTCAGGGTACTTTCTCTCAGGGGCAGACTCTGATCAGGGCGGGCTACCAGTGTCTCTGTTTGCTCCTTTCTTTCTTCCATTTCGGGAAAGGCTTCCTTACTGGGTGTGGAAATCTCCAATGCCTTTCCTCGCCTATTCTGTCAGCTTTCAAATTCTCTTTCAGTTGCCACCCTCACAGATGGATTAGGAAACTCTTTCCGGTGCACTCATTAGTGAAATGACCTCAATGACGCTGGAATCCAATATCTAGTCGCCGATTTTTAGCGAGTCCACACGCCAGGGTGGTTGGGGTCCAATGCAGCCCCTGCCAGGCCCAGGCCCCTTGGACTGGGCCACAGGAGGACACAGAGGAGCGTCCCGGCCCCCACGGTAGCGTTGCCGGCAGTTCTCCAAGGGCTTGGGGGTTTTCCAGAGGGAGGAGATGGAGGGGACTGATTTCTTCAGCGCCCCACAAACCACGCCACCCCACCCCACCCATGGGACACATCCCGAGAGAGAGAGAGAGAGAGAGAGAGAGAGAGAGAGAGAGAGAGAGAGAGAGAGAGAGAGAGAGAGACGCCCCATACACTCGCTCCCCTCCCCCGTGCGCTGTGCCCCAGCCCTGGCCCGGGGGAATAGGCGGCCGCCTGGCCACAGGGCGCGGGGCGCAGCTGAAAGGGGTTGTGGGGGAGGGCGGCCCCTGGCTGGGGTCAAAGGGCGAGCGCCCCGCCCGCCCATGCGCAGTCAGCGCGCTGGGGGTGGGGGCGGGGAGGTGAAGGAGGCCAGGCGAGGAGAGGAGGGGGGCTGGAAGGTCTCCACCTTGGCGGGTCCAGCCGTGGAGGCGCATCTTGTGTGAGTGTGAGTGAGTGAGTGAGTGTGAGTGTGAGTGTGTGTGTATAGAGAGACAGCCCCCAACCCCGGCCCGCCGCTCCCTGCCCGCCCCGCCTGTCACCCCCGCCCGCCGGACCCGGCCGGCGAACTCAACAGGCCCGGCCCGGCGCGGGTCAGCGCCGGCGCGGGGCCTGGGGCGGGAGGAGGCGGCGGGGAAGCGCAGAGAGGCTCGGCTTCTTGAGCGGGGCAGGGGCGCCCTCCGGCGTCCACGGCCACACCACCCTGAACGCGCCCGATCTCCTCTGGTCTCGGAAGCTAAGCAGGGTCGGGCCTGGTTAGAACTTGGATGGGAGACCGCCCGGGAATACCGGGTGCCTTAGGCTTCTTCTTCTTCTTTTTTTTTTTTTTTTGCCTCTGGTTCTGTCGCGTTTCTGGGAGTGCGGGGGCGGCCCGGGGTGGGGGTGACCCCCACCCTCAGCGCCCGCCGCGGTGCCTGGCGCCCCAGCCCGCACCGTGGGGCCTCCTCTTGTCCCGAGCCGCGACACCGCCGCCACGCGGCAGCATGCGTGGCTTCTGGACTGTCAGGTCTCAGACCAAAGGTCTGCTCTGTGGGAACCGACACGCTGGAGGAAACCTTGAGAGTCTGAGAGGGGAGGGAGTTCCCGAAGAAGGCCAGGATGTCATTTTGAGGGAGTATGTGACCAGAACTCCTCCCGTTGCTTTTGGGGTTCTATGGGCTACACGTAGGAATCTCTGGTGGTGGCACCTGATGTTGGGGGATCCGGAGTCACACCCAGACCTGCTCCACAGGCCTCCTTTTACTTTTCTCTTCGGATTCGTTATTTTATTTATTTATTTATTTATTTATTTATTTATTTATTTATTTATTTATTTATTTATTTATTTTTTTGAGACAGAGTCTCGGTTTGTTGCCCAGGCTAGAGTGAGTGCCGTGGCGTCAGCCTAGCTCACAGCAACTTCAAACTCCTGGGCTGGAGTGATCCTTCTGCCTCAGCCTCCCGGGTAGCTGGGACTACAGGCATGTGCCACCATGCCCAGCTAATTTTTTATATATATATATATATCAGTTGGCCAATTAATTTCTTTCTATTGATAGTAGAGACGGGGTCTCGCTCTTGCTCAGGCTGGTTTTGAACTCCTGACCTTGAGCAATCCACCCGCCTCGGCCTCCCAAGAGCTAGGATTACAGGCGTGAGCCACAGCGCCCGGCCGGATTCATTATTTTTAAAAAGTGTCTCTTATCTCTATTATTGCATTTTCTTTTCTCTCTCTTTTCAAGCAGATGATGGGAGTCCAAGTATTAAGGTGACATGTGTTGCCCGTGCCCCCCTCTCCCACCCCCGTGTTCTTATTCATTTACCTCTCATGTTGTTCCAGCGTATTGTGGGGGTACCAATGTTAAGGTCGGGTGCGTTGCCCTCTCCCAGCCTCCCCCCTCGGGTCAGAGCTTCAAGTGCGCCCATCCCCCAGTCGGTGCGCACCCACCGCATTCCTAATGGATGTGTATGCCCATCCCCTCCCCACACCCGCCCGACACCCACCCGATGAAGGTGATTCCTCTGTGTCCACTTAGGTGTCCATCAGTTCGTACCCATTTGCTGGTGAGCGTGAGCACGTGGTGCTTGTGTGTCCATTCTTGGGATACTTGGCTTACTGGAACGGGTTCCAGCTCTGGCCAGGAGAACCACGAGAGGTGCCCCCTCACCGCTGCTCCTCATAGCCGAATAGCACTCCGTGGTGTCCACGCGCCACATTTCATTTACGCACTCGTGGGTCGATGGGCACTCGGGTCGCTTCCAGGTCTTTGCGATTGTGACTTGTGCCCTGACTCTAACCCTAACCCTTACCCAGCCCGTCTCCTCCACGGCCCCTGCCTGACTGACTCCTTCCCGCCCGGCCTGTCACCTGTCACCGTCCTCTGCCCCTGCCTGACACGCTCCTCCCCGCCCGGGCTGTCACCGTCCTCGGCCCCTGCCTGACGGGGCTCCTCCGTCGCCTGGGCCTTCCAAGGGCTTGGTGTGGACGCTGGTTCCAGGACGCCCTCCCAGGAAGCCGGTAGCAGGGCGGCTGCGGCGTCTCCCGCAACCCAACCGTCCGACGGCCGGCCGGCCGGCCGCCCGTCCCTAAGTGGCCTGCGGGGGACGTGCTCCCGCTGTGCCGTGGGGGCCCAGCCTGGTGTCTTCTCTGAGGCCCCGCGGCTGCCGCTCCCCGCAAGGGGAGAGCCGCGGAGGTGGGGACCGCCTCCTCATGGGGACGTACACCCAGCTCTCCACGTCGGATTCCGGGGCTCTCTGTCCTGCCAGAAGGCCCAGCTGGCCTGCGGGTCCTTAGAGTGGCAAAAACATCCGAAAACTGAGATTGAGGGTCTGGTGGGTGTCTGCACTTTTGTGCTGGGCACCCCAGGGAGGCCCGGGGGCTGGCTGGACAACGCGGTCTGCTGGGCTGGGGGGGGGGTTTGGAGGAGCAACTGATGCCCTTTGCACTTTGGGTAGCAAGTGTCTGAGGTGTCTCTGGGCCCTGCGCCATGTGGGGGCGGGGGCGGGGGCGGGGTGGGAGGAGGAGGAGGAGGAGGAGGACGAGGAGGAGGAGGCGGGAAGGGCTGTGGCCTGCAGTCGTGTTCCCCGGGGTGGCACGGCATGTGGCTTCTTCCACAGGCTGCTTGGCCTGGGCTCCCTGCACCTGGGCCTTTGGAGGACTGGCCCTGTGCTTGCCAACACTTCCTGCAGGGACCCAGAGCTGGGAGGTTGCATCTCTCAGCCCTGGGTCGGGCAGAGCCCCAGCGGGCCATGCCCACAAGCTCTCTCAGCACGGGTCCCCCAGAAGGCTCCTTTGGGACCAGGATTCTCTTGCGGGTGACTCTTTAAGGTCTGGCCCCTGGATGGAGGGGCACCAGGAGTAGAGGAGCAGGAAGGGGAAGGGGGTGGCCATGCGAGGGGACACTTTCAGGCCAAGTCCCAGCTTCAGCCTGATCCTCCTAGGAACCCCGGGGTGTACATCACACCTCCTGGTTGCCCCGCTCTGAGACAAGGAGCCGGGCTTCGCATTCCCACAGCAGCCAGTCGTGGGCTGAGGACACCTGGGGCGTTGGGAACTCCCTGGCTTCTCCTTGGATTAACATCTGGAGCTGCTTGGGAATCGTGCCGCCACACACACCCGAGTGCAGGTGTCTTCTGCACAGACTGCGGGCCTCGCTCTTCTGAATGCCGCTAGCTCGCCACCCACCCACGGGTGACCCTGGTCAGGGTACTTTCTCTCAGGGGCAGACTCTGATCCGGGCGGGCTACCGGTGTCTCTGTTTGCTCCTTTCTTTCTTCCATTTCGGGAAAGGCTTCCTTACTGGGTGTGGAAATCTCCAATGCCTTTCCTCGCCTATTCTGTCAGCTTTCAAATTCTCTTTCAGTTGCCACCCTCACAGATGGATTAGGAAACTCTTTCCGGTGCACTCATTAGTGAAATGACCTCAATGACGCTGGAATCCAATATCTAGTCGCCGATTTTTAGCGAGTCCACACGCCAGGGTGGTTGGGGTCCAATGCAGCCCCTGCCAGGCCCAGGCCCCTTGGACTGGGCCACAGGAGGACACAGAGGAGCGTCCCGGCCCCCACGGTAGCGTTGCCGGCAGTTCTCCAAGGGCTTGGGGGTTTTCCAGAGGGAGGAGATGGAGGGGACTGATTTCTTCAGCGCCCCACAAACCACGCCACCCCACCCCACCCATGGGAC
Source organism: Microcebus murinus (assembly GCF_040939455.1). Classification (NCBI taxonomy): domain Eukaryota; kingdom Metazoa; phylum Chordata; class Mammalia; order Primates; family Cheirogaleidae; genus Microcebus; species Microcebus murinus. The sequence continues at coordinate 2,154,169 of NC_134126.1, forward strand.
ACATCCCGAGAGAGAGAGAGAGAGAGAGAGAGAGAGAGAGAGAGAGAGAGAGAGAGAGAGAGAGAGAGAGAGAGAGAGACGCCCCATACACTCGCTCCCCTCCCCCGTGCGCTGTGCCCCAGCCCTGGCCCGGGGGAATAGGCGGCCGCCCGGCCACAGGGCGCGGGGCGCAGCTGAAAGGGGTTGTGGGGAGGGCGGCCCCTGGCTGGGGTCAAAGGGCGAGCGCCCCGCCCGCCCGCCCGTGCGCAGTCAGCGCGCTGGGGGTGGGGGCGGGGAGGTGAAGGAGGCCAGGCGAGGAGAGGAGGGGGGCTGGAAGGTCTCCACCTTGGCGGGTCCAGCCGTGGAGGCGCATCTTGTGTGAGTGTGAGTGAGTGAGTGAGTGTGAGTGTGAGTGTGTGTGTATAGAGAGACAGCCCCCAACCCCGGCCCGCCGCTCCCTGCCCGCCCCGCCTGTCACCCCCGCCCGCCGGACCCGGCCGGCGAACTCAACAGGCCCGGCCCGGCGCGGGTCAGCGCCGGCGCGGGGCCTGGGGCGGGAGGAGGCGGCGGGGAAGCGCAGAGAGGCTCGGCTTCTTGAGCGGGGCAGGGGCGCCCTCCGGCGTCCACGGCCACACCACCCTGAACGCGCCCGATCTCCTCTGGTCTCGGAAGCTAAGCAGGGTCGGGCCTGGTTAGAACTTGGATGGGAGACCGCCCGGGAATACCGGGTGCCTTAGGCTTCTTCTTCTTCTTTTTTTTTTTTTTTTGCCTCTGGTTCTGTCGCGTTTCTGGGAGTGCGGGGGCGGCCCGGGGTGGGGGTGACCCCCACCCTCAGCGCCCGCCGCGGTGCCTGGCGCCCCAGCCCGCACCGTGGGGCCTCCTCTTGTCCCGAGCCGCGACACCGCCGCCACGCGGCAGCATGCGTGGCTTCTGGACTGTCAGGTCTCAGACCAAAGGTCTGCTCTGTGGGAACCGACACGCTGGAGGAAACCTTGAGAGTCTGAGAGGGGAGGGAGTTCCCGAAGAAGGCCAGGATGTCATTTTGAGGGAGTATGTGACCAGAACTCCTCCCGTTGCTTTTGGGGTTCTATGGGCTACACGTAGGAATCTCTGGTGGTGGCACCTGATGTTGGGGGATCCGGAGTCACACCCAGACCTGCTCCACAGGCCTCCTTTTACTTTTCTCTTCGGATTCGTTATTTTTTTATTTATTTATTTATTTATTTATTTATTTATTTATTTATTTATTTTTTTTTTTTTTTTTGAGACAGAGTCTCGGTTTGTTGCCCAGGCTAGAGTGAGTGCCGTGGCGTCAGCCTAGCTCACAGCAACTTCAAACTCCTGGGCTGGAGTGATCCTTCTGCCTCAGCCTCCCGGGTAGCTGGGACTACAGGCATGTGCCACCATGCCCAGCTAATTTTTTATATATATATATATATCAGTTGGCCAATTAATTTCTTTCTATTGATAGTAGAGACGGGGTCTCGCTCTTGCTCAGGCTGGTTTTGAACTCCTGACCTTGAGCAATCCACCCGCCTCGGCCTCCCAAGAGCTAGGATTACAGGCGTGAGCCACAGCGCCCGGCCGGATTCATTATTTTTAAAAAGTGTCTCTTATCTCTATTATTGCATTTTCTTTTCTCTCTCTTTTCAAGCAGATGATGGGAGTCCAAGTATTAAGGTGACATGTGTTGCCCGTGCCCCCCTCTCCCACCCCCGTGTTCTTATTCATTTACCTCTCATGTTGTTCCAGCGTATTGTGGGGGTACCAATGTTAAGGTCGGGTGCGTTGCCCTCTCCCAGCCTCCCCCCTCGGGTCAGAGCTTCAAGTGCGCCCATCCCCCAGTCGGTGCGCACCCACCGCATTCCTAATGGATGTGTATGCCCATCCCCTCCCCACACCCGCCCGACACCCACCCGATGAAGGTGATTCCTCTGTGTCCACTTAGGTGTCCATCAGTTCGTACCCATTTGCTGGTGAGCGTGAGCACGTGGTGCTCGTGTGTCCATTCTTGGGATACTTGGCTTACTGGAACGGGTTCCAGCTCTGGCCAGGAGAACCACGAGAGGTGCCCCCTCACCGCTGCTCCTCATAGCCGAATAGCACTCCGTGGTGTCCACGCGCCACATTTCATTTACGCACTCGTGGGTCGATGGGCACTCGGGTCGCTTCCAGGTCTTTGCGATTGTGACTTGTGCCCTGACTCTAACCCTAACCCTTACCCAGCCCGTCTCCTCCACGGCCCCTGCCTGACTGACTCCTTCCCGCCCGGCCTGTCACCTGTCACCGTCCTCTGCCCCTGCCTGACACGCTCCTCCCCGCCCGGGCTGTCACCGTCCTCGGCCCCTGCCTGACGGGGCTCCTCCGTCGCCTGGGCCTTCCAAGGGCTTGGTGTGGACGCTGGTTCCAGGACGCCCTCCCAGGAAGCCGGTAGCAGGGCGGCTGCGGCGTCTCCCGCAACCCAACCGTCCGACGGCCGGCCGGCCGGCCGCCCGTCCCTAAGTGGCCTGCGGGGGACGTGCTCCCGCTGTGCCGTGGGGGCCCAGCCTGGTGTCTTCTCTGAGGCCCCGCGGCTGCCGCTCCCCGCAAGGGGAGAGCCGCGGAGGTGGGGACCGCCTCCTCATGGGGACGTACACCCAGCTCTCCACGTCGGATTCCGGGGCTCTCTGTCCTGCCAGAAGGCCCAGCTGGCCTGCGGGTCCTTAGAGTGGCAAAAACATCCGAAAACTGAGATTGAGGGTCTGGTGGGTGTCTGCACTTTTGTGCTGGGCACCCCAGGGAGGCCCGGGGGCTGGCTGGACAACGCGGTCTGCTGGGCTGGGGGGGGGGGTTTGGAGGAGCAACTGATGCCCTTTGCACTTTGGGTAGCAAGTGTCTGAGGTGTCTCTGGGCCCTGCGCCATGTGGGGGCGGGGGCGGGGGCGGGGTGGGAGGAGGAGGAGGAGGAGGAGGACGAGGAGGAGGAGGCGGGAAGGGCTGTGGCCTGCAGTCGTGTTCCCCGGGGTGGCACGGCATGTGGCTTCTTCCACAGGCTGCTTGGCCTGGGCTCCCTGCACCTGGGCCTTTGGAGGACTGGCCCTGTGCTTGCCAACACTTCCTGCAGGGACCCAGAGCTGGGAGGTTGCATCTCTCAGCCCTGGGTCGGGCAGAGCCCCAGCGGGCCATGCCCACAAGCTCTCTCAGCACGGGTCCCCCAGAAGGCTCCTTTGGGACCAGGATTCTCTTGCGGGTGACTCTTTAAGGTCTGGCCCCTGGATGGAGGGGCACCAGGAGTAGAGGAGCAGGAAGGGGAAGGGGGTGGCCATGCGAGGGGACACTTTCAGGCCAAGTCCCAGCTTCAGCCTGATCCTCCTAGGAACCCCGGGGTGTACATCACACCTCCTGGTTGCCCCGCTCTGAGACAAGGAGCCGGGCTTCGCATTCCCACAGCAGCCAGTCGTGGGCTGAGGACACCTGGGGCGTTGGGAACTCCCTGGCTTCTCCTTGGATTAACATCTGGAGCTGCTTGGGAATCGTGCCGCCACACACACCCGAGTGCAGGTGTCTTCTGCACAGACTGCGGGCCTCGCTCTTCTGAATGCCGCTAGCTCGCCACCCACCCACGGGTGACCCTGGTCAGGGTACTTTCTCTCAGGGGCAGACTCTGATCCGGGCGGGCTACCGGTGTCTCTGTTTGCTCCTTTCTTTCTTCCATTTCGGGAAAGGCTTCCTTACTGGGTGTGGAAATCTCCAATGCCTTTCCTCGCCTATTCTGTCAGCTTTCAAATTCTCTTTCAGTTGCCACCCTCACAGATGGATTAGGAAACTCTTTCCGGTGCACTCATTAGTGAAATGACCTCAATGACGCTGGAATCCAATATCTAGTCGCCGATTTTTAGCGAGTCCACACGCCAGGGTGGTTGGGGTCCAATGCAGCCCCTGCCAGGCCCAGGCCCCTTGGACTGGGCCACAGGAGGACACAGAGGAGCGTCCCGGCCCCCACGGTAGCGTTGCCGGCAGTTCTCCAAGGGCTTGGGGGTTTTCCAGAGGGAGGAGATGGAGGGGACTGATTTCTTCAGCGCCCCACAAACCACGCCACCCCACCCCACCCATGGGACACATCCCGAGAGAGAGAGAGAGAGAGAGAGAGAGAGAGAGAGAGAGAGAGAGAGACGCCCCATACACTCGCTCCCCTCCCCCGTGCGCTGTGCCCCAGCCCTGGCCCGGGGGAATAGGCGGCCGCCCGGCCACAGGGCGCGGGGCGCAGCTGAAAGGGGTTGTGGGGAGGGCGGCCCCTGGCTGGGGTCAAAGGGCGAGCGCCCCGCCCGCCCGCCCGTGCGCAGTCAGCGCGCTGGGGGTGGGGGCGGGGAGGTGAAGGAGGCCAGGCGAGGAGAGGAGGGGGGCTGGAAGGTCTCCACCTTGGCGGGTCCAGCCGTGGAGGCGCATCTTGTGTGAGTGTGAGTGAGTGAGTGAGTGTGAGTGTGAGTGTGTGTGTATAGAGAGACAGCCCCCAACCCCGGCCCGCCGCTCCCTGCCCGCCCCGCCTGTCACCCCCGCCCGCCGGACCCGGCCGGCGAACTCAACAGGCCCGGCCCGGCGCGGGTCAGCGCCGGCGCGGGGCCTGGGGCGGGAGGAGGCGGCGGGGAAGCGCAGAGAGGCTCGGCTTCTTGAGCGGGGCAGGGGCGCCCTCCGGCGTCCACGGCCACACCACCCTGAACGCGCCCGATCTCCTCTGGTCTCGGAAGCTAAGCAGGGTCGGGCCTGGTTAGAACTTGGATGGGAGACCGCCCGGGAATACCGGGTGCCTTAGGCTTCTTCTTCTTCTTTTTTTTTTTTTTTTGCCTCTGGTTCTGTCGCGTTTCTGGGAGTGCGGGGGCGGCCCGGGGTGGGGGTGACCCCCACCCTCAGCGCCCGCCGCGGTGCCTGGCGCCCCAGCCCGCACCGTGGGGCCTCCTCTTGTCCCGAGCCGCGACACCGCCGCCACGCGGCAGCATGCGTGGCTTCTGGACTGTCAGGTCTCAGACCAAAGGTCTGCTCTGTGGGAACCGACACGCTGGAGGAAACCTTGAGAGTCTGAGAGGGGAGGGAGTTCCCGAAGAAGGCCAGGATGTCATTTTGAGGGAGTATGTGACCAGAACTCCTCCCGTTGCTTTTGGGGTTCTATGGGCTACACGTAGGAATCTCTGGTGGTGGCACCTGATGTTGGGGGATCCGGAGTCACACCCAGACCTGCTCCACAGGCCTCCTTTTACTTTTCTCTTCGGATTCGTTATTTTTTTATTTATTTATTTATTTATTTATTTATTTATTTATTTATTTTTTTTTTTTTTTTTGAGACAGAGTCTCGGTTTGTTGCCCAGGCTAGAGTGAGTGCCGTGGCGTCAGCCTAGCTCACAGCAACTTCAAACTCCTGGGCTGGAGTGATCCTTCTGCCTCAGCCTCCCGGGTAGCTGGGACTACAGGCATGTGCCACCATGCCCAGCTAATTTTTTATATATATATATATATCAGTTGGCCAATTAATTTCTTTCTATTGATAGTAGAGACGGGGTCTCGCTCTTGCTCAGGCTGGTTTTGAACTCCTGACCTTGAGCAATCCACCCGCCTCGGCCTCCCAAGAGCTAGGATTACAGGCGTGAGCCACAGCGCCCGGCCGGATTCATTATTTTTAAAAAGTGTCTCTTATCTCTATTATTGCATTTTCTTTTCTCTCTCTTTTCAAGCAGATGATGGGAGTCCAAGTATTAAGGTGACATGTGTTGCCCGTGCCCCCCTCTCCCACCCCCGTGTTCTTATTCATTTACCTCTCATGTTGTTCCAGCGTATTGTGGGGGTACCAATGTTAAGGTCGGGTGCGTTGCCCTCTCCCAGCCTCCCCCCTCGGGTCAGAGCTTCAAGTGCGCCCATCCCCCAGTCGGTGCGCACCCACCGCATTCCTAATGGATGTGTATGCCCATCCCCTCCCCACACCCGCCCGACACCCACCCGATGAAGGTGATTCCTCTGTGTCCACTTAGGTGTCCATCAGTTCGTACCCATTTGCTGGTGAGCGTGAGCACGTGGTGCTCGTGTGTCCATTCTTGGGATACTTGGCTTACTGGAACGGGTTCCAGCTCTGGCCAGGAGAACCACGAGAGGTGCCCCCTCACCGCTGCTCCTCATAGCCGAATAGCACTCCGTGGTGTCCACGCGCCACATTTCATTTACGCACTCGTGGGTCGATGGGCACTCGGGTCGCTTCCAGGTCTTTGCGATTGTGACTTGTGCCCTGACTCTAACCCTAACCCTTACCCAGCCCGTCTCCTCCACGGCCCCTGCCTGACTGACTCCTTCCCGCCCGGCCTGTCACCTGTCACCGTCCTCTGCCCCTGCCTGACACGCTCCTCCCCGCCCGGGCTGTCACCGTCCTCGGCCCCTGCCTGACGGGGCTCCTCCGTCGCCTGGGCCTTCCAAGGGCTTGGTGTGGACGCTGGTTCCAGGACGCCCTCCCAGGAAGCCGGTAGCAGGGCGGCTGCGGCGTCTCCCGCAACCCAACCGTCCGACGGCCGGCCGGCCGGCCGCCCGTCCCTAAGTGGCCTGCGGGGGACGTGCTCCCGCTGTGCCGTGGGGGCCCAGCCTGGTGTCTTCTCTGAGGCCCCGCGGCTGCCGCTCCCCGCAAGGGGAGAGCCGCGGAGGTGGGGACCGCCTCCTCATGGGGACGTACACCCAGCTCTCCACGTCGGATTCCGGGGCTCTCTGTCCTGCCAGAAGGCCCAGCTGGCCTGCGGGTCCTTAGAGTGGCAAAAACATCCGAAAACTGAGATTGAGGGTCTGGTGGGTGTCTGCACTTTTGTGCTGGGCACCCCAGGGAGGCCCGGGGGCTGGCTGGACAACGCGGTCTGCTGGGCTGGGGGGGGGGGGTTTGGAGGAGCAACTGATGCCCTTTGCACTTTGGGTAGCAAGTGTCTGAGGTGTCTCTGGGCCCTGCGCCATGTGGGGGCGGGGGCGGGGGCGGGGTGGGAGGAGGAGGAGGAGGAGGAGGACGAGGAGGAGGAGGCGGGAAGGGCTGTGGCCTGCAGTCGTGTTCCCCGGGGTGGCACGGCATGTGGCTTCTTCCACAGGCTGCTTGGCCTGGGCTCCCTGCACCTGGGCCTTTGGAGGACTGGCCCTGTGCTTGCCAACACTTCCTGCAGGGACCCAGAGCTGGGAGGTTGCATCTCTCAGCCCTGGGTCGGGCAGAGCCCCAGCGGGCCATGCCCACAAGCTCTCTCAGCACGGGTCCCCCAGAAGGCTCCTTTGGGACCAGGATTCTCTTGCGGGTGACTCTTTAAGGTCTGGCCCCTGGATGGAGGGGCACCAGGAGTAGAGGAGCAGGAAGGGGAAGGGGGTGGCCATGCGAGGGGACACTTTCAGGCCAAGTCCCAGCTTCAGCCTGATCCTCCTAGGAACCCCGGGGTGTACATCACACCTCCTGGTTGCCCCGCTCTGAGACAAGGAGCCGGGCTTCGCATTCCCACAGCAGCCAGTCGTGGGCTGAGGACACCTGGGGCGTTGGGAACTCCCTGGCTTCTCCTTGGATTAACATCTGGAGCTGCTTGGGAATCGTGCCGCCACACACACCCGAGTGCAGGTGTCTTCTGCACAGACTGCGGGCCTCGCTCTTCTGAATGCCGCTAGCTCGCCACCCACCCACGGGTGACCCTGGTCAGGGTACTTTCTCTCAGGGGCAGACTCTGATCCGGGCGGGCTACCGGTGTCTCTGTTTGCTCCTTTCTTTCTTCCATTTCGGGAAAGGCTTCCTTACTGGGTGTGGAAATCTCCAATGCCTTTCCTCGCCTATTCTGTCAGCTTTCAAATTCTCTTTCAGTTGCCACCCTCACAGATGGATTAGGAAACTCTTTCCGGTGCACTCATTAGTGAAATGACCTCAATGACGCTGGAATCCAATATCTAGTCGCCGATTTTTAGCGAGTCCACACGCCAGGGTGGTTGGGGTCCAATGCAGCCCCTGCCAGGCCCAGGCCCCTTGGACTGGGCCACAGGAGGACACAGAGGAGCGTCCCGGCCCCCACGGTAGCGTTGCCGGCAGTTCTCCAAGGGCTTGGGGGTTTTCCAGAGGGAGGAGATGGAGGGGACTGATTTCTTCAGCGCCCCACAAACCACGCCACCCCACCCCACCCATGGGACACATCCCGAGAGAGAGAGAGAGAGAGAGAGAGAGAGAGAGAGAGAGAGAGAGAGAGAGAGAGAGAGAGAGAGAGAGAGACGCCCCATACACTCGCTCCCCTCCCCCGTGCGCTGTGCCCCAGCCCTGGCCCGGGGGAATAGGCGGCCGCCCGGCCACAGGGCGCGGGGCGCAGCTGAAAGGGGTTGTGGGGAGGGCGGCCCCTGGCTGGGGTCAAAGGGCGAGCGCCCCGCCCGCCCGCCCGTGCGCAGTCAGCGCGCTGGGGGTGGGGGCGGGGAGGTGAAGGAGGCCAGGCGAGGAGAGGAGGGGGGCTGGAAGGTCTCCACCTTGGCGGGTCCAGCCGTGGAGGCGCATCTTGTGTGAGTGTGAGTGAGTGAGTGAGTGTGAGTGTGAGTGTGTGTGTATAGAGAGACAGCCCCCAACCCCGGCCCGCCGCTCCCTGCCCGCCCCGCCTGTCACCCCCGCCCGCCGGACCCGGCCGGCGAACTCAACAGGCCCGGCCCGGCGCGGGTCAGCGCCGGCGCGGGGCCTGGGGCGGGAGGAGGCGGCGGGGAAGCGCAGAGAGGCTCGGCTTCTTGAGCGGGGCAGGGGCGCCCTCCGGCGTCCACGGCCACACCACCCTGAACGCGCCCGATCTCCTCTGGTCTCGGAAGCTAAGCAGGGTCGGGCCTGGTTAGAACTTGGATGGGAGACCGCCCGGGAATACCGGGTGCCTTAGGCTTCTTCTTCTTCTTTTTTTTTTTTTTTTGCCTCTGGTTCTGTCGCGTTTCTGGGAGTGCGGGGGCGGCCCGGGGTGGGGGTGACCCCCACCCTCAGCGCCCGCCGCGGTGCCTGGCGCCCCAGCCCGCACCGTGGGGCCTCCTCTTGTCCCGAGCCGCGACACCGCCGCCACGCGGCAGCATGCGTGGCTTCTGGACTGTCAGGTCTCAGACCAAAGGTCTGCTCTGTGGGAACCGACACGCTGGAGGAAACCTTGAGAGTCTGAGAGGGGAGGGAGTTCCCGAAGAAGGCCAGGATGTCATTTTGAGGGAGTATGTGACCAGAACTCCTCCCGTTGCTTTTGGGGTTCTATGGGCTACACGTAGGAATCTCTGGTGGTGGCACCTGATGTTGGGGGATCCGGAGTCACACCCAGACCTGCTCCACAGGCCTCCTTTTACTTTTCTCTTCGGATTCGTTATTTTTTTATTTATTTATTTATTTATTTATTTATTTATTTATTTATTTTTTTTTTTTGAGACAGAGTCTCGGTTTGTTGCCCAGGCTAGAGTGAGTGCCGTGGCGTCAGCCTAGCTCACAGCAACTTCAAACTCCTGGGCTGGAGTGATCCTTCTGCCTCAGCCTCCCGGGTAGCTGGGACTACAGGCATGTGCCACCATGCCCAGCTAATTTTTTATATATATATATATATCAGTTGGCCAATTAATTTCTTTCTATTGATAGTAGAGACGGGGTCTCGCTCTTGCTCAGGCTGGTTTTGAACTCCTGACCTTGAGCAATCCACCCGCCTCGGCCTCCCAAGAGCTAGGATTACAGGCGTGAGCCACAGCGCCCGGCCGGATTCATTATTTTTAAAAAGTGTCTCTTATCTCTATTATTGCATTTTCTTTTCTCTCTCTTTTCAAGCAGATGATGGGAGTCCAAGTATTAAGGTGACATGTGTTGCCCGTGCCCCCCTCTCCCACCCCCGTGTTCTTATTCATTTACCTCTCATGTTGTTCCAGCGTATTGTGGGGGTACCAATGTTAAGGTCGGGTGCGTTGCCCTCTCCCAGCCTCCCCCCTCGGGTCAGAGCTTCAAGTGCGCCCATCCCCCAGTCGGTGCGCACCCACCGCATTCCTAATGGATGTGTATGCCCATCCCCTCCCCACACCCGCCCGACACCCACCCGATGAAGGTGATTCCTCTGTGTCCACTTAGGTGTCCATCAGTTCGTACCCATTTGCTGGTGAGCGTGAGCACGTGGTGCTCGTGTGTCCATTCTTGGGATACTTGGCTTACTGGAACGGGTTCCAGCTCTGGCCAGGAGAACCACGAGAGGTGCCCCCTCACCGCTGCTCCTCATAGCCGAATAGCACTCCGTGGTGTCCACGCGCCACATTTCATTTACGCACTCGTGGGTCGATGGGCACTCGGGTCGCTTCCAGGTCTTTGCGATTGTGACTTGTGCCCTGACTCTAACCCTAACCCTTACCCAGCCCGTCTCCTCCACGGCCCCTGCCTGACTGACTCCTTCCCGCCCGGCCTGTCACCTGTCACCGTCCTCTGCCCCTGCCTGACACGCTCCTCCCCGCCCGGGCTGTCACCGTCCTCGGCCCCTGCCTGACGGGGCTCCTCCGTCGCCTGGGCCTTCCAAGGGCTTGGTGTGGACGCTGGTTCCAGGACGCCCTCCCAGGAAGCCGGTAGCAGGGCGGCTGCGGCGTCTCCCGCAACCCAACCGTCCGACGGCCGGCCGGCCGGCCGCCCGTCCCTAAGTGGCCTGCGGGGGACGTGCTCCCGCTGTGCCGTGGGGGCCCAGCCTGGTGTCTTCTCTGAGGCCCCGCGGCTGCCGCTCCCCGCAAGGGGAGAGCCGCGGAGGTGGGGACCGCCTCCTCATGGGGACGTACACCCAGCTCTCCACGTCGGATTCCGGGGCTCTCTGTCCTGCCAGAAGGCCCAGCTGGCCTGCGGGTCCTTAGAGTGGCAAAAACATCCGAAAACTGAGATTGAGGGTCTGGTGGGTGTCTGCACTTTTGTGCTGGGCACCCCAGGGAGGCCCGGGGGCTGGCTGGACAACGCGGTCTGCTGGGCTGGGGGGGGGGGTTTGGAGGAGCAACTGATGCCCTTTGCACTTTGGGTAGCAAGTGTCTGAGGTGTCTCTGGGCCCTGCGCCATGTGGGGGCGGGGGCGGGGGCGGGGTGGGAGGAGGAGGAGGAGGAGGAGGACGAGGAGGAGGAGGCGGGAAGGGCTGTGGCCTGCAGTCGTGTTCCCCGGGGTGGCACGGCATGTGGCTTCTTCCACAGGCTGCTTGGCCTGGGCTCCCTGCACCTGGGCCTTTGGAGGACTGGCCCTGTGCTTGCCAACACTTCCTGCAGGGACCCAGAGCTGGGAGGTTGCATCTCTCAGCCCTGGGTCGGGCAGAGCCCCAGCGGGCCATGCCCACAAGCTCTCTCAGCACGGGTCCCCCAGAAGGCTCCTTTGGGACCAGGATTCTCTTGCGGGTGACTCTTTAAGGTCTGGCCCCTGGATGGAGGGGCACCAGGAGTAGAGGAGCAGGAAGGGGAAGGGGGTGGCCATGCGAGGGGACACTTTCAGGCCAAGTCCCAGCTTCAGCCTGATCCTCCTAGGAACCCCGGGGTGTACATCACACCTCCTGGTTGCCCCGCTCTGAGACAAGGAGCCGGGCTTCGCATTCCCACAGCAGCCAGTCGTGGGCTGAGGACACCTGGGGCGTTGGGAACTCCCTGGCTTCTCCTTGGATTAACATCTGGAGCTGCTTGGGAATCGTGCCGCCACACACACCCGAGTGCAGGTGTCTTCTGCACAGACTGCGGGCCTCGCTCTTCTGAATGCCGCTAGCTCGCCACCCACCCACGGGTGACCCTGGTCAGGGTACTTTCTCTCAGGGGCAGACTCTGATCCGGGCGGGCTACCGGTGTCTCTGTTTGCTCCTTTCTTTCTTCCATTTCGGGAAAGGCTTCCTTACTGGGTGTGGAAATCTCCAATGCCTTTCCTCGCCTATTCTGTCAGCTTTCAAATTCTCTTTCAGTTGCCACCCTCACAGATGGATTAGGAAACTCTTTCCGGTGCACTCATTAGTGAAATGACCTCAATGACGCTGGAATCCAATATCTAGTCGCCGATTTTTAGCGAGTCCACACGCCAGGGTGGTTGGGGTCCAATGCAGCCCCTGCCAGGCCCAGGCCCCTTGGACTGGGCCACAGGAGGACACAGAGGAGCGTCCCGGCCCCCACGGTAGCGTTGCCGGCAGTTCTCCAAGGGCTTGGGGGTTTTCCAGAGGGAGGAGATGGAGGGGACTGATTTCTTCAGCGCCCCACAAACCACGCCACCCCACCCCACCCATGGGACACATCCCGAGAGAGAGAGAGAGAGAGAGAGAGAGAGAGAGAGAGAGAGAGAGAGAGAGAGAGAGAGAGAGACGCCCCATACACTCGCTCCCCTCCCCCGTGCGCTGTGCCCCAGCCCTGGCCCGGGGGAATAGGCGGCCGCCCGGCCACAGGGCGCGGGGCGCAGCTGAAAGGGGTTGTGGGGAGGGCGGCCCCTGGCTGGGGTCAAAGGGCGAGCGCCCCGCCCGCCCGCCCGTGCGCAGTCAGCGCGCTGGGGGTGGGGGCGGGGAGGTGAAGGAGGCCAGGCGAGGAGAGGAGGGGGGCTGGAAGGTCTCCACCTTGGCGGGTCCAGCCGTGGAGGCGCATCTTGTGTGAGTGTGAGTGAGTGAGTGAGTGTGAGTGTGAGTGTGTGTGTATAGAGAGACAGCCCCCAACCCCGGCCCGCCGCTCCCTGCCCGCCCCGCCTGTCACCCCCGCCCGCCGGACCCGGCCGGCGAACTCAACAGGCCCGGCCCGGCGCGGGTCAGCGCCGGCGCGGGGCCTGGGGCGGGAGGAGGCGGCGGGGAAGCGCAGAGAGGCTCGGCTTCTTGAGCGGGGCAGGGGCGCCCTCCGGCGTCCACGGCCACACCACCCTGAACGCGCCCGATCTCCTCTGGTCTCGGAAGCTAAGCAGGGTCGGGCCTGGTTAGAACTTGGATGGGAGACCGCCCGGGAATACCGGGTGCCTTAGGCTTCTTCTTCTTCTTTTTTTTTTTTTTTTTGCCTCTGGTTCTGTCGCGTTTCTGGGAGTGCGGGGGCGGCCCGGGGTGGGGGTGACCCCCACCCTCAGCGCCCGCCGCGGTGCCTGGCGCCCCAGCCCGCACCGTGGGGCCTCCTCTTGTCCCGAGCCGCGACACCGCCGCCACGCGGCAGCATGCGTGGCTTCTGGACTGTCAGGTCTCAGACCAAAGGTCTGCTCTGTGGGAACCGACACGCTGGAGGAAACCTTGAGAGTCTGAGAGGGGAGGGAGTTCCCGAAGAAGGCCAGGATGTCATTTTGAGGGAGTATGTGACCAGAACTCCTCCCGTTGCTTTTGGGGTTCTATGGGCTACACGTAGGAATCTCTGGTGGTGGCACCTGATGTTGGGGGATCCGGAGTCACACCCAGACCTGCTCCACAGGCCTCCTTTTACTTTTCTCTTCGGATTCGTTATTTTATTTATTTATTTATTTATTTATTTATTTATTTATTTATTTTTTTGAGACAGAGTCTCGGTTTGTTGCCCAGGCTAGAGTGAGTGCCGTGGCGTCAGCCTAGCTCACAGCAACTTCAAACTCCTGGGCTGGAGTGATCCTTCTGCCTCAGCCTCCCGGGTAGCTGGGACTACAGGCATGTGCCACCATGCCCAGCTAATTTTTTATATATATATATATATCAGTTGGCCAATTAATTTCTTTCTATTGATAGTAGAGACGGGGTCTCGCTCTTGCTCAGGCTGGTTTTGAACTCCTGACCTTGAGCAATCCACCCGCCTCGGCCTCCCAAGAGCTAGGATTACAGGCGTGAGCCACAGCGCCCGGCCGGATTCATTATTTTTAAAAAGTGTCTCTTATCTCTATTATTGCATTTTCTTTTCTCTCTCTTTTCAAGCAGATGATGGGAGTCCAAGTATTAAGGTGACATGTGTTGCCCGTGCCCCCCTCTCCCACCCCCGTGTTCTTATTCATTTACCTCTCATGTTGTTCCAGCGTATTGTGGGGGTACCAATGTTAAGGTCGGGTGCGTTGCCCTCTCCCAGCCTCCCCCCTCGGGTCAGAGCTTCAAGTGCGCCCATCCCCCAGTCGGTGCGCACCCACCGCATTCCTAATGGATGTGTATGCCCATCCCCTCCCCACACCCGCCCGACACCCACCCGATGAAGGTGATTCCTCTGTGTCCACTTAGGTGTCCATCAGTTCGTACCCATTTGCTGGTGAGCGTGAGCACGTGGTGCTTGTGTGTCCATTCTTGGGATACTTGGCTTACTGGAACGGGTTCCAGCTCTGGCCAGGAGAACCACGAGAGGTGCCCCCTCACCGCTGCTCCTCATAGCCGAATAGCACTCCGTGGTGTCCACGCGCCACATTTCATTTACGCACTCGTGGGTCGATGGGCACTCGGGTCGCTTCCAGGTCTTTGCGATTGTGACTTGTGCCCTGACTCTAACCCTAACCCTTACCCAGCCCGTCTCCTCCACGGCCCCTGCCTGACTGACTCCTTCCCGCCCGGCCTGTCACCTGTCACCGTCCTCTGCCCCTGCCTGACACGCTCCTCCCCGCCCGGGCTGTCACCGTCCTCGGCCCCTGCCTGACGGGGCTCCTCCGTCGCCTGGGCCTTCCAAGGGCTTGGTGTGGACGCTGGTTCCAGGACGCCCTCCCAGGAAGCCGGTAGCAGGGCGGCTGCGGCGTCTCCCGCAACCCAACCGTCCGACGGCCGGCCGGCCGGCCGCCCGTCCCTAAGTGGCCTGCGGGGGACGTGCTCCCGCTGTGCCGTGGGGGCCCAGCCTGGTGTCTTCTCTGAGGCCCCGCGGCTGCCGCTCCCCGCAAGGGGAGAGCCGCGGAGGTGGGGACCGCCTCCTCATGGGGACGTACACCCAGCTCTCCACGTCGGATTCCGGGGCTCTCTGTCCTGCCAGAAGGCCCAGCTGGCCTGCGGGTCCTTAGAGTGGCAAAAACATCCGAAAACTGAGATTGAGGGTCTGGTGGGTGTCTGCACTTTTGTGCTGGGCACCCCAGGGAGGCCCGGGGGCTGGCTGGACAACGCGGTCTGCTGGGCTGGGGGGGGGGTTTGGAGGAGCAACTGATGCCCTTTGCACTTTGGGTAGCAAGTGTCTGAGGTGTCTCTGGGCCCTGCGCCATGTGGGGGCGGGGGCGGGGGCGGGGTGGGAGGAGGAGGAGGAGGAGGAGGACGAGGAGGAGGAGGCGGGAAGGGCTGTGGCCTGCAGTCGTGTTCCCCGGGGTGGCACGGCATGTGGCTTCTTCCACAGGCTGCTTGGCCTGGGCTCCCTGCACCTGGGCCTTTGGAGGACTGGCCCTGTGCTTGCCAACACTTCCTGCAGGGACCCAGAGCTGGGAGGTTGCATCTCTCAGCCCTGGGTCGGGCAGAGCCCCAGCGGGCCATGCCCACAAGCTCTCTCAGCACGGGTCCCCCAGAAGGCTCCTTTGGGACCAGGATTCTCTTGCGGGTGACTCTTTAAGGTCTGGCCCCTGGATGGAGGGGCACCAGGAGTAGAGGAGCAGGAAGGGGAAGGGGGTGGCCATGCGAGGGGACACTTTCAGGCCAAGTCCCAGCTTCAGCCTGATCCTCCTAGGAACCCCGGGGTGTACATCACACCTCCTGGTTGCCCCGCTCTGAGACAAGGAGCCGGGCTTCGCATTCCCACAGCAGCCAGTCGTGGGCTGAGGACACCTGGGGCGTTGGGAACTCCCTGGCTTCTCCTTGGATTAACATCTGGAGCTGCTTGGGAATCGTGCCGCCACACACACCCGAGTGCAGGTGTCTTCTGCACAGACTGCGGGCCTCGCTCTTCTGAATGCCGCTAGCTCGCCACCCACCCACGGGTGACCCTGGTCAGGGTACTTTCTCTCAGGGGCAGACTCTGATCCGGGCGGGCTACCGGTGTCTCTGTTTGCTCCTTTCTTTCTTCCATTTCGGGAAAGGCTTCCTTACTGGGTGTGGAAATCTCCAATGCCTTTCCTCGCCTATTCTGTCAGCTTTCAAATTCTCTTTCAGTTGCCACCCTCACAGATGGATTAGGAAACTCTTTCCGGTGCACTCATTAGTGAAATGACCTCAATGACGCTGGAATCCAATATCTAGTCGCCGATTTTTAGCGAGTCCACACGCCAGGGTGGTTGGGGTCCAATGCAGCCCCTGCCAGGCCCAGGCCCCTTGGACTGGGCCACAGGAGGACACAGAGGAGCGTCCCGGCCCCCACGGTAGCGTTGCCGGCAGTTCTCCAAGGGCTTGGGGGTTTTCCAGAGGGAGGAGATGGAGGGGACTGATTTCTTCAGCGCCCCACAAACCACGCCACCCCACCCCACCCATGGGACACATCCCGAGAGAGAGAGAGAGAGAGAGAGAGAGAGAGAGAGAGAGAGAGAGAGAGAGAGAGAGAGAGAGAGAGAGAGACGCCCCATACACTCGCTCCCCTCCCCCGTGCGCTGTGCCCCAGCCCTGGCCCGGGGGAATAGGCGGCCGCCCGGCCACAGGGCGCGGGGCGCAGCTGAAAGGGGTTG
This sequence comes from Microcebus murinus, assembly GCF_040939455.1. Classification (NCBI taxonomy): domain Eukaryota; kingdom Metazoa; phylum Chordata; class Mammalia; order Primates; family Cheirogaleidae; genus Microcebus; species Microcebus murinus. The sequence goes on from NC_134126.1 coordinate 2,170,594, forward strand.
TGGGGAGGGCGGCCCCTGGCTGGGGTCAAAGGGCGAGCGCCCCGCCCGCCCGCCCGTGCGCAGTCAGCGCGCTGGGGGTGGGGGCGGGGAGGTGAAGGAGGCCAGGCGAGGAGAGGAGGGGGGCTGGAAGGTCTCCACCTTGGCGGGTCCAGCCGTGGAGGCGCATCTTGTGTGAGTGTGAGTGAGTGAGTGAGTGTGAGTGTGAGTGTGTGTGTATAGAGAGACAGCCCCCAACCCCGGCCCGCCGCTCCCTGCCCGCCCCGCCTGTCACCCCCGCCCGCCGGACCCGGCCGGCGAACTCAACAGGCCCGGCCCGGCGCGGGTCAGCGCCGGCGCGGGGCCTGGGGCGGGAGGAGGCGGCGGGGAAGCGCAGAGAGGCTCGGCTTCTTGAGCGGGGCAGGGGCGCCCTCCGGCGTCCACGGCCACACCACCCTGAACGCGCCCGATCTCCTCTGGTCTCGGAAGCTAAGCAGGGTCGGGCCTGGTTAGAACTTGGATGGGAGACCGCCCGGGAATACCGGGTGCCTTAGGCTTCTTCTTCTTCTTTTTTTTTTTTTTTTGCCTCTGGTTCTGTCGCGTTTCTGGGAGTGCGGGGGCGGCCCGGGGTGGGGGTGACCCCCACCCTCAGCGCCCGCCGCGGTGCCTGGCGCCCCAGCCCGCACCGTGGGGCCTCCTCTTGTCCCGAGCCGCGACACCGCCGCCACGCGGCAGCATGCGTGGCTTCTGGACTGTCAGGTCTCAGACCAAAGGTCTGCTCTGTGGGAACCGACACGCTGGAGGAAACCTTGAGAGTCTGAGAGGGGAGGGAGTTCCCGAAGAAGGCCAGGATGTCATTTTGAGGGAGTATGTGACCAGAACTCCTCCCGTTGCTTTTGGGGTTCTATGGGCTACACGTAGGAATCTCTGGTGGTGGCACCTGATGTTGGGGGATCCGGAGTCACACCCAGACCTGCTCCACAGGCCTCCTTTTACTTTTCTCTTCGGATTCGTTATTTTTTTATTTATTTATTTATTTATTTATTTATTTATTTATTTATTTATTTTTTTTTTTTTTTTTGAGACAGAGTCTCGGTTTGTTGCCCAGGCTAGAGTGAGTGCCGTGGCGTCAGCCTAGCTCACAGCAACTTCAAACTCCTGGGCTGGAGTGATCCTTCTGCCTCAGCCTCCCGGGTAGCTGGGACTACAGGCATGTGCCACCATGCCCAGCTAATTTTTTATATATATATATATATCAGTTGGCCAATTAATTTCTTTCTATTGATAGTAGAGACGGGGTCTCGCTCTTGCTCAGGCTGGTTTTGAACTCCTGACCTTGAGCAATCCACCCGCCTCGGCCTCCCAAGAGCTAGGATTACAGGCGTGAGCCACAGCGCCCGGCCGGATTCATTATTTTTAAAAAGTGTCTCTTATCTCTATTATTGCATTTTCTTTTCTCTCTCTTTTCAAGCAGATGATGGGAGTCCAAGTATTAAGGTGACATGTGTTGCCCGTGCCCCCCTCTCCCACCCCCGTGTTCTTATTCATTTACCTCTCATGTTGTTCCAGCGTATTGTGGGGGTACCAATGTTAAGGTCGGGTGCGTTGCCCTCTCCCAGCCTCCCCCCTCGGGTCAGAGCTTCAAGTGCGCCCATCCCCCAGTCGGTGCGCACCCACCGCATTCCTAATGGATGTGTATGCCCATCCCCTCCCCACACCCGCCCGACACCCACCCGATGAAGGTGATTCCTCTGTGTCCACTTAGGTGTCCATCAGTTCGTACCCATTTGCTGGTGAGCGTGAGCACGTGGTGCTCGTGTGTCCATTCTTGGGATACTTGGCTTACTGGAACGGGTTCCAGCTCTGGCCAGGAGAACCACGAGAGGTGCCCCCTCACCGCTGCTCCTCATAGCCGAATAGCACTCCGTGGTGTCCACGCGCCACATTTCATTTACGCACTCGTGGGTCGATGGGCACTCGGGTCGCTTCCAGGTCTTTGCGATTGTGACTTGTGCCCTGACTCTAACCCTAACCCTTACCCAGCCCGTCTCCTCCACGGCCCCTGCCTGACTGACTCCTTCCCGCCCGGCCTGTCACCTGTCACCGTCCTCTGCCCCTGCCTGACACGCTCCTCCCCGCCCGGGCTGTCACCGTCCTCGGCCCCTGCCTGACGGGGCTCCTCCGTCGCCTGGGCCTTCCAAGGGCTTGGTGTGGACGCTGGTTCCAGGACGCCCTCCCAGGAAGCCGGTAGCAGGGCGGCTGCGGCGTCTCCCGCAACCCAACCGTCCGACGGCCGGCCGGCCGGCCGCCCGTCCCTAAGTGGCCTGCGGGGGACGTGCTCCCGCTGTGCCGTGGGGGCCCAGCCTGGTGTCTTCTCTGAGGCCCCGCGGCTGCCGCTCCCCGCAAGGGGAGAGCCGCGGAGGTGGGGACCGCCTCCTCATGGGGACGTACACCCAGCTCTCCACGTCGGATTCCGGGGCTCTCTGTCCTGCCAGAAGGCCCAGCTGGCCTGCGGGTCCTTAGAGTGGCAAAAACATCCGAAAACTGAGATTGAGGGTCTGGTGGGTGTCTGCACTTTTGTGCTGGGCACCCCAGGGAGGCCCGGGGGCTGGCTGGACAACGCGGTCTGCTGGGCTGGGGGGGGGGGTTTGGAGGAGCAACTGATGCCCTTTGCACTTTGGGTAGCAAGTGTCTGAGGTGTCTCTGGGCCCTGCGCCATGTGGGGGCGGGGGCGGGGGCGGGGTGGGAGGAGGAGGAGGAGGAGGAGGACGAGGAGGAGGAGGCGGGAAGGGCTGTGGCCTGCAGTCGTGTTCCCCGGGGTGGCACGGCATGTGGCTTCTTCCACAGGCTGCTTGGCCTGGGCTCCCTGCACCTGGGCCTTTGGAGGACTGGCCCTGTGCTTGCCAACACTTCCTGCAGGGACCCAGAGCTGGGAGGTTGCATCTCTCAGCCCTGGGTCGGGCAGAGCCCCAGCGGGCCATGCCCACAAGCTCTCTCAGCACGGGTCCCCCAGAAGGCTCCTTTGGGACCAGGATTCTCTTGCGGGTGACTCTTTAAGGTCTGGCCCCTGGATGGAGGGGCACCAGGAGTAGAGGAGCAGGAAGGGGAAGGGGGTGGCCATGCGAGGGGACACTTTCAGGCCAAGTCCCAGCTTCAGCCTGATCCTCCTAGGAACCCCGGGGTGTACATCACACCTCCTGGTTGCCCCGCTCTGAGACAAGGAGCCGGGCTTCGCATTCCCACAGCAGCCAGTCGTGGGCTGAGGACACCTGGGGCGTTGGGAACTCCCTGGCTTCTCCTTGGATTAACATCTGGAGCTGCTTGGGAATCGTGCCGCCACACACACCCGAGTGCAGGTGTCTTCTGCACAGACTGCGGGCCTCGCTCTTCTGAATGCCGCTAGCTCGCCACCCACCCACGGGTGACCCTGGTCAGGGTACTTTCTCTCAGGGGCAGACTCTGATCCGGGCGGGCTACCGGTGTCTCTGTTTGCTCCTTTCTTTCTTCCATTTCGGGAAAGGCTTCCTTACTGGGTGTGGAAATCTCCAATGCCTTTCCTCGCCTATTCTGTCAGCTTTCAAATTCTCTTTCAGTTGCCACCCTCACAGATGGATTAGGAAACTCTTTCCGGTGCACTCATTAGTGAAATGACCTCAATGACGCTGGAATCCAATATCTAGTCGCCGATTTTTAGCGAGTCCACACGCCAGGGTGGTTGGGGTCCAATGCAGCCCCTGCCAGGCCCAGGCCCCTTGGACTGGGCCACAGGAGGACACAGAGGAGCGTCCCGGCCCCCACGGTAGCGTTGCCGGCAGTTCTCCAAGGGCTTGGGGGTTTTCCAGAGGGAGGAGATGGAGGGGACTGATTTCTTCAGCGCCCCACAAACCACGCCACCCCACCCCACCCATGGGACACATCCCGAGAGAGAGAGAGAGAGAGAGAGAGAGAGAGAGAGAGAGAGAGAGAGACGCCCCATACACTCGCTCCCCTCCCCCGTGCGCTGTGCCCCAGCCCTGGCCCGGGGGAATAGGCGGCCGCCCGGCCACAGGGCGCGGGGCGCAGCTGAAAGGGGTTGTGGGGAGGGCGGCCCCTGGCTGGGGTCAAAGGGCGAGCGCCCCGCCCGCCCGCCCGTGCGCAGTCAGCGCGCTGGGGGTGGGGGCGGGGAGGTGAAGGAGGCCAGGCGAGGAGAGGAGGGGGGCTGGAAGGTCTCCACCTTGGCGGGTCCAGCCGTGGAGGCGCATCTTGTGTGAGTGTGAGTGAGTGAGTGAGTGTGAGTGTGAGTGTGTGTGTATAGAGAGACAGCCCCCAACCCCGGCCCGCCGCTCCCTGCCCGCCCCGCCTGTCACCCCCGCCCGCCGGACCCGGCCGGCGAACTCAACAGGCCCGGCCCGGCGCGGGTCAGCGCCGGCGCGGGGCCTGGGGCGGGAGGAGGCGGCGGGGAAGCGCAGAGAGGCTCGGCTTCTTGAGCGGGGCAGGGGCGCCCTCCGGCGTCCACGGCCACACCACCCTGAACGCGCCCGATCTCCTCTGGTCTCGGAAGCTAAGCAGGGTCGGGCCTGGTTAGAACTTGGATGGGAGACCGCCCGGGAATACCGGGTGCCTTAGGCTTCTTCTTCTTCTTTTTTTTTTTTTTTTGCCTCTGGTTCTGTCGCGTTTCTGGGAGTGCGGGGGCGGCCCGGGGTGGGGGTGACCCCCACCCTCAGCGCCCGCCGCGGTGCCTGGCGCCCCAGCCCGCACCGTGGGGCCTCCTCTTGTCCCGAGCCGCGACACCGCCGCCACGCGGCAGCATGCGTGGCTTCTGGACTGTCAGGTCTCAGACCAAAGGTCTGCTCTGTGGGAACCGACACGCTGGAGGAAACCTTGAGAGTCTGAGAGGGGAGGGAGTTCCCGAAGAAGGCCAGGATGTCATTTTGAGGGAGTATGTGACCAGAACTCCTCCCGTTGCTTTTGGGGTTCTATGGGCTACACGTAGGAATCTCTGGTGGTGGCACCTGATGTTGGGGGATCCGGAGTCACACCCAGACCTGCTCCACAGGCCTCCTTTTACTTTTCTCTTCGGATTCGTTATTTTTTTATTTATTTATTTATTTATTTATTTATTTATTTATTTATTTTTTTTTTTTTTTTTGAGACAGAGTCTCGGTTTGTTGCCCAGGCTAGAGTGAGTGCCGTGGCGTCAGCCTAGCTCACAGCAACTTCAAACTCCTGGGCTGGAGTGATCCTTCTGCCTCAGCCTCCCGGGTAGCTGGGACTACAGGCATGTGCCACCATGCCCAGCTAATTTTTTATATATATATATATATCAGTTGGCCAATTAATTTCTTTCTATTGATAGTAGAGACGGGGTCTCGCTCTTGCTCAGGCTGGTTTTGAACTCCTGACCTTGAGCAATCCACCCGCCTCGGCCTCCCAAGAGCTAGGATTACAGGCGTGAGCCACAGCGCCCGGCCGGATTCATTATTTTTAAAAAGTGTCTCTTATCTCTATTATTGCATTTTCTTTTCTCTCTCTTTTCAAGCAGATGATGGGAGTCCAAGTATTAAGGTGACATGTGTTGCCCGTGCCCCCCTCTCCCACCCCCGTGTTCTTATTCATTTACCTCTCATGTTGTTCCAGCGTATTGTGGGGGTACCAATGTTAAGGTCGGGTGCGTTGCCCTCTCCCAGCCTCCCCCCTCGGGTCAGAGCTTCAAGTGCGCCCATCCCCCAGTCGGTGCGCACCCACCGCATTCCTAATGGATGTGTATGCCCATCCCCTCCCCACACCCGCCCGACACCCACCCGATGAAGGTGATTCCTCTGTGTCCACTTAGGTGTCCATCAGTTCGTACCCATTTGCTGGTGAGCGTGAGCACGTGGTGCTCGTGTGTCCATTCTTGGGATACTTGGCTTACTGGAACGGGTTCCAGCTCTGGCCAGGAGAACCACGAGAGGTGCCCCCTCACCGCTGCTCCTCATAGCCGAATAGCACTCCGTGGTGTCCACGCGCCACATTTCATTTACGCACTCGTGGGTCGATGGGCACTCGGGTCGCTTCCAGGTCTTTGCGATTGTGACTTGTGCCCTGACTCTAACCCTAACCCTTACCCAGCCCGTCTCCTCCACGGCCCCTGCCTGACTGACTCCTTCCCGCCCGGCCTGTCACCTGTCACCGTCCTCTGCCCCTGCCTGACACGCTCCTCCCCGCCCGGGCTGTCACCGTCCTCGGCCCCTGCCTGACGGGGCTCCTCCGTCGCCTGGGCCTTCCAAGGGCTTGGTGTGGACGCTGGTTCCAGGACGCCCTCCCAGGAAGCCGGTAGCAGGGCGGCTGCGGCGTCTCCCGCAACCCAACCGTCCGACGGCCGGCCGGCCGGCCGCCCGTCCCTAAGTGGCCTGCGGGGGACGTGCTCCCGCTGTGCCGTGGGGGCCCAGCCTGGTGTCTTCTCTGAGGCCCCGCGGCTGCCGCTCCCCGCAAGGGGAGAGCCGCGGAGGTGGGGACCGCCTCCTCATGGGGACGTACACCCAGCTCTCCACGTCGGATTCCGGGGCTCTCTGTCCTGCCAGAAGGCCCAGCTGGCCTGCGGGTCCTTAGAGTGGCAAAAACATCCGAAAACTGAGATTGAGGGTCTGGTGGGTGTCTGCACTTTTGTGCTGGGCACCCCAGGGAGGCCCGGGGGCTGGCTGGACAACGCGGTCTGCTGGGCTGGGGGGGGGGGGTTTGGAGGAGCAACTGATGCCCTTTGCACTTTGGGTAGCAAGTGTCTGAGGTGTCTCTGGGCCCTGCGCCATGTGGGGGCGGGGGCGGGGGCGGGGTGGGAGGAGGAGGAGGAGGAGGAGGACGAGGAGGAGGAGGCGGGAAGGGCTGTGGCCTGCAGTCGTGTTCCCCGGGGTGGCACGGCATGTGGCTTCTTCCACAGGCTGCTTGGCCTGGGCTCCCTGCACCTGGGCCTTTGGAGGACTGGCCCTGTGCTTGCCAACACTTCCTGCAGGGACCCAGAGCTGGGAGGTTGCATCTCTCAGCCCTGGGTCGGGCAGAGCCCCAGCGGGCCATGCCCACAAGCTCTCTCAGCACGGGTCCCCCAGAAGGCTCCTTTGGGACCAGGATTCTCTTGCGGGTGACTCTTTAAGGTCTGGCCCCTGGATGGAGGGGCACCAGGAGTAGAGGAGCAGGAAGGGGAAGGGGGTGGCCATGCGAGGGGACACTTTCAGGCCAAGTCCCAGCTTCAGCCTGATCCTCCTAGGAACCCCGGGGTGTACATCACACCTCCTGGTTGCCCCGCTCTGAGACAAGGAGCCGGGCTTCGCATTCCCACAGCAGCCAGTCGTGGGCTGAGGACACCTGGGGCGTTGGGAACTCCCTGGCTTCTCCTTGGATTAACATCTGGAGCTGCTTGGGAATCGTGCCGCCACACACACCCGAGTGCAGGTGTCTTCTGCACAGACTGCGGGCCTCGCTCTTCTGAATGCCGCTAGCTCGCCACCCACCCACGGGTGACCCTGGTCAGGGTACTTTCTCTCAGGGGCAGACTCTGATCCGGGCGGGCTACCGGTGTCTCTGTTTGCTCCTTTCTTTCTTCCATTTCGGGAAAGGCTTCCTTACTGGGTGTGGAAATCTCCAATGCCTTTCCTCGCCTATTCTGTCAGCTTTCAAATTCTCTTTCAGTTGCCACCCTCACAGATGGATTAGGAAACTCTTTCCGGTGCACTCATTAGTGAAATGACCTCAATGACGCTGGAATCCAATATCTAGTCGCCGATTTTTAGCGAGTCCACACGCCAGGGTGGTTGGGGTCCAATGCAGCCCCTGCCAGGCCCAGGCCCCTTGGACTGGGCCACAGGAGGACACAGAGGAGCGTCCCGGCCCCCACGGTAGCGTTGCCGGCAGTTCTCCAAGGGCTTGGGGGTTTTCCAGAGGGAGGAGATGGAGGGGACTGATTTCTTCAGCGCCCCACAAACCACGCCACCCCACCCCACCCATGGGACACATCCCGAGAGAGAGAGAGAGAGAGAGAGAGAGAGAGAGAGAGAGAGAGAGAGAGAGAGAGAGAGAGAGAGAGAGAGACGCCCCATACACTCGCTCCCCTCCCCCGTGCGCTGTGCCCCAGCCCTGGCCCGGGGGAATAGGCGGCCGCCCGGCCACAGGGCGCGGGGCGCAGCTGAAAGGGGTTGTGGGGAGGGCGGCCCCTGGCTGGGGTCAAAGGGCGAGCGCCCCGCCCGCCCGCCCGTGCGCAGTCAGCGCGCTGGGGGTGGGGGCGGGGAGGTGAAGGAGGCCAGGCGAGGAGAGGAGGGGGGCTGGAAGGTCTCCACCTTGGCGGGTCCAGCCGTGGAGGCGCATCTTGTGTGAGTGTGAGTGAGTGAGTGAGTGTGAGTGTGAGTGTGTGTGTATAGAGAGACAGCCCCCAACCCCGGCCCGCCGCTCCCTGCCCGCCCCGCCTGTCACCCCCGCCCGCCGGACCCGGCCGGCGAACTCAACAGGCCCGGCCCGGCGCGGGTCAGCGCCGGCGCGGGGCCTGGGGCGGGAGGAGGCGGCGGGGAAGCGCAGAGAGGCTCGGCTTCTTGAGCGGGGCAGGGGCGCCCTCCGGCGTCCACGGCCACACCACCCTGAACGCGCCCGATCTCCTCTGGTCTCGGAAGCTAAGCAGGGTCGGGCCTGGTTAGAACTTGGATGGGAGACCGCCCGGGAATACCGGGTGCCTTAGGCTTCTTCTTCTTCTTTTTTTTTTTTTTTTGCCTCTGGTTCTGTCGCGTTTCTGGGAGTGCGGGGGCGGCCCGGGGTGGGGGTGACCCCCACCCTCAGCGCCCGCCGCGGTGCCTGGCGCCCCAGCCCGCACCGTGGGGCCTCCTCTTGTCCCGAGCCGCGACACCGCCGCCACGCGGCAGCATGCGTGGCTTCTGGACTGTCAGGTCTCAGACCAAAGGTCTGCTCTGTGGGAACCGACACGCTGGAGGAAACCTTGAGAGTCTGAGAGGGGAGGGAGTTCCCGAAGAAGGCCAGGATGTCATTTTGAGGGAGTATGTGACCAGAACTCCTCCCGTTGCTTTTGGGGTTCTATGGGCTACACGTAGGAATCTCTGGTGGTGGCACCTGATGTTGGGGGATCCGGAGTCACACCCAGACCTGCTCCACAGGCCTCCTTTTACTTTTCTCTTCGGATTCGTTATTTTTTTATTTATTTATTTATTTATTTATTTATTTATTTATTTATTTATTTTTTTTTTTTGAGACAGAGTCTCGGTTTGTTGCCCAGGCTAGAGTGAGTGCCGTGGCGTCAGCCTAGCTCACAGCAACTTCAAACTCCTGGGCTGGAGTGATCCTTCTGCCTCAGCCTCCCGGGTAGCTGGGACTACAGGCATGTGCCACCATGCCCAGCTAATTTTTTATATATATATATATATCAGTTGGCCAATTAATTTCTTTCTATTGATAGTAGAGACGGGGTCTCGCTCTTGCTCAGGCTGGTTTTGAACTCCTGACCTTGAGCAATCCACCCGCCTCGGCCTCCCAAGAGCTAGGATTACAGGCGTGAGCCACAGCGCCCGGCCGGATTCATTATTTTTAAAAAGTGTCTCTTATCTCTATTATTGCATTTTCTTTTCTCTCTCTTTTCAAGCAGATGATGGGAGTCCAAGTATTAAGGTGACATGTGTTGCCCGTGCCCCCCTCTCCCACCCCCGTGTTCTTATTCATTTACCTCTCATGTTGTTCCAGCGTATTGTGGGGGTACCAATGTTAAGGTCGGGTGCGTTGCCCTCTCCCAGCCTCCCCCCTCGGGTCAGAGCTTCAAGTGCGCCCATCCCCCAGTCGGTGCGCACCCACCGCATTCCTAATGGATGTGTATGCCCATCCCCTCCCCACACCCGCCCGACACCCACCCGATGAAGGTGATTCCTCTGTGTCCACTTAGGTGTCCATCAGTTCGTACCCATTTGCTGGTGAGCGTGAGCACGTGGTGCTCGTGTGTCCATTCTTGGGATACTTGGCTTACTGGAACGGGTTCCAGCTCTGGCCAGGAGAACCACGAGAGGTGCCCCCTCACCGCTGCTCCTCATAGCCGAATAGCACTCCGTGGTGTCCACGCGCCACATTTCATTTACGCACTCGTGGGTCGATGGGCACTCGGGTCGCTTCCAGGTCTTTGCGATTGTGACTTGTGCCCTGACTCTAACCCTAACCCTTACCCAGCCCGTCTCCTCCACGGCCCCTGCCTGACTGACTCCTTCCCGCCCGGCCTGTCACCTGTCACCGTCCTCTGCCCCTGCCTGACACGCTCCTCCCCGCCCGGGCTGTCACCGTCCTCGGCCCCTGCCTGACGGGGCTCCTCCGTCGCCTGGGCCTTCCAAGGGCTTGGTGTGGACGCTGGTTCCAGGACGCCCTCCCAGGAAGCCGGTAGCAGGGCGGCTGCGGCGTCTCCCGCAACCCAACCGTCCGACGGCCGGCCGGCCGGCCGCCCGTCCCTAAGTGGCCTGCGGGGGACGTGCTCCCGCTGTGCCGTGGGGGCCCAGCCTGGTGTCTTCTCTGAGGCCCCGCGGCTGCCGCTCCCCGCAAGGGGAGAGCCGCGGAGGTGGGGACCGCCTCCTCATGGGGACGTACACCCAGCTCTCCACGTCGGATTCCGGGGCTCTCTGTCCTGCCAGAAGGCCCAGCTGGCCTGCGGGTCCTTAGAGTGGCAAAAACATCCGAAAACTGAGATTGAGGGTCTGGTGGGTGTCTGCACTTTTGTGCTGGGCACCCCAGGGAGGCCCGGGGGCTGGCTGGACAACGCGGTCTGCTGGGCTGGGGGGGGGGGTTTGGAGGAGCAACTGATGCCCTTTGCACTTTGGGTAGCAAGTGTCTGAGGTGTCTCTGGGCCCTGCGCCATGTGGGGGCGGGGGCGGGGGCGGGGTGGGAGGAGGAGGAGGAGGAGGAGGACGAGGAGGAGGAGGCGGGAAGGGCTGTGGCCTGCAGTCGTGTTCCCCGGGGTGGCACGGCATGTGGCTTCTTCCACAGGCTGCTTGGCCTGGGCTCCCTGCACCTGGGCCTTTGGAGGACTGGCCCTGTGCTTGCCAACACTTCCTGCAGGGACCCAGAGCTGGGAGGTTGCATCTCTCAGCCCTGGGTCGGGCAGAGCCCCAGCGGGCCATGCCCACAAGCTCTCTCAGCACGGGTCCCCCAGAAGGCTCCTTTGGGACCAGGATTCTCTTGCGGGTGACTCTTTAAGGTCTGGCCCCTGGATGGAGGGGCACCAGGAGTAGAGGAGCAGGAAGGGGAAGGGGGTGGCCATGCGAGGGGACACTTTCAGGCCAAGTCCCAGCTTCAGCCTGATCCTCCTAGGAACCCCGGGGTGTACATCACACCTCCTGGTTGCCCCGCTCTGAGACAAGGAGCCGGGCTTCGCATTCCCACAGCAGCCAGTCGTGGGCTGAGGACACCTGGGGCGTTGGGAACTCCCTGGCTTCTCCTTGGATTAACATCTGGAGCTGCTTGGGAATCGTGCCGCCACACACACCCGAGTGCAGGTGTCTTCTGCACAGACTGCGGGCCTCGCTCTTCTGAATGCCGCTAGCTCGCCACCCACCCACGGGTGACCCTGGTCAGGGTACTTTCTCTCAGGGGCAGACTCTGATCCGGGCGGGCTACCGGTGTCTCTGTTTGCTCCTTTCTTTCTTCCATTTCGGGAAAGGCTTCCTTACTGGGTGTGGAAATCTCCAATGCCTTTCCTCGCCTATTCTGTCAGCTTTCAAATTCTCTTTCAGTTGCCACCCTCACAGATGGATTAGGAAACTCTTTCCGGTGCACTCATTAGTGAAATGACCTCAATGACGCTGGAATCCAATATCTAGTCGCCGATTTTTAGCGAGTCCACACGCCAGGGTGGTTGGGGTCCAATGCAGCCCCTGCCAGGCCCAGGCCCCTTGGACTGGGCCACAGGAGGACACAGAGGAGCGTCCCGGCCCCCACGGTAGCGTTGCCGGCAGTTCTCCAAGGGCTTGGGGGTTTTCCAGAGGGAGGAGATGGAGGGGACTGATTTCTTCAGCGCCCCACAAACCACGCCACCCCACCCCACCCATGGGACACATCCCGAGAGAGAGAGAGAGAGAGAGAGAGAGAGAGAGAGAGAGAGAGAGAGAGAGAGAGAGAGAGAGAGACGCCCCATACACTCGCTCCCCTCCCCCGTGCGCTGTGCCCCAGCCCTGGCCCGGGGGAATAGGCGGCCGCCCGGCCACAGGGCGCGGGGCGCAGCTGAAAGGGGTTGTGGGGAGGGCGGCCCCTGGCTGGGGTCAAAGGGCGAGCGCCCCGCCCGCCCGCCCGTGCGCAGTCAGCGCGCTGGGGGTGGGGGCGGGGAGGTGAAGGAGGCCAGGCGAGGAGAGGAGGGGGGCTGGAAGGTCTCCACCTTGGCGGGTCCAGCCGTGGAGGCGCATCTTGTGTGAGTGTGAGTGAGTGAGTGAGTGTGAGTGTGAGTGTGTGTGTATAGAGAGACAGCCCCCAACCCCGGCCCGCCGCTCCCTGCCCGCCCCGCCTGTCACCCCCGCCCGCCGGACCCGGCCGGCGAACTCAACAGGCCCGGCCCGGCGCGGGTCAGCGCCGGCGCGGGGCCTGGGGCGGGAGGAGGCGGCGGGGAAGCGCAGAGAGGCTCGGCTTCTTGAGCGGGGCAGGGGCGCCCTCCGGCGTCCACGGCCACACCACCCTGAACGCGCCCGATCTCCTCTGGTCTCGGAAGCTAAGCAGGGTCGGGCCTGGTTAGAACTTGGATGGGAGACCGCCCGGGAATACCGGGTGCCTTAGGCTTCTTCTTCTTCTTTTTTTTTTTTTTTTGCCTCTGGTTCTGTCGCGTTTCTGGGAGTGCGGGGGCGGCCCGGGGTGGGGGTGACCCCCACCCTCAGCGCCCGCCGCGGTGCCTGGCGCCCCAGCCCGCACCGTGGGGCCTCCTCTTGTCCCGAGCCGCGACACCGCCGCCACGCGGCAGCATGCGTGGCTTCTGGACTGTCAGGTCTCAGACCAAAGGTCTGCTCTGTGGGAACCGACACGCTGGAGGAAACCTTGAGAGTCTGAGAGGGGAGGGAGTTCCCGAAGAAGGCCAGGATGTCATTTTGAGGGAGTATGTGACCAGAACTCCTCCCGTTGCTTTTGGGGTTCTATGGGCTACACGTAGGAATCTCTGGTGGTGGCACCTGATGTTGGGGGATCCGGAGTCACACCCAGACCTGCTCCACAGGCCTCCTTTTACTTTTCTCTTCGGATTCGTTATTTTTTTATTTATTTATTTATTTATTTATTTATTTATTTTTATTTTTTTTTTTTTTTGAGACAGAGTCTCGGTTTGTTGCCCAGGCTAGAGTGAGTGCCGTGGCGTCAGCCTAGCTCACAGCAACTTCAAACTCCTGGGCTGGAGTGATCCTTCTGCCTCAGCCTCCCGGGTAGCTGGGACTACAGGCATGTGCCACCATGCCCAGCTAATTTTTTATATATATATATATATCAGTTGGCCAATTAATTTCTTTCTATTGATAGTAGAGACGGGGTCTCGCTCTTGCTCAGGCTGGTTTTGAACTCCTGACCTTGAGCAATCCACCCGCCTCGGCCTCCCAAGAGCTAGGATTACAGGCGTGAGCCACAGCGCCCGGCCGGATTCATTATTTTTAAAAAGTGTCTCTTATCTCTATTATTGCATTTTCTTTTCTCTCTCTTTTCAAGCAGATGATGGGAGTCCAAGTATTAAGGTGACATGTGTTGCCCGTGCCCCCCTCTCCCACCCCCGTGTTCTTATTCATTTACCTCTCATGTTGTTCCAGCGTATTGTGGGGGTACCAATGTTAAGGTCGGGTGCGTTGCCCTCTCCCAGCCTCCCCCCTCGGGTCAGAGCTTCAAGTGCGCCCATCCCCCAGTCGGTGCGCACCCACCGCATTCCTAATGGATGTGTATGCCCATCCCCTCCCCACACCCGCCCGACACCCACCCGATGAAGGTGATTCCTCTGTGTCCACTTAGGTGTCCATCAGTTCGTACCCATTTGCTGGTGAGCGTGAGCACGTGGTGCTCGTGTGTCCATTCTTGGGATACTTGGCTTACTGGAACGGGTTCCAGCTCTGGCCAGGAGAACCACGAGAGGTGCCCCCTCACCGCTGCTCCTCATAGCCGAATAGCACTCCGTGGTGTCCACGCGCCACATTTCATTTACGCACTCGTGGGTCGATGGGCACTCGGGTCGCTTCCAGGTCTTTGCGATTGTGACTTGTGCCCTGACTCTAACCCTAACCCTTACCCAGCCCGTCTCCTCCACGGCCCCTGCCTGACTGACTCCTTCCCGCCCGGCCTGTCACCTGTCACCGTCCTCTGCCCCTGCCTGACACGCTCCTCCCCGCCCGGGCTGTCACCGTCCTCGGCCCCTGCCTGACGGGGCTCCTCCGTCGCCTGGGCCTTCCAAGGGCTTGGTGTGGACGCTGGTTCCAGGACGCCCTCCCAGGAAGCCGGTAGCAGGGCGGCTGCGGCGTCTCCCGCAACCCAACCGTCCGACGGCCGGCCGGCCGGCCGCCCGTCCCTAAGTGGCCTGCGGGGGACGTGCTCCCGCTGTGCCGTGGGGGCCCAGCCTGGTGTCTTCTCTGAGGCCCCGCGGCTGCCGCTCCCCGCAAGGGGAGAGCCGCGGAGGTGGGGACCGCCTCCTCATGGGGACGTACACCCAGCTCTCCACGTCGGATTCCGGGGCTCTCTGTCCTGCCAGAAGGCCCAGCTGGCCTGCGGGTCCTTAGAGTGGCAAAAACATCCGAAAACTGAGATTGAGGGTCTGGTGGGTGTCTGCACTTTTGTGCTGGGCACCCCAGGGAGGCCCGGGGGCTGGCTGGACAACGCGGTCTGCTGGGCTGGGGGGGGGGGTTTGGAGGAGCAACTGATGCCCTTTGCACTTTGGGTAGCAAGTGTCTGAGGTGTCTCTGGGCCCTGCGCCATGTGGGGGCGGGGGCGGGGGCGGGGTGGGAGGAGGAGGAGGAGGAGGAGGACGAGGAGGAGGAGGCGGGAAGGGCTGTGGCCTGCAGTCGTGTTCCCCGGGGTGGCACGGCATGTGGCTTCTTCCACAGGCTGCTTGGCCTGGGCTCCCTGCACCTGGGCCTTTGGAGGACTGGCCCTGTGCTTGCCAACACTTCCTGCAGGGACCCAGAGCTGGGAGGTTGCATCTCTCAGCCCTGGGTCGGGCAGAGCCCCAGCGGGCCATGCCCACAAGCTCTCTCAGCACGGGTCCCCCAGAAGGCTCCTTTGGGACCAGGATTCTCTTGCGGGTGACTCTTTAAGGTCTGGCCCCTGGATGGAGGGGCACCAGGAGTAGAGGAGCAGGAAGGGGAAGGGGGTGGCCATGCGAGGGGACACTTTCAGGCCAAGTCCCAGCTTCAGCCTGATCCTCCTAGGAACCCCGGGGTGTACATCACACCTCCTGGTTGCCCCGCTCTGAGACAAGGAGCCGGGCTTCGCATTCCCACAGCAGCCAGTCGTGGGCTGAGGACACCTGGGGCGTTGGGAACTCCCTGGCTTCTCCTTGGATTAACATCTGGAGCTGCTTGGGAATCGTGCCGCCACACACACCCGAGTGCAGGTGTCTTCTGCACAGACTGCGGGCCTCGCTCTTCTGAATGCCGCTAGCTCGCCACCCACCCACGGGTGACCCTGGTCAGGGTACTTTCTCTCAGGGGCAGACTCTGATCCGGGCGGGCTACCGGTGTCTCTGTTTGCTCCTTTCTTTCTTCCATTTCGGGAAAGGCTTCCTTACTGGGTGTGGAAATCTCCAATGCCTTTCCTCGCCTATTCTGTCAGCTTTCAAATTCTCTTTCAGTTGCCACCCTCACAGATGGATTAGGAAACTCTTTCCGGTGCACTCATTAGTGAAATGACCTCAATGACGCTGGAATCCAATATCTAGTCGCCGATTTTTAGCGAGTCCACACGCCAGGGTGGTTGGGGTCCAATGCAGCCCCTGCCAGGCCCAGGCCCCTTGGACTGGGCCACAGGAGGACACAGAGGAGCGTCCCGGCCCCCACGGTAGCGTTGCCGGCAGTTCTCCAAGGGCTTGGGGGTTTTCCAGAGGGAGGAGATGGAGGGGACTGATTTCTTCAGCGCCCCACAAACCACGCCACCCCACCCCACCCATGGGACACATCCCGAGAGAGAGAGAGAGAGAGAGAGAGAGAGAGAGAGAGAGAGAGAGAGAGAGAGAGAGAGAGAGAGAGAGAGACGCCCCATACACTCGCTCCCCTCCCCCGTGCGCTGTGCCCCAGCCCTGGCCCGGGGGAATAGGCGGCCGCCCGGCCACAGGGCGCGGGGCGCAGCTGAAAGGGGTTGTGGGGGAGGGCGGCCCCTGGCTGGGGTCAAAGGGCGAGCGCCCCGCCCGCCCGCCCGTGCGCAGTCAGCGCGCTGGGGGTGGGGGCGGGGAGGTGAAGGAGGCCAGGCGAGGAGAGGAGGGGGGCTGGAAGGTCTCCACCTTGGCGGGTCCAGCCGTGGAGGCGCATCTTGTGTGAGTGTGAGTGAGTGAGTGAGTGTGAGTGTGAGTGTGTGTGTATAGAGAGACAGCCCCCAACCCCGGCCCGCCGCTCCCTGCCCGCCCCGCCTGTCACCCCCGCCCGCCGGACCCGGCCGGCGAACTCAACAGGCCCGGCCCGGCGCGGGTCAGCGCCGGCGCGGGGCCTGGGGCGGGAGGAGGCGGCGGGGAAGCGCAGAGAGGCTCGGCTTCTTGAGCGGGGCAGGGGCGCCCTCCGGCGTCCACGGCCACACCACCCTGAACGCGCCCGATCTCCTCTGGTCTCGGAAGCTAAGCAGGGTCGGGCCTGGTTAGAACTTGGATGGGAGACCGCCCGGGAATACCGGGTGCCTTAGGCTTCTTCTTCTTCTTTTTTTTTTTTTTTTTGCCTCTGGTTCTGTCGCGTTTCTGGGAGTGCGGGGGCGGCCCGGGGTGGGGGTGACCCCCACCCTCAGCGCCCGCCGCGGTGCCTGGCGCCCCAGCCCGCACCGTGGGGCCTCCTCTTGTCCCGAGCCGCGACACCGCCGCCACGCGGCAGCATGCGTGGCTTCTGGACTGTCAGGTCTCAGACCAAAGGTCTGCTCTGTGGGAACCGACACGCTGGAGGAAACCTTGAGAGTCTGAGAGGGGAGGGAGTTCCCGAAGAAGGCCAGGATGTCATTTTGAGGGAGTATGTGACCAGAACTCCTCCCGTTGCTTTTGGGGTTCTATGGGCTACACGTAGGAATCTCTGGTGGTGGCACCTGATGTTGGGGGATCCGGAGTCACACCCAGACCTGCTCCACAGGCCTCCTTTTACTTTTCTCTTCGGATTCGTTATTTATTTATTTATTTATTTATTTATTTTTTTTTGAGACAGAGTCTCGGTTTGTGGCCCAGGCTAGAGTGAGTGCCGTGGCGTCAGCCTAGCTCACAGCAACTTCAAACTCCTGGGCTGGAGTGATCCTTCTGCCTCAGCCTCCCGGGTAGCTGGGACTACAGGCATGCGCCACCATGCCCAGCTAATTTTTTATATATATATATATATATCAGTTGGCCAATTAATTTCTTTCTATTGATAGTAGAGACGGGGTCTCGCTCTTGCTCAGGCTGGTTTTGAACTCCTGACCTTGAGCAATCCACCCGCCTCGGCCTCCCAAGAGCTAGGATTACAGGCGTGAGCCACAGCGCCCGGCCGGATTCATTATTTTTAAAAAGTGTCTCTTATCTCTATTATTGCATTTTCTTTTCTCTCTCTTTTCAAGCAGATGATGGGAGTCCAAGTATTAAGGTGACATGTGTTGCCCGTGCCCCCCTCTCCCACCCCCGTGTTCTTATTCATTTACCTCTCATGTTGTTCCAGCGTATTGTGGGGGTACCAATGTTAAGGTCGGGTGCGTTGCCCTCTCCCAGCCTCCCCCCTCGGGTCAGAGCTTCAAGTGCGCCCATCCCCCAGTCGGTGCGCACCCACCGCATTCCTAATGGATGTGTATGCCCATCCCCTCCCCACACCCGCCCGACACCCACCCGATGAAGGTGATTCCTCTGTGTCCACTTAGGTGTCCATCAGTTCGTACCCATTTGCTGGTGAGCGTGAGCACGTGGTGCTCGTGTGTCCATTCTTGGGATACTTGGCTTACTGGAACGGGTTCCAGCTCTGGCCAGGAGAACCACGAGAGGTGCCCCCTCACCGCTGCTCCTCATAGCCGAATAGCACTCCGTGGTGTCCACGCGCCACATTTCATTTACGCACTCGTGGGTCGATGGGCACTCGGGTCGCTTCCAGGTCTTTGCGATTGTGACTTGTGCCCTGACTCTAACCCTAACCCTTACCCAGCCCGTCTCCTCCACGGCCCCTGCCTGACTGACTCCTTCCCGCCCGGCCTGTCACCTGTCACCGTCCTCTGCCCCTGCCTGACACGCTCCTCCCCGCCCGGGCTGTCACCGTCCTCGGCCCCTGCCTGACGGGGCTCCTCCGTCGCCTGGGCCTTCCAAGGGCTTGGTGTGGACGCTGGTTCCAGGACGCCCTCCCAGGAAGCCGGTAGCAGGGCGGCTGCGGCGTCTCCCGCAACCCAACCGTCCGACGGCCGGCCGGCCGGCCGCCCGTCCCTAAGTGGCCTGCGGGGGACGTGCTCCCGCTGTGCCGTGGGGGCCCAGCCTGGTGTCTTCTCTGAGGCCCCGCGGCTGCCGCTCCCCGCAAGGGGAGAGCCGCGGAGGTGGGGACCGCCTCCTCATGGGGACGTACACCCAGCTCTCCACGTCGGATTCCGGGGCTCTCTGTCCTGCCAGAAGGCCCAGCTGGCCTGCGGGTCCTTAGAGTGGCAAAAACATCCGAAAACTGAGATTGAGGGTCTGGTGGGTGTCTGCACTTTTGTGCTGGGCACCCCAGGGAGGCCCGGGGGCTGGCTGGACAACGCGGTCTGCTGGGCTGGGGGGGGGGTTTGGAGGAGCAACTGATGCCCTTTGCACTTTGGGTAGCAAGTGTCTGAGGTGTCTCTGGGCCCTGCGCCATGTGGGGGCGGGGGCGGGGGCGGGGTGGGAGGAGGAGGAGGAGGAGGAGGACGAGGAGGAGGAGGCGGGAAGGGCTGTGGCCTGCAGTCGTGTTCCCCGGGGTGGCACGGCATGTGGCTTCTTCCACAGGCTGCTTGGCCTGGGCTCCCTGCACCTGGGCCTTTGGAGGACTGGCCCTGTGCTTGCCAACACTTCCTGCAGGGACCCAGAGCTGGGAGGTTGCATCTCTCAGCCCTGGGTCGGGCAGAGCCCCAGCGGGCCATGCCCACAAGCTCTCTCAGCACGGGTCCCCCAGAAGGCTCCTTTGGGACCAGGATTCTCTTGCGGGTGACTCTTTAAGGTCTGGCCCCTGGATGGAGGGGCACCAGGAGTAGAGGAGCAGGAAGGGGAAGGGGGTGGCCATGCGAGGGGACACTTTCAGGCCAAGTCCCAGCTTCAGCCTGATCCTCCTAGGAACCCCGGGGTGTACATCACACCTCCTGGTTGCCCCGCTCTGAGACAAGGAGCCGGGCTTCGCATTCCCACAGCAGCCAGTCGTGGGCTGAGGACACCTGGGGCGTTGGGAACTCCCTGGCTTCTCCTTGGATTAACATCTGGAGCTGCTTGGGAATCGTGCCGCCACACACACCCGAGTGCAGGTGTCTTCTGCACAGACTGCGGGCCTCGCTCTTCTGAATGCCGCTAGCTCGCCACCCACCCACGGGTGACCCTGGTCAGGGTACTTTCTCTCAGGGGCAGACTCTGATCCGGGCGGGCTACCGGTGTCTCTGTTTGCTCCTTTCTTTCTTCCATTTCGGGAAAGGCTTCCTTACTGGGTGTGGAAATCTCCAATGCCTTTCCTCGCCTATTCTGTCAGCTTTCAAATTCTCTTTCAGTTGCCACCCTCACAGATGGATTAGGAAACTCTTTCCGGTGCACTCATTAGTGAAATGACCTCAATGACGCTGGAATCCAATATCTAGTCGCCGATTTTTAGCGAGTCCACACGCCAGGGTGGTTGGGGTCCAATGCAGCCCCTGCCAGGCCCAGGCCCCTTGGACTGGGCCACAGGAGGACACAGAGGAGCGTCCCGGCCCCCACGGTAGCGTTGCCGGCAGTTCTCCAAGGGCTTGGGGGTTTTCCAGAGGGAGGAGATGGAGGGGACTGATTTCTTCAGCGCCCCACAAACCACGCCACCCCACCCCACCCATGGGACACATCCCGAGAGAGAGAGAGAGAGAGAGAGAGAGAGAGAGAGAGAGAGAGAGAGAGAGAGAGAGAGAGAGAGAGAGAGACGCCCCATACACTCGCTCCCCTCCCCCGTGCGCTGTGCCCCAGCCCTGGCCCGGGGGAATAGGCGGCCGCCCGGCCACAGGGCGCGGGGCGCAGCTGAAAGGGGTTGTGGGGGAGGGCGGCCCCTGGCTGGGGTCAAAGGGCGAGCGCCCCGCCCGCCCGCCCGTGCGCAGTCAGCGCGCTGGGGGTGGGGGCGGGGAGGTGAAGGAGGCCAGGCGAGGAGAGGAGGGGGGCTGGAAGGTCTCCACCTTGGCGGGTCCAGCCGTGGAGGCGCATCTTGTGTGAGTGTGAGTGAGTGAGTGAGTGTGAGTGTGAGTGTGTGTGTATAGAGAGACAGCCCCCAACCCCGGCCCGCCGCTCCCTGCCCGCCCCGCCTGTCACCCCCGCCCGCCGGACCCGGCCGGCGAACTCAACAGGCCCGGCCCGGCGCGGGTCAGCGCCGGCGCGGGGCCTGGGGCGGGAGGAGGCGGCGGGGAAGCGCAGAGAGGCTCGGCTTCTTGAGCGGGGCAGGGGCGCCCTCCGGCGTCCACGGCCACACCACCCTGAACGCGCCCGATCTCCTCTGGTCTCGGAAGCTAAGCAGGGTCGGGCCTGGTTAGAACTTGGATGGGAGACCGCCCGGGAATACCGGGTGCCTTAGGCTTCTTCTTCTTCTTTTTTTTTTTTTTTTGCCTCTGGTTCTGTCGCGTTTCTGGGAGTGCGGGGGCGGCCCGGGGTGGGGGTGACCCCCACCCTCAGCGCCCGCCGCGGTGCCTGGCGCCCCAGCCCGCACCGTGGGGCCTCCTCTTGTCCCGAGCCGCGACACCGCCGCCACGCGGCAGCATGCGTGGCTTCTGGACTGTCAGGTCTCAGACCAAAGGTCTGCTCTGTGGGAACCGACACGCTGGAGGAAACCTTGAGAGTCTGAGAGGGGAGGGAGTTCCCGAAGAAGGCCAGGATGTCATTTTGAGGGAGTATGTGACCAGAACTCCTCCCGTTGCTTTTGGGGTTCTATGGGCTACACGTAGGAATCTCTGGTGGTGGCACCTGATGTTGGGGGATCCGGAGTCACACCCAGACCTGCTCCACAGGCCTCCTTTTACTTTTCTCTTCGGATTCGTTATTTTTTTATTTATTTATTTATTTATTTATTTATTTATTTATTTATTTATTTTTTTTTTTTTTTTTTGAGACAGAGTCTCGGTTTGTTGCCCAGGCTAGAGTGAGTGCCGTGGCGTCAGCCTAGCTCACAGCAACTTCAAACTCCTGGGCTGGAGTGATCCTTCTGCCTCAGCCTCCCGGGTAGCTGGGACTACAGGCATGTGCCACCATGCCCAGCTAATTTTTTATATATATATATATATCAGTTGGCCAATTAATTTCTTTCTATTGATAGTAGAGACGGGGTCTCGCTCTTGCTCAGGCTGGTTTTGAACTCCTGACCTTGAGCAATCCACCCGCCTCGGCCTCCCAAGAGCTAGGATTACAGGCGTGAGCCACAGCGCCCGGCCGGATTCATTATTTTTAAAAAGTGTCTCTTATCTCTATTATTGCATTTTCTTTTCTCTCTCTTTTCAAGCAGATGATGGGAGTCCAAGTATTAAGGTGACATGTGTTGCCCGTGCCCCCCTCTCCCACCCCCGTGTTCTTATTCATTTACCTCTCATGTTGTTCCAGCGTATTGTGGGGGTACCAATGTTAAGGTCGGGTGCGTTGCCCTCTCCCAGCCTCCCCCCTCGGGTCAGAGCTTCAAGTGCGCCCATCCCCCAGTCGGTGCGCACCCACCGCATTCCTAATGGATGTGTATGCCCACCCCTCCCCACACCCGCCCGACACCCACCCGATGAAGGTGATTCCTCTGTGTCCACTTAGGTGTCCATCAGTTCGTACCCATTTGCTGGTGAGCGTGAGCACGTGGTGCTCGTGTGTCCATTCTTGGGATACTTGGCTTACTGGAACGGGTTCCAGCTCTGGCCAGGAGAACCACGAGAGGTGCCCCCTCACCGCTGCTCCTCATAGCCGAATAGCACTCCGTGGTGTCCACGCGCCACATTTCATTTACGCACTCGTGGGTCGATGGGCACTCGGGTCGCTTCCAGGTCTTTGCGATTGTGACTTGTGCCCTGACTCTAACCCTAACCCTTACCCAGCCCGTCTCCTCCACGGCCCCTGCCTGACTGACTCCTTCCCGCCCGGCCTGTCACCTGTCACCGTCCTCTGCCCCTGCCTGACACGCTCCTCCCCGCCCGGGCTGTCACCGTCCTCGGCCCCTGCCTGACGGGGCTCCTCCGTCGCCTGGGCCTTCCAAGGGCTTGGTGTGGACGCTGGTTCCAGGACGCCCTCCCAGGAAGCCGGTAGCAGGGCGGCTGCGGCGTCTCCCGCAACCCAACCGTCCGACGGCCGGCCGGCCGGCCGCCCGTCCCTAAGTGGCCTGCGGGGGACGTGCTCCCGCTGTGCCGTGGGGGCCCAGCCTGGTGTCTTCTCTGAGGCCCCGCGGCTGCCGCTCCCCGCAAGGGGAGAGCCGCGGAGGTGGGGACCGCCTCCTCATGGGGACGTACACCCAGCTCTCCACGTCGGATTCCCGGGGCTCTCTGTCCTGCCAGAAGGCCCAGCTGGCCTGCGGGTCCTTAGAGTGGCAAAAACATCCGAAAACTGAGATTGAGGGTCTGGTGGGTGTCTGCACTTTTGTGCTGGGCACCCCAGGGAGGCCCGGGGGCTGGCTGGACAACGCGGTCTGCTGGGCTGGGGGGGGGGTTTGGAGGAGCAACTGATGCCCTTTGCACTTTGGGTAGCAAGTGTCTGAGGTGTCTCTGGGCCCTGCGCCATGTGGGGGCGGGGGCGGGGGCGGGGTGGGAGGAGGAGGAGGAGGAGGAGGACGAGGAGGAGGAGGCGGGAAGGGCTGTGGCCTGCAGTCGTGTTCCCCGGGGTGGCACGGCATGTGGCTTCTTCCACAGGCTGCTTGGCCTGGGCTCCCTGCACCTGGGCCTTTGGAGGACTGGCCCTGTGCTTGCCAACACTTCCTGCAGGGACCCAGAGCTGGGAGGTTGCATCTCTCAGCCCTGGGTCGGGCAGAGCCCCAGCGGGCCATGCCCACAAGCTCTCTCAGCACGGGTCCCCCAGAAGGCTCCTTTGGGACCAGGATTCTCTTGCGGGTGACTCTTTAAGGTCTGGCCCCTGGATGGAGGGGCACCAGGAGTAGAGGAGCAGGAAGGGGAAGGGGGTGGCCATGCGAGGGGACACTTTCAGGCCAAGTCCCAGCTTCAGCCTGATCCTCCTAGGAACCCCGGGGTGTACATCACACCTCCTGGTTGCCCCGCTCTGAGACAAGGAGCCGGGCTTCGCATTCCCACAGCAGCCAGTCGTGGGCTGAGGACACCTGGGGCGTTGGGAACTCCCTGGCTTCTCCTTGGATTAACATCTGGAGCTGCTTGGGAATCGTGCCGCCACACACACCCGAGTGCAGGTGTCTTCTGCACAGACTGCGGGCCTCGCTCTTCTGAATGCCGCTAGCTCGCCACCCACCCACGGGTGACCCTGGTCAGGGTACTTTCTCTCAGGGGCAGACTCTGATCCGGGCGGGCTACCGGTGTCTCTGTTTGCTCCTTTCTTTCTTCCATTTCGGGAAAGGCTTCCTTACTGGGTGTGGAAATCTCCAATGCCTTTCCTCGCCTATTCTGTCAGCTTTCAAATTCTCTTTCAGTTGCCACCCTCACAGATGGATTAGGAAACTCTTTCCGGTGCACTCATTAGTGAAATGACCTCAATGACGCTGGAATCCAATATCTAGTCGCCGATTTTTAGCGAGTCCACACGCCAGGGTGGTTGGGGTCCAATGCAGCCCCTGCCAGGCCCAGGCCCCTTGGACTGGGCCACAGGAGGACACAGAGGAGCGTCCCGGCCCCCACGGTAGCGTTGCCGGCAGTTCTCCAAGGGCTTGGGGGTTTTCCAGAGGGAGGAGATGGAGGGGACTGATTTCTTCAGCGCCCCACAAACCACGCCACCCCACCCCACCCATGGGACACATCCCGAGAGAGAGAGAGAGAGAGAGAGAGAGAGAGAGAGAGAGAGAGAGAGAGAGAGAGAGAGAGAGAGACGCCCCATACACTCGCTCCCCTCCCCCGTGCGCTGTGCCCCAGCCCTGGCCCGGGGGAATAGGCGGCCGCCCGGCCACAGGGCGCGGGGCGCAGCTGAAAGGGGTTGTGGGGGAGGGCGGCCCCTGGCTGGGGTCAAAGGGCGAGCGCCCCGCCCGCCCGCCCGTGCGCAGTCAGCGCGCTGGGGGTGGGGGCGGGGAGGTGAAGGAGGCCAGGCGAGGAGAGGAGGGGGGCTGGAAGGTCTCCACCTTGGCGGGTCCAGCCGTGGAGGCGCATCTTGTGTGAGTGTGAGTGAGTGAGTGAGTGTGAGTGTGAGTGTGTGTGTATAGAGAGACAGCCCCCAACCCCGGCCCGCCGCTCCCTGCCCGCCCCGCCTGTCACCCCCGCCCGCCGGACCCGGCCGGCGAACTCAACAGGCCCGGCCCGGCGCGGGTCAGCGCCGGCGCGGGGCCTGGGGCGGGAGGAGGCGGCGGGGAAGCGCAGAGAGGCTCGGCTTCTTGAGCGGGGCAGGGGCGCCCTCCGGCGTCCACGGCCACACCACCCTGAACGCGCCCGATCTCCTCTGGTCTCGGAAGCTAAGCAGGGTCGGGCCTGGTTAGAACTTGGATGGGAGACCGCCCGGGAATACCGGGTGCCTTAGGCTTCTTCTTCTTCTTTTTTTTTTTTTTTTTGCCTCTGGTTCTGTCGCGTTTCTGGGAGTGCGGGGGCGGCCCGGGGTGGGGGTGACCCCCACCCTCAGCGCCCGCCGCGGTGCCTGGCGCCCCAGCCCGCACCGTGGGGCCTCCTCTTGTCCCGAGCCGCGACACCGCCGCCACGCGGCAGCATGCGTGGCTTCTGGACTGTCAGGTCTCAGACCAAAGGTCTGCTCTGTGGGAACCGACACGCTGGAGGAAACCTTGAGAGTCTGAGAGGGGAGGGAGTTCCCGAAGAAGGCCAGGATGTCATTTTGAGGGAGTATGTGACCAGAACTCCTCCCGTTGCTTTTGGGGTTCTATGGGCTACACGTAGGAATCTCTGGTGGTGGCACCTGATGTTGGGGGATCCGGAGTCACACCCAGACCTGCTCCACAGGCCTCCTTTTACTTTTCTCTTCGGATTCGTTATTTTTTTATTTATTTATTTATTTATTTATTTATTTATTTATTTATTTATTTTTTTTTTTTTGAGACAGAGTCTCGGTTTGTTGCCCAGGCTAGAGTGAGTGCCGTGGCGTCAGCCTAGCTCACAGCAACTTCAAACTCCTGGGCTGGAGTGATCCTTCTGCCTCAGCCTCCCGGGTAGCTGGGACTACAGGCATGTGCCACCATGCCCAGCTAATTTTTTATATATATATATATATCAGTTGGCCAATTAATTTCTTTCTATTGATAGTAGAGACGGGGTCTCGCTCTTGCTCAGGCTGGTTTTGAACTCCTGACCTTGAGCAATCCACCCGCCTCGGCCTCCCAAGAGCTAGGATTACAGGCGTGAGCCACAGCGCCCGGCCGGATTCATTATTTTTAAAAAGTGTCTCTTATCTCTATTATTGCATTTTCTTTTCTCTCTCTTTTCAAGCAGATGATGGGAGTCCAAGTATTAAGGTGACATGTGTTGCCCGTGCCCCCCTCTCCCACCCCCGTGTTCTTATTCATTTACCTCTCATGTTGTTCCAGCGTATTGTGGGGGTACCAATGTTAAGGTCGGGTGCGTTGCCCTCTCCCAGCCTCCCCCCTCGGGTCAGAGCTTCAAGTGCGCCCATCCCCCAGTCGGTGCGCACCCACCGCATTCCTAATGGATGTGTATGCCCATCCCCTCCCCACACCCGCCCGACACCCACCCGATGAAGGTGATTCCTCTGTGTCCACTTAGGTGTCCATCAGTTCGTACCCATTTGCTGGTGAGCGTGAGCACGTGGTGCTCGTGTGTCCATTCTTGGGATACTTGGCTTACTGGAACGGGTTCCAGCTCTGGCCAGGAGAACCACGAGAGGTGCCCCCTCACCGCTGCTCCTCATAGCCGAATAGCACTCCGTGGTGTCCACGCGCCACATTTCATTTACGCACTCGTGGGTCGATGGGCACTCGGGTCGCTTCCAGGTCTTTGCGATTGTGACTTGTGCCCTGACTCTAACCCTAACCCTTACCCAGCCCGTCTCCTCCACGGCCCCTGCCTGACTGACTCCTTCCCGCCCGGCCTGTCACCTGTCACCGTCCTCTGCCCCTGCCTGACACGCTCCTCCCCGCCCGGGCTGTCACCGTCCTCGGCCCCTGCCTGACGGGGCTCCTCCGTCGCCTGGGCCTTCCAAGGGCTTGGTGTGGACGCTGGTTCCAGGACGCCCTCCCAGGAAGCCGGTAGCAGGGCGGCTGCGGCGTCTCCCGCAACCCAACCGTCCGACGGCCGGCCGGCCAGCCGGCCGCCCGTCCCTAAGTGGCCTGCGGGGGACGTGCTCCCGCTGTGCCGTGGGGGCCCAGCCTGGTGTCTTCTCTGAGGCCCCGCGGCTGCCGCTCCCCACAAGGGGAGAGCCGCGGAGGTGGGGACCGCCTCCTCATGGGGACGTACACCCAGCTCTCCACGTCGGATTCCGGGGCTCTCTGTCCTGCCAGAAGGCCCAGCTGGCCTGCGGGTCCTTAGAGTGGCAAAAACATCCGAAAACTGAGATTGAGGGTCTGGTGGGTGTCTGCACTTTTGTGCTGGGCACCCCAGGGAGGCCCGGGGGCTGGCTGGACAACGCGGTCTGCTGGGCTGGGGGGGGGGTTTGGAGGAGCAACTGATGCCCTTTGCACTTTGGGTAGCAAGTGTCTGAGGTGTCTCTGGGCCCTGCGCCATGTGGGGGCGGGGGCGGGGGCGGGGTGGGAGGAGGAGGAGGAGGAGGAGGACGAGGAGGAGGAGGCGGGAAGGGCTGTGGCCTGCAGTCGTGTTCCCCGGGGTGGCACGGCATGTGGCTTCTTCCACAGGCTGCTTGGCCTGGGCTCCCTGCACCTGGGCCTTTGGAGGACTGGCCCTGTGCTTGCCAACACTTCCTGCAGGGACCCAGAGCTGGGAGGTTGCATCTCTCAGCCCTGGGTCGGGCAGAGCCCCAGCGGGCCATGCCCACAAGCTCTCTCAGCACGGGTCCCCCAGAAGGCTCCTTTGGGACCAGGATTCTCTTGCGGGTGACTCTTTAAGGTCTGGCCCCTGGATGGAGGGGCACCAGGAGTAGAGGAGCAGGAAGGGGAAGGGGGTGGCCATGCGAGGGGACACTTTCAGGCCAAGTCCCAGCTTCAGCCTGATCCTCCTAGGAACCCCGGGGTGGACATCACACCTCCTGGTTGCCCCGCTCTGAGACAAGGAGCCGGGCTTCGCATTCCCACAGCAGCCAGTCGTGGGCTGAGGACACCTGGGGCGTTGGGAACTCCCTGGCTTCTCCTTGGATTAACATCTGGAGCTGCTTGGGAATCGTGCCGCCACACACACCCGAGTGCAGGTGTCTTCTGCACAGACTGCGGGCCTCGCTCTTCTGAATGCCGCTAGCTCGCCACCCACCCACGGGTGACCCTGGTCAGGGTGCTTTCTCTCAGGGGCAGACTCTGATCCGGGCGGGCTACCGGTGTCTCTGTTTGCTCCTTTCTTTCTTCCATTTCGGGAAAGGCTTCCTTACTGGGTGTGGAAATCTCCAATGCCTTTCCTCGCCTATTCTGTCAGCTTTCAAATTCTCTTTCAGTTGCCACCCTCACAGATGGATTAGGAAACTCTTTCCGGTGCACTCATTAGTGAAATGACCTCAATGACGCTGGAATCCAATATCTAGTCGCCGATTTTTAGCGAGTCCACACGCCAGGGTGGTTGGGGTCCAATGCAGCCCCTGCCAGGCCCAGGCCCCTTGGACTGGGCCACAGGAGGACACAGAGGAGCGTCCCGGCCCCCACGGTAGCGTTGCCGGCAGTTCTCCAAGGGCTTGGGGGTTTTCCAGAGGGAGGAGATGGAGGGGACTGATTTCTTCAGCGCCCCACAAACCACGCCACCCCACCCCACCCATGGGACACATCCCGAGAGAGAGAGAGAGAGAGAGAGAGAGAGAGAGAGAGAGAGAGAGAGAGAGAGAGAGAGAGAGAGAGAGAGACGCCCCATACACTCGCTCCCCTCCCCCGTGCGCTGTGCCCCAGCCCTGGCCCGGGGGAATAGGCGGCCGCCCGGCCACAGGGCGCGGGGCGCAGCTGAAAGGGGTTGTGGGGGAGGGCGGCCCCTGGCTGGGGTCAAAGGGCGAGCGCCCCGCCCGCCCGCCCGTGCGCAGTCAGCGCGCTGGGGGTGGGGGCGGGGAGGTGAAGGAGGCCAGGCGAGGAGAGGAGGGGGGCTGGAAGGTCTCCACCTTGGCGGGTCCAGCCGTGGAGGCGCATCTTGTGTGAGTGTGAGTGAGTGAGTGAGTGTGAGTGTGAGTGTGTGTGTATAGAGAGACAGCCCCCAACCCCGGCCCGCCGCTCCCTGCCCGCCCCGCCTGTCACCCCCGCCCGCCGGACCCGGCCGGCGAACTCAACAGGCCCGGCCCGGCGCGGGTCAGCGCCGGCGCGGGGCCTGGGGCGGGAGGAGGCGGCGGGGAAGCGCAGAGAGGCTCGGCTTCTTGAGCGGGGCAGGGGCGCCCTCCGGCGTCCACGGCCACACCACCCTGAACGCGCCCGATCTCCTCTGGTCTCGGAAGCTAAGCAGGGTCGGGCCTGGTTAGAACTTGGATGGGAGACCGCCCGGGAATACCGGGTGCCTTAGGCTTCTTCTTCTTCTTTTTTTTTTTTTTTTGCCTCTGGTTCTGTCGCGTTTCTGGGAGTGCGGGGGCGGCCCGGGGTGGGGGTGACCCCCACCCTCAGCGCCCGCCGCGGTGCCTGGCGCCCCAGCCCGCACCGTGGGGCCTCCTCTTGTCCCGAGCCGCGACACCGCCGCCACGCGGCAGCATGCGTGGCTTCTGGACTGTCAGGTCTCAGACCAAAGGTCTGCTCTGTGGGAACCGACACGCTGGAGGAAACCTTGAGAGTCTGAGAGGGGAGGGAGTTCCCGAAGAAGGCCAGGATGTCATTTTGAGGGAGTATGTGACCAGAACTCCTCCCGTTGCTTTTGGGGTTCTATGGGCTACACGTAGGAATCTCTGGTGGTGGCACCTGATGTTGGGGGATCCGGAGTCACACCCAGACCTGCTCCACAGGCCTCCTTTTACTTTTCTCTTCGGATTCGTTATTTATTTATTTATTTATTTATTTTTTTTTTTTTGAGACAGAGTCTCGGTTTGTTGCCCAGGCTAGAGTGAGTGCCGTGGCGTCAGCCTAGCTCACAGCAACTTCAAACTCCTGGGCTGGAGTGATCCTTCTGCCTCAGCCTCCCGGGTAGCTGGGACTACAGGCATGCGCCACCATGCCCAGCTAATTTTTTATATATATATATATATATCAGTTGGCCAATTAATTTCTTTCTATTGATAGTAGAGACGGGGTCTCGCTCTTGCTCAGGCTGGTTTTGAACTCCTGACCTTGAGCAATCCACCCGCCTCGGCCTCCCAAGAGCTAGGATTACAGGCGTGAGCCACAGCGCCCGGCCGGATTCATTATTTTTAAAAAGTGTCTCTTATCTCTATTATTGCATTTTCTTTTCTCTCTCTTTTCAAGCAGATGATGGGAGTCCAAGTATTAAGGTGACATGTGTTGCCCGTGCCCCCCTCTCCCACCCCCGTGTTCTTATTCATTTACCTCTCATGTTGTTCCAGCGTATTGTGGGGGTACCAATGTTAAGGTCGGGTGCGTTGCCCTCTCCCAGCCTCCCCCCTCGGGTCAGAGCTTCAAGTGCGCCCATCCCCCAGTCGGTGCGCACCCACCGCATTCCTAATGGATGTGTATGCCCATCCCCTCCCCACACCCGCCCGACACCCACCCGATGAAGGTGATTCCTCTGTGTCCACTTAGGTGTCCATCAGTTCGTACCCATTTGCTGGTGAGCGTGAGCACGTGGTGCTCGTGTGTCCATTCTTGGGATACTTGGCTTACTGGAACGGGTTCCAGCTCTGGCCAGGAGAACCACGAGAGGTGCCCCCTCACCGCTGCTCCTCATAGCCGAATAGCACTCCGTGGTGTCCACGCGCCACATTTCATTTACGCACTCGTGGGTCGATGGGCACTCGGGTCGCTTCCAGGTCTTTGCGATTGTGACTTGTGCCCTGACTCTAACCCTAACCCTTACCCAGCCCGTCTCCTCCACGGCCCCTGCCTGACTGACTCCTTCCCGCCCGGCCTGTCACCTGTCACCGTCCTCTGCCCCTGCCTGACACGCTCCTCCCCGCCCGGGCTGTCACCGTCCTCGGCCCCTGCCTGACGGGGCTCCTCCGTCGCCTGGGCCTTCCAAGGGCTTGGTGTGGACGCTGGTTCCAGGACGCCCTCCCAGGAAGCCGGTAGCAGGGCGGCTGCGGCGTCTCCCGCAACCCAACCGTCCGACGGCCGGCCGGCCGGCCGCCCGTCCCTAAGTGGCCTGCGGGGGACGTGCTCCCGCTGTGCCGTGGGGGCCCAGCCTGGTGTCTTCTCTGAGGCCCCGCGGCTGCCGCTCCCCGCAAGGGGAGAGCCGCGGAGGTGGGGACCGCCTCCTCATGGGGACGTACACCCAGCTCTCCACGTCGGATTCCGGGGCTCTCTGTCCTGCCAGAAGGCCCAGCTGGCCTGCGGGTCCTTAGAGTGGCAAAAACATCCGAAAACTGAGATTGAGGGTCTGGTGGGTGTCTGCACTTTTGTGCTGGGCACCCCAGGGAGGCCCGGGGGCTGGCTGGACAACGCGGTCTGCTGGGCTGGGGGGGGGGTTTGGAGGAGCAACTGATGCCCTTTGCACTTTGGGTAGCAAGTGTCTGAGGTGTCTCTGGGCCCTGCGCCATGTGGGGGCGGGGGCGGGGGCGGGGTGGGAGGAGGAGGAGGAGGAGGAGGACGAGGAGGAGGAGGCGGGAAGGGCTGTGGCCTGCAGTCGTGTTCCCCGGGGTGGCACGGCATGTGGCTTCTTCCACAGGCTGCTTGGCCTGGGCTCCCTGCACCTGGGCCTTTGGAGGACTGGCCCTGTGCTTGCCAACACTTCCTGCAGGGACCCAGAGCTGGGAGGTTGCATCTCTCAGCCCTGGGTCGGGCAGAGCCCCAGCGGGCCATGCCCACAAGCTCTCTCAGCACGGGTCCCCCAGAAGGCTCCTTTGGGACCAGGATTCTCTTGCGGGTGACTCTTTAAGGTCTGGCCCCTGGATGGAGGGGCACCAGGAGTAGAGGAGCAGGAAGGGGAAGGGGGTGGCCATGCGAGGGGACACTTTCAGGCCAAGTCCCAGCTTCAGCCTGATCCTCCTAGGAACCCCGGGGTGTACATCACACCTCCTGGTTGCCCCGCTCTGAGACAAGGAGCCGGGCTTCGCATTCCCACAGCAGCCAGTCGTGGGCTGAGGACACCTGGGGCGTTGGGAACTCCCTGGCTTCTCCTTGGATTAACATCTGGAGCTGCTTGGGAATCGTGCCGCCACACACACCCGAGTGCAGGTGTCTTCTGCACAGACTGCGGGCCTCGCTCTTCTGAATGCCGCTAGCTCGCCACCCACCCACGGGTGACCCTGGTCAGGGTACTTTCTCTCAGGGGCAGACTCTGATCCGGGCGGGCTACCGGTGTCTCTGTTTGCTCCTTTCTTTCTTCCATTTCGGGAAAGGCTTCCTTACTGGGTGTGGAAATCTCCAATGCCTTTCCTCGCCTATTCTGTCAGCTTTCAAATTCTCTTTCAGTTGCCACCCTCACAGATGGATTAGGAAACTCTTTCCGGTGCACTCATTAGTGAAATGACCTCAATGACGCTGGAATCCAATATCTAGTCGCCGATTTTTAGCGAGTCCACACGCCAGGGTGGTTGGGGTCCAATGCAGCCCCTGCCAGGCCCAGGCCCCTTGGACTGGGCCACAGGAGGACACAGAGGAGCGTCCCGGCCCCCACGGTAGCGTTGCCGGCAGTTCTCCAAGGGCTTGGGGGTTTTCCAGAGGGAGGAGATGGAGGGGACTGATTTCTTCAGCGCCCCACAAACCACGCCACCCCACCCCACCCATGGGACACATCCCGAGAGAGAGAGAGAGAGAGAGAGAGAGAGAGAGAGAGAGAGAGAGAGAGAGAGAGAGAGAGAGAGAGAGAGACGCCCCATACACTCGCTCCCCTCCCCCGTGCGCTGTGCCCCAGCCCTGGCCCGGGGGAATAGGCGGCCGCCCGGCCACAGGGCGCGGGGCGCAGCTGAAAGGGGTTGTGGGGGAGGGCGGCCCCTGGCTGGGGTCAAAGGGCGAGCGCCCCGCCCGCCCGCCCGTGCGCAGTCAGCGCGCTGGGGGTGGGGGCGGGGAGGTGAAGGAGGCCAGGCGAGGAGAGGAGGGGGGCTGGAAGGTCTCCACCTTGGCGGGTCCAGCCGTGGAGGCGCATCTTGTGTGAGTGTGAGTGAGTGAGTGAGTGTGAGTGTGAGTGTGTGTGTATAGAGAGACAGCCCCCAACCCCGGCCCGCCGCTCCCTGCCCGCCCCGCCTGTCACCCCCGCCCGCCGGACCCGGCCGGCGAACTCAACAGGCCCGGCCCGGCGCGGGTCAGCGCCGGCGCGGGGCCTGGGGCGGGAGGAGGCGGCGGGGAAGCGCAGAGAGGCTCGGCTTCTTGAGCGGGGCAGGGGCGCCCTCCGGCGTCCACGGCCACACCACCCTGAACGCGCCCGAT
Organism: Microcebus murinus; assembly: GCF_040939455.1. NCBI lineage: Eukaryota > Metazoa > Chordata > Mammalia > Primates > Cheirogaleidae > Microcebus > Microcebus murinus. The sequence goes on from NC_134126.1 coordinate 2,203,533, forward strand.
CTCCTCTGGTCTCGGAAGCTAAGCAGGGTCGGGCCTGGTTAGAACTTGGATGGGAGACCGCCCGGGAATACCGGGTGCCTTAGGCTTCTTCTTCTTCTTTTTTTTTTTTTTTTGCCTCTGGTTCTGTCGCGTTTCTGGGAGTGCGGGGGCGGCCCGGGGTGGGGGTGACCCCCACCCTCAGCGCCCGCCGCGGTGCCTGGCGCCCCAGCCCGCACCGTGGGGCCTCCTCTTGTCCCGAGCCGCGACACCGCCGCCACGCGGCAGCATGCGTGGCTTCTGGACTGTCAGGTCTCAGACCAAAGGTCTGCTCTGTGGGAACCGACACGCTGGAGGAAACCTTGAGAGTCTGAGAGGGGAGGGAGTTCCCGAAGAAGGCCAGGATGTCATTTTGAGGGAGTATGTGACCAGAACTCCTCCCGTTGCTTTTGGGGTTCTATGGGCTACACGTAGGAATCTCTGGTGGTGGCACCTGATGTTGGGGGATCCGGAGTCACACCCAGACCTGCTCCACAGGCCTCCTTTTACTTTTCTCTTCGGATTCGTTATTTTTTTATTTATTTATTTATTTATTTATTTATTTATTTATTTATTTATTTATTTTTTTTTTTTTTTTTTGAGACAGAGTCTCGGTTTGTTGCCCAGGCTAGAGTGAGTGCCGTGGCGTCAGCCTAGCTCACAGCAACTTCAAACTCCTGGGCTGGAGTGATCCTTCTGCCTCAGCCTCCCGGGTAGCTGGGACTACAGGCATGTGCCACCATGCCCAGCTAATTTTTTATATATATATATATATCAGTTGGCCAATTAATTTCTTTCTATTGATAGTAGAGACGGGGTCTCGCTCTTGCTCAGGCTGGTTTTGAACTCCTGACCTTGAGCAATCCACCCGCCTCGGCCTCCCAAGAGCTAGGATTACAGGCGTGAGCCACAGCGCCCGGCCGGATTCATTATTTTTAAAAAGTGTCTCTTATCTCTATTATTGCATTTTCTTTTCTCTCTCTTTTCAAGCAGATGATGGGAGTCCAAGTATTAAGGTGACATGTGTTGCCCGTGCCCCCCTCTCCCACCCCCGTGTTCTTATTCATTTACCTCTCATGTTGTTCCAGCGTATTGTGGGGGTACCAATGTTAAGGTCGGGTGCGTTGCCCTCTCCCAGCCTCCCCCCTCGGGTCAGAGCTTCAAGTGCGCCCATCCCCCAGTCGGTGCGCACCCACCGCATTCCTAATGGATGTGTATGCCCATCCCCTCCCCACACCCGCCCGACACCCACCCGATGAAGGTGATTCCTCTGTGTCCACTTAGGTGTCCATCAGTTCGTACCCATTTGCTGGTGAGCGTGAGCACGTGGTGCTCGTGTGTCCATTCTTGGGATACTTGGCTTACTGGAACGGGTTCCAGCTCTGGCCAGGAGAACCACGAGAGGTGCCCCCTCACCGCTGCTCCTCATAGCCGAATAGCACTCCGTGGTGTCCACGCGCCACATTTCATTTACGCACTCGTGGGTCGATGGGCACTCGGGTCGCTTCCAGGTCTTTGCGATTGTGACTTGTGCCCTGACTCTAACCCTAACCCTTACCCAGCCCGTCTCCTCCACGGCCCCTGCCTGACTGACTCCTTCCCGCCCGGCCTGTCACCTGTCACCGTCCTCTGCCCCTGCCTGACACGCTCCTCCCCGCCCGGGCTGTCACCGTCCTCGGCCCCTGCCTGACGGGGCTCCTCCGTCGCCTGGGCCTTCCAAGGGCTTGGTGTGGACGCTGGTTCCAGGACGCCCTCCCAGGAAGCCGGTAGCAGGGCGGCTGCGGCGTCTCCCGCAACCCAACCGTCCGACGGCCGGCCGGCCGGCCGCCCGTCCCTAAGTGGCCTGCGGGGGACGTGCTCCCGCTGTGCCGTGGGGGCCCAGCCTGGTGTCTTCTCTGAGGCCCCGCGGCTGCCGCTCCCCGCAAGGGGAGAGCCGCGGAGGTGGGGACCGCCTCCTCATGGGGACGTACACCCAGCTCTCCACGTCGGATTCCGGGGCTCTCTGTCCTGCCAGAAGGCCCAGCTGGCCTGCGGGTCCTTAGAGTGGCAAAAACATCCGAAAACTGAGATTGAGGGTCTGGTGGGTGTCTGCACTTTTGTGCTGGGCACCCCAGGGAGGCCCGGGGGCTGGCTGGACAACGCGGTCTGCTGGGCTGGGGGGGGGGGTTTGGAGGAGCAACTGATGCCCTTTGCACTTTGGGTAGCAAGTGTCTGAGGTGTCTCTGGGCCCTGCGCCATGTGGGGGCGGGGGCGGGGGCGGGGTGGGAGGAGGAGGAGGAGGAGGAGGACGAGGAGGAGGAGGCGGGAAGGGCTGTGGCCTGCAGTCGTGTTCCCCGGGGTGGCACGGCATGTGGCTTCTTCCACAGGCTGCTTGGCCTGGGCTCCCTGCACCTGGGCCTTTGGAGGACTGGCCCTGTGCTTGCCAACACTTCCTGCAGGGACCCAGAGCTGGGAGGTTGCATCTCTCAGCCCTGGGTCGGGCAGAGCCCCAGCGGGCCATGCCCACAAGCTCTCTCAGCACGGGTCCCCCAGAAGGCTCCTTTGGGACCAGGATTCTCTTGCGGGTGACTCTTTAAGGTCTGGCCCCTGGATGGAGGGGCACCAGGAGTAGAGGAGCAGGAAGGGGAAGGGGGTGGCCATGCGAGGGGACACTTTCAGGCCAAGTCCCAGCTTCAGCCTGATCCTCCTAGGAACCCCGGGGTGTACATCACACCTCCTGGTTGCCCCGCTCTGAGACAAGGAGCCGGGCTTCGCATTCCCACAGCAGCCAGTCGTGGGCTGAGGACACCTGGGGCGTTGGGAACTCCCTGGCTTCTCCTTGGATTAACATCTGGAGCTGCTTGGGAATCGTGCCGCCACACACACCCGAGTGCAGGTGTCTTCTGCACAGACTGCGGGCCTCGCTCTTCTGAATGCCGCTAGCTCGCCACCCACCCACGGGTGACCCTGGTCAGGGTACTTTCTCTCAGGGGCAGACTCTGATCCGGGCGGGCTACCGGTGTCTCTGTTTGCTCCTTTCTTTCTTCCATTTCGGGAAAGGCTTCCTTACTGGGTGTGGAAATCTCCAATGCCTTTCCTCGCCTATTCTGTCAGCTTTCAAATTCTCTTTCAGTTGCCACCCTCACAGATGGATTAGGAAACTCTTTCCGGTGCACTCATTAGTGAAATGACCTCAATGACGCTGGAATCCAATATCTAGTCGCCGATTTTTAGCGAGTCCACACGCCAGGGTGGTTGGGGTCCAATGCAGCCCCTGCCAGGCCCAGGCCCCTTGGACTGGGCCACAGGAGGACACAGAGGAGCGTCCCGGCCCCCACGGTAGCGTTGCCGGCAGTTCTCCAAGGGCTTGGGGGTTTTCCAGAGGGAGGAGATGGAGGGGACTGATTTCTTCAGCGCCCCACAAACCACGCCACCCCACCCCACCCATGGGACACATCCCGAGAGAGAGAGAGAGAGAGAGAGAGAGAGAGAGAGAGAGAGAGAGAGAGAGAGAGAGAGAGAGAGAGAGAGAGACGCCCCATACACTCGCTCCCCTCCCCCGTGCGCTGTGCCCCAGCCCTGGCCCGGGGGAATAGGCGGCCGCCCGGCCACAGGGCGCGGGGCGCAGCTGAAAGGGGTTGTGGGGGAGGGCGGCCCCTGGCTGGGGTCAAAGGGCGAGCGCCCCGCCCGCCCATGCGCAGTCAGCGCGCTGGGGGTGGGGGCGGGGAGGTGAAGGAGGCCAGGCGAGGAGAGGAGGGGGGCTGGAAGGTCTCCACCTTGGCGGGTCCAGCCGTGGAGGCGCATCTTGTGTGAGTGTGAGTGAGTGAGTGAGTGTGAGTGTGAGTGTGTGTGTATAGAGAGACAGCCCCCAACCCCGGCCCGCCGCTCCCTGCCCGCCCCGCCTGTCACCCCCGCCCGCCGGACCCGGCCGGCGAACTCAACAGGCCCGGCCCGGCGCGGGTCAGCGCCGGCGCGGGGCCTGGGGCGGGAGGAGGCGGCGGGGAAGCGCAGAGAGGCTCGGCTTCTTGAGCGGGGCAGGGGCGCCCTCCGGCGTCCACGGCCACACCACCCTGAACGCGCCCGATCTCCTCTGGTCTCGGAAGCTAAGCAGGGTCGGGCCTGGTTAGAACTTGGATGGGAGACCGCCCGGGAATACCGGGTGCCTTAGGCTTCTTCTTCTTCTTTTTTTTTTTTTTTTGCCTCTGGTTCTGTCGCGTTTCTGGGAGTGCGGGGGCGGCCCGGGGTGGGGGTGACCCCCACCCTCAGCGCCCGCCGCGGTGCCTGGCGCCCCAGCCCGCACCGTGGGGCCTCCTCTTGTCCCGAGCCGCGACACCGCCGCCACGCGGCAGCATGCGTGGCTTCTGGACTGTCAGGTCTCAGACCAAAGGTCTGCTCTGTGGGAACCGACACGCTGGAGGAAACCTTGAGAGTCTGAGAGGGGAGGGAGTTCCCGAAGAAGGCCAGGATGTCATTTTGAGGGAGTATGTGACCAGAACTCCTCCCGTTGCTTTTGGGGTTCTATGGGCTACACGTAGGAATCTTTGGTGGTGGCACCTGATGTTGGGGGATCCGGAGTCACACCCAGACCTGCTCCACAGGCCTCCTTTTACTTTTCTCTTCGGATTCGTTATTTTTTTATTTTTTTATTTATTTATTTATTTATTTATTTATTTATTTATTTATTTATTTATTTATTTTTTTTGAGACAGAGTCTCGGTTTGTTGCCCAGGCTAGAGTGAGTGCCGTGGCGTCAGCCTAGCTCACAGCAACTTCAAACTCCTGGGCTGGAGTGATCCTTCTGCCTCAGCCTCCCGGGTAGCTGGGACTACAGGCATGCGCCACCATGCCCAGCTAATTTTTTATATATATATATATATCAGTTGGCCAATTAATTTCTTTCTATTGATAGTAGAGACGGGGTCTCGCTCTTGCTCAGGCTGGTTTTGAACTCCTGACCTTGAGCAATCCACCCGCCTCGGCCTCCCAAGAGCTAGGATTACAGGCGTGAGCCACAGCGCCCGGCCGGATTCATTATTTTTAAAAAGTGTCTCTTATCTCTATTATTGCATTTTCTTTTCTCTCTCTTTTCAAGCAGATGATGGGAGTCCAAGTATTAAGGTGACATGTGTTGCCCGTGCCCCCCTCTCCCACCCCCGTGTTCTTATTCATTTACCTCTCATGTTGTTCCAGCGTATTGTGGGGGTACCAATGTTAAGGTCGGGTGCGTTGCCCTCTCCCAGCCTCCCCCCTCGGGTCAGAGCTTCAAGTGCGCCCATCCCCCAGTCGGTGCGCACCCACCCCATTCCTAATGGATGTGTATGCCCATCCCCTCCCCACACCCGCCCGACACCCACCCGATGAAGGTGATTCCTCTGTGTCCACTTAGGTGTCCATCAGTTCGTACCCATTTGCTGGTGAGCGTGAGCACGTGGTGCTCGTGTGTCCATTCTTGGGATACTTGGCTTACTGGAACGGGTTCCAGCTCTGGCCAGGAGAACCACGAGAGGTGCCCCCTCACCGCTGCTCCTCATAGCCAAATAGCACTCCGTGGTGTCCACGCGCCACATTTCATTTACGCACTCGTGGGTCGATGGGCACTCGGGTCGCTTCCAGGTCTTTGCGATTGTGACTTGTGCCCTGACTCTAACCCTAACCCTTACCCAGCCCGTCTCCTCCACGGCCCCTGCCTGACTGACTCCTTCCCGCCCGGCCTGTCACCTGTCACCGTCCTCTGCCCCTGCCTGACACGCTCCTCCCCGCCCGGGCTGTCACCGTCCTCGGCCCCTGCCTGACGGGGCTCCTCCGTCGCCTGGGCCTTCCAAGGGCTTGGTGTGGACGCTGGTTCCAGGACGCCCTCCCAGGAAGCCGGTAGCAGGGCGGCTGCGGCGTCTCCCGCAACCCAACCGTCCGACGGCCGGCCGGCCAGCCGGCCGCCCGTCCCTAAGTGGCCTGCGGGGGACGTGCTCCCGCTGTGCTGTGGGGGCCCAGCCTGGTGTCTTCTCTGAGGCCCCGCGGCTGCCGCTCCCCGCAAGGGGAGAGCCGCGGAGGTGGGGACCGCCTCCTCATGGGGACGTACACCCAGCTCTCCACGTCGGATTCCGGGGCTCTCTGTCCTGCCAGAAGGCCCAGCTGGCCTGCGGGTCCTTAGAGTGGCAAAAACATCCGAAAACTGAGATTGAGGGTCTGGTGGGTGTCTGCACTTTTGTGCTGGGCACCCCAGGGAGGCCCGGGGGCTGGCTGGACAACGCGGTCTGCTGGGCTGGGGGGGGGGGTTTGGAGGAGCAACTGATGCCCTTTGCACTTTGGGTAGCAAGTGTCTGAGGTGTCTCTGGGCCCTGCGCCATGTGGGGGCGGGGGCGGGGGCGGGGTGGGAGGAGGAGGAGGAGGAGGAGGACGAGGAGGAGGAGGCGGGAAGGGCTGTGGCCTGCAGTCGTGTTCCCCGGGGTGGCACGGCATGTGGCTTCTTCCACAGGCTGCTTGGCCTGGGCTCCCTGCACCTGGGCCTTTGGAGGACTGGCCCTGTGCTTGCCAACACTTCCTGCAGGGACCCAGAGCTGGGAGGTTGCATCTCTCAGCCCTGGGTCGGGCAGAGCCCCAGCGGGCCATGCCCACAAGCTCTCTCAGCACGGGTCCCCCAGAAGGCTCCTTTGGGACCAGGATTCTCTTGCGGGTGACTCTTTAAGGTCTGGCCCCTGGATGGAGGGGCACCAGGAGTAGAGGAGCAGGAAGGGGAAGGGGGTGGCCATGCGAGGGGACACTTTCAGGCCAAGTCCCAGCTTCAGCCTGATCCTCCTAGGAACCCCGGGGTGTACATCACACCTCCTGGTTGCCCCGCTCTGAGACAAGGAGCCGGGCTTCGCATTCCCACAGCAGCCAGTCGTGGGCTGAGGACACCTGGGGCGTTGGGAACTCCCTGGCTTCTCCTTGGATTAACATCTGGAGCTGCTTGGGAATCGTGCCGCCACACACACCCGAGTGCAGGTGTCTTCTGCACAGACTGCGGGCCTCGCTCTTCTGAATGCCGCTAGCTCGCCACCCACCCACGGGTGACCCTGGTCAGGGTGCTTTCTCTCAGGGGCAGACTCTGATCCGGGCGGGCTACCGGTGTCTCTGTTTGCTCCTTTCTTTCTTCCATTTCGGGAAAGGCTTCCTTACTGGGTGTGGAAATCTCCAATGCCTTTCCTCGCCTATTCTGTCAGCTTTCAAATTCTCTTTCAGTTGCCACCCTCACAGATGGATTAGGAAACTCTTTCCGGTGCACTCATTAGTGAAATGACCTCAATGACGCTGGAATCCAATATCTAGTCGCCGATTTTTAGCGAGTCCACACGCCAGGGTGGTTGGGGTCCAATGCAGCCCCTGCCAGGCCCAGGCCCCTTGGACTGGGCCACAGGAGGACACAGAGGAGCGTCCCGGCCCCCACGGTAGCGTTGCCGGCAGTTCTCCAAGGGCTTGGGGGTTTTCCAGAGGGAGGAGATGGAGGGGACTGATTTCTTCAGCGCCCCACAAACCACGCCACCCCACCCCACCCATGGGACACATCCCGAGAGAGAGAGAGAGAGAGAGACGCCCTATACACTCGCTCCCCTCCCCCGTGCGCTGTGCCCCAGCCCTGGCCCGGGGGAATAGGCGGCCGCCCGGCCACAGGGCGCGGGGCGCAGCTGAAAGGGGTTGTGGGGGAGGGCGGCCCCTGGCTGGGGTCAAAGGGCGAGCGCCCCGCCCGCCCGTGCGCAGTCAGCGCGCTGGGGGTGGGGGCGGGGAGGTGAAGGAGGCCAGGCGAGGAGAGGAGGGGGGCTGGAAGGTCTCCACCTTGGCGGGTCCAGCCGTGGAGGCGCGTCTTGTGTGAGTGTGAGTGAGTGAGTGAGTGTGAGTGTGAGTGTGTGTGTATAGAGAGACAGCCCCCAACCCCGGCCCGCCGCTCCCTGCCCGCCCCGCCTGTCACCCCCGCCCGCCGGACCCGGCCGGCGAACTCAACAGGCCCGGCCCGGCGCGGGTCAGCGCCGGCGCGGGGCCTGGGGCGGGAGGAGGCGGCGGGGAAGCGCAGAGAGGCTCGGCTTCTTGAGCGGGGCAGGGGCGCCCTCCGGCGTCCACGGCCACACCACCCTGAACGCGCCCGATCTCCTCTGGTCTCGGAAGCTAAGCAGGGTCGGGCCTGGTTAGAACTTGGATGGGAGACCGCCCGGGAATACCGGGTGCCTTAGGCTTCTTCTTCTTCTTTTTTTTTTTTTTTTGCCTCTGGTTCTGTCGCGTTTCTGGGAGTGCGGGGGCGGCCCGGGGTGGGGGTGACCCCCACCCTCAGCGCCCGCCGCGGTGCCTGGCGCCCCAGCCCGCACCGTGGGGCCTCCTCTTGTCCCGAGCCGCGACACCGCCGCCACGCGGCAGCATGCGTGGCTTCTGGACTGTCAGGTCTCAGACCAAAGGTCTGCTCTGTGGGAACCGACACGCTGGAGGAAACCTTGAGAGTCTGAGAGGGGAGGGAGTTCCCGAAGAAGGCCAGGATGTCATTTTGAGGGAGTATGTGACCAGAACTCCTCCCGTTGCTTTTGGGGTTCTATGGGCTACACGTAGGAATCTCTGGTGGTGGCACCTGATGTTGGGGGATCCGGAGTCACACCCAGACCTGCTCCACAGGCCTCCTTTTACTTTTCTCTTCAGATTCGTTATTTTTTTATTTTTTTATTTATTTATTTATTTATTTATTTTTTTTTTTTTTGAGACAGAGTCTCGGTTTGTTGCCCAGGCTAGAGTGAGTGCCGTGGCGTCAGCCTAGCTCACAGCAACTTCAAACTCCTGGGCTGGAGTGATCCTTCTGCCTCAGCCTCCCGGGTAGCTGGGACTACAGGCATGCGCCACCATGCCCAGCTAATTTTTTATATATATATATATATATCAGTTGGCCAATTAATTTCTTTCTATTGATAGTAGAGACGGGGTCTCGCTCTTGCTCAGGCTGGTTTTGAACTCCTGACCTTGAGCAATCCACCCGCCTCGGCCTCCCAAGAGCTAGGATTACAGGCGTGAGCCACAGCGCCCGGCCGGATTCATTATTTTTAAAAAGTGTCTCTTATCTCTATTATTGCATTTTCTTTTCTCTCTCTTTTCAAGCAGATGATGGGAGTCCAAGTATTAAGGTGACATGTGTTGCCCGTGCCCCCCTCTCCCACCCCCGTGTTCTTATTCATTTACCTCTCATGTTGTTCCAGCGTATTGTGGGGGTACCAATGTTAAGGTCGGGTGCGTTGCCCTCTCCCAGCCTCCCCCCTCGGGTCAGAGCTTCAAGTGCGCCCATCCCCCAGTCGGTGCGCACCCACCGCATTCCTAATGGATGTGTATGCCCATCCCCTCCCCACACCCGCCCGACACCCACCCGATGAAGGTGATTCCTCTGTGTCCACTTAGGTGTCCATCAGTTCGTACCCATTTGCTGGTGAGCGTGAGCACGTGGTGCTCGTGTGTCCATTCTTGGGATACTTGGCTTACTGGAACGGGTTCCAGCTCTGGCCAGGAGAACCACGAGAGGTGCCCCCTCACCGCTGCTCCTCATAGCCGAATAGCACTCCGTGGTGTCCACGCGCCACATTTCATTTACGCACTCGTGGGTCGATGGGCACTCGGGTCGCTTCCAGGTCTTTGCGATTGTGACTTGTGCCCTGACTCTAACCCTAACCCTTACCCAGCCCGTCTCCTCCACGGCCCCTGCCTGACTGACTCCTTCCCGCCCGGCCTGTCACCTGTCACCGTCCTCTGCCCCTGCCTGACACGCTCCTCCCCGCCCGGGCTGTCACCGTCCTCGGCCCCTGCCTGACGGGGCTCCTCCGTCGCCTGGGCCTTCCAAGGGCTTGGTGTGGACGCTGGTTCCAGGACGCCCTCCCAGGAAGCCGGTAGCAGGGCGGCTGCGGCGTCTCCCGCAACCCAACCGTCCGACGGCCGGCCGGCCGGCCGCCCGTCCCTAAGTGGCCTGCGGGGGACGTGCTCCCGCTGTGCCGTGGGGGCCCAGCCTGGTGTCTTCTCTGAGGCCCCGCGGCTGCCGCTCCCCGCAAGGGGAGAGCCGCGGAGGTGGGGACCGCCTCCTCATGGGGACGTACACCCAGCTCTCCACGTCGGATTCCGGGGCTCTCTGTCCTGCCAGAAGGCCCAGCTGGCCTGCGGGTCCTTAGAGTGGCAAAAACATCCGAAAACTGAGATTGAGGGTCTGGTGGGTGTCTGCACTTTTGTGCTGGGCACCCCAGGGAGGCCCGGGGGCTGGCTGGACAACGCGGTCTGCTGGGCTGGGGGGGGGGTTTGGAGGAGCAACTGATGCCCTTTGCACTTTGGGTAGTGAAAGGCCCAAACTAGCCTAAAGGCCCAAACTAGCCTAACCAGCTTTTCGCTTCTGTAACTATGCTTGCTCATAGGTAATTAAGACCCCTTCCGCTCCCTTTTTCTTTATCTTTTCCCCTAAGTGTCCCTTGCAAGTTCTCGGAATTGGGTAGTGGTCGTGCAACTGGTTGTGCAAGATGGAGCTACTGGAATTTCCCCACCCTAAACTCCCTGGCCACCTGCGTGTGGTCTCGCCCCATAAAAACCCTAAGCTTGAGAGCTTCGGCGCGGCAGCCTCCCCATCTTAGTGATGCTGTTTAGCCCCTGCGCGCGCTGAAAATAAATCCTCTTGCTCTCTTGCATCAAGCCTCTGGACTCTGAGTCTTTTTGGGCGGTCGTCTCTCTCTCCCAAACGGGCTGTACATTTCTACGGCCCAACATTTGGGGGCTCGTCCGGGATAGGAGAGGCGACCCCTCTTAAAAAGACCGGTGGCACCAGGCTTGGAGTTAGGCCGACTCCGGAGTTGTCCTTTATGTTTGTCTCTGTGTTGTATGTGATGTGTCAGTTTTGAAGTTTGAATTTGGAACGACAGGGTACTAACTCCGTGAGGAGGAAGTTCCTCTGGACCAAGATAGGGTTCTTGGCGGCCAGAAAAACTGTCGCCCTGGAGGACGCTCCAGGGATTGGGTGAGTGACCAAGTGGCCTTGGTCGACTCCATTTGTTTGCCTGCAAGTGGTTGCAGGATTGGGCAAGGTAACCCTAGGGTAAGGTATCGTCCTTTGTCTGTGTTTGTGTGCAAAAGCAAGTGGCTTCGGTATTTGTCTACTGTCTGTGTTGTCGTCCTTTTCTCTTTAATTCTCCTTTTTACTCATCCAGGAATTATGGGCCAAGGGAAGAGTACCCCTCTCTCCCTCACCCTGACACATTGGAAGGAAGTACGAGACTGGGCCCACGACCTGTCCGTCATCATCCGGAAGGGCCCCTGGCAGACGTTTTGTGCCTCTGAGTGGCCCTCCTTCGGCGTGGGGTGGCCCTCAGATGAAACTTTTAACCTTTCTATTATTTCTGCAGTGAAAAAGAAAATCTTTGCACCGCACCCCCAAGGACACCTGAATCAAGGTCCCTATATCATTGTCTGGCAGGACCTCACCCAAAACCCTCCTTCTTGGGTAAAGATGCCGGTGCCTCAGCCTTCTCTCGCCCTAGTGGCCCAGATGGCTCCATCAGATCCAGCTCGGCGACCTCTACCCCTAACTGATCCCCAGGCAGAATCCCTCCTCCTGGAATCTCCCCCACCCTATGTCCCCCAGTTGCAGGCGCAGGCAGCCCGGCCAGGGCTGGGGACAGCCCAGCCCACAGCCCCTATGGTTGAGGGTCCGGCCCAAGGCACTAGGAGTAGGAGAGGGTTGTCTTCAAATTCCATTGTCGCCTGCCCCCTACGCCCAGTGCCAGTTCCCAACTCTGGGCCAGGGTCAGATGACGACACAGCTCCCCTCCAGCTCCTCCAATATTGGCCCTTTTCCACAGCTGATCTCTATAATTAAAAATCTCAAAACTCGAACTTCTCCCAGAATCTGAGAGACCTAATTAATCTTTTAGACTCTGTTCTTTTCACTCATCAGCCCACCTGGGATGATTGCCAGCAGTTGCTTAAGGTCCTCTTCACAACGGAGGAAAGAGAAAGGATTCAGGGGGAGGCGCGGAAGCTGGTTCCGGGGAGGACGGCAGACCTACTACAAACCCACGAACCATCGACCTAACTTTTCCCCTTGAACGGCCGCTTTGGGACTACAATGAGGCTGAAGGTAGGGAGCGTCTCCGGGTCTACCGCCAGACTCTGATGGCCGGTCTCCGTGTGGCGGTGCGAAAGCCGACCAATTTGGCCAAGGTAGGAGATGTTTGTCAGGGGCCAGAGAGCCCGGCAGCATACTTAGAGAGAATCATGGAGGCCTTCCGGCAGTACACCCCATAGATCCCACTATGGAAGAGAGCAAGGCAGCTGTTATGATGGCGTTTGTCAATCAGGCGGCCCCCGACAGTAGGCACAAGGTGCAGAAAATAGATAGATTGGGCGAGAAGACTCTGCAGGACCTGTTAGAAGTGGCGGAGAAGGTCTATAACAATAGAGAGACGCTAGAAGAGAGGTTAGAGAGGATCAGGATAGAAAATAAGAAATTCCAAGCTAGAAAAGCACGGAAAGCAAACAGAGAGATGGCTAAAATCCTGCTAGCCGCCACAAGAGGGGGGCAGATAGAGTCAGAGGATAGGGAAAGGCCCTGGCGGGAAAGGCTAGGAAGGATCAATGTGCCAATTGCAAAGAGCATAGACATTGGGCTTGAGAGTGCCCCAAAAGAAAGAGGGGCGAAGACTTGAAGGTCCTGAAAAAGTCACGGTTGCAGGACAGGTAATAGACGAATAGAGAAGATGGGGTTCGGTCCCCCTCCCCAAACCTATGGTAACTTTGCAAGTGAAGGGGAACCCAGTCAGCTTCCTCATAGATACAAGAGCAGAACATTTAGTACTAATGGAAGACACAAGAAAATTGTCCAGTAAGACCAGCTGGGTGCAGGGGGCAACAAGAGCCAAACTATATCGGTGGACCACGTGGCAGAGATTAGATTTGGGTTCAAGATAAACTTGCCTACCCTGTTCAATGAGGCCCTCCATGATGACCTTGGGTTTTCGAAAAAGGCTCGACCTCTGTATGAAGGGCGTAAGGCGGGGCGAGCATGGGAGTGGACTGTAAAAATGGAAGACACTTTTCAGGCCCTGAGGGCAGCCATGCTAGAAGCCCCGGCCCTAGCACTCCCTGATCCTCCCAAAGAGTTTCACCTGTTCATAGATGAGAAGAGGGGAAATAGTCAAAGGAGTACTCACGCAGGCCCTGGGACCCTGGAAGAGACTGGTGGCGTACTTGTCAAAAAAAAAAAACTAGATCCGGTGGTGGCGGGGTGGCCAGTGTGTTTGCGAATCATCGCAGCAAGGCCCTGTTGGTCAAAGACGCTGATAAGCTCACCCTAGGGCAGCGGCTGCAGATCACCACCCCGCACGCCATAGAGGGGGTTCTGAAGCAGCCACCGGGACGGTAGATCACAAATGCGAGACTGACTCATTACCAAGGGCTTTTGCTGGACGCACCTCGCATCGAGTTCCGGGCCCCTGCAGCCTTGAATCCGGCTACGCTTCTGCCAACCCCCGCTGCAGCCGCACCTGAACGTGATTGCCTTGAGATCCTAGCCGAGACCCAGACGACCCGTAGAGACTTAAAGGATCGCCCCCTTCCAGGTAGCGACCTGACCTGGTTCACGGACGGAAGCAGTTTCATCCGGGACAGACGCAGGTACGCAGGGGCGGCCATAGTAGATGACCAAGGTAAACTTGTCTGGGCGACATGCCTTCCGCAAGGGACATCTGCTCAGAAGGCAGAACTAATAGCGCTGACAGAGGCTCTTAGCCGGGCCGAAGAAAAAGGCTGACGGTGTACACTGACAGCTGCTTTGCCTTTGGGACCGTGCACATACATAGGGCCCTCTACAGGGAAAGGGGCTTCATCACGGCAGAGAGAAAGGAAATTAAGCACATGCCTAAAATACTCCACCTACTAGAGGCTGTTTTGCTGCCAAAGGCAGTGGCGGTAGTCCACACCCCGGGACAGCAGAGCGGAGATTCAGTAGAAGCACAGGGCAATCGCAGAGCGGACGCTGAAGCTAAGAAGGCTGCAGAAGACACTCCGCAGCCAAACATCCTGCACCTTAGCCTGCCACCCCCAGGCATGGGACGGTTGCCTCCTCTGCCGGACTATTCCAGTGTAGATGAGGTCTGGGCCTCAGAGCAGCTATGTGAAAATGGCTGGTTGCGGGACGAAGGGCATCGCCTCATAGTGCCAGAACTCTTAAGACGCCACCTATTAGAGCACCTGCATCAGACCACACAGCTAAGAAAGAAAAAAATGCTGCAATTGCTAGACACTGCTCAACTAAGGTTCAAGTCACAAGGACGGGTTCCAGATGACATCGTCAAAAGTTGCCGAGCCTGTCAGGTCATGCAGCCGGGGAGGACCAGAGGGACCCACGCAGGTATGAAGGAAAGGGGGAGGTAGCCAGGACTATTTTAGGAAGTGGATTTCACAGAGGTCAAGCCTAAAAAATAGAGGTGCTGATATTTACTGGTCATGGTAGATATGTTTTCCAGATGGGTAAAAGCCTTCCCTACAAAAAAAAAAACAGCTTTGACAGTAGCTAAGAAAATATTAAAAAAAATAGTCCCCAGGTATGGACTGCCAGAAGGGATAAGATCAAATAATAGACCTGCGTTTGTCAGGTTAGTCAAGGGCTGGCCCGGGCTATGGGGATAGATTGAAAATTACATTGTGCATATAATCCCCAGAGCTCTGGGCAGGTAGAGCTAATAAATAGAACAATAAAAGAGACCCTGACTAAATTGGCCCTAGAGACTGGCAGAGACTGAGTGACCCTCCTTCCCTTCGCCCTGTTCCGAGCCTAGAACACCCCATATCACTTGGGTTTAGCCCCTTTTGAAATCATGTACGGCACACCCCCTCCTGTAGTTCCTAGGATGAGCCCTGAGGCTCTTCCGGGACATCCCAAAGTGTTGCAAGCGGTGCAGGCTCTGCAATGTGTCCACAGTCAAGTATGGCCTGCCCTCCGTGCTATCTACCGGCCTGAGGAGAAGGGTGCTAGATATCCGTTTCACCCACACCAGCCAGAGGACTGGGTGTGGGTGAAACGGCATAACAGCAGAACCCTCGAGCCAAGGTGGAAGGGCCCCTATCAAATTATTCTTGTTACCCCCACTTCTCTTAAGGTCGATAGAATAGTAGTGACCTAGATACACCACTCCCACGTGAGACCTGCTAATAAAAAAGACCAGGAGCGGTCCCAGGACCAGTGGAAAGCAACTGCAGACCCAAAGAATCCTCTAAAGATCAGACTGACCCAAGTGGCGGCGACAGCCCAGGACCGCTAACACAGACTTAGACTGGGGTTGTGGCATCTAAAAATTGACTGAGTGACAAACATAGACGGGTCTCGGTGGGGGGTTGGTTATTGTATTTTAGGGATGTTGTGTTTTTGGTCCAGTGTTTTTAAAATAGAGACCTACAGCTGTACTTACCGCCCCAAACCCCCACCAACCCCATAACCTTACATGAGTCTAAAGATTACTGTATAATGGTGTTAGTGTTCCCAAAAATAATATAGCACACTAAAGAGACAATGTATGAGAGCATAATAGGGCAAAGAGTCACCAACCTAATTTTTAAAAAAAAAAGAGAGCCCTTCACAGCCATAACCCTGGCTACTCTTTTGGCTTAGGGACAATAGGAGCAGAAACTAGTATCTCTTCTCTGGCAATGCAGCAAAGAGGGTTTAATACTCTGAGGGCAGCTGTTAATCCGAGGTAGTGCTCCAGAACCAGAGGGGGTTAGATCTAGTATTCCTCCAGCAAGAAAGACTGTGTGCTGCCCTCAAAGAAAAACGTTGTGTCTATGCAGACCATACGGGAGTTGTTAGAGAATCTATAGCTAAGGTCAAAAAAGGGCTTGCCCGCCGCAAACAAAAATATAAACAGCAAGCAGGTTGGTTTGAGTCTTAGTTTAACAGTACCCCCTGGTTAACTACTTTACTCTCCACTTTGCTAGGGCCCCTGCTTATACTCATCTTGCTCCTAACCTTTGGGCCTTGTATACTCAGCCGACTAGTGACATTTGTCTGAGAGCAGGTTGGCGCAGTTCAATTAATGGTTCTACAACAACACTATCAACCTCTTGCCAGAGATGAAGGCCTGTAGTTTCAAAATTAAAACTTTCCAAAAGAAAAAGGGGGGAATGAAAGGCCCAAACTAGCCTAAAGGCCCAAACTAGCCTAACCAGCTTTTCGCTTCTGTAACTATGCTTGCTCATAGGTAATTAAGACCCCTACCGCTCCCTTTTTCTTTATCTTTTCCCCTAAGTGTCCCTTGCAAGTTCTCGGAATTGGGTAGTGGTCGTGCAACTGGTTGTGCAAGATAGAGCTACTAGAATTTCCCCACCCTAAACTCCCTGGCCACCTGCGTGTAGTCTCGCCCCATAAAAACCCTAAGCTTGAGAGCTTCGGCGCGGCAGCCTCCCCATCTTAGTGATGCTGTTTAGCCCCTGCGCGCGCTAAAAATAAATCCTCTTGCTCTCTTGCATCAAGCCTCTGGACTCTGAGTCTTTTTGGGCGGTCGTCTCTCTCTCCCAAACGGGCTGTACATTTCTACGGCCCAACAGTAGCAAGTGTCTGAGGTGTCTCTGGGCCCTGCGCCATGTGGGGGCGGGGGCGGGGGCGGGGTGGGAGGAGGAGGAGGAGGAGGAGGACGAGGAGGAGGAGGCGGGAAGGGCTGTGGCCTGCAGTCGTGTTCCCCGGGGTGGCACGGCATGTGGCTTCTTCCACAGGCTGCTTGGCCTGGGCTCCCTGCACCTGGGCCTTTGGAGGACTGGCCCTGTGCTTGCCAACACTTCCTGCAGGGACCCAGAGCTGGGAGGTTGCATCTCTCAGCCCTGGGTCGGGCAGAGCCCCAGCGGGCCATGCCCACAAGCTCTCTCAGCACGGGTCCCCCAGAAGGCTCCTTTGGGACCAGGATTCTCTTGCGGGTGACTCTTTAAGGTCTGGCCCCTGGATGGAGGGGCACCAGGAGTAGAGGAGCAGGAAGTGGAAGGGGGTGGCCATGCGAGGGGACACTTTCAGGCCAAGTCCCAGCTTCAGCCTGATCCTCCTAGGAACCCCGGGGTGTACATCACACCTCCTGGTTGCCCCGCTCTGAGACAAGGAGCCGGGCTTCGCATTCCCACAGCAGCCAGTCGTGGGCTGAGGACACCTGGGGCGTTGGGAACTCCCTGGCTTCTCCTTGGATTAACATCTGGAGCTGCTTGGGAATCGTGCCGCCACACACACCCGAGTGCAGGTGTCTTCTGCACAGACTGCGGGCCTCGCTCTTCTGAATGCCGCTAGCTCGCCACCCACCCACGGGTGACCCTGGTCAGGGTACTTTCTCTCAGGGGCAGACTCTGATCCGGGCGGGCTACCGGTGTCTCTGTTTGCTCCTTTCTTTCTTCCATTTCGGGAAAGGCTTCCTTACTGGGTGTGGAAATCTCCAATGCCTTTCCTCGCCTATTCTGTCAGCTTTCAAATTCTCTTTCAGTTGCCACCCTCACAGATGGATTAGGAAACTCTTTCCGGTGCACTCATTAGTGAAATGACCTCAATGACGCTGGAATCCAATATCTAGTCGCCGATTTTTAGCGAGTCCACACGCCAGGGTGGTTGGGGTCCAATGCAGCCCCTGCCAGGCCCAGGCCCCTTGGACTGGGCCACAGGAGGACACAGAGGAGCGTCCCGGCCCCCACGGTAGCGTTGCCGGCAGTTCTCCAAGGGCTTGGGGGTTTTCCAGAGGGAGGAGATGGAGGGGACTGATTTCTTCAGCGCCCCACAAACCACGCCACCCCACCCCACCCATGGGACACATCCCGAGAGAGAGAGAGAGAGAGAGACGCCCCATACACTCGCTCCCCTCCCCCGTGCGCTGTGCCCCAGCCCTGGCCCGGGGGAATAGGCGGCCGCCCGGCCACAGGGCGCGGGGCGCAGCTGAAAGGGGTTGTGGGGGAGGGCGGCCCCTGGCTGGGGTCAAAGGGCGAGCGCCCCGCCCGCCCGCCCGTGCGCAGTCAGCGCGCTGGGGGTGGGGGCGGGGAGGTGAAGGAGGCCAGGCGAGGAGAGGAGGGGGGCTGGAAGGTCTCCACCTTGGCGGGTCCAGCCGTGGAGGCGCGTCTTGTGTGAGTGTGAGTGAGTGAGTGAGTGTGAGTGTGTGTGTATAGAGAGACAGCCCCCAACCCCGGCCCGCCGCTCCCTGCCCGCCCCGCCTGTCACCCCCGCCCGCCGGACCCGGCCGGCGAACTCAACAGGCCCGGCCCGGCGCGGGTCAGCGCCGGCGCGGGGCCTGGGGCGGGAGGAGGCGGCGGGGAAGCGCAGAGAGGCTCGGCTTCTTGAGCGGGGCAGGGGCGCCCTCCGGCGTCCACGGCCACACCACCCTGAACGCGCCCGATCTCCTCTGGTCTCGGAAGCTAAGCAGGGTCGGGCCTGGTTAGAACTTGGATGGGAGACCGCCCGGGAATACCGGGTGCCTTAGGCTTCTTCTTCTTCTTTTTTTTTTTTTTTTGCCTCTGGTTCTGTCGCGTTTCTGGGAGTGCGGGGGCGGCCCGGGGTGGGGGTGACCCCCACCCTCAGCGCCCGCCGCGGTGCCTGGCGCCCCAGCCCGCACCGTGGGGCCTCCTCTTGTCCCGAGCCGCGACACCGCCGCCACGCGGCAGCATGCGTGGCTTCTGGACTGTCAGGTCTCAGACCAAAGGTCTGCTCTGTGGGAACCGACACGCTGGAGGAAACCTTGAGAGTCTGAGAGGGGAGGGAGTTCCCGAAGAAGGCCAGGATGTCATTTTGAGGGAGTATGTGACCAGAACTCCTCCCGTTGCTTTTGGGGTTCTATGGGCTACACGTAGGAATCTCTGGTGGTGGCACCTGATGTTGGGGGATCCGGAGTCACACCCAGACCTGCTCCACAGGCCTCCTTTTACTTTTCTCTTCGGATTCGTTATTTTTTTATTTATTTATTTATTTATTTATTTATTTATTTATTTTTTTTTTTTTTTTTGAGACAGAGTCTCGGTTTGTTGCCCAGGCTAGAGTGAGTGCCGTGGCGTCAGCCTAGCTCACAGCAACTTCAAACTCCTGGGCTGGAGTGATCCTTCTGCCTCAGCCTCCCGGGTAGCTGGGACTACAGGCATGTGCCACCATGCCCAGCTAATTTTTTATATATATATATATATCAGTTGGCCAATTAATTTCTTTCTATTGATAGTAGAGACGGGGTCTCGCTCTTGCTCAGGCTGGTTTTGAACTCCTGACCTTGAGCAATCCACCCGCCTCGGCCTCCCAAGAGCTAGGATTACAGGCGTGAGCCACAGCGCCCGGCCGGATTCATTATTTTTAAAAAGTGTCTCTTATCTCTATTATTGCATTTTCTTTTCTCTCTCTTTTCAAGCAGATGATGGGAGTCCAAGTATTAAGGTGACATGTGTTGCCCGTGCCCCCCTCTCCCACCCCCGTGTTCTTATTCATTTACCTCTCATGTTGTTCCAGCGTATTGTGGGGGTACCAATGTTAAGGTCGGGTGCGTTGCCCTCTCCCAGCCTCCCCCCTCGGGTCAGAGCTTCAAGTGCGCCCATCCCCCAGTCGGTGCGCACCCACCGCATTCCTAATGGATGTGTATGCCCATCCCCTCCCCACACCCGCCCGACACCCACCCGATGAAGGTGATTCCTCTGTGTCCACTTAGGTGTCCATCAGTTCGTACCCATTTGCTGGTGAGCGTGAGCACGTGGTGCTCGTGTGTCCATTCTTGGGATACTTGGCTTACTGGAACGGGTTCCAGCTCTGGCCAGGAGAACCACGAGAGGTGCCCCCTCACCGCTGCTCCTCATAGCCGAATAGCACTCCGTGGTGTCCACGCGCCACATTTCATTTACGCACTCGTGGGTCGATGGGCACTCGGGTCGCTTCCAGGTCTTTGCGATTGTGACTTGTGCCCTGACTCTAACCCTAACCCTTACCCAGCCCGTCTCCTCCACGGCCCCTGCCTGACTGACTCCTTCCCGCCCGGCCTGTCACCTGTCACCGTCCTCTGCCCCTGCCTGACACGCTCCTCCCCGCCCGGGCTGTCACCGTCCTCGGCCCCTGCCTGACGGGGCTCCTCCGTCGCCTGGGCCTTCCAAGGGCTTGGTGTGGACGCTGGTTCCAGGACGCCCTCCCAGGAAGCCGGTAGCAGGGCGGCTGCGGCGTCTCCCGCAACCCAACCGTCCGACGGCCGGCCGGCCGGCCGCCCGTCCCTAAGTGGCCTGCGGGGGACGTGCTCCCGCTGTGCCGTGGGGGCCCAGCCTGGTGTCTTCTCTGAGGCCCCGCGGCTGCCGCTCCCCGCAAGGGGAGAGCCGCGGAGGTGGGGACCGCCTCCTCATGGGGACGTACACCCAGCTCTCCACGTCGGATTCCGGGGCTCTCTGTCCTGCCAGAAGGCCCAGCTGGCCTGCGGGTCCTTAGAGTGGCAAAAACATCCGAAAACTGAGATTGAGGGTCTGGTGGGTGTCTGCACTTTTGTGCTGGGCACCCCAGGGAGGCCCGGGGGCTGGCTGGACAACGCGGTCTGCTGGGCTGGGGGGGGGGTTTGGAGGAGCAACTGATGCCCTTTGCACTTTGGGTAGCAAGTGTCTGAGGTGTCTCTGGGCCCTGCGCCATGTGGGGGCGGGGGCGGGGGCGGGGTGGGAGGAGGAGGAGGAGGAGGAGGACGAGGAGGAGGAGGCGGGAAGGGCTGTGGCCTGCAGTCGTGTTCCCCGGGGTGGCACGGCATGTGGCTTCTTCCACAGGCTGCTTGGCCTGGGCTCCCTGCACCTGGGCCTTTGGAGGACTGGCCCTGTGCTTGCCAACACTTCCTGCAGGGACCCAGAGCTGGGAGGTTGCATCTCTCAGCCCTGGGTCGGGCAGAGCCCCAGCGGGCCATGCCCACAAGCTCTCTCAGCACGGGTCCCCCAGAAGGCTCCTTTGGGACCAGGATTCTCTTGCGGGTGACTCTTTAAGGTCTGGCCCCTGGATGGAGGGGCACCAGGAGTAGAGGAGCAGGAAGGGGAAGGGGGTGGCCATGCGAGGGGACACTTTCAGGCCAAGTCCCAGCTTCAGCCTGATCCTCCTAGGAACCCCGGGGTGTACATCACACCTCCTGGTTGCCCCGCTCTGAGACAAGGAGCCGGGCTTCGCATTCCCACAGCAGCCAGTCGTGGGCTGAGGACACCTGGGGCGTTGGGAACTCCCTGGCTTCTCCTTGGATTAACATCTGGAGCTGCTTGGGAATCGTGCCGCCACACACACCCGAGTGCAGGTGTCTTCTGCACAGACTGCGGGCCTCGCTCTTCTGAATGCCGCTAGCTCGCCACCCACCCACGGGTGACCCTGGTCAGGGTACTTTCTCTCAGGGGCAGACTCTGATCCGGGCGGGCTACCGGTGTCTCTGTTTGCTCCTTTCTTTCTTCCATTTCGGGAAAGGCTTCCTTACTGGGTGTGGAAATCTCCAATGCCTTTCCTCGCCTATTCTGTCAGCTTTCAAATTCTCTTTCAGTTGCCACCCTCACAGATGGATTAGGAAACTCTTTCCGGTGCACTCATTAGTGAAATGACCTCAATGACGCTGGAATCCAATATCTAGTCGCCGATTTTTAGCGAGTCCACACGCCAGGGTGGTTGGGGTCCAATGCAGCCCCTGCCAGGCCCAGGCCCCTTGGACTGGGCCACAGGAGGACACAGAGGAGCGTCCCGGCCCCCACGGTAGCGTTGCCGGCAGTTCTCCAAGGGCTTGGGGGTTTTCCAGAGGGAGGAGATGGAGGGGACTGATTTCTTCAGCGCCCCACAAACCACGCCACCCCACCCCACCCATGGGACACATCCCGAGAGAGAGAGAGAGAGACGCCCCATACACTCGCTCCCCTCCCCCGTGCGCTGTGCCCCAGCCCTGGCCCGGGGGAATAGGCGGCCGCCCGGCCACAGGGCGCGGGGCGCAGCTGAAAGGGGTTGTGGGGGAGGGCGGCCCCTGGCTGGGGTCAAAGGGCGAGCGCCCCGCCCGCCCGCCCGTGCGCAGTCAGCGCGCTGGGGGTGGGGGCGGGGAGGTGAAGGAGGCCAGGCGAGGAGAGGAGGGGGGCTGGAAGGTCTCCACCTTGGCGGGTCCAGCCGTGGAGGCGCGTCTTGTGTGAGTGTGAGTGAGTGAGTGAGTGTGAGTGTGTGTGTATAGAGAGACAGCCCCCAACCCCGGCCCGCCGCTCCCTGCCCGCCCCGCCTGTCACCCCCGCCCGCCGGACCCGGCCGGCGAACTCAACAGGCCCGGCCCGGCGCGGGTCAGCGCCGGCGCGGGGCCTGGGGCGGGAGGAGGCGGCGGGGAAGCGCAGAGAGGCTCGGCTTCTTGAGCGGGGCAGGGGCGCCCTCCGGCGTCCACGGCCACACCACCCTGAACGCGCCCGATCTCCTCTGGTCTCGGAAGCTAAGCAGGGTCGGGCCTGGTTAGAACTTGGATGGGAGACCGCCCGGGAATACCGGGTGCCTTAGGCTTCTTCTTCTTCTTTTTTTTTTTTTTTTGCCTCTGGTTCTGTCGCGTTTCTGGGAGTGCGGGGGCGGCCCGGGGTGGGGGTGACCCCCACCCTCAGCGCCCGCCGCGGTGCCTGGCGCCCCAGCCCGCACCGTGGGGCCTCCTCTTGTCCCGAGCCGCGACACCGCCGCCACGCGGCAGCATGCGTGGCTTCTGGACTGTCAGGTCTCAGACCAAAGGTCTGCTCTGTGGGAACCGACACGCTGGAGGAAACCTTGAGAGTCTGAGAGGGGAGGGAGTTCCCGAAGAAGGCCAGGATGTCATTTTGAGGGAGTATGTGACCAGAACTCCTCCCGTTGCTTTTGGGGTTCTATGGGCTACACGTAGGAATCTTTGGTGGTGGCACCTGATGTTGGGGGATCCGGAGTCACACCCAGACCTGCTCCACAGGCCTCCTTTTACTTTTCTCTTCGGATTCGTTATTTTTTTATTTATTTATTTATTTATTTATTTATTTATTTTTTTTTTTTGAGACAGAGTCTCGGTTTGTTGCCCAGGCTAGAGTGAGTGCCGTGGCGTCAGCCTAGCTCACAGCAACTTCAAACTCCTGTGCTGGAGTGATCCTTCTGCCTCAGCCTCCCGGGTAGCTGGGACTACAGGCATGCGCCACCATGCCCAGCTAATTTTTTATATATATATCAGTTGGCCAATTAATTTCTTTCTATTGATAGTAGAGACGGGGTCTCGCTCTTGCTCAGGCTGGTTTTGAACTCCTGACCTTGAGCAATCCGCCCGCCTCGGCCTCCCAAGAGCTAGGATTACAGGCGTGAGCCACAGCGCCCGGCCGGATTCATTATTTTTAAAAAGTGTCTCTTATCTCTATTATTGCATTTTCTTTTCTCTCTCTTTTCAAGCAGATGATGGGAGTCCAAGTATTAAGGTGACATGTGTTGCCCGTGCCCTCCTCTCCCCCCCCCCCGTGTTCTTATTCATTTACCTCTCATGTTGTTCCAGCGTATTGTGGGGGTACCAATGTTAAGGTCGGGTGCGTTGCCCTCTCCCAGCCTCCCCCCTCGGGTCAGAGCTTCAAGTGCGCCCATCCCCCAGTCGGTGCGCACCCACCCCATTCCTAATGGATGTGTATGCCCATCCCCTCCCCCCACCCGCCCGACACCCACCCGATGAAGGTGATTCCTCTGTGTCCACTTAGGTGTCCATCGGTTCGTACCCATTTGCTGGTGAGCGCGAGCACGTGGTGCTCGTGTGTCCATTCTTGGGATACTTGGCTTACTGGAACGGGTTCCAGCTCTGGCCAGGAGAACCACGAGAGGTGCCCCCTCACCGCTGCTCCTCATAGCCGAATAGCACTCCGTGGTGTCCACGCGCCACATTTCATTTACGCACTCGTGGGTGGATGGGCACTCGGGTCGCTTCCAGGTCTTTGCGATTGTGACTTGTGCCCTGACTCTAACCCTAACCCTTACCCAGCCCGTCTCCTCCACGGCCCCTGCCTGACTGACTCCTTCCTGCCCGGCCTGTCACCTGTCACCGTCCTCTGCCCTGTCTGACACGGTCCTCCCCGCCCGGGCTGTCACCGTCCTCGGCCCCTGCCTGACGGGGCTCCTCCGTCGCCTGGGCCTTCCAAGGGCTTGGTGTGGACGCTGGTTCCAGGACGCCCTCCCATTAACCCGGTAGCAGGGCGGCCGCGGCGTCTCGCGCAACCCAACCGTCCGCTGGCCGGCCGCCCGTCCCTAAGTGGCCTGCGGGGGACGTGCTCCCGCTGTGCCGTGGGGGCCCAGCCTGGTGTCTTCTCTGAGGCCCCGCGGCTGCCGCTCCCCGCAAGGGGAGAGCCGCGGAGGTGGGGACCGCCTCCTCATGGGGACGTACACCCAGCTCTCCACGTCGGATTCCGGGGCTCTCTGTCCTGCCAGAAGGCCCAGCTGGCCTGCGGGTCCTTAGAGTGGCAAAAACATCCGAAAACTGAGATTGAGGGTCTGGTGGGTGTCTGCACTTTTGTGCTGGGCACCCCAGGGAGGCCCGGGGGCTGGCTGGACAACGCGGTCTGCTGGGCTGGGGGGGGGGTTTGGAGGAGCGACTGATGCCCTTTGCACTTTGGGTAGCAAGTGTCTGAGGTGTCTCTGGGCCCTGCGCCATGTGGGGGCGGGGGCGGGGGCGGGGTGGGAGGAGGAGGAGGAGGCGGGAAGGGCTGTGGCCTGCAGTCGTGTTCCCCGGGGTGGCACAGCATGTGGCTTCTTCCACAGGCTGCTTGGCCTGGGCTCCCTGCACCTGGGCCTTTGGAGGACTGGCCCTGTGCTTGCCAACACTTCCTGCAGGGACCCAGAGCTGGGAGGTTGCATCTCTCAGCCCTGGGTCGGGCAGAGCCCCAGCGGGCCATGCCCACAAGCTCTCTCAGCACGGGTCCCCCAGAAGGCTCCTTTGGGACCAGGATTCTCTTGCGGGTGACTCTTTAAGGTCTGGCCCCTGGATGGAGGGGCACCAGGAGTAGAGGAGCAGGAAGGGGAAGGGGGTGGCCATGCGAGGGGACACTTTCAGGCCAAGTCCCAGCTTCAGCCTGATCCTCCTAGGAACCCCGGGGTGGACATCACACCTCCTGGTTGCCCCGCTCTGAGACAAGGAGCCGGGCTTCGCATTCCCACAGCAGCCAGTCGTGGGCTGAGGACACCTGGGGCGTTGGGAACTCCCTGGCTTCTCCTTGGATTAACATCTGGAGCTGCTTGGGAATCGTGCCGCCACACACACCCGAGTGCAGGTGTCTTCTGCACAGACTGAGGGCCTCGCTCTTCTGAATGCCGCTAGCTCGCCACCCACCCACGGGTGAACCTGGTCAGGGTGCTTTCTCTCAGGGGCAGACTCTGATCCGGGCGGGCTACCGGTGTCTCTGTTTGCTCCTTTCTTTCTTCCATTTCGGGAAAGGCTTCCTTACTGGGTGTGGAAATCTCCTATGCCTTTCCTCGCCTATTCTGTCAGCTTTCAAATTCTCTTTCAGTTGCTACCCTCACAGATGGATTAGGAAACTCTTTCTGGTGCACTCATTAGTGAAATGACCTCAATGACGCTGGAATGTGGGGCGCGGTGTCAATGCCATTTACAAATTGGCGCCTGTTTCCGGCTTTGCCTAGAACAGCAAACAAGTTTAGGGCACTCGCAATTGTAGGTTGCCCTGTGGCGCGAGTATGCAAACGAAGGGTCCTGCTATGGACTAATGCTTTGGTGGCTCGACAGCTTAGCGGACTATCCCATCTTAGGGGTTGTGCTTCTGGGGTATATAGCAGCCTGTGCGCTGCCGGGCTGGGTCTTCCGCATCATGTAAGTCTAAAGGGAACCCCATTAAAGCACTGTCAGAAGAACTCCGGTTGCCGCGTCTTCCTTGCTGGCGAGGCGGGCGCGACACTGAAATCCAATATCTAATCGCCGATTTTTAGCGAGTCCACACGCCAGGGTGGTTGGGGTCCAATGCAGCCCCGGCCAGGCCCCGGCCCCTTGGACTGGGCCACAGGAGGACACAGAGGAGGGTCCCGGCCCCCACGGTAGCGGTGTGGGCAGTTCTCCAAGGGCTTGGGCATTTTCCAGAGGTCGGATATGGAGGGGACTGATTTCTTCAGCGCCCCACAAACCACGCCACCCAACCCCACCCATGGGACACATCCCTAGAGAGAGACACGCCCCATACACTCGCTCCCCTCCCCCATGGGCTGTGCCCCAGCCCTGTCCCGGGGGAATTGGCGGCTGCCCGGCCACAGGGTGGAGGGCGCAGGTGAAAGGGGTTGTGGGGGAGGGCGGCCCCTGGCTGGGGTCAAAGGGCGAGCGCCCTGTGCGTGCCTGCTCAGTCAGGGGCATGCGCAGTCAGGGGCGGCGGCGCGCTGGGGGTGGGGGCGGGGAGGTGAAGGAGGCCAGGCGAGGAGAGGAGGGGGGCTGGAAGCTCTCCACCTTGGCGGGTCCAGCCGTGGAGGGGCATCTTGTGTGAGTGTGAGTGACTGAGTGTGAGTGTGAGTGTGTGTGTATAGAGAGACAGCCCCAACCCCGGCCCGCTGCTCCCTGCCCGCCCCGCCCCGCCCCGCCTGTCACCCCCGTCCCTCGGAGCCCACCGGACCCGGCCTGCGAACTCAACAGGCCCGGCCCGGCGCGGGTCAGCGCCGGCGTGGGGCCTGGGGCGGGAGGAGGCGGCGGGGAAGGGCAGAGAGGCTCGGCTTCTTTTTTTTTTTTTTTTTTATTTTGGCATATTATGGGGGTACAGATTTTAAGGTTTCAATAAATGCCCATTTCCCCCCCTCCCCCCAAAAGTCTGAGTCTCCATCATGACCATCCCCCAGATGGTACACATCTCACTCATTATATATGTATATACCCACCCCCCTCCCCCCTCCCCCCTCCCACCTGCCCAATACCCTATTACTGTAGTACCTATGTGTCCACTTAGGTGCTAGTCAGTTAATACCAGTTTTCTGGAGAATATATCTGGTGCTTGTTTCTCCATTCTTGGGATACTTCACTTAGTAGTATGGGTTCCAGCTCTAACCAGGAAAATATAAGATGTGCTATATCACCATTGTTTCTTAGAGCTGAATAGTACTCCATGGTATACATATACCACATTTTATTAATCCATTCTTGGATTGATGGGCACTTGGGCTCTTTCCACAGCCTTGCAATTATGAATTGTGCTGCTATAAACATTCGAGTGCAGGTGTCTTTTTTGTAGAGTGTCACTGGATCATTTGGGTAGATGCCCAGCAATGGGATTGCTGGATCAAATGGTAGATTCAGTTGTATCGCTTTAAGGTATCTCCATATTGCTTTCCACAGAGGTTGAACTAGTTTGCAGTCCCACCAGCAGTGTAGGAGTGTTCCTCTCTCTCCGCAACCACGGCTTCTTGAGCGGGGCAGGGGCGCCCTCTGCCGTCTAGGGCCACACCACCCTGAACGCGCCCCGTCTGGTCTGATCTCGGAAGCTAAGCAGGGTCGGGCCTGGTTAGTACTTGGATGGGAGACCGCCTGGGAATCCCGGGTGCCGTAGGCTTCTTCTTTTTTTTTTTTGCCTCTGGTTCTGTCCCGTTTCTGGGAGCGCGGCGGCGGCAGCCCGGGCTGGGGGTGACCCCCACCCTCAGCGCCCGCCGCGGTGCCTGGAGCCCCAGCCCGCACCGTGGAGCCTCCTCTTGTCCCAAGACGCGACACCGCCGCCACGCGGCAGCATGCGTGGCTTCTGGACTGTCAGGTCTCAGACCAAAGGTCTGCTCTGTGGGAACCGACACGCTGGAGGAAACCTTGAGAGTCTGAGAGGGGAGGGAGTTCCCGAAGAAGGCCAGGATGTCATTTTGAGGGAGTATGTGACCAGAATTCGTCCCGTTGCTTTTGGGGTTCTATGGGCTACACATAGGAATCTTTGGTGGTGGCACCTGATGTTGGGGGTTCCGGAGTCACACCCAGACCTTCTCCACAGGCCTCCTTTTACTTTTCTCTTCTGATTCATTATTTTTAAAAAGTGTCTCTTATCTCTATTATTGCATTTTCTTTTCTCTCTCTTTTCAAGCAGATGATGGGAGTCCAAGTATTAAGGTGACATGTGTTGCCCGTGCCCCCCTCTCCCACCCCCGTGTTCTTATTCATTTACCTCTCATGTTGTTCCAGCGTATTGTGGGGGTACCAATGTTAAGGTCGGGTGCGTTGCCCTCTCCCAGCCTCCCCCCTCGGGTCAGAGCTTCAAGTGCGCCCATCCCCCAGTCGGTGCGCACCCACCCCATTCCTAATGGATGTGTATGCCCATCCCCTCCCCCCACCCGCCCGACACCCACCCGATGAAGGTGATTCCTCTGTGTCCACCTAGATGTCCATCGGATCGTACCCATTAGCTGGTGAGCGCGAGCACGTGGTGCTCGTGTGTCCATTCTTGGGATACTTGGCTTACTGGAACGGGTTCCAGCTCTGGCCAAGAGAACCACAAGAGGTGCCCCCTCACCGCTGCTCCTCACAGCCGAATGGCACTCCATGGTGTCCACGCGCCACATGTTATTAATGCACTCCTGGATGGATGGGCACTCGGGTCGCTTCCACATCTTTGTGATTTTGAATTATGCGCAGTCCCCCTACCCCTTGCTCAGCCCATCTCCTCTGCCCCTGCCTGACGCGCTCCTCCCTCGCCAGGCCTGTCACTGTTCTCGGCCCCTGCCTGACCGGCTCCTTCCAACCCCGACCCGCGTCACGTCACCATCAACGTCCTCTTAGCCTGCCTGGCAGGCTCCTCCACGCCTGGCCCACCACTTCCGCCACTGCCTGACTCGCTCCTCCCCGGCCAGGCCCGTCACTGTTCTGGGCCCCTGCCTGACCGGCTCCTTCCCGCCCAACCTGTCACCGTCCTCGGCCCCTGCCTGACACGCTCCTCCCCGCTCGTCACCATCCTCGGCCCCTGCCTGACCGGCTCCTCCGTCGCCAGGGCCTTCCAAGGGCTTGTTGTGGACGCTGCTTCCAGGAAGCCCTCCAGGACCGCGGCAGCAGGGCGGCCGCAGCAGTCTGGCGAGGCATCTGCTGGGGACGTGCCCCAATGTGCCACGGGGGCCCAGCCTGGTGTCTTCCCTGAAGCCCCGGGACTGCCGCTCCCCGCAAGGGGAGAGCCGCGGAGGTGGGGACCGCCTCCTCATGGGGACGTACACCCTGCTCTCCACGTCGGATTCCGGGGCTCTCTGTCCTGCCAGAAGGCCCAGCTGGACTGCGGGTCCTTACAGTGGCAAAAACATCTGAAAACTGAGATTGAGGGTACGGTGGGTGTCTCCACTTTTGTGCTGGGCACCCCAGGGAGGACCGGGGGCTGGCTGGACAACGCGGTCTGCTGGGCGGGGGGGTTTGGAGGAGCAACTGATGCCCTTTGCACTTTGGGTAGCAAGTGTCTGAGGTGTCTCTGGGCCCTGCGACATATGGGGGCCGGGTCGGGGTGGGAGGAGGAGGAGGAGGAGGAGGAGAGAAGGGCTGTGGCCTGCAGTCGTGTTCCCGGGGTGGCATGGCATGTGGCTTCTTCCACAGGCTGCTTGGCCTGGGCTCCCTGCACCTGGGCCTTTGGAGGACTGGCCCTGTGCTTGCCAACACTTCCTGCAGGGACCCAGAGCTGGGAGGTTGCATCTCTCAGCCCTGGGTCGGGCAGAGCCCCAGCGGGCCATGCTCACAACCTCTCTCAGCACGGGTCCCCCAGAAGGCTCCTTTGGGACCAGGATTCTCTTGCGAGTGACTCTTTAAGGTCTGGCCCCTGGATGGAGGGGCACCAGGAGTAGAGGAGCAGGAAGGGGAAGGGGGTGGCCATGCGAGGGGACACTTTCAGGCCAAGTCCCAGCTCCAGCCTGATCCTCCTGGGAACCCTGGGGTGTACATCACACCTCCTGGTTGCCCCGCTCTGAGACAAGGAGCCGGGCTTCGCATTCTCACAGCAGCCAGTCATGGGCTGAGGACACCTGGGGCGTCAGAGAAGACACCAGGCCGGGCCCCCACGGCACAGCGAGAGCACGTCTCCCACAGGCCACATAGCGATGGCGGCCGGCCCGCGGACGGGTGGGTTGCGCGAGACGCTGCGGCCACCCTGCTACCGGGTTCCTTGGAGGGCGTCCTGGAACCAGCGTCCACACCAAGCCCTTCGAAGGCCCAGGCGATGGAGGAGCCCGGTCAGGCAGGGGCCGAGGTGGGTGACGGCCCGGGCTGGGAGGAGCGTGACAGGCAGGGGCCGAGGACGGTGACGGCCCGGGCGGGGAGGAGCGTGTCATGCAGGGGCAGAGGACGGTGACAGGTGACAGGTGACAGGCCGGGCGGGAAGGAGTCAGTCAGGCAGGGGCCGTGGAGGACACGGGCTGGGTAAGGGTTAGGGTTAGAGTCAGGGCACAAGTCACAATCGCAAAGACCTGGAAGCGACCCGAGTGCCCATCCACCCACGAGTGCGTAAATGAAATGTGGCGCGTGGACACCACGGAGTGCTATTCGGCTATGAGGAGCAGCGGTGAGGGGGCACCTCTCGTGGTTCTCCTGGCCAGAGCTGGAACCCGTTCCAGTAAGCCAAGTATCCCAAGAATGGACACACGAGCAACACGTGCTCGCGCTCACCAGCAAATGGGTACGAACCGATGGACTCCTAAGTGGACACAGAGGAATCACCTTCATCGGGTGGGTGTCGGGCGGGTGGGGGGAGGGGATGGGCATACACATCCATTAGGAATGGGGTGGGTGCGCACCGACTGGGGGATGGGCGCACTTGAAGCTCTGACCCGAGGGGGGAGGCTGGGAGAGGGCAACGCACCCGACCCTAATATTGGTGCCCCCACAATATGCTGGAACAACATGAGAGGTAAATGAATAAGAACACAGGGGGGAGGGGGGCACGGGCAACACATGTCACCTTAATACTTGGACTCCCATCATCTGCTTGAAAAGAGAGAGAAAAGAAAATGCAATAATAGAGATAAGAGACACTTTTTTAAAAATAATGAATCCGAAGAGAAAAGTAAAAGGAGGCCTGTGGAGCAGGTCTGGGTGTGACTCCGGATCCCCCAACATCAGGTGCCACCACCAAAGATTCCTACATGTAGCCCATAGAACCCCAAAACAACGGGAGGAGTTCTGGTCACATACTCCCTCAAAATGACATCCTGGCCTTCTTCGGGAACTCCCTCCCCTCTCAGACTCTCAAGGTTTCCTCCAGCGTGTCGGTTCCGACCGAGCAGACCTTTGGTCTGAGACCTGACAGTCCAGAAGCCACGCATGCTGCCGGGTGGCGGCGGTGTCGCGGCTCGGGACAAGAGGAGGCCCCACGGTGCGGGCTGGGGCTCCAGGCACCGGGGCGGGCGCTGAGGGTGGGGGTCACCCCCACCCCGGGCCGCCTCCGCTCTCCCAGAAACGGGACAGAACCTGAGGCCAAAAAAAAAGAAGCAGCAGCCTAGGGCACCCGGTATTCCCAGGCGGTCTCCCATCCAAGTTCTAACCCGGCCCGACCCTGTTTAGCTTCCTATATCAGACGAGATCGGGCGCGTTAGGGTGGTGTGGCCGTAGACGGCGGAGGGCGCCCCTGCCCCGCTCAAGATGCCGAGCCTCTCTGCGCTTCCCCGCCGCCTCCTCCCGCCCCAGGCCCCGCGCCGGCGCTGACCCGGGCCGGGCCGGGCCTGTTGAGTTCGCCGGCCGGGTCCGGAGGGCTCCGAGGGACGGGGGTGACAGGCGGGGCAGGGCGGGACGGGCAGGGAGCTGCGGGCTGGGGTTGGGGGCTGTCTCTCTATACACACACACTCACACTCAGTCACTCACACTCACACAAGATGGGCCTCCACGGCTGGACCCGCCAAGGTGAAGACCTTCCAGCCCCCCTCCTCTCCTCGCCTGGCCTCCTTCACCTCCCCGCCCCCACCCCCAGCGCGCTGCCGCTGCTGACTGCGCATGCGCGGGGTGCTCGCCCTTTGACCCCAGCCAGGGGCCGCCCTCCCCCACAACCCCTTTCAGCTGTGCCCCCCACCCAGTGGCCAGGCGGCCGCGTATACCCAGGGCCAAGGCTGGGGCACAGCGCATGGGGGAGGGGAGTGAGTGTATGGGGTCTCTCTCTCTCTCTCTCTCTCTCTGGATTTGTCCCATGGGTTGGGTGGGGTGGCGTGGTTTGTGGGGCGCTGGAGAAATCAGTCCCCTCCATCTCCTACCTCTGGAAAACCCCCAAGCCCTTGGAGAACTGCCGGCACCGCTACCGTGGGGGCTGGGACCCTACTCTGTGTCCTCCTGTGGCCCAGTCCAAGGGGTCTGGGCCTGGCCGGGGCTGCATTGGACCCCAACCACCCTGGCGTGTGGACTCGCTAAAAATCGGCGACTAGATATTGGATTCCAGCGTCATTGAGGTCATTTCACTAATGAGTGCACCAGAAAGAGTTTCCTAATCCATCTGTGAGGGTGGCAACTGAAAGAGAATTTGAAAGCTGACAGAATAGGCGAGGAAAGGCATAGGAGATTTCCACACCCAGTAAGGAAGCCTTTCCCGAAATGGAAGAAAGAAAGGAGCAAACAGAGACACCGGTAGCCCGCCCGGATCAGAGTCTGCCCCTGAGAGAAAGCACCCTGACCAGGTTCACCCGTGGGTGGGTGGCGAGCTAGCGGCATTCAGAAGAGCGAGGCCCGCAGTCTGTGCAGAAGACACCTGCACTCGGGTGTGTGTGGCGGCACGGTTCACAAGCAGCTCCAGATATTAATCCAAGGAGAAGCCAGGGAGTTCCCAACGCCCCAGGTGTCCTCAGCCCACGACTGGCTGCTGTGGGAATGCGAAGCCCGGCTCCTTGTCTCAGAGCGGGGCAACCAGGAGGTGTGATGTCCACCCCGGGGTTCCTAGGAGGATCAGGCTGAAGCTGGGACTTGGCCTGAAAGTGTCCCCTCGCATGGCCACCCCCTTCCCCTTCCTGCTCCTCTACTCCTGGTGCCCCTCCATCCAGGGGCCAGACCTTAAAGAGTCACCCGCAAGAGAATCCTGGTCCCAAAGGAGCCTTCTGGGGGACCCGTGCTGAGAGAGCTTGTGGGCATGGCCCGCTGGGGCTCTGCCCGACCCAGGGCTGAGAGATGCAACCTCCCAGCTCTGGGTCCCTGCAGGAAGTGTTGGCAAGCACAGGGCTAGTCCTCCAAAGGCCCAGGTGCAGGGAGCCCAGGCCAAGCAGCCTGTGGAAGAAGCCACATGCCGTGCCACCCTGGGAACACGACTGGAGGCCACTGCACTTCCCTCCTCCTCCTCCTCCTCCTCCCACCCCGCCCCCACCCCCACATGGCGCAGGGCCCAGAAACACCTCAGTCACTTGCTACCCAAAGTGCAAAGGGCATCAGTTGCTCCTCCAAACCCCCCCGCCCAGCAGACCGCGTTGTCCAGCCAGCCCCCAGTCCACTCTGGGGTGCCCAGCACAAAAGTGCAGACACCCACTGGACCCTCAATCTCAGTTTTCGGATGTTTTTGCCACTCTAAGGACCTGCAGGCCAGCTGGGCCTTCTGGCAGGACAGAGAGCCCCGGAATCCGACGTGGAGAGCTGGGTGTATGTCCCCATGAGGAGGCTGTCCCCACCTCTGCGGCTCTCCCCTTGGGGGGAGCGGCAGCCCCGAGGCCTCAGGGAAGACACCAGGCTGGGCCCCTGTGGCACATCGGGGCACGTCCCTAGCAGATGCCTGCGCCAGACTGCTGCGGCCGCCCTGCTGCCGATTTCCTGGAGGGCTTTCTGGAAGCAGCGTCCACACCAAGCCCTTGGAAGGCCCAGGCGACGGTGGAGCCGGTCAGGCAGGGGCCGAGGATGGTGACGGGCGGGGAGGAGCATGTCAGGCAGAGGCCGAGGACGGTGACAGGCTGGGCGGGAAGGAGCCGGTCAGGCAGGGGCCCAGGACAGTGACGGGCCTGGTCGGTGAGGTGGGAGTCAGGCAGTGGCGGATTTGGTGGGCCGGGCGGGGAGGAGCCTGCCAGGCAGGCGAAGATGATGGTGATGGTGACGTGACGCGGGTCGGGGCGGGAAGCAGCCGGTCAGGCAGGGGCCGAGAACAGTGAAGGGCCTGGCGGGGGAGGAGCGCGTCAGGCAGGGGCAGAGGAGATGGGCTGGGTAAGGGGTAGGGTGACTGCGCACAATTCACAATTGCAAAGATGTGGAAGCGATCCGAGTGCCCATCCATCCAGGGGTGCATTAATAACATGTGGCGCGTGGACACCACGGAGTGCTATTCGGCTGTGAGGAGCAGCGGTGAGAGGGCACCTCTCCTGTTCTCCTGGCCAGAGCTGGAACCCGTTCCAGTAAGCCAAGTATCCCAAGAATGGACACACGAGCACCACGTGCGTGCTCACTGGCAAATTGGGAGGAACCCATGGACACCTAAGTGGACGTAGAGGAATCACGGTGATCGGGTGGGTGTCGGGCGGGTGGGGGGAGGGGATGTGCATACACACCCATTAGGAATGGGGTGGGTGCGCACCAACTGGCGGATGGGCGCCCTGGAAGCTCTGACCAGAGGAGGGAGGCGGGTTAGGACAATGTACCCGACCTTAACATTCGTACCCCCACAATACGCTGCTAAAGCATGAGAGATAAATGAATAAGACAACAGGGGTAGGGGGGCACGGGCAATACCTGGAACCTGAATACTTGTACTCCCATAATCTGCTTGAAAAGAGAGAGAAAAGAAAATGCAATAATGGAGGTAAGATGCATTTTTTTTTGGAGACTGAGTCTTGCTTTGTTGCCCTGGCTAGAGTGAGTGCCATGGCGTCAGCCTAGCTCACAGCAACCTCAATCTCCTGGACTCAAGCAATCCTGCTGCCTCAGCCTCCCAAGTAGCTGGGACTACAGGGATGCGCCACCATGCCCAGCTAATATTTTTATATATATATATATATATATATATATATATATATATATATATATATATATTAGTTGGCCAATTAATTTCTTTCTATTTATAGTAGAGATGGGGTCTCGCTCTTGCTCAGGCTGGTTTCGAACTCCTGACCTCGAGCAATCCACCCACCTCGGCCTCCCAGTGTGCTAGGATTACTGGCGTTAGCCACCACGCCCGGCCAAGAGGCATTTTTAAAAAAAAAAAAATGATTCCGAAATGAAAAGTAAAAGGAGGCCTGTCGAGCACATCTGTGTGTGACTGTGCATCCCCCAACATCCGGTGCCACCACCAAAGATTCCTACGTGTAGCCCATAGAACGCCAAAATCAATGGGACGAGTTCTGGTCACATACTCCCTCAAAATGACATCCTGGCCTTCTGCAACTCCCTCCCCTCTCAGACTCTCAAGGTTTCCTCCAGTGTGTTGGTTCCCACAGACCAGACCCTTGGTCTGAGACCCAACAGTCCAGATGCCATGCCTGCTGTCGCTTGGCTACGGTGCTGCAGCTTTGGGCAAGAGGAGGCCCCACGGAGCGGGCTGGGGTGCCAGGCACGGTGGCGGGTGCTGAGGGTTGGGGTCACCCCCCTGGACCCCCGCCGTGCTCTCCGAATGGTGACAGAACAAATGACATCGACAGTGACAATAACATCAACAGTGACAATGACATCGACATTGACAATGACAATGACAGTGACAATGACATCGGCAGTGACAATGACAGTGGCAATGACATCCACGGTGACAATGACATCGACAATGACATGGACAGTGACCATGACATCAACAGTGACATCGACAGTGACAATGACATCGGCAGTGACAATGACAACCACAGTCACAATGACATCGACAGTGACAATGACAGTGACAATGACATCAACAGTGATAATGACATCGACAGTGACATTGACAGTGACAGTGACATCGGCAGTGACAATAACATCAACAGTGACAATCACAATGACAGTGACAATGACAGTGACAATGACATTAACAGTGACATTGACAGAGGCAATGACATCGACAGTGACTGACAGTGACAATGACATTGACAACAGTTGTCACCATATTGTCACCAAATTGTCACCTGTTGTCACCTGTTGTCACCGGTTGTCACCAAATTGTCACCAAATTGTCGCATGTTGTCACCATGTTGTCATCAAATTGTCACCATATTGTCACCAAATTGTCACATGTTGTCACCATATTGTCACCAAATTTTCACATGTTGTCACAAAATTGTCACCAAGTTGTCACATGTTGTCTCCATATTGTCACCAAATTGTCACATGTTGTCACCTGTTGTCACCAAATTGTCACATGTTGTCACCATGTTGTCACCAAATTGTCACCTGTTGTCACCAAATTGTCACCAAATTGTCACATGTTGTCACCTGTTGTCACCAAATTGTCACATGTCACCATGTTGTCACCAAATTGTCACCAAATTGTCACATGTCACCATGTTATCACCAAAATGTCACCAAATTGTCACCAAATTGTCGCATGTTGTCACCATGTTGTCACCAAATTGTCACCAAATTGTCAACAAATTGTCACATGTTGTCACCAAACTGTCACCAAATTGTCACATGTCACCATGTTGTCACCAAAATGTCACATGTTGTCTCCATATTGTCACCAAATTGTCACATGTTTTCACATTATTTTCACCAAATTGTCACATGTTTTCACATTATTGTCACCAAATTCACATGTTGTCACCATATTGTCACATGTTTGTCACCATATTGTCTCTGTTGTCACCATATTGTCACATGTTTGTCAGAATTTTGTCACCATATTGTCACATGTTGTCAAAATATTCTCACCAAATTGTCACATGTCACAATATTGTCACAATTTTGTCACAATATTGTCACCAAATTGTCACATATTTGTCACAATATTGTCACATGTTTGTCACAATATTGTCTCATGTTTGTCACGTTTGTCACATTTTTGTCACATGTTTGTCACAATATTGTCACGTTTGTCACATATTTGTCACAATATTGTTACATGATTTTCACATGTCATATATTGTCACATCATTTTCACAACATGTCACAATATTGTCACAATATTGTCACAATATGATTTTCACATGTGACAATATTGTCACACAATATTGTCACAATATGGTCACATGTTTGTCACAATATTGTCACGTTTGTCACAATATCACAATATTTTCACTTGTTTGTCACAATATTGTCACATGATTTTCACAACATGTCACAATATTGTCACATGATTTTCACATGTCACAATATTTTCACAATATTGTCACAATATGATTTTCACATGTCACAATATTGTCACAATATTGTCACAATATGATTTTCACAGTATGTCACAATATTGTCACATGTTTTTCACAACATGTCACAATATTGTCACAATATGGGTTTCACAACATTTCACAATATTGTCACAATATGATTTTCACAATATGTCACAATAATGTCAAAATATTGTCATAATATGGTTTTCACATGTCACAATATTGTCACAATATGATTTTCACAACATGTCATAATGTCACAATATTGTCACAATATGATTTTCACAACATGTCACAATATCTCATAATATTGTCACTATATGATTTTCACAACATCACATTGTCACAATATTGTCACAATATGATTTTCTACGGAGCTGAAAATAACCAACCGCTCCCGTTTGACAGCGTAGCCTCCTGTCTTTTCGCTGAGCCTCAAATACTTTTCTCGTGGGACAAGAATGGCGTCCTGGACCGTTGGTGCCTCTCTCCGATCCAAGATGCTCCCCAAATCCACTGGGGTCTTCAGAGGGGGTTTCCTCGTCAGCTATGGCTTGCAGCGCAGAGAAGTGACGTCTCAAGTGGGCCTCTTTCTGTCATTTTTCTCTATATTTTGGCACACCCACACACATGCACACAACAATGCGTGCCAAACACTATCCTACACACACACACACACACACACACACACACACACACACGCACGGGTAAGAAAAAGAAATAACCACTTCGCTACTTAAGACTCTAACTAGAAAAGGCAGAGGCAGGCCAACTGGCAAAATGCATGGTCATGGGCTTGCTTTCTTCTTTTTCCTGACTCCCAGATTTATTCCTGGGACTCCCGGACAAATTTCTAGGCTGTGAAGATGGGGATGGGGAGAGTTGAATTGCTCTAGCATTTGCACCAAGAAAAAAATCACACTGAAAAAGGAGAAGAAAGAAGAGAGGGACCCAACATTTTATGGGCTACTCACCAGCACTGCGCACGGCATTTAGAGAAGGCTCTCGGCTCAGTTCGGTCTTGGAGAACAGTCTGTTGAAGGAGCAGGCTTCTCACCATTTTACAGGGAAGTAACACTGCAGCTCAGAGAGGTTGCTGACTGGCCGAAAGCCACACAGCTAGTGGCTTCGAGGAGAGAGGAGACGTCTGACCCAGAGCTGATTCCAAAGCTCGCCCTCACTTCCATGCAGCACAGGCTTCTCTAGGTGGCCTTGAAGACGCCAGACGGGTGATTCCTGAGAACTCAGCCATCATGGCTGCACCACACTGTGCATGTGCTCAGTGCCACTAACCGACACACTTATAAATGGGTAAGGGGCCAAAGTTTATGGTATAAATATTGTACCACCATTAAAAAAAAATATTTCATGCCATGACAGTGGATAAGTTCTTTTTTTAAAAAAATATTTCCTGGTTTTCCCCTTTTACAGAAGCTACAGCTGCCCCGATTCCAAAGCTCTTTATTAGAATCTGCTCTTGCTAGTTGCAAAGAGACGTAAGAGAGAGGAAAAGTCAATGCCTGAATTTGAAGGTTCAAAGGACAGGCTGACTCTTGTTAGGGGCCGATGCAGCCGATAACTCTCAGCCAATGCTCACTGACCATTCTGGAAAACCTGGGGCCCTTCAAAGAATCTTGCTAAATCTCTATTCTGCCTGTGCTCTATAAACGGCTAAACAAAGCCTGGATGACAGCGTGTGTGTTTCCAGAATGGTTTACCAAATATCTTCAGCCACTGCTGAGACCTGCTGCTCAGAAGAAAGATTTCTTTCAAATATGAACAGCTTGTTAATCCTAGCACTCAGGGAGGCCGAGGCAGGAGGATCGCTCAAGGTCAGGAGTTCGAAACCAGCCTGAGCAAGAGCGAGATCCCCGTCTCTACTAAAAATAGAAAGAAATTAATTGGCCAACTAAAAATATATAGAAAAAAAAATTAGCCAGGCATGATGGCACATGCCCATAGTCCCAGCTACTCGGGAAGCTAAGGCAGGAGGATCACTTGAGGTCAGGAGTTTGAAACCAGCCTGAGAAAGAGCAAGACCCTTTCTCTACTAAAAATAGAAAGAAATTAATTTGCCAACTAAAAATATGTAGAAAAAATGAGCCGGGCATGGTGGCGCATGCCTGTAGTCCCAGCTACTCGGGAGGCTGAGGTAGGAGGATCGCTTGAGCCCAGGAATTTGAGGTTGCTGTGAGCTAGGCTGATGCCACGGCACTCTAGCCCAGGTGACAGAGCAAGACTCTGTCTAAAAAAATATATATATATATGAAATTTATTACAGCTTGTTGACAAGGTACCTGGTCACCCAAGAGCTCTAATGGAGATATACACACAGATAAATGTTACTTTCATGCTCCATTCTGCAACCCATGGATCAAGTTGTAACTCTGACTTTCAAGTCTTATTATTTAATAAGTATAATTTGTAAGGCTACAGCTGCCATAGATAGCGAATCCTCTGATAGATTTGGGCAACGTCGACTGAAAACCCTCTGGAAAGCATTCGGCATTCTAGATGCCATTAAGAACCCCTGTGATTCATGAGAGGAGGTCAAAATAGCCAGGTGAACAGGAGCTTGCAATCAGTGGATTCCAACCCTCGTTGATGACTTTGGGGACTTCAGGCTTCAGCAGAGGGAATGACCACAAAGGTGGAAATAACAAGAGAGCTAGAAGTGGAGCTCGAAGATGTGACTAAACTCGATCCAATCTCATGATGGAACTTGAACAGAGGAGGAGTTGCTTCTTATGGGTGACCAAAGAAAGTGGTTTCTTGAGATGGAATTTACTCCTGGTGAAGATGCTGTGAGTATTGCTGAAATGGCTACCAAGGATTTAGAACATTCCAGCAACTTAGTGAGTAAAGCGGCCGCAGCCTTGGAAAGGACTGACTCCAATGTCGAAAGGAGTTGTCCTGTGGCTGATCAAATAGTATCACGTGCTCAAGAGAAACCTTTTGCCGAAGGAAGAGTCCATCGAAGAGGCAACCCGCACAGGTCTCTTATCTTAAGCAACTGCCACAGCTACCTTAACCTCCAGTGACCACCACCCTAATCAATCAGTAGCCACCAATATGCAGGCACGACCTTTGATCAGCAAAAAAAAAAAAACATTAAGACTCAACGGAAGGCTGAGATGGTCATTACCACTTCTTAGCAATAAAGTATTTTTATTTAGTTATATTTTTAATTTTTTTATTTTTTTTTTGAGACAGAGTCTCACTCTGTCACCCAGACTAGAGTACCATGTGGTCAGCCTCACTCACAGCAACCTCCAACTCCTGGGCTCAAGCGATCCTCCTGCCCCAGCCTCCCAAGTAGCTGGGACTATAAGCATGCGACACCATGCCCGGATGATTTTTTCTATGTATTTTTAGTTGGCCAATTAATTTCTTTCTATTTATAGTAGAGACGGGGTCTCACTCTTGCTCAGGCTGGTTTCGAACTCCTGACCTCGAGCAATCTGCCTGCCTCGGCCTCCCAGAGTGCTAGGATGACAGGTGTGAGCCACTGCACCCGGCCAATAAAGTATTTTTTTTATTTTTTTTTTTTTTGAGACAGAGTCTCACTTTGTTGTCCAGGCTAGAGTGAGTGCCGTGGCGTCAGCCTAGCTCACAGCAACCTCAAACTCCTGGGCTCGAGTGATCCTTCTGCCTCAGCCTCCCGAGTAGCTGGGACTACAGGCATGCGCCACTATGCCCGGCTAATTTTTTTTATATATATGTATCAGTTGGCCAATTAATTTCTTTCTGTTTATAGTAGAGACGGGGTCTCGCTCTTGCTCAGGCTGGTTTTGAACTACTGACCTTGAGCAATCCACCCGCCTCGGCCTCCCAAGAGCTAGGATTACAGGCGTGAGCCACAGCGCCCGGCCGCAATAAAGTATTTTTAAATCAAGGTATGTACATTATTTTTTCTGACAAGATGCTATTGCATACTTAATAGACTACAGTATAATATGAACATAACTTTTATATCTGCACTGGAAGACCAAAAACTTTGTGTGACTTGCTTTTATTGCAACATTCACTTTATTGCAGTGGTCTAGAAGTGACCCTGCAGTGTCTCTGAAGTCTGCCTGTCACTTAAACATTTGCAGCAACCCCAGTTTCCTCATGTGAATAATGATGTCTATCTCACAAATGGCTTTAATACGAAAATGCAAGAACGTGCTTAGACTATGATATCCCTGGCATATTGTAAATGTTCAATTAAAGATAGCTAATAGGATGATGATAAAATTCATAATCTGGGCCCAGCTTGACGCTGACCCTTTCCTTGACCGTGACTCTAACCCTAACCCTAACTCTAACCCTAACCTTAGCTCTGCATTTAACCCTTACCGTAACCTTAATCATAACCCTAACCGTAACCCTACCCTAACCCTTAGCCTAACTCTAACCTTACTCTAACCCAAACACTGACCCTAACCCAGGCTTTGACCTTGACCCTGACCCTGACCCGAATGCTAACCAAAATCCTGACCCTGACCTTGACCATACCCATGATCCTGACCCGGACCTTGACACTGACCCTGACTTTGACCGTGACCCTAACCCTAACTCTAACCCTAAACCTAGCTCTGCCTTGAACCCTTACCCTAACATTAACCATAACCCTAACAGTAACCCTACCCTAACCCAAACGTTACTCAAACCCAAACACAGACCCTGACCCTTGCTTTGACCTTGAGTCTTACCCAGACCCTAATGCTAACCATGACCCTGACCCTGACCTTGACCGTAACCATGACCCTTACCCTGACCTTGAAGCTGACCCTGACCTTGACCCTGACCCCAAACCTAACACTAATCCTAACTCTATCCCTAACCCTAGCTCTGCATTTAACCCTTACCCTAACATTAACCATACCACTAACCGAAACCATACCCTAACCGTAACTCTAACCTTACTCTAACCTGAACACTGACCCTGAACCTGGTTTGACCTTGAACTGGACCCTGACCTTGAATTTAACCATGACCCCGACCCAGACCTTGACCCTGATCATAACGCTAACCCTAAGTCTAACCCTAACCCAAGCTCTACATTTAACCTTTACCCTAACAATAACCAGAACCCTAACAGTAA
Organism: Microcebus murinus; assembly: GCF_040939455.1. Lineage (NCBI taxonomy): Eukaryota > Metazoa > Chordata > Mammalia > Primates > Cheirogaleidae > Microcebus > Microcebus murinus. The sequence goes on from NC_134126.1 coordinate 2,245,724, forward strand.
CCCTACCCTAACCCTAACCCTAACCTTACTCTAACCCGAACACTGACCCTGACCCTGTCTTTGAGCTTGACCCTGACCCTGTCCCTAACGCTAACCATGACCCAGACACTGACCTTGACCGCAACCATGACCCTGACCCTGACCTTGACGCTGACCCTAATTGACCCTGATCCTAACCCTAAATCTAACTCTAACCCTAACCCTAGCTCTGCATTTGGCCTTTACCCTACGTTAACCATAACCCTAACCCTAAACCTATGCTAAATCGATCCCTAACCCTAACCTTACTCTAACTCGAACACTGACCGTGACCCAGGTTTGACCTTGACCCTGACCCAGACCCTAAAGCTAACCATGACCCTGACCCGGACCTTGACTTTAACCATGACCCGGACCCTGACCTTGACGCTGATGCTGTCCTTGACCGTGACTCTAACCATAACCCTAACTCTAACCCTAAACTTAGCTCTGCATTTAACCCTTACCGTAACCTTAACCATAACCCTAACCGTAACCTTACCCTAATCTTTACCCTAACTCTAACCTTACTCTAACCCGAACATTGACCCTAACCCAGGCTTTGACCTTGACCCTGACCCTGACCCGAAAGCTAACTAAAACCCTGACCCTGACCTTGACCGTACCCATGACCCTGACCCTGACCTTGACGCTGACCCAGACCTTGACCGTGACCCTAACCCTAACTCTAACCCTAACCCTAGCTCTGCATTGAACCCTTACCCTAACATTAACCATAACCCTAACAGTAACCTTACCCTAACCCAAACGTTACTCAAACCCAAACACAGACCCTGACCCTTGCTGTGACCTTGAGTCGTACCCAGACCCTAACGCTAACCATGACCCTGACCCTGAACTTGACCGTAACCATGACCCTTACCCTGAGCTTGAAGCTGACCCTGACCTTGACCCTGACCCCAACCTAACCCGAACCCTAACTCTAACCCTAACCCTAGCTCTGCATTTAACCCTTACCCTAACCTTAACCATAACGCTAACCGAAACCCTACCCTAACCGTAACTCTAATCTTACTCTAACCCGATCACTGACCATGACCCAGGCTTTCACCTTGACCCTGACCGAGACCCAAACGCTAACCATGACCCTGACACTGACCCTGACCGTAACCATGAACCTATTCCTGTATTTGACGCTGACCCTCACCTTGACCCTGACCCTAACCCTAAATCTAACTCCAACCCTAACCCTAGCTCTGCATTTGGCCTTTACCCTACCTTAACCATAACCCTAACCATAACCCTACCCTAAATCGATCCCTAACCCTAACCTTACTCTAACTCGAACACAGACCCTGACCCAGGTTTTGACCTTGACCCTGACCCAGACCCTAAAGCTAACCATGACCCTGATCCTGACCTTGACCTTAACCATGACCCTGACCCTGACCTTGACGCTGACGCTGTCCTTGACTGCGACTCTAAGATTAACCCTAACTCCAACCCTACCCTTAGCTCTGCATTTAACCCTTACCGTAACCTTAACCATAACCCTAACCGTAACCCTACCCTAACCCTTACCCTAACTCTAACCTTACTCTAACCCGAACACTGACCCTAACCCAGGCTTTGACCTTGACCCTGACCCTGACCCCAATGCTAATCAAAACACTGACCCTGACCTTGACCGTACCCATGACCCTGACCCTTACCTTGACGCTGACCCTGACCTTGACCGTGACACTAACCCTAACTCTAACCCTAACCCTAGCTCTGCATGGAACCCTTACCCTAACCTTAACCATAACCCTAACAGTAACCCTACCCTAACCCTGCCGTTACTCAAACCCAAACACAGACCCTGACCCTTGCTTTGACCTTGAGTCTTACTCAGACCCTAAAGCTTACCATGACCCTGACCTTGACCGTAACCATGACCCTTACCCTGACCTTGAAGCTGACCCTGACCATGACCCTGACCCCAAACCTACCACTAACCCTAACTCTAACCCTAACCCTGGCTCTGCATTTAACGCTTACCCTAACCATAACCAGAACCCAAACAGTAACCCTACCCTAACCCTAACCTTACTCTAACATGAACACTGACCCTGACTCTGGCTTTGACCTTGAATCTGACCCAGAACCTAACGCTAATTATGACTCTGATCATGACCTTGAACGTAACCATGACCCTGACACAGATCTTGAGGGTGACCCTGACCTTGACCCTAACGCTAAACCTAACCCTAACCATAACTGTAACCCTAACCCTAGCTCTGCATTTAACCCTTACCCTAACCTTAACCATACCGCTAACCGAAACCCTACCCTAACCGTAACTCTAACCTTACTCTAACCTGAACACTGACCCTGAACCTGGTTTGACCTTGAACCGGACCCTGACCTTGAATGTAACCATGACCCCGACCCTGACCTTGACCCTGATCATAACGCTAACCCTAAGTCTAACCCTAACCCAAGCTGTACATTTAACCCTTACACTAACCATAACCAGAACCCTAACAGTAACCCTCCCCAACCCTAACCCTAACCCTAACCTTACTCTAACCCGAACACTGACCCTGACCCTGGCTTTGACCTTGACTCTGACCCAGAACCTAACGCTAATTTTGACCCTGATCATGACCTTGACCGTAACCATGACCCTGACACTGACCTTGAGGCTGACCCTGACCTTGACTGTGACCCTAAGCCTAACTCTAACCCTAACCCTAACTCTAACCCTAACCCTAGCTCTGCATTTAACCCTTACGCTAACCTTAACCATAAAGCTAACCGTAAATCTACCCTAACCCTTACCCTGAATCTAAACTTATTCTAACCCAAACACTGACCCTGACCCAGGCTTTCAGCTTGACCCTGACCGAGACCCAAACGCTAACCATGACCCTGACACTGACCCTAACCGTAACCATGACCCTGACCCTGAATTTTACCCTGACCTTCACGGTGACCCTGACCCTAACCCTAACCCTAACTCTATCCCTAACCCTAGCTCTGCATTTAACCTTTACCCTACCTTAACCATAACCCTAACCGTAACCCTACCCTAACTCGATCCCTAACCCTAACCTTACTCTAACTCAAACACTGACCCTGACCCTGGTTTGACCTTGACTCTGACCAAGACCCTAAGGCTAACCATGACCCTGACCATGACCTTGAATGTAACCGTGACCCTGACCCTGACCTTGACGCTGACCCTAATCTTGACCCTAACCCTAAACCTAACCCTAACCCTAACTGTAACCCTAACCGTAGCTCTGCATTTAACCTTTACCCTAACATTAACCATAACCCTAACCGTATCCCTACCCTAACCCTAAACCTAACCCTAACTCTAACCTAACGCTAAACCGACCACTGACCCTTACACTGTCTTTGACCTTGACCCTGACCCTGACACTAATGCTAACCATGACCCTGACCCTGACCTTGAATGTAACCATGACTCTTACCCTAACCAAGAAGCTGACACTGACTTGACTCTGACACTAACCCTAACCCTAACAATAACACTAGCACTACTTTAACCCTTACCCAAATCTTAACCATATCCCTAACCGTAACCCTACCCTAACCCTAACTCTAACCTTACTCTAACCTGAACACTGACCCTGACCCAGGCTTTGACCTTGACCCTGACGCTGACCCTAACGCTAACCATGACCATGATCCTGACCTTGATCGTAACCATGACCCTGAGCTTGACCTTGACATTTACCCAGACCTTGACCGTGACCCTAACCCTAACCCTACTCTAACCCTAACCCTAGCTCTGCATTTAACCTTAAACCTACCTTAACCATAACCCTAATCGTAACCCTACCCTAACTCGATCCCTAACCCTAACCTTACTCTAACTCAAACACTGACTCTGACCCAGGCTTTGACCTTGACCCTGACCCTGACCCTAGCGCTAACCATGACCCTGACCATAAACTTCAATGTAATCATGACCCTTACCCTGACCTAGAAGCTGACCCTGACCTTGACTCTGACCCTAAACCTAACCCTAACCCTAACTCTAACCATAACCCTAACTCTGCATTTAACCCTTACCCTAACCTTAACCATAACCCTAACCGTAACCCTATCCTAACCCTAACTCTAACCATACACTAACCCGAACACTGACCCTGACCCAGGCTTTGACCTTGACCCTGACCCTGACCTTGACCATAACCGTGACCCTGACACTGACCTTGATGCTGACGCTGACCTTGACCCTGACCCTGACCCTAACCCTAACCCTAACCCTGAACTTGACTGTGACAATACCCTGACCCTGACCTTGACTCTTACACTGACCTTGACCCTCACCCTAACCCTAACCCTAATTCTAACCCTAAACCTAGCTCTGCATTTAACCCTTACCCTAACCTTAACCTTAACCCTAACCGTAACCCTACTCTAATGCTAACATTACTCTAACCCGAACACTGACCCTGACCCTGGCTTTGACCTTGACTCTGACCCTGACTCTAACCGTAATCATGACCCTCACCCTGACTATCACCGTAACCATGACCCTGACCCTGACCTTGACGCTGACCCTGACCTTGACCATGACCATAACCCTAACCCAAAGTGTAACCCTACTCCTAGCTCTTCATTTAAACCTTACCCTAACCTTAACCATAACCCTAACAGTAACTCTACCCTAATTTTGCACTAACCTTACTCTAACCCAAACACTAACCTGGACCTTGGCTTTGACCTTGACTTTGACCCAGACCCTACTGCTAAACATGACCCTGATCATGACCTTGAAAGTAACCATGACCCTGACACTGATCTTGACGCTGACCCTGACCTTAACCCTGACCCTAAACCTAACCCTAACCCTAACTATAACCCTAACCCTAGTTCTACATTTAACCATTACCCTAACCTTAACCATAACCCTAACCGTAACCCTGCCCTATGCTAACATTACTCTAACCCGAACACTGACCCTGACCCTGGCTTTGAACTTGACCCTGACCCTGACTCTAACCGTAATCATGACACTGACCCTGACCATGACCGTAACCATGACCCTGACTCTGACCTTGATTCTGACCCTGATCTTGACCATGACCATAACCCTAACCCAAAGTCTAACCCTAATCCTAGCTCTGCATTTAAACCTTACCCTAACCTTAACCATAACCCTAACAGTAACTCTACCCTAACACTAACTCTAACCTTACTCTAACCCGAACACTAACCCTGACCCTGGCTTTGACCTTGACTCTGACCCAGAACCTACTGCTAACCATGACCCTGATCATGACCTTGAAAGTAACCATGACCCTGACACTGATCTTGACGCTGACCCTGACCTTGACCCTGACCCTAAACCTAACCCTAACCCTAACTGTAACCCTAACCCTAGCTCTGCATTTAACACTTACCCTAACCTTAACCATAACCCTAACAGTAACTCTACCTTAACCCTAACCCAAACCCTAACTCTAACCTTACTCTACACGAACACTAACCCTGACCCTGTCTTAGACGTTGTCCCTGTTCCTGACCCTAATGCTAAACATGACCCTGACCCTGACCTTGACGCTGACCCTGAACTTGACCCTGACCCTAATCCTAACGCTAACCCTAACTCTAACCCTAACACTACCTGTGCATTTAACCGTTACCATAACCTTAACCATAACCCTAACCATAATCCTACATTTACCCTAACCTTACACTAACCTGAACACTGACCCTGACACTCGTTATGACCTTGAGTCTTACTCAGACCCTAACGATAACAATGACACTGACCCTGACCTTCAACATAACCATGACCCTGACCATGACCTAGATGCTGACTCTGACTTTGACCATGACCATAAACCTAACCCTAACCCTAACTGTAACCCTAACCCTAGCTCTGCATTTAACCCTTACCCTAACCTTAACCATAACCCTAACCGTAACTCTACCTTAACCCTAACCCAAACCCTAACTCTAACCTTACTCTAACCCGAACACTGACCCTGACACTGTCTTTGACCTTGACCCTGAACCAGACCCTAATGCTAACCATGACCCTGACCATGACCTTGACTGTAAGCATGACCCTGACCCTGACCTTTACCCTGACCTTTATCTTACCCTAACCCTAACTCTAACTCTAACACTACCTGTGCATTTAAACCTTACCCTAACCTTAACCATAACCCTAACCATAATCCTACACTAACCCTAACCTTACACTAACCTGAACACTGACCCTGACCGAGGTTATGACCTTGAGTCTTACTCAGACCCTAAAGATAAAAATGACACTGACCCTGACATTCAACATAACCATGACCCTGACCCTGACCTTGATGCTGACCATGACTTTGACCATGACCATAAACCTAACCCTAACCCTAACTGTAACCCTAACCCTAGCTCTGCATTTAACCCTTACCCTAACCTTAACCATAACCCTAAGAGTAACTCTACCTTAATCCTAACCCAAACCCTAACTCTAACCTTACTCTAACCCGAACACTGACACTGACCCTGTCTTTGACCTTGACCCTGACCCAGACCCTAACGCTAACCATGACACTGACCATGACCTTGAATGTAACCATGACCCTGACCTTGACCCTGACCTTTACCCTGACCCTAAACCTGACCCTAACACTAACTCTATCCCTAACCATAGCTCTGCATTTAACCCTTACCCTAACCTTAACCCTAACCCTAACTGTAACCCTAGCCTAACCCTAACTCTAACCATATTCTAACCCAAACACTGACCCTGACCCTGCCTTTGACCTTGACAATGACCCTGATCCTAACGCTAACCATGACCCTGAGCCTGACCTTGACCATAACCAGGACCCTGACCCTGACCAGGACGCTGACCCAGACCTTGAACCTGCCCCTACCCTAACTCTAAATCTAAACCTAGGTCTTCATTTAACTCTTACCCTACCTTAACCATAACCCTAACCGTAACCTTACACTATCTCTGTCCAAAATTCTAACCTTACTATAACTCGAACACTTACCTTGACCCAGGCGTTGACATTGACCCTGACCCAGACCAGGACGCTAACCATGACCCTAACCCTGACCTTTACCGTAACCATGACCCTGACCTTGGCCTTGATGCTGACCCTGACCTTAACCCTGACCTAAATCTAACCCTAACCCTAACCCAAACCCTAACGCTAACCCTACCCTAACTCTAACTCTAACCCTAACTATAACCTTACCCTAACCCGAACACTGACACTGACCCTGTCTTTGACCTTAACACTGACCCGGACCCTAAGGCTAACTATGACCCTGACATGACTTTGAAAGTAACCATGACCCTGATCCTGACCTTGACGTTGACCCTAACCCTGACCCTGACCTTAAACCTAACCCTAACACTAACTGTAACCCTAACCCTAGCTCTGCATTTAACCCTTACCCTAACCTTAACCATAACCCTAACCGTAACCATATCCTAACCCTAGACCTAACCTTCATCTAACCTGAACACTGACCCTGATCTTGCCTTTGACCTTGACCCTGACCCTAACGCTAACCATGACCCTGAGCCTGACCTTGACGCTGACCCAGACTTTGACCCTGACCATAACCCTAACTCTAACTCTACCCTAGGTCTGCATTTAACCCTTACCCTATCTTAACCATAACCCTAATAGTAACCCTACCCTACCTCTACCCCTAACCCTAACCTTACTCTAACTCGAACACTGACCCTGACCCTGGATTTGAACTTGACTCTGACCAAGACCCTAACGCTAACCATGCCCTTGATCATGAACTTGAATGTAACCATGACCCTGACCCTGACCTTAACACTGACCCTGACCTTGACCATGACCCTAAAGCTAACTCTAACCCTAACTGTAACCCTAACCCTAGCTCTGCATTTAACCCTTACCCTAACCTTAACCATAACCCTAACTGTAACCCTACCCTAACAGTAAACCTAACCCTAACACTCACCTTACTCTAACCCGAACACTAACCCTGACCCTGTCTTTGACGTTGACCCTGTTCCTGACCCTAATGCTAACCATGACTCTGACCCTGACTTGACTGTAACCATGACCCTGACCCTGACCTTGACGCTGACCCTGACCTTGACCCTGACACTTATCCTAACGCTAACCCTAACTCTAACCCTAACACTACCTGTGCATTTAACCCTTACCCTAACCTTAATCATAACCCTAACCATAATCCTACACTAACCCTAACCTTACACTAACCCGAACACTGCCCTGACCGAGGTTATGACCTTGAATCTTACTCAGACCCTAAAGATAAAAATGACACTGACCCTGACTTTCAACATAACCATGACCCTGACCCTGACCTTGACGCTGAACCTGACTTTAAACATGACCTTAAACCTAACCCTACCCCTAACCCTAACTGTAACCCTAACCCTAGATCGGCATTTAACCCTTACCCTAACCTTAACCATAACCCTACCGTAACCCTACCCTAACCCTAACCCTAACCCTAACTCTAACCTTACTCTAACCCGAACACTGACACTGACCCTGTCTTTGACCTTGACCCTGACCCAGAAGCTAACGCTAACCATGACACTGACCATGACCTTGAATGTAAACATGACCCTGACCTTGACCCTGACCTTTACCCTGACCCTAAACCTAACCCTAACACTAACTCTATCCCTAAACATAGCTCTGCATTTAACCCTTACCCTAACCTTAACCCTAACCATAACTGTAACCCTAGCCTAACCCTAACTCTAACCATATTGTAACCCAAACACTGACCCTGACCCTGCCTTTGACCTTGACCCTGACTCTGACCCTAACGCTAACCATGACACTGAACCTGACCTTGACCATAACCAGGACCCTGACCTTGACCTTGATGGTGACCCTAAACTTGACCCTGACTCTAACCCTAACCCTAACTCTAACCCTAACCCTAGCTCTTCATTTAACTTTTACCCTATCTTAACCATAACCCTAACGGTAACCTTACACTACCTCTATCCCTAATCCTAACCTTCCTGTAACTCGAACACTGACCGTGACCCAGGCTTTGACCTTGACCCTGACCCAGACCTGAACGCTAACCATGACCCGGACCCTGACCTTTACCGTAACCATGACCCTGACCCTGACCTTGACGCTGACCCTGACCTTGACCGTGACCCTAACTCTAACCCTAACCCTAACCCAAACCCTAACCCTAACCCTACCCTAACCCTAACTCTAACCATAACTATAACCTTACTCAAACCCGAACACTGACACTAACACTGTCTTTGACCTTGACACTGACCCAGACCCTAACGCTAACTATGATCCTGACCATGACTTTGAAAGTAACCATGACCCTGATCCTGACCTTGACGTTGACCCTAACCCTGACCCTGACCTTAAACCTAACCCTAACACTAACTGTAACCCTAACCCTAGCTCTGAATTTAACCCTTACCCTAACCTTAACCATAACCCTAACCGTAACCATATCCTAACCCTAGCTCTAACCTTTATCTAACCTGAACACGGACCCTGATCTTGCCTTTGACCTTGACCCTGACCCTAACGCTAACCATGACCCTGAGCCTGACCTTGACGCTGACCCAGACTTTGACCCTGACCATAACCCTAACTCTAACTCTACCCTAGGTCTGCATTTTACCCTTACCCTATCTTAACCATAACCCTAATAGTAACCCTACCCTACCTCTACCCCTAACCCTAACCTTACTCCAACTCGAACACTGACCCTGACCCTGGATTTGACCTTGATTCTGACCAAGAACCTAACGCTAACCATGACCCTGACCCTAACCTTGACACTGACCCTGACCTTGACCATGACCCTAAACCTAACCCTAACCCTAACTGTAACCCTAACCCTAGCTCTGCATTTAACCCTTACCCTAACCGTAACCATAACCGTAACTGTAACCCTACCCTAACCCTAAACCTAACCCTAACTCTCACCTTATTCTAACCAGAACACTGACCCTGACCTTGTGTTTGACCTTGATCCTAACCCAGAACCTAACGCTAACCATGACCCTGACCTAGACCCTACCATGACCCTGACCCTGACCTTGACGCTGACTCTGATCTTGACTCTGACCCTAACCCTAACCCTAACTCTAACCATAACCCTAGCTCTGCATTTAACCCTTACCCTAACCTTAACCATAACCCTAACCGTAAACCTAACTCTAACCTTACTCTAACCCGAACACTGACTCTGACCCTGACCCTTAACCTAACCCTGACCCTGGCTTTGACCTTGACCCTGACCCAGACCCTAACACTAACCATGACGCTGACCCTCACCCTGATCATAACCATGACCCTGACCCTGACCTTGACCCTTTCCCTCACCCTAACCCTAACCCTAATCCCTTAAAGCTAACCCTAATACTAACCCTAGCCCAGCCCTTAACTCCAACCCTTACCGTAGTGAAAACCCTAAACTTCTCCCTATTTCTGCCCTTCACCCTAACCCTAAGCTTAACATTAGCCCAGCTCTTCCAAACCCTAACCCTAAACCTAGCTCAAAATTCTACCCCTCTTTCTATCTCTGACCTTCACCCTAACCCTAAACTGAACACTAAATCCTGACTCTAACCCTAACCCTAGTGTGAAACGCAAACCCTCATGCTAAAGCTATTGTAGAAGTGAATTGAATATGCACTTGCTTCCTCTGAAAGATAAGTTTCTAGTTTCCTGTGAATCCAACAGAAATAACAGTCTATAACTTCATAAAGAAGTCCCAAAAGCCAAATATTAAAGTGACTTACACAAAGAAATGAGAAATTGCATTGATAATGCAGTTGCTTTTCTCTGAGGAATGAAGCATTTTGTAGAGTTTCGTAGAAAACACACCTAAGCTACAATAAGTTATTACACAACGTCCCAAGGAAAATATTCACATCGACTTACACAAAGATGCCACAATTTGCATTCCTTACACACTTGCAGTTTCTGAGAACCGAGGCAGTGTGTATAGTTCTTAGAAAACAACGCTAAGTTTCAACGTGTTATATCATACAGATATTATAAAGACAGATATTTACGGTTACACAAAGAAGTCACAATGTGCATTGATTTTAAACTTGTGTCTCAGAGACAACCGAACAAGCGTTTATAGTTTGCCTTCACATTCGTAAAACAACCATAAGGTTCTTTCTAAGGATCTCCACATAGAACCCTATGCGAAACCATGGCTCAAAATAATAACCCTAATCCTAACCCTGCCCTTAACCCTTACCCGAACCCGAAACCTAATCGTAACCCTAACCATTCCCCTGGCACTACCAGGAAACCTGATTTTAACCATAACCCTAGTGCGAAACCCAAACTCTAAAGCTGACACTATCCTAGCAGTACATTGCATACATGTTTGCTTCCTCTGAATGATGTGTTTATAGTTGCCTGTGAATCGAACAGAGTAACAGCATATACTTTCATAAAGAATTTCCAAATGCAATCATTTAGAGTGAGTTCACAATGAAGAGAGAAATTGCATTGAGTAGTGAAGCTGAGTGTAGAGTTTCATAGAAAAACAGGAATAAGGTACAATGAGAAATGACATATATAACTTCCAAAAGCAAATATTTACAGTGACTTACAAAAGAAGCCTCAATGTACATTACTTACACACTTGCTTTTCTCGAAAAACGGAGTCAGTGCATAGAGTTCTTGGAAAACAACCGTAAGATTCAATGAGTTACATCATAAAGATATTCAAAAGATACGTATTTAAGGTTACATATAGAGTGACAGTGTGTATTGATAAGAAATTAGTGTTTTCCTCACTACTGAACCAGTGTTCGTAGTTTCCGGTCATATTTATACATCAAACATAATGTTCGTTCCAAGGATAACGATAGGGGACCCTAAACCTAACGCAAGATCAAAACTCTAACCATAAACCTAGCTCTGCATTTAACCCTTACCCTAACCTTAACCATAACCCTAACCGTAACCCTACCCTAACGCTAACCCTAACCCTAACTCTAACCTTACTCTAACCTGAACACTGACCCAGACCCTGGGTTCGACCTGACTCTGACTATGACACTAATGCTAACAATGGCCCTGATCCTGACCTGGACCTTAACCATGACCCTAAGCCTGACCTTGACGCTGACCCTTTCCTTGACTGTGACTCTAACCCTAACACGAACGCTAACCCTAACCCTAGATCTGCATTTAACCCTTACCCTACCTTAAGCATAACCCTAACCGTAATTCTACCATAACTCTATCCCTAAACATAACCTTACTCTAACTTGAACACTGACCCTTTCCCTGGCTTAGACCTTGACCCTGACCGTGACCCGAACGCTAACCATGACCCTGACCCTTACCTTGACCGTTACCATGACCCTGACCTGGACGCTGACCCTGACCTTGACCCTGACTCTAACCCTAACCATAACTCTAACCCTATCCCTAGCTCTGCATTTAACCCTCACCCTAACATTAACCATAACCCTAACCGTAACGCTACCCTAACTCTACAATTACTCCAACCTGAACATTGACCCTGACCCTGGCTTTGAACTTGACCGTGACCCTGACCCTAACGGTAACCATGACCCTGACTCTGAACTTGACGCTGAACCTGACCTTGACCCTGACCATAACCCAAACCCTAACTCTAACCCTAACCCTAACCCTAGCTCTGCATTTAACTCTAACCCTAACCTTAACCATAAGCCTAACAGTAACCCTACCCTAACCCTAACCCTAACCTTATCCCACCCAAAAACTGACCCTGACCCTGGCTTTGACCTTGACTCTGACCCAAACCTAAATGCTAACCATGACGCTGACCATGACCTTGAATGTAACCATGACCCTGACCCTGACCTTGACACTGACCCTAAACCTAAGCCTAACCCTAACCCTAACTGTAACCCTAAACCTAGCTCTGCATTTAACCCTTACCCTGACCTTGACTGTAACCATGACCCTGACCTTTACGCTGACCCTGACCTTGACTCTGACGCTTACCCTAACCCTAACTCTAACGCTAACCCTACCTTTGCATTTAACCCTTACCCTAAACTTAACCATAACCCTACCGAAACCCTACACTAATCCTAAATGTACTCTAACCTGAACACTGACCCTGACCCTAGCTATGACTTTGAGTCTTATTAAGACCCTAAGCTAACAATGACCCAAAGCTGACCTTGAACATAACCATGACCCTGACCTTGACCTTTACGCTGACCCTGACCTTGACCCTGACCCTAAACCTAACTCTAACCCTAACTGTAACCCTAAACCTAGATCTACATTTAACCCTCACCCTAAACTTAAGCATAACCCTAACCTAACCCTAACACTAACACTAACTCTAACCTTACTCTAACCTGAACACTGACAATGGCGCTGTCTTTGACCTTGACACTGACCCAGACCCTAACGGTAACCATAACCCTGACCCTGACCTTGACTGTAACCATGACCTGACCCTGACCTTGACGCTGACCTTTACCTTGACTCTCACCCTAACCCTAACCCTAACTCTAACCCTAAACCTAGCTCTGCATTTAACCCTTACCCTAACCTTAACCATAACCCTAAACGTAACCCTACCCTAACCCAAACTTACTGTAACTCGAACACTGACCTTGACCCTGGATTTGACCTTGATTCTGACACAGACCCTAACGCTAACCATGACCCTGACCATGACCATGAATGTAACCATGTCCCTGACCCTGACCTTGACACTGACCCTAAACCTAACACTAAGACTAATTGAAACCCTAACCCTAGCTCTGCATTTAACCCTTACCCTAACCTTTACCATAACCCTAACTGTAACCCTACACTAACCCTAAACCTAACCCTAACTCTCACCTTACTCTAACCCAAACACTGACCCTGACCTTGTGTTTGACCTTGATCCTGACCCAGACCCTAACGCTAACCATGACACTGACCCTGACCTTGACCGTAACCATGACCCTGACCCTGACCTTGACGCTGACTCTGACCCTAACCCTAACCATAACTCTAACCCTAACGCTAGCTCTGCATTTAACCCTTACACTACCCTTAACCATAATCCTAACCGTAACCCTACCCTAACCCTGACCTTACTCTAACCCGGTCACTGATCCTGACACTGGCTATGACCTTGAGTCTTACACCCTAATGGTATCCATGACCCGGACCCTGACCTTGAACGTAACCATGACCCTCACACTGACCTTGACAATGACCCTGACCTTGACACTGACCCTAAACCTAACCCTAATCCTAACTGTAACCGTAACCCTAGCTCTGTATTTAACCCTTACCCTAACCTTAACCATAACGCTAACCGTAACCCTACCCTAACCCTAACCCTAACTCTAACCTTACTCTAACCCGAACACTTACCCTGACCTTGTCTTTGACCTTGACCCTGACCCTGACCCTAACGGTAAACATGACCCTGACCCTCACATTGACCGTAACCATGACCCTGAACCTGACTTTGACGCTGACCCTGACCTTGACCCGGACCCTTACCCTAACCCTAACACTAACTCTAACCCATCTCCCATGGGTGTGTGGCCACAGCCAGATCCACACAGCACCGTACCTGCCCGTTTCCCATGGGTGAGTGGACACAGCCAGTTCCACACCACGCCCTGCCTGCCCGTCTCTCATGGGTGAGTGGACACAGCCAGTTCCACAGAGCGCCTTGGTTGCCTGTCTCCCATGGGTGTGTGGACACAGCCATTTCAACACTGAACCCAGCCGTCACGTATCCCTTGGGTGTGTGGACACAGCCAGTTCCACACAGCGCCCTGCCTGTCCGTCTCCAGTGGATGAGTGGACACAACCAGTTCCATACAACGCCCTACCTGCCCGACTCCCGTGGGTGAGTGGACACAGCCAATTCTACACAGCGCCCTGCCTGCCCGTCTCCCGTGGGTGAGTGGACACAGACAGTTCCACACAACGCCCTGCCTGTCTGTCTCCCGTGGATGAGTGGACACAACCAGTTCCACACAACGCCCTACCTGCCCATCTCCCGTGGGTGAGTGGACACAGCCAGTTCTACACAGCGCCCTGCCTGCCTGTCTCCCGTGGGTGTGAGGACACGGCCAGTTTAACACAGCGCTGTTCCTGCCTGCCTTCCATGGGTGAGTGGATGCAGCCAGTTCCACACAGAGCACTACCTGCCCGTCTCCCGTGGGTGTGAGGACACAGCCAGTTCCACACAGTGCCCTACCTGCCTGTCTCCCATCGGTGTGTGGACACAGCCAGTTCCACACAGCACCCTGTTTGCCCGTCTCCCATGAGTGAGTGGACACAGCCAGTTCCAAACCGCACCCTACCTGCCCGTCTCTCATGGGTGAGTGGACACAGCCAGTTCCACACTGCACCCTGCATGCCCATCTCCCGTGGGTGTGTGGACACAGCCATTTCAACACAGCACCCAGCCTTCCCGTATCCCTAGGTGTGTGGACACAGCCAGTTCCACACAGCGCCCTGCCTGTCCGTCTCCCGTGGGTGACTGGACACAGCCAGTTCCACACAATGCCCTATCTGCTTGTCTCCCGTGGGCTAGTGGACACAGCCAGTTCTACACAGCGCCCTGCCTGCCCGTCACCCTTAGGAGAGTGGACGCAGCCAGTTCCACGCATCACCCTGCCTGTCCATCTCCCATGGGTGGGTGGATACAGCCAGTTTCACACAGCACCCTGCCTGCCCATCTCCCGTGGATGAGTGGACACAGCCAGTTCCACACATGGTCCTCCCTGCCCATTTGCCATGAGAGGACACAGCCAGTTCAAGACAGCACCTTGCCTGCCCTTCTCCCGTGGGAGTTTAGACACAGCCAATTCCACACTGCGCCCTGCCTGCCCGTCTCCCGTGGGTGAGTGGACACAGTCATTTCAGCACAGCACCCTACCTGCCTGTTTCCCGTGCACGAGTGGACACAGCCAGTTCAACACAGTGCCCTGCCTGCCCATCTCCCATGGGTGAGTGGACACAGCCTGTTCCACACCGCACCCTGCCTGCCCGTCTCCCGTGGGTGGGTGCACACAGACCGTTCCACACAGTGCCCTGCCTGCCTGTCTCCAGGGGGTGTGTGGACACAGCCTGTTCCACAAAGTGCCCTGCCTGCAGGTCTCCCCGGGGTGAGTGCACAAAACCAGTTCCACACAGCACCCTGCCTGCCCCTCTCCCGTGGGTGTATGGACACAGCCAGTTCCACACAGCGCACTACCTGCCCCTCGCCCATGGGTGAGTGGACACAGTCAGTTCCACACAGCGCCCTGCCTGCCTGTCTCCCATGGGTGAGTCGACACAGCCAGTTCCACACAGCACCCTGCCTGCCCGTCTCCTGTGGGTGAGTAGACACAGCCAGTTCCACACAGGGCCCTGCCTGCCCGTCTCCCATGAGAGGACACAGCCAGTTCAACACAGCACCCTGCCTGCCGATCCCCCGTGGGTGTGTGGACACAGCCAGTTCAACACAACGGCCTGCATGCCAGTCTCCCGTGGGTGAGTGGAAACCTGTTCCGCACAGCACCCAGCCTGCCCATCCGGTGGGTGAGTGGACACAGTCAGATCCACACAGCGCCCTGCCTGCCAGTCTGTCGTGGGAGAGTGGACACACCCATATCCTCACAGCACCCTACCTGACCGTCTCCCGTGGGTGAGTGGACACAGCCAGTTCAACATCGCACCCTGCTGGCTAGTGTCCAGTGGGTGTGTGGACACAGCCAGTTCCACACAGCGCCGTGACTGTCCGTATCCCCTGGATGTGTGGACACAGCCAATTTCACACAGCACCGTGCATGCCCTTCTCAAGTGGTTGAGTGGACACAGCCAGTTCCACACAGCGTCCTGCCTGCCGGTCTCCCGTGGGTGAGTGGACACAGCCACTTCCACACAGCCCCGTGCCTGCCCGTCTCTCGTGGGTGTGTGGACACAGCCAGTTCCACACAGCGCCCTGCCTGCCCGTCTCCCGTGGGTGAGTGGACACAGACAGTTCCACACCGCACCCTGCCTGCCAGTCTCCCATGGGTGTGTGGACAGAGCCAGGTCCATACAGCGCTGTGCCCGACCGTCTCCCGTGAGTGAGTGGACACAACCAGTTCAACACAGTGCTCTGCCTACCCGTCTCCCGTGGGTGAGTGGACAGAGGCAGTTCCAAACCGCGCCCAGCCTGCCCATCTCTCATGGGTGAGTGGACAGAGCCAGTTCCACACAGCACCCTGCATGCCCATCTCCCGTGGGTGAGTGGACACAGCCTGTTCCCCACCGCGTTCTGCCTGCCAGTCTCCCGTGGGTGTGTGGACACAGCCATTTCAACACAGCACCCATCCTGCTTGTATCCCTTGGGTGTGTTGACACAGCCAGTTCCACACAGCGCCCTGCCTGTCCATCTCCCGTGGGTGAGTGGACACAGCCTGTTCCCCACCGCGTTCTGCCTGCCAGTCTCCCATGGGTGTGTGGAAACAGCCAGTTCAACACCGCACTCTGCCTGCCCGTCTCCCATGGTTGTGTGGGCACAGCCTGTTCCACAAAGTGCTGTGCCTGCCCGTCTCACGTGGTGTGTATACACAGCCAGTTCCACACAGTGCCCTGCCTGTGCGTCTCCCGTGGGTGAGTGCACACAACCAGTTCCACACAGCGCCCTGCCTGCCAGTCTCCCGTGGGTGTGTGGACACAGCCAGTTCCACACCACACCCTGTATGCCCCTCGCCCTTGGGTGAGTGGACATAGCCAGTTCCACACAGCGCCTTACCTGCCCGTCTCCCGTGGGTGAGTCGACACAGCCAGTTCCACACAGCGCCCTGCCTGCCCATCTCCCATGGGTGAGTCGATACAGCCAGTTCCACACAGCAGCCAGCCTGCCTGACTCCTGTGGGTGAGTGTACACAGCCAGTTCCACACAGCGCCCTGCCTGCCCATCTCCCGTGGGTGAGTCAACACAGCCAGTTCCACACAGAGCCCTGCCTGCCCATCTCCCGTGGGTTTGTGGACGCAGTCAGTTCCATCAGCGCCCTGCCTGCCTGTCTCCCGTGGGTGTGTGGACACAGCCAGTTCAACACAGGACCTTGACCGCCCGTCTGCAGTGGGTGTGTGGACACAGCCAGTAACACAGTGCCCTGCCTGCCCATCTCCCGTGGGTGAGTGGACACAGCCCATTTCACACAGCACCCTGCTTTCCAGTCTCCCGTGGGTGTTGGACACACCCAGTTCAACACAGGGCCATGCCTGCCTGTCTCCCGTGGGTGAGTGGACACAGCCAGTTCCACACCGCGCCCTGCTTGAACATTTCCCAAGTGTGTGTGGACACAGCCAGATCCACACAGCACTCTAGCTGCCATCCTCCTGTGGGTGTGTGGACACAGCCAGTTCCACACCCCGCCCTGCCTAACCATCTCCCGTGGGTGTTTGGACACAGCCAGTTCAACACAGCGCCATTACTGCCCGTCCCCAGTGGGTGAGTGGACACTGCCTATTCCACACCGCACCCTGGTGCTCGTCTCCCTTGGGTGGATGGACCCAGTCAGTTGTACACAGGGCCCTGCCTGCCGGTCTCCCGTGGGTGTGTGGACACAGCCAGTTCCACACCGCGCCCTGCCCTCCCGTCTCCCGTGGATGTGTGGACACAGCCAGATTTACACCACGACCTGCCTGCCCGTCTCCCGTGGGTGTGTGGACACAGCCAGTTCCACACAGCGCCCCGCCTGCCCGTCTCCCGTAGGTGTGTGGACACAGACAGTTCAACACAGCGCCCTGCCTGCCCGTCTCCCGTGAATGTGTGTACACATCCAGTTCCACACCGCGCCCTGCCTGCCAGTCTCCCGTGGGTGTGTGGACACAACCAGATTGACACCACGCCCTGCCTGCCCGTCTCCCGTGGGTGTGTGGACACAGCCAGTTCCACACAGCACCCTGTCTGCCCGTCTCTCATGGGTGTGTGGACACAGCCAGATCAACACAAGGCCCAGCCTACCACTCTGCAATGGTGTGTGGACACAGCCAGATCCACACAGCGTCCTACCTGCCTGTCACCCGTGGGTGAGTGAACACAGCTAGCTCCACACAGCGCACTGTCTGCCCGTCCCGTGTGTGTTTTTTTTTTTAATTATTTTTTTATTTTGGCATATTATGGGGGTACAGACTTTAAGGTTTCAATAAATGCCCATTTCCCCCCCTCCCCCCAAAAGTCTGAGTCTCCATCATGACCATCCCCCAGATGGTCCGTGTGTGTTTGTGGACACAGGCAGTTCCACACAGTGCCCTGCCTAGCCATGTCCCGTGGGTCAGTGGACATAGCCAGTTCCACACAGCGCGCTGCCTGCCCATCTCCCGTGGGTGTGTGGACACAGTGAGGTCCAAACAACGCCCTGCCTGCCCGTCTAAAATGGGTGAGGGGACACAGCCAGTTCCACACAGCGCCAAGCCTGCCCATCTCCCTTGGGTGACTGGACACAGCCAGTTCCACACAGCGCCCTGCCTGCCCGTCTCCCATGGCTGAGTGGACACAGCCAGTTCCACACAGGGCCCAGCCTGCTTGTCTCCCATGGGTGTGTGGAGACAGCCAGATATGCACAGCACGCTGCCTGCCCGTCTCCCGTGGGTGAGTGGACACCGCCAGTTCCACACAGTGCCCTGTCTGCCCGTCTACCTTGGGTGAGTGGACACAGCCAGTTCCACATAGCGCCCTGCCTGACAGTCTCCAGTGGGTGAGTGGACACAGCCAGATATACAAAGCACCTTGCCTGCCCGTCTCCCGTGAGAGTCTGGACACAGCCAGGTCCACACAGCGCACTGCCTGCCCGTCTCCCATGGCTGAGTGGACACAGCCAGTTCAACAGAGTGCCAAGCATGACGATTTCCATGGGTGTGTGGACACAGCCAGATCCACACAGCCCCCTACCTGCCCGTATCCCGTGGGTGAGTGGACACAGCCAGTTCCACACCCCGCCCAACATGCACATCTCTCCTGGCTAAGTGGACACAGCCAGTTCTACACTGTGCCCTGCCTGCCAGTCTCCCGTGGGTGTGTGGACACAGCCTGTTCCACACAGAGCGCTTTCTGCCTGTCTCCTGTTGGTGAGTGGACACAGCCAGTTCCACACAGCGACCAGCCTGCTGGTCTCCCATGGGTGTGTGGACACAACCAGATCCACACAGCGCCCTAACTGCCCGTCTCCCGTGGGTGAGTGGACACAGTCAGTACCACACAGCGCCCTGCCTGCCCGTCTCCCATGGGTGAGTGGACACAGCCAGTTCCACACAGCGCCCTGCCTGCCCGTCTCCCTTGGGTGTGTGGACACGCAGGTTCATCACAGTGCCCTGCCTCCCATCTCCATTGGGTGAGTGAACACAGCCAGTTCCACACAGCGCCCTTCCTGCCCGTCTCCCGTGGGTGTGTGGACACAGCCAGATCAACACAGCGCACTTCCTGCCTGTTTCCCATGGGTGAGTGGACACAGCCAGTTCAACACAGGGCCTTGCCTGCCGGTCTCCTGTGGGTGAGTGGACCCAGACAGTTCCATACAGCACCCTGCCTGCCCGTCTCCCATTTGTCAGTTGACACAGCAAGTTCAACACAGCACCCTTCCTGCCCAGCTCCTGCGGGTGAGTGGACACAGACAGTTCCACACAGAGCCCTGCCTGCCCATCTCCTGTGTGTGTGTGGACACAGCAAGTTAAACACAGCACCATACCTGCCCGTCTCCCGTGGGTGAGTGGACACAGCCAGTTTCACACCGCGCCCTGGCTGCCCGTCTCGCGTGGGTGTGTGGACACAGCCATTTCCACACATCGCGCTGCATGCCCGTCTCCCGTTGGTGAGTCGACAGAGCCAGATCCACACAGCGCCCTGCCTGCCCGTATCCCATGGGTGAGTGGACACAGCCATGTCCACACAGCGCGCTGCCTGCCCGTCTCCCGTGGTTGAGTTGACACAGCCAGTTCCACACAGCGCCCTTCCTGCCCGTCTCCCGTGGGTGTGTGGACACAGCCAGATCAACACAGCGCACTTCCTGCCTGTTTCCCATGGGTGAGTGGACACAGCCAGTTCAACACAGCGCCTTGCCTGCCGGTCTCCCGTGGGTGAGTGGACCCAGACATTTCCATACAGCACCCTGCCTGCCCGTCTCCCATTTGTCAGTTGACACAGCAAGTTCAACACAGCACCCTTCCTGCCCGGCTCCTGCGGGTGAGTGGACACAGACAGTTCCACACAGCGCCCTACCTGCCCGTCACCCTGGGTGAGTAGACACAGTGCCCTGCCTGCGCATCTCCCGTGTGTGTGTGGACACAGCAAGTTAAACACAGCACCATACCTGCCCGTCTCCCGTGGGTGAGTGGACACAGCCAGTTTCACACCGCGCCCTGGCTGCCCATTTCCCATGGGTGTGTGGACACAGCCAGATCCACACAGCATCCTACCTTCCCGTCTGCCATAGGTGAGTGGACAAAGCCAGTTCCACACAGCCAGTTCCACACAGCGCCCTGCCTGCCCATCTTCCATGGGTGAGTGGACACAGCCATTTCAACACAGCGCCCTGCCTGCCTGTCTCCAGTGGCAGGATGGACACAGCCAGTTCCACACAGCGCCCTGCCTCCCCGTTTCCCATTGGTGAGTGGAAACAACCAGTTCCACACAGCGCCGTGCCAGCCTGTCTCACGTGGGGGAGTGCATACAGCCAGTTCCACACAGCGCCCTGCCTGCCCATCTCCCGTGGGTGTGTGGACACAGCCAGTTCCACACAGCGCACTGTCTGCCCATCTCACATCGGTGTGTGGACACGGCCAGGTCAACACAGCACCCTGCCTGCCCGTCTCTTGTGGCTGTGTGGACACACCCAGTTCCACACTGTGCCCTGTCTTCCTGTCTCCCATGAGTGTGTGGACACGGCCAGTTCAACACAGGGCCCTGTCTGCCCGTCTCCCTTGTTTGTCTGGACACGCCAGTTCTACACAGCGCCCTGCCTACATCTCCAGTTGGTGTGTGGACACAGCCAGTTCCACACAGAGCCCTGTCTGTCCATCTATCATCGGTGTGTGGACACGGCAAGTTCAACACAGCGCCCTGCCGGCCCATCTGCTGTGGGTGAGTGGACACAGCCAGTTCCACACAGCGCCCTGTCTGCCTGTATCCCATGGGGGAGTGGACACAGCCAGTTCCACACAGCGCCCTGCCTGCTCGTCTTCCTTGAGTGTGTTCAACACAGGCTGTTCAACACAGCGCGCTGTCTGCCCATCTCTCACTGGTGTGTGGACATGGCCAGTTCAACACAGTGCCTTGCCTGCCTGTCTGCCGTGGGTGAGTGGACACAGCCAGTTGCACACAGTCAGGTCCACACAGCATCCTTCCTGCCCATCTCCCTTGGGTAAATGGCCACAGCCAGTACCACACAGTGCCCTGCCTGGCCGTCTCCCGAAGGTGAGTGGACACAGCCAATCCACACAGCACCCAGCATGCCCATCTCCCGTGGGTGTGTTGACACAGCCAGTCCAACACCTAGCCCTGCCTCCCTGTATCCCGCGAGTGTGTGACACAGCCAGATCCACACTGCAGCCTACCTGCCAGTCTTCCATGGGTGAGTGGACACAGCCAGTTGCACATAGCGCCCTGACTAACCGTCTCCAGTGGGTGAGAGTACACAGCCAGTTAACAAAGCACTGTGCATGCCTGTCTCCCGTGGGTGAGTGGAAACAGCTAGTTCCACACAGCCCCCTGCCTATCCGTCTCCAGAGAGTGAGTGGACACAGCCCTAACCCTAACTCTAACCCTAACCCTAAACCTAACCCCAACTCTTAACTCTAACCCTAACCCTAACCCCAATCCTAACCCTAACCTCAACCCCAACCCCAACCCTAACACTAACCCCAACCATAACCCTAACCCAAACCCTAACCCTGACGTAAACCCTAAATCTAAATCTAATCCTAACACCAACCCTAACCATAATCCTAACCCCAAAGCTAACCCTAACCCTAACCCTAACCCAAACCCCAGAAAAAACCCTAACCCAAACTCCAACCCTAACCCTGAACCTAACCCCAACCCTAACAATAACATCAACCCTAACTCTAAACCCGACCCTAAACTTAACCCTGGGTCTGACCCTGACCCTGACCCTAAACCTAACATCAACCCTAAACCTAAACGTAACCCTAACCCTAATCTCCTCCCTAACTCCAACCCTAACCCTATCCCTAACCCTAACCCTAAACCTAACCCTAACCACAACCCTAACACTAACCCTAACCCCAACCCTAACCCTGACCCTTACCATAACCCTGACTTTAAACCTAACCCTAACACTGACCCTAACCCTAACCCTGATCAGACCCTGACCCTGACCCTAACCCAAACACTCACCCTAACCCTGACGCTAAACCTGACCCTGAACCTAAACCTAATTCTGACGCTGACACTCACCCTAACCCTCACCCTCACCCTAACCATAACCCTCACCCTAACCCTCACACTCAACCTCACCCTAACCCTAACCCTAACCCTAATCCTAACCCTAACCCTAACCCTAACCCTAACCCGAAACCTTAACCCTAACCGAACACTAACACTAACCCTACCCTAACCCATAAACCCAACCCTAACCAACCCTAAACCCAACCCTAACTCTAACCTTAAACCTAACCCTCTCCTAACGCAAACCCTAGCCCTAACCCAAACCCCAACGTTAACTTTAATCCCAAGCCCAACACTAACCAAAATTCCAAACCTAACCCTAACCTTAATCCCAACCCCAACCCTAACCCCAACCCTAACCCTAACCCTAACACCAAGCCTAATCCTAACCCTAAACCTAACCCTAACACCCTCCCTAACACCAACCCTAACCCTAACCCTAACCCTGATCCTGACCCTCACCATAACACTAACGCTAATTGTAATACTAACACTAACCTTTAACCCTAACCCTAACCCTAATCCCAACCCTAACAGTAACCCTAACCCTAACCCCAACCCTATCCCTAACCCTAACCCCAACCTTAACCCTAACCCTAAACCCAACCCTAACCCTGAACCTTATCCTAACCCTGACCTTAAACCTAACCCTAACACTGACCCTAACCCTAACCCTGATCTGACCCTGACCCTGACCCTAACCCTATACCACAACCTCTCCCTGACCCTAACCCTAACCCTGATCAAGACCCTAACCATGACCCTAAATCTAACTCTGATGCTGACACTCACCCTCACCCTCACCCTCACCCTAACCCTAACCCTCACCCTAACCCTCACCCTCACCCTCACCCTAACCCTTAACCCTAACCATAACACTAACCCTAACCCGACCCTAACCCCTAACTCTAAGCCTAACCCTAACCCTAACCCTAACACTAAACTTAACCCTAACCCTAACCCTGACCAAGACCCTGACCCTAAACCTAACTCTGACCCTGACCCTCACCCTAACACTCACCCTCACCCTAACCCTAACCCTCACTCTAGCCCTCACCCTCACCCTAACCCCAACCCTCACCCTAACCCTCAACCTCACCCTAACCCTAACCCTTAACCCTAACCTTAACACTAACCCTAACCCTACCCTAACCCCTAACCCTGACCCTAACCCTAACCCTACCCTAACACTAACCCTAACCCTAACCCTAACACTAACCCTCACCCTCACCCTCACCCTCACCCTCACCCTAACCCTAACCCTCACCCTAAATGTAATCCTAACCCTGACCCTAACCCTGCCCGTCTACCGTGGGGTGTGTGGACACAGCCAGTTCCACACAGCACCCTGCCTGCCCGTCTACCATGAGTTTGTGGACACAGCCAGTTCCACACAGTGCCCTGCATGTCTGTCTCCCGTGGGTGTGTGAACACAGCGAGTTCCACCCAGCGTCCTGCCAGCCCGTCTCCTGTGTGTGAGTGGACACAACCAGTTACACACTGTACCCGTCATGCCCGTCTCCGTGGGTGTGTGGAATCCGCCAGTTCCACACAACGCCCTGCCTGCCCGTCTCCCATGGGTGTGTGGACACAACCAGTTCCACAACATGCCCTGTGCACCCGTCTCCTGTGGGTGCGTGGACACAGCCAGTTCCAAACAACCCCCTGCCTGCCCGTGTCCCGTGGGTGTGGGGACACTGCCAGTTCCACATCGCGTCCTGCTCGCCCATATCCGGTGGGTGCGTGGACACAGGCAGATCCACACAGAGCACTGCGAACCCGTGTCCCGTGGGTGTGTGGACACAGTCATATCCACACAGCACCCTGTCTTCCCATCTCCCGTGGCTGCGTGGACACAGCCATCTCCACACAGCACCCTGCCTGCTTGTCTCCCGTGGGTGTGTGGACACAGTATTTCCACACAGAGTCATGGTTGCCCATCTCCTTAGGTGTGTGGACACAGCCCATTCCATACAGCGCCCTGCCTGCCCATCTCCCATGGGTGTGTGGACACGGCCAGTTCAACACAGCGCCCTGCCTGCCCGTCTGCCATGGTTGAGTGGACATAGCCAGTTCCACACAGCGCCCTGCCTCCCCGCCTCCCATTGGTGTGTGGACACAGCCTTCCACAGAGCGCCGGACTGCCTGTATCCCATGGAGGAGTGGACACAGCCAGTTCCACACAGCGCCCTGCCTGCCCGTCACCCATGTGTGTGTTCAACACAGCCAGTTCCACACAGTGCCCTGTCTGCTCGTCTCCCATTGGTGTGTGGACATGGCCAGTTCAACACAGTGCCCTGCCTGCCTGTCTGCTGTGGGTGAGTGGACACAGCCAGTTCCACACAGCCAGTTCCACACAGCGCCCTGGCTGCCCGTCTCCCTTGGGTAAGTGGCCAAAGCCAGTACCATACAGCGCCCTGCCTGTCCGTCTCCCGAAGGTGAGTGGACACAGCCAGTCCACACAGCACCCAGCATGCCCATCTCCCGTGGGTTTGTCGACACAGCCAGTCCAACACCTCTCCCTGCCTGCCCATATCCCGTGAGTGTGTGGACACAGCCAGATCCACACAGCAGCCTACCTGCCAGTAATTCATGGGTAAGTGGACTCAGCCAGTTCTACACCGCGCCTTGCCTGCCCGTCCCCCAAGGATGTGTGGACACTGCCAGATCCACACAGCACCCTACCTGCCCGTCTCCCGTGGGTGTGTGGACACAGCCAGTTCCACACAGCGCCCAGCGTTCCCGTCTCCCAAGGGTGTGTGGACACGGCCAGATCCACACAGAACCCTACCTGCCCTTCTCCCATTGGTGAGTGCACACAGGAAGTTCCACACAGCGCCGTGCCAGTCCATCTCCCGTGGGTGAGTGGACTATCCAGTTCCAAACAGCGCCCTGCCTGCCCATCTACCATCGGTGAGTGGACACAGCAAGATCCACACAGCTCCGGGACTGTCCGTCTCCCGTGGGTGAGTGGACACTGCCAGTTCCATGCAGCGCCCTGACTACTCATCTCCCGTGGGTGAGTGGACACCGCCATTTCAACACAGTGCCCTGCCGCCCCGCCTCCAGTGGCAGAGTGTACACAGCCAGTTCCACACAGCGCCCTGCCTGCCCATCTCCCATGGGTGTGTGGACACAGCCAGTTCCACACAGTCCCCTGTCTGCTCTTCTCCCGTGGTCTTAGGGACATGGCCAGTTCGACACAGCACCGTGCCTCTTCATCTCCAGTGGGTGATTGGACACAGCCAGGACAACAGCGCACTACCTGTCCATCTCCCGTGTGTGTGAAGACACAGCCAGTTCCACACAGCGCCCTGCCTGCCCGTCTCCCGTGGGTGTGTGGAAACAACCAGTCCCACGCAGTACCCTGCCTGCCCATCTCCCATTGGTGAGTAGACACAGCCAGTCCCACACAGCGCCCTGCCTGCCCGTCTCTCGTGAGTGAGTGCACACAGCCAGTTCCACATAGCGCCCTGACTGCCCGTCTCCAATGGGTGAGTGGACACAGCCAGTTACACACAGCACTGTGCCTGCCTGTCTCCCGTGGGTGAGTGGACACAGCCAGTTCCAAACAAGGCCCTGCCTGACCGTCTCTCATAGGTTTGTGGACACTGCCAGTTAAACACAGCACCCTGCCTGCCCGTCTCCCGTGGGAGTGTACACTGTCAGTTCTACACAGCGCCCTTCTTGCCCATCTCCCGTGGGTGTGTGGACATAGCCAGTTCAACACAGCACCCTGCCTGCCCGTCTCCAGTGTGTGTGTGGACACAGCCAGTTACACAGCGCCCTGCCTGCCTGTCTCCCGTGGGTGAGTGGAAATAACACAGCCCTGCCTGCCCATCTACCGTGGGTGAGTGGACACAGCCAGTTCTACACAGGGCCCTGTCTGCCCATATCCAGTGGGTGAATGGACTCAGCCAGTTCAACACAGCGCACTGCCTGCCTGTCTCCCGTGGGTGAGAGGACACAGCCAGTTCAACAAAGCGCCCTGTCTGCCCGTCTCCTGTGGGTAAGTGGACACAGCCAGTTCCACACAGCGCCCTGCCTGCCCATCTCCCCTGGTTGAGTAGACACAGCCAGTTCCACACAGAGCCCTGGCTGCCCGTCTCCTGTGGGTGAGTCACACGGCCAGTTCAACACAGTGCCCTGCCAGCCAGTCTCCGGTGGGTGAGTGGACACATCCAGTTCAACCCAGCGCCGTGCCTGCCTGTCTCCCGTATGTTAGTGGACACAGCCACGACCACACAGCACACTGCCTGCCCGTCTCCCATGGGTGAGTTGACACAGTGAGTTCCACCCAGCGCCCTGCCTGTCCATCTCCCGTGGATGTGTGGACATAGCCAGTTAAACACAGCACCCTGCCTGCCCGTCTCCCGTGGGTGTGTGGATACAGCCAGTTCCACACAGCGCCCTACCTGCCCATCTCCAATTTGTGACTGGACACAGCCAGTTCCACACAGCACCCAGCATGCCCGTCGCCCGTGGGGGTGTGGACACAGCCTGTTCCACACAGTGCCCTGTCTGCCTGTCTCCTGTGGGTGAGTGGACACAGCCAGTTCCACACATCATCCTGCCTGCCCGTCTCTCGTGGGTGAGTGGACATAGCCAGTCCACCACGCACCCTGCCTGACTGTCTCCCGTGGGTGTGAGGACATGGCCAGGTCAACAATGCACCGTGCCAGCCCGTCTCTCATGGGTGAGTGGACACAGCCAGTTCCAAACAGCGCTGTGCCTGAAGTCTCCCATGGGTGTGTGGACACAGGCAGATCCACATCGAGTCCTTCCTGTTGGTATCCCGTGGGTGTGTGGACACTGCCGGTTTCACACAGCGCCGTACCTGCCCATCTTCCGTAGGTGTGTGGCACAGCCATTTCCACAATGCGCCCTGCCTGCCCGTCTCCCGTGGTTGTGTGGACAGAGCCAGTTAAACACAGAGCCCTTCTTGCCTGTCTCCCGTGGAGTGTGGACATAGCCAGTTCAACACAGCACCCTTCCAGCCCATCTCCAATGGGTGTGTGGACACAGCCAGTAACACAGCGCCCTGACTGCCCATCTTCTGAGGGTGTGTGGACACAGCCAGATCCACACAGTGCCGTGAATACCCGTTTCTGGTGGGTGAGTGGACACATCCAGATTCACATAGCACCCTGCCTGCCCGTCTCCCGTGGGTGAGTGGACATACCCAGTTTAACACAGCGCCCTGCCTGTCCATCTCCCGTGGGTGAGTGGACACAGCCAGTTCAACACAGGGTTCTGCCTCCCCCTCTCCCATGGGTGTGTGGACACAGCCAGTCAAACACAGCGCCCTTCTTGCCTATCTCCCGTGGGTGTGTTGACATAGCCAGTTCAACACAGCACCCTGCCTGCCCGTCTCCAGTGGGTGTGTGGACACTGCCAGTTACACAGCGCCCTGCCTGCCCATCTCCCGTGGGTTTGTGTACACAGCCAGTTCCACACAGCTCCCTACATGCCCGTCTCCCATGGGTGACAGGACACAGCCATTTCCACACAGCACCCAGCATGCCCGTCTCCCGTGGGTGTTTGGACACAGCCAGTTCCACACAGCGCCCTACCTGCGCATCTCCCATGGGTGAGTGGAGACAACAGGTTCAACACAGCACCCTGCCTGCCCGACTTCTGTGGGTGAGTGGACATAGCCAGTTAAACACAGCGCCCTGCCTGCCCGTCGACTGTGGGTGAGTGGACACAGACAGTCCAAACACCGCGCCCAGCCTGCCCATCTCCCGTGAGTGTGTGGACACAGCCAGATCCACACATCACCCTACCTGCCCATCTCCCGTGGGTGACTGGAGACAGCCAGTTCCACACAGCGCCCTGTCTGCCCGTCTCTAGTGGGTGAGTGCACGCAGCCAGTAAAACACAGCGCCCTGCCTGGCCGTCTCCCTTTCTTGAGTGGACAAAGCCTGTTCCACACATCACCATGCCTGCCCATCTCCCGTGGGTGTGTGGACACAGCAGGTCCAACACCGCGCCCTGCCTTGCCGTCTCCCGTGGAGGTGAGGACACGGCCAGTTAAACAATGCTCAGTGCCAGCCTGTCACCTGTGGGTGTGTGGACACAGCCAGTTCCACATAGCGCCCTGCCTGACCGTCTCCCATGGGTGTGTGGACACAGCCAGTTCCACACAGCGCGCTGCCTGCCCGTCTCCCGTGGGTGTGTGGACACAGCCAGTTCCATACGGCGCCCTGCCTGCCCGTCTCCCGTGGGTGAGTAGACACAGCCAGATCCACACAGTGCCATGCCTGCCCATCTCCCGTGGGTGTGTGGACATAGCCAGATCCACACCGTGCCCTGCCAGCCCGTCTTCCGTGGGTGTGTGGATACAGCCAGTTCCACACAGCTTCGTGCCTCCCGGTCTTCCGTGGGTGTGTGGCATAGCCAGTTTCACAATGTGCCCTACCTGCCCGTCTCCCGTGGTTGAATGGACACAGCCAGTTCCACACAGCGAACTTTCTCCACGTCTCCCATGGGTGTTTGGACTCGGCCAGTTCCACACAGCGCCCTGCCTGCCTGTCTACCTTGGGTGAATGGACACAGCCAGTTCCACACAGCGCCCTGCCTGCCCCTCTCCCATGGGTGTGTGGACACGGCCAGTAAACACAGCGCCATGCCTGCCCATCTCCCGTGGGTAGTGGACACAGCCAGTTCCACACAGCGCCCTTTTTGCCCATCTCCCGTGGGTGTGGGGACATAGCCAGTTCACACAGTACCCTGCCTGTCCGTCTCCAGTGGGTGTGTTGAGACAGCCAGTTACACAGAGCCCTGCCTGCCCGTCTCCCATGGGTGAGTGGACACTGCGAATTACACACAGTGCTGTGCGGCCCGATTACTGTGGGTGTGTGTCACAGCCAGTTCCACAATGCGCCCTGCCTGCCTGTCTCCCGTGGGTGTGTGGACACAGCCAGTTAAACACAGCGCCCTTTTTTACCATCTCCCGTGGTGTGTGGACATAGCCAGTTCACCACAGGACCCTGCTTGCCCGTCTCCAGTGGGTGTGTGGACACAGCCAGTAACACAGCGCCCTGACTGCCAGTGTCCCGTGGGTGAGTGGACACACCCAGATCCACACAGTGCCGTGATTGCCCGTCTCCGGTGGGTGAGTAGACACAGCCAGATCCACATAGCGCACTGCCTGCCCGTCTCCGGTGGGTGAGTGGACACAGCCTGTTCCACTCAACGCCCTGTCTGCAGGTCTCCCATGGGTGTGTGGACACAGCCGTTTCCAAACAGCACCCTGACAGCCCGTCTCCCATGGGTGTGTGGACACAGCCAATTCCAAACAACGCCCAGCCTGTCCATCTCCCGTGTGTCAGTGGACACAGCCAGTTCCACACAGTGCCCTATCTGCCCGTCTCCCATGGGTGAGTGGACACAGCAAGTCCAACACCACGCCCTGCCTTCCCGTCTCCCGTGGGGGTGAGGACACGGCCAGTTAAACAATGCGACGTGCCAGCCCATCACCCATGGGTGTGTGGACACAGCCAGTTCCACAGGGCACCCTGCCTGCCCCTCTCCCGTGGGTGTGTCGACATAGCCAGATCCACACCGCGCCCTGCCAGCCCGTCTTCCGTAGGTTTGTGGACACAGCCAGTTCCACACAGCTTCGTGCTTGCCCGTCTCCCGTGGCTGAGTGGACACAGCCAGTTCAACCCAGCGCCCTGCCTGCCCGTCTCCGATGGGTGAGTGGACATAGCCAGAACCACACAGCGCCCTGCCTGCCCGTCTCCTATGTGTGAGTGGACACAGCCAGTTCAACACAGCACCCTACCTGCCCGTCTCCCGTGGGTGAGTCGACACAGCCAGTTCCACATAGCACCGTGCCTGCCCGTCTCTTGTGGGTTAGTTGACACAGCCAGTTCAACACAGCGCCCTGCCTGCCTGTCTTTCGTGGGTGAGTGGACACAGCAAGTTCCACACAGTGCCCTGCCAGCCCGTCTCACGTGGGTGTGTAGACAAAGCCTGTTTAACACAGTGCCCTGCGTGCCCGTCTCCCGTGGGTGACTGGACACAGCAAGTTCCACAAAGCACCCAGCATCCTCGTCTCCTGTAGGTGTGTGGACACAGCCAGTTTAACACAGCGCCCTGCCTGCCCGTCTCCCATGGTGAGTGGATACAGCCAGTTCCACACAGGGCCGTGCCTGCCCATCTCCCGTGGGTGACTGGACAGTGCAGTTCCACACAGCACCCAGCATGCCCGTTGCCCGTGTGTGTGAACACAGCAAGATCCACACAGCGAACTGCCTGCCCATTTTCTGTGGGTTAGTGGACACAGCCAGTCCAACACCGCGCCCTGCCTGCCCATCTCCCGTGGGTGTGAGGACACGGCCAGTTAAACAATGTGCCATGCCAGCCCGTCACCCGTGGGTGACTGGACACAGCCAGTTCCACACAGCGCCCTGCCCGCCCGTCTCTGATTGGTGAGTGGACATAGCCAGCTGCACACAGCGCCCTGCCTGCCCGTCTCCCGTGGGTGTTTGGATATAGCCAGTTAAACACAGCGCCCTGCCTTCCCGTCTCCCGTGGGTGTGTGGTCATAGCCAGTTCCACACAGCGCCATACCTGCCCGTCTCCCATGTGTGACTGGACACAGCCAGTTCCAAACAGCACCCAGCAAACCCGTCGCCCTTGGGTGTGTGGACACAGCCAGTTCCACACAGCGCCGTGCTGCCCTTCTCCCGTGGGTAACTGTACACAGCCAGATCCACAGAGTGCGCTGCCTACCCATCTCCCGTGGGTGAGTGGACAAGACAGATCCACACAGCGCCCTTCCTGCCTGTCTTCCGTGGGTGAGTGGACACAGTCAGTTCAACCCAGCACCCTGCCTGCCCGTCTCCCTTGGCTGAGTGGACACAGCCAGTTCCACAACAGCACCCAGCCTGCCCGTCCTCCGTGGGTGTGTGGTCATAGCCAGTTAAACACAGCGCCCTTCTTGCCGGTGATTGTGTGGACACAGAAAGTTTCACACAGCGCCCTATCTGCCTGTCTCCTGTGGGTGAGTTGACACAGCCAGTTCCACACAGCACTAAGCATGCCCGTCTCCCATGGGTGTGTGGAAACAGCCAGTTCCACACAGCGCCATGCCTGCCCGTATCCCCTGGGTGAGTGGACACAGCCAGTTCCACACAGCACCCAGCATGCCCATCGATTGTGGGTGTTAGGTCACAGCCAGTTCCACACAGTGACCTGCCTGCCCGTCTCCCGTGGGTGTGTGGACATAGCCAGTTCCACAGAGTGCGCTGCCTGCCTGTCTCCCGTGGTGAGTGGATACAGACAGTTCCACATAGCACCATGCCTGCCCGTCTCCCGTGCTTGTGTGGACACAACCAGATATACACCGAGCCCTGCATGCCCATCTCCCGTGGGTGAGTGGACACAGCCCATTCCACACAGCGACCTGCCTGCCCTTCTCCCCTGGGTGTGAGGACACGCCCAGTTCAACAGTGCCGTGCCTGCCTGTCTCCCATGGGTGTGTGGACACAGCCAGTTCCACACAGCGCCGTGCCTGCCCGTCTCCTGTGAGTTATTGGAAACAGCCAGTTCCACACAGCGCCCTGCCTGCCCGTATCCCGTGGGCGAGTGGACACAGCCAGTTAGACACAGTGCCCTGGCAGACCATCTCCCTAGGTGTGTGGACACCGCCAGTTCCACACAGCGTACTGACTGCCCATCTCCCATGGTTGTGTGGACACAGCCAGTTCCACACAGCGCCTTGCCTGCCTGTCTCCCGTGGGTGAGTGGACACAGCCAGTTCCACACAGCGCTGTGCCTGCCCGTCTCGTGGGTGTTAGGACACATCCAGTTCAACACAGCGCTGTGCCTGCCCATCTCCTGTGAGTTATTGGAAACACCAGTTCCACACAGCGCCCTGACTGCCCATCTCACGTGGGTGTGTGGACACAGCCAGTTCCACACAGCGCGCTGCCTGCCCATCTCCTGTGGGTGAGTGGACACAGCTAGATCCACACGGTGCCCTGCCTGCCCATCTCCCATTGGTGAGTGGACACAGCCAGATCCACACCGCGCCATGCCTGCCTGTGTCCCATGGGTGAGTGGAGACAGCCAGTTCAACACATCGCCCTGCTTGCCCGTCTCGCGTGGTTTTGTGGACACAGCCCGTTCCACACTGCGCATTACCTGCCCGTCTCCCGTGGGTGTGTGTACCTAGCCAGATCCACACAGCACCCTACCTGCCCATCTCCCATGGGTGTGTGGACACAGCCAGTTCCACACAGCACCCAACGTGCCAGTCTCCCGTGGGTGTGTGGACCTAGCCAGATCCACACAGCACCCTACCTGCTCGTCACCCGTGGTTGTGTGGACACAGTTCCACACAGCGTCCTGCCTGCCCGTCACCCTGGGAGAGTAGACACAGCCAGTTCCCCACAGTGCCCTGCCTGCCCATCTACCGTGGGTGTTCGGACACAGCCAGTTAAACACTGCACCATGCCTGCCCGTCTCCCGTGGGTGAGTGGACACAGCCAGTTCCTCACCTCGCCCTGCCTGTCCGTTTCCCATGGTTGTGTGGACAAAGGCAGATCCACACACCACTCTACCTGCCCGACTCCCATGGGTGAGTGGACAAAGCCAGTTCCACACAGCCAGTTCCTCACAGTGCTCTGCCTGGCCGTCACCCATGGGTAAGTGGCCACAGACAGTACCACACAGCGCCCTGCCTGCCCGTCTCCCGATGGTGAGTGGACACAGCCAGTCCACAAAGCACACAGCATGCCCGTCTCCCATAGGTATGTGGACACAGCCAGTCCAACCGTGCCCTGCCTGCCTGTCTCCCGTGAGTGTGTGGACACAGCCAGATCCACACAGCACCCTAACTGCAAGTCTTCCATGGGTGATTGGACACAGCCAGTTCCACACCACGCCCTACCAGCCTGTCTCCCGTGGGTGTGTGGACGTAGCCAGATCCACACAGCACCCTACCTGCCCATCTCCCGTGGGTGTGTGGACACACACAGTTCCACACAGCACCCAAAGTGCCCGTCTCCCAAGGGTGAGTTGACACAGCCAGATCCACACAGCACCCCACCAACCCGTTTCCCGTGGGTGAGTAGACACAGCCAGTTCCACATAGCGCCCAACCTGCCCATCTCCGGTGGGTGAGTGGACACACCCAGTTCCAAACAGCGCCTTGTTTTGCAGACTCCCATGTGTGTGTGGACTAAGCCAGTTCAACAAAGCGCCCTGTCTGCCCGTATCCCATGGGTGTGAGCACAGAGAAGTTCCAAACAGCGCCCATCCTTCCCATATCCTTTGGGTGTGTAGACACTCAAGTTCAACACAGTGCCTGTATATCCATATATAGAGAAAGAGTGGACACAGCCCTAACCATAACCCTAACACTTAACCTGAACCCTAACACTAACCGTAACCCTAACCCTAACCCCAACCCTTGACCTTAACCGTAACCCTAACCCTAACCCCAAGCCTAATCCTAACCCAAACTCCAACCCTAACCCTAACCCTAAACCCAACCCTAACACTCACCCTAACCACAACCCTAACCGTAACCCTAACGCAAAACCTAACCCTAACCCCAACCCCCACCCTAATCCGAACTCCAACCCTAACCCTGACCATAACTTTAACCCTAACCCTTAAACCTAACACTAACCCTAACCCTAAACCCAACCCTAACCCTCACCCTAACCCCAACTCTAACCCTAACTCTAACTCCAACCCTAAGACGAAACCTAACACTAAACCTAACCCCAACACTAACAATAAACCTAACCCTAACCCCCTCACTAACACCAACCCTAACCCTAACCGCAACACAAACCCAAACTCAAACAACAAACCTAACACCAACTCCAAACCTAACCCTGACCCTAACCCCAACACAAACCCTAACCCCAAACCTAACCCTAACCCCAACACTAACACTGACCCAGACACTGACCCTGACCCTGACCCTAACCCTAACCCCAACCCTAACCTTAACCCTAAACATACCCCCAACCCTAATACTAACGCTACCTTAATCTCAACCCTTAAACCTAACCCCAACCCTAACCCTAACCATAAAACCCTCCCTAACCGCAACCCTAACCGTATGCCTAACCCAAACCCTAACCCTAACCCCAAACCAAACCTAACCCCAACTCCAACCCTAACCCTGACCCTAACCCCAAACTCAACCATAAACACAACCCTAACCCTAACCCCGACCCTAACACTAACCCTGACCCTGACCCTTATCCAGATCTTGACGTTGAACCTAACCCTAACATTGAACCTAACACTAAACCTAACACTAATTCTAACCCTAACCCTAACACTTAAGCCTAACCCTAACCCTAACATTAACCCCAACCCTAACACTAACCCTAACCCTAACCCCAAACCTAACCCTAACCCCCCTCCCTAACCCCACCCTAACCCTAACCCTGACCCTGTCCTTAACCGTAACATTAACACTAACCTAACACTAACCCCTAATCCTGACCCTTAACCTAACCCATAACTCTAACCCTGACCCTAACCCTGACCCAAACCCTGACCCTTACCCTAACACTGACCATAAACCTAACCCTAACACTGACACTAACATTAACCCTGATCTGACCCTGACCCTAACGTTAAACCTGACCCTGACCATAACCCTGACCCTAACCCTGACCGAGACCCTGACCCAGATACTAACCCTGAACATAACCCTAACCCCAACCCTTAACGCTAACCCTAACACTAAGCCTAAACCCAACCCTAACCCTCACCCTAACCCCAACCCTAACCCTAACCCCAAGCCTAACCCTAAACCTAACACTAACCCTAACGACAACCGTAACTCTAACCCTAAACCTAACCCCCTCCCTAACACCAACCCTAACCCTAACCCTAACCCTAACCCTAACCATTAACCCAAACCCAAACAGCAACCCTTAACCCTCATCCTAACCCTAACCCTAACCCTAAGCCCAACCCTAACTCTAACCCTAACCCTAACCAGCTCCCTAACACCAACCCTAACCCTAACCCTAACCCCAACCCTAACCCTAACACTACCGCTAACCATAAACCTAAACCTAACCACAACCCTAACCCTGAACCTGATCCTGACCCTAACCCTAACCCAAACCCTAACCCTAAACCTAAACCTAACCCTAACCCTAACCCCAAACCTAACCCTAAACCTAACCCCAAGACTAACCCTAACCCTAACCCCAAACATAAATCTAACTCTAATCCAAACCATAACCCTAAACCCAACCCTATCCTTAAACCTAAACCTAACCGCCTCCCTAACTTCAACACTAACCCTAACCCTAACGCTAACACTACCCCTAACCCTAACTCTAAGCCTAACACTAATTCTAAACCTAACCCTAACCCTACCGCTAATCATAATCCTAAACCTAACCACAACCCTAACCCTGAACCTGATGCTGACCCTAACCCTAACCCAAACCCTAACCCTAAACCTAAACCTAACCCTAACCCTAACCCCAAACCTAACCCTAAACCTAACCCCAAGACTAACCCTAACCCTAACCCCAAACATAAATCTAACCCTAATCCAAACCATAACCCTAAACCCAACCCTATCCTTAAACCTAACCCTAACCGCCTCCCTAACTCCAACACTAACCCTAACCCTAACGCTAACACTACCCCTAACCCTAACTCTAAGCCTAACACTAATTCTAACACTAACCCTAACCCTAATCCCAACCTTTAACCCTAACCCCAACCCCAACCCTAACCCTAATTCTAACACTAACCCTAAACCTTAACCCTAACCCTAACCCTATCCCCAACCCTTAACGCTAACCCTAACCCTAAACCCAAACCTACCCCTCACCCTAATCCCAACCCTAACCCTAACCCTAACCCCAACCCTAACCCTAAACCCAACCCCCCCAACCCGAACTCCAACCCTAACCATGACCGTAACTTTAACCCTAACCTTTAAACCTAACCCTAACCCTAAACCCAACCCTAACCCTCATCCTAACCCCAACTCTAACCCTATCTATAATTCCAACCCTAACACGAAACCTAACACTAAACCTAACCCCAACCCTAACTCTAACCATAACCCTAACCCTCTCCCTAACACCAACCCTAACCCTAATCCTAACCGCAACCCTAACCCTAACTCAAACACCAAACATAACACCAACTCCAAACCTAACCCTGACCCTAACCCCAACACAAACCCTAACCCCAAACCAAACCCTAACCCCAAACATAACCCTAACCCAGACACTGACCCTGACCCTGACCCTGACCCTAAGCCTACCCCAACCCTAACCCTAACCCTAACCATAACATCAACCCTAATCCTAACGCTACCCTAATCCCAACACTTAAACTTAACCCCAAACCTAACCCTAACACCCACCCTAACACTAACCCTAACCCTAATCCCCTCCCTAACCCCAACCCTAACCGTATCCCTAACCACAACCCTACCCTTAACCTTAACCCCAAACCTAACCCCAACTCCAACCCTAACCCTGACCCTAAACCCAACCCTAACCATAACCCCAACCCTAACCCTAACCATAAAACTAACCCTAACACTAAGCCTAACCCCAATCCTAACCCTAAGCGCAACCCCTACCCTAACCCCAACTCCAAACCTAACCCTGAACCCTAACCCTAACCCTAACCCTAACAACAATCCGAACCCTAACCCTAACCCAAACCCTAACCCTTACCCCAACCACAACCCTAACACAACTCCAAGCCTAACCCTGACCCTAAACCCAACCCTAACCCTAAACCCAACCCTAACCCTAAACCCGACCCTAACACTAAACACGGCCCGGACCCTTATCCTGAACCTGACCGTGAACCTAACACTAAACTTAACCCTAACACTAACACTAATTCTAACCCTAACACTAATCCTTAATGCTAACCGTAACCCTAACACCAATCCTAACCATAACCCTAATTCTAAACCTAACCCAAACCCTAACTCTAACCCTAACCATAACACACTCCCTAACCCCAAACCTAACCCTAACCGTGACCCTGAACTTAACCCTAATCTTAAAACTAATCCTACGCTAACCCCTAACCCTGAACCTAAACCTAATCCCTACCTCTAACCCTGACCCTAAACCTGACCCTAACCCAGACACTTACCATAACCCTGACCCTAAACCTAACCCTAACACTGACCCTAACACTAACCCGGATCTGACCCTGACACTCACCCTGAACGCTAAACCTAACCCTGACCCTGACCCAGATCCTAATCCTGACCCTAACCCTAACCCTAACCGGAACCCTAACCCTAACTCTAACATTTAAACCTAACCCTAACCCTAACCCTAAAACCAACACTTAAACCTAACCCTAACCCTAACCCTAACCCTAAGCCTAACCATAACCCTAACACTAACCCTAACCCTTAACCCTAACCCTAATCCTAAACCTAATTCTAACCCTAACCCTAACACTTACCCTAACCCTAACCCTAACCCTAACACAAGCCTAACCATAACCCTAACCCCAAATCTAACCATAACCCCAACCCTAACCCTAACGTCAAACATAACCTTAAACCTAAACATAACCCCCTCCCTAACTCCAAATCTAACGCTAAACTTAACCCTAATCCCAACTTTAATTCTAACACTAACACTAACCCCTAACCGTAAACCTAACCCTAACCATAACCCCAACACTAACCCTAACACTAACACCAAACCTAACCCTAAACATAACCCCAACTCTAACCCTAACCTCAACCCTAACTCTGACCCTGACCATGACCCTAACTTTAACCCTAAACCTAAACCTAACACCAAACCTAACCCTAACCCTAACACCAACCCTAACCCTCACCCTAACCGAAACCCTAGCCCTAACCCAACGCTAACCCTAACCGTATCCGTAACCCCCTGCCTAAACCCAACCCTAACCGTAACCCTAACCCCAACCTCAACCCTAATTCTACCCTAAACCTAAAACTAACCCCAACCTAACACTAACCCTAACCGTAACACCCTCCATAACCCTAACCCTAACCCCCTCCTTAACCCAAAATGTAACCGTAACCCTAACCGCAACCCTAACCCTAACCCTAACCCCAACCTCAACCCTAACTCTAACCCTAAACCTAAAACTAACCCCAACCCTAACCCTAACACTAACCCTAACCCTAACACTAACCCAAACCCTAACGCTAACTCTACCCCAAACCTAACCCTAAACCTAACCCCAACCCTAACCCAACCCTAACCCTAACAGTATCACTACCGCTAAGCCTAAACCCAACCCCAACACTAACCCCAACTCCAACCCTAACCTTGACGCTAACCCCAACCCTAACCCTAACCCCAAACCTAAACCTAAACCCGAAACTAACCCCAACCCTGAGCCTGATCCTGACCCTGAACCTGACCCTGACACTAACCCTAACACCAA
This sequence comes from Microcebus murinus, assembly GCF_040939455.1. Taxonomy (NCBI): domain Eukaryota; kingdom Metazoa; phylum Chordata; class Mammalia; order Primates; family Cheirogaleidae; genus Microcebus; species Microcebus murinus. Next base: position 2,285,543 of record NC_134126.1, read on the forward strand.
ACCTGAACCTAACCCTAACCCCAAGATTAACTGTAAACCTAAGTCCAACCCTAACCTTAATCCAAACCCCAACCCTAGCCCTAACCCCAACCCTAACCCCCTCCCTAACTCGAACCCTAACACTAACCCTAATTCTATCCCTAACCCTAACCCTAACCCTAACCCTTAACCCTAACACTGACCTTAACCCCAACCCTTAACCCTAACCCTAACCGTAATTCTAACCCTAACCCTAACACTAAACACTAACCCTAACCCTAACACAAATCCAACCCTAACCCTGACCCTAACCCCAACCTTAACCCTAAACCTAACCCTAACCGTAACACCGACCCTTACACTGACCCTAACCCTAACCCTAACGCTCCCTAATCACAATCCTAACACTAACCCTAACCCAAACCCTAACACTAACCAGAACCCCAACCCTAACCCTAACCCTAATCCCGACCCTAACCCTCACCCTAATACTGACCCTGACCCTAAACCTAACACTGACCCTGACCTAAACCGTAAATCTAACCCAAACCCTACAGTAAAGCCTAATACTGACCCTAAACCTAACCCCTAACTCTAACCCAGACCCAAACCCTCACCCTAACCCTGACCCTTACCCTAACCCTGAACCTAACCCTAACCCTGACCGAGACCCAGACCATGACCCTGACCCTAACACTGACCCTGACACTAACCCTGAACCTGACGCTAACCATAACCCTAAACCTAACCCCAAAATTAACCCTAACCCTAACCCTAACCCCCTCCCTAACGCAAACCCTAACCAAAGCCCTAACCCCAACCCTAACCCTAACCACAACCCCAAACCTAACCCGAACACCAACCCTAAACCTGACCCTAACCTGAACCCTAAACCTAACTCCAACCCGAATCCTAACCCTGACTCTAACCCTAACCCTGACCCTAACACTTATTCTAACCCTGACACTGACCCTAACCCTAACCCTAACTCTAATCCCAACCCTAACCCTAACGCTAACCCTAACTCCAAACCTAACCCTAAACCCGACCCTAACCCTAAACCTGGCCCTGACCCTTATCCTGAACCTGACCGTGAACCTAACACTAAACTTAACCCTAAACTTACCACTAATTCTAACCCTAACCCTAATCCTTAATGCTAACCGTAACCCTAACCCAAATCCTAAGCCTAACCCTAATTCTAAACCTAACCCAAACCCTAACTCTAACCCTAACCATAACACCCTCCCTAACCCCAACCCTAACCCTAACCGTGACCCTGAACTTAACCCTAATCTGAACACTAACCCTACGCTAACCCCTAACCCTGACCCTAAACCTAACCCCTACCTCTAACCCTGAACCTAACCCTGACCCTAACCAGACACTTACTATAACCCTGACCCTAAACCTAAACCTAACACTGACCCTAACACTAACCCGGATCTGACCCTGACACTCACCATGAATGCTAAACCTAACCCTGACCCTGACCCAGATCCTAACACTGACCCTAACCCTAACTCTAACATTTAAACCTAACACTAACCCTAACCCTAAAACCAACACTTAACCCTAACCCTAACCCTAACCCTAAGCCTAACCCCAATCCTAACCCTAACCCTAACCCTAAACCTAACCCCCTCCCTAACACCAACCCTAACCCTAACCTTAACCCCAACCATAACCCTAACCCCAACCCCAACCCTAACCCCAACTCCAACCCTAAACCTGACCCTAACCCCAAAAATAACCCTACCCCAAACCTAACCTTAACCCCATCAGTAACCTTAATCCCGGTCCTAACCCTAACCCTAACCCTAACCCTAACCCAACCCTAACCCCTAACCCTGACCCTAACCCTAACACTAACCCTAACCCTAACCCCAACCTCATCCCAAACTCTAACCCTAAACTTAACCCTAACCCTAACCCTAAATCTAACCCTAACCCTAACTCTAACCCCAAACCTAACCATAAACCTAACCCCAACCCTAACCCCAACCCTAATCCTAACTCTATCACTACCACTAAGCCTAACCCTAACCCAACCCTAACCCCAACTCCAACCCTAACCTTGATGCTAACCCGAACCCTAACCCTAACCCCAAACCTAACGCTAAACCCGACCCTAACCCTAACCCTGAGCCTGACCTTGACTCTGAACTTGAACATGACACTAACCCTAACCCCAAACCTAACCCTAACCCAAACCCCAAGACTAACTCTAACCCTAACCCCAACACTATCCTTAACCCTAACCTCAACCCTAGCCCTAACCACTATCCTAACCCCCTCCAAAACTCCAACCCTAAGCCTAACGCTAATTCTAACCCTAACTCTAACACTTAACCCAAACAATGACCCTAACCCCAACCCTTAACCCTAACCCTAATCCTAACCCTAATTCTAACCCTAACCCTAACACTTACTCTAACCCTAACCTTAACCCTAACCGAACTCCAACCCTAACCGTGACTCTCACCCCAACCCTAACCCTAAACCTAACCCTAACCCTAACACTGACCCTAACCCTAAACCTGACTTTCACCCTGACCATGACCCTGACCCTTACCCTAACCCTAACCCCAAACCTAGCCCTAAACCTAACACCAACCCTAACCCTAACTCTAACACCAATCGTAAACCTAACCCTAACAACAACCCTAACCCTAATCCTAAACCCAACCCTAATCCTAACTTTAACCTCAAGCCGAACCCTAACCCTAACCCTGATGCTAACCCCAACCCTCACCCCAACAATACCCCTAAACTTAACCCTGAAACTAACCCTAACACCAACCCTAACCCTGACCCTGACCCTGACCCTGTCCTAACCCTAACCCTAAACCTAAACCTAACCCTAAACCCAACCCTAACCCTAACCCTAACACAAGCCTAACCATAACCCTAACCCGAAATCTAACCCTAACCCCAACCCTAACCCTAACGCCAACCGTAACACTAAAACTAACCATAACCCCTTCCCTAACTCCAAATCTAACCCTAACCTTAAACCTAATCGAATTTTAATTCTAACACTAACACTAACCCCTAACCGTAACCTTAACCCTAACACTAACCCCAACACTAACACTAACCCTAACACCAAACCTAACCCTAAACCTAACCCCAACTCTAACCCTAACCTCAACCCTAACTCTGACCCTGACCATGACCCTAACTTAAACCCTAAACCTAAACCTAACACCAAACCTACCCCTAACCCTAACACCAACCTTAACCCTCACCCTAACGCAACCCTAGCCCTAACCCAACCCTAACCCTAACCGTATCCGTAACCCCCTGCCTAAACCCAACCCTAACCGTAACCCTAACCCCAACCCCAACCCTAACTCTAACCCTAAACCTAAAACTAACCCCAACACTAACACTAACCCTAACCGTAACACCCTCCATAACCCTAACCCTAACCCCCTCCTTATGCCAAAATGTAACCGTAACCCTAAGCCCAACCCTAACCCTAACCATAACCCCAACCTAAACCCTAACTCTAACCCTAAACCTAAAACTAACCCCAACCCTAACCCTAACACTAACCCTAACCCTAACACTAACCCCAACCCTAACCCTAACTCTACCCCAAACCTAACCCTAAACCACACCCTAACCCTAAACCCAACCCTAACCCTAACCCTATCACTAACGCTAAGCCTAAACACAAGGCCAACCCTAACCCCAACTCCAACTCTACCCTTGACGCTAACCCCAACCCTAACCCTAACCCCAAACCTAACCCTAAACCCGACCCTAACCCTAACCCTGAGCCTGATCCTGACCCTGAACCTGACCCTGACACAAACCCTAACACCAAACCTGAACCTAACCCTAACCCCAAGATTAACTCTAAACCTAAGCCCAACCCTAACCTTAATCCAAACACCAACCCTAGCCCTAACCCCAAACCTAACCCCCTCCCTAACTCCAACCCTAACACTAACCTTAATTCTATCCCTAACCCTAACCCTAACCCTTAACCCTAAAACTGACCTTAACCCCAACCCTTAACCCTAACCCTAACCCTAACCGTAATTCTAACCCTAACCCTAAAACTTAACCCAAACCCTAACCTTAACCCAAATCCAACCCTAACCCTGACCCTAACCCCAACCTTAACCCTAACCTAACCCTAACCGTAACACCGACCCTTACACTAACCCTAACCCTAACCCTAACCCTCCCTAACCACAACCTTAACACTAACCCTAACCCAAACCCTAACACTAACCCTAACCCCAACCCTAACCCTAACCCTAATCCTGACCCTAACCCTCACCCTAACACTGACCCTGACCCTAAACCTAACACTGACCCTGACCTAAACCCTAAACCTAACCCAAACCCTACAGTAAAGCCTAACGCTAACCCTAAACCTAACCCCTAACTCTAACCCTGACCCTAACCCTGACCCTTACCCTAACCCTGAAACTAACGCTAACCCTGACCCTGACCCAGACCATGACCCTGACCCTAACACTGACCCAGACACTAACACTGAACCTGACGCTAACCATAACCCTAACCTTAACCCCAAAATTAACCCTAACCCTAACTATAAACCCCTCCCTAACCCCAAAAATAACCAGAGCCCTAACCCCAACCCTAATCCTAACCCCAACCCCAAACCTTACCCGAACACCAACCCTAAAACTGACCCTAACCCGAACCCTAAACCTAACTCCAACCAGAAACCTAACTCCGACTCTAACCCTAACCCTGACCCTAACACTTATTCTAACCCTGACACTGACCCTAACCCTAACCCTAACCCTAATCCCAACCCTAACCCTAACCCTAACCCTAACCCGAACCCTAGCCCTAACCCAACCCTAACCCTAAACCTAACCCTAACCCTAACCCTAAACCCCTCCCTAACCCCAACCCTAACGCTAACCCTAACACCTACCATAACACTAACACCAACCCCAACCATAAACCCTACTCCAACCCAAACCCTGACCTTAAGCCCAACACCAAACCAAACGCCAACCCTAACACTAACCCCGAGCCTAACCCTAACCCTGACCCTGACCCTGACCCTGACCCTGGCCCTAACCCAAACCCTAACCCCAAACTCAACACTAACCCTAACCGCAAACCTAAACCTTACCCCAACACCACCCTAACCCCAACCACAACCCTAACCCTCACACTAAACCCCAAACCTAAACCTAACCCCAAGCCTAACCCTAATCCCGACACTAAACCTCACCCTAATCCTGACCCTGACCCTGGCCATAACCCAAACCCTAACCCCAACTTCAACACTATCCAGAACCCTAACACTGACCCTGACCCTAAACCTAACACTGACCCTGACCTTAAACCTAAACCTAAACCTAACCCTACAGTAAAGCCTAACCCTGACCCTAAACCTAACCCCTACTTCTAACCCTGACCCTAATCCTCACCCTAACCCGGAGCCTTACCCTAACCCTGAACCTAACCCTAACCCTGACCCTGACCCAGACACTAACCCTGACCCTGATGCTAAACCTAACCCTAAGCCTAACCCCAACCCTAACACTATCCCTAATCATAAACCCCTCCCTAAACCCAACCCTAACCGTAACACTAAACCCAACCCTAACCCTAAGCCCAACCCCAAACCTAACCCCAACACCAACACTAACCCTGACCATAGCCCCAACCCTAAACCTAACTCCAACCCGAACCCAAACCCCGACCCTAACCCTAACCCTGACACTAACCCTTATTCTAACCCTGACACTGACCCTAACCCTAACACTAAACCTAATCACAACCCTAACCCTAACCTCAACCCTAACCCAACCCTAGCCTAACCCTAACCCTAACTCCAAAACTAACACTAACCCTAACCTCAACCCGAACCCTAACCCTAACCCTAACCCCAACCCTAACCCTGACCATGACCCTAACCCTGACCCTGACACTAAGCCTAACACTAAACCTAAACGTAAACCTAACACCAAACCTAACCCTAACCCTAACCCCAACCCTAGCCCTAACCCAACCCTAACCCTAACCCTAACCCCCGCCCTAACCCCAAACCTAACGCTAATCCTAACACCTACCCTAACCCTAACCCCAACCCCAACCCTAAACTCTACTAAAACCTTAACCCTGACCGTAACACCAACACTAAACCTAACGCCAACCCTAACCCTACCCCGACCCTAACCCTAAACCTAACCCTGACCCTGACCCTGACCCTGGCCCTAAACCAAACCCTAAACCCAACCTGAAAACAAACCCTAACCCTAACCCTAACCCTGCCTAAACCCAACCCTAACACTAACCCTAACCCTAACCGCAACCCTAAACCTAACCACAACCCCAACTATGACCCCAACCGCAACCCTAACCCTCACAATAATCCACAAACCTAACCATAACGCCAACCCTAACCCTAATCCCGACACTAACACCCTAACCCTGACTCTGACCCTGACCCTGACCCAAACCCTGACCCTGACGATAACCCTAACCCTGAAACTGACCCGCACCCTAAACCTCACCCTCACACTAACCCTAACCCTCACCCTAACCATAAAACTAATCCTAACCCTAACCCTAACCCTACCCTATTCACAACCCTTAACGCTAACACCAAATCTAACCCTAACCCTAAACCTAACCCTAACACTAACACCAAACCTAACCCTAATCCTAACCCTAACACCCTCCCTAACCCCAACACTAACTGTAGCCTAACCCCAACCCGAATCCTAACCCTAACCCTAACACCAACACTAACGCTGACCCTGACCCTGACCCTGACCCTGACCCTAACCCTAACCATAAACCTAAACCTAACCCTACCTCAAACCTAACATTAACCATAACCCCAAGCCTAACCCCAACCCTAACCCTAACCCTAACCCTAACCCTAACCTTAACCCTACCCCAACGCTAAACCTAACCCTAAACCAACCCTAAGCCTAACCCTAAACCCAACCCTAACCCTAACCCTACCCTAATACCAAACCTAAACCCTAACCCCAACCCTAACCCTAACCCTAACCCTAACCCCAACCCTAACCCTAACCCTACAGTAAAGCCTAACACTGACCCTAAACCTAACCCCTAACTCTAACCCTGACTCTAAACCTCACCCTAACCCTGACCCTTACCCTAACCTTGAACCTAACCCGAAGCCTGACCCTGACCCAGACCCAGACCTTGACCCTAACCCTAACCCTGACACTAACCCTGACCCTGACGCTAACCCGAACTCTAACCTTAAACCCAACCCTAACCCTAACCTTACACCTAACCCCCTCCATAACCGAAACCCTAACCCTAAACCCAACCCTAACCCTAACACTGACGATGACCCTTATCCTGCCCCTGACCCTAACCCTAACCCTAACCCTAACTCTAACCCCAACCCTAACCCTAACACTAACCCTAACCCCCTACCTAACCCTAAACCTAACCCCAAACCTAACCCCAACCTTAAACCTAACCCCCTCCTTAACCCCAAACATAAACATAACCCTAACCCTAACTCTAATCCTAACCCTAACTCTAACCCCAAACTTACCTTAAACCTAAGCCCAACACTAACCCTAACCCTATCCCTACCACTAACCCTAACCCCAACCCAAACCCTAACGCCAACTCCAACACTAACCCTGACCCTAACCACAACCCTAACCCTAAACCCAAACCTAACCCTAAACCCGACCCTAACCCTAACCCTGAGCCTGACCCTGAACCTGACCCTGACCTTGACACTAACCTTAACCACAAACCTAACCCTAACCCTAACCCCAAGCCTAACCGTAAACCTAACCACACCCTAACCATAACGCTATCCCCAACCGTAGCCCTAAATCCAACCATAACCCCCTCTTTAAATACAAACTTAACACTAACCCTAACCCTAAACCTAACCCTAAACCCAACTCTAACCCTAAACCTAACCCCAACTGTAACACTAACCCTAATGTAACCCCAACCCTAACTCTAACTCTAACACTAATCCGCTCCCTAACCCAAACCCTAAAACTAACCCTTACCCCAACGCAAACCCTAACCCCAACCCAACCCTATCCCAAACTCCAACCCTAACCCTGAAGCTAACCCCAACCCTAACCCTAACCCCAACCCTAACCCTAACACCGACCCTAACCCTAAACCAGACTCAGACCTTGACCCAGACCCTGACCCTAACCCTAAGCCTAAACCTAACCCCAACCCTAACCCTAACCCTAACACTTAACCCTAACTGCAACACTAACCCTAACCCTAACCCAAACCCCAACCCTAACCCTAACCCTAACCCTAACCTTACCCTAATCCCAAGCCCAAACCTAACCCTGACCCTAACCCCAACCCTAACCATAACCCCAAAACTAACCCTAACCCCGAACCTAACACTATCCCTAACACTCACCCGGACCCTGACACTTGCCCTAACCCTAACCCTAACACTAACCCTGACCCTAATGCTAAGTCTGACCCTGACCCTCACACTTAACCTCACCCTCACCATAACACTAACCCTAACCCTCACCCTTACCCTCACCCTAACCCTAACCCTTAACCCTGAACCTAACCCTAACCCTAACCGTAACCCCAACTCCAAACCTAAGCCTGACCCTAACACCAACCTACACCGTAACCCCAACCCGAACCCTAACCCTGACCCTACCTAACCCTAACCCTAACACTAACCCCCTCCCTAACCCAAAACATAACCGTAACCCTAACCTCAACCTTAACACCAACCACAAAACTAACCCCAATTCCAACCCTAAACCTGACCTTAACCCCAACCCTAACCCTAAACCCAACCCTAACCCTAACCCTGAACCTTACCTTAACACTGACCCAGACCCTTATACTGACCGTAACCCTAACCCTAACCCTAACCCTAACCCTAAACCTAACCCCTTCCCTAACCCTAACCCTAACCCCAACGTTAACACTAACTCTAACCCCAACCCTGCACCCAACCCTAACACTAACACTAACCCTAACCCCTTCCCTAACCCCAAACATAACCGTAACCATAGCCCTAACTATAACTCTCAACCTAACCCAAACCCTAACCCTAAACCTAACCCCAACCAAAACCCTAACCCTAAACCCAAATCTAACCCTAACCCTAACTCCAACCCTAGCCTTAACCCCAACCCTAACCTCCTCCTTAACTCCAACCCTAACCCTAACACTAACCCTAACCTTATCCCTAATTCTTACCCTAACCCTTAACACTAAACCTAACATCAACCCTTAACCCTAACCCTAACCCTAACCTTAACCCTAAACCTAAGCTCAACCCTTACCCTAACCCTAAACCCAACTCTAACCCTAACCCTAACCCTAACCCTAACGCTAACCCTAACCCTCAACCTAACCCTAACCCTAACCCTAACCCTAACCCCTACCCTAACCCTAACCCTAACGTAACCCCAACCCTAATTCTAACCCTAATCCTAACCCCATACCTAACCCCAACCCTAACCCTTATCTAACCCCAACGCTAACCCTAACCCCAACCCCAACCCTAACCACAACTCCAACCCTAACCCTGACCCTAAGCCCAACCCGAACCCTTACCCCAACCATAACCTTAACAACGAGCCTAACCCTAACCCTGACACTGAACCAAACCCTGATCCGGACCCTGACCCTAACCCAAACCCTGACCCTGACCCTGACACTAACCCTAACCCTAACCCTAACCACAACCCCAGCCATAAACCCAAGTCCAAACCTAACCCTGATCCTAACCCAAACCCTAACCCTAACCCCAACCCTAACCCTCACCTTAACACTGACCCTGACCCTGACACCTACTCTAACCCTAATCCTAACACTAACCCTGACCCTAACGCTAAGTCTGACCCTGACCCTCACCCTAACCCTCACCCTCATCCTAACCCTAACCCTCATTCTCACCCTCACACTCACACTAACACTAAACCTAACCCTTAACCCGGACTCTAACCCTAACCTTAACCCTAACCTTAACCCCAAATCCAACCCTAACACTGACCCTAACCCCAACCTTAAACCTAACCCCCTCTCTAACCCTAACCCTAACCCTAACCCTAACCCTAACCCTAACCCTAACACCAAACCTAACCCTAACCCTAACCCCAACCATAACCCCAACACTAAACCTAACCCTATCCCTACCGCTAAACCTAACCACAACCCCAAACCTAACGCCAACTCCAACCCTAAACCTGACCCTAAACCCAATGCTAACACTAACCCCAACCCTAACACTAGCCCTAACCCCAACCCTAAAACTAACCCTACCCCAAACCCTAACCCTAAACCTAACCCTAACCCCAACCCTAACTTTAACAGTAAACCTAACCCGTCCCTAAACTCAACCCTAACGCTAACCCTAAGACCTTCCCTAACCTAAACCCAACCCTAAACATAACGCCAACCCAAACCCTAACCCCGACCCTAACCCTGACCCTGACCCTGACCCTGACCCTTATCCTGACCCTAACACAACCCTAACCCTAACTCTAACCCCAACCCTAACCCTAACCATAACCATAACCATAACCCTCCCTAAACTCAACCCTAACACTAAACCCAACCCTAAACCCAACCATAACCCTAACGCCAACCCCAACCCTAACACCAAACCTAACCCTAAACCTCACCCTAACGCCAACCCTAAAACTAACCCCAACCCTAAACCTAACCCTGACACTAACCCTCACCCTAACACTGACCCTGACCCTGACCCTGACCCTAACCCTAACACTGACCATGACCTTAACCCTAACCCTAACCCTAACCCGAACCCTACCCTAAACCCTAACCCTGACCCAAAACCTAACCCCTAACTCTAACCCTGACCCTAACCCTGACCCTAACCCTGACCCTTACCCTGACCCTGACCCTAACCCTAACCCTAACACTAACCCTAACTCTAACCCTGACCTTGACCCTGAACTTAATGCTGACACTTACCCTAACCCTGAGCCTAACACTAACCATAACACTGACCCTAACCTAACCCTGACCCTGACCCTGACCCTGACCCTAACCCAGACCATGACCCTGACCCTAACCATGACCATGACCCTGACCCTGACACTAACCCTAACCCTGACCTTAATGCGAACCCTAACACTGACACTGAACCTCACCCTAACCCTCACCCTCATACTAACCCTGACCCTCACCCTAACCCTCCCCCTCCCCCTCAACCTAACCCTGACCCTGACCCTGACCCAGACCCTAAACCCATCACTAAACCGAACCCTAACCCTTAACCCTAACCTAACACTAAACCTAACCCTACCCTAACCCCTAACCCTGACCCTAACCCTAACCCTAACCCTCACCCTCACCCTAACCCTAACCCTAACCCTAACCCTCACCCTGCCTGTCTACCGTGGGCGTGTGGACACAGCCAGTTCCACATAGTGCCCTGCCTGCCCGTCTACCATGAGTGTGTGGACACAGCCAGTTCCACACAGTGCCCTGCATGTCTGTCTCCCGTGGGTGTGTGAACACAGCGAGTTCCTCCCAGCGTCCTGCCAGCTCCTCTCCTGTGTGTGAGTGGACACAACCAGTTACACACTGTACCCGTCATGCCCGTCTCCGTGGGTGTGTGGAATCCGCCAGTTCCACACAATGCCCTGCCTGCCCATCTCCCGTGGGTGTGTGGACACAACCAGTTCCACAACACGCCCTGCTCACCCGTCTCCTGTGGGTGCGTGGACACAGCCAGTTCCAAACAACCCCCTGCCTGCCCATGTCCCGTGGGTGTGGGGACACTGCCAGTTCCACATCGCGTCCTGCTCACCCATCTCCGGTGGGTGCGTGGACACAGCCAGATCCACACAGAGCACTGCGAACCCGTGTCCCGTGGGTGTGTGGACACAGTCATATCCACACAGCACCCTGTCTTCCCATCTCCCGTGGCTGCGTGGACACAGCCATCTCCACACAGCACCCTGCCTGCTTGTCTCCCGTGGGTGTGTGGACACAGTATTTCCACACAGAGTCATGGTTGCCCGTCTCGTTAGGTGTGTGGACACAGCCCATTCCACACAGCGCCCTGCCTGTCCATCTCCCATGGGTGTGTGGACACAGCCAGTTCCAACTAGGACCCTTCCCGTCTCCCATGGGTGTGTGGATGTGGGGTGCGGTGTCAACGCCATTACAAGTTGGCGCCTGTTTCCGGCTTTGCCTAGAGCAGCTAACAAGTTCAGCGCATGCGCAATTGTCGGTTGCCCTGTGGCGCGAGAATGCAAACAAAGGGTCCTGATATGGACTAATGCTTTGGTGGCTCGACAGTTGAGCGGCCTATCGCAGCTTAGGGGTTGTACTTCTGGGGTATATAGCGGCCTGCGTGCTGCCGGGAGGGGTCTTCCGCATCATGTAAGTCTAAAGGGAACCCCATTAAAGCACTGTCAGAAGAACTCCGGTTGCCGCGTCTTCCTTGCTGGCGAGGCGGGCGCGACAAGTGGTGCCGAAACCCGGGAACCGAAACAACTTTGAAGCACCAGCGGAGAAGACCTCGACAGAGGTGAGTTCAGAACTGACGTGTGGGACGGCCAAAACTCCCCTGCTTCCAAAAAATGGGTAATATTCCGCTGCGGCGCTTTTTGTGGCCTATTAAGAACCTCTTAGCATCACAAAGAGTGCACTGTGAGGAAAGGACCCTCATAAAATTTTTTTTTTTTTTTTTGAGACAGAGTCTCGCTTTGTTGTCCAGGCTAGAGTGAGTGCCGTGGCGTCAGCCTAGCTCACAGCAACCTCAATCTCCTGGGCTCGAGCGATCCTTCTGCCTCAGCCTCCCGAGTAGCTGGGACTGCAGGCATGCGCCACCATGCCCGGCTAATTTTTTTTTTTTATATATATATATATATCAGTTGGCCAATTAATTTCTTTCTATTTATAGTAGAGACGGGGTCTCGCTCTTGCTCAGGCTGGTTTTGAACTCCTGACCTTGAGCAATCCGCCCGCCTCGGCCTCCCAAGAGCTAGGATTACAGGCGTGAGCCACCACGCCCGGGCCATCATAAAATTTTTGAAGGAGGTGGACCGTGTAGCTCCTTGGTTCCTCCACTCAGGTTCTTTGACTATTCCCTCTTGGGGGAAGTTAGGACGGGACCTTCGTGGCGCAGGACTTTTAAAGCCAGGCACTCTCCTCGTTTACAACCTTATCATGAAATGCCTGCATGATGAGACTTCAGGCCCGCGCGTAGCAGCTAGCCAAAGAGCACTGAGTGACTTGCAAGACGCAAGTTCAGAGAGAAGCAGTAAGGGAGGGACCGCGGTAAAAGGTGGAAAAAAGGAATATAGAGCTCAAAAAAGGAAAACGCAGGGAGGGAAAGCGCAGCCCGACCTGCTTGACTGTGACCCCTTACCAGATTTTGACAATCTTCACTTATCTGACACTGCTGACTCTGAGTCAGACTGCGAAAATAGCCCAGAGTCAGATGAGGAACTAGAAAAGAAAGAGGAACCGGTTTTTCAGGAAGCGGCCGGTTGTGAGCGGTACCGCCCACCTCCGCATGCCCCGCCTTGGGAAGGGCTGGGTTTTTCTTAGGGGCCGCTCGCCACTGGGGATCCTCTGCCCATACCCTGGAATACAGAGGAGCCAGTGTGGGTACCCCAGTGGCCCTTACCCTCTGAAAAGTTACTCGCGGCCCATAATCTAGTGCAAGAGCAGCTTACTCTTGGGCATCTTGAACCCTCTCAATCTCCTTGAAATACTCCTATTTTTGTGATTAAGAAAAGGTCTGGTAAATGGAGACTGTTGCATGACCTTAGAGTGATTAATGCCCAGATGCAGCTTATGGGGCCTGTTCAAAGAGGACTGCCCCTTCTCTCAGCTTTGCCTAAACATTGGAGTCTAATTATCTTGGACATCAAAGACTGTTTTTTCTCTATTCCCTTGCACCCTCAAGATAAAAGCAGATTTGCATTCACGCTTCCTTCCATAAACCATGAGCAGCCTGATGCAAGATATCAATGGCAGGTTTTACCTCAGGGCATGGCTAACAGTCCCACTATGTGCCAACTTTATGTGGCCTCAGCTATCCAGCCGGTTAGGCAGAAGTTTTCAAAGGTAAGAATTATACACTATATGGATGATATTCTCTTGTGTCATTGTGATGATGGCGTACTTCGCCAAGCTTATGCGTCCCTTCAGGCTCACTTAAAGGAAAAAGGCTTGCTGGTCGCTCCAGAAAAGGTGCAAGAGGGAGAAGTAGGTGCGTTTCTTGGTAGTAGCATTCTCCCTGACAAAATTGTGCCTCAAAGACTGTCCATCCGAAGAGATGCTTTGAGGACCTTAAACGATTTTCAAAAACTGCTAGGGGATATCAATTGGCTTCGACCTTTTTTATGTCTTACCACAGCAGAACTGAAGCCATTATTTCAGATTCTAGAGGGAGACTCACACATCACGTCTCCTAGAACTTTGACTCCTGAGGCCCTAAAGGCTCTTCATAAGGTAGAAGAAGCCATTCAAAAGGCGCAACTAGTGCGCATTCAACACCATGATCCTTTCTCCCTCTGTGTACTCCCTTCTCCCACGCTCCCTACGGCAGTGCTTTGGCAGGATGGTCCCCTTTTATGGGTGCATCCTCAAGCCTCTCCAGGAAAGGTGATTGGCCATTATCCTACCTGTGTGGCCGAGATAGCCTTAAAGGGTATTAGTTTGGCTGTGTCCCATTTTGGGCGTCACCCTGATAGCCTGATTTGTCCATATACTGCCAATCAGGTGAACACCTTATGTGCCACTCTTGATACATGGGCCATATTGAGATGCACCTTCCCAGGGAGCATTGACAACCATTATCCCAGACATGCCTTACTGCAGTTTGCAATGCGGAACGAGCTTATTTTCCCAAGAGTAACTTCGCTGCAACCTTTGGTTGATGCCTTGGATGTGTATACCGATGGCTCTAAGACGGGTATTGGGAGCTATGTCATTCAGGACAAGGTGTATACAAAACAGTTTAACTATTCTTCTCCTCAGCTAGTAGAGTGTGCCGTAGTCGGTCTGGTTCTCAGTACCATCACTGAACCTATCAACATCATCTCAGACTCCTTTTATGTGGTCAACGCAGTTAAACAGTTAGAGAACTCCTTTCACATTCTTGCCAAGAGTACAGTCTTTTCTGTATTTACAGAAATTAGGAATACTATTCAAAATAGGAAAAACCCATTTTCCATTCAGCATATCAGAGCTCATTCCTTGTTACCTGGACCTATGGCTGCGGGAAATGCTATGGCAGATCGCGCCACTCGCGCCCTCTGGGTGTCTGATGGCCACGCCGCCGCCATAGACTTTCATAAACTTTATCATGTGCCAGCTGAAACCTTACGACTTAAGTTCAGCATCACACGTGCAGATGCTCATGAGATTGTACTGCAATGTCCAAGTTGTGCTCCTTATCGCACTGTTGTTCATACGGGCGTAAATCCTAGGGGTTTGCGTCCTCTACAACTGTGGCAAATGGATGTAACTCATGTCCCATCTTTTGGGAAGCTTCAATATGTTCACGTGTCTGTAGACACGTGCTCAGGCGTCCTTCATGCCACGCCTCTGGCTGGAGAAAAGGCAAGTTACGTTATCATTCACTGCCTAGAAGCTTGGGCAGCCTGGGGCAAGCCCCGGGTTATTAAGACAGGTAATGGCCCGGCTTATACCTCAAAATCTTTTCAGCAGTTTTGCACTCGCTTGGGTGTGGAGCACCGTACCGGTCTTCCCTACAACCCTCAAGCGCAAGGCATCGTGGAACGTGCTCACGGCACGCTCAAAATGTACTTACAAAAACAAAAAGGGGGAGATGCCCTACAGCTAGGGCTATCACCCAAAGGACGCCTCTCCTTTGCTCTCTTTACTTTAAATTTTTTAAATTTAGATGTCAAGGGACGTTCGGCAGCAGACAGGCATGTCACGCCTGCTCCGCCACAGAAAGAATTAGTGAAGTGGAAAGATGTGTTGTCTAATCTATGGAAAGGCCCGGATCCAGTGTTAATGAGATCCAGGGGAGCTATTTGTATTTTTCCACAGGACCAGGACAATCCCATCTGGGTGCCCACGCGGCTGACCAGAACGGTGCAGCAGCCTCCAGAGCAGCATGGGGACCCAGTGGCTACTCCTCCTGACGACAGCATAGATGATCGCGAGGATGGCAGCGGAGCCACGCTGGAGGATCCTGTCAGTGCTTCCCCTGCCGATGCCTGTGACACCTAACTCACCAATTTTCCCTCGCTTCTTTTCTACTAATGTTTCCCTGGGCACTACGTACATGCCGTTGGACACGCAGAGTAGTAAACTGGAGGGAAATAGATCCTTCTCCTTGAAGGGGACTTTGTGTTTTGTATGGGGTTAATGGAAGCTGCACAGACTTGGCTCCCCTGTCCATTGGTGGCTGGGGGTATGGCAGGGAATGCTAGTTTCGCATGGAATCTTAGCGACTCTTTTAAAGGTTCTGTGAGGGTGATTGCGGGAGGGCGAAACGCGACCTTTGCCCCTATACCTGTCTGGGTTTGGCCCCCGTTTATCTGGGTGGTATCCACGGAAAAACCCTCTGGTACACATGTGAACTGTTCCTCTAATATGTGCAATTATACATTGTGTTGGAATGCCACGTCTCACCCCTCTGCCATTGTTACTTGCTTGCCTAGATACATTCCTGTTTCTGTTGAAGCTCCTAGCTCTATGACTTTGTTTCGGTCTTGCAGCCACGGACCATGTGGTATTGGCACAGACATTTGCTGCGCTTGAACTGAGACAGTCTGCACAGGTGTGGTTGACCATGCTAAAAGGTTAGCCTAGTTTTGGGTTGCACCCGCTCCTACCCCCAGGTATTTTAGCAGACATGGCCTTTGCACTCTGAGGGGTCTCTCCCATTGCACCAAATAAGGCATGTCTCCTATCCCACAGCCAGCCTTTGCACACCTCCGAGTTGTGCTCATTGCACGAGGATAGGTGGTTGCTGGTGAAAGTGAGGCTCTGCAACCTTGATCGCACGGTTGAAGGACGGTGCTGAACGGTTGCTCAGCTCTCATTAAATTAATAAAACAGGGGGAGATGTGGGGCGCGGTGTCAACGCCATTACAAGTTGGCGCCTGTTTCCGGCTTTGCCTAGAGCAGCTAACAAGTTCAGCGCACTCACAATTGTCGGTTGCCCTGTGGCGCGAGAATGCAAACAAAGGGTCCTGATATGGACTAATGCTTTGGTGGCTCGACAGTTGAGCGGCCTATCGCAGCTTAGGGGTTGTGCTTCTGGGGTATATAGCGGCCTGCGCGCTGCCGGGAGGGGTCTTCCGCATCATGTAAGTCTAAAGGGAACCCCATTAAAGCACTGTCAGAAGAACTCCTGTTGCCGCGTCTTCCTTGCTGGCGAGGCGGGCGCGACAAGTTTTACCGTCTTAACAGTAGTTTGTTCGTGCTAGCAATGAAGAAGTCTGGAGAGCGAGTGGTGATGAAATTGCAAAAGGAATTTTCCACAGCTTATTGAGAATTGAATATTTTCCTTGCAAGAAGTGG
Organism: Microcebus murinus; assembly: GCF_040939455.1. Classification (NCBI taxonomy): domain Eukaryota; kingdom Metazoa; phylum Chordata; class Mammalia; order Primates; family Cheirogaleidae; genus Microcebus; species Microcebus murinus. The sequence goes on from NC_134126.1 coordinate 2,303,030, forward strand.
TCCCAATCCTGGAAGAAATGGTAATCAGTTGGTGCAAGATCTGGTGAATACAGTAGATGACAGAAAGTTTCTAAGTCCAGATTGTAGTTTGAGCAGCATCGTTTGTGCAACATGTGGCAGCATTGTTTGTGCATCTCGTCTTGCAAGAGAATTGGCCTTTTTCTAATGACCAATCTCAGCTTAATTGCAAGCATCCTCATCATTTTGTCAGATTGGTTTCAGTAGACATCTGCTGTAATCGAGTGACCAGGTTTCATGAAGCTGTAGTGGATAACCATTAGTGGACACCGTAACCTGTAGTGGACACTATAAGCTTTTTCTGATGAATAATTGGCTTTGGACTGTGTTTTGCCACTTCATCTTTATTCAACCATTGTGTCAAATGCTTGTGATTGTCAAAAAGAAACCATTTTTCATAACACATAACAATATGGTGTGAAAATGGTTTGCCTTTAGGTCATGATAGCAAAGAAAGGCAAGCTTCCAGATGATTTCTCTTCTCACACTCATTTCATTCATGCAGAATCCACCTATCCAGCTTCTTTACCTTGTCAATTTGTTTCAACTGGTCCAATATAGTCAGAATAGTAATGTCAAACCTTTCTGGTAATTCTTGCATATATTGAGATGGATTTGCTTTCACTATAGCATTTAGCTCATTATTATCCACCTTGGTTTCAGGTCACCCCATGGCTAATTTCAAGATTAAAATCACCGGAATGGAACTTCTCAAAGCATATGTACTGTGTGTTCATTAGCCACATCCTTCCCAAACACTTTGTTGAAATTTTGAGCTGCATTGGTTTCATGACAGAACTCATATTAGAAAATAATACAAATGTTTTACTTATCCATGGTGTCACAAAAATTGCTCAAAAAATTTTTTGAAAGATAACCACAAGCCAAACAGTGCGTTTGAAAGAATGAGGATGTACTGTCACAATAAAAATAAAACAGTAACTGTCAAAGTGAAATGTTAGAGATACCAACTGTAAATCTTAGCATTTAGGAAATCGTACATTTCATACTTAATAGCCTAATATTTGTTTTATCTCTTTTTCTTTATTTATCTTCTTCCTTATTTCTCTTCTTCCTCCTCCTCTTTGTTTCTCCCTTTTCTCTTTCTTTTATAAACATCCTTTTTTGATAACCATTTGAAAGTAATTTCAGCCTAGTTACTTCATCATATATCTCCTAATAACATGGACATTTTCCTGCATTAGTAGTGTACCTTTATTGGATTCAAGAAGTACAACTTTACTATCATAATATAATCTAATACAGAGTCCATAGTTTTTATATTTCTCTCATTGGACTAATATTATCTTTACATTTTTTAGTCCAGAAGCCAAAATCACATATTTAGTTATGTTTCTTTAGCCTCTTTTTGTTGTTCTACAGATTTTTAAAAAATCTTTTATTAAGAGTCCTGGATAGTTGTTTTGTAGAATGATTATTAATTTGAAAGTGTCTGAATGTTTCCTTATAATTAGAACCATTGCATGTCCCAAGAATATCAAAATGGTGATATCATGTCCTTAGTGCAACATCAATTTGTTTCATTATTGGTAGTGCTGAGTCCTTGATATGGTTTCAGGGGTAGTATGCACTAGATTTCTCCATTGGAAAGGTTTCTCCCCCACTCTGCAATTAATAAGTAATCTGTAGAATGATACTTGAATGTCTTCGATACTTGAATATCTTGTTTCCCAGTGCGAAGGCTTTAGCATCCAATGATAACTATTACCTAAATTAATTTAAAAATTGGTAGTTGCAAAGAGGTAAAAAATATATATCAGTTTTATTTTGCAAGGTAATTTATACTTACTATCTTATTTAATTTTCATTTGATATGTTAATGCTGAATTTACAGATTTAAAGAATATTTGTGTAAATTTTGTGTAAATACACAGTTAGTAAATAACAAAATGGATGCTTGAAACTAGCTATAGTTTTCCCCAGATAGTTACTCTTTAAAATGCATAGTTGTAGTGTTGTGTTTGTTCAGACTCTAATAATGTTTAGGTCAAGAAAGATTTTAGAGAGTTACTATCACCACCAATGATCATATGAGGTGAAGAGATCTGACTATCTTATTTTATTTCCATTGACACTTAGGCCCTAGTGGTTCATATTTATTCATTAGTTTCTTGTTAGCGTTCTTTTTATTCAAAGTTTACTGTGTTAAGAGACTCATCATATGGCATGGTGACAAAGGTAGACTGATGTGTCTCCATGTGATAACACCAAAGACTACATTTTGCTTTAAATGTAAGAAAAAAAAAATGACACAAACAACAGTGGCAAATTAGTGGTTTTAATTTAGCATAAAGTAAATATAGAATTTTAAATAGTACATGAATCATTTTATGGGTGGAATCCTCTCTAAATGGATTATATCTAGAATATTAAATGCCTCTAGAGAGGCAGTAGAGATTGCCGGCGACATGAATTGAAATCCTGATTCTTTCACTTAACTGCACATGTGACTTTCAGTATGTTAATGACCCTTTCTGTGCCACATTTTAATCATCTGTAAAATGAGGATAATAAAAGCTTCCTAAGTTATTGTGAGCTTAAATTATTTATTAAATTTTTATTATTAAATTTTTTTCTTCTTTTTTTTATTTCAGCATATTATGGGAGTACAGATTATAAGGTTCAATAAATGCCTGTTCCTCCTCTCCCTCCACAAGTCTGAGTCTCCAGCATCACCATCCCCCAAATGGTGCACATCTAACTCATTTTGTATATATATACCCGCCCCTCTCCCCCTTTGCTCCTGCCCAACACCTTTAGCAAGAACATCATTGTTGGCCAGGTGTGGTGGCTCACGCCTGTAATCCTAGCACTCTGGGAGGCCGAGGCAGGTGGATCGTTTGAGCTCAGGAGTTTGAGATCTGAGCAAGAGCAACCCCATTTCTACTAAAAATAGAAAGAAATTAATTGGACAACTAAAAATATATATAAAAAATTAGCTGGGCATGATGGCACATGCCTATAGTCCCAGCTACTCAGGAGGCTGAGGCAGAAGAATTCCTTGAGCCCAGGAGTTTGAGGTTGCTGTGAGCTAGGCTGACGCTATGGCACTCTAGCCTGGGCAACAGAGTGAAACTCTGTCTCAAAAAAAAAAAAGAGAACATCATTGATTTTTTTTTTTTATATTTCAGCATATTATAGGGGTACAGATTTTAAAGTTTCAATAAATGCCCTTCCCCCATCCCCCCACAAGTCTGAGTCTCCAGCGTGACCATCCCTCAGATGGTGCGCCTATCACTCGTTATGTATGTATATACCCGCCCCCCACCCCCCCTCCCCAATACCCTATTACTGTAGTACCTATGTGTCCACTTAGGTGCTACTCAGTTAATACCAGTTTGCTGGAGAATATATCTGGTGCTTGTTTTTCCATTCTTGGGATACTTCACATAGTAATATGGGTTCCAGCTCTAACCAGGAAAATATAAGATGTGCTGTATCACCATTGTTTCTTAGAGCTGAATAGTACTCCATGGTATACATATACCACATTTTATTAATCCATTCTTGAATTGATGGGCACTTGGGCTGTTTCCACAGCCTTGCAATTATAAATTGTGCTGCTATAAACATTCGAGTGCAGGTGTCTTTTTTGTAGAGTGTCATTGGATCATTTGGGTAGATGCCCAGCAATGGGATTGCTGGATCAAATGGTAGATTCACTTGTATCGCTTTAAGGTATCTCCATATTGCTTTCCACAGAGGTTGAACTAGCTTGCAGTCCCACCAGCAGTGTAGGAGTGTTCCTCTCTCTCCACATCCACAGCAGCATTTATTGTTTGGAGACTTCTTGATAAAGGCCATTCTCACTGGAGTTAAGTGATATCTCATTGTAGTTTTAATTTGCATTTCCCTGATGATTAGGGATGTTGAGCATTTTTTCATATGTTTGTTGGCCATTCTTCTGTCTTCTTTAGAAAAGTTTCTGTTCAAGTCCTTTGCCCACTTTTTAATAGGGTTATTTGATTTTTTTCTTGCTGATTTCCGTGAGTTCTAAGTATATTCTAGTTATCAGCCCTTTATTGGATATGTAGGATGCAAAAATTTTCTACCATTCTGTAGGTTATCTGTTTACTTTCATGACTGTTTCTTTGGCTGTGCAGAAGCTTTGTAGTTTGATCATGTCCCATTTATTTATTTTTGTTGCTGCTTTGATTGCCTTTGGGGATTTCTTCATAAACTCTTTGCCTAGGCCGATGTCTAGGAGAGTCTTTCCAACATTTTCCTCTAGAATTCTAATGGTTTCATACCTGAGATTTAAGTCTGTTATCCAGCGTGAATTGATTTTTGTGAGAGGTGAAAGGTGTGGGTCCTGTTTTAACCTTCTACAAGTGGCTATCCAGTTTTCCCAGCACCATTTATTGAAAAGGGATTCTTTTCCCCAGTGTATGTTTTTGTCTGCTTTGTCAAAGATTAGATGGCTATATGAGGATGGTTTTATATCAGGATTCTCACATCTGTTCCACTGGTCAATAATCCTATTTTTGTGCCAATACCAGATTGTTTTAATTACAACAGCTTTGTAGTATAGTTTGATATCTGGCATATTAATGCCTCCCAATTTGTTTTTGTTGCCTAGAATTGCTTTTGATATTCGGGGTCTTCTTTGGTTCCATACGAAGCGTAAAATTATTTTTTCTATATCTGTGAAGAATGCTGATGGGATTTTAATAGGTATTGCATTGAATCTGTAGATCAGTTTGGGTAGTATAGACATTTTAATGATGTTGAGTCTGCCGATCCACGAGCATGGAATGGATTTCCATCTGTTTACATCCTCTGCTATTTCCTTCCTCAGTGTTTCATAGTTCTCTCTATACAGGTCTTTTACCTCCTTGGTTAAGTATATTCCTAGGTACTTTAATTTCTTTGTTGCTATTGTGAAGGGTATTGAGTCTTTAATTTGGTTCTCGATTTGATTGTTGTTGGCATATACGAATGCCTCTGATTTCTGTGTATTGATTTGTATCCTGAGACTTTGCTAAATTCATTGATCAGTTCCAGGAGTTTCTTGGTTGAATCTTTGGGGTTTTCTAGATATAATATCATATCATCCGCAAACAGTGAAAGTTTGATCTCTTCTGCCCCTATTTGGATACCTTTAATTCCACTTTCCTGTCTGATTGCTGTAGCCAGGACTTCCAGTACTATGTTGAATAGAAGTGGAGATAGTGGGCAGCCTTGTCTCGTTCCGCTTCTAAGTGGGAATGCTTTCAGTTTTTCCCCATTCAGTATGATGTTGGCTATGGGTCTGTCATAAATAGCTTGTATCATTTTTAGGTATGTCCCTTCTATGCCTATTTTTTTCAGTGTTCGTATCATGAAAGGGTGTTGAATTTTGTCAAAAGCTTTTTCTGCATCTATTGAGTGAATCATGTGGTCTTTGTTTTTGCTTCTGTTTATGTGGTGAATTGCATTTATAGATTTGTGTATGTTGAACCATCCCTGCATTCCTGGAATGAAGCCTACTTGGTCATGATGGATTATTTTTTTTTGTTTTTTTGAGACAGAGTCTCACTTTGTTGCCCAGGCTAGAGTGAGTGCCGTGGCATCAGCCTAGCTCACAGCAACCTCAAACTCCTGGGCTCAAGCAATCCTACTGCCTCAGCCTCCCGAGTAGCTGGGACTACAGGCATGTGCCACCATGCCCGGCTAATTTTTTCTATATGTATTAGTTGGCCAATTAATTTCTTTTGTATTTATAGTAGAGATGGGGTCTCGCTCTTGCTCAGGCTGGTTTCGAACTCCTGACCTTGAGCAATCCACCCGCCTCGGCCTCCCAGAGAGCTAGGATTACAGGATTATTTTTTTGATAAGCGTCTGGATTCGGTTAGCTAAGATTTTGTTGAAAATTTTTGCATCTATATTCATTAGGGATATTGGTCTGTAGTTTTCTTTTTTTTTGTTGGATTCTTTCCTGGTTTTGGTATCAGAGTAATATTCGCTTCATAAAAGGTGTCAGGGAGGTTTCCATTCTTCTCGATGTTATGAAATAGTTTCTGCAAGATAGGTATTAGTTCTTCTTTGTAAGTGTGGTAAAATTCGGGTGTGAAGCCATCTGGACAGGGACTTTTCTTTTTAGGGAGATTTTTAATTGCAGTTTCTATTTCAGCTGTTGAGATTGGCCTGTTCAGGGAATCTATTTCTTCCTGGTTCAGCCTAGGGAGGCTGTGTGGTTCTAGAAATTTGTCCATTTCCTCCACATTTTCCAGTTTGTGTGAATAAATATCTTTGTAGTACTCATAGATTATATCTTGTATTTCTTTGGGATCAGTTGTGATATCTCCTTTTTTATTCCTGATGGAGCTTATTAGAGATTTCTCTTTTCTGCTTTTCGTTAGCTTAGCCAGTGGCGTGTCAATTTTGTTTACTTTTTCAAAGAACCAACTTTTTGTTTTGTTAATCTCCTGAATAGCTTCCCTGTTTTCAATTTCATTTAGTTCTGATTTGATCTTGTTGATTTCACTCCTTCGGCTGGGTTTGGGGCTGGTCTGTTCTTCTTTTTCCAGCTCTGTGAGTCATTTCATTAGATTGTCTATTTGTGATCTTTTTGACTTTTGGTTATAGGCATTTATGGAGATAAACTTTCCTCTCAGAATTGCTTTAGCTGTGTCCCAGAGGAGTTGATAACTTGTCTCTCCATTGTCATTTTCTTCATAGAATTTTTTTATTTCTGTCTTGATTTCTTCATTTATGAAGTAATCATTTAGTAGAAGGTTGTTTAATTTCCATGTTTTTGTGTAGAAATACGAGTTTCTGTTAGAGTTGATTTCTACCCTTATTCCATTGTGATCTGAGAAGATACATGGTATGATTTCTATTTTTTTAAATTTCTTGCGGTTTACTTTGTGTCCTAGGATATGGTCAATCTTAGAGAATGTCCCGTGAGCTGATGAGAAGAATGTATATTCAGTGGCTTTGGGGTAGAATGTCCTGTAGATGTCAATCAGACCCAATTGTTCTGGAGTTTTGTTTAAGTCCATTATTTCTTTATTAATTTTCTGTTTGGAGGATCTGTCTTGAGCAGTCAGTGGGGTGTTGAAATCTCCGGTGATTATGGAGTTGCTATTAATCCATTTGCTTAGATCCAGTAAGGTTTGCTTTATGAAACTGGGTGCACCTAAGTTGGGTGCATATATATTTAAAATTGTTATCTCTTCTTGTTGAACTGTGCCCTTCACCATTATGTAATGACCCTCTTTGTCTTTCACTACCTTTGTTGGTTTAGAAACTAAATCGTCTCAGATTAGAACTGCCACACCAGCCTTCTTTTGGCTTCCACTTGCCTGGAATACTGATCTCCACCCTTTTACTTTTAGTCTATATGCATCCTTGCAGGTTAGATGTGTTTCCTGAAGACAGCATAGACTTGGCCTGTATTTTCTTATCCATTCAGCCAGCCTATGTCTCTTGAGTGGAGAGTTTAAGCCATTCACATTTATTGAGAGAACTGATAGGTAAGGTAGATTACTGTTCATTCTGTTGGGTTGGATGTTGTTGCTTTGATTTCTCTCTTGAGCCATAGAGATATCTGGCCTTTAATCTTTGGGTGTTGGTTTGTGTTTTTTTTTATATTCGTGAGTTTCTATTATGGTGTTCCATGTGTAACACTGTTTTGAGAACTTCTTGTAGGGCTGGTCTTGTCTTGGTGAATTCTCTGAGGCTTTGCTTGTCTGGGAATGTCTTTATTTCTCCTTCATACATGAAGCTTAGCTTTGCAGGGAATAGGATTCTAGGGTGGGCATTGTTTTGTTTCAGAGGAGTGAGAATGGGGCCCCAGTCTCTCCTTGCTTGTAAAGTCTCATTAGAGAAGTCTGATGTTATTTGAATTGGCTTTCCCTCGTATGTCACTTGCTTCTTTTGTCTTACAGCTCTTAGAAGGGCCTCTTTAGTTGATATTTTGGTCAGTCTGATGACTGCATGACGTGACGTCTTCCTGTTTGCATTGAATCTCCCAGGGGTCCTCTGGGCTTCTTGAACTTGTATATCGAGATTTTGAGCAAGGCCTGGGAAATTTTCCTCTATTATATCTTCAAAAAGCTTCTCCAGCCCTTGAGTGTTGTCTTCCTCCCCTTCGGCTAACCCTATGACCCTCACGTTAGTTTTTTTCACATAATCCCACAGCTCTTGTAGGCTTTGGTCTTTTCTCTTGTTTCTCTGCTGTATTTCTGTGACTGATTTATTTAATTGGAAGGTGTTATCTTCAATCTCTGAGATTCTTTCTTCTGCTTGATCTACCCTGTTCTTGAGACTTTCCACAGTATTTTGTAGTTCCCTGAGTTGATTCTTCATCTCCAGGACTTCAGTTAAAGTTTTCTTCTCTGTGTCAATCTCTTTGTTGAACCTTTGTTCCATTTCCTGGAGGCTTTTTGTGGTTTCTTGGTGCTGGGTATTGAGTTGTTGTTGCAGGTCAATGAGTGTTCTTATCATCCACATTCGAAATTCCTCTTCTGTCAGTTTAGTTGCCAGGTTTTGGTTGTTGTCTGTTTCTAAGGGACTGGTGCTCCTCTTTGGGGGTGTGTTTTCCATTTGTTTCTTCATATTTCCAGAGTTCCTTCGCTGATTTCTTCCCATTTTCCTTTAGGTTTTCGTTTGGGTATTCACACGTCTTGTTTAGTTTCTGAGCCAGTAGATGGAGTTGCTCTCTGTCAGCAGCCTTCACTGGGGTGGTGTCTGCAGGTCTCTCAACCCACTGGGGAGCCAGCAGTCAGAGATGTAGTAGAGGGGAAACAGCTAATTACCCTACCCTTTCTGCTGGTCTCCTTAATTACATAGGTGGAAATAGATGGCAGGAACCGGAGCAGTTCCTCTCTCAGCTCCACCCCCAAGGCGGGGCTAGAGACTTTGGAGTCACCAGAGTGTGTGGGTTGCAATGTCTCTCTGTCTAGTATTCACCAAGGGCTGCTTCCTACAAGGCTCGGCTGTGCCCAGGCAAACTCTAGGGCCTGGACACCGAGCGCAGAAGACCTGTGCAGACAGAGATTGGCCTGAAGCCGGCAGGCCCGTAGCCAAACCCAGGGAACCCCGTCTTCTGTCTCTTTAATTGCACAGGTGGAGATAAGCGGTAGGAATGCGAATAGTTCCTATCTCAGCTTTGCCCCCAAGGCGGGGACAGAAACTTTGGAGCCAAGGCTCAGCCACAAGAAACAGGACGGTGGTAGACGTAAAGACTCTCTGCCTTATAGCAGCTAAGGGCAGCTTCTTTCGTGGGTATCTTCTGCCAGATGGGCTCTGCACTCTGGACACAGAGCGCGAGAGACCTGTGCAGTGAGAGATTGTCCTGAAGCCAGACCCACCAGGTCCCTTGTTCTGTCTCTTTAATTCCACAGGTGGAGATAAGCGGCAGGAACCGGAGCAGTTTCTATCTCGGCTCCACCCCCAAGGCGTGGATACAAACTTTGGAGCCAAAGGCCTAGCCCCAAATCCCCGGATGTGGGGGTCGTAAAATATCTCTGCCTTATAACCACTGACGGCTGCCTCCTGCAAGGCCCAGTGCTCCACACTCTGGGCACAGCCCGCGCGCGCGGGAGACCTGTGCAGGGTGAGACTGACCAAAAGCTGGCAGGCAGTCAATGGGACCCACCTGTCCCTGCCTTTTGTCTCTTGAATTACCCAGGTGGAGATAAGCGGCAGGAATGAGAACAGTTTCTATCTCAGCTCTGCCCCCAAGGCTGGGGCAGAGACTTTGGAGCCCAGGGCGGGGCTCCGGGTCGCAGGAGAGTGTGGAAGGCATCCTTTCTCTGCCTTAAATTCGCCAAGGCAATCAATCTCCCCTGTAGCTCTGCCCCGTCCAGGCAGGGTCCACTCTCTGAGCACAGAGTCAGTGCCCCTTGTGCAGCAAGTGATGGTCCAATATCAAATTGGTGGAGCAGCGGCGCGTACCAGCGGTTTCTCTGCGCCTCCTCTCCAAACCCCGAGTGCAAGTCAGCGCTGGAATGCAGGGGCGGAGCGGTGCCGGAGGGGCAGAGGGAGGGGGGTCCTAATGGATCAAGGAGTCTAACTTTGCGCACTCTGACCTCTCAGTGCTATCCCAAACCTCCTCCAAATCCAAAGTCAAAGCCTCCTGCTGTGTAAACTCCCCTTACCCTTGACCTGGGAGTGTTCTGCAGGGAGATGCCCGAGCGGGCTCTGGTTCCTGATGCGCGGAGAGCGGTTGCTGCGCGCGGACCCTCCCCCGCCTTAAAACTCGGCCGCTGTGTGCTCTGGCGAACTCAGCGCGTTCCCTACCCTAGTCTCTTCTCCACACAGCTTAATCCCGCGCTGCCACTTCTCACCAACTTCAGGCACCTCCTGGCCTACGTGGGAGTGGAGCTCGGTGTAGGAAGGGGTGTTTCTCAGCGCCGGTTAGGGCTGGTGCCACTGCCCGCCGGCAGTGGCTTAATCGGCGCCTCGCTCCCTCCCTGATGTGTGCCTCCGAATCCCCGAGTTTTGCGGAACAATGATCGGTTCACCTTTGCTTTAGGCTGTAAATGGTCTTATCCCTCCATTTCCTGTTGGATATTCTGCAGGCTTGCAAAGCTGGTCTCGTGGAAGTGTAGATCGCTGGAGTGTGGCTATCCGCTTTCTTCACTATTTGCTCTGGGAGCAGAGAGCCAGGAGGGCACCCCTACTCCGCCATTTTCCTTGAGTTCTCTCTCAACATCATTGTTTTTGATATTTGTCTGAAAAAAAATCTCATCTGGGTCCTTTAATCTAGTGTTGGATTTTTCTCATTGTATGGCCTATAGAAACTAAATAGTATTTATATTTATTTATGCATAATAAAAATTGTATATATTTAAGATACACAACATGATGTTTTGATATATTTATACATAGTGAAATGATTACTATGGTCAAGATAATTAATATATTCATCTCCCAACATAGCTAATTTTGTGTACATATATGGCGAGAGCACCTGAAATCTACTGACTTAATAGATTTCTGGTATACAATACAATATTATTAACTTTGGTAATCATGCCATACATTTCATATCTAGAACTTGTTCACCCTATATAACTAATACTTTGCACCCTTTGACTAGCTTCTCTCCATTTCCTTCACCTCCCCACCCCTGGTAACCACATTATTCACAATTGTCCAAGATATGGAAACAATCTAAGTGTCTAAACAGGCTACATTGTTCAGTCACCTGGTAATAAAAAGATTGATCACTTAGGGCACAGGTAAAGGCCAGCTCTTCATTAGTGGGTGGAGGAATGGTCTGAAATGCAGAAATACCTACCATGAAGATCAAGAAATAATCTCTCTCCAAGGAAGAATTGTAGAAGAAAAGACATTTTAGGAAAACAGAAACATTGACTTCTTCATTATTGTTACTTCTGGTTATACAGTTTGAGAACATGTTCTCTCTTTTAATCAATATAAAATATAGCAGCCCAGAAAGACATTGTAATAATAATAGAAATAATAAACAAACATTGAGCGTTTCTCTCTGTGCCTTGTGTTGGTCAATTTTAATAATAACCAGACAGATACAGCAAGACAAATGATATGGCTAAGACCAAATAGCTATGGAAGAACATTTCTAAGAATGAAACTTGGAACTGTCCAGTAGCCTGTATTGTTTTTATAATGATGAAGAATATATTTTAAGAATATATTATTATAACTTAGAAGTACAGTATAAGTGAAACAATGAAATAGGCTGTTTTTAAAATACATAAATAAAAGATGCCTTAGATGGATGATTAAATAGCATGACAAAAAGAATTAGTGCCCCTCCTAATTCTTATTATTGGCTTATCTTTATGACAGAGTGATGCAATAATTGCATTTGTTACAATCCCAAGATTGTTTATTTTAAGCCATCTTCATGCAAATAAATCTCATCTATCATTTAGAAATTGGAAATGGAGTTTTAAAGACGCTAATGCTTAAATTACACAGATTATCACTGACATTAAGTCTAGATTCTTATTTGTAGTACTCAATCTTAAGAATTTATAAGAAACATTTTATTGAAAATGAAACAAACCATATTATATTACCATTATTTTTTTTTTATTTTTTTTTTTTGAGACAGAGTCTCGCTTTGTTGCCCAGGCTAGAGTGAGTGCCGTGGCGTCAGCCTAGCTCACAGTAACCTTAAACTCCTGGGCTCGAGTGATCCTTCTGCCTCAGCCTCCCGAGTAGCTGGGACTACAGGCATGCGCCACCATGCCCGGCTAATTTTTTATATATATATCAGTTGGCCAATTAATTTCTTTCTATTTATAGTAGAGACGGGGTCTCACTCAGGCTGGTTTTGAACTCCTGACCTTGAGCAATCCGCCCGCCTCGGCCTCCCAAGAGCTAGGATTACAGGCGTGAGCCACAGCGCCCGGCCCTATATTACCATTATTAAATATAAATTCTAAAACATATGAGAAACTTAAAAAATATATGTCATATCTTCCTTTCTGGCAATTAACACCCAAATTAGACCAGTAACCACATATAGCAAGGTACTGATGTAATAAAGGTTTATGTTTACCTATTTGTTTTTTGTTTTATTTTGCTTTGTTGGGTTTGGTTTTTAAAAGCTATATATGTTTACAATGTATTTGAAGTACCTTTAAAAGTCTGATACAAGTACTTTTGAAAAGTAAGTAAACATAAGAAAGAGAATAACCCAAAGTTTATAGTCATTAATTACAAATTACTGCTATTTATTTAAATACTTAAATAGGCTAAATTTAACAGAAGGAATTGAAGGCTAGCTAGTTAACAAATATTTAACTACACAACTCCAAAGAGCATCTGTAGTAAGGAGACTAAAGAAAGGACACATAATCATTATTCTTCGAATTTTTATCTGCCACCTTGGAAATTGAGAATGGTTAAGCATATAGATGCTAGACCTATTGTTCGTGGTTTCGTATTTTCAATTCTGCCCCTTTCTATCTATGTTACTTTGGGCAAATTGTTCAAATTTCCTGTACCTTGGTTTTCTTCTATAAAATAGAGATGATATTATCATTACCTACATCATAGAGTTCTCATACTTAAGTTCATAAAGTATTTAGACAAGTGCTTGACACAATAAACACTTTGTAATCACATTATGTTTGTTTCTTTAGATAGGGCATTTGACGCAGTGTTCCCCTTAACACACATAATGAAACACTTTGATGTCACTCATTTCTCTCCTATTCTTAATTCCATAGTGGCTTCAGATCAACTTCACAAAGTAAGATATGCATTATATTTTACATACATTTCTAAATGAATAAGATTAACAGGAAAAAAAAAGAGAAGAGCCTATCTGGTAGCCTGTACTTGGTAGAATTACATGTTCCAATGAATTTATTGCAAACTAATTCATCCAACAATTTATAGCAACACATTCTGGAGATGCACGGAAAAATACAATGCTGTCTTTGCCTTTGAGAAAATTACAGTAGTGCACTAGACAATAAATCCCTGACTGTTGTATGATAAATGTTATTATAATGATAAGTAAGGGCACTCTAGGGAAAAAACTTCCTAATCTAGTGACAAGATGAGTTTTGTGTTTCAAAAGATAACTTTGCCTAAGTGGACACATAGGTACTACAGTAATAGGGTATTGGGCAGGTGGGAGGGGGGAGGGGGGCGGGTATATACATACATAATGAGTGAGATGTGCACCATCTGGGGGATGGTCATGATGGAGACTCAGACTTGTGGGGGTAGGGGGGCAAATGGGCATTTATTGAAACCTTAAAATCTGTACCCCCATAATATGCCGAAATAAAAAAAAAAAAGATAACTTTGGGGAATGAAAGAGTATATGGTAGAGAAAGCATGATAGAGAGCAAGATAGAAATGCCATTAGGAGAATGAAACAGGAATAAATATCAGAGATGATAAACTGGATTGTTCTTGTTTGATCAAGAGGACTCTGGATGGCTTGAAAGATGTGAAAGAAGTAAGATTAACAAGAATTGGTAAAAATTGGTAATTGTGTATGATGTAGAAGATAAGGAAAGGGAAGACATCAAAAATGACTCATTATTCTTTCATAATCAATTGGATTTTAAAACAAGTTTTCTATTCCTTTCAAGTAATATTTCCAATTCCTAATTCCAATTATAATTATTATCCAGAAATATTAATCTCTAATATTCATCCTGTTTTTTATAATACTCTTCTGAAGTCTCTCTATTTAAAATTTTTTTTTTTTGGTGAATTTTTTAAAAGGTAGGCCTCAAGTAATTGTGAGGTAAAATTTGAAACTGGCAATGAGTGCCCTCTCATTTATAAAGTCACTTTCACATACATCAAACAAGTCAAAATATTCTTTTGCTATTAGGATGGGATCCTCATTAGTGAAACTAAACCGTTTCACTAATGAGGCTTAATGTAAGAAAAGTACAATATTCCAAAATACCATGAAAGCATATTTTTCATTTCCAAACTGAACCATGAACTTGATAACATGGGCCATATTATACCTTGATGAGAAATAAAGGAAAAATGATGAAAAGGCAGCTCACATTTTGCTAAGAGCATTTTTTTCCTAAATGAAAATTAAAATAATACTTTCAGTATATCATTTTCTTATTCGCATTACCTCTCTCTTAATAATTATTAAAAGAGAATTTTCATCCCATCAGACAAAATGTGTTTTAGCACTGTAATGATAACACTTCTTCAGCATCCTTAGCCTAAGCTACTTGAGACAGGATATGATTAATGTCTATGTAGAATCATTAACTATAGGAGGTCTATTCAAAATGGTAGGAACAAAATCCTCTTCACTAGCAAATAGAATTGTAATGATGAGCTATTAGTTTAAGATTGGCGAGTGGATACTTGCAAATATAATTTCACTTGATCTACAGTAGTACGTGATTACTCACTGACAAGTTCAGAATGCTATTTGGCCAGTTAATACTGCAACTTAAAGTCCCTTTATCAGAAAATATATTTTTAAATATTATTCACTGAAACAGTTATGAATGCAGCAGACAAAATATAAAGATAACTTATGGAAAGTAAGTACAGTAATGTTAAACAAGTATTTTTATAATTTATTCCCATGATTCTATAGACTAGAGAATTATAATTTTTATTTCAAATACTGGAATCTTGCTGTAAATTATATGAATGTGACATCTTGCATCTTTTACTGTAATTAAATATTAAACTATGGGAAGTAAATATTTCTTTCTTAAGGTTAAAAATGAATATGTAACCTATTCATAAAGGCATATCAGGAGATGAATAATTCAGTTCAGATAATCTATTCTTTCCTTTTATAAATACTTGACAATAAGGCAAATAGACTTTGTGAATTTAATTCTGATAAATTTGTGTGGTTCTCCAACCTGCATTCCTTAGAAAAATACAATATTCAAACCTCAGTGATTATTACTCAAGTATTAAATAAGCAACTATCTATTTGGATAGTCAAAGATATTAAAAATCAAATGCCATAATGTCAAATAAGAATCTGTTATAGGCAAAGATTGTTTAACTGCACAAAAATGATTGACATACATATTTAATATTAATATTTATCAGAGTAAGTTTCTAGAATGAGTAAATTCTTATAGGGGCATAGATTAGGAGAGGTTAGGTATACTATAACTGTTACACAGTTCAATGTGAAGACAAAGAAAACCTAAGTCAGGGTATTTTCTACCACATTGTATTTACTTCATATTAAGAAGAAATTTTAGTTAAACTGATATTTACATTGTCAAGGTACTAATATGTTTTAATTCAAGTTTTACTTGCAGAAAAAGAGAGGTAGGATAAAGTGAGTGGCTATTAGCAGGGGAGGCATAGAGTTCAGTGAAAAAGAAAATATAAAAGTTACCATTAATGGGGGAATAAGAAAGTTAATTAATAAGAAAGTTAAAGTTAAAGAAATGCTAGAATTAGCTATGGAAATATTACAATTATTCATGACTTTTCTTTTGAAATTAAAGACATTTAATTCAGTAATTACAAGCTCATTTTAATAATTCTAATATTAAATTACTTACTTTAAATAATATTTATGATATTAAATAAATTTCCTTCTTTAATAAGTATCTGATATTATCTTATAGGAAATGATCTGATAAATATTAACATGTTAGTATAAACAGAGATTGAGAAAAATTTCCCCGAAAACAATCAACTAGATATAGGGAAAAAAGACTCTTCCCCACACCTATGTATAATAAATATTTTAAAGGATATTCGAGAAGAAAAATTCTCTTTATTTACATACTTCCCTTTTGTATTTGGACTTTCCTATGTAGAAATAGCTCAGCTGTCAGGATTGACTTAGGATAAAGTATATCATATTAAAGAGACTCTAATGTACTTAAATTTAACATACTTTCTACTTGTGATCCTTGCTCAGACTACATAATGTCTCTGTAGTTCAGATTATTCATTTATAATACAGGGTTTGTGATACACTGACAGGTTGTTTTGAGCACTAATAGATAAAAGATATAACAACTCCTGGGACTAGGTCTGACACAGTATAAGAGCTTAAAATGCAGAATGAGCTTTGGTTTTGCCAAGAAAATGGTAAAATTAAAGCAGGTAATTTTTGCTAGGACTGGGTGGTCCTCAGCAATCACTCCTCCTTCTCAATGAATCTCACCTATTCCATTTTCTCTGAATTTCTTATCCAAGAACTACATATATCAAAACCACCTGGACACATGTTTAAGATATAAAAGTCTGGGTCCTATCTAAGATCCACATAATCAAACTCTCTGGATCAAAGGGGAAAGAACACAAAACTACATCAGCTAGAATACAAGCCACATGAGCTACTTTTGGTACTCATTTATATCATACTCATTAACATTCATCAGAGTCACCTGTACAGGTTTTAAAACACAGATTGCTGGCATATTCTGAGTTTCTGATTCAATAGGTCTGAGGTAGGATCTAAGAAATTGTCTAGTAAGTTCCCAGGTGATATTAATTAATGCTGCGGGTCTTGAGTCTATTCTTTGAGAACCATCGTGCTACAGTAAAACCTTTGGCCTATCCTTTTTCAACTTAGTAAACTCTAAGAGGAGCAAAATTGCTTACTTGGTTTGTGAAATTGGGAGAAGGAATTGAGCTTTCTCAGTAGCTTTTGGGCTCTCACAGCTGTGAATTGATCAATCTGTAGATGAGGAACATTATGGTCTGCTTCTTTAAAAGGCATATTTCAGATAGTGCAGTTATGCATAAAATTTGTTAATAGTATTGTATGTCTTATATCTTCCTTCCTTAGTTGTATATTAATAATTATTAAGAAATATTTATCATGTCACACATTATTTAATGACAACTCATTCATATTATGTTTAACTAAATTAAAAATAATTCATGTAATCAATTATGAATTAAAAATATAGACATTAAAAATGATAATACAAATCCACTATTAATATCATATAACCAAGGAGATGATATTTTTTGTAACCTAATAAATCCTAAGTTCCAAACCTATTTTCCAAATCCTTTGGCCATTTCATCACAGATGTCCTGTGACAAATTAGACTGAGAAGTTTAATATAATAGGATTCATAGGGCTGTATCTTGCCCCAGAAAAACCCTGAATATGTTTTCTAGCTACATGACTCTAGGAAAGTAATCTATTTTATGCTTACTTTTCTCAGTACTAAGTATGGAAAATAATATCTGCCATCATGGAAAATTTGTTATATAAATCAAATTTATTGATTGAATAATATATCAATTGGATGATTAATTAATTTAAAAATAAATTATATGTCTATTATGTGCCAGACATTGTGCTGGTCAAGGAGGATACAAAGAGAAATATGATAATCATTCTCAATGGAGACACAGAAATATGCACAAATAAGCACATCCTATTTCAGGATACACACAGTTCTATTATAAGAATACAAGAAAGAACATCTCATGTAGCCTGGGGATATTAGATAAAACTTCCTGCAGTAATTCTTGGACTAAATTTCAATTATTGAATAATGATAGCTAAGCAAAAATCCAGAAACAAAATGTCATAAGATATATGTGGGAAACATATAAGCATTTCACCGTTGAATCACAAAGCATAAAAATGTAGACGGTTGAGGATCAAAAGATAGGCATAACTGGAAATTATTTTTATAATGTCTACCAAAGCCTTTAATGTTACATTTTAGCCCCATAAATTTATACAAAAACTAAGAAAATAATCATAACTGTGGAAAAAGGTACAAATATTTTTACTACAATAACAATGATAATACAATTTGGAAAGATGTAATCAGATATCTTAAACTGTATAGTATAGCATGTTAATATATGGTGACATTAATATATTTTTAAGGAATTTTTAATAAGATTGGAAAGTACAATTATAATTCTAATATTACGATAACAGATTATTCACATGTAGGAAAATGCCAATTTTTGAAAAATATATTTGCTCATTTATTAATAGCAAAATTCACATGAAATAATACAACTAAATGCTCACTGTTTCACCTGTTAGAGTAACTTTTTGTGAGTAATACATAATTGTAACTGTGTTTTGTATATGGTAAATGAGATTGTAAATGCTTAACTTTTTTTGTTTTTGTCTCATCTTTTAAATTTTTATATTAAGAAGAAAGTTTCAGACTAAAAAATTAATAATGAAAATATAATTAAAAAGAAATTAGACTAAAAATATAGTGTTTAATTCTGCCAAAATATGAGAAATGAGTGCAAATATGAAATAGCTAATTAATTTTTGGTGACTAAATTCAAATCTGATGACCTAAACACTTTTAGATTATTCAATTAATATTGTAATAATACAAAAGTAATGTATATTGGGAAAAGATATAATACATTATAATAATTCCTTGTTTAATATAAGTCTAAACTATTAAGCATTTCATATAAAAATGGGAAATTGCTATTCTAAAAGTTGCACATATTAAAATATTAAATTTATAACAGCAATATATGAGGTGAAGTAAAATTCTTTTCAGGACATTATTCAAAGATACAGTGACTGCTAAAATCACTAAAGTAATGTTTAGTCAATGAACAAATGATTTGAAGAATATACTCTTTTTGCTAATGATGACAGTTGTTTAACTTAAAACTTGATTTAAAAGTTGCAATTATTATATTTGTGTTCACCAGTTATACTATTTCTGCCATTATTCAATATTATGCCTGGTCAATCTATTGCTACATTATATTGAACTTATGTCAGATGAGCAATTTTGCAACTATCAAAATCAAGGCCATTCAAGTTTTATCAACTAGTCTCAAAGACATAATATCAATTGTAAACAAATCAGAATGTAATCCAAACAAACATAAAACCCAAAGTAGAAAAAAAAAATGTAACCTAAGACAGTAAAGAAATGCTAATGAATATAACCTACTATCTAATTAGCTATGTTAATACTCTTGTAGCAGACAGCATCTGTTAAAAAATACATAAGATGTAATACACAAGCTAAGAGTTAAAGCTCAGTGTTTTAAATAGTATGAAAATTTTCTGCAAATGAATAAAGCTTGTAGAATAGTAGACTAAATAGCAAATTATTTAGGACTAGCCATGTTAAAGACTTTAGTGAGTTAAACGAATCTGGGCGTTGCTACAATTACCAAACTATAATATTCACTTCCATAGAAGAAAACTGCCAAGGAAAAAGTCATGTCTACCACAGACAATTTTCTATAAATAATTGGTTTTTCTTTCACTTTTTCACTATCACAATGTCTACAAATTTATAGTTAAAAATATAACTGCAGCCCATAGAAAGAAAATGTAAAATATTATGAAGGATACAAGAATCCTCTAAAAGTATAACCTCTCAGGCTATTTTGAGGCTGTTTCCTAAACAGTATGGAAAAGTCAAAGTAAAAGAGTGAGACAAGCATAAAACTCCTGGAACGGAAGCAAACATGATATAAATCACTTTAGAAAACCCAGAGACCAACGATGATCAACTATGAGAAACATTTTTTAAAAATAAAAGTTGATGATAATAAATCAGGACATGTTGCTAATGCAATTAAGAATAAAAGGGAGGAATAGAGGATTTCAGGAGGCCATGACTTTTTACTTCTCATTTCTAATCTGAGGATGGTAATAGGTTTGTTTACAAAATGTATGATGCACAGGAATTTAATAAGAGCTACTTTTAACCAATTTTCTATGCCTAGAAAAGCACCAGTTTTATTTATTATAACACTCCTACAAAACCAGGAAACATTGTGTTATGCCTTAAATTCTGCTTAAAATAAATTTCAAGTAGTTTTGCTATTATATAATAATTTAATTTTCTTATTTTGTTATTTTTATTTTGTTATCTGAGTTTAGGTGATCTCTGGATTTTCTTTTTCTTATGAATACCTCAACTTGCAATCACTAATTACTTTATTTTTTACAAGATTTACAAAAATCTGCCATACCTGAAGATATCAGGGTTCAAAAGTAATAGGTATTAATCGTAGTTTTAATGTTTAGACTCTACAGGTACTGATCTATTTACATTTTCATAATCTACTATAAAAATATTGTTTCAATAAAATCTATATAGAAATATTTTGGTAAATTTTATAATTTAATTTAAATGAACTTTACTTCTTTCAGAAAGATCATGATTTATTATAGACCACATCACCGACATTGTACTTCATCTTTGGGGAAGATGGGAATCTGAGACTACAGAATTCACAATACAGAATTGTGAATCTACAGATTGTTATATGTATTTTTAAAAACTGAGTTCTAAGAGAATAATGATGCTTTCTTCCTTTTATATACTCACTTCTTAACAGTGTCTGTTAATCTTAAATTTTATATTACACTAGCCACAAACATGAGATGCTTTAGAAGCTCGAAGGATGAAGTAATATCATTCTGAAGATGCTGTAAAAACTGTGTAAGAGAAGTATTTATCAAGGAAAAGGTTTGACTGTCTTGAGAAATAAGGAGGAATTCTCCTGGGGATGTTCATTCTTTCTACAGGTATCTTTATGTACCTGACATATAGTGGGCTCTTTGAGTTGTGTATAGAGTATAGAGCCCTAAAAAGAGGAGAATAAGGTGTAGGTTACAGTCTATAATGAGGCATTCCTGGCAGACAAAACAGCATATTTAAAGGCTCAAGTTGTTAGAACAAAACAAAACAAAATACTCACTTGGGTGTTCAGAGAATTGCAAATAGGTTTTAATGGCTGGAATAAAGTATATGTGAGTCAGAGAAGAAGAAAAGAATAGAAACCATTCCATGTAATCATTCTATTCATATTGTGAAGTCATCTGTAAAAATTCTAAATTACTGAGGAATTTATGAAAAACTAAAAGTAGACATTAACCATATGCAGTTTTATCATATTACATCTCTTATCTTGCTTTAATACTTATATTTTTCCATAGATAAAAACACTTGGAAAACATTTGATAAAAGAATAATATGGAGGGGAGGATCAAGATGGTGGACGAGAAACACTGCCAGAAAGAGTGTCTCTGCAGAAAAGACAGATTCTAGCAGAAATTAGAAAAAAGAAGCACGAAGGCAAGCATACAGCAGATGAGGGCCGGAAGGAGGGTTACCTGAGACCCCGGAGACTCCACGGGAGGAGGCTGTGGAGGAAAACTGGAAGCTGAGACCGCCGGAGCAGCCTGGAGACCAGTGGGAAGGGTAGGTGGATAAATCACCTTTCCCCTCCCCTGCATTTGGGACTGCTGGTGGGCTCTCCAGTGAGTGGAGAGACCTGCGGACACCAGCCCAGAGATGGCCACTGTCAGCGAGTGGTGAGCTGTAGTGGACGTGGCACCAGACTCCCAAATCCCTGGGGGAACCTCCATGTGCACAGACCCGAGCTGCGTGGCAGGCACCATATTGACCCCTTCTCCCCTCCGCCGACCCTACCTGCGGCTTCTCAGAGAGACAATACAGCCACCAGCCGGAGGCACCTCCAGGGTATAGGACCTTCCCTTTTGGGACCCTACAGCTGACTAAGGGGAACTCAGACTGTGAGCTCCCTACCCACCAGCCCTCCCAGGTGCTGCTGGCACGGTGTACCCAGGAGAATGGTGCCGACTCAGAGGCTGAGAGACACAGACACAGCTTGGGCTCCCTGTGGGTGAATTGGGACCAGAACTCCTCTCCCTGGTTGGGATACAGTTTGAACTCTGGGACCCAGAGGTTGGACCTGCAGACCAGATCCCGTGCACCGAGGTCTAGCATTGCCTGGGGCACAGAAGGGATATTTGTGAACAGCCTGCTGAGGTGTGTGTGCCTCCAGGGGCAGATCAGCGTCCTAGAGGGCAACACTCCCACCAAAGGGAGGCCATGCGCCCAGCCCAGGCAGCATTTCTGCACAGGGAACCTCCCCGCTGGCATCACAATCCGGGGGGGCCTGATGGCGTGTGGTCTGGCCTGCTAGCAGAGGCCCAGGAGTAGCTGCAGAGTTGGGGAGGGTGGAAAGAAGCGAGGCCCGCTCCAGACTGCGAGTCTCAGACAGCCCCACCCCCACACGAAGACTTTCTGGCTGAGCGGGACCATTCCAGCCCCGCCCTGACAGCTTTTCCTGGAAGCAGAGAACAGAACTTTGACCCCTGCTAACGGCATTGGTGGTGCCTGAGGGCAGGCTTACCCAACCCAGCTCCGCCCAGAACAAGAGCTGATAACAGGACACAAAAACAACAGCATAGCCTGTTCCTCCAAGCAAGCGCCACCTACTGACAGGGACGGTATCCTGCACAGCCTTTTAATAGCACCCACTGACTCATTATACAGGGAGTGGTCGAATCTCACCCAAAGACACCACCTAACGGCTCAGAAACTAAACAAGGAGTGTGAATACCCAAACAAAAACCTAAAGGAAAGAAACAACAACTGATCGACATGGGAAGAAATAAGCGAAGGAAATCATGAAATATGAAGAACCAAATGGAAAACACACCCCCAAAGAGGAGCACCAGCCCCCTAGAAATGGACACCAACCCAAATTAGGCAACCAAAATTACAGAAGAGGAATTTCATATGTGGATCATAAGAACACTCACCGACCTAGAACAACAACTCAATAACCAACACAAAGAAACAACAAAAAGCCTCCAGGATGAGCGAGATGTGCACCATCTGGGGATGGTCATGATGGAGACTCAGACTTTTGGGGGGAGGGGGAGAAATGGGCATTTATTGAAACCTTAAAATCTGTACCCCCATAATATGCCAAAATAAAAAAAAATAAAATAAATAATAAAAAAAAAAAGCCTCCAGGACCTGGGAGAAAAGTTCACTAAAGAAATAGACACAATGAAGAAAAGTTTAACTGAACTCTTGGAAATGAAGAATCAATTCAGGGAACTACAAAATACAGTGGAAATTCTCAAGAACAGGGTAGATCAAACAAAAGAAAGAATCTCAGAGATTGAAGATAACACCCTCCAACTAAATAAAACCATCAAAGAGATAGAGCAGAGAAACAAGAGAAAAGAGCAAAGCCTACAAGAGATGTGGGATTATGTGAAGAAACCTAATGTGAGGATCATAGGCTTACTAGAGGGGAAGAGGACAACACTCAAGGGTTGGACAAGCTATTTGAAGATATAATAGAGGAAAATTTCCCAGGCCTTGCTCAAAATCTCGATATACAAGTTCAAGAAGCTCAGAGGACCCCTGGGAGATTCAATGCAAACAGGAAGACGTCACGACATGCAGTCATCAGACTGACCAAAATATCAACTAAAGAGGCCCTTCTAAGAGCTATAAGACGAAAGAAGCAAGTGACATACAAGGGAAAGCCAATTCAAATAACATCAGACTTCTCTAATGAGACTTTACAAGCAAGGAGAGACTGGGGCCCCATTCTCACTCCTCTGAAACAAAACAATGCCCACCCTAGAATCTTATTGCCTGCAAAACTAAGCTTCATATATGAAGGAGAAATAAAGACATTCTCAGAGAAGCAAAGTCTCAGAGAATGCACCAAGACAAGACCAGCCCTACAAGAAGTACTCAAAACAGTGTTACGCATGGAACACCATAATAAAAACTCACGAATATAATAACAACCAAAACCCAAAGATTAAAAGCCAGATAATACAATGGCTCAAGAGAGAAATCAAAGCAACAACATCCAACCCAACAGAATGAACAGTAATCTACCTTACCTATCAGTTCTCTCAATAAATGTGAATGGCTTAAACTCTCCACTCAAGAGACATAGGCTGGCTGAATGGATAAGAAAATACAGGCCAAGTATATGCTGTCTCCAGGAAACACATCTAACCTGCAAGGATAGCATATAGACTAAAAGTAAAAGGGTAGAGATCAGTATTCCAGGCAAGTGGAAGCCAAAAGCAGGCTGGCGTGGCAGTTCTAATTTCAGATGATTTAGTTTTTAAACCAACAAAAGTAGTGAAAGACAAAGAGGGTCATTATATAATGGTGAAGGGCACACTTCAACAAGAAGAGATAAGAATTTTAAATATTTATGCACCCAACTTAGGTGCACCCAGTTTCATAAAGCAAACCTTACTGGAGCTAAGCAAACGGATTAATAGCAACTCCATAATCACCGGAGATTTCAACACCCCACTGATGCCACAAGACAGATCCTCCAAACAGAAAATTAATAAAGAAATAATGGACTTAAACAAAACCTTGGAACAACTGGATCTGACTGACATCTACAGGACATTTTACCCAAAATCCACTGAATATACGTTCTACTCATCAGCTCACAGGACATTCTCTAAGATTGACCATATCCTAGATCACAAAGTAAATCTCAAGAAATTTAAAAAAATAGAAATCATACCATGTACCTTCTCAGATCACAGTGGAATAAAAGTAGAAATCAACTCTAACAGAAACTCACATTTCTACACAAAAACGTGGAAATTAACCTCCTACTAAATGATTACTTCATAAATGAAGAAATCAAGATGGAAATAAAAAAAATTCTATACTCCTACAGTGCTGATGGGACTGCAAATTAGTTTAACCTCTCTGGAAAGCAATACGGAGATACCTTAAAGCGATACGAGTGAATCTACCATTTGATCCAGCAATCCCATTGCTGGGCGTCTACCCAAAAGATCCAATGACACTCTACATAAAATACACCTGCACTCGAATGTTTATAGCAGCACAATTCATAATTGCAAGGCTGTGGAAACAGCCCAAGTGCCCATCAATTCAAGAATGGATTAATAAAATGTGGTATATGTATGCCATGGAGTACTATTCAGCTCTAGGAAACAATGGTGATATAGCACATCTTATATTTTCCTGCTTAGAGCTGGAACCCATACTATTAAGTGAAGTTTCCCAAGAATGGAAAAACAAGCACCACATATACTCACCAGCAAATTGGTATTAACTGAGTAGCACCTAAGTGCACACATAGGTATTACAGTAATAGGGTATTGGGCAGGGGGGAGGGGGCGGGTATATACATATATAATGAGTGAGATGTGCACCATCTGGGGGATGTTCATGCTGGAGACTCAGACTTGTGTGGGGGGAAATGGGCATTTATTGAAACCTTAAAATCTGTACCCCCATAATACGCCAAAATAAAAAAAAAGAGTCATATGTGTATATATATCACTTCTCAATGATAAATAGGATTTTACCAAATGTATATTGATTGCATAATTCTTATCTTACTTTTAAGAATGGAATATCTCCTAAGTTTACTTTTTAGATTTTCTCTGTAAATTGCTATATTAAAAATAATTGACACCTTTCTGAGTGCCCAGCACTGAATGAGGAACTTTGCATCTATTAACATGAATACTTTCAACAAGATTGCAGGAATAGTTATTATCAATACTGTTTTGGAGAGGAGAAAACTGTGTCTCAAAGAAATTAGGTAACTGTTTCAGTGCCACAAAAATAAGTACTAGGGCTAACGATCAAATTCTTTCACATTAGGCTCAAATTTACGCACATAAACACATACACACACCCCCTCACATTTGTTTGATTCAACTACAATGTCTTTCAGTATGATTCAGAGAACTTACTTTTTTAATTTAGAGAATTTAGAATCCCTATTTGCCTTGAAATTACTTTAGCAAGCTTAATGGCTTAGGCTTTGGCTAACTACAATGAGAATATAAAGATTTATATCCTTATCAGTAATTATTTTATTTTTCTCTGTATCTTCCCAGTCCAAGCTTCTGAATTACATTTGTACAGGAGGTAAATGATACATATAAGCTAATCCTTATATTAAAAGTTTCTAATTAATAATTAATTCATTCCTTTGAAATGACTCAATACTTTGAATCTGAGCTTTAAACCAAAACAAAACAACCAGCCTATTTTGCAAAAGGACTAATTTTGCATCAGAGTTATTCTCTGACATACAATAAAAGCTTTTGAGTTGTTTATCAAAGAGTCTCTTTTGACTTTTTGTATCACTTTTAGTTGTTTGGGATTTCAGTGTTATTCTAAGGCTAATAACTTCTTAGTTATTTCCTCTGTCTTTAAACCTCCTTCAAAACTAATTCAACCATCTTGTACACATCAAAGGCATTCTTTACCAAGGTTCTCTTGAAACAATTCTAAGTAATCTTTGAATTCATGAGGGATAAATGGGTCTCTATCTAAATCTGATCATGGCATATGAAAATTTATTCATGGATGCAATAGTAAGGAGATAATTATTATCTGTAGGTTAGATTTCAAGAAACTCCTCATAATCTGTTCCATATTTGTCATCCTTCTCGGTTTAATCACTATTGGGTGCCAATGACCCTTACCTACCTTTCACTTCTTTTGTTAGACCACTTATGATCATAAAAATATTGGTTATCTTTTACCTCTGGTATCTTCTTGAATAAGATGTCATGGCTATAAAAAATGAAATGAGTATCTTTACATTTTTGTATTTTTCCTTAACTTCTGAACAGAAATGAAATACATGAAAATTTCATAAAAAAACTAATGTATATAAGAATGCACAGTTTATAAAAAATCATATTTTAGCATATAAATCTATAAGCTATATATAATATCAATTGTGAATTTTATACATATTTTACATTACATATGTAATGTCTTATGTCTAATATAGATAAGCACATTTGGAGATATGCATATATATGCATTAATCTATGTGGCACATAAATAGAGAGATCCCAAATGTATACAAGAATTATTTCATATATTACAACACTATAGTTATAACATGTTTTTCTTTCTTTTTTTTTTAAATTTCAGCATATTATGGGGGTACATTTGTTTAGGTTATGTGTGTTGCCTTGCCGCCCCCCACCCTGGAGACAGAGCTTCAAGTGTGTCCATCCCCCAGATGATGCATCGCACTCATTGCGTCCTCCTCCTTCCCATCTGCCTGACGCCAGATGTTATTCCTATATGAGCAATTAGGTGCTGATCAGTGAGACCAATTTGCTGGTGAGCACATGTGGTACTTATTTTTCCATTCTTGGGATACTTCCCTTAGTAGAGTGGTTCCAGTTCTATCCAGGAAAATACAAGAGGTGCTAGATCACCGTTGTTTCTTACAGTTGCGTAGTACTCCATGGTATACATATACCACATTTTATTAATCCACTCATGTCTTGATGGGCACTTGGGTTGTTTCCACATCTTTCCGATTGTGAATTATGCTGCTATAAACAGTCGAGTGCAGGTGTCTTTTTTACTGAATGTCTTTTGTTCTTTTGAGTAATTGCCTGGTAATGGGATTGCTGTATCAAATGGTAGATCTATTAGTATCTCTTTAAGGTGTCTCCATATTGTTTTCCACAGAGGTTGCACTAGTTTGCAGTCCCACCAGCAATATATGAGTGTTCCTGTTTTTCCACATCCACACCAACATTTATTGTTTGGGACTTTTTGAAAAAGGCCATTCTCACTGTGGCCATTATCTGTGGAGATAAGTGATATCTCATTGTAGTTTTGATTTGCATTTCTCTGATGATTAGAACTATAAGGCATTTTTTCACGTTTGTTGGCCATTCTTCTGTCTTCTTTAGAAAAATTTCTGTTCATGTCCTTTGCCCACTTTTTGATAGGGTTGTTTGATTTTTTCTTGCTGATTTTCCAGAGTTCTAAATAGATTCTAGTTATCAGCCCTTTATTGGATGAGTAGCTTGCAAAAATTTTCTCCCATTCTGTAGGTTGTCTGTTTGCTCTCGTGCCAGTTTATTTGGCTGTGCAGAAGCTTTTTAATTTGATCAAGTCTCATTTATTTATTTTGGTTGTTGTTATGATTGCCTTTGGTGTCTTCTTCATAAATTATTTGCCTAGGCCAATGTCTAGAAGAGTATTTTCAACGTTTTCTTCTAGAATTCTAATGGTTTCACACCTTAGGTTTAAGTCTGTTACCCAGTGTGAGTTGATTTCTGTAAAAGATGAAAGGTGTGGATCATGTTTCAGTCTTATACATGTGAGTGTCCATTTTCCCAGCACCATTTATTGATTAAGGCTTCTTTTCCCCAATGTATGTTTTTGTCAGCTTTATGAAAGATTAGATGGCTACATGAGGATGGTTTTATATCTGGGTTCTCTCTTCTGTTCCACTGATCAGTGTCTCTGTTCTTGTTCAAGTAACAAGCCATTTTAATTACTATAGGCTTGTTTGGATTCTGGTAAATTGATACCTCCCATTTTGTTTTTATTGCCTAGGATTGCTTTTGCTATATAGGGGTCTCCTCTGGTTCCATACAAAGTGTAAGATTATTTTTTCTGTATCTATGAAAACTGATGTTGGTATTTTAAAATAGGGATTGCATTTACTCTGTAGATCACTTT
The DNA here is from genome assembly GCF_040939455.1 of Microcebus murinus. Taxonomy (NCBI): domain Eukaryota; kingdom Metazoa; phylum Chordata; class Mammalia; order Primates; family Cheirogaleidae; genus Microcebus; species Microcebus murinus. Next base: position 2,331,766 of record NC_134126.1, read on the forward strand.
GGGTAGTATAAACACTTTAACAGTGTTGATTCTGTTGACCCATGAACGTAGTATGGTTTTCCACCTGATTATGTCCTCTGCTATTTCCTTTCTCTAACATGTTTTTCTTATTTGCATTCCATACAGTATAATAGCCTACTGTTAATTATAGTTATACTGCCAAATCTCATCCTATTTGCATATATATACATACTTAACTAATTTGCTATGGGGAAATTAGTATAAGCCTATTAGAGTAATTGAATTCTGTGATTCTCTACATATTTAAAAGCAGTGAAATGTATATAATAAGAAGATGAAACATGAATAAACAATGTCATTATTTAAGCTTAGGCTGAAATACAGGCAGGACACAAGGGGCTAGCTCTTTGTCTAAAATCTTCACGAATACTTACACAAAATATATTTACAGTTCCAGTCCTGTAGCTGGCAGAAAGTTATTAACTCTATAACTATTATTTAAATTTAAAGGCACTCTTCCACTCCTACTCATGCTGAAATGCATCAATCATCTAAAAACAAAGTTCCAAAACACATTTACATTATAATCAATGGTAATTAGTGATATAAAATATGCTTATTAGGTTTCTTTGTACCCCCTATTAAAAAAGGAAATTCATGAATCATTGCTATAGAGGAAGAATAATGAGTTGAGAAGATTCATATCCCAGTGTTTATTTGATATAAATCTATCAATCTGTTTTTATTATATTTAAAATGGGCTTATTAAAATATTTGCTGGTGATATACAATGTACTTTTTTTTTTTGAGACAGAGTCTCACTTTGTTGCCCAGGCTAGAGTGAGTGCCATAGCATCAGACTAGCTCACAGCAACCTCAATCTCCTGGGCTGAAGTGATTCTACTGCCTCAGCCTCCCGATTGGCTGGGACTACAAACATGCGCCACCATGCCCGGCTAATTTTTTGTATATATATTTTTAGTTGGTCAGTTAATTTCTTTCTATTTTTGGTAGAGACGGGGTCTCCCTCTAGTTCAGGCTGGTTTCGAACTCCTGACCTGGAGTCATACCCCCCTCGCCCCCGCCTCAGCCTCCCAGAGTGCTAGGATTACAGGCGAGAGCCACCACGCTCTGCCTTACAATGTACTTTTTAAGATGAAGTGAGCTTCTTTATATGAAAGCATTTTGAAAATATATAATGTTGAAGCAAATACATCCCAAGACTAAAATTAGTTGTCATTGTTCTAATTAAAATGTAGTAGTCTCCATGCAAAAGTATTCCATGAACTAATCCATAAGGGACATAGAATTACCTTTATTTAAGGACAGTTATAATGTATTTTTTAAAACTGGTAAGTAGCTGACACATATAATAAATATTAATTATCAAAATATTCTATATTTTTAATTTTATCTTTTATATCCAGTGTGATAATTATATATATATAGAGAGAATTATATATAGAGAGAGTCTATGTTACATACACATGTATAATATACATATGTAAATATATGTTCAGAAAGGAGGAGTCTAGCACTTCCTTCTGGGACCTGATTCTGAGAGCAAAGCATTTGAGGAATGGATACAGCAAAAGGATATATGGATATATCCATAACTCACATAGAAGTTGTCTGTAGCCTTTTATAAATACCAAATTATGAAAGTTTAGAGGAAAATCTAGATACAAGTTATAGTATATCTTGGTAAATTGGCAACAGTCTAATAGAGATAATATTTTTATTTTGTGGCTAGCAAGGAACAATAAAATAGCTTTTATCATCTTTGGAGTATACACCTTGAGATAATTATTTTTCATTAGTGTTAATGATTTCTATCAATTTTTCTTAGATGTTTATAGTATTCTATATGATAACTATAAATCTGTCTCCAAATATTATATGACTCTACATTTATTCCAAAAGTTAGGTAAAATTGGGCATCATGCAAATAATCACCAAAACAATTATATCAAACGTCAGTTTTATGGTAAAAAAGGATTCTTATTTACATTTGTATTTATTTCAGTCCTAGATAGAACTTTTTATTGTTTTTTCAAGCATTTGTATTTTTTTATGAATTGATTTCTGTATTTTTCTTTTTAATATTGTGCTTCCTATTGATGTCATGTTTTAATAAAACGTTTTATTAGAAAAAGTAAGGATATTTTTGTGTGTGTGCAGTAGACACTCCAAGACTGGAAACACTATTCATTCTCTCTCCTTTCTTTCACTCTAGATGTACATACATTATCTTTTCTCCCCAGAACAAAAGACCCCCATATTTCTAAAAGACTGTTTTTTACAAAAATATCTTGGATATGTGAGTTTATAATGTTCATCAATTGAACATTATTTAGCCACTGTATTAGCAAGCACTTACCAGAGGAACAGAGCCAATGGGATATATATTGATATATAAATGGAGATATATTGTGGGAATTGACCAACATAATTATTAAGGTGAATAAGTCCCACAATATGCTATCTGCAAGCAGAAGAACCTGGAAAACCAGAAGTATAATTTAGTCCAAGTTCAAATGCCTGAAGATCAGGGGAACCAATGATGTAGACTACCAAGGCCAAAGCCTAAGAACTCAAGTGCCAGGCTTGAGTCCTAGAGTCCAAAGTCCCAAGAACCAAGAACTCTGACAACTCAGGACAAGAGAAGGCAGGTATTCTAACTCAGAAAGGGACAATGTTCCTTTCTTCTGCCTCTGTATTCTATTATAGTGGGCCCTTAACAGATTGGATGATACCTACCCATATTGGTAAGGGGGATCATCTTTACTCAGTTTACTGACTCAAATGCTAATCTCTCCTGAAAACATCCTCTCAAACACACCCCAAAATAATGTTTTACTAGCTATCTGGGAGTCCCTTAGCCCAGTCAAATTGACACATAAAATTGACCATCAGAGCCACTATTCCTCCACAAATTATTCAAATTTTTTATCCCTTTCTTTTTTTCTTGAGCTCCAATATTACATTTATGGATAATTACTACATTGCCCCACAAAGGATGTCTTTCTTCCTAATTTCTTTCCTTGTCCTTTTTTTTGGTTGTTGTTCTCTCTTTTAATAGTCTGGATAACGTGGGATGCTATATCTTCTAGTTCACTGATTTTTTTATAGTTTAATTGAGATATAATTGTTATACAAAAAAAATACACATTTTTATTGTATACAATTTGATGAGTTTAGATGTATTTATACACCTGTGAAACCATTACCACAATAGAGGTATTAGATGTGCCCATGATCTCCAAAAATTTCTTTGTGTTCCTATTTTCTTCGGTAAGTTTTGGGACTGAGAAAACAATACCCCAAAATAAAAGCATTAGTAGCAGCTTCAGAAGCAAAAGATTTTCCCAGATCTTCCTCTGCTTTCCTGTATCTCAGTCCCATTCTCCCCCAAGGCTAGCCATAGAAATTAAATCCCCTTTTCCCAGGGTGGGTTATAAAAAGCAGAGGCAATTTTTTCAAAAGCTAGCCATAAAATCTAAAAATATTCTGTGTAAAAACTGGCTAGAAATAAATTATCTGACCTACCTTGTTCAACTTTAAGTCATATGACCTCCATTCCAGAGAGGGCCTTTCCCCACACCCATAAGAAAGAAATATATGTTCAGAGAGGCCAAGAAGATTCTGGATGGACAGGACTTGCTGGGTTTCCTCACTCAGTCTATAGGTATTAGATCATAACCATTTTGTCCGATGATATTTCTACACAACTGTCTATACTTGTTAAGCTTAAAAATGAACAAATTCCCTTGTATTTTTAGGCCTTCATTCTAAAGGGTCCCAGGCATACATGTTAAATAAATTTATAAGCCTTTCCTCCAATTAATCTACATCTTGTCAGTGATTTTTCAGAAAACATTAAGAGGGTCAAAGAGAAGCCTGGCCCCTACAATGCATTTAACCTGACATCTATGCTATTAACAAAATTTTAAGTTCACATTGCAGTGTTGCTAATTATAAGTGCTATGTTGTATAGGAGATCTGTAGAACTTATTCATTATGCATAACTGAAACTTTCTACCAATTGAACAACTCCTCATTTTCCCCTGTCCCCAAGTCATGGTAAACATCATTCAGTTTTCTGCTTCTATGAGTTTGACTAATAATAATAACAACACTAATAATTAGTGAGATCTAAGTGGAATCATGCAGTATTTTTTTTCTGTGACTGGATTACTTCACTTAGATAATGTCCTACAGGGTCATTCATGCTGTTGCAAATGGCAGGTTTTCCTTCTTTTTTAAGGCTGAAAAATATTCTATTGTATGTATATTCCTTATTTTTACTATTATTCATCTGTCAATAGAGATTTAGGTTATTTCCATATCTTGGATACTGTGAATATGATACAATGAACATGGGAATGCCACATATTTCTTTATAATTCCAGGTCTTATGTTTAAGTCTTTAATCCATATTGAGTTCGTTTTTGTATATGGTGATTAATGCCCATTGTCACTTAGTGCTGGAAGTACTAGCTGAAACAATTAGAATAAAACAAATAAATGGCATCCAAATCAGACAAGAAGAAGTAAAATGATCTCTGCTTGCAAGTGACCTGACTTTCTATATAGAAAATCCTAAAGATTTCATAAAAAGCCAAATGTTAGAACTAATAAATTAATTCAGTAAAGTTGCAGGTTACAAAATCAACATACAAAAATCAGTTCCATTTCTATCCATTAACAGAAAACTATCCTAAAGAGAAATTAAGAAAACAATCACATTATCAATAGCATTCAAAAGAATAAAATCCTTAGAAATAAACTTAATCAAGGAGATGAAAGTCTCACCTACTAAAAACTATAAATCATTGATGAAAGAAATTAAAGAAATACAAATAAATGAAAAGACTCCCTGTGTTCATAGATCAGAAGGTTCAATATTGCTAGAAGGTCCAAAACCCAAAGCAATCTACATATTCAATGCAATCTATATCAAAATACAAGTAACATTTTTATACAAATAGAAAAATAATCCTAAAATTTCTGTGGAACCACAAAAGACCTACAGAGCCAAAACTATCTCGGAAAGTAGAATAAATCTTTAGGTATTGTGTTTCCTGATTTAAAAATATATTATGTCTCTACAGTATTTTCAAATGACTTGCAAATCAGAAACAACCAACACATAGAAATGATAAATACTAGTGATGGATTTCCTAAATTCCCTGACTTGATCATTATATACTCTATGCATGTAACAAAATTCCACATGTATCCCACAAATATGAACGGATATAATGTATCAAAATAAAAAAATATAGAAGCTACAGTAATTAAAACAGTATAGTACTTACATAAAAACAGACATATAAATCAATGAAATAGAATAGAGAGCCCAGAAATAAACCCACACATACATAGTCAACTAATTTTCAACAAGGGCGCCCAGAATACACAATGGAGAAAGAAATCTCTTCAACAAATGGTGCTGAGAAAAGTAGATATCCACATACCACAGAATGAAATTGGACCCATATAATTTACTGACTTTTCTTAGGCATTCTTTAATGTGACATTAAGCCTATCCAATAACCTTTTTATTTCAGATAGTTATCTTTTACAACTTTAGAATTTTTTTCTTTTCTCATTAACTTTATGTTTTTCTTTAAATACTTTAAGGTGTTTTAATTTCTTTGTCTTACAATTCCATAGTCTCTGTTTTTTTAAAAAAATCTGCTCCTACTGACTAATTTTTCACTTGCCTGTGGGTCACTCTTTTCTGTTACTTTGCATCTAATAATTTTTGAAAGATTACTATATATCATTAATGTTACATTATGAGCTTCTAGATATAACTTTTTTATGGTAGGCACTTAAGTTAACTTCAGATCAGCTCAATTACTTTTAGGCTAGTTTTATTAGGAGAAGTCTAAAACAGATTTTAATCTATGACTATTTTATTCTTTCTGCTGTTTTTGTTGATGGCTCTATTGTCAGTGATATTGTTCCATGCTGGCTTGTCAGTACTCAGACAACTTTGTAAGCTTTGGAAATTGTTTATCTCAGAGCTGCCTTATAAACTTTCCTGATTATTTATTTGATGTCTGTGGGATCAGAAGACCTTTCATTCTTGGTGTTGGTAATTTGTGCTTGTAATGCTTTTTCTCTTCCCCAGCCCCAATATCCCTTTTCCTCTCCCTCTTCCTCTCTTTTCACTCTCCTTCTCATTCTCTCCTTTTTGATTAACCTGGTTACAGGTATATCAACCAACTTTGGGCTTTCTTGATTTTCTCTCTCTTTTTTTGTTTTCAATTTTATTTCTTTCTCCTATAACGTTTATTATTACTTCCTTTCTGCTTTCTCTAAGTATAAATTGCTCTTCTCACTTTTATTTTCCAAGGTGCAAATTTAGGTTACTGATTTAGATATCTCTTCCTTTCTAATAGATACATTTAATATTACAAATTCCCCTAACATAAATGTTTATAATTTTGATAGATTGCATTCTCATTTTTATATATAGCCCAAAATATTTTTTGTCTTCCTTGATTATTCCTCTTTCACCCATGTTTTATGTAGACGTACACGCTAAATTTCTAAATAGTTGGGGATTTTTCACATACATTTCTATTACTGATATCTAGTTTAATTCTGTTATGGACCAAGAAAATACTTTAAATGATTTTTATTATTTTTTTAAATTTGTTAAGGTTTATGGCTTTAACATTGTTAAGGTGAATGGTCCTTATGACCTTGATAAGAATGTATATTCCACTGTTGTGTGGAGTGTTATATAATGTCAATTAGGACAAGTTGGTTGATAGTATCTTCAGGCCATCTATAGCCTTCATATCCTGCCTACTTGATATTCTGAACACTTATTCTATCAATAATTGAGAAAGCATATACTTGGCTTTTGCTCTAATATTCAATGTATTAATTTGTTTTTAATTGGTAGCTTTAGACCTGGAATCAGCAAAAAAGCTCAAAGACCAAATACAGATTATTTTTGTAAGTAAAGTTATATTGAATACAGACATGCTCATTTATTTATGTATTTCCTATGACTGCTTTTGCAAAACAACAGCAGAGCTGTTTCCAGATATACCATATTGTCCTCAGAGCCTAAAACATTTGCTATTTAGTCTTTTGCAGACAACAGAGTAAAGACACACAATTGAAGGTTATGGTTGATAGTTTCTATGGTTATGTACATTATTTATTTATTGCTGTGTAAAAATATTGCCACAAACTTAACTGGCTTAAAACAACACACATTTAATATCACAGTTGCTTTTGGCTAGGAGTGTGGATACAGCTTAGGTGGGTCTTGTGTTTCAGGGTTTCACATGGCTGCAGGAAGCGTGTTGGTTGGTAATGTAGTCTCACCTCAAAGCTTAAATGAGGAAGAATTTGCTTCCAATCTCATGTGGTTGTAAGCAAAATTCAGTTCCTCAATATTTTAGGGCTGGAAGCTTCACCTTTTTGCTGACTGCTGCCAAGAGACTAACCTCAATTCCAGGCTAGTTGTTGACTTCTCTCAAGCCCTAGCTGCTTGTTGGCTTCTGTTAGTTTCATGGGCTCCCCAAAATGACTGCAGACTTCATCACAACCAGTAAAGGAGAAAGGCTTCTATACAATTTTATGTAATGTGATCACAGAAGTAAATTTCATCTTTACTTTATTTTGTTAGTTTGTAGTCAGCTGTTAGATACTGCCCACACTCTAAAAGAGAAGATTCAACAAAGCTATTAAACACAAGGATATGAGGATTTAGAGAAGTACCTGAGAGTCTGTCTGCTACTCTGTGATTTCCTCCTCTTTGGGATTTAGCCCCCCTCAAGCCCATTCACTTTGGCAGTCTCCCATTTAAAACTCTGCCTCCTCAGGCCTCTTAAAAGTGTTGCCTCTGCTTCATTGCTTTGGTTTTAAATAAAGTCCTCAAGGACAAAGCTGTGGTGAATGTGGAGCTTAACCTGCTTGTTTTTCTCTTAAGTAATGGAGCCCTCAAGCCTTGCCTGTGTATGTTGCCCTCAAGTGTCTTCCAGTTGCCCTAAATACTTTTTCCAGCTTTCATATTTACATTTGGTTGTAGAACTAGTCTAATATACACTGTTGTGACCTCTTCTTTATATATAATTATTTTTCTTATTGCATTCATTAATATGAGTTTCCCTTTTCCTAAATTCATAAGGTCAGCATTTTAACTCGTATTATGACTAACTCCCTCCCTCCTGATATTAGGGGGGTGGCAATGCTGTGGTAAAGGTTGAACAGTGATGTGCTAATAGTATGTTTCATTGTCAAAATAAATTTCATTTGAACTCTTTCCTCTTGGCTTCATTATGTTTATTTGAGCTTCTCTGTAATAAAGTTAGCATTATCCTAATAAATATATAATGAAAAGGCATTTAGCCTTTAATACAAAAATATACAATTGCATATGAATAGTTTACTACAGTGAGAATCCATTTGCTACATGAATTGATTGAAAGTCTACTCCAATTTGTAAAAGTAGGATTTATGGTTTTTTTAAACCTAAAATAGCAATAACCATCTCAAAGTGTGCTAGATGAAGATAGCCAAAGGCTATATTCTTTATGGTAATAATTACTGAGAAACAAATTGTTCTGAGACTTAGTGGGTTAAAACAACAGCAATTTAATATCTTACAGTGTCTGTGGATCTGCCCCTGGGCATAGCATACCTCAGTGCCTCTGGCTCCAGATTTTTCATAAAGCTGCAATCAAATTGTCAACTGGAACTAAAGTTATCTCAAGGCTTGCATGGGAATGATATGCTTCCAAGTAACTTGGGTGGCTATTAATAGGACTTAAGTCCTCTCTGACTCTTGGCTGAAAAAATAAGTTCCATATCATGTGGGTGTGATACAAATACACCAATAATAATACACTTAATGCACACTTAATACTACATAAAATATTTGTAAGATAACAAAGTGTTAATTCTGGAACATAATGTATTAAGGCAAACACTTACTCTTAAGTGTTCCTAAAATCTAAGTAAATTAGAATATTATGTTTTTTTTTATTTTGGCATATTATGGGGGTACAGATTTTAAGGTTTCAATAAATGCCCTTTTCCCCCCATCCCCCACAAGTCTGAGTCTCCAGCATGACCATGCCCCAGATGGTGCTCATCTCACTCATTATGTATGTATATACCTGCCCCCTTCTCCCCTCCCACCTGCCCAATACCCTATTACTGTATTACCTATGTGTCCACTTAGGTGCTACTCAGTTAATACCAGTTTGCTGGTGAGTATATGTGGTGCTTGTTTTTCCATTCTTGGGAAACGTTATGCAGTAGTATGGGTTCCAGCTCTAACCAGGAAAATATAAGATGTGCTACATCACCATTGTTTCTTAGAGCTGAATAGTGCTCAATGGGACACATATACCACATTTTATTAATCCATTCTTGGATTGATGGGCACTAGGACTGTTTCCACAGCCTTGCAATTATGAATTGTGCTGCTATAAACATTCGAGTGCAGGTGTCTTTTTTGTAGAGTGTCATTGGATATTTTGGGTAGATGCCCAGCAATGGGATTGCTGGATCAAATGGTAGATCCACTTGTATCGCTTTAAGGTATCTCCATATTGCTTTCCACAGAGGTTGAACTAGTTTGCAGTCCCACCAGCAGTGTAGGAGTGGTCCTCTCTCTCCGCATCCACGCCAGCATTTATTGTTTGGAGACTTTTTGATAAAGATGAATCTCATTGTGGTTTTGATTTGCATTTCCCTGATGATTAGAGATGTTGAGCATTTTTTTCATATGTTTGTTGGCCATTCTTCTGTCTTCTTTAGAAATGTTCTGTTCAAGTCCTTTGCCCACATTTTAATAGGGTTATTTGATTTTTTCTTGCTGATTTTCATGAGTTCTAAGTATATTCTAGTTATCAGTCCCTTATCAAATGCGTAGGATGCAAAAATTTTCTCCCATTCTGTAGGTTGTCTGTTTACTTTCATGACTATTTCTTTGGCTGTGTAGAAGCTTTGTAGTTTGATCATGTCCCATTTATTTATTTTTGTTGCTGCTGTTACTGCCTTTGGGGACTTCTTCATAAACTCTTTGCCTAGGCCGATGTCTAGGAGAGTGTTTCCAACTTTTTCCTTTAGAATTCTAATAGTTTCATAAGTCTGTTATCCAATGTGACTTGATTTTTGTGAGAGGTGAAATGTGTGGGTCCTGTTTTAGCCTTCTACAGGTGGCTATCCAGTTTTCCCAGCACCATTTATTGAAAAGGGATTCTTTTCCCCAGCATATGTGTTTGTTTGCTTTGTCAAAGATTAGATGGCTATATGAGGATGGTTTTATATCAGGATTCTCACATCTGTTCCACTGGTCAATATTCCTATTTTTGTGCCAATTCCAGATTGTTTTAATTACTACAGCTTTGTAGTATAGTTTGATATCTGGCATATTAATGCCTCCCATTTTGTTTTTGTTGCCTAGAATTGCTCTTGATATTCAGGGTCTTCTTTGGTTCCATACCAAAATTATTTTTTCTGTATCTGTAAAGAATGTTGATGGGATTTTAATAGGTATTGGATTGAAACTGTAGATCAGTTTGGGTACTATAGACATTTTAATGATGTTGAGTCTGTTGAGCCAGAAGGATGGTATGGATTTCCATCTGTTTACATCCTCTGCTATTTCCTTCCTCAGTGTTTCATAGTTCTCCCTGTAGAGGTCTTTTACCTCCTTGGTTAAGTATACTCCTAGGTAGTTTAATTTCTTTGTTGCTATTGTGAAGGGTATTGAGTCTTTCATTTGGTTCTCAATTTGATTGTTGTTGGCGTATACGAATGCCTCTGATTTCTGTGTATTGATTTTGTATCCTGAGACTTTACTAAATTCATTTATCAGTTCCAGGAGTTTCTTGGTTGAATCTTTGGAGTTTTGTAAATACAATATCATATCATCAGAAAACAGTGAAAATTTGATTTCTTCTGCCCCTATTTGGATACCTTTAATTCCATTTTCCTGTCTGATTGCTGTAGCCAGGACTTCCAGCACTATGTTGAACAGAAGTGGAGATAGTGGGCAGCCTTGACTGGTTCCAGTTTTAAGTGGGAATGCTTTCAGTTTTTCCCCATTCAGTATGATGTTGGCTATGGGTCTGTCATATATGGCTTGTATCATTTTTAGGTATGCCCCTTCTATGCCTATTTTCTTATGTGTTTGTGTCATGAAAGGGTGTTGAATTTTGTCGAAAGCTTTTTCTGCATCTATTGAAAGAATCATGTGGTCTTTGTTTTTGCTTCTGTTTATGTGGTGAATTGCATTTATAGATTTACTATGTTGAACCATCCCTGCATCCCTGGGATGAAGCCCACTTGGTCGCGATGGATTATTTTTTTGATAAGCGTCTGGATTCGGTTAGCTAAGATTTTGTTGAAAATTTTTGCATCTATATTCATTAGGGATATTGGTCTGTAGTTTTCTTTTTTTGTTGCATCCTTTCCTGGTTTTGGTATCAGAGTAATATTTACTTCATAAAAGGTGTCGGGGAGGTTTCCGTTCTTCTCGATGTTGTGGAATAGTTTCTGCAAGATAGGTACTAGTTCTTCTTTGTAAGTGTGGTAAAATTCGGGTGTGAAGCCATCTGGACTGGGACTTGTCTTTTTAGGGAGATTTTTAATTGCTGTTTCTATTTCAGCTGTTGAGATTTGTCTGTTCAGGGAATCTATTTCTTCCTGATTGAGCCTAGGGAGGCTGTGTGTTTCTCGAAATTTGTCCATTTCCTCCACATTTTCTAGTTTGTGTGAATAAAGATTTTTGTAGTACTCATAAATTATATCTTGTATCTCTTTGGGATCAGTTGTAATTTCTCCTTTTTTTTCCAGATGGAGATTATTAGAGATTTCTCTTTTCTACTTTTCATTAGCTTAGCTAGTTGCATGTCAATTTTGTTTATTTTTTCAAAGAACCAACTTTTTGTTTTGTTAATCTCCTGAATAGCTTCCCTGTTTTCAATTACGTTTAGTTCTGATTTGATCTTGTTGATTTCACTTCTTCTGCTGGGTTTGGGGCTGGTTTGTTCTTCTTTTTCCAGCTCTTTGAGTCATTTCATTAGATTGTCTGTGATCTTTTTGACTTTTAGTTATAGGCATTTATGGAGATAAACTTTCCTCTGAGAACTGCTTTATCTGTGTCCCAGAGTAGAATATTATGTTTTTAATGCCATTCGAGTTTCAATAAATCATTTTGTCATTATTATTATTTACTTTATTATTATTTACTTCTTTACAGGAGGCTAAAATCATTAGCTCAATGCCACTGGCACCAAACTTGAATGTTTACATATCCATTTTAAAGAAGTATTATCCGAATAAGCTTATTTTTAGCCATTTAGAGCCTTATTTGTTTGCATACCCCATAAAATTGTACTCAATATCTGCTAGCCATGCTTAAGACAAACTCTGTGGCTAGAGAAGATCCCAAACTACAGTTGCCCTTTGGAGCTTTCTGACCCAAAGTTTCTCTACTTTGCAGCTGTGCAATGACACTAAATATCTAAGCTCCCTCTTTTATTTCCTTCCTCATTCCAGAGTTCCTTTGCCCTGTGTCCCTTCTGGGTGGTGGTTCTAAGTCACTATTTCTGGTAAGTCTTCTGCTAAGAAGGGCTTTTCATCTGCAACCCTCTTGAGGCACCATACAATAAAACTTGTTATGCAACACTGCCTTCTGATGGTCCTCTCTTTTCCTGGATCAGCTTCCAGATTCCCAAGTTTACCACAATGGGCCTCTACATAGAGCAACACACAACACAGTAGCTGGCTTCCTTCACAGCAAGCAAGTATGAGAGAGAGAAAGGAGACCCAAGACAGGAGCCACAGTCTTTGTGTAGTCTAATCTCAGAAGTGATCTCCTATCACTTCTGCCACATTCTTCTTTCTGTTCTTTAGAAGCAAGTCCATTATCCAGACCACCCTCAAGCGAAGGGCATTACACAAAGGCACAAATACCAGGAGGCTGGGATAATTGGGGGCCATCTTAGAGGCTGCCTACTCAATAAATATATTTTCAACACACTAATAAGAAATCTGATTCTTGACTTAAATCCATGCACGCTTAATAATACATAAGAATATTTGCAAGATAACAAAGTGTTAATTCTGGAACATAATGTATTAAGGCAAACACTTATACTTAAGGGCCCCTATAATCTAAGTAAATTAGAATATTATGTTTTTAATGCCATTGGAGTTTCAATAAATCATTTTGTCATTGCATATGTAAAATTTTTATATATACATTTTCCCTAAAATTTTAGTGATATATATTGCTGCTTTATAAAAATATGAAAGTTATTCTATTTTGATTATTATATCTTTTGTTATCTTTGTTTTACATCAATCACATATTTAATTCTTGAGAACCTGATCATTATATAACTGGGTGATGGCTATAGTGAGGTATGTTGTGCATTTTAAACATCTTGTTTTTTTCAGATAATCATGGAACTAGTAGATTTCTGAAAACTTGCATTATTTTGCAATAGAAAAATCTTGAAGCAAACACTTTTATTATCATTATTAATGATCATCAGAAATTGAAGCTTTTTCGTAGCACCTTGTTCTTTTCAAAATACATTCCACACAAAAGAAGCTTGTTTGAGCTTTATAACGTTTTACAAAGATATGTTATTTTTCACTGTTTTCCACATACAATTTTGGTTTAGAATCTAGGTCAACCAAGAGTAAACTCACAAGCAAAAGTTTTTCTATCTCAGAGCTAATTTTCTTAAGCACATAATATAACAAAATTGCTTTCTGCAAAAAAGTCTTTGGACACTGCACTTATATGGCACTGTGCTGAGAATAATGATCTCTTCTTGATACTGAAAAATCTGACAATGTTGTATAAGGTCAAAAGCTATTTTCACTTTAGAATGTGTTTTTCTTAAGTTATTGTTTAGGTTTCATTGAATTTTTACAGCAGGGCAGAATCTTGTTTTCTTCAATATGTACAAAGCATAATAATCCATTTGGAACATTGCTTCTCCCCCAAACTCAAGATGTAGCTACATATATTCTTTCATGAGCAGAAAATACTCCCCAGAGCAGTTAATGATCTTGATATTACCATTTCCCTCTTATCAGGAGATTGTGAGACTATTAGTTCCCATAACTTTGTCTTTTAAAGTTTTAGCTCTATAGAAGTTCTGTTTGTTTCCCCCCTCAAACAATATAAAACAGACAACTCAGGAGTTTATAGGCATTGTTGATTAGATCTTTGCTTTCCCCATCTCTTCTGAAGTCACATTTCTACAAGAAATGGAAAACACAAGAACATATCCTTAGGTATTAGACAAAACCTTGTTCTCACTTTTATTTATTTTGGCTATATCATGACATTCATTGAAATATGAATATGAAATATGAATGACTAAAGATTTTGTAAGTGTTTTGGAGAGGGGACAGTCAGTACTTTATTTTCTGTATCAGGCACGTTATCATCAAATAAATTATTTCTCAATAGGGCAAATATAATGAACTATATTACTGAGCCATTGATTCTGCCTTTCTGATTTCTAATTAAATTTTGAAATACATATGTTTTTAATTTTTCACATGATTCTTAATAGATAAAGCCCTGGCCTAGTGGTATAAATGTACACTCATGTTCTACATTTATAGATTCATCAATTTGCCTTGTTTAACTTGCCACTGTGATGTAGTGGCTTATTCTGGAACCAAACTGGGGAGTATCAGAATGGCAGGTGGAGAAAAGAAGTAAGAAGAAGGGAATAATATTTTTTTTCTCTGTATGAATAAATCTATTTAAACTGGAAAATATTTTGAGTATCTTAATTATAATTAGAATTCTACTTTTTTGAATTTTATTACTTTATATTTCAAATTCCAAATACCAAAACACATCTCTTTTATCAACTTAATTCATTATAGGGAATTATTTATTTCTTTGTTTAAGTGCTTCCACAAAGTGCATAGAAATCCACTTAATTTACAATTGACTAGTGACTGGACTACTTATATAAGGAAGAGGCATATATTATGATATTACTTCTTATTACTAGCCTGCTCCAAATTCCCTGAAACAATTATCTTCATGCACTAAGTATCCCTATAGCTTACTTAAGAAACCAACCTACCTTTTCCAATAGGAAACTTCCTATAGAGAATTACTCTTCATTTAAAAATCAATCTTATGACCAACTCACGCTGGATAACAGACTTAAACCTAAGGTATGAAACTATTAGAACTCTAGAGGAGTTCTAATTTGAGGCAAGGGCCAGATCTTTGTAGCCCCACTTCAGCCAATCATTGATTGTGCATAATTCACTGTCAGATAAGTTCCCTTGGTGAGGCAGTTCCCTGCAGCCAAGGATGTTTCCCAGAGAGGCTTGTAGCCACGAGCCATCAGCAGTTCATTATTCCAAGCATCAGGGAATGGGTGCCAACATTTTTAAGAGATCTTGTAAGAGTACCATAGAATCCTCTAAAGAGCAGAGGGTGGAAGGAAGAGATAGGTCTGGTCCTTACTGTGTACTCTCACATCACCCAATCTTCTGGAAATGGCTGTTGACCCCTTCTTCAGCCTCAGGAGCGGTAATGGCTTACTGTTTTTACTATTTTCTAGATGCACCAACATTTCTTGTTTGTTTGTTTCATTATCATGTTTTCACATTTCTGTAAATGTCTTAAGTAGTCTCTTGAAATGTATGAGTTTGATTCTGTTTCCTGCTGAAACGCTCACTACTATAAAGGCTAAGCTGTAAGACTGAAAATATCTGTCCTGGCAAATATTGAAAATATTTTAGTTTCACTAAATGTGAAATTACTTATATTTCTTTATCAAAGAAGACATCTTAGACAAGGAAATTATATCAGTTACCAGCTATAAGTAACATTCAGCTGACTGATTAAACCATTTGAGGATGCACATTAAGTGTAGTAAGACATCAGTGATTCTTTCTGCATATTCTAGAGTCTACATGTTCTTAACTCAGTTTTGACAAGTGGAGTCTTTTTATTCTGACATGGTAATTCTGCAGGTAAATTCAGATCACTAAGAATAAAAGCCAAAGTCTGTGCTCTGTACTGGACCTACAAGGCTGTAGACGGTCTACTCCACATTGTGTCTCTGACATCATTTCTTATCATGCATACATTTTTCTTTGCAAGGAAGCCACATTAGCCTAGCTGATCCTTAGCTGAACAACCACTCCCAAATTCAGAGCCATTTTAAATGATGTGGCTTCTACCTGCACTACTGTTCCTCCATGTAGCTTTGTGACTTGTGTTTTTACTTTTATAAGTCTTCTATCAGAGAGCTTCCCTGAATACCAATCCAATATTTACTCCAAGGCCCCTAGTCAGGCAGAAGCCCCAAATCCCCAGTAACCAGCTGATACTTCCTCATACAACTTTAACCATTGAAATCTTGTAGGTCTACGTAATTTGTTAATTGTCCACTTCCTCCATGGGATACGGACTCTGTAAGAGTAGGTTCTTTGAATATTGTTAGGGCCTGCCCAACAGTGCTTGTAACATTACCTGGCATATGGTGGCAACTCAATAAATGCATGCTAATTATATTGAGTGAATGAATGAATGAGTGGTGAAAAAGTATGTTAAGATAAACCCAAGAAAAATTTAAATATATCTCCATAAGTTCTAGAAAAGAATATATTTTATAGTCTGAGACTTTCTTTCTTATGGGCTTCACTTAGTCTTACAAACTTGAAAGGAACAGAATTTCTTAAAATGGAGAATAAGTCTTGTTTTATTGTGTCTGCTGCATGGAAGATGGAAAAAATAAGAATCAATACAAAGAGTAATAAATTTGAAAAAGGAAGACGTCATCGAAGGAGAAAGCAAACATTGCCACTCTCAACTTGTTTACTTTTAATCCCTTTAACTATCCCATTAGCAAGCAACCACAGTACAAGGTACTAGTTGTTTATTTAAATCATTTTCAGGGTTTTTTTTTGCTTCAAAATAGTGATGTTAAAAAGCGGTGGGGGAGGGGAAGAGGTGTGAACTACACTTGAGCTGCCACAGTGGCAGCAGTGTTGGATGCTGGGTAGTTAATTTATTTGTAGATTTTTTTTATTTCATCATATTATGGGGGTACAAATGTTGTTACGGTTACATATATTGCCCTTGCCTCCCCTCCCCCTCGAGTCAGAGCTTCAAACGTGTCCATCCCCCCAGGTGGTACGCATCACACCCACTATGTATGTATGTACCCCTCCCCTCATTCCCCCTTCCACCTGCTCGACACCCAATAAATGTGGGGTTTCTTTGACATTTTGGTTACATTTTGTATCTTTGCCTCTCCCTAGCAAGGGTTAGAGGTATTCCCTTCCCATCCACAATGCTCACCACATCCCTAAGATGTGGGTCTACCCTCCCCCCCAATCCCTGGTGAGCACCACCACCATTTGAGCAACATAGTTTTAATCAGTCAGTATCAATTTGATGGCGAGTACATGTGGAGCCCCTTTTCCTGATCTTGTGTCACCTCATTTTGGATAATGGGCTTAGGCTTAATTCAGGATAGTATAAGCGGTGCTAGCTCATTTCTTAGGATTGAGTAATATTCCGCTGTGAACATATACCAAATTTTAATTATCCACTCATGAATTGACGGGCACTTGGGTTGTTTTATGTCCTTGCAATAGTGAATTGTGCTGCCATAAACATTGAGGTACAGATGTCTTTATTATAGAATGTCTTATGCTCTTTTGGGTAGATGCCTAATAGTGCTATTGCTGGATCGAATGATATTTCTATTTTTAGCTCTTTGAGGTATCTCCAAATTCTTTTCCACAAAGTTTGCACTAATTTGCAGTCCCATCAGCAGTGTAAGAGTGTTCCTGTCCACATCCTCGCCTGTTCCACATCCTTGACAGCATTTGTTGTTTTGGGATTTCTTGAGACAGGCTATTCTCACTGGGGTTAGGTGGTATCTCATTGTGGTTTTGATTTGCATTTCTCTAATGATTAGAGATGTTGAGAATTTTTTATATGTTTGCATGCCATTATTCTGTCTTCTTTGGAGAAGTTTCTGTTCATTTCTGTTGCCCATTTCTTGATGGGGTTGTTCAATTTTTCTTCTTAATTATTTTCAGTTCTAGATAGATTCTTGTTATTAAACCTTTATTGGAAGTATAGAGAGCAAATATTTTCTCTCATTCTGTGGGTTATCTGTTTGCTCTAATGATAGTTTCTTTGGCTGTGCAGAAGCTTTTTAATTTGGTCAGATCCCATTGGTTTATTTTTGTTGCTGCGGTGATTGCTTTGGGCATCTTCTTCAAGAATTCTTTTCCTAGGCCAATGTCTGATAGGGTTTTCCCAACATCTTCTTCTAGGATTATTAAGGTTTCATGTGTTAGGTTTAAGTCTGTTCTCCATCTTGAGTGGATTTTTGTGAGAGGTGAGAGGTAGGGATCCAGATTCATTCTTCTGCATGTAGCTATCTGGTTTTCCCAGCACCATTTATTGAAGAGATATTCTATTCCCCATTGTATATTTTTGTCTGCTTTATCAGAGATTAGGTTACTGTATGCCGATGGATTCATCTCTGTAATCTCAGTCCTATTCCAAAGATGGATGCTTCTGTTCTTGTGCCAATACCAGGCTAATTTAACTATCATTGCTTTGTAGTACAGCTTGAAGTCAGGAAGATTGATGCCTTCCAGTTTGTTCTTTTTTACTTAAAATTACTTTGGCTATACGAGGTTTTTTTTCTGGCTCCATATAAAGTGAAGAATTATTTTTTCTAGATCTGTAAAGAATGATGATGGTACTTTGATGGGGATTGCATTAATTCTGTAGATCACTTTAGATAGTATTGACATTTTGATGATATTGATTCTACCAGTCCATGAACAAGGTAGATTTTTCCATCTGTTTACATCTTCTACAATTTCTTTTTTTTAGCGTTTCATAGTTCTCCTTATATAAGCCTTTTGTATCTTTCATTAAATATACTCCTAGATATTTAATTTTCTTTGGGGCTATAGTAAAAGGTATTGTGTTTTTGATTTGAGTTTCGGCTTGATGGTTCTTGGCATATATGAATGCTTCTACAAAGCCAATATCACCTTGATACCAAAGCCAGGGAAGGATGCAATAAGAAAAGAAAATTACAGACCAATATCCCTCATGAATATAGAAGCAAAAATCCTCAACAAAATTTTAGCAAATAGAATTCAGCTGCACATCAAAAAAATAATTCACCATGACTAGGTGGGCTTTATTCCAGGGATGCAAGGCTGGTTCTACATATGCAAGTCTATAAATGCAATTTGCCTCATAAATAAAAAAAAAAGAACAAAGACCATATGATTCTTTCAATAGATGCAGAAAAAGCATTTGACGAAGTCCAACACAACTTTATGATAAAAACTCTTAACAAAAATAGGCATAGGCGGTTCATACCTTAAATTTATCAAATCCATTTATGACAAACACACTGCCAATATCATACTGAATGGAGAAAAATTGAAATCATTCCCTCTTTGAACCAGAACTAGACAAGGATGTCCACTATCTTCTCTTCTATTCAACATAGTCCTCGAAGTCCCAGCTATAGCAATCAGGCAATAGAGGGGTATTAAAGGCATCCAAGTGGGGGCAGATGAGATCAAGCTCTTGCTCTTCCCTGATGATACGATATTATTTATACCTAGAAAACCCCATGGATTTGTCCAAGAGACTCCTAGATTCGATAAGCGAATTTGGTAAAGTTTTTGGTAAAGGTTACAATTTGGTAAAGAATTTGGTAAAGGTTACAAAATCAATTTATTTATAGATTTTTAAGCCCTACTTCCCAGGATTCAAATTCTGAGAGTTGGACACAGCTGATTTATGCCATTTGATAAAAAAATTAAATGGCTAAGATAATATCATATAAATGTTCACTTTTAGTGCAATCTGTTTGTAATATGATCATTCCCCTAAATAAGCTAAAAAATTGTCTATTGTTTGTTCTTTGGCTATTGATGCCAAAGAACAAAAGGTAATAAAAGGATTTTGAGTCAGAATATGAAACAATATATATAACGTATATTATATATACACATATATATTAAATATATATAAAAAAGTTGATGTGATAACTGGAAGTTCATTTTTTTATTGTAATCATCTTTGGTATATAAATTCTTATTTTGATTAACACAAGGTTGAAGGTTTAATAACCTCTCTAATAGTATTTTCAAAAATCTGCATATGAAAGAAAACACAAAGCTTTAGAAAAAAACACAGGTCAGTTGTACCTTATAGTACTATCAACTCAGACTGATATGTAAATTAGAATTAATTCTCATAGTAGTGTAAACCTTTTTTGAATTCTAGAACTGTCATGCATTTCTCCTTAATTTAGTGAAAATGCTTAGAAGAAAAAAAGTGTGTAGAAGATATCATCACCAGAATTTTTCTATTTCACATGCTATCATCAGATGGCTTGTCTATAATTATGAACTATGATATTTCTTCACAGTGTATGCCAATTCCTAGACTAATTGAGCTTTTATTCTCACTAGGGGAGGAATTCCATCAGAGAAAGATTCTTCTTTTCCAGGAAAAGTGGCAAAAAACTTCATGATGTTTACTTATTTTTTTCTTAAGTATTTATTGAGCACACTTGATATAAACAGACATGTACTCTGAAAGTATGGAGACGTATAATAGACAGTTCTTGGTTTCAAGAATTCACTATTTATATAAAGTTATATTAAAATGCACCTTAGAGGCCGGGCGTGGTGGCTCACGACTGTAATCCTAGCACTCTGGGAGGCCGAGGCGGCTGATTGCTCAAGGTCAGGAGTTCGAAACCAGCCTGAGCAAGACCGAGACCCTGTCTCTACTATAAATAGAAAGAAATTAATTGGCCAACTAATATATATAGAAAAAATTAGCCGGGCATGGTGGCACATGCCTGTAGTACCAGCTACTTGGGAGGCTGAAGCAGTAGGATCACTTGAGCCCAGGAGTTTGAGGTTGCTGTGAGCTAGGCTGACACCACGGCACTCACTCTAGCCTGGGCAACAAAGTGAGACTCTGTCTCAATAAATAAATAAATAAGATGCACCTTAGAAAAGGTAATTTCAAATATAAAAAACTTCATAATTTTTCTCAAGTATAGTGATTCTGACATCTTGATTTAAATATAAGATTGTGGTAGAGTAACTGGTACATTTCTGAAAATCCTGATTTTTCTTTCCTTCCCCTACCCACTGACCAGCCCTCCCTCCTCCCTTTATAAGGGCACTTATCCCATTGATAAGGGCTCCATCTTCATGACCTAATCACCACCCAAAGGCCCTGCCTCCTAATACTATCACACTGGTGACTGGGTTTCAACAAATACATTTTGGGAGAACATAAACATTCAGAACCTAGAAAATATATTCCAAAAATTACTCTCAATGGTATTTCATTTTTCTTGCATAGTATGTTTTCTCCTTTGGATGAAAGGACAATGCTGAAACATATGGTGAAAGACTCAAAAATATAGGATTTTTCTTCAAAATATTATATATAAGAAAGGACAATTCTAGGAGTAGAATGAAAAACAGAATAAAGCAGAGAATGATTGAAAGTAGGGGTGGGAGAGGCCTTGTGCCAGAAGGCCACAGAAATAGTTTCAAATCACATCTTAGTTATTTTACAATGTCTAAGATTACAATCCTTCTCTAGATAAAAAAAAAAAAAAAGGTTAAAATCCTACTGAAAAAAGCGAAACAAACAAACAAAACACCACTCAGTGATGAGAATGTGCTTGGCATGGCTCAGAAATAGAAAGAAGGCTGACAGTAGATTAAGAAACTAGAGCCATGGTGGAGAAAATAATTTAACTTTATATACTAGGGTTTTCCTAAGGTTTCTTAAGTGATTAGTCCTGTTGGCTTTCAGCTGTGTCTAAAGACATATTTAAATGTCAGAAGATTTAGCTTTGATAATGCTATGTCTGATCTCTTCATTCTACTTAAGTGGTAAATTATGACAGCTTCTGTCATTGTCTTTAAAGCAGTCAGCATGGGATCTTAAAGCAGCATTTAACCTTTATCTCCAGATCTTTAAGACTCTCAGTTCTCTGGACTGAGAGTTTCTGAAGAGGATGTCTATATCATATTAATTTCTATCTTTCTAACAGGCATATTTTTTGAATGAAGGAACTAATAAAAGGTGCACAATGTAGGAAAACTAAAGTTACATATCCATTGTATTTCTCTTGTACGTTAGTTCATATTTTGAATAGATTGTCTGTTTCAATTTCTTAAATTTATAAAATGTTAATAATTTCCCATATTCTCTTTAGTAGCTTTCTATTCTGCTGTAACTTTTAAATAATCTAATTTTCAGGAATCATATTCAGTTAACTTACTTTTTACCCAACCTATGATCTTTTTGTGTAATTAAATTCCCCAAGCATTTTTATTTATTTCCAAACACTCCCTGAGCTTCAAACTATGTATTTTCTCCATCTGACTAGGAATATCTGATTAGGTATTTTACTACATCTGAGAAATCTGTCAAGTTGACATGTATCCTCTTTTACAACCAGAAAGATATATTCCTATAACTTTCTTCTAAATATTTTCAAAGCCTAAGTTTCCTCTACATCCACCTCAACTGTGAGCTGGTACTGTGTTCTTACTAAGGAGCCCCCAGAAAACTGGTCTGTCCCTATATTACCCCAGGAACAGTTGCTGGTCAGACATATATCTTTTCTCAAATGAATCTGGGTTTTTAAACAATCATCCACTGAGGTAAAAGACAACCCAAAGTTTTAGTAGGAAAAAAAATTATGTGCAATGACCCTCAATTGAGAATAATTGCCTTCTGTTTGTGAAACACTTAAAAGGCAGACTAAGATACAGGGAGAGTGGTAGAAAGTGAAATCAGGCAAGTAGGCATCATTAAAGGTAGGCCTATCATCTAGAATCTGACAGGAATAGCTTTCACACTATAAAATATGCAATGGATCTGTTAAACTCTATCTCAGGAAAACTTTGTGAAGATATTTTTTCCTGTAAGTCACAAAGAAAAATAAGAACTGCCTGTAATTTATATAATTGAAGGGAAACCTATAGATTATAAACAATCTATATAGTTCATCCATACAATTAATTGGCAGCCTATAAATTAATCTATGGGTAACTTGTATCTATCAAGAGAACCAATGTTATTGATCACTTTATAACTAGATCTTCCCTGTGTATACCTTGTATAGAAAAGCATGTTAAATCATTTCTCTATTAAGAAGATTACACATGGTGATAATTACGCAAATAAGTAAAATCCATGGACTTTTATAGATAGTAGAATATTAACATCTAAAATATGATTTAATACTTCCAAGTGTTAAACTCTATGCTATATCAATAAAACTAAAAATCTTACCTCATAATTATTTTACTAGAGAAATACAAAGCTGACTTTTACAGTTTGACCTGTTTTCTGAAGATGATTAAGTGTAAGACATTAAAAAAACCTTAATAATTATTGTATTAATTTATCGACTTATAGAATAAACCACTTCCTTTAATTTAAACGTTACTTAGGGTTTTTTTTTTTCTCCTACCAATTCTTATCAATATTTTGTATGAAGTTGTTGTATGTCATTTTATGTATATTTTTAATATGGAGAAAAGATTTAAAAACAGCATTCAGTGTTGCTTGATATACTCATGCTAATGTTACAAGTGACAACACTATGTGTCTGATATCAATTTTAGAACTCTGGAATTTATTATCTATATTTGTTCCTCTATATCCTAATGTCATATTTTGATTAATGTTATTACTAGACTTTCTCCTTTGCCCCTCTCCGCCATTAGAACATAAAGAACAGTAACAACGACGATGCACAGAATATAATTAAATAATGACAAGTTTCTAATAGAAGACTCAATGCAAAGCCAGGGTTTAGTCAGTCATTGGGTGCCATGTGCACATTGGTAAGTAGGCTGAGTACAATAACCTGCAACAAGAAGTAAGAAAAAATAGCAGATAGAAAGGAGAGAAACTTGGGAGGTATGGATGTGTGTGTGTGTGTGTGTTTGTGTGATAGAGAGAGAGAGATAATGTGAGTTTGAGAACTAGGAAATATTAATTTTAATAGTAGCTGTCTTGTACTGATTTTTACATAGTCCCAAATTCCTTGCAATTGTGTTTTGCAATTGTCTTAGTACACCTTAACTATTCCTTCTTCTGTTTCTTGGAAGTAAATGATCTTCACTCTAACTTTTGAAATTTTTATTATTTTATTATTATTTTTTCCCAGGGAAGCATGAGATTATTTCAGCATTTTCAAAAGTCTGCTATTTGCGAACCACTAATCTTATTTGATGAAATAAAAACATTTTGGGGCTATAATTACATTAATGTGGGGAAGAGAACTTACACTGTTTTTGAAGGAGGTGTGGTAGACAATGCAAAAGCAGGCTTACGTGAGAATTAAGAGGTCCTACAGTAAAGAAACTTGTTGAGCTTTGTTTAACCCAGTATTTTCCAAATATATTTGATCACGAAAGCCTTTAGAGAGGCTTATAGTAGCCATGGTAACTTTTCTTAGTTATCTCCTATATGGCTAATTGCTGTACAATAGAGATGTTTCTATTGTTAGAGCCTTGTTTTCCACAGTAGAGTCTAAAAACCC
Source organism: Microcebus murinus (assembly GCF_040939455.1). Lineage (NCBI taxonomy): Eukaryota > Metazoa > Chordata > Mammalia > Primates > Cheirogaleidae > Microcebus > Microcebus murinus. The sequence goes on from NC_134126.1 coordinate 2,356,365, forward strand.
AAGCCATCTCTTTCCCAGATGCCCATTCAGCGAGGCATGTGGTCCAGTTCCAACAAAGAAGACAGGGGGTCTTTGAAAAAGAAACATGAAGAGGGAGGAACTAAGATTTTGATATTATCATCAAGGCTGCTGCACCAAAATGTACCCTTCAACTTCTTTTTCATAAAGAACATCACCTTCTTTGGTTTATAATCATATTTAGGTGGACATTATGTTACACCTAGCCAAGTACATATAAAACAAAGAGTACATGAGGATGTTATTGTGAAGTTAGGATGTTACAACAGAGATTTTTTTATTCAAAGTAGACAAAGTTAAGCCTAAAAAACTATTAGGTTTGTTGACATTTATCTTCCACATTTCAAATGTGAAATTGAAGGATAGAGGGTGTTTGATGTTATCTGCTATTATTTATACTTAAAACACATTATGAAAATAACTAATAAAATTTTCCGTGTCACTAGAAAGTTGTCTATAGTAGCTTCTTGGGTAAAGAAAATTATTATTAATTAAAAACCAATAAATACAGCCTTGAACTTTTGTTGCAATTGAAAAATGAATTTCAAATTCTTTGTCTAAATAGTTACTTAAAATGGTTTATGAAAAGCTCTTTTTGGGCAAAATCTTTAACTTCCAAAGCCAATTGCTTTTTCTACCAGTTACTGTAACATTGTACCTGTGATTGTACCTATCAGGTACAATGTACACTATTTAAGAATATGATTACCCATTCATATTCACCACATAAAAATACCATCAACAAAACTACTATTAACATATATGTCTCAAATAATGTGGTTCTGATGCTCCTTCAATTTCTTTATTCTTTAGAATGGTTGGAACTCTTAACCAGATACTGCAAAGAGACATGTCTCTCTCTTCAACCTGTCTGCTTTGCATTCTTTCAGGGCCTCCATAAATCATCATATTTAAACTCATAGCCCTCATAGATTCTTACTGTATGGTATAACAGATAGTAGCCTGCAACCTACTCCAATTTGTGCCCCACAGTGTACCCTAGATAAGACAAGTTACTTCCCCTTTTAGGGCTGATATGGTACATGAAAAGAATTGTCAAGTCATTTCTGTAGTGTATAAGGTTTATTTTAATAAGGATATTAGAGTTAAGAACATCTATCAGCTTATTTTTCAATTTAACATATTTCCATTTGCTCACACACTCATCCATACAAGTGACTCACTCCAATTCCCAGGAGATATTTACAATTGTGTCCTTATTATTTGGCCTCAAAATTCAATTTCTTCCTACAAAATTTTTCCATCCCAGCTGAAGAAGTTCACACACACACATACAAATCAAAATTAACTAGTGCTTATCTGAATTTTTAACCATCTTTTGGTTAACCATACATCCAAATGTATGTAATACATTTGGTATATCTTTTTTCCATTCTTTGTCATTCCTGTGAACTCTGTACAATTTTCAGTGCCCATGCAAATACCACATTTATGATGATTTATGACTCAATAGTTATTCCCTCCAGCACTTGGATCATCTAGTGTTCATCCCCTCTAATTTCGTGGATCCTTTTTTAGTCAATCCCATTTATCTATAAAATACTGAAGAACACTGCATCACCAAGACATCTGTAATGAATTACCACAAACATGATGACATAAAACAAACGAAATAATTTTAAGCCAAACGCACCCTTTCGGCTCTTCAGTCCTCTTGGCCACAAGGGTCCAACTGAGGGATTGGATGGACCCAGGGCAGGCAGCCACACCACCCTGGCAATGGGTGGGACAAAATGAGACTTTGGCCATAGATGCTGTCTCTGACATATCTTGGCCAAAAGGGGACAATTGTGAACTAAAATAAAATTTTAAGGGCCACCCCCCACTGGCTGACTGAATGGACCCCCTAGTGGCCAAAAGAATATCCTAAAACTAAAAATTGTCTGCCAGGAGGAGGGGGGTCAGACATGCCTCATCATGCCCCCCTCCCTTCTTGGAGACATCCTTTGTAACCCATTAGCAGGCTTAAGAGTATTGATCAAATTAAAAAGTTTCTGCACTACCAAGTAAACAATCATTAGAGCAAATAGACAACCCACAGAATGGGAGAAAATATTTGCTCTCTACACTTCTGATAAAGGACTAATAACAAGAATCTATCTAGAACTTAAACGAATAAACAAGAAAAAGTCAAACAACCCCATCAAGAAATGGGCAATGAAAATGAACAGAAATTTCTCCAAAGAAGACAGACTAATGGCATGCAAACATATAAAAAAATGTTCAACATCTCTAATCATTAGAGAAATGCAAATCAAAACCACAATGAGATACCACCTAACCCCAGTGAGAATGGCCTGTCTCAAGAAATCCCAAAACAACAAATGCTGGCGAGGATGTGGAGAGACAAGAACACTCTTACACTGCTGGTGGGACTGCAAATTAGTGCAACCTTTGTGGAAAAGAATTTGGAGATTCCTCAAACAACTAAAAATAGGAATACCATTCGACTCAGCAATAGCATTGTTGGGCATCTATCCAAAAGAACACAAGTCACTCTATTATAAAGACATCTGCACCCGAATGTTTATAGCAGCACAATTCACTATTGCACGGACATGGAAACTACCCAAGTGCCCGTCAACTCATGAATGGATAACTAAAATGTGGTATATACTCACAATGGAATATTACTCAATCCTAAGAAACGATAGTGAACTAGCACCGTTTATGCTATCGTGGATTAAGCTTAAGCCTGTAATCCAAAGTGAGATGACACAAGACCTGGAAAATGGGCTACACATCTACTCACCATCAAATTGGTACTGACAGCCTAAAACTATGGTGTTCAAATAATTGTAATGTTCAACAGGGATCTGGGGTGGGGGGAGACCCACATCTTAAGGATGTAATGAGCATTATAGGGGGAAAAGGATTACCTCTATCCCTTTTTAGGGAGAGGCAAACAGACACACTGTAACCAAAATGCCTAAAAAAAAATTTTTGTTAATGGGAGGTGAACAGGTGGAAGGGGGGAGAGGGGAAGGGTACGCACTTTCATGGTGGGTGCAGGGCGCACCACTTGAAGACTGGACATATTTGAAGCTCTGGCAGAGCGGGGTGGGGAGGGGGGCAGGGGCAAGATATATAACCCTAACAATATGTCTACCCACAGAATTTGGGAAAAAATAAATTAATTAATTAAAAAAAAGAGTATGTAAGACAAACCTGCAGGTCCTCAATTTACATAACAAATTTATGTCCAGTGGCTTATCTCTGATAACAGCTCTTTATGTTGAAACATTCCAAGCCTTTAGACAAAGCTTCATGTCTTTAACCAATTACAAGCCAAAGATTCTTTAAACCCACCTATAACCTGTAAGCTCCCCCTTGAGATGACCCACCTTTTTGGACCAAACCAATGTATGCCTCCCACATATTGATTTATAACTTTACCTGTAACCCCTGTCTCCCTGAAATATATAAAACCAAATTGCAACCCAGCCACAGTGAGTCCACTTGCTCAAGTCTTCTTGGGAATTGCTCTGGGTCGTGGTCCTCAAATTTGGCTCAGGATAAATCTCTTTAAAATTAAAAACAAATAAACAAACAAACAAAAACAAAGGAAATACACTATCTATAATAGTGGGCACCAGAAGTCCAAACAAAAATCTTTATCACCAGATCAAAAATCAAGATGTTAGCAGAGCCCTACTCCCTTTGGAGACCTTAGAGGAGAATTTGTTTCTTGCCTCTTTCAGCTTTTGGTGGCTGCCAGCATTCCTTGACTGACAACTATGTCACACCAATCTCTGCCTCCGTGAACACATAGCCTACTCCTCTGCATGTCTGTGTAGGTCTTGTCTTCTGTTTGTATCAACTCTCTCACTGTTTTTCTCTTATAAAAACACATGTGATTATATTAGGGCCCACTTGCCTAATCCAGGATAATCTGTTCATCTCAAAATCCTTAAATAATTTGTCATTCTTACATTGCAAGTACCTAATTTACATTTCTATAATGTAGTTGGCCCACAAAGCTATCTTGAAATTGAACTGATTGAAACTGGTTTGTCCTTCAGTGCTAAATGTCATTGGCACTGATTGCCACTGATTAACTGGCACGGATTCATGCTTAACACTAAATACTTCAAAACAAATAGTGTAAAACTTTACCGAGAAAATAAAGCATTATTATGATCACGATGCCATATACTTTAGGTCTATTAACTTATTCTACACCATGGCCTATGAGTTAAACATCACTATTTCCACATAATACATGTGGAAAGAAGTTCAGAAAGGTTAAGTGATTTTCCTGTGATTTCTAGTGTCAGATCTAGGCTTCAAATCCACATATTTCTAAGTAAAAATCCATTTTTATTTGGTGATTTAAGTCACGCTGCCTCCAAAATAAATATTAGAAGGATAAAATAAGGATGACTTACGTATTAGCATAAATTACAATATGAAGTTTCCTTGATGATTAAAATATTAGAATTGATTTAAAGAAAAAAGCCAACATTTCTTTCTTTGCATTTGTTAATGATAAATGTGAACTTTAAGCAGTGACTATCTAGCAATAAATTACCAGAAGTTCTCCTGTTTGTTTTGTTGATGCTGTATATAAATGAGTATTTAGGTGAAGGATTTTGTTTATTTCTTTATTTATTATAGCTTAACTGTTGCAAAACATTATGTGCTGCACAATCCTAGTGCCAACAAATAATGAATAATTACCTAGTACTGGGGTTCTAAATAAGACCCATACCAACAAACAGATGTCAGTAGGATTTTGGCTCCAGGTTTTTGCCTGCAGGAAGTCATTAAAAGATAAGTGGAAAATCAAGTCTGTTCCCTTGGTAGCAGAATTTCTAGCATTTGGAGTCATACGGGGAGGCTTATTTTTGGACAACAGCAGTAGCTCCCACATTAAATGGTAATCACTCTTGTATTTATAGATTCCTTGTAAATCAATCCCAGATAGACAATGAAATGATTTTCTTTATATTTACTTTTAGGCTATTAAAGAAAAGTAGCACTGAACAAACTAAAAATTATTACACAATCCTACCCCTCAGTAAATTTCATAGTTCAATCTTACAAAATCATACTGTGGTCTATTTGAGTACCCTTAATGACTTTTCACTGTCTGGAAAGCAGCATTGTATTTCAGCTGTGCAAGCACTGAAATTGGTGTTCCAAAACGGTTCATGCTTAGAAAGAAAGTCGTGATTGAAACCAGGTGCAGATCATTATGCTTAATAATCAGTGCTTTTCTTTCTCTCTTTCTTGTATCTTAGAATCTTAATGATTTTACAAATTACTTTGTCCAACTCAAAGGTTTCCAGTGACCTAAATGAAGGTGTATTTGCTTTGTAATAACAGCCTTTTTGGTCAAATTAAATGAGAGTCAAACTTGAGATAGTTCCCATTAGAGGACAATTCTTTTTTTTTTTTTAGACATAGTCTTGCTTTGTTGCCCAGGCTAGAGTGAGTGCTGTGGCATCAGCCTAGCTCATAGCAACCTCCAACTTCTGGGCTTAAGCAATCCTGCTGCCTCAGCCTCCTGAGTAGTTGGGACTACAGGCATGTGCCACCATGCCCGGCTAATTTTTTCTATACATATTAGTTGGCCAATTAATTTCTTTCTATTTATAGTAGAGACGGGATCTCACTCTTGTTCAGGCTGGTTTCGAACTCCTGACCTTGAGCAATCTGCCTGCCTCAGCCTCCCAGAGTGCTAGGATTACAGGCATGAGCCGCTGCACCTGGCCGACAATTCTTGATTAACCCAAATTTATAAGTAATGACAATGAACTATTAAAAGGATGTAGGACAATGAATACTAAATGAAATTTTGGGGTATTAGCAAGTAGCAAATGACAATAAAGAAAAATCTATTTTGCTTGAGAAAAGGTCAAGAAATATATAAGTACTCCATGTACTAAAATTAGTAGGGTATCAAGGATTTCTAAAACTATAATGCCACTAACTTTTCATCAATGAATTAAAGTGATGAAGTTATGTTTCCACAATTTTTTATATGTAATAAATGAATTATTTCTGTAGAATTGTGAATGTCAAGCCTTTTAAAATATACGCTTGAATTACTAAAATGTTTAAAATAAAAACATATGAATAATGCTTCATTTTGTGTTCTTTTAATGTATGCAACTTAATACTCAGGCTAATATACAAATCAAGTTAGTAATATATATCATAAATTAGATGGATAAATAATATTAATATGTGCAATTTATATGATATGTGCTATAACATGCCAGTCTAAATAGAAGAATAAAGTTTAAAAGAATTACTTTGTTAGCATCAGATATTTATTCTCTTAGCTATTGGATTCTGCTTTTTTGGATGTTTTAAATAAGAAACAAGTTTAAGCAGAAACCTACTTAAATTTCAGCTTTTTTATACTTTTAGTTTTATGAAGAAAAACAGGTGAGAAATCCTAGCAGACTATACCAATACAATATAATCATTTACAGCATGAATCCCGAATTATAGTTTAATATTTCAGTGGCTTTAATATTTATGTTACTGAAAGCTGCCCGAGGCAGTAGCACCACTTTGCACTGTGCTATTCTCTACCATGCTGATAGATATTTTTTATTTTCCCAGCTGTTAAGTTGTGTTTTGGTACAGTTGTGAAAGATATATTGTATATATAAAGATTATATATATATATTATCTAATATATAAAGATATATTGTACATATATTGTATATATTGTATATATATATTGTATATATTGTAACATATCATTTCAATTTTCGTTTTCTTTTTTATGATATGGGCAGAAAGTATCAGGATGGTTGTAACTTGTTTTGTTATTTTAAATAAGTATTCCAATAGGTAAAAAAATCTGCGAACATTGTTAAAATTGAAATTGTTTATATAGTTAATGATGAAGTTAGATAAACTATCCAACTTCACATAGCTAATCAGAAACCTGGAATATAGACCCAGGCAGTCTAGCTTCAAAATCTACTCTTTTAATCATAATATCATAATGTTCTCATTAAAGTAACAGTCTCTCATCTGGTTGTGTCAATTAACCAAGTAACAAATGACCCTATGAGGATTGACTTCAGGTTGTCCGTGACCTCGTATATTCTCCCCCTCCATCTCCCTCCTGAATCCTCCCCGCCAACAGTGGGTAGAATCTGTGACTTGCTTCTAACCAGCAAAATATAGCCAGGATGATGTGATGTCACTTCCTTGATTCTTTGATTATGTTACTAATATAAGACTCAGTCTTCCTGGCATGTTCACTCTTGAAACTGTTCTTACTGGCCTAGTGAAGTAAGCAGCTGTGGTTGGAAAGCCAGATGGTAAGGAACTGTGGGTACCCTCTGGGACCTGTGGGTGGGCCCTAGACATAGTGAGCAGATTCGAGGCAACCTGTAGTAGCTGAGAGAAACTTCCAGTCCAAACCTAGCAAGAAGGTGACCTCTAAATTCCTACAACCACAGGAAATGAATTCTGCCAACAATCGAGTGTGCTTGAAAGTAGATTCTTCCTCAGTCAAGCCTCCAGATGCAAACATAGTAGACAATCTAATTGAAACCTTGAAAGACTCCTAACAGAGGACCTACATGAGCCATGCCCAGACTCCAGACCCATGAAAATTGTAAAATAATAAATATATGTTGTCTAAATCACAATTTGTCTAAGTGACTTAATTTAGTTTAAGTTTGTTGCACTTTGTTATATTATAAAATAAGAGATAACCAATACAATCCCCAAATCATGTATTTTAAAACATCTATTTATTTATCTCACAATTCAGCAGGTTGGCAGTTGGTTTTGATCCAGTTGGATAGTTTCAATCTGGACTCATTGGCTCATTGGTCAGCAGGGACTTTAGCAGCTGTGAATGGCGCATGAAAGCTTTGGCTGGGATGGCTATCCTCTCTGTGTGATTTCTCATCATCCAGTAGGGTATTCAGGACTTGTTCCCAAGGTGGTAGAAAGAGTTCTATTATTCAGTAAGAGGGCAAGCCCAAATGTGTAACTGCTTTTCAAGTCTCTGTTGTGTTACATTTGCTAATGTTCCATTGGTCAGAGCAAGATGCATGAACAATTCAGACTTAAGTACTGGGAATAGACTCCACCTTTTGAGAACAGAAGCTGCAAGTACTGTGGACACTTTTGCAATCTTTCACACTGGTATTCTCTATCTCTGTAAATTATACCACAATTGACCCAGTTGATCAAATTTGAAATTTAGGAGACATCCTTCATTCCTCTTATTCTTTCACTCCCCACTTCATTTCTTTACATTTTTGACCTAAACATAATCAATTTGTTATCTCCAACAAGATGTAACCAATGCAAGGTACTAACATCCTTCAACTGGACTGGGTCAATCCCTATAATTATTCCTCATACTTTTATTCTGCTTCCACCATCTCCTATTTACTATACAGCATCCAGATGATATTTTAGTAATATAAATAACATTACATAACTGGATGTAATTTGGGACCTGTACAAGAGGTCGCATGTAAACATTTTTACAAATGGTGAAAAGAATAGTGGAAAACATTGGTTGAAATTAAAAAATTCTAATGGTCAGGTGGCTCTACAGACCCCAAAGGGTCTAATATTCTTATAATTTTGTAAGTGTCTATACCGGCTGGTGCCTTTCAAAGAAAGCAGAGGGACATCTACAAAACCAGCTGTTGGGTTTTAGGGCCTTCTGTTTACATAATTCATCTTCTTGATACTCCTCTTTTGAATGGTAATTCCTAGTTGTTTCTTGGGCCCTGGCTGAGACTGTTTAACCCCAAATTTCCTAAATAGCTCTAAGATAAGAGATTCCAATAATATCATAGATTATAGTAGGAAAAAAATAAAAAATGTAAAGGACAGATCAATAAAGCTCATTATTAAAATAACTGGCACATTCAGAATTATGTTAAAGGGGGCAGTATGGGATTTGTATATAAATGACAAGTTCTGGTTTTGGTCTAATATTTTCATCATCAAATACTTATTATGATATTATAGGCATGTAGGGCACTCCAGTGAGTAAAACAGACAAAAATAGTCTTTATTCACATGAAGTTTATATTTTCTTGTCTAATCTCTTTTTTTGTACTGTCTATCTATAGCAATAGGGACTTGGACTGCCTGTAAGCTTTTATTGAATTCTGAAAAGTGTGACTGAGTTTGGTCTATGGTTAACTGTGCCTAAAAAACTGAGATGGGTTATATCTAGGTTGAAATAATCTGTCTAGCTGAGAAAAGAATCTAACTGAAAATAAGAATTTTCTCTATCTAGAGCTAAGTTCTCAGCAGAGAGTATGTGATAGAGACGGAATAATGTAGATTTTCCATTGATAGATCCATAATTTATATGTAAAATGATATTGGAACACATTTACAGAATCAAAAAATTATATTAAGTGGTATTTTTATATTCTTTATTAACATAAAAGCAGTGTACAATTAAAAATTCATATGACAAATTGAAACAAATTCTATACAAGGAAGCAAGGTTGGTGGGAAGGGCATAAATGGTTGACCTTTCATGGTAGAAAAATATATTATGAAAGGAAACCTGAAAGGCAGCAGTAGTGTCAATTATTGTACAATTTTTGTTTATGGAAGTAGTTGGCTTGGAATTATGGTGAGGATAGATAATGTACCCTTAATTATATATCCAGCTATTTTTTCAAAAACTTCAGACCCTATTTTTCCATAATAGGAATCAAAACAATATTTCAAATGCAGAAATAATAGAAACACAACTAACTCTGATGGTTACATGAGTGTGGCATTTGAACTCTGATGGCATAGCTGGGCTAGATTTGGTCTTCATGGGAGGTTAAGGCAGGAATAGTGTTCATAAAATGTGCTGTATTTACTAGAAAAGACCTTAGAGTAACAATACATCTCTCTCTTTTTTTTTTTTTTTACAATACATCTCTTAAGTTGTTTAAAGTGTCTTGGGAGTGATGAAAAGGTGGTTTGTGGTATATAAAATTGCTGTCAGTTATTTAGAGTGTGAAGGCAGAGTAAAGCTCAAGATCTCCTCCAATAGAAGCAAGAGTATAGATGAAGACGTTTTCTTTGCAAAGAAAAGGACAATGGAGGAAGAAGGAACTGGAGCCATCAGATTGATTGCAACTCTGCTTTGACACTTTTTCTTAAAGAATGATTAATAGTAAAAGAATGAACACTTAGTATATTTTTCCAGATATATCTGTAGCCAGTGATAGAAGATGCTAGGAGACAGCTCTGGCAATTTTTCAAATGTTATGATGTCTAACACTTCAGACTTCAAAAAATTGAACTCTACATATATTTTACTATTTGGAATGACCCAAGTGATAAGAAACAAGGGAAACAAAAGAAAATAACAATGATAGCAAGTGGAAATGTTGATATAGCTTATCACTTTTACCCCATAGGAACCTAAGGATTATTTTATTTTAGTAGAATTACAAATGACTGAATTGTATGTAGCAACAAAAAACTGGTATTATGTGCAGTAATAAGACAAAATGTTTTCATTTTAATAAATCTAATGACTCTTTGATATCTATGAACAACTATTGAATATAAACCAGGACATTACATTAGTGTATATTCCTTAACTATCTAAAAAAATAGGGATTTTAGTGGTCATTAGAAAAATTTGAAGTGCTAGGTTGGATTCACTTAGGATGCTAGTGAGTAGTGCTACAACATCCAGAAACCACTTGTTTTTTACATAGGGTCTAAACTCAATTGACTATATTTCAAACAGGGGTCAAACTACTTACTGCATGCAGACCAAATCTGGACCCCTGCCTTATTTTGTAAGACCAGGAGCTAAGAACATTTTTTTACATTTTTAAATGGTGAAAGAAGAAGACTATTTCATGATACATGAAAACTATATAAAATTTAAATTTCAGTGTACATAAGTCAAGTTTAATTGGAACACAGTCATGATTATTTGTTTAAGTATTGGCTACAGTTGCATTCAAATGCAGAGTTAAATAGTTGCAACAGAGACTGTTTGGCTGATGAAGCAGAAAATATTTACTATCTATCTTTTTAAGAAAAAATTTACCAAACCTTGTCCTAGAATATTCAGTATTCCTGGATTGGTAACTTATACACCAAATATAACTCTTTCAATGGCTCACATCAGTAGTGAGTGTGGTGACATGACCAGTGTTAGTCCAGGAGATACAGAAGAGGCCTACATACAATGGCAATGCTTAGGGTTCCTGAGCGGAACCGGATTTTATAAATTAGATAAAGATGATAAAGAAGAAAAAAGAAAAGAAAATGAATATGATCAGGCAACATGTAGTCTTGTTTTACTTTCTATGCGGTTGACTATGTCTATTTTTCCATCATTCTAAACTACCTTTATTGATATTTTTGACACAGGGACTGAACAAATAAATCTTACTGGCTTTCAGAAAGTTTTTACCATTTTACAGTTCCATGAATGTTAGTGCATCCATTTCTCTGCACTTTCCCCAACATCTAAACATATAGGTAATTAAAAAAATTTAAAAAATATTATTTACTATTCAATTGAAAAAAATTACATAATATTTTCTTCACATTTTCCTTATGACAGATTTATATCTTTTAAACATGTTTATTAAATATTTGTATTTCCCCTATGACGTTAAATATTTATGTCATATGTTGATTGTTCAGTGGTTGTTTGCTTTTACTGATTCATTATTATGGATTTTCGTTATTCACTTTGAAAGTTTTTTTGTCAGATATGCTACGCATTTCTTATTCATGTTTCAATTTTGTTAAGAAATTCTTTTTTTTTTTTTTTTTTTTTTTTTTTTTGAGACAGAGTCTCGCTTGTTGCCCAGGCTAGAGTGAGTGCCGTGGCGTCAGCCTAGCTCACAGCAACCTCAAACTCCTGGGCTCAAGCAATCCTTCTGCCTCAGCCTCCCGAGTAGCTGGGACTACAGGCATGCGCCACCATGCCCGGCTAATTTTATATATATATATACATTAGTTGGCCAATTAATTTCTTTCTATTGATAGTAGAGACGGGGTCTTGCTCTTGCTCAGGCTGGTTTCGAACTCCTGACCTCAAGCAATCCGCCCGCCTCAGCCTCCCAGAGTGCTAGGATTACAGGCGTGAGCCACCGCGCCCGGCAAGAAATTCTTTTTTTTATTTCATCATATTATGGGGGTACAAATATTGTTAAGGTTACATATATTGCCCTTACCCACGCCCCCCACCCCCTATCAGAGCTTCTAGCATATCCATCCTCCAGGTAGTACATATCGCACTCATTACGTTAAGTATACACCCATCCCCTCTTCCCCCTCCCACCCAAGAACTTCTCTTTATATAAAGAGAATTTTTTACATTTCAGCATATTACGGGGGTACAAATGTTTGGGTTACATATATTGTCTTTGCCCCACCTCCATCCCCTAGATGGTGCTCACTGCACCCATTAGGTGTGAATATATCCATCCCTTCCTCCCCCTCCTACCTGCCTAACACCCAATGAATGTTACTACTGTATGTGGACATAAGTGTTGATCAATTTATACCAATTTGATGGGGAATACATGTGGTGCTTGTTTTTCCACTCTTGTGATACTTCACTTAGAAGAATGGGCTCCAGTTCTATCCAGGATAATACAAGAGGTGGTATATCACCATTATTTTTTGTGGTTGAGTAGTACTCCATGGTATACATATACCACATTTTATTAATCCACTCATGTATTGATGGGCACTTGGGTTGTTTCCACATCTTTGCAATTGTGAATTGTGCTGCTATAAACATTCTAGTGCAGATGTCATTTTTATAGACATAGATGCCTTTTTTATAGAGTGTCTTTTTTCCCTTTGGGTAGATGCCCAGTAGTGGAATTGCTGGATCAAATGGTAGATCTACTCGTATCGCTTTGAGGTATCTCCATATTGCTTTCCACAGAGGTTGTACTGGTTTATAGCCCCATCAGCAGTGTAGAAGTGTTCCTATCTCTTTGCATCCAAGCCGACATTTGTTGTTTTGGGACTTTTTGATAAAGGCCATTCTCACTGGAGTTAAGTGACATCTCATTATGATTTTGATTTGCATTTCCCTGATAATGAGAGATGTTGAGCATTTTTTCATATGTTTGTTGGCCAAATATTCTGTCTTCTTTTGAAAAGTTTCTGTTCATGTCCTTTGCCCACCTTTTGATAGGGTTGTTTGATTTTTTCTTTGATTTTCCTGAGTTCTATATAGATTCTAGGTATCAGCCCTTTATTGGATGTGTAGCATGTGGATATTTTCTCCTATCCTGTAAGTTGTCTCTTTGCTCTCCTGATAGTTTCCTCAGCTGTGCAGAAACTCTTTAATTTGATCAGGTTCCATATATTTTTTTTTGTTGTTGCTGTGATTGCCTTTGTTGAGGTCTTCTTCACAAATTCTTTTCCTAGGCTGGTGACTATAACAGTTTTTCCAACATTTTCTTCTAGAATTCTTATGGTTTCATGCCTTAGGTTTAAGTCTATTATCCGTTGTGAGTTGATTTTTGTGAGAGGTGAGAGGTACGGATCCTGTTTTAGTCTTCTACATGTGGCTGTCCAATTTTCTGAGCACTGTTTATTGAATTAGAATTCTTTTCCCCAGTGTATGTTTTTGTCTGCTTTGTCAATGATTAGATGGTTATATGAGGATGGTTTTATATCTGCATTCTCAGTTCTGTTCCATTGGTCTATGTCTCTGTTCTTGTGCCAGGACCATGGTCTTTTAGTTAGTATAGCATTGTAGTATCACTTGAAGTCTGATAAATTGATGCCTTCCAATTTGTTCTTTTTACTTAAGATTGCTTTTGATATGCAGGGTCTTCTCTGGTTCTATACAAAACATAGAATTAGTTTTTCTAGACCTGTGAAAAATGATGTTGGCATTTTAATAGGGTTAGTGTTGAACCTGTAGATCACTTTATATAGACATTTTAACAATGTTGATTCTGCTGATACATGAGCATGGTTTGGTTTTTCATGTTTTCATCCTTTGCTATTTCCTTCCTCAGTGTTTTGTAATTCTCCCTGTGGAGGTCTTTCACCTTCTTAGTTAACTAAATTCCTAGGTATTTTATTTTGTTTGTTGCTATTGTGAAGGGTATTGAGTCTTTGATTTGGTTCTCAGTTTGACTATTGTTGGCATATAGGAATGCTAGTGATTTGCATACATTGATTTTGTAACCTGAGACTTTGCTGAGTTTGTTTATCAATTCCAGTAGTCTCATGGCAGGATATTTGGGCTTTTCTATATACAAAGTCATATCGTCAGCAAAGAGTGATAGTTTGAGCTCTTCTGCCCCCATTCAGATGCCCTCAATTTCTTTCTCTTGTCTGATTGCTCAGACTAGGACTTCCGGAACTTTATTGAATAGAAGCAGTGACACAGGGCAACCTTGTCTGGTTCTAGTTTTAAGTGGGAATGCATAAGAGAATTTTTTAAGATGTAAAATTATTTTCTCTTTTTTTGATATTTTCTAAATTAATTTTCTTTTCTTAAATAGACTTTCCCATAATAATATTTTAAAAATATTTTTCTACTTCTGGAATTATTAAAATTTTAAATATTTAGTGCTTTATCTACCCAGGATTTTCTGTGTGAATATAGAGCAAGATAAAATTATTTTCGAAAATGTTAGCCACTAGTCCTAAAATATATTAGAAATGTTATCTTATCTTATCTTTTTTTTTTTTTTAATATATGTCAAAGTTGGTTTCTGGACTCCATATTCTTCCTGCTTTAATTATTAATCTTTATGCTATATCTTGATACCTAGTTAAAAAATTATCTTCATTATATTTCTTTTTCATAATTTTTAAGAGATGTTGTAATTCAGAACTTGCCCTTTGGGAACATGGACTTCTTCTCCTGTTAATCAGGTCTTCCATGTCTGGTATATAAGATTTACATATGCATTAGTTTTTTTCCACAGATCTATTATTAATACTTTTAATTTAGTGTTATTAATTTCAACATCATCTTTATTTAATTATATGTTCTAATTGATATCGTTGGTCCTTGAAATAGATATTCATATATCAGTTATGTATCTGGCTAACTTACTGATATTTTGTATTCTAATAATAATCCACTTGAGCTTTTGGACTTTTATACTATCATGTATAAAGTTGATGCTTTTGCTCTTCCTGGCTCCATTATTTATTCTTATTCATTTTATTTAGTATTATTGTATTAATTAATATTTCCAGTATAATTTTAATAAAATAAATTTTTGTCATGTTTTATATTTAATAAATTTTTTTAATGCTTCACCTCAAGGAGATCCTTTTATTTCTGTTCAGTTTTGGACATGTACTTTATCAGTTGGATAATGCTTCCTTATATTCTTGACTGAGTGTTTTGTGTTTGACCAGAAACAGATATTGAGAATTGTCAAAGGATTTTCATAGTAAACACACATTATCACACTTTTTGTATTCATTAATGTACATTATTTTAATATATTTCTTATTACCTTTCTGAAAAAAGTATACATTTGATAATGATATATTATTTTGTAATTCAATAAAATCATTTGATAGATTTACTATAAACATATTTATGATTTTTAATCTAAACCATAAATTCAGCATTTCTTATGTTATCCTTTTCTGTTTTCTGGTATAAAATATCACTTTGGAATTGCATCACTGTGATATTGTTACATTTTGTATTATTTGCTGAAATAGTTTATGTATCTTTGGAATTATATGTTTCTTGAAAATTTGGAGAAGTCACTCATAATGCTCTATGATACTGAACTCCTTTAGGAGTTGAGATTTTAACTTCACGTTCAATGTCTTTAATAATTCTCTGTCAACCATAGCTGATAAGTTGATCATTTATATTATTTTCTTTACTGTTTACTATAGTCTAATTCAAATGGTATAAAATTGAATATTTTATTTTCTTGAATTTTATTCATTTATTTACTTATTTTTTTAAAATAGGGTCTCATTCTGTTGCCTGGGCTAGAATACAGTGATGTCATCATAACTCACTGCAATCTCAAACTCCTAGGGTCAATCAATCCTCCTGAGTAGCTGGGACTACAGGTACATTCCACCGTGCCCAGATAATTTTTTTATGTTTTGTAGAGATAGGGACTTGCTATGTTGTTCAGGCTGGTCTCCAACTCCTGGCCTCAAGTGAACATTCCACCTCAGCCTCCTAAAGAGCTGGCGATTACAGGCATGAGCTACTGCACCTGGCCTATGGTCTTGTATTATAAATAACTATTAGTAGTTCCATTAACTTTCTTACTTATAATACTCTTTAATTTTGTTTATATTCTTGTCTTTTTAAAATTAAAATTACTATATTATTTTCCATGTTACATTCCCAAAGAATAAGTTTTTATTTATTTTATCTGTTTTGATATCTTCACCTAAACCTATATATTTTTATTCCATGTACTTTTCAATCTGGATTCCACAAATTTTAAAATATATTCATTTTGTTTTTATCATGTCTAAAATATGTATAATTCCATTTTAATTTCTTTTTAAACAACAGAATATCTAACATTGAGATTTTTAAATATCCACATGAATGGATGAGCTGATAGGAAAGTTCTTGGTGGTGTATATCTTTTTCATTGACATGAAAGAGTTTTCTTTGGTTAATTTTTATGCACTTATACATACATCTACAATAATTTTGCAACATTTTCTTGGTAGATCCTTTCCAACCCCTGATTATATTGTATCTCTTACAGTAAACATATATGCATTCATTCAATGATAGGTCATGCCTACAATACACCTGACATGGTTTTAGATGCTGAAGTACAGCAGTGTACAAAGAAAACAAAATCTGCTCTTGGAGCTTGTCTCACAGAGAGATAATATTAAAGCATATAAATTAAACATATCATGTTATAACAAGTGATATGTAGAAAATTAAAGTAAAAAGTCTCTGGATAAGAGTTAAAATGTCAAGGGAAACTCTTCTAAGGCAGTGTCACTCAATGGCAAACTGAAATCTAGTGACAAGATAGATTCAGCTTTGTAAAGATTAGGTTAATCATCGTTTTAGGTCGAGGGAAAAGCCAGTACCAATTTCTAAAGAGGAAATGTTACAGGTACAGAAAGAAGGATGTTGTGGCTAGAACATAGAACACAGTAGATGACTATGAGAACCATATGTGATGAGGTAAAACAGGTTGTCACGACAAGATGTTTTAGGATTTACACATTTAGATATGAAGTTTAAGAATTTATTCTGATGTGCTTGTAAGGCTCTGGAGGATTTTTGTATTAAAATATTAAAAGAGGTTACCTAGGGCATTAACTATCATTTCTAAAGCAAAAGAAGAAACAGAAATATTGAAATACTTATCTCTGTAAACTGTTTTTTCTCTGAAACATTTATTTGGCATCAGAAGCTGATACAAAAGTACTATATCGCATGTACTTAATTTTCCCTAAATTAGTGACTTTTTTGTGTCCTAAATGAATGCAGAGAATATCAAATCATTTGTCTTAGAAATTCAACATTTCTCCTTTTTCGAAATATGCCTTTTTGGAAATAGTTTTATATTCTTGGACATCTACCACTACACTTCCATTCAATAATTAGTATGGTTGTTTAATTTAACTACAATTGTGCATGGAAATGAACTATGCAATTTCAATTTGACATTTGGAAATGAGAAAATATATGTTTTTTTCTACTAAACTTTGATTCATTTCTGCCTTATACTTTTTACATGCATAAAGCCAGAAAAACTTTAGTGCTTTTCTAAAGCTTTAATCTACTTCTTTATATACAAAATTTATTTTGTTAGATGGTAAAATTGATACATTATAATACAAAAGTTATAATTCATATTGGGTTTTTATAAGGCATATAACACTTTTCAATACATTTTCATTACCAAGAAGAAGATACAATTGTTGATTTCCATTTAATTAACATAATTATAACATTTTTATTTTGTTATATGTATTTGCTAGTTAATGCTAAAGACTATAATAAATATACACTCAATTTGAATAGTTTAACACAATAACTGGGGGATAGATATGCTTGAAGCTCTGACTGGGGGGCAGAGAGGGAAAGGGCAACATATGTAACCTAAACATTTGTACCCCCATAATATGAAGAAATTTAAAAAAAGCAAAAAATAAAAAAGCACAAATAAGAGACACTGAAATAAAAAGTCAGCTTCTTTGTCCTTCCCCATGCCTCTCAAGATTATTTTTTAATTATTAAAGTATTTTTTAATTTAATAATATAGACAAAAATTTTAAAGACTATCTGTATTATAAAACAAAACAAATTATTTAATATTGTGTTCTGCTTTAAAAAACTGCCCTAAAACTCTGTGGCATAAAGCAACAAACATTTTATCACATCTCATAATTTTATGGGTCAGAAATTCAGGCAAGGATCATGGACCATTCTTCTGTTTTACCCAATATCAACATGGACCACTCAGTATTATTTGGCAGGCAGCTTGCTGGTCTGGAGTTTTCAAGATATTCATTCCTAGCATATTGAGAGGATGGTTGGAAGGCTGGTCTCATCTTCTCCATGCAGTCTATTGAGCATGGTAACCAAACTTTTACAGGGTAGTTCAGGGCTCCAAGAATGAATGTTTTAAGGGTTCCTGGTGAAAATCTATCAGGTGACACATAACCTAGCCTTGCAAGCCCCAGAACATCACTTCCACAACATTTAACTGGTCAGGCAAGTCTTTAACCACTTCGGGACCAGCCTCCACTATAGTCGACAGCCACAGATGAACACGCACAGAGACTTTAGCCGACAGCCGTGATATGACTTTCTTAACTTTTCATTTATCAAAATAAAATTGTGAACATTTAAAAATAACGTAATGAAAACATATATGTATATGTTACCTATTCTGGTTTACATTACAAGTAAAGCTGCCTGTAAAGTAAAACAAGCTTTCAGTGCTTTCAAGCTTCCCTCACCACACACAAGCAAAGCGGACGCGTGGTCAGTGCATAGCACAGACCACCGTGCGGACCGTGAGTGCCGGCTGCAGGCGAGGTTTCCCGGCTGGTGAGTGCAGTACCAAAGTGGTTAAAACCAATTCATAATCAGTGATGGTGAGGGCGTGGAATTAGAATCTACCTCTCAATGAGATGAGTAGTAAATACTTCGTGGCCATCTTTTCTACCACAGCAGTTTTTTTTTTTTTTTTTAAGTTTTAATTATTTTTTTATTTTGGCATATTATGGGGGTACAGATTTTAAGGTTTCAATAAATGCCCATTTCCTCCCCTCCCCCCAAAAGTCTGAGTCTCCATCATGACCATCCCCCAGATGGTGCACATCTCACTCATTATGTATGTATATACCCGCCCCCCTCCCCCCTCCCACCTCCCCAATACCCTATTACTGTAGTACCTATGTGTCCACTTAGGTGCTACTCAGTTAATACCAGTTTGCTGGAGAATATATCTGGTGCTTGTTTTTCCATTCTTGGGATACTTCACTTAGTAGCACTCGAATGTTTATAGCAGCACAATTCATAATCGCAAGGCTGTGGAAACAGCCCAAGTGCCCATCAATCCAAGAATGGATTAATAAAATGTGGTATATGTATACCATGGAGTACTATTCAGCTCTAAGAAACAATGGTGATATAGCACATCTTATATTTTCCTGGTTAGAGCTGGAACCCACAGCAGTTTTTGCTGGATATAATTTAATTGATTCATAGAAAAATAAGAAGTTGTGCAACATTTACCTGGGAAGTTTGAATTTGGGCAGTGAAGCAGTCTGTGAAAATCCCAGCTCCCCCATTTCTAGCTCTGTGACTTTAGGGTACATCTCTGTTCAGCTTTCTCATCATGGGACCCAGATGCCCACCTCAGACATTGGGTTGTTGTATCAAAAGTAATAATGCTTATTCTTATCCTAATTCTTTGCCAAGTGGAAGGAGGAGAGAGAAGACTTCTACATTTAATCAGATTTTTCTGCTCTTTGATAACCTTTTGATTTAGCAGATTTTGGACATATTCAGACAAATTAAAAAACAATTAGATGTCAATATATGGAGTTTTCAAATGATGGAGTATATATTTTCTCTCAGCATTGGTTTACTTAATTTAGTGGAGTTTAATTTTTCTTATGCAATTTTAAGTAATAATTGTATTTTAGTAACATGTTATGCTTTAAAATTCACTAAGTAACTTTACAAATATAATATCATCAACACTTGCAATAAAAATTTAAAACAGAATGGTTACTATTTCCTTTTTTACCAGATATAGAAATTGAAAGTCAAGAGAGATTAATTTACTTTTTGAATTTCATATTGAGAAGGTACATTGAGGTCTCAAACTCAAGTTGAAAGTCACTAGGAAGAACAGAGTCACTATGAAGAACAGAATAGTTTTGACATGTCATTTACCAAGAAACTTAAATGTGTGTGAAGGAAAGAAGGGATCCTAATGTGTTATGAAACATCCCAGTAACATAAACACTGAAAACTGTTAGGTTTATAAAAAAATTAATAAGTTAATCATATGAAAGAATGTAATATTAGCTAATTATGACTAATCCTTAGATTATATTCAACTCATTTACAATTAAATGCCTTCTATATGTCTAATTCTACATTTACAGCATCTAAAAGGAATCTAAAGACACTTTACCATAAGGAAAAAAAAATCATATAGAAGTTCAGAAGTGATTTAGTTCTCGTTATCATTCTGGTGGTGCAGAGTAGTAATAGTAGCACTGAGAAGCATTGCTTTTGCATGAGCACAATTTTCTTCTTGATGCCACCATTATGGTCTTCTTAGGTTGACAAAGAAACCCACTGTGTGCCCACTGCCACACCTGCTACCTTTTCCATGAGAGCAGACAATATTATGCTATTGAGTTCCTAGAGAGGTTAATTTCTATTTTCTGCAATCGCAAATTACATGTTAGAGGAGCTTATAGATGGCTGACTTATTGTGATTACTGTTTGCTAGAAATTATGCAAATATATATAAAAGCAAAGTGTGTGAAAAATGAAATTAAGCTAAACTTGATTTAGCCTAGTATTATTAATGCTATAACTCAAAGTGCAAATAAAACACCAACATAATAAAATACAAATCTCAATGTAAACATTATTTCACAGCACAAATAGAATATTTGTTAGTATTTGGTATTATTGTTGAGGTGTTCTGAAACACATTAAAATCCAATCTTGGATGTTGTATAATTTGAAAATGATGCTGTTTTACTATTTTTTTTCTAAGATCACTGCATACAAATATGTTAGAGGCCAAATATTTTATTTGCCATTATCATTTTCAAAAGAATCTTTTGTTTCCACTGTATAGCATATACACTGTATATGCTATATATGCTATATACTTGGTTCCACTGTATAGAAATGTATAGTATACATTTCTATAATTTAATTTATATTCTAGTAATAACAATATTTCAATTATTCAAATTATTTTAATATTTCAATCTTTGTTTTGAGAGAAGTTTTTCTAAAGCCGAATTTTCTGAATAGTGTCATCACTAAGCCATATTTCTATTCATTCTTCCCTTTCATACTTTCTCTACTTCTTTCTTGGTATGATGATAGGGATGAGGTACCCAAGGTACTTTTTTTTTTTTTTTTTTTTTTTTTGCAATCACACAAGAGGAGGTTTATTTTCTGGCTAGCCAGGGTCCAAGCCCCAGAGCACCAATGCAGTGGCCACTCTCACAGGCAAGGACCCCGACCGGAACAACGGCATGCCTTTTATCCCCATGGTGCACAAGCTGCCCACAAGCCGACTACGCATGGATCATGCGTTGACCTTTAAAATGATTGGTTGCCCACTGTTGCCTTTTGAAATAGTTGGCGGGTTGGTTGCCCTCTATTGCCTGATAGGCCAGTTGCCCATGCTTCAATGACCTCATCCCATAATTCCCCTTACAGCGGTGTAGCAAGCAAGCAATGACCAGAAACAAAGGTTTGCCGTTAGCTCATTGCCCCACCCAAGTGAATTCCCGACAAGTAGAAGAATTCCTCTGCCCTTCCTCTGTCCTACAAATTCCTCTGCCCTACATTCCCCCCTTTCTCTAGGTAGCAGACGAGCACTCCTGCTCGTCCTCAAGGACTCTTAGGTGCTCTAGTTCTATAGCACTTGACCATAGCTACTGATATTGTTGTTGCAATACTAGTAGCTGGACAGTGTTTATCCATTCTTTTACAAAAGCTACTAGTCTATTAATTACACATGACGCAAAAGTAAGGACTAAGATTAGCCTAATGAGTGGGCCTAGTAGGGTGGATAGTAGCGTTGTTAACCAGGGGGAACTGTTAACCCAAGACTCAAACCAACCTGCTCCTATCGCTCCTAAGCCAAAAAGAGTAGCCAGGGTTATGGCTGTGATGGGCTCTCTTTTTCTTTTAAAAATTAGGTTGGTGACTCTTCACCCTACTATGCCCTCATACATTGTCTCCTCAGTGTGGTATATTATTTTTGGGAACACTAACACCATTATACAGTAATCTTTAGACCCATGTAAGGTTATGGGGTTGGTGGGGGTTCGGGGCGGTAAGTACAGCTGTAGGTCTCCATCCCAAAAACATTGGACCAAAAACACAACATCCCCAAAACACAATAACCAACCCCCCACCGTGACCCGTCCATGTTTGTCACCCAGTCAATCTTTAGATGCCACAACCCCAGTCCAAGTCTGTGTCAGCGGTCCTGGGCTGTTGCCACCACTCGGGTCAGTCTGGTCTTCAGAGGATTCTTCGGGTCTGCAGTTGCTTTCCACTGGTCCTGGCACTGCTCCTGGTCTTTTTTTTTTTTTTTTTTTTTTTTTTTTTTTTTTTTTGAGACAGAGTCTTGCTTTGTTGCCTAGGCTAGAGTGAGTGCCGTGGCGTCAGCCTAGCTCACAGCAACCTCAAACTCCTGGGCTCAAGCGATCCTTCTGTCTCAGCCTCCCAAGTAGCTGGGACTACAGGCACGTGCCACAATGCCCGGCTAATTTTTTCTATATATATTAGTTGGCCAATTAGTTTCTTTCTATTTATAGTAGAGACGAGGTCTCGCTCTTGCTCAGGCTGGTTTCGAACTCCCGACCTCGAGCAATCCGCCCGCCTCAGCCTCCCAGAGAGCTAGGATTACAGGCATGAGCCACCGCGCCCGGCTTGCTCCTGGTCTTTTTTATTAGCAGGTCTCACGTGGGAGTGGTGTAGCCAGGTTGCTACTATTCTATCGACCTTAAGAGCAGTGAGGGTGACAAGAATAATTTGATAGGGGCCCTTCCACCTCGGCTCAAGGGTTCTGTTGTTATGCCGTTTCACCCACACCCAATCCCCTGCTGGTGTGGGTGAAACGGTGTCCAGCACCCTCCTCCTAAGGCCGGTAGATAGCACGGAGGGCCGGCCATACCTGAATGTGGACACGTTGCAGAGCTGCACCGCTTGCAACATTTCTTTGGGATGTCCCAGAAGAGCCTCAGAGCTCATCCTAGGAACTACAGGAGGGGGTGTGCCATACATGATTTCAAAAGGGGTTAAACCCAAGTGATAAGGGGTGTTCTGGGCTCGGAACAGGGCGAAGGGAAGGAGGGTCACCCAGTCTCTGCCAGTCTCCAGGGCCAATTTAGCCAGGGTCTCCTTTATTGTTCTATTCATTAGCTCTACCTGCCCAGAGCTCTGGGGATTATATGCACAATGTAATTTCTAATCTATCCCCATAGCCTGGGCCAGCCCTTGAATAACCTGACAGATAAACACAGGTCTATTATTTGATCTTATCCCTTCTGGCAGTCCATACCTGGGGACTATTTCTTCTAATATTTTCTTAGCTACTGTCAAAGCTGTTTCTCCTTTCGTAGGGAAGGCTTCTACCCATCTGGAAAACGTATCTATTATGACCAGTAAATATCGGTGCCTGTATTTTCTAGGCTTGACCTCTGTGAAATCCACTTCCCAAAATAGTCCTGGCTGCCTCCCCCTTTCCCTCGTACCTTCATGGGTTTGATCTCTTCTGCCCCTATTTGGATACCTTTGATTCCATTTTCCTGTCTGATTGCGGTAGCCAAGACTTCCAGCACTATGTTGAACAGAAGTGGAGATAGTGGGCAGCCTTGTCTGGTTCCAGTTCTAAGTGGGAATGATTTCAATTTTTCCCCATTCAGTATGATGTTGGCTATGGGTCTGTCATATATGGCTTGTATCATTTTTAGGTATGTCCCTTCTATGCCTATTTTCTGAAGTGTTCGTATCATGAAAGGGTGTTGAATTTTGTCAAAAGCTTTTTCTACATCTATTGAAAGAATCATGTGGTCTTTGTTTTTGCTTCTGTTTATGTGGTGAATTGCATTTATAGACTTATGTATGTTGAACCATCCCTGCATCCCTGGGATGAAGCCCACTTGATTGTGGTGGATTATTTTTTTGATAAGTGTCTGGATTCGGTTAGCTAAGATTTTGTTGAAAATTTTTGCATCTATATTCATTAGGGATATTGGTGTGTAGTTTTCTTTTTTTGTTGCATCCTTTCCTGGTTTTGGTATCAGAGTAATATTCGTTTCATAAAAGGTGTCGGGGAGGATTCCGTTCTTCTCGATGTTGTGGAATAGTTTCTGGAAGATACGTACTAGTTCTTCTTTGTAAGTGTGGTAAAATTCAGGTGTGAAGCCATCTGGATTGAGACTTTTCTTTTTAGGGAGATTTTTAATTGCTGTTTCTATTTCAGCTGTTGATATTGGTCTATTCAGGGAATCTATTTCTTCCTGGTTGAGCCTAGGGAGGCTGTGTGTTTCTAGAAATTTGTCCATTTCCTCCACATTTTCCAGTTTGTGTGCATAAAGATTTTTGTAGTATTCATAAATTGTATCTTGTATCTCTTTGGGATCAGTTGTGATATCTCATTTTTTATTCCTGATGGAGCTTATTAGAAATTTCTCTTTTCTGCTCTTTGTTAGCGTAGCCAATGGTGTGTCAATTTTGTTTATTTTTTCAAAGAACCAACTTTTTGTTTTATTAATCTCCTGAATAGCTTCCTTGTTTTCAATTTCGTTTAGTTCTGATTTGATCTTGTTGATCTTCACTTCTTCTGCTGGGTTTGAGGTTGGTCTGTTCTTCTTTTTCCAGCTCTTTGAGTCGTTTCATTAGATTGTCTATTTGTGATCTTCTTGTCTTTGGTTATAGGCATTTATGGAGATAAACTTTCCTCTCAGAACTGCTTTAGCTGTGTCCCAGAGGAGTTCATAACTTGTCTCTCCATTGTTGTTTTCTTCATAGAATTTTTTAATTTCCGTCTTGATTTCTTCATTTATGAAGTAATCATTTAGTAAGAGGCTGTTTCATTTCCACGTTTTTGTGTAGAAATATGAGTTTCTGTTAGGGTTGATTTCTAGTTTTATTCCACTGTGATCTGAGAAGGTATATGGTATGATTTCTATTTTTTAAAATTTCTTGAGATTTTCTTTGTGTCCTAGCATATGGTCAATGTTAGAGAATGTCCCGTGAGCTGATGAGAAGAACGTATATTGAGTGGATTTTGGGTAGAATGTTCTGTAAATTTCAGTCAGACCCAATTGTTCTAGAGTTTTGTTTAAGTCCATTATTTCTTTATTAATTTTCTGTTTGGAGTATCTGTCTCATGCCGTCAGTGGGGTGTTGAAATCTCCGGCGATTATGGAGTTGCTATTAATCCATTTGGTTAGCTCCAGTAAGGTTTGCTTTATGAATCTGGGTGCACCTAAGTTGGGTGCATATATATTTAAAATGGTTATCTCTTCTTGTTGGACTGTGCCCCTTCACTATTATATAATGACCCTCTTTGTCTTTCACTACTTTTGTTGGTTTAAAAACTAAATCATCTGAAATTAGAACTGCCACACCAGCCTTCTTTTGGCTTCTATTTGCTTGGAATATTGATATCCACCCTTTTATTTTTAGTGTATATGCATCCTTGCAGGTTAGATGTGTTTCCTGAAGACAGCATATACTTAGCCTATATTTTCTTATCCATTCAGCCAGCCTATGTCTGTTGAGTGGAGAGTTTAAGCCATTCACATTTATTGAGAGAACTGATAGGTAAGGTAGATTACTGTTCATTCTGTTGGGTTGAATGTTGTTGCTATGATTTCTATCTTGAGCCATTGTAATATCTGGCCTTTAATATCTTTTGGTTTTGATTGTTTTTATATTCGTGGGTTATTATTATGTAACGCTGTGTTAAGTGCTTCTTGTAGGGCTGGTCTTGTCTTGGTGAATTCTCTGAGCCTTTGCTTGTCTGTGAATGTTTTTATTTCTCCTTCATATACGAAGCTTAGTTTTTCAGGGAATAAGATTCCAGGCTGGGCATTGTTTTGTTTCAAAAGAGTAAGAATGGGGCCCCAGTCTCTCCTTGCTTGTAAAGTCTCATTAGAGAAGTCTGATGTTATTCGAATTGGCTTTCCCCTGTATGTCACTTGCTTCTTTTGTGTTACAGCTCTTAGAAGGGCCTCTTTAGTTGATACTTTGGTCAGTCTGATGACTGCATGTTGTGACGTCTTCTTGTTTGCATTGAATCTCCCAGGGGTCCTCTGAGCTTCTTGAACTTGTATATCAAGATTTTGAGCAAGGCCTGGGAAATTTTCCTCTATTATATCTTCAAACAGCTTGTCCAACCCTTGAGTGTTGTCTTCTTCCCCTTCTGGTAAGCCTATGACCCTCACATTAGGTTTCTTCACATAATCCCATAGCTCTTGTAGGCTTCGCTCTTTTCTCTTGTTTCTCTGCTCTATTTCTGTGAGTGATTTATTTAATTGGAGGGTGTTATCTTCAAGCTCTGAGATTCTTTCTTCTGTTTGATCTACACTATTCTTGAGACTTTCCACTGTATTTTGTAGTTCCTTGAATTGATTCTTCATTTCCAGGAGTTCGGTTAAACTTTACTTCATTGTGTCTATTTCTTTTTCCATATCCTGGAGGCTTTTTGTGGTTTTTTTGTGTTGGTTATTGAGTTGTTGTTTCAGCTCAGTGAGTGTTCTTATGATCCACATACGAAATTCCTCTTCTGTCATATTGGTTGCCTGATTTGGTTTGGTGTCCGTTTCTAGTGGGCTGGTGCTCCACTTTGGGGGTGTGTTTTCCGTTTGGTTCTTCATATTTCCTGAGTTCTTTCGCTGATTTCTTCCCATGTTGATCCGTTGTTGTTTCTTTCCTTTAGGTTATTTTTTGGGTATTCACACCTTGCTTAGTTTTTGAGGCGTTAGGTGGTATCTGTGGGTGAGATTGGACCACTCCCTGTATATTGAGTCAGTGGGTGCAGTGGAAAGGCTGTGCAAGATGCCATTCCTGTCAGTAGGTGGTGTTTGCTTGGAGAAATAGGCTATGCTGTTGATTTTGTGTCCTGTTATCAGCTCTTGTTCTGGGCGGAGCTGGGTTGGGTAAGTCTGCCCTCAAGCAGTTAGCAGGGGTCAAAGTTCTGTTCTCTGCTTCCAGGAAAATCTGTCAGGGCGGGGCTGGAATGGTCCCGCTCAGCCAGAAAGTCTGGGTGTGGGGGTGGGGCTGTCTGAGACTCACAGTCTGGAGCGGGCCTCGCTTCTTTCCACCTTCCCCAACTCCGCAGCCACTCATGGGCCTCTGCTAGCCAGCCAGACCACAAGCCACCAGGCCTCCCCGGACTGTGATGCCGGCAGGGAGGTTCCCTGCACAGGAACGCCACCTGGGCTGGGCTCTCGGCCCCCTCCTGGGAGGAGGGTTGCCCTTAAGATGCTGATCTGCCCCTGGAGGCATACAGACCTCAGTAGGCTGTTCACGTATAACCCTTCTGTGCCCCGGGCAATGCTATTCCTCAGTGCAGGGGATCTTGTCTGTAGGACTGACCTCTGGGTCCCAGAGTTCAAACTGAATCCCCCCCAGGGAGGGAGCCCAAGCTGGGTCTATGTCTCTCAGCCTCTGAGTGTGCACCGTTCTCCTGGGAACACCATGCCAGCAGCACCTGGGAGAGCTGGTGGGTAGGGAACTCACAGTCTGAGTTCCCCTGAGTCAGCTGTAGGGTCCCAAAAGGGAAGGTCCCGTTTCCTGGAGGTGCCTCCAGCTGGTGTCTGTATTGTCTCTCTGGGCAGCCGCGGGTAGGGTCGGCGGAGGGGAGGAGGAGGCAATATGATGCCTGCCGCGCGGCTCGGGTCTGTGCACACGGAGGTGCCCGGAGGAAGTTGGGAACCTGGTGCCACATCTGCTACAGGCTCACTGCTGGCTGGCGGCGGCCAGCTCTGGGCTGGTGTCCGCAGGTCTCTCCACCCACTGGGGAGCCCACCAGCAGTCCCAAATGCAAGGGAGAGGAAACAGCAAATCCACCTACCCTTGCCCTTGGTCTCTGGGCTGCTCCGTTGGTCTCAGCCTCCAGTTCTCCTCCACAGCCTCCTCCAGTGGATTCTCCCGGTGTCTCAGGTATCCCTCCTTCCGGCCCTCATCCGCTGTATGCTTGTCTTCTTGCCTCTTTTTTCTAATTTCTGCTAGAATCTGTCTTTTCTGCAGAGACACTCTGTCTGGCAGTGTTTCTCATCCACCATCTTGCTCCTCCCCCCCTTTTGCTCACTTTTAAATGGGGTTATTTGTTTTTCTTCTTGCTGATTTGTTTTAGTTCCTCATAGATTCTGGATATTAGTTCTTTGTCACAGGTATAGTTTGCAAATATTTTCTCCCATTCTTTTTTTTTTTTAAATCTTTTATTTTTTTTTATTGCCCACATATTTTACAGAAAAAAATAACTCCTAATGTTAAACTGCAATTACATATATGTTGTAAAAAAAGAACAATATATGTTCTTTTCAATGTAGAGACCTAAATTTTTACACAATATAATCAATTAACATAATAATTTATGTTCTAATTAACATTTCTGAGGCTCACTGAACCATTTTTACATACAATTTTACATATATCAATTTTGTTTAATGGTTATATAACAGTGTATGATAGCAATAACAATGCACCAAAATTTACTTATCCATTTCCCATTATTGGGCTTTTTCCCCTTAAACTCATAGTAATGGAATTGCTAGAAACATATTTATACAAATAGCTTTTCTTTCTTTTAAATATTTTCCTAGGTGTATGCTACTCAAAGTTAGCATGTCAAAAGATAATAGGTTATAGAGCTCTTTTTATAGTCTTCTAAATCGTTCTTTTAAAAGAATTCTAAAATACAATGCTATGAGGATGAGGACATAGACAATCTAAAGAATTTTGCTAATATAATAGCATGAATTAAGTCAAAATTGTTTCAATTTGTATTTTTAGTATTAGGAAATTTGAATACATTTCTAAGAATTTATTTTTATTTGTATCTCCTTTGTACACTATCCCTTTATAAACCTGTGTAGGAAAGAGTAGAGAGCTTTATGGATATGTATCCACTTTTTAAAAAATGGATACACTTTATCCGTGTATAATGCAAATAGCTTTTTAAAAATTCCATCATCTTGTTTTGTCTTTTTCTTATTTAGCACACATTTTTCATTTTTCTCTTAGTTGTTTCACCTTGTCAATAGCTATGAAGTTCCTTTGTATCACTATTGGCATTATTATTTTATACTTAACATTTTAATTCATCTGGAATAAGTTGCAATATCATAGTAAAGTGGACCAAATATCTTTTTCCATACTGACAATCCAGCTACATTATTAAATAACTGCTGCTTTCCACCAACAGTTATTAAATATTTTTCTTTCCAATTGGTTTATTAGTTTTAAAATTTCCACTCAGCACCACAGAATATTTAGAAAAGTTGCTTAACAGCATGTTTTAAGGAATTGAAGGGCAAGTCTCCATTTTTTCGTCTAAGTTGAAAAAAACATACATCTATCTTTGTTTGCTCACTTTCCTAAATAATTTATCACAATTATCTCAAATTACATAAAGCATCCAGATTGAATGTTAGATGGAATTGTAGTAAATCTGTTAATACATAATAATGTCACATATTGGTGCTCCTTTGGCTGTGACTTCATATATATTATCTAAGGTAATCCTCAAAATTGTGAAGTATTACTTCTATTTCATAGATGTGAAATGGAAGCGGGGAGTGATTTTCCCAAAATTATATCACTGGGAAGTAGTGAAGAAAGGACTGTAATTCTGGTTTTCAAAGGACTCCCCATTTACTACTTTTCCATTACACCTGGATGTCTCTCCCAGCAGTTTGCTGATTTTTAAAATTTAGTTCCTTAAACCTATTTCTATTTAGGCATCTTTCTTAATTTATCCCAATACAGTTGTGTAACTTTATTAATACCCGGATACTTCAAATTGCAGTTGGTCACTGTTACAATCCAGAGACAAGACTTTTAAAAATTGTATATCCTTGTAACTTCCTGAATTAGTCTTTTATTGTTAGTACATTTATGTGATACTACAGGTCTAGTCACAAAGCCATATTAATGGAAAGCATTTGTGCTGCTTTATCTTCCTCATTTTGTGAATGCTTGTTTTTATTGCAATAACAAGTTTCTTCAACATAAATAAAAATGATGCTAACATTGTTTAGTTTTGCTTAAGAAATGTTTCCTATGTTTTCCCAATAGGAATAATATTACTTCTTGGTTTTAAGTAATTATTTATCAGACTGCAAGAAACCCATGAAATCATTACCAGAGGTAATTAAATCAAAGATGAAAGATGAATTTTTAAAAAGTTACCTGTAATTAATGTTTTGGATTTTTACTTTTGTTCTGTTGATGTTTAATGGTTGTTCTGTTGAATACCAGACTTATAATCCTGAATGACAGTAATCATTTTTATTTGTTGCTGTACTGTTTGCCAATATTTTTTTTTGCATTTTGCTCTATGGGGACCCTTTTTAAAATGTTTGGTTTTTAGTACTGAGGCAATATTTGCCTCAAAATGCAATTAGAAGCATATTGTCTTTCATGATACATAGATATTACTTATTCTTTAAACATTTAAAAAAGTTCACCATTAAGCCCATTAGGGTCAAATTCCAACTTATAAAAAAATTATACAAGGTTACAATATCCCTAAATTTTTAAGTGCTTTTTATTGGCTGTAATCTTCTCATTTCCCATTTTGCATTTATTTAAGAAAATAATATTTTCATTTTCTTGGTTTTTAAACCAACACTTATTTTGGACTAGTTTGTCCCTTTTTTTCCTATTTCCACTACATTAAGCTAAACCACCTTTAGCTTCTTTCTTCAATGACTTATAAATAATTGGTGATACTGGAAAACCTTTCAGTAGATCTAGATTACCATCAACTATTTTTTATCATCTTAATTTCATTTTAACATTTTATAGGTCTATTTCAGGCATTTCAGTTGTTTTGACAGATTTAAACTAGGATCTTCTCACTTTACTATATTCAAAAAAGTCAATATTAATACCAATACACAACTTTTCTACTTTAAGCTGTCAATTACCTAAATCTGTCTTTTTTTTCACTTTTAGAAGAGCAACAAAGACTACATTCAGAACATAATTTGGCCTAGAAACATGTTTTTTATAACTCAATCTTCAGATGTCAGAACATCAACAGACGTTAATGAAGAGCATTATTTTGTTAAAACTTAGCCAAATTCTGCTTCAATGAGATCCATGCTCTAAAATATATTTTTAATTAATTTTAATATTCACATTTCTCCAATTCGTTATCAAGCTGTAAGACCACTGTCTGCTCTTCTTCCCAGCAATGCTAGACTGATTTTCATGGGCACCTTCCCCTTCTCTGACAGTGTCTACACTCTTCTAACACTGAACATAAGAGGAAATATCAAGGGTTTTAGAATCATGAAAGCCTGGGTTCTAATGTTGGTTCTTCCACACACCAGACTCTGAGCAGATTATTAATAATTCTCTATTTCCTCTTCAAAAGTATATATCTGCCACACAAGATTGTTGAGAAATGGTAAAAAGAAAGCACAACATTAAGTGCACATAATAAATACTGTGTTCCCAGGCAAAAGCCGTCACGAAGGGCTTCATCATTCTCTGTCTGAAAATGGAAACAGAACTACAGGAAGAGGAAGTTCAGCTCTTCTGACAGCTCCACAGGTTTTCACCAGTGGAGTACAACCAGTTTTATGACTTCTGGTGGTTCTGAGAGAAAAAAGTTTCTACCTTCTAGATTAAACAGCCAAGAGGTTCAGAAGTATTTGTTCTGGAGCAGGCTGGGTTTCAGTAAAAACGATAGACAGCCAACAGGTAGAAGTGATTATGAAGGCTGTTACCTCAGTATTTGTGGGCTGGGACACAACCAAAGGGACATGGTAAATTCCACTTTGATTCACTCCTATCAGTTGTAGTTAATGTCACTAACTAAAGTGGTAGAGCCAACATATGTTTTGTCCTCACTGAGAGACCTGGATAATCTATTCAGAAAGGGTTTTAAAACCATCTGTAATTCCAGGTTAAAAATTCCTCACTCAGTTTCTCCTTAGGAATTTCACAACAGTCATTCTGAAGTATCTTTGCCTGGGGCACTTTATTTTTCCTTTTGGCCTGAGTTACTTGTTGGAAGTTCTTTCCTTTTAGGTGAAGTATTAATAGAAAATAAATCTTATCCCTTAGACTTTCTTTGGCACAAAACTGCCCCAAATGAGATTTTTAACTACTAACTGAACTCCAACTCTTGTGGTAAAGTACAAGACGGTGGAGGTGTCATTCCTCCTCAGTTACAAGGGTCATGTAGGTGAGTTAAACTGCAAAATGTATCATAAACATCAAACTTTCACAAAGAATAAAGGATCGTGCAAAGCTAGTCTTTTAACAATCTTTTAATCTATAAATGTATTTTATTATATTGGCACTTGTATTAGTTGCTATTCCTACCACTATGTCTAAATGTTTATATTACATACAGAAGACACACATAGCTTACTATTTGTGTGTGTTTCACTATTCAGAGGTGGTAGCAATTCTAATAGCTGAAAAAGTAATTAATATTCCTTAGATATTAATTATTCTGTAGACAATAATAAATCCTGAACTTCGTTAGCAGATACAGTATTATCTTCCTTTAAGCAAAGTTGCTAATATGGAACCCTCACAAATATACCCAATACTAAAATAAAGCTAATTCTGTTTTAAGATTCGGGATCATGGAGTCCATTCTGAAACAAAGTGTCCAATAATCAATGAATCAGTTAACCAACAGGTTAACAAAGACATCCAATGCTGAATGTCTCAAAGAGAGTTAAAGACAACATCTGCATAGAATTCATCATACAACCACTTCTAATTAGTCATACGGGATACTGTCCTTTAAATGAGAATATTCAGATGCCAGGATGAAGGCCCAAAGTAGCATTTCCAGTTTGTTTTTTTCCAATTTTGAAGGTGCTTCTCTGGGCTTTCTTGGTCTTTGCTTTCCGCAGAGGATTCTAGGTTGGCCATTATTATGTTATTGGTTCCAGGAGTGTCTGATTGCTTATCATCACCTTCAAAGATAATGTCCTCTGGATTTGGAGGTGGGGGGCAGAACTCTTCACTTGGAAAGATCTCCCGGAAAAGTGTTTTGGCTTGCTTAACTGCATGCTCGCTTCCCAGGCCACCATCAGGCCCAGAGCAGACAGACACATGAGAAGGTAAACCGCCATATGAGCTTCGGCTGATTCCTGAAGAATCTCTCATATTAAAATAAAGAGCCCACATGACTCTTGGTTTTGTAAGTTCTTCCTTGTCTATTTCTGCTTCAGCATAGGGGGTGAATAATTTCTTCACCACTGACTCCAAGTCTTCTCTAGCTGTTTTAGAAGAGGAACATGTCAGATGTACCAGATAAGAGTCTTTCATGCACGTCATGGTTGAAGAACATAATTCTGTGACCCGAACGGCGCAAGCTCCTGGTTCTGCTGGAGGCACTATCAAAATGGAAATCTGCTGATCTGAATCTGTCTTTAGCACAGACTGATCTGTAATGAGCACTGGCCTAGAGATCTGCTTATATTGCACATTTGAGCAGGTGTCCTCGAAAAGGTAACTATCCTCTACGATAAAATATTTAGCATTTATTCTTTGACCAAAGTGATCTATGATTGCCTTACATCTTCCAGATTCTTTGTCAACTACAAAGTATTATACTTTATGGTGAAGAGAATAAATTCCACCAAAAACTGCACACATCCTGCGGAAACACTGGGAAATGTCTCCTTGGCCATATAAAGGAAATAAAAAGGGAGTGTCACCAAACCGTCCAAGACACTGAAGGGAGCTTTTTGTTGCTTTAAGGCTGTCAACTGCAGCGCAAGATGATTCTGATGCCATTGCAATTGAGTGCAGTACAAAACGCTGGAGGTTAGGAGTTAATTTTTTAGTTTTTAAGTACTCTGAAAATGAACATTGCTTGAAGGCTTCATATTCATCAGGATGGTGTTCATAGTCTAAACAAAATGTGAGAAATTTCATTAGCATCCTTTTTTCCACCATAGTGAGCTATTAAAGGCATCTGCTCTGGAACAAGGCATCTGTTCTACCTTTCCTTCCTGAAATGCAAGAATCCTAGTGACATTTTTAAATTCTGCATAACGACTAACATTTGATTTGATTAAAAGATCAATTAGCAATCCTTGAGAATACAGCGGCTTTGATACCAAATCAATATTAAACCTCCGGCCTTCTTTAACTATTTGAGAGTAAGTAATCCTGTTTTTCTTTGGCTGATCAGTGTTGTCTTCTACTGTAGGTTTGTTTTCATCTTTATCTTCCTCTGAAATAGTATGTATACAAGTTTTAGCTCCGCAGTCCTTTCCTTCCTCCAGCGATTCCTCTATATCAGTTACTTCTAGTGCAATCTCTCCATCACTTTTCTGAGGGTGCTTGGCAGGCATTTCGAGGCCAGTAAAATATGATGAGTGCTTTTCTTCAGGCAAGGATGCAGAATCCAGAAATTCAGTGAGGGTACTAGATGCCACTGAGGAAGGACTTTTCTGCAGAGCACCAATCTCTTCAACATTGTCCTCCACATCCTGACTGGCATAACAAAAAACTTCTGTGTGTTGAATGGTTTCATCCTTCTTGCGAAGAACGATGGCTTTTTCTGTTTCGTGGATCAGTTCTTGCCATGCTGCAGTACTTTCTTCCCCAACATCACTGTTTTGCTGATACTCCTTCCACCAGGATAGCAATCCTGAAAAGCTGAAACTAGCCCAGTTTCCTCCGTAGTAACTTCTTGAGTCCATATGCAGAACCCTCTGACCACTTCTTGAACATGCAGCTGCAAGGATGGATTCAGGCAAACCTGTCCCTACTATAACCACATCAAACTCTGTGGGTAGACTGTCCGCCATCCTACGATGTAAAGCGTCTGGTGATGACTGCGGATGAAGGAAATGCGCATGAATCTGAGGACTCAGCTGAGGTATGATTATGGTGTAATACAATTTCTACTTGTGATCTTCCAGTTCATCCTAGAAGCACTGAGGTTGCAGGTCCTAGCTGCTAACTGTGACCTTTTTAAAATATTTTTTTCTTATAAGTCAGTGGCATAAAAATATGAGAAAGTACATCTAATCACATCTGAGAATACTAAAATGGATGTGTGGTTTCATTTCTGCATTTCATCTTAGCAGTAAATGTCAAAATGCATCATATATGCATTTGTGACTGGAACTCTTCTCGAAAAAGCTGCCGCTAGACCCGTCCCGCACGCAGCCCACGGTGTCCCACACCCAGCCGGTCCTCGGGCAGGACGCGAGGGTAAACGTGACCCCGAAGAGGGACACCAGCAGGCCGCTGAGGCTGACGGCGACCAGGAAGAGGTGGGTGGGGGTGCGGAGCCGCGGGAACTCGCGGCAGAGGAGAGCACAGGCGGGTTGTTGCCGCCCGGCAGCCCGATGGGCCGAGCAGCAGCGCCAGGCGCTCGTGGGTGCCGGGCTGAGCAGCGGCGCGGCTCAGCGTCCCCTCCGCGCCGCGGCCCGGCCGCCCCCAGAACCCCCGGCCGCCCCCCCAGAACCCCCAGCCGCCCCCCCAGAACGCCCGGCCGCCCCCCCAGAACCCCCGGCCGCCCCCCCAGAACCCCCGACCGCCCCCCCAGAACCCCCGGCCGCCCCCCCCAGAACCCCCGGCCGCCCCCCCCAGAACCCCCGGCCGCCCCCCCAGAACCCCCGGCCGCCCCCCCAGAACCCCCGGCCCCCCCCCAGAACCCCCGGCCGCCCCCCCAGAACCCCCGGCCGCCCCCCCAGAACCCCCGGCCGCCCCCCCAGAACCCCCGGCCGCCCCCCAGAACCCCCGGCCGCCCCCCCAGAACCCCCGGCGGCCCCCCCAGAACCCCCGGCCGCCCCCCCAGAACCCCCGGCCGCCCCCCAGAACCCCCGGCCGCCCCCCAGAACCCCCGGCCTCCGCTGCGGTGCCCAAGTACAAGGCCCGGCGCCGGCCCCTCCGCACTGGGTCTTTTCTCCCATTCTGTAGGTTTTCTATTTCCTTTGTTGATAATTTCCTTTACTATGCAGAGACTTTTTAGTTTAATTAAGTCTCATTTACTTATTTGGCTGTTGCTGTATTTGCTTTTGAGGTCTTTCTCATAAATTCCTTGCTTAGTTCAATGTCCACAAGGGTTTTTTCCTACATTTTCTTTAGACTTTTTATGCTTTCAGGTCTTATATTTAAGTATTTAATGCAACTTGAATTAATTTTTGTATATAGTGATGGATAAGGGTACACTTTCCTTGTTCTGTATGTGACTGTCCATTCTTCCCGGCACCATTTATTGAATAGGGTGTCTGTTCTCCAGTGTGTGTTTTTTGTCTGCTTTGTTGAAGATCAGTTGAGTCTAGTTATTCGGCTTTATTTGTGGGTTCTCTGTTATGTTCAATTGATCTATTTTTTACTTTTATACCAATACCATATTGTTTTAGTTACTATAGCTTTTAATAATTTGAAGTATGATAATGTGATACCTCTTTATTCTTTTTGCTTATGATTGCTTTGGCTATTCAGGTTATTTTCATTTCCATATGAACTTTAGGATTGTTTTTCTAGTTCTGTGAAAAATGACATTGGTATTTTGATGGGAATTGCATTGAATATGTAAATCACTTTTGGCGCTGTGGATATTTCAACAATATTGATTCTTCCAATGCATGATCATGGGATGTTTTCCCATTTCTTTGTGTCATCTATGATTTTTTTTATCAGTGTTTTACATTCCTCCTTGTAGAGATCTTTCTCTTCCTCAGTTAAGTGTATTTCTAGGAATTTCATTTTCTTTATAGCTATTGTAAATGGTATTGAGTTCTTGATTAGACACTCGGCTTGACTATTCTTAGTGTATAGGAAGGCTACTGATTTGTGTACATTAATTTTATAACCTGATGCTTGACTTTATGCCACCCAAACCAAATCCTGAAAAATGTCTATGTAGTCCAGGGAAAAGCATGTTGTATTTGTATATTTATCATACTTTAGAGGATTTCTACTCAACTTGATAAATATATAATTAAATACTATCCAATGAGTTATTTATAAATATATATAAATAAAAACAAAATTATTTCTTACTGAAGAACTTCTTTGGGAATTTCTACTTTGGCAAATATTTCTCTTTAGGTCATATAAAAATATAAATTGTAGGCACCCATATGCAAAACAGTACTTGTCCAACAGTGGAAAAATTACTCATTATTATGCTTTATTTTGCTGTTTTATGCCAATATCCTCTTGTTTGCTTTAATATTCACAAATATTGACTGCTCCTGTTCTTGAAATTATTGATTTTGTATGCTTACTACTAAGTTCTAGAATGTCTAAACTGCCTAAAATGGTTTCTGATTATCACCTATGGTTTTGGAACTGCCCTCAGTGTAATTTAAATATGTTTTGTTTTCTATATTACATAAATGTTATTAATGATAAAACAATATAAGAAGAAAACATTGCATTTGATATGTCTTTATATAAACTTTAAAAATTTTAACATAGTTTTAAATTTATAGAAAATTTGTAAAGGTAGTACAGAGAGTTTCCACATACCCCATGTACAGTTTTCCTTATAATTAATGTCTAACATTAGCATGATGCATTCATCACAATGGACCAACATTGATGTAGTTATTAATTAAATCCATACTGTATTCATATTTCCTTAGATTTTATCTAATGTCATTTTCCTGTACTAGGATCCCATCCAGAATATTGCATTACATTTAGTAGTATTCTATTCTTTATTTTTATGTTCTTAAAATTCTTCTGTATTTTTAAATTTCAGAGTATTATGTGGGTACAAATGATTTGGTTCTACAAATTGCTTTTGTATCATGAGTCAAATTTATAAGTGTGCTCATGCCTGAGATAATGTGCATTGTACCTGTTAGGTGTGAATTTACCCATATCCTCATCCTCCTCCCACCTGCTTGATTTCCAATAAATGTTATTTCCATATGTGCACATATGGACAATTTAATGGTGAGTACATGTGGTGTTTGTTTTTCCATTCTTGTGACACTTCACTTAGAAGGATGGTCTCCAGTTCCATCCAAGTTAATATAAGAGGTATTAGTTCACCATTGTTTTATGGCTGAGTGGTACTCTATGGTATACATATACCACATTCGCCACATTTTATTAATCCACTCACGTATTGATGGGCACTTGGGTTGTTTCCACATCTTTGCAATTGTGAATTTTGATGCTATAAATATTTGAGTGCAGGTATCTTTTGTATAGAATATCTTCTTTTTTTTTTTTATTTCGGCATATTATGGGGGTACAGATTTTAAGGTTTCAATAAATGCCCTTCCCCCCCCCACAAGTCTGAGTTTCCAGCATGACCATCCCTCAGATGGTGTGCATATCACTCGTTATGTATGTATATACCCGCCCCCCCCTCCCCAATACCCTATTACTGTAGTACCTATGTGTCCACTTAGGTGCTACTCAGTTAATACCAGTGTGCTGGAGAATATATCTGGTGCTTGTTTTTCCATTCTTGAGATACTTCACTTAGTAATATGGGTTCCAGCTCTAACCAGGAAAATATAAGATGTGCTATATCACCATTGTTTCTTAGAGCTGAATAGTACTCCATGGTATACATATACCACATTTTATTAATCCATTCTTGGATCGACGGGCACTTGGGCTGTTTCCACAGCTTTGCAATTATGAATTGTGCTGGTATAAACATTCGAGTGCAGGTGTCTTTTTTGTAGAGTGTCATTGGATCATTTGGGTAGATGCCCAGCAATGGGATTGCTGGATCAAATGGTAGAATCACTTGTATCGATTTAAGGTATCTCCATATTGCTTTCCACAGAGGTTGAACTAGTTTGCAGTCCCACCAGCAGTGTAGGAGTGTTCCTCTCTCTCCACATCCACGCCAACATTTGTTATTTGGAGACTTTTTGATAAAGGCCATTCTCACTGGAGTTAAGTGATATCTCATTGTAGTTTTGATTTGCATTTCCCTGATGATTAGAGATGATGAGCATTTTTTCATATGTTTGTTGGCCATTCTTCTGTCTTCTTTAGAAAAGTTTCTGTTCAAGTCCTTTGCCCACTTTTTAATAGGGTTATTTGATGTTTTCTTGCTGATTTTCGTGAGTTCTAGTTATCAGCCCTTTTCTTTGGGTAAATACCCAGTAGTGGGATTGCTGGATCAAATGGTAGTTCTATTTTTAGTTTTTTGTGGTACATCCATATTAATTTCCATAGAGGTTATAATAGTTTGCAGTCCCACCAGCATTGTATGAGTGTTCCTATTCTCATCCATACCAACATTTGTTGTTTTGGGACTTTTTGATAAAGGCATTCTCACTGGAGTTAAGTGATATCTCATTGTGGTTTTAATTTGCACTTCCCTAATGATTAGATATGTTGAGCATTTTTTCATATGCTTGTTGGCCATTAGTCTGTCTTCTTTTGAAAAGTTTTTGTTTAGGTATTTTGCCCATTTTTTACGGGGTTGTTTGATTTTTTCTTGCTGATTTGCTTGAGTTCTTCATAGATTCTTGTTATCAGCCCTTTGTAGGATATATAGCATGCAAATATTTTCTCCTATTCAGAATAGAAGCTCCTTTTGTCTGAGACAATTTCTCAAACTTTCTTGTTTTATATGATCTTTATAGTTTGAAGAATACTCATCAAGTATTTTGTAGAATGTTTCTCAACTAGGGCTCTCTGATGTTTTTGTCATGACCACACTGGGTTACATATCTTATTCTGAATCACTGAATTGGATCAACTTTTCCTATGTAGTTTCCCACCGGAGCCTGTCTGACTGGGGAAATAGTATGATAGACAAGATGTTTTACAGCCAGCTCAGACAGAAGGGACTTTAGCCTCTTTGTAGTACTTGCATGGGTGAAAATAAGAACCACTTTGAGAATGGTATGGAGAGAAAAGCCAATATCAAATTTGGGAAAAGCTGTTTATATACCATTGAAGTACAGTTTGAAAAGCATTACTATTTCAGGGCTTTAAAATGGATATAAACACTAGACCTTGAACCAATATTGAAGGATATATCAAAGTGGAACTATTGCATAGTAAGTTCTCTTAAGGGAGAGTCACTAGAGTCTCCACAGTGTGTGTGTGTGTGTGTGTGTGTGTGTACATTAGCAAAGAATGTGGTGCAGTGAAAGAAACAGTGTGCAAGGAGATCTGAGAGACATTCCATACTGTGAACCCCCAAGGGTCCTTATTTGTGCTAGCTTCTGGCTTGAACTGCCAAGATCTGTGCAAAGAATCTTAGCTTTTGGAGAAGTCCCTAGGAAAAGTTCTCAGTAGCCCTTTCAGCAATCAAGCCAGGCTTCTCAAACTGTTTAGGGAAATTGCAAACCATTAGTAAAGAAAGTAACCCTGTAGATAACTAGTGGATATTCCAGACCTTAAACAGCACATTATAAATTCCACTGTGCTTATTTTGTCTAAGACTTAACAACCAGACATCCAGTGTCTCCAGGGACAAAGAACATTTCTAGTCCAACTGTAAATCAACTCTCAATTGCCACAATATCAGAATTCAATGTTACTAAATTGGTTTTCAACAGTTGAATCAACATTAATAATTATGAAGAGAAGGAGTGCATACCAAATAAAGAGATGGTGAGATTCCCCAGTACTTCACACAAATTGGGATGTCCAGGAATAAGATGAAGCAGAGGTCCCTCTGCCCAATTGTATGTGAGGCCATGGCTGCTTTCTTTGACCTCTTCTACTTTACTCACTGCCTGTTCCCCACCTGGATCAATCACCTTATTGTTAGCTTTCCTATATGATCTATCCTTTTATTTATAGAATATGGACTGAATTCTTCAGCAAGAAAAACTTGCCATGGTTATCTTGCATCTTTCAGATTATTCTTGTGACATCTCATTTTAAATTTGTCCTAAGGCTAGAGAGGATTTTAAGAAGGTGGCAATATGAAACAAGACTAGAAAGCTTCAGTTCATACAATGGAAAATATTGCCAGAAAATAATGTTTCAGCGAAATAATTTAGAGGAATATATTTTTACATTATCTCCAAGAGCACATTCTTTCCTGTCATCTACTCCTAGTGACTTGTTAAGTTTACTGCCCACAAACTAGTTGAATGAAAAATGAAGAGTGAAGGTAATTAGCTCTATCACTCCTACTGGAGTGAACTATAAGAATGGTAATTCTTTGCATTTGGTATCAAGTAAGTTCTAAATATTATTTTAGTTAAAGTTTTATATATATGTGTATATGTGTATCTCACAGGTATCTCTCTTCACTATGAAATTAAGACTTGTAAAAGATTCAAAGTTATATTTAGCATGCTCATTAAAATTATTTTGGCTTATATTTTATTAACATTGTTATAACTACTGTGATATAAAATTCACAACCTAATTTCTATCTTCTTTAGTCAGGATCTGCTCTACAAATTTCAATTGCTATCTCTTTAAAAGAACATTACATATCTAAAATTGATGACACTATTTTGAAAAATTATCTCTATCAAATAATGGAAACTCATAGCTATCTTGGGAAATTATGCCAGTATTATATCTTTAAACACCTTAAGGCAGAAACCAGTGGTAGCTATTATAAAGAAAATTTTGCTCAACATAAGTTGTAGAAGTCCAAAATAGGGTATAGAAGTCTACGGATATTTCCCCCCCAAAATAGATATTGTATGCTTTAGTTTTCTGTAGTAACAACTAAAAGACATGATGGGCATAGTGGAGGGGAAGAGCAGGCCTCTAACCCTCGCTAGGGTGAGGCGAAGTCATAAAATGTAACCAAAATGTTTGTACCCTCAAAATACTCTGAAATAAAAAAATAATAAAAAATAATAATTTCCAGAGAATTAACAATTACATGGTCACATAATGTGTCCATAAAATATAATAACACAGTCATAAACATACAAGGGGACAAAGAGAG
The DNA here is from genome assembly GCF_040939455.1 of Microcebus murinus. NCBI lineage: Eukaryota > Metazoa > Chordata > Mammalia > Primates > Cheirogaleidae > Microcebus > Microcebus murinus. The sequence goes on from NC_134126.1 coordinate 2,398,658, forward strand.
TAAAATAAAGGAGAAAAGATGGATACTTGATACAAAATGTCAATGAGAAATATAGCCTAAGAGATATACTTTTAAAATAAAGCCCTTAAATCCAAATCTTTTTAAAAAAATTTCAGCATATTATGGGGGTACAAATGTTTAGGTTACATGTGTTGCCTCCCCCCCATTCCCCTTGGCGTCAGAGCTTCAAGTGTGTCCATCCTCCAGATGGTGTGCATGGCACTCAGTATGTATGTGTATACTCATCCCCTCCTCCTCCCTCCCATCTGTCGGACGCTCGATAAATGTTATACCTATATGTGCACTTAGGTGTTGATCAGTGAAACCAATTTTATTAATCTACTCATGTACTGATGGGCACTTGAGCTGTTTCCACATCATTGCAATTGTGAGTTGTGCCACTGTAAACATTCGAGTGCAGAATTCCTTTTTATAGAATGTTTTTTGTTCTTTTGGGTAGATACCCAGTAATGGGATTGCTGGATCAAATGGTGGATCCACTTGTATCTCCTGCAGGCATCCTCAAACTATGGCCCATGGGCCACATGCAGGTGTTTTTGCCCATTTGTTTTTTACTTCAAAATAAGATACGTGCAGTGTGCATAGGAATTTTTTCATAGTTTTTTTAAAACTATAGTCCAGTCCTACAATGGTATGAGGGACAGTGAACTGGCCCCCTGTTTAAAAATTCTGAGGACCCCTGCTTTAAGTTATGTCCATATTGCTTTCCATAGAGGTTGTACTAGTTTGCGGTCCCACTAGCAGTGTAGGAGTGTTCCTATCTCTCTGCATCCATGTCAACATTTATTGTTTTGGGGCTTTTTGATAAAGGCCATTCTCACTGGAGATAAGTGATATCTCATTGTGGTTTTGATTTGCATTTCCCTGATGATTAGAGATAATGAGCATTTTTCATATGTTTGTTGACCATTATTCTGTCTTCTTTTAAAAAGTTTTTGTTCATGTCCTTTGCCCACTTTTTGATTGGCTTGTTTGATTTTTTCTTGCTGATTTTCCTGAGTTCTATATAGATTCTAGTTACCAGTCCTTTATCAGATGTGTAGCTTGCAAAAATTTTCTCTCATTCAGTGGGTTGTCTATTTGCTCTGGTAACAGTTTCTTTGGCTGTGCAGAAGCTTTTTAATTTGATCAGGTCCCATTTATTCATTTTTGTTGTTGCTGTGATTGCCTTAGGTGTCTTCTTCATACATTCTTTGCCTAGATCACTGTCTAGAAGAGTATTTCTAACATTTTCCTCTAGAATTCTAATAATTTCACACCCTATGTGTAAGTGTATTACCCAGTGTGAGTTAATTTTTGTGAGAGGTGAAAGGTGTGGATCCTGTTTCAATCTTCTACATGTGGCTATCCAGTTTTCCCAGCACCATTTATTGAATAAGGATTCTTTCCCCCATGGTATGTTTTTGTCTGCTTTGTCAAAGATTAGATGGCTATATGAGGTTGGGTTTATATCTGGGTTCTCTGTTCTGTTCCACTGGTCAATGCCCCAATTCTTATGCCGATAACAAGATGTTTTAATTACTATAGCCTTATAAGATAGTGTGAAGTCTGGTAAATTGATAACTCCCATTTTGTTTTTATTGCCTAGGATTGCTTTTTCTATATGGGGTTTTCTCTGGTTCCATACAAAACATAAAATTATTTTTTCTATATCTGTGAAAAATGATGATGCTACTTTAATAGGGATTGCATTGACTTTGTAGATCACTTTGGGTAGTATAGACATTTTAACAATGTTGATTCTGCCGACCCACAAACAATGGTTTTCCACCTGTTTATGTCCTCTGCTATTTCCTTCCTCTAAATCCAAATCTTATTTTTTACTTTTAAAAGCCATGAAGGCTTTAAAAAAATTTATTTTACTTTTGTATTTTGCTCATTAATCTATGTTTTATAATATCATACACATATACTCTATCTAAACAACAAACAAGTAGATTTACCAGATATAATAACTTTTTTCTGAAACTACCTAGTCCCCAACCTGGTAATGTTTTCTTTCTCTCTGAGTTCCTATAACTCAATCAAGAAAAATTCTTACTGAGGAAGTGTGAATAAAATATGAATAAAATAACAAGTGATACAGGATAATTGAAAATGATATTTAGTAAGCAAGTAATAGAGGTAGTCAATTAGAATTAGTGTTCTTGGCGTAATGTTGAGGCTTTTGCTGAAACATAGCTGGAAAGATTAAATCTCCCATGAAGAACTTTCCAGAAACCAAAATCCCTTGGATTAGGTTAATATAAAAGAAAAATGTCACAACAATATATTCAAAGTTAGAAGCATACAGATCAGCCTTAGTTAGTACTATAAATTTACCACCATTAAAAAAAATCCTCAAATGCCAATTGAATTATCCTATAGTATGTTGCAAATTGCTTCAACAGATTATGTCCAAATATTTTCAGTTTCATCTTATAAAACATAAATGTGTACACTACAATAAATTCTTATTCTTATTTCTAATCCCTTGACATGAAAAGGTTTTTAATAGAAATGATTTATACAATGGAATAAGGAAATGATAGTTGTAATAATGAGTTTGATAATATTTGCATTTATTGTTTTCAATTATAATTAAAGTTGTAAGGTTTTTGAATTCCTCACAACATTTTATTTCCTTAAAGAAAAATGAAATATGACTTGACTTTTAGTTGTAAGCTCTTAGGGGCCCTTTAAATCATCTTTATCTAATAAAAGAAAGTCTCAAGCTACAATTATTTTCAAAAGCAAGCCCTCAATGTTATCAATGGTGCAGGAGTCATTGAGCTAATCATAAGCAATTAGCTTTCCTCTGAGAAGTATGGAGTTAAGATACACTTAAACTGAAGCATTGTGTTCTGGTTATAGTAACCTCTTTAGTCTTCTTTAGCAAGGCTATTCTTTGCATTTAAATCATGGCAATACAGTTTCCACTGACCTAACCTGATATAAAATGAAATGGCTTCTTTTGAGTTATTAAAGGACCTGGTTAGGTTAAATTCTCCTATTCCCTCACTATCTGTTCTTTATCTACAAAAGCCTTTTTACATGTATCTTCACAATATGTGATGGTTTTGCTTGAAATATTCATCTACTTTTAAGTGACCCATAGATCTACCCATTCAGAACTTGATTTTATATTCAGTATGTCTATTGCTGATCAATTTGTTCAATAGGGTCACTGGGCTAACAGATTAAGGGAGGTTGAAAATATGGCTGAGTGTTTTGATTTCAACAGGACCTTTGACCAAAGTTTCCTGTGAATTAAAATGCTAAAACCTTGATTAGATAATGTTGGTAACTTTTTTGATTGTTTAAGAACAGATACAAAAAGAATTCTGGTTAAATGATAACCATCATTATGTTGGGCAAAAGTTTTTGTGTCTAACTTAAGGATGCTGTACACTCACTGCAGTCAAAAGGTAGTTAAGCTGCTAGGCACTAGGAGGCAGTGTATACATTCTCTACCTCTGTCTCCAATTATCTACTGCTAGCAGTAATTAGTGGAAATTACAATGAAACAAATCTTGTCTCAGCATGAGAGAATTCTCCAACAAATCAAACTGTACAACTATTTGGTGGTGTTGATAAAGTTAAATGTTACATGCCATATTGGAAAGGTTGGGTAGAAGTTCTGATATACAGTTAATTAAACTTTTATTTTAGATAGATTAGATCTCTCTAATGATAAATGTTACATTTTAGATATTCTATTATAAATTCTGGACGTTAGATAAAATGTCTCTTGCTGTTTCACAACGACCCAATATAATGGTAGAATATAATTTTATAATGCACATTGTATGTTGCACATGTTATACATGTTTTACATATATTAAGATATGTAATCTTTCCTTTATTTATTTCAGGATGTTATGGGGGTACAAACATTTTGGTTACATGTTATGACTTTTCCACACTCAAATGAAGGTTAGAGGCATCCCCTTCCCCTCTGCAATGCTCACCATGTCCATTAGTTGTGAGTTTACCCACCCAACACCCTAATCTCTGGGGACTATTACTACCGTTTGAGCACCATAGTGTTGATCAATTAGTGCCAATTTGATGATGAGTACACGTAGAGCCTATTCTTCCATTTTTGTGATACCTCACTTTGGAGGATGGGCTCAGATTCTATCCAGGAAAATATAAGAGGTGCTAGATCACTATTGTTTCTTATAATTGAGTAATATTCTATTGTATACATATACCGAATTTTATTAATCCATTCATGAATTGATGGGTACTTGGGTTATTTCCACATGGTTGTTATAGTGAATTGTGCTGCCATAAACATTCGGGTGCAGATGTCTTTATTATAGAATGTCTTCTGCTCTTTTGGGTAGATGCCTAATAGTGCTATTGCTGGATCAAATGATATTTCTGTTTTTACCTCTTTGAGGTATCTCCAAATTCTTTTCCACAGAGGTTGCACTAATTTGCAGTCCTACCAGCAGTGTAAGAGTGTTCCTGTCTCTTCACATCCTTGCCAGTATTTGTTGTTTTGGGACTTTTTGATAGAGGCCAACCTCACTGGAGGAAGGAGATATTTCATTGTGGTTTTGATTTGCATTTCCCTTATGATGAGAGATGTTGAGCCCTTTTTTATATGTTTGCTGGCCATTATTCTGTCTTCTTTTGAAAAGTTTCTGTTCATGTCCTTTGCTCATTTCTTGATGGGGTTGTTTGATTTTTTCTTGTTGATTTTTTAAAGTTCTAGTTAGATTCTTGTTATCAGCCCTTTATCAGATGTGTAGAGAGCAAATATTTTCTCCCATTCTATAGGCTATTTGCTCTAATGATAGTTTCATTGGCTGTGAAGAAGCTTTTTAACTTGATCAGATCCCATTTATTTATTTTTGTTGCTGCTGCAATTGCTTTGGGGGTCTTCTTCACAAATTCTTTGCCTAGGCCGATGTCTGAAAGAATCTTCCCCACATTTTTTTTTCCAGGATTCCACAAGAACAGAGATACAGACCTTTGGAACAGAACAAGAACCCAGAAATGAAACCATCTGCATATTGTCATCTAATCTTTGAAAAAGCAGACAAAAATATACACTTGGGAAAAGAATCTTTTTTCAGTAAATGGTGCTGAGAAATCTGGATAACTACATGCAGAAGATTGAAAGTGGATCCCCACCTCTCACCTCTTACAAAACTCAATTCACAATGGATAACAGACTTAAACCTAAAGTGTGAAACTTTTTCACTGCTTTAAACTATCTAATGAGAGCCAGAGATCATGCTATTTTCTTTTAGCAAAGTCTTTAACATGAAAGAGAATACCAAAATAGACACTGAAAAACAACAGCTACTTAGAAGGAATAGGGAGCAAGCAGAAGAATAACTAAAATAAACTACAGTTCAGACCCTTCAGATGTGAGAGATAGTGTTGCCTACATAAAAAAAGACATGATGTCATGTAAAAGAAACAATCAGGAGACATGATATGTCAGAAAATTTTCAAGCCAGTCCCATGCTAGCAATCAGAAATCAGAGTGACATTGGACTTTCAAGCAGCTACATTAGATAGAAGACAAGAAGAACTACCTTCAGAATCTTGAAGTAAGCCTTGTGCAGAGGTGCACTCACACAGTCTCAGCTACTTGGAAGGCTGTGGTGGGAGGATTGCTTGAGCCCAGAAGTTTGAGACCAGTCTGTGAGATATAGCAGGACCCATCTCTTAAAAATTTTTTTGAGGAAAAACACTTGACCAACCTTGAGTATATAACTCAGACAATCTCTTGAATAATGTATATATTTAATAGAGATACTTTTAGCTATGTAAGTTGTCAAAATATTTCAGTTCTATCCAACTTTTGTCAAGAAGTTCCTGGAAAGTGTACTGTAAACAAGAAAGCAAATCAAGAGATGGTCAAGTCAGACGAGTGGTGGAAAAATGTCTAGAATGACAGTTGAGTTGATGTCAAAGAGCAAAACTCCAGGAGGGCAGAAGCCTATTAATGCCATCTAAGATTAAAAAAAAATAAGTAACTGATAGATTACTTGAAATATGTGATAATATTGAGAAGGGTTTTATATAATTGTTGGAGAGTTTGGTTTAGGCAGGAAGAATATACAAATCTAAACTCTGGAATAATTCCTAACACCTGGGCGACATAATACAACTTACAATGCAATTTTAGTATAGAATTTGTCTCTTTCATTCTTATATAGAGATGCAATTGTGACATCACTACCCTGAGAAGATAAAGGAAAAGAAATGCTGTGTGAATGTATGTGCTTAAGTATTAAGAGTATATTTTGTTTATATGAGAATATTCATAGTGAGGGGAGTGTTGCAATACTGCTCAATCTCAATCTTCTATAAGGGAAATGAACAGTCTTTAAAACTGGAAAATCAAGAAATATCAAAATAAGTGTAATCTGAGAATTTCAGGTAAGTAACTAAAGAAATAGCTAAATTATTTAAGGTGGTTGTTTCTGGGGAGTGTTATTTGGCTGTGTGGCAGAGTTTTAGTATCAATCTGGTAATATTATATAATTTTTAAACTATGTTGATGTGTTACTTTGATAAAAACAATTTTTTAAAATACCATTAAAATTTTGGAACCTGTTAAAAAATACAAAAAGTCATTACCAAACACTTATTGAGTCTCTGATATATCCAAGTTTCATTTTACTAAATGTGATCATATTAGTAAGAAATGACTACTGGTTTCTCTGGGGAATAATTGGAGATTAGAAGTTAAAATTTTGATGTGTTATTTTCTCTAGGAAAATTGCCATGAATCCATAAGGTTAAATACTCATCTTATGTACTTTCCTAATATCCTAAATGTTTCTTGTCATAATTAAATACACATTTTATTGTGACTAGCCAGTGTCTATTTGCCACTAGATTGTGATCTCAACAAAGGTAGGAGTTGTGTGTGCCATGTCGATTCCCACTACCTAACAAGCAGCTGCTGCAGCATTGGCCTTGAGCATATATTTGTTGAATTAATGCTGAATGAATAGCATTTCTTTCTCTAATGAAAATTTTTGTCTGGTTAAAATGGTAGAAAACTACATATCCAATCATTAGGTCTTAGAATTGCATCATTGACTTTTATTTACTGTTTAATCTCCTGGATTGTGAGATATTTTACAATCTATAATTATTTTAAAAGTATATTTATTACAGTCTCTTGGCACATTTTAGGCACATTTACAAACCAAAGACCATTTGAGAATTTGCATCACAGTCCTAATTTCATTAGCTTTGATTAGGAAGTAAAGATTTAGGAAAAGTATAATATTAGTGGTTTAAAAAGGCAAAAACCATTTATTACTCTTTGATTAAATTTCTAATCAGTATTCATTTTCAGTTTCTTCCAAGTTACACTAGAGCATAGCAAATAAAAAACAAATCACCAGGCCTGGCAACATTTAAAATATGAATGTCACTTTCCAAATTCATTATTTTGTTTTCCTCAAGGCAACAGACAGCTCAGCTTTCGTGGTAAGGAATTCCTCTGTGGTCATTTCTATGCATTAAAAGACTTTAAATTTTCTGAGACATTATTTGGGCTTGATCTAAAAAATGCTGAAGGCAAACACAGACTATTTACAGTATGCCTTTTCTCCACCTAAATGTCTTTTACTATATTATTCCAATACCTGTCAGTATATCTGATAATAAGAGTCTTTTCGCTTCTAAATGTTGTTCATTTCATTAATTTAATATATGACATAGACCTTCATTTTTGAAAACTGCATCAATATATCCCCCTCAAGTAATGTGAACTGAGGGAAAAAAGCAAGTTATATTCCTTTCCATAGCCTAATTCCCTTCTTAGTTAGTCACACTGCCAGGTGTGTCCCATAAATGAATTCAAAGACAATTTAATGTAGTAGTTTTCTGCAACAGCATTGTTAAATATTATAGTAGTGTCTCTAATTCATTCAATATATCAAAGCTTTATTTCTAAAATTATATTTTTAATAACAAATGCACTCAAATTTTATGACTTTAATCTTATGAGTAAAAGAAAGAAGCCTTTATATAAATAATATAGACAAATCCTTAAATGGCTGGCGATTTTTCCTTAGCAGTTATTTCAGTCTAAACTCTTTTTGATTGTTATTTTATTACTCAGTCTGAATTCTGGAGTATTTATCTTAACCTGTTCTTACACAGTTTTCTGGTTTATAAATATATCATTGTTTTCTCTATCTAGTTTGTACTTCAAAGCACTACCCTTGAACCCTCTTCTCTTATTTTTAAAATAATAGATTATGCATTTCCATTTAGCTGTGACAAGATTAATGAAAATTCAGTTTCGGACTTCACAAAACTGAGTTTCTAGAATCTACAAATGTAACCTGTCTCAACTTTAAGTAGGTTTACTCAGTCAATTCTCGCAATTAGCCTATGGAGTATGCATTTTAATATTTTTCTCATTTACTGAATTGTTGAATGGTTGAAGAATTTCTCCAAGGCCCCACAGCTATTAAATACGAAGATTCTACTCCAATATGTTTGACTCCAGAGTGCAAGTGCTTGACCTTTATGCTATGTAGTGTAGTTGTTATGTCTGTATAATATTCATTCGTAAAGTGCACATTACTTTCAAATATGTCTTAGGGTGTGGGAAATTATTTTCACTGACTTCAACTACTTTATAATTTTTTACATGTTAAATGCCACTAACATATACTAGTACATTGCAAATAAAAAATAAAAGTAACATAATTAATTTAGCAGGTTAGAGTATTTTTCTTTAAAACTTTTTATGCAGATATATTTTTATGTAATTGAAATTATGCTGTTTATGGATTTATGTCTTCATGTTCTTTTTTAGTATTGCATCCATCAGTTTCTCAAGTCAATATTGCATCATAATTACTTTAATCATGATCATATTCTTTTAGCTTCTAATCTTTAGAATATATTTATTTTGCTAGCATCATAGTTTGGGTAATATCCTCAACTATATTAATATTGAAAATATTAAACCTTTTATGTATTAATTACTTTATTTATTTTCAGAAGGAAAATTAACAATTTAAAAATATTTATTTTTCTTAAACAAAACTAAATTCTTACAGAAATTTAGACCAAATTTCCACTCCTAGTAGTAGTGTTTTTCTCTCAACACAGCTAACAAAATTGGAATATTATCAGATTTTTAAATTGTTAATTTAATACTCATAGATTTTATAGTTTTTAATATTTACTTATTTTCAAATGGATTTTATAGTTTTTATATATTTATGGGCTTTTATTTCTATTCTATTTGTAGTGTATTTCATTTATGGCTGGTAATTATTAAATTGTCTGATTTATTGTAGATGTATTCTATTTTTATTTCCCTTTAAATTATATGTGATTTTTTTTAAGTTCTAAAATTTCAAGCTTCCTTTATGAAGTGATATTTATTTTTTGTGAATGTACTATTTCTTTATGATTTAGAATTGATTATATACATACCTTTTGGATAATTTCTTTTGGCTGCTATAGTTTTAGCTCATAATTGTACTTCATATGCACTTATTATTGAAATGATAAAAAGTGATTAAATGTTTTATTCCTATCTTCTAATTATACTGGTTTTAGTAAAAACTACATAGACATGTGTATGTAAGAATAAGTGGAATTCTGTGTAGTTTGGGCATGCAGATGGTTTGTCCAAAAATGCTAGACAAGGTGTTACTATAAAATAAAAACTACTGCCTTTCTAAATAATTAATTTGTATCAAGTCAATGGAGTCCTGTTGTATGTATCACAACAACATATGTTATAGAAGAAAGGTGACCATTTAATCTTTCATCAAATCTGGAGCACTATTATTAATCTTACCTGGACAACAAGCATAAACTGGAACTGTCCTAGGAAAACTAGGGACAATTAGGTGACTTCACTGCCATATTCTTACATTTGGTTTTTGCCTTTGTGCTGTCTGCCTTTCTCTACCTTGTGGATAGATAACCAATACTGGCTAATTGAACAATTTGCAAATGTGACCAAAACCAGTGTTTCATTGACAAGTTGCACAGTATGACAACCCAGAGTGCTTATTGTTTGTGAACAAATATATTAAATAAAGTTGTACAAATATATACATAGAAGTTATACTAAGAGCAAGCTTCAAAAGTAGCAAAATGTGCTAGGAATCATATATTTAAGCATTCATTCACTTAAAATGAATCAACATTTTCCCCCATTTTTCAGGAAGATAAGTCATCAGCAATACATATAGAGCTAATCATATTTAAAAGTCACTCCGAACTTGAATCACAAAAAATTATAAACCAGACATTAAAACTGATTGTACAAATAAAAGTATAAATGAAGAAGGTTTTAGTTACCTTCTTAAATCAGGATGGACTGATACAAGTTTAGTCTCTAAAAGTGAGTATTTATTTCAATATTTTCTGAAGTTCTCTGTTATTCTTAATCTGTTTACTTAAACTCTGGGAATAGACATTTATGATTTAATTGAAGTCAGCTTTTTTCAGTAGACTTTATATAAAACACGTCTTTTTTGACTTGTTCAATGGCACCTTGGAAATTTAAAAAAGTGATACAAAGTATTTCTTAAGTAATAATTTAACATCATTAAAATCTAATAAGAGATTGGATATTTTCAAATGCTGAATAATTTGAATTGAATTGATTTTTCCATTATGGATCCTTATTTCTTAGATATATGATATTCATAAATACAACACTGATACATTGAAATATTGAGTTCCAAACCACAAACTTTAAATACCTTTCTAAAAATATAACAATGTAAAATGATAGTTTTAAAATTAAAATAAATTTTAAAAATCATTAACACTTATATTTTTCCACATTTCCTTTGTTCTCAGAAAGACATTCCAATTATTTGTTGCCCCGTGATTGATGAAAGAAACAATGGAAAAAGATGAAAAGATGAAAATTTTATATATTCTTCAAAGGAAATCATTATTCAACCATGAGGAATAGTAATCTTGATAAAGAGATCAATTACAAATAGCTCTGTGTGTTCATTCAGAATTGTATGCTTTCAGTAATGAACTGCACATCATCATTAAAAAGGCTGGATACAAATCATTGAAATTTGATTTAATGAAATCCAAAGAACACATTATTATTATTTGCCTTAGGTGTGCAATATAATGATTTGGTTTGTTTCAAGATACATAGCCAGAGAAAATAAATCACACATTTAAAAAAGCTTACTTTTTTGCTCATTTTTATTTGTACCTGAAACTTCAAGGCTTTTCTAGAAGCAATAGACAACACAGTCCCCCTACAAATGGCATTATATTCTTACTATTGAAAATCTAAAGGTCTACTGTAGTTTATTTTCATTAGAATGAAAGCATCCAGCCTCCAAAGAGCAGTAATATGATATTTTAGGTAATTATCCTGTTTTATTCACTTATGCACTGTGTGCCTAAAAATATACCTGTACTTACAACATTTCTGAAGGTTAATTTCCGCTATGCTGGTAGCTAAATTGCCTTACATTGTCTTTTAATAACCTACATGTAGACAAACTCCTATAGAAATCTTAAGGCGTATACCTTGGATTCTCGAAGTAATGTCAAATCTATTGAGAGTGTCATGATTGGGGTCTTGTAGAATAGTGCTTTTATCAAAAAGTTTAAACATCTAGGCCAGGCATGGTGGCTCACACCTGTAATCCCAGCACTCTGGGAGGCCTAGGTGGGAGGATCGCTCAAGGTCGGGAGTTCAAGACCAGCCTGAGCAAGAGCGAGATGCTGTCTCTACTAAAAATAGAAAGAAATTATCTGGACAACTAAAAATATATATAGAAAAATTTAGCCGGGCATGATGGCACATACCTGTAGTTTCAGCTATTCAGGAGGCTGAGATGGAAGGATCGCTTAAACCCAGAAATTTGAGGTTGCTGTGAGCTAGGCTGATGCCATGGCACTATAGCTTGGGCAACAGAGTTAGACTCTGTCTCAAACAATATATATATATATTTTTCATCTCTCTTCTCTTCATTTTGTTTCATTTTTTACTTTAAAACAAAATCCAAAATATATTCCTTAGAGAAAAGTTTAGAATGTTTATCAGAAGCAAGGGGATTGTAGTATACAACAGCTTGACTATGAGAATCAGTTTAGAGAATTGGAATTAGGAATGTGATATATTTTTTTATTTCAGCATATTATGGGGGTACAAATGTTAAGGTTACATCTATTGCCCATACCCCCCTCCCCGCTCAAGTCAGAGCTTCAAGTGTGACCATCTCTCAAACGTTGCACATCTCACTCATTATGTTTGTATATACCCATCCCCTCCTTCTACCCACCCGACACCTGATAAATGTTATTCCTATATGTCCACTTAGGTGTTGATCTGTTAATACCAATTTGCTGGTGAGTACATGTGGTGCTTGTTTTTCCATTCTTGAGATAACTTCACTTAGTAAAATGGGTTCCAGCTCTATCCAGGAAAATACCAGAGATGCTATATCACCGTTGTTTCTTAAAGCTGAATAGTATTCCATGGTATACATATATCACATTTTATTAATCCACTCATGAACTGATGGACACTTGGGTTGTTCTACAGCTTTGCAATTGTGAATTGTGCTGCTATAAACATTCGAGTGCAGGTGTCTTTTTCATAAACTGACTTTTGATCTTTTGGGTAGATACCCAGCAGTGGAATTGCTGGAACAAATGGTAGATCTACCTGTATCACTTTAAGGTATCTCCATTTTCTTTTCCATAGGGGTTGAACTAGTTTGCAGTCCCACCAGCAGTGTAGGAGTGTTCCTATCTCTCTGCATCCATGCCAACATTTATTGTTTGGGGACTTTTTTTTTTTTTTTTTTTTTTTATTGAGACAGAGTCTCGCTTTTGTTGCCCAGGCTAGAGTGAGTGCCATGGCGTCAGCCTAGCTCACAGCAACCTCAAACTCCTGGGCTCGAGCGATCCTTCTGCCTCAGCCTCCCTGGTAGCTGGGACTACAGGCATGTGCCACCATGCCCGGCTAATTTTTTATATATATATCAGTTGGCCAATTGATTTCTTTCTATTTATAGTAGAGACGGGGTCTCGCTCTTGCTCAGGCTGGTTTTGAACTCCTGACCTTGAGCAATCCGCCCACCTCGGCCTCCCAAGAGCTAGGATTACAGGCGTGAGCCACAGCGCCCGGCCTGTTTGGGGACTTTTTGATAAAGGCCATTCTTACTGGATATAGGTGATATTTCATTGCAGTTTTGATTTGAATTTCCCTGATGATTAGAGATGTTGAGCATTTTTTCATATGTTTATTGGCCATCATTCTGTCTTCTTTTGAAAAATTTCTGTTCATGTCTTTTGCCCATTTTTTGATAGGGTTGTTTGATTTTTTCTTGCTGATTTTCCTGAGTTCTAAATGATGGAATGTGATATTTTTTATCCAGTAATATAAATTGAGGAATTGATGGAGGATGGGACAGTAAGTAGATATCTATATAGATTGTTCACAACACATTTTGTTGGATGTGCTGTGTGAAGACAAGTAATGTCTCTTTAAATGCATTTGTAATATGGTTAAGCATTTACTTTTAAACCACTGGATGTGGATTCCTGCTTCTATAAATTAATCACTGCATAAATATTGAACAATGCAAGCCATAGTTTTTCAGACTTTTATTAGAAAGAAAAATAAGTTATAGAAAGAACATAATATGGCCTAACAATTTTCCACAAAGCTCTGTAATCTTATTAAATATTTAAAGTGCCCTACTGTAACAATGTACACTGATTTTTTTCCTTAGATATATAGGCTTAAATCTTATAAAATTGAATACAATCATGCATTGGTTAACAACAACATATTAGGAAAGGCAATGTCATCTTGCAAACATCGAGTGTACTTACACAAATCTAGATGGTATAGCCCACTACTCACCTAGGCTATATGGTATAACCTACTGCTTCTATGCTACAAACTTGTATAGCATGCTAGTGCACTGAATACTGAGGCAAGTGTAACACAATGGTAAGTATTTGTGTATTTAAACATATGTAAACATAGAAAAGGTAAAGTAAAAGCATAGTAATATAATCTTATGGCATCTCCCATAGTATATTTTGTCTGTCTTTGACTGAAATGTCACTGCATGTATTAGTGGTGTTAATACATAAAATGTATCCCATTTCAAAATAAGTGTATAATAATCACTCAAAGTACCTTTCTTCAGGAACAAAAGGTCTCCTTAATGTGATCTTTGAAACAGATTTTTAATATAAAAGGGCTGTCCAGAAAATATCCAGCCATGTACCTATTCACATTATAATGGCTGGATACTTTCTGAACAACCCTCTTATACCCTATTATCTTAAACATGAAAAGAAAAACAAGCCAAAAATTGATTCTTACCTATTATAATTTCACTTTTGGAAATCAACATCATTCTAATTTTTTTTGTTTTGGTTTTATTTTTACAAATTGTTGTCAGTAATAAAAAAAATCTTTATTATATATGTTTGATATGTGATAGGTTACATAGCTACTGGAAATCCCCTCTGGATTACATGGTACAACTTAAATATAGAAGGCATGTCTTTAGATGTCTGTTTTTTATTTCTCAGTAGCACAGAACCTAGAGCAAAGTAAAAAAAAGTATATATTTACCTCTTTAGTTAAATATATTCCTAGGTACTTTATTTTCTTTGTTGCTATTTTGAAGGGAACTGAATCTTTGATTTGGTTCTCACTTGTACTGTTGTTGGCATATATGAATGCCTCTGATTTCTGTGTGTTGATCTTGTATTCTGAGACTTTACCAAATTCATTTATCAGCTCAAGGAGTCTCTTGGTTGAATCCATGGGGTTTACTAGGTATAATATCATGTCATCAGCTAAGAGTGAGAGTTTGATCTCTTCTGCTCCCTGTTGGACGCCCTTAATTCCACTGTCTTGTCTGACTGCTGTAGCAAGGACTTCCAGCACTATGTTGAATAGAAGTGGAGATAGTGGGCAACCTTGTCTTCCAGTTCTAAGTGGGAATGCTTTCAATTTTTCCCTATTCAGTATGATATTGGCTGTGGGTTTATCATATACAGCTTGTATCATTTTTAGGTAAGCCCCATCTATGCCTATTTTGTTGAGCGTTCTTATCTTAAAAGGGTGTTGAATTTTGTCAAATGCTTTTCCTGCGTCTATTGAGAGGATCATAGGGTCTTTGTTTTTGCTTCTGTTTATATGGTGAATTACATTTATAGATTTGCATATGTTGAACCATCCCTGCATCCCTGGGATGAAGCCCACTTGGTTGTGATGAATTATTTTCTTGACAAGCACCTGGATTCAATTGGCTAGGATTTTGTTGAGAATTTTTGCATCTATATTCATAAGGGATATTGGTCTGTAGTTTTATTTTTTTGTTGCATCCTTTGCTGGTTTTGATAAGGGTTGTGTTCACTTCATAAGATGTGTCAGGGAAGATTTCATCCTTCTCGATGTTGTGGAATAATTTCTGCAGGATAGGCACCAGTTCTTCCTCTAGGTGTGGTAAAATTTGGATGTGAAACCATCTGGTCTAGGACTTTTCTTTTTAGGAAGGTTTTTTTATTCCTGTTTGAATTTCAGTACTTGATATTGGTCTGTTGAGGAATTCTATTTCTTCCTGGTGGAGCCTAGGGAGGCTGTGTGTTTCTAAGAAATTGTCCATTTCCTCCGCATTTTCCAGTTTGTGTGCATAGAGGTTTTTGTAGTATTCATAAATTATATCTTGTATCTCCATGGCATCAGCTGTAATTTCTCCTTTATTGTTCCTGATGGAGCTTACTAGAGATTTTTCTTTTCTGCTTTTCATTAGTCTAGCCAAAGGTATGTCGATTTTGTTTATTTTTTCAAAGAACCAACTTTTTGTTTTATTAATTTTCTGTATGGTTTCCCTGTTGTCAATTCTGTTTAGTTCTGATTTGATCTTAAAGATTTCACTTCTTCTGGTGGTTTTGGGGTTGGTCTGTTCTTCCTTTTCCAGCTCTTTGAGACGATTCATTAGGTTGTCTATTTGTGATCTTTTAGACTTTGGGATATAGACATTTATGGAGATAAACTTTCCTCCCAGGACTGCTTTAGCTGTGTCCCACAGGTTTTGGTAACTTGTGTCTCTTTTGTCATGTAGTTCAAAGAATTTTTGATTTCCATCTTTATTTCCTCATTTATGAAGTGATCATTCAGCAGAAGGTTGTTTAGTTTCTATGACTTTGTGTAGAAATGAGAACTCCTGTTAGGATTGATTTCTACATTTATTCCATTGTGGTCTGAAAAGATACATGGTATAATTTCTATTTTTTAAAATTGTTTGAGACGTGCTTTGAGTTCTAGGATATGGTCAATCTTAGAGAATGTCCCATGACTTGATGAGAAGAATGTATATTCAGTGGCTTTTGGGTAGAATGTCCTGTAAATGTCAGTCAGGCCCATTTGTTCTAGGGTTCTGTTTAAGTCCATTATTTCTTTGTTGATTTTCTGTTTGGAGGATCTGTCCTGTGCTGTCAGTGGGGTGTTAAAGTCTCCGACTATTATGGTGTTGTTGTTTATCCATTTGTTTAGATCAAGTACAGTTTGCTTTATGAATCTGGGTGCATATATATTTAAAATTGTTATGTCTTCTTGTTGAACTGTACCCTTCACCATTATATAGTGACCTTCTTCTGTTGATTTAAAAGCTAAGTTATCTGTAATCAGCACCGCCACGCCAGCTTTCTTTTGGCTTCCGTTTGCTTGAAATATTGTTCTCTACCCCTTTGCCTTTAGTCTAACTACATCCTTGCAGGTTAAATGTGTTTCCTGAAGGCAGCAGATACTTGGCTTGTGTTTTTTCTATCCATTTGGCCAGCCTATGTCTCTTGAGTGGGGAGTTCAAGCCATTCAGATTTATTGAGATAACTGATAGGTGTGGCAGATTTCTGTTCATTATGTTGGGTTGAACATTGTTGCTTTGTTTTCTCTCTTCAGCCATTGTGGTATCTGGACTTTGATCTTTAGCTTTGAGTAGATTTACATTCGTGAGTTTTTATTGTGTTGATCCATGGGTAACACTGTTTTGAGACCTCTACAGGGAGAACTATGGAAATACTGAAGAAAGAAATAGCAGAGGATGTAAACAGGTGGAAGAATATACCATGCTCAAGGGCCGGCAGAATCAACATTGTTAAAATGTCTATACTGCCCAAAGTGACCTACAGAGTCAATGCAATCCCTATCAAAATACCATCATCATTTTTCACAGATATAGAAAAAATAGTTTTATGCTTCGTATGGAACCAGAGAAGACCCCGTATAGCAAAATCAACCCTAGGCAATAAAAACAAAATAGGAGGTATCAATTTACCAGACTTGAAACTATACTCTAAGGCTATAGTAATTAAAACAGCTTGGGACTAGCACAAGGACAGAGACATTGACCAGTGGAGCAGAACAGAGAACCCAGATATAAAACCATCCTCATATAGCCAACTAATCCTTGACAAAGGAGACAAAAACATACACTGGGGAAAAAGAATCCTTATTCAATAAATGGTGCTAGGAAAACTGGATAGCCACATATAGAAGATTGAAACAGGATCCACACTTTTTACCTCTCACAAAAATCAACTCACGCTAGGTAACAGACTTAAATCTTAGGTGTGAAACAACAGAAATGAAAAGAAACTTCTCCAAAGAAGACAGAATAATGGCATGCAAACATATAAAGAAATGCCCAACTTCTCTAATTATTAGAGAAATGAAAATCAAACCACAATGAGATAACACCTAACCCCAGTAAGAATGGCCTATATCAAAAAATCCCAAAACAACAAATGCTGGTGAGGATGCGGAGAGAGAGGAACACTCCTACACTGCTGGTGGGACTGCGAATTAGTGCAACCTTTGTGGAAAAGAATTTGGAGATACCTCAAACAGCTGGAAATAGAAATACCATTCGACCCTGCAATAGCATTGTTGGGCATCTACCCAAAAGAGCATAAGACATTCTATTATAAAGACAACTGCACCCGAATGTTTATAGCAGCACAATTCACTATTGCACAGTCATGGAAACAACCCAAGAGCCCATCAATTCATGAGTGGATAATTAAAATGTGGTATATCCTCACAATGGAATATTACTCAATCCTAAGAAATGACGGTGAGCTAGCACCGTTTATGCTATCCTGGATTCAGCTTAAGCCAGGCATCCAAAGTGAGGCGACATAAGACATGGAAAATGGGCCCCACATCTACTCGCCATAAAATTGGTACTGACTTATTAAAACTATGGTTTTCAAATTGTGGCAATGCTCACCAGGGATTGGGGGGGGACCCAATCTTAGGGAGGTGGTGAGTATTTTGGAGGGGAAGGGCATAACTCTAACCCTGCTTAGGGAGAGGCAAAGATATACAATGTAACCAAAATGTCAAAAAAAAATCAAAACAAAACTTTTTATCGCGTGGAGGGCAGGCGGTAGGGGGGAGGAGGAAAGGAGTGTATGCTCCCATAACGTGTGTGATGCACACCACAGGGGGTATTGGACACATCGGGAGGAGGGAGGGGGGCAGGGGAAATATTTGTAACCCTAACAATATTTGTACCTCCATAATATGATGAAATAAAAAAAAATTAAAAAAAAAAGAATTCTAGAGGAAAACATTGGAAATACTCTTCTAGACATTGGCTTAGGCAAAGAATTTATGAAGAAGACCCCTAAGGCAATCACAGCAGCAACAAAAATAAATAAATGGGACCTGATGAAATTAAAAAGCTAAAGAAACAGCTAAAGAAGCTAAAGAAACTCTCAAGAGAGCAAACAGACAACCTACAGAATGGAAGAAAATTTTCACAAGCTAAACATCCGATAAAGGGCTGATAACTAGAATCTATTTAGAACTCAGGAAAATCAGCAAGAAAAAATCAAACAACCCTATCAAAAAATAGGCAAAGGACATGAACAAAAACTTCTCAAAAGAAGACAGAATAATGGCCAACAAAGATATGAAAAAATGCTCAACATCTCTAATCATCAGGGAAATGCAAATCAAAACCACAATGAGATATCACTTAACTCCAGTGAGAATGGCCTTTATCAAAAAGTCCCCAAACAATAAATGTTGGCGTGGATACAGAGAGATAGGAACACTTCTATGCTGCTGGTGGGACTACAAACTAGTTCAACCCCTGTGGAGAGCAATATGGAGATACCTTAAGGTGATACAAGTAGATCTACCATTTGTTCCAGCAATTCCACTGCTGGGTATCTACCCAAAAGATCAAAAGTCAGTTTATGAAACAGACACCTGCACTCGAATGTTTATAGCAGCACAATTCACAATTGCAAAGCTGTGGAACAACCCAAGTGTCTATCAGTTCATGAGTGGATTAATAAAATGTGATATATGTATACCATGGAATACTATTCAGCTTTAAGAAACAACGGTGATATAGCATCTCTGGTATTTTCCTGGATAGAGCTGGAACCCATTTTACTAAGTGAAGTTATCTCAAGAATGGAAAAACAAGCACCACATGTACTCACCAGCAAATTGGTATTAACAGATCAACACCTAAGTGGACATATAGGAATAACATTTATCAGGTGTTGGATGGATGGGAGGAGGGAGGAGGGGATGGGTATATACAAACATAATGAGTGAGATGTGTAACGTTTGGGAGATGGTCATGCTTGAAGCTCTGACTCGAGGGGGAGGGGGATATGGGCAATAAATGTAGCCTTAACATTTGTAACCCCATAATAGGCTGAAATAAAAAAAAGAAGAAAGTATATATTTGCATGATATATTAATATATTTAAGTAAATGAATAGATAAATAAACTAAAATAATAACTGGTTTTATAATATTTTGAGATATGATATGTTTTGGGGACAGCATTCATTTTTCTTTAATTCTCCGATTTATTTATCTATTCCCCTAAACTATTTCTTACTAATTTTCTTTAGTGAAAATTATGTTTATTTTTAGTAGTAATAATTTTTTTAAAAATATTGAATATTATGCATCAAGGTGAATTAAACAGTAATGTAAATACCAGAGCCAATTTTCTAGAAATACATTTTTTTCCTAGTACCTCTATTTTACTGTACTTTGTTGGAAGTTTTCTGAACTACTTTTCAGTATTATGAAGTGTGGATAGTGATAAAGATGCTTAAAATGTGTTATTAAAACAAAAAATAGGGATGATGTTCAAAACTCTCCAATGTCTCCCTATTTCTCTCTATAAGTATAAAAGTTACAATGATATCATTAATTCTCTCTGAATTTGAGCCCACATTAATAATTCAACTTACCTCCGTTTCTCTTTCTCAGACATATGTTTCCAGTTCTGGTAAAGCTGAGCTCCTCAGTTCCCTACTTACCTTGTTCATTTTACCTTGTTAAGAACTTGGATATTGGCCTAGAATGTTTGTCTTTATTCTGGTTCTAAGAGTCTGTGTGTCAGGTTTATCTGCAAAGTGAAGAATGAAGTCTCATTGTACATGGTTTTGTGAGGAATTTAGGTGAAAAAGGACTTAGCCATGTGCCAAGCATAGTATAAGTATAAAACATGGCACCAATTTATCATCATCATCATCATAATCATCTCAGAATGAGATGATTTGCTCATCTTGTTTCCCATTCCTGGGATGACTTTTCCTCTTTTCCTGCTCCTACAACTATGTGAATTCATGACTTTTGCTCTCTGCTTCCTCATCAACACAATAATCCAGTTCCAATAATTCTCCTGTGCCTTTGTGCTCCTCTGTGACCCTTGCCAATACCCCATACTATTTATTATCTATGCACTGTCTTTTTACATTTGCTACTATTTCATGTTTTCTAATTATTTTTCTAACAACGCTAAAAGCCTTTGAGGAAATAGACTGTTATTTTTCTCTTACAGGCTAAAATGCAATACTGAGTACATATTCAATGCTTGACAGACTGAATGTGGAATTTCTCTAGAAATTGTAGTTAAAATCATCTAAATTACCCAAGATAATTTTCACAAAATTTTAATGACCATTTAAATTTGTATGAACTATAAATAATTAATACATTAAAATAATTCAGGGAATTTTAATTGAATCTCATATTCCATTTTTACATATCATTTGTATAATTATAAATGTTCCCTACTTTTATTACTAACAATAACACATAAATATTATTATAAAGTTATAAGAAACAACATGATCTGCAATTTCATTTTCAAACCCAATACATTAATTGAAGCATATGTGTACTTTTTAGCTTTAATCAACATTTTTCCCTTTCATAATTGATAACTAATTTGTAGATGCTTTAAAAAGCCACTTTATAGGAGTATTTTTAGTAATTTCATCAATTCTTATTTTGATAAAGTCCAACTATACTATGTAAATTATAAAAAGTCTTTGTCAATATTTTTAATTCATTACAATAGTTATACTAATCTCCTCTTATAATATTTTATGATAGAAGTTTATAAACTTGTGTATGATTTGCAAGCACATTTTGAAGAGATAACCTGAAAATTTATCTTATAATAATCACACATAGTCTAT
Organism: Microcebus murinus; assembly: GCF_040939455.1. Taxonomy (NCBI): domain Eukaryota; kingdom Metazoa; phylum Chordata; class Mammalia; order Primates; family Cheirogaleidae; genus Microcebus; species Microcebus murinus. The sequence goes on from NC_134126.1 coordinate 2,420,165, forward strand.
TTTTCAATTTTCTCTCTGAGGCTGGGTTTTATTTAGTTACTATGCAGATGCAATGCCACATTAAATACTTGAAATTTTAATTTTTATTGTATGTTGAATTAAAAGTGTTTGGTCTAATTTATTTATTGATATTTTATTTAATTTATTGATATTTTATTTAATTATTATGGAAGTATAATTTCCCTAACCATTTATTTGAAATAATGTATCATTTAAAATAATTTTGATTTAATGTGATAATTAATGTATGTTAGAACAGATATCTGAGTAGAAATCACCCCAGCTTATATGTTCATTAAAGTTCTCATTACTACATATTGCAATTGTGCAAATGTCTGAGATTTTCTGGCTTGGACCAAGAGATATTGGGACTATTCACTATAAGAGAGAATCATGGAAAAGCATCATACTGGAAGGAGAAAATAAAAGGGTCCAAATGGGAATTGCAGAGGTTGATATGCATGTTTAGGTTTGGGAAAATGATGATGTAACTTGTAAGAATGTGCCTTTTATGATAAGACTACAGAGATAGTAACAGTGAACTTTTGAAAAAAATTAAAAACAGTGCGGAAAAATACAATGGACATTTTGAGTAGAATTAAATACATTTATAAATATCCAGCAAGTTGTATTATGGAATGCCAATAGTTCCATTATGTTTGGAATATCAGAGTGAAGAACAATGATTCTAGAAAGATAGGATGGTAATAGATAGTGATGTCTGATAAGCATGGTATGAATTTAGGATTTCATGAATTTAATTATTCATTCAACAAATATTTAGGGAGGTGGTCTACTGTATGCCATGCACTATGGTACAGGTTGGAAACACAACAAAAATGTTTAATATGTTGAATCATATGAAACTGCTGAAAGGTTTTTGTTTTGTATTGTTTGTTCTGTTCAAAAACAATAGAATTGCAGTAGTTTAGTGTAGTTTAACCTAATACTAGGGAGTCAATAGAGGATTTTAAGCATAAATGTGACAATTAAAGCAAAGCCATTGAAAACAAATATGAGGTATATATATATCATGCAAGCTGAAAATAGCATTAAACTTTTTCTTTATCAAAAGAAATTTTACCCTCTTCCCACTTTAGAAATAACACAATTATTGTAGAATAGACCAGGAAAGATAAAGGAAAGCAAACATAGGAAACATTAAAATGATTTTAAGTCAATCCTTTCAATAACTGCATGACAACAAATAAGTAAACCTAAAAGAACCTTCAGTGAAACTTAAAAAAAATAAAATAAAAAAACTAATTAACAAAGAGAAAGAAGAAAGGGATGAATTTATTTTATTTATTTATTTATTTTAAATTCCTTAATTTTTTTTTATTTTAGCATATTATGGAGTTACAAATGTTAAGGTTACATATATTGCCCATGCCTCCCTCCCCCCTCGAGTCAGGTGTGACCATCCTCCAAACGTTGCACATCTCACTCATTATGTTTGTATATAACCATCCCCTCCTCCACCCTCCCACTTGCCTGACACTTCATAAATGTTATTTTCATATGTCAACTTAGGTGTTGATCTGTTAACACCAATTTGCTGGTGAGTACATATGATACTTGTTTTTCCATTCTTGAGATACTTCACTTAGTAGAATGGGTTCCAGCTCTATCCAGGAAAATACAAGAGGTGCTATATTTTAAAAGTCACCAAATGGGATCACAGTTGGTTTTTTTCTTCAAAAGACATATTATAATTGAAACCTTATGTAAATTTACAAGTTATCTAAGCAAGTACATAATATTAAATATTATAGAAATGCAAAAGTAGATAAATAAAAGGATATCAATATGAGATTGTTTGCAAATCAAATGAAAAAAATCATATTTAATATTAAAGAAATTATGACATCATACTGATAGATTTTGAAGAGACATATGATAAAATTCAGCAGCCATTTCTTATAAAAATTTAAATAAATCATGAATTTAACAAATTTTAAATATAAAAATTATAAATACAAATATGATGAACACCATTTACAAAAATTTATAGTAAATATCTAAAGATATCTAACATCTTTAACAGTGAGATGGGATTAACCAGATATCAAAACATATTATGAAGCCTTGGAAATCAAATCAATATGGTTTTGTCCTAACCCAGATAGACAAATATGTCAAATCTAATAAGGAGAAAATTCAGAAATAGATTTCAGTATATAAGAATCTAATGTATGCCAAAGTTGTTATTTTCAACTTGTTGGTCAAAGGTTAAATTATTTGAAATAGTAATATGAAAAATATTATCTAGGAAACAACATAAAATTGAACATATTTCCCTTATGAAATTATAAATTCTCTATAGATAAAGGATTTTTTAAGTCAAGTTTGGTGTGTTGTAGTTGGCTCATATTGACTCATGAGAGACAAGCTTTAAATTTTTAGTAATTTTACCAAGGCACTTATAAAACAAAGTAACTATTAAAAATTAAATTCTAAAAACTTACAATTAAATACATAAATTTAAAAGCAAAGGTAATACTCTAAATAGGCATAAACTCTACATTTTCCAATTATTTTACTACATTTTCTATTATCTATACTCTTAAAGTTATTTATATTTATTGAACCAATATTGTGGAAATATTATATACAGGTATGATACTGCAAATCAACTCTGCATTCAGTGACATTGTATGCATAGTCTGTAATCAGCAATTGAGAGTGTTTATGCCATGGAAACTAGAATATGATACAAACCAGGTTCTTAAAATTAAAAAAAAAACAAAACTATAAAGGGTGCTGGTTTTTAAATGTCTCAGAAGATCACTTCTGTTTTTGAGGGAAGAGAATGAAAGGGGATATAAATTTTAAAAAATTATAAGAAATTTAGGCCTTCTAGTGGTGGTAGTTAATTTCATGCACCAAGAAGGAAACAAAAGTAAATTAAAAATTACTTGTATGTCATAATTTAAGTATTTTGTGAAATAGATGCCATGAATAAAATCAATAGAGAAACTAACTGAAAAACTAATTCCAAAAATGAAGAAAAGTAGGTATTTACACTCTGACATATTTTAACAGCACTTATTGATGTGAAAGAGATAAATTGCACAGAAAAAAATGAACAGATAAAAATATGAAATTCAAGGGGCAGGCACGGTGGCTCACGCCTGTAATCCTAGCACTCTGGGAGGCTGAGGCGGGTGGATTGCTCAAGGTCAGGAGTTCAAAAATATGAAATTCAAGCAAAAGAATTAAATGAATACTAAGATATTTATTAAATCAAGGAAATATAATAATTCTAAACATGATAAAATTAATAACTAGTGTTAAAAAAATAGAAACCATCATTTGAGATATTTGTTTATCCACAAAAGTTTATCCAGAATTTGTTTTATCCTTAATTTTGTGTTTTCTACCAAGAAAAAGGTATTTTTGAATGCAAAAGAGAAACTTTTATGCAAATTGTGCCACAAGAAAAGTCCCTAAACAGTATATGTTTTTATGATAGGACTTCAGAGACAATACCGGTGGACGTTTGAGCTATTTCAATTTGTTCTCACCTAACTAGGCTTTCATTTCAGTTTCCATGCCCCTCGTTCAGTCTAGGCGTAGAGGAGTCAAGCTTTTTCATCTCCTCAGAACTTGGGGATCACTCCTAAATTCATAGCTAGGCTATGGTTTCACATTTATTTTCTTTCTAATTTATTAAAAACTTTTTTTAGGGGGCTCTCAAAAATATTCATAAAGCAAAGTATTGAATACTAGGTAACTGAAGTAAGATCCTAAGACATAATATTTACTTCTACAAAAATATTAAGAGTTACAAATGAATTAAATTTATAGAAATTGATGAAAATGAATTATTGAACTTACAGTGACTTTTATCAGTGAAAGTCCAAAAATTATTAATAGTGACTAGTAGTGATTACTGCTGCATTATTTAACACATAACTTCCTTGACTCTGTTCTCTACAGGTTGATGCAGTCACAAGTCCTTCCCAAATCAAACGGAGGTGGATAGTTCCTGCCTTTGAGTGGGAGGAACATCAAAGAATTTGAAATCTTTTTCTTTTAAATATTGCCCAGTGATATTATGAGATGATTTAAATATAGTCTGTCTTCTATTAGCATGTCGACAGACATATTTTTTTTCAATTTCAGCATATTATGGGGGTACAGATTTTAAGGTTTCAATAAATGCCCATTTCTCCCCTCCCCGGATAAGTCTGAGTCTCCAGCATGACCATCCCCCAGATGGTGCACATCTCACTCATTATGTATGTACATACCCGCCCCCTTCACCCCTCCCCCCTGTCCAATACTCTATTACTGTAGTACCTATATGACCATTTAGGTGCTGTTCAGTTAATACCAATTTGCTGGTGAGTATATGTGGTGCTTGTTTTTCCATTCTTGGGAAACTTCACTTAATAGTATGGGTTCCAGCTCTAACCAGGAAAATATAAGATGTGTTATATCACCATTGTTTCTTAGAGCTGAATAGTACCCCGTAGTGTACATATACCGCATTTTATTAATCTATTCTTGGATTGATGGGCACTAGGGCTGTTTCTATAGCCTTGCAATTATGAATTGTGCTGTTATAAACATTCCAGTGCAGGTGTATTTTATGTAGAGTGTCATTGGATCTTTTGGGTAGATGCCCAGCAATGGGATTGCTGGATCAAATAGTAGATTCACTTGCATCGCTTTAAGGTATCTCCATATTGCTTTCCACAGAGGTGGAACTAGGTTGCAGTCCCACCAGCAGTGTAGGAGCATTCCTCTCTCTCCACATCCATGACAGCATTTATTGTTTGGAGACTTTTTGATAAAGGCCATTCTCACTGGGGTTAAGTGATATCTCACTGTGGTTTTGATTTGCATTTCCCTGATGATTAGAGATGTTGAGCATTCTTTTATATGTTTGTTGGCCATTCTTCTGTCTTCTTTAGAAAAGTTTCTCTTCCAGTCCTTTGCCCACTTTTTAATAGGGTTATTTGATTTTTTCTTGCTGATTTTCGTGAGTTCTAAGTATATTCTAGTTATCAGTCCCTTATCGGATGCATAGGATGCAAAAATTTTCTCCCATGCTGTAGGTTGTCTGTTTACTTTCATGACTATTTCTTTGGCTGTGCAGAAGCTTTGTAGTTTAATCATATCCCATTTATTTATTTTTGTTGGTGTTATGATTGCCTTTGGGGACTTCTTCATAAACTCTTTGCCTAGGCCGATGTCTAGGAGAGTGTTTCCAACCTTTTCCTCTAGAATTCTAATAGTTTCATACCTTAGGTTTAAGTCTATTATCCAGCGTGAGTTGATTTTTGTGAGAGGTGAAAGGTGTGGGTCCTGTTTTAGCCTTCTACAGGTGGTTATCCAGTTTTTCCAGCACCATTTATTGTAAAGGGATTCTTTTCCCCAGCGTATGTTTTTGTCTGCGTTTTCAAAGATTAGATGGCAATATGAGGATGGTTTTATATCAGGATTCTCACATCTGTTCCACTGGTCCATATTCCTATTTTTGTGCCAATGCCATATTAATTTAATTACTACAGCTTTGTAGTATAGTTTGATATCTGGCATATTAATGCCTCCAATTTTTTTTTTGTTGCCTAGAATTGCTTTTGATATTCTATGTTTTATTTGGTTCCATACGAAGTGTAAATTATTTTTTCTATATCTGTGAAGAATGCTGATGGGATCTTAATAGGTATTGCATTGAATCTGTAGATCAGTTTGGGTAGAATAGATATTTTAATGATGTTGAGTCTGCCGATCCACGAGCATGGTATGGATTTCCATCTGTTTACATCCTCTGCTATTTCCTTCTTCATTGTTTCGTAGTTCTCCCTGTTGAGGTCTTTTACCTCCTTGGTTAAGTATATTCCTAGGTACTTTAATTTCTTTGTTGCTATTGTGAAGGGAACTGAGTCTTTGATTTGGTTCTCAATTAGAATGTTGTTGGCGTATATGAATGCCTCTGATTTCTGTGTATTGATTTTGCATCCTGAGACTTTACTGAATTCATTTATCATTTCCAGGAGTTTCTTGGTTGAATCTTTGGGGTTTTCTAGATATAATATCATATCATCAGCAAACAGTCAAAGTTTGATATCTTCTGCCCCTATTAGGATACCTTTAATTCCACTTTCCTGTCTGATTGCTGTAGCCAGGACTTCCAGCACTGTATTGAACAGAAGTGGAGATAGTGGGCAGCCTTGTCTGGTTCCAGCTCTAAATGGGAATGATTTCAATTTTTCCCCATTCAGTATGATGTTGGCTATGGGTCTGTCATATATGGCTTGTATCATTTTTAGGTATGAACCTTCTATGCCTATTTTCTTAAGTGTTCGTATCATGAAAGGGTGTTGAATTTTGTCAAAAGCTTTTTCTGCATCTATTGAAAGAATCATATGGTCTTTGTTTTTGCTTCTCTTTATGTGGTGAATTGCATTTATAGATTTACTATTTTGAACCATCCCTGCATCCCTGGGAGGAAGCCCACTTAGTTGTGATGGATTATTTTTTTGATAAGCGTCTGGATTCGGTTAGCTAAGATTTTGTTGAAAATTTTTGCATCTATATTCATTAGGGATATTAGTCTATAGTTTTCTTTTTTTGTTGCATCCTTTCCTGGTTTTGGTATCAGAGTAAATTCACTTCATAAAAGGTGTCGGGGAGGTTTCGGTTCTTCCAGATGTTGTGGAATAGTTTCTGCAAGATAGTTACTAGTTCTTCTTTGTAAGTGTGGTAAAATTCGGGTGTGAATCCATCTGGACCTGGACTTTTCTTTTTAGGGAGGTTTTTAATGGCTGTTTCTATTTCAGCTGTTGAGATTGGTCTGTTCAGGGAATCTATTTCTTCCTGGTTGAGCCTAGGGAGGCTGTGTGTTTCCATAAATTTGTCCATTTCCTCCACATTTTCTAGTTTGTGTGCCTAAAGATTTTTGTAGTATTGCTAAATTATATCTTGTATCTCTTTGGGATCAGTTGTGACATCCTTTTTTGTTCCTGATGGAGCTTATTAGAGATTTCTCTTTTCTGCTTTTTGTTGGCTTAGCCAATGGTGTGTCAATTTTGTTATTTTCTCAAAGAACCAACTTTTTGTTTTATTAATCTCCTGAATAGCTTTCCTGTTTTCAGTTTCGTTTAGTTCTGATTTGATCTTGTTTATTTCACTTCTTCTGCTGGGTTTGCGGTTGGTCTGTTTTTTTTTTTTTCCAGCTCTTTGAGTCGTTTCATTAGATTGTCTATTTGTGATCTTTTTGTCTTTTGGTTATAGGCATTTATGGAGATAAACTTTCCTCTCAGAACTGCTTTAGCTGTGTCCGAGAGGAGTTGATATCTTGTTTCTCCATTGTTGTTTTCTTCATAGAATTTCTTTATTTCCATCTTGATTTCTTCATTTATGAAGTAATCATATAGTAGGAGGTTGTTTAATTTCCATGTTTTTGTGTAGAAATGTGAGTTTCTTTTAGGGTTGATGTCTAGTTTTATTCCACTGTGATCTTATAAGGAAAATGGTATGATTTCTATTTTTTTAAATTTCTTGAGATTTCCTTTTTGTCCTAGGATATGGTCAATCTTAGAGAATGTCCCAGGAGCTGATGAGAAGAACGTATATTCAGTGGATTTTGTGCGGAATGTCCTGTAGATGTCAGTCAGACCCAATTGTTCCAGGGTTTTTTTTAAGTTCATTATATCTTTATTAATTTTTTGTTTGGAGGATCTGTCTCGTGCCGTCAGTGGGGTGTTGAAATCTCCGGTGATTATGGAGTTGCTATTAATCTATTTGCTTAGATCCAGTAATGTTTGCTTTATGAAACTGGGTGCACCTATGTGGGGTGCATATATATTTAAAATTGTTATCTCTTCCTGTTGAACTGTGCCCTTCACCATTATTTAATGACCCTCTTTGTCTTTCACTACTTTTGTTGGTTTAAAAACTGAATCGTCTGAAATTAGAACTGCCACGCCAGCCTTCTTTTGGCTTACACTTGCCTGGAATGCTGATCTCCACCCTTTTACTTGTAGTCTATATTCACCCTTGCAAGTTAGATGAGTTTCCTGAAGACAGCATATACTTGGCTTGTTTTTTCTTATCCATTCAGCCAACCTATGTCTCTTGAGTGGAGAGTTTAAGCCATTCACATTTATTGAGAGAACTGATAGGTAAGGTAGATTACTGCTCATTCTGTTGCGTTTGATGTTGTTGCTTTGACTTTTGTCTTGAGCCATTGTATTATCTGGCCTTTAGTCTTTGGGTTTTGGTTGTTTTTATATTCGTGAGTTTTTATTATGGTGTTCTGTGCATAACGTTGTTTTGAGTACTTCTTGTAGGGCTGGTCTTGTCTTGGTGAATTCTCTGAGACTTTGCTTGTCTGAGAATGTCTTTATTTCTCCTTCATATATGAAGCTTAGTTTTGCAGGAAATAAGATTCCAGGCTGGGCATTGTTTTGTTTCAGAAGAATGAGAATGGGGCCCCAGTCTCTCCTTGCTTGTAAAGTTTCATTAGAGAAGTCTGGTGTTATTCGAATTGGATTTCCCTTTTATGTCACTTGGTTCTTTTGTCTTACAGCTCTTAGAAGGGCCTCTTTAGTTGATATTATGGTCAGTCTGATGACTGCATGTCCTGATGTCTTCCTGTTTGCATTGAATCTCCCAGGGGTCCTATGAGCTTCTTGAACTTGTATATCGAGATTTTGAGCAAGGCCTGTGAAATTTTCCTCTATTATATCTTCAAACAGCTTTTCCAACCCGTGAGTGTTGTCTCTTCCCCTTCTGGTAACCCTATGACCCTCACATTAGATTTCTTCACATAATCCCACATCTCTTGTAGGCTTTGCTCTTTTCTCTTGTTTCTCTGCTCTATCTCTGTGATGGTTTTATTTAGTTGGAGGGTGTTATCTTCAAGCTCTGAGCTTCTTTTTTCTGTTTGATCTACCCTGTTCTTGAGACTTTCCACTGTATTTTGTAGTTTCCTGAATTGATTCTTCATTTCCAGGAGTTCAGTTAAACTTTTCTTCATTGTGTCTATTTCTTTAGTGAAATTTTGTTCTAGGTCCTGGAGGCTTTTTGTGGTATCTTTGTGTTGGTTATTGAGTTGTTGGTGCAGGTCGGTGTGTGTTCTTATGATCCACATACGAAATTCCTCTTCTCTCATTTTGGTTGCCTGATTTGGGTTGGTGTCCGTTTCTAGTGGGCTGGTGCTACTCTTTGGGGGTGTGTTTTCCATTTGGTTCTTCATATTTCCTGAGTTCCTTCACTGATTTCTTCCCATGTCGATCAATTGTTGTTTCTTTCCTTTAGGTTTTTGTTTGGGTATTCACACGCCTTGTTTAGTTTCTCAGCCATTAGGTGGTGTCTGTGGGTGAGATTTGACCACTCCCTGTATAATGATTCAGTGGGTGCCATGAAAAGGTTGTGCAGGATGCTGTCCCTGTCAGTAGGTGGCGCTTTCTTGGAGGAACAGGCTATGCTGTTGTTTTTGTATCCTATTATCCGCTTTTTTTCTGGGCAGAGCTGGGTTGGATAAGCCTGCCCTCAGGCACCACCAATGCCGTTAGCAGGGGTCAAAGTTCTGTTCTCTGCTTCTAGGAAAAGCTGTCAGGGTGGGGCTGGAATGGCCCCACTCAGCCATAAAGTCTGCTTGTGGGGGTGGGGCTTTCTGAGAACTGCAGTCTTGAGCGGGCCATTGGTCTTTCCACCCTCCCCAACTCCGCAGTTACTACTGGGCCTCTGCTGGCAGGCCAGACCACATGCCACCAGGCCTCCTCGGATTGTGATGCTGGCGGGGAGGTTCCCTGCACAGAAACGCCACCTGGGCTGGGCGTATGGCCTCCTTTTGGGAGGAGGGTTGCCCTCTGGGACACTGATCTGCCCCTGTAGGCACACTCACCTCAGTAGGCTGTTCACATATATCCCTTCTGTGCTCTGGGCAATGCTAGACCTAGGTGCACAGTATCTCATCTGCAGGTCCGACCTCTGGGTCCCAGAGTTCACACTGTATCCCCACCAGGGAGAGGAGTTCGGTCCCAATTCACCCACAGGGAGCCCAAGCTGGGTCTATGTCTGTCAGCCTCTGAGTGGGCACCGTTCTCCTGGGAACACCATGCCAGCAGCACCTGGGAGGGCTGGCGGGTAGGGAGCTCACAGTCTGAGTTCCCCTTAGTCAGCTGTAGGGTCCCAAAAGGGAAGGTCCCGTTCCCTGGAAGTGCCTCCGGCTGGTGGCTATATTTTCTCTCTAGGCAGCCATGGGTAGGGTCGGCGGTGGGGAGGAGGAGGTAATATTGTGCCTGCTTCGTGGCTCGGGTTTGTTCACAAGGAAGTGCCGGGAGGGATTTTGGAGCCTGGTGCCATGTCCGCTACAGGCTCACTGCTAGGTGGGGGTGGCTGTCTCTGGGCTGGTGTCCGAAGATCTCTCCACCCGTTGGGGAGCCCACCAGCAGTCCCAAATGCAGGGGAGGGGAAAGGTGACTTATCCACCTACCCTTGCCGCTGGCCTCCGGGCTGCTCCGTTGGTCTCAGCTTCCAGTTCTCCTCCACAGCCTCCTCCCGTGGAGTCTCCCAGGGTCTCAGGTACCCCTCCTTCCAGCCCTCGTCCGCTGTATGCTCGTCTTCTTGCTTCTTTTTTCTAATTTCTGCTAGAATCTGTCTTTTCTGCAGAGACACTCTGTCTGGCAGTGTTTCTAGTCCGCCATGTTGATACTCCCCTCTCTCATATTCACAGACATATTTTTAATCAGATTTTTTTCCATTTACACTTTAAGGAGTATTTTTAGAGCATATTTAATTTTTTAAAAAAGAAAAGCTCTAGAGAGAATTAATGAATGATTAAATGAATAGAGGGTATGATGACATTGCTGTTTATATAATTAATAAAAAGAAGTAATGAATCACGTACAAGTACAACTTATTGCTTAAATGTGAGAAGTGTGGTCAGCTTCATGACTCTCCAGGTCCTAGAAATATTGTATTTCTTTGTTTTTTAAATTATTATTATTATTTTTATTTTAACGTATTATGGAGTTACAAGTGTTAAGGTTACATATATTAGCCATGCTCCCTCTCCCCCCTTGAGTTAGAGCTTTAAGCATGTCCATCCCCCAAATGTTGCACATCTCACTCATTATGTTTGTATATACCCGTCCTCTCCTCCCTTCTCCCACCAGCCAACACCTGATAAATTTTGCTCCTATATGTCCACTTAGGTGTTGATCCGTTAATACCAATTTGCTGGTGAGTACATGTGGTGTTGTTTTTCCATTCTTTGGATACTTCACTTAGTAGAATGAGTTCCAGCTCTATCCAGGAAAATACAAGAGGTGCTAGATCACCATTGTTTCTTAAAGCTGAATAGTACTCAATGGTATACATATACCACATTTTATTAATCCACTCATGAACTCATGGGTACTTGGGTTGTTTCCACAGCTTTGCAATTGTGAATTTCTTTATTTTCCAAATCAAATTCAATCTGTCTCCAAGGCTCCAGACCCCATGGTCAATGAAAAATCCAATTAGTAGTTTAGGTTATTTCCTCCCATATTCTCCTCCTTTCTCTTCACTTCTAAGAAGGGAAAGATATAAATTCCTTTTTATTTCATGTAACATTTTAATAGTTTTTATTTCCTTAAGTAGTCTCTTGTTGATTAACTCCCCTCCTATCTGTTTTTCCTAGCAGTTTATCACACTGTTCCTTCTAACAATCATAGTGCTTTTCTTAAGAGGAATTCTGATGAATAAAATTTACTGTACCTCTTTACACAACTGGAAATAATTTCCCCTACAATTAGATAAATTACATCACCCCACAAAAAAGTAATTCAGCCTTACTTGATATTTTTTATTATGATGAAAAACTTTAAAATATGTCTATAATTTCTAAGATTGTCTTAACATTTTGTTTATACATACCTTGTGTTTTGCATCGAATATTTTCAGATTATTTCTACAAATAAAAGCAACTTTGTAAGAATAAATTGACCTTAAGAATTGAATAAAGAGGGGTAGTTTTATAATTATATCATTAACTCATAACTTGAAACACTGCATACATGATTTGACAATTAACCACATAATAACCTGTCTTTGACATAATAAGAGATTTAAAGCTGTTATTGCTAGATAAATTGAGAAGTTTTCTTAAAAAGACATAATTAAAGGTACATATAATATCTCCTAAGAATTAAAACTGTCTGATGATCTAGGGAATGTTTGATTCCACTTGAAGTCTATGGTAGGTCTAGTTGTTGGTAATACTGTAGAATTAATCTAAACTTTCTATCTTGACTGATTTTATTTTGGATAGATTAGGAGAATATTTACTGACGAGGCATCATATAAGAAAAAACAGTGTTTTCCTGGCTATGGAGTATAGTTTAATATTTCTCTCTGGGTTCACTCTATTGATGAATATGGGAATGGTGGGATAAATATGATTATATTCAGAGCATTATATGTAATGTAATGTAAAAGTCTATTTTACATATTTTGTTATTTACAGAGTGTTATAGACTGTTTTTGGTTTGAATTTGTTCAATTTCTCTTATGCTTATAGTTAGAATGTTAATTTTATTTGTACTTCCTACTCTATTAGTTGAGATCAAATTTGTGTATGTTTGGCAAAATCAGTTTGTTTAATTAGTGGATAATTTATTTGATTAACTTTCATTTATCCATTGCCAACCTCATTTCAGAAATATTATTACTCTTCCCATCATTTACAATGGATTTATTTTGGTTTTGTATAAGTTTCTCCCTTAACATTATGAATCTTCATCTTTTTTTACAGTGACAGAAGTTGAAAATTACTATGCCTAAAATTATATACAAAATGAAAATATACACATATAGAAGGTATATAAAAATATAAATAATACCAACATAGAAAATATGTTGTCTAGAATGATGCACATAGTCAAGGTTATCTGCTAATTAAGATGTGAAGCATGAGGTTTGTCTTTGGCGTTTTTACTCACCTTGTGAGTTTTCTTCTTCACTGTATTATGTAAGGCTCTTATTTCCTCAATCAGAAGTTTTTTCTTCCTTCTCTCTGTCTCTCTTTCTTTTCTGTAACTCCCTTCTTTCTTCCTATTGTTCTTTCTTTCTGTCCTTCTATCTTTACTTCTAGCCTATGAGGATTTAGAAAGGTTTGAAGGTGGCAGCTAATGGGAAGATAATATTATTGATACTAAAATCTCTCTTTTTAGAAAAGAGATTAATTAATTAAAAATCTATGGTGAGTAAGTCTATTTGGGGGATTATATGTGAAAGCAAACCTATAAGAAGTCTTGGAGATTTTTTTAATGCTTATTAACTATTACAGCTGATTTGTGTACTAAATAATGAGATAATTAATGACATGTTATGGCTCATGATTCAAAATAGAAGGAAATATACTATTTTCCATTTATCATAGTTCTATTTTCATTAATTTTCAGGACAGTTATCTCATACAGTTTCAGTGTGATTCAACTAATCTACTTTTAGTTTTGCTTTTCTAAAGTCTTTTAACATTTTGATGTTAAATTTTTTAAAACTTTTACTTCAGAATGATTCAGAATAACTAGTAAACAATAGGTCCTTAATTAGAAATCTCATTTATGGGAAGATATACATAGGCAAATCCATGTATACCATATTTTTTTATAAGGGAAATGTGTGATTGAGGAAGGATTTCTCTTTTATGTATTAACAGATTCTCATTGTTCTAAAGTGATGTGTTCTTAGTCTATTTCCTTTAATCAACACAGCACTGTCAGGATCTTTCCTCCAGAGCCTTTTATGGATATACCTGGTAAACTAATCCAGACTCATTGAACATTGTTTTAATGCATAGTAATGATCATCCAGAGGCCATGGCTTTTCTTAGAAAGTGGGGTGAAATTTGCATGGATTTCAGGTTTGATTAGTAGAAGAAATCCTGCAATAAACATTTTTGGGAGAAATACTTTGAGTATGATCTTTGCTTACTTTCAAATCTAACTAATTGTACTCTATTTCTTCACTAGGAATATATACTCAGCTACTCTTCCTAAAGCTATAGTTATATATAGCTGATGCCAAATTGAATATTATTGATATTGTAATGTACCTGATAATGTACCACTTAGCACCATTTTTTAAAATATCATGCATAAATATCATTAAAATTTGTCTAATCTCCTACATGCTGCTATGAAAATTTATATTCTGAGTATAAATTAAAAAAAGACAGAAATCATTATAATAAAAAAAACACATGCACTTGTAGGTTTATTGCAGCACTACCCACAATAGCAAAGATACAGAATCAACCTAAGTGTTCATCACCAGCTGATTGGATAAGAAAATGTTTTTTATAAATATATACCCCCCCACACGATGTAATACTATTCAACCATAAAAAACAAATGAAATCATGTCTTATGTAGCAACATAGATGGAACTGGAGGCCATTATCTTAAGTAAAATAACTCAGAAAGAGAAAATCAAAACCATATGTTGTCACTTGTAAGTGGTAACTAAATAATGTATACGCATGGACATAGAGTGTGGAATAATGGTCAGTGGAGTCTCAGAAGGGTGGGAGGGTGGAAGAGGGGTGAGGGATGAGAAATTACTTAATGGGTACAACGTACACTATTCTGGTGATGGTTGCAATAGAAGCTCGAACTTCACTACTGCATAATATTACATATCTATCTAACAAAACTGCACTTATACCCCTTAAATTTACACAAGAAACAAAACAAAACTAAGAAAACAAAAAAATTGTAGAGGCAAAGAGAAAATTTGTATTTTGTCATTTGAAAGTTTGTTGGAAATCACTGACAAGAGGTAGATTAATTGGAGAAAAGGCATACAAATTTTATTAATATGTATACAGAACTCTTCAGAATGAAGATCCAAATATGTAGTGAAAACTGTCTATTTTTATGTTTAAGTTTAACAAAATATGGACAATCATGCAGAAATAATGATTGGACAAAAATGGTATGATTTAATGTTAATAGACTAGGGAAATCCAGTAAGTCCTGTTTGTCTAATTTTTTTTTGTCTATGTATTTTTTTTTTTCTGGAGGATATAGGGTGGAATCCTCTCTAGAATTGGGGTCTTATGACCTACAATCAAACAAAGTAGGCTAGATAATTTTTAATGGCTAGGGTTTTTTTGTTTGTTTGTGTTTGTTTGTTTTTGTCTTAGTTTTTGAGACAGTTCTCTGTCGCCCAGGCTGGAGTTCAATAGTATGATTATAGGTCACTGCAGCCTTGAATGACTAGGCTCAAGCAATCCTTTCACCTCAGTGTCTTGAGTAGCTGAAACTACGGATGCGCACCACCACATCAGGCTAGTGTTTTAAATTATTTGTAGTGATAGGGTCTCACTGTGTTGCCCAGGCTGGTCTCAAACTTGTGGGCTCAAGCAATCCACCTGCATGGGCCACCCAAAGTGCTGAGGTTACAGGCTTGGACCACCATGCTCAGCCTTATGACCAGTTGTTACAGAAAAGTGGAAGGAAATTTAAAGTAATAATTTTAGGTTTTTCTGGCTAGCTTTGGGGAAAAGGGGTTCTAATTTCTATGGCTCACCTTAGGGATGAGGGATGTAGTGTTTATGGCTGGTCTTGCAGAAGAGTGGGACTGAGAGACAGGAGGGCAGGAGCAGGTCAGAGGAAAACTTTATTTTTGAGGGTGCTTCTTAGGCCTTTATATTGGGGTATTACTTTTTGAGTCTCAAAACAAACAAATAAGCAAAAACTTCAATTCTGGTAGAGGGATATCAATCCTTAGAAAGCATTTTTTTCCCCATATGGTGAATTGCAGCCTCTGTCTCTTCAGACAATATCCGATTTCTTTCAGATTTCAATGGTATATTTTATTTGCCTCAGATATGGAAATAAAACAAATTAAGATGACAGAATTATATCTTCTATTGGTGAAAAATGGCATACCAAATAAATTAGGCACACACCCTACATAAAGTATGGACTATGAAAAAAAATATGCCAGGAACAAGTATGTGAGTAAAGTTAATTAAGAGATGCAAAATGTCCTTTATAAAGTTCATACAAGCTCTCAAAAAAATATATATCCAACATTGGCCAATCAAGATTTATATTGTGGGTGTATTTTAAAACATGAGGGCAACAATATTTTGGATTGGCAGAAACATTCAACTATGCATTGTACTAATCATTACATCCTCTAAAAGAGCTAGAGGATAAATGTACTGCAAAGAATGTTTATGTTTAAGTATGACTCATAACCTGATTTTTTCTTTCTATTTTAGCATATTATGGGAGTACAAAGGGAGTAGAAGAGATCAAACTCTCACTCTTTGTGGATGACATAATATTATACCTAGAAAACCCCAAGCTTTCAAACATGAGACTCCTTGATCTGATAAATATCTTTGATAAAGTCTCAGAATACAAAATCAATACCCAGAAATCAGAGGTATTTATATACACCAACAACAGTACAAGTGAGAACCAAATCAAAGACTCAATTCCCTTCAAAATAGCAACAAAGGAAATAAAGTACCTTGGAATATATTTAACTAAGGAGGTAAAAGACCTCTACAGGGAGAACTATGAAACACTGAAGAAGGAAATAGCAGAGGATGTAAACAGATGGAAGAGTATACCATGCTCATGGGTGGGCAGAATCAACATTGTTAAAATGTCTATACTATCCAAAGTGACCTACAGAGTCAATGCAATCCCTATCAAAATACCATCATCATTTTTCACAGATATAGAAAAATTAATTTTACGCTTGGTATGGAACCAGAGAAGACCCTGTATAGCAAAATCAACCCTAAGAAATAAAAACAAAATAGGAGGTATTAATTTACCAGACTTTGAACTAGACAACAAAGTTATAGTAATTAAAACAGCTTGGGACTGGCACAAGGACAGAGACATTGACCAGTGGAACAGGACAGAGAACCCAGATATAAAACCATCCTCATATAGCCATTTAATCTTTGACAAAGCACATAAAAACATACACTGGGGAAAAGAATCCTTATTCAATAAATGGTGCTAGGAAAACTGGATAGCCACATGTAGAAGACTGAAACAAGACCTACACCTTTCACCTCTCACAAAAACCAACTCACACTGGGTAACAGACTTGAACCTTAGGTGTGAAACTATTAGAATGCTAGAGGAAAATGTTGGAAATACTCTTCTAGACATTGGCCTAGGCAAAGAATTTATGAAGAAGACCCCTAAGGCAATCACAACAGCAAGAAAAATAAACAAATTGCTTATCAAATTAAAAAGCTTCTGCACAGCCAAAGAAACTCTCAAGAGAGCAAACAGACAACCCACAGAATGGGAGAAAATTTTTGCAAGCTACACATCTGATAAAGGGCTGATAACTAGAATCTATTTAGAACTCAGGAAAATGAGCAAGAAAAAATCAAACAACCCTATCAAAAAATGGACAAAGGACATGAACAGAAACTTCTCAAAAGAAGACAGAATAATGGCCAACAAAATATGAAAATATGCTCAACATCTCTAATCATCAGGGGAATGTAAATCAAAACCGCAATGAGATATCACTTAACTCCAGTGAGAATGGCCTTTATCAAAAATCCCCAAACAATAAATGCTGGAGTGGATATGGAGAGAGAGGAACACTCCTACACTGCTGGTGGGACTGCAAACTAGTTCAACCTCTGTGGAGAGCAATATGGAGATACCTCAAAGCGATAGAAGTAGATCTACCATTTGATCCAGCAATTCCTCTACTGGGCATCTACCCAAAAGATCAAAAGTCACTTTATGAAAAAAACACCTGTACTTGAATATTTATAGCAGCACAATTCACAATTGTAAAGCTGTGGAAACAACCCAAGTGCCCATCACTTCATGAGTGTATTAATAAAATGTGGTATATGTATACCATGGAGTACTTTAAGAAACAACGGTTTAAGAAACCGTTTTAAGAAACGGTTTAAGAAACAACGGTGATATAGCACCTCTGGTATTTTCCTGGATAGAGCTGGAACCCATTCTACTAAGTGAAGTATCTCAAGAATGGAAAAACAAGCACCACATGTACTCACCAGTAAATTGGTATTAACGGATCAACACCTAAGTGGACATAAGAGTAACATTTATCTGATGTCGGGAGGTTTGGAGGGGGGAGAAAGAGACGGGTATATACAAACATAATGAGTAAGGTGTGCAACATTTGAAGGATGGTCAAGCTTGAAGCTCTCACTGGAGGGGGAGGGGGGCATGGGCAATATATGTAACCTTAATACTTGTACCCTCATAATATGCTAAAGAAAAAAAAAGATACTTGAGAAAGCAAAAAGATACTTGAGAAATAGCAAAATCACTCCTAACTGTGTAAAACAGTTGAGACCAAAATAATATGTGGGTATAATTTCTTCAATTTGAATCTTATTTTTGTGGTATTCATCTCCTTTTCTTTCACCAAATATCAAGCTGCTGAGAGCAGGGATTAGCTTTCACTCGTGTTTATATTTGCAGGGCCTTGTGCACTGACTGCATTCCTAGATAAATGCATTTTAGCATGTAATATTCATCCACTACTTTTAAGAATATCTATCAGTTATAGATACCTGTAGTATCTATCAGTCATTAACATTTTCTTTGAATAATTTCTTTGAATCATTTTCATTGAATCATTTCTTTCATCCTCAAATCCTAGGTTGTGTCAACAATCTGAAAATTTTGTTTCATGGAATTAATATTCCGTACAACAATACTTAAAATAATTTGGTTAAAATAGAAACTTCCACCATGAACATGCCACCTTGCTATTTCTCTAATCTTTTCTGTTTTATAATTATTTGGATATCACATTTTATATTGGAAACTTCTCTCCAAATTATTTTTCTGCCTGGTTATTTAAATTTCTTAGATTTAGTTGGAACAAAAGGCTTTTTATATTTTTAGTCTTTTTTTCTTACCCTGTTTCCTGATTCATCACACTTATGATTCTATGATCTATAACTTTCCCTGAAAAGAGCTTAACCATTAAATTCTAAATATGTAAGTTAAAACACCCATTTTTAAAATAGAATAGGGTGATAAATTTCTCACCTCTTCCAAAAATAATATTCAAAACCTGTTAGCATTATGCTAATTTATAATTTGAATAATTACATCATCCTTAAAAGAAAAGTAAAACACAACTTTCTTTAATTGGATCTGTTTATTGTTAAAATGCATTTCTAAAAAACAAAAGGAAAAATGTGTCACAGGTCACCAAATTAAAACACTTTGTAATCAAATGTAAAAGTTTGTATTCAACAACTGTGGAAAATATAATTAAGGAAGTATGAATATTAACCAAAATGGCATCAAAAATTGCATATGCTGGCTGTTCATGACATCCATATGTCTAGATCCTTCCTGCCAGTGGACATTCCCTTTCCCTGGCATGCTCATCTGGGTTGCTCACATACCACTTGGCAGTCACTGCAGTTCCACATTCTCACCTTCCTGCGTTGATTCTTTCTCTCCTTCAGGCCTTTTGTGCTGGTGCCATGAACCTTCACATCAGAACATCTTCCTTCCTGTGGTCTTTCCTGAGCTTCTCTGTTACCGAGTGCAGCAGCACAGTTTTGCATCATAGTACAAGTTGTTTTCTAACTATTTAAAGTGATTCACTTTTTCAGTATTTCAGCCCCTTTCCATAAAGAATGATAGAGTTCCTCTTAGTTTCCCTTGTTATTAATAACAGATCAGGGAAGATTTTAACTAAGTAGCTTACAAAACTAAGTTGCCTCTCTATACATGCTATTCAGTTTACTTAGAAAATGTTCAAACATTTTTTCTTCACATCCATTAATGTCCATTTCTGTCAATTTAAGGAATTGCCTAACAGGTTGAATGGCAGCTTTTGTGGCCCAAACTTGTTGCAGAAGCTCAATACCTGGCATTTTTGCCAGCCTGCCTTTACCCAGGGGATAGGTTTTCCTGGAGACCCACTGAGGACTTACATAAATAGAAAAGCTCACAACCTTTCAGATAATCAGAAATATATGGCACCAGTGTATCTACAAAGTATTGTCCAGTCAGTCACCTTATTAATAAAGTGTGAGCATTTAGCTGGCACAGAACAGAATTTGAAATGAAACACAAGAAGATTTGACAATAAATCAGCTTGAACTGAAACTGGAAATTAGCCTTCGGATGATTTAGGCTCTCAACATCTGTGCCTTAATGCAATAGATTTTTAAATGTTTTCCTTCAATTATATATTCAAGAAAGAATTACTGAGTACCTGTTATATGCTAGATTTTGTTCTATGCACTGGGAATATATTACTGAACAAAAGAGATAAAGTCTACTTCATGAAGCTTACATACTAGAGGGAGCAGAAGGATGATATAAAATACACATAACACTTAAGTAAATCATATAACAGTTTAGATACTGAAATGAGATTTTAAAAATGAGAGAGGGCAGGTTACAACTGTTCTTTTATGCTGGATGGGGGAGGAGGTTGCAATGTTGAATAGAGGACGGTCCTCCTTCTAGCCCTTTGCCTGGGTGGGTTCCGCATCCTTGCATTCAATCAACCATGGATCAAAGGTATTCAGAAAAAAAATACAACAATAAAAAACAATACAAATAAAAATACTGTATAACAACTGTTTGCATAGCATTTACATTGTATTAGGTATTATAAGTAATCCAGAGATTATTTAATGTATATGGGAGAATGTGCAAATACTATGAGCATCCTTAAATTTTGGCATCCTCAAGGGTCCTGAAATCAATCTCCAGGAAACACCAAGGGATGACTATAGCTGTAATATACCCAATGAGTAAGACAGTTTTGATCTAAAACTTGAAGAAGGCAAGAGAGTTAATCATTATGATGTCTGAGGAAAAAAATACTCCAATTAGAAGAAACAGCCAGTGCACAGGTCTAAAATGCTCTCCCACATGAAGGGATCCAGTATGGCTGGAATAGAGTGAGCAGGAAGGCGAGCAGTATGATTTAGGAAGAAAACAGGTATAAGGGTTAGAGATTTTGAGGTCTTATTTTTGCCAAAGTTAAAGCATGATGCTAATAATACCAAAGATATTTAAATGACATTCATTATTATGAAAGCAAATCCTGGATTATAGAACAAGAAAGTCACCTGGAGTGTATTAGTTTCCTGTGACTGCTATAACAAATTAGCACAAAATTAGTGGCTTGATATAACAAATTTATTTTCTCACAGTTCTAGAGGCCACATATCTGAAATCAGTATCACTGGGTTGAAATCGAGGTGTTGGCCTCTTCCAGCTTTTGCAGGCATCTCTTGGCTTGTGGCTACATCACTCCAATCTTTAAATATTTAAATCTCTCCCTGCTCTGTTTTCACATGGTATTTTCCTTTGTGTATGTCAAATCTCCCTTTGCCTCCCTCCCATGAGAACACTGTGATCCAAGACTTACCCATCACAAGTTCCTTAATTTAATCACATTATGTTTTCCATATAAAATCACATTTACAGGTTCCAGGGATTATGACCTGATATTTTTAGGGGCCATTATTCAGCCTACCACAGTAGTTAGGGAATTTGAGTACCATTGCCATTTTAAAAGGAATAGATTTAATTCTGAATATCGCCTATAAAATAAACTTATTAGTACTACTTTCTTGCAACTAACCTGAATTTTACCTGCATTAAGATAGATAATATCAGTTTTTAAACTTTCTAACAATTTTATGTTTGATTATCGACATAGCATTGTTGCTTTATAGAGGCAGTAGCATAATACTCCAGTAAAAGCCTGATTCATGGAGAGAGAAGCTTTTGCTTCATGGGATCCCAAATTACCACAATTTCTAATCAGGTTTTCACTAATTCTTCTTCTCATCACAGAAATGCATGTGAAAAGTGCAAGTTTATACTGAGAAACTTTTCAAGACAGACGGCTTATGGGTATGAATTTAACCTACCTCATTCTTGTAACCCCCTACAATTGTATCATCGTCTATATCCAAGCATTTAAGAATAATTTAAGGTTTTCCTAGACTTTTCAGCCTTGGGTTTGGGCCCTTATACCCCATACTCCACTTTTCCTTCCTAATATACCATAGGTCTGGAGGCATGTGCTATTTTATGTATTTATTTATTTATCTTTAAGCAAAAGTATTTTAACTCAAATAAAATACATGATTATACAGGTGAACCATCCTTCTTTGAAGCACTCCATGAAATGAGCAAATAAAGATATAAAGTTAGAATTTACTTCTAACTCTATTTTGATACTAGAATTCACATAATTTCCCCTCTTGTTGATAGAAGTCAAGCAATGTTCCAGAAGAAGTCTTATTTTGGAAGAGACTCTAGGATATAGACTTGTTACTGGAAAAGATTAGCATGTTGTTCTTTGATCAGACCTTCAGTCCTAATGTCTTGAAGTGGCAGTTATTGATATTAATGTGAGGAATGTAAGGTGAAGAATACTAATGTGTTCTCCATGCCATACCTGGAACCCTGAAGTCCATGGTGGGCCTGGAAAGAGTCTCCCAGAGATTACACCCTTCTGGCCCCATGACCCTGGCTCTGAAGCCATTTATTTCTCAACACCCTCCAAATCTGTATTGTGAGCCCAGGCCTGTCCTTCCATACTCTGACTTTCAGAAACTTCCAGTGTAGCTCATGAGCCACAGCAGGAAGTTTTGTCTCTGCACTTTAAAAATATTGAATACTATTTAAATGCAGTGCATAATGCTATCCTCACATTTTTTACTGTTTTGATTGCCTACATTGATCTCCAATGTTACTTTCTCTATAAAAGTACGTCTATATTAAAAGGTGGTGAAGGCTAACTCTATTCTACGTACTATATCTATGATAAAATATATTTTAAAGATTCACCTTTATTAGTAAATTACATCAATGCTTTCATTTCTTCAGTCATTTGAACATCATTTTTCTTTCCTTTTCCTCTTTGTTTTTTTGGGGGGTCTAATTGTTCTTACATTTCTGTAATTTCTGCAATTCTTACTGAATCAGGTATGTATATTCTTTTTGTAAAGGATACAAGCATATTTGTTTTATATCTTGTAGTTCTTAGTACAAAAGAACACTTAAAAAATTGCTTCCTGATGGCAGTGATTTTGTAAAGTGGCAGTCATTTGATTTATGCACATGTAAATTCCACTTTAGTTAGCAGAACAAGAGATTGAAATGTGATCATTTTAAATGAATAGAGATTTTTAGAAAATCCAAACTACCAAATAAACTGACTATAGCACTGTCAGACTAGAAAATAATGAGGTATAATATTGATGTTTATGGCAACTTTCACAATAGAATTTTGCAGTCAGTAGATGGCACTATTTGTTTTATTAATAACCACTGACCACTCCCTTTATTTTTATAAAATGTATCGATAGTTTAATTTTAATTATTTTAACAAGATTCCAAATTTGCTTATATGTAGTTTGCCAAATGAATCATTTTTATTGCCTGCGATGGTGATTTTTTTACTTTAATTTTATAGAAAAATTTTAAATGAGGGTGTGAGAAATTTTTTTTCCTAATGGTACCACTTTTAGCTTGCAGTGAGTATTCAACCTGACATACCAAACCAGGGTTATTATGAACATATTTCTTTTACTAAAAGGGTTAATTTTTTTACCCCTATAAAAGATTAAGATGGGAATCTGAGATAGGTTATTTAACAGAATTAATTTCAGCCTCCAAATCAGTACAGACATTCACATAACTTCTCTATTGATTAAAAATAAAACAAAAGACAAAAATCTGGACAAGTGAAATGATGGTGCATTTTATAGAAATATAATTGTAAGAAGGAGTGAGAATAAATGGTTTAATAGTATAAGAAAGAATAGGACCAATAATGTCACAGGCAAATGCAATATTTTATATGACTGTAATAGTCATTGATGCAAATTATAATATGAAATGATTAATTTTATTTGTCAACTTGGCTAGGCCCAGTTGGCTATGGTGCCCAGTTGTTTGGTCAAACACAAATATAAATGTTGCTGTGAAAGTATTTTGTAAACGTGATTAACAATTATAATCAGATGACTTTTAGGAAAGGAGATTCCCATCAATAATGGAAATGGGCCTCATTCAGTCACTTGAAGGCATTAAGGGCAAAAATTGAAGTTTCCTAAGGAAGAAGAGATTCTGCCTCAAGACTGTAACATAGAAATAGTGCCTGAGTTTCCAGCTGCCAGCTTGTAAATTACAGATTTTAGGCTTGCAAGCCCTCACAGTTGCATAAGCTAATTCCTTAAAACCAATCTCTCTCTCTCATTAGCAATTCTTATTATTTCTGCTTCTCTGGAAAACCTTGACAAATAAATAATGTAATTAGAAATTTACATTAATTCAATAATAAACATTTAAGAGGACATCATGTCTATGAAATAAGAACTGATGGTAATGAAAAGGGAAAGACTATGTGCTGCTAAAGAAAATAATTGCTGAATTAAAAACAATAACAAAGGAAGAAAACCACTGAGTTATTAACAAAACACATAAATTAGGAGGAAAAACCAGGCATAAAAATTTCTCTGAGAATTCATTAGAAATGAAAAAGGAGTTATTAGAAAAAATGAAACTTGACTGATGGAGGAGTTCTGATGTCTGTATGCTAAGATTTCTAATAGCAGATAATAAGATGATAAAGAGATCAGTAGTGATAAAAATGAAGAGTGAACTGAAAGGACTCATTGAATATCAAGAAAATAATATTAATGAAATAATATCCAAATATAGCACTATATTAAATGAGCACGAAGAGTTAGTCTACCCGAAATGGAACAAATGCCAGACAACCTTAAACATCTCAAGAACACTGAGCCCCAATAACAATGAGCAAAACTACAGATCGTTAAGGGGAAAGGATAGTGAGACAAGATTTCTATGCCTCGACAAGCATCCTTCATATTTAAGGGCAAAATAAAGACAGACTCACTCATGTGAGATATGGAACAAGTACCCTCACCTGATTCTTTGTTTATCACAGAGGTTCATTACCTATTCTTTCTGGATTTGTTAAGCTACCCACAGTTTCTCAAATGAGCCATGGTCTTTCTTATCTGCTTCTTGAAACTGTGCTTTTACTGCTTCCTCTGTCTGGAATACTGTTCTTTCCCCCTCCATTTTGGCTTATCCTTGCTCTTTCTTCAGCTCTCACTTTAAAAAAGAGAATAAAAGGCTTTGATTCCATCTCACCTTCCAAAACCAAGTTAGCTATTCGTTGTGCTCCCATGACTTTTTTTGCCTTTTCCATCTTTTTTATTTACTATGATATAATTTATATACAATGTATGTATCCATTTTATGTACATTTCAATGCCCTTTGACAAGTTAATATATTCAGTTAACCATCACAATGATCAAAATGCAGAAAATTTGGATCATCCTCCCAAATTCCCTTTCATCCAGGGCAAGCACTACAAATTAAACTTGTCTTTTCTAGAGCTTCATAGAAATGGGTTGTACAACTGTATGTGTGTTTTTTTGGTGTCTGGCTTCTTTTGCTCAACTTAATGACTTTGAAATTCAAAACTACGTGTTGTATCAGTAATTCATTCCTTTTATTACTGAGTAATATTCCATAGTACACATGCACAACAGTTTATTTATTTACCTGTTGATAGATTGTTAGGTTGTTTAAAACTTTTGTGCATTATGAATAAAGAAATATAAATATTGGTGTACAAGTCTTTGTGTAGACATATGTTTTCATTGCCCTCGGGTAGATACCTAGGATTCTGGGTTATATGCTAAGTATATTTTTCCTTCTCTCGATTTCCAATAAATTCTATTTATTTCTATGTCATTCTGTTTTAGATGTGCCTTGTAAGTATCATAGAGACATATAATTCTTAATATATCGAATATGAACATTTGTCTTTTGAGAAATGGGATTTAATCTAGTTATATTGATCAGGACTATTGTATATTTGGACTTATTCCTAATTTCTACCATAATATTTTATGTTTTCCGTTTACCATTATTTTTTCTTTCCTTCTGCCTTTTGCATTTCTTTTTCCTTTTATTTGTTTTAAATTTACACATAGTAAAATATACAGATATCTGGGATCCTCATTGGTGCAGTTTAATGTGTGCTTTCATAAATTTTGCTTGAAAAAAATGTTTCTTTTTTTCTCCTTTTCCTCTTTCTGTTGGTTTAAGAGACATACATCCTATATTTGTTAGAATTAAGTTCGGCTATACAATTAAACATTCCTAGTGCAATGGCATATACAGTCACTAAATTTCAAAACTTATTTTATTTAACAGTTCTTCCAAAAAAAGAGACATCAACTCTTAGTAAAACTCTGGTTGACTTCACTCTACCTCTTCTTCCTAATTTCCTGTGACTCATGGGGAGTTGGTGGGCATGTACTGAGGCAGTCTATGTTAGAGTAATGCTCCATGTTTGCAGCAGTCTTCTGACGCCATTATTAAGTTTATTAAACATATTCTCACCTCTATCAAAAAGAAAAAAAAAACACCTCTGGTTAAGACTATTTGTCTTGACTTTGGTCACCCAGGTTTTGAAAACTCACCATGGCCAAGGGGATAAAGATATTTCGAGTGGTCCAGTGAGGAGCATGTGTCCATCCATATTATGGGTTGAGGAAAAATGAGCCACACTCCAGTCCTAAGACATTGGTTTTCCTTAAGGATAATTTTATTACCAGAGATGGGAGGGAAGGAAAGGCAACATTTTCAGATCTTTTTCTCTTGATAATATATGCATATTAGTCTTAGTTCCCTGGAGCTGCCATAACAAAATGCCACAGATTAGGTCACATTTAAATATCAGAAATTTATTTTTTATGGTTCTGGCGGCGGGAAGTCCAAGACCAAGGTGCGGGCAGATTTGGTGTGTCTGGTGAGGGCTGCTTTCTGGCTACAGTCTTGTTGCTGTGACTTCATGTAGGAAAAGTGGGAAGACAGTTCTCTGGGGCCTCCTTTATAAAAGGCATTGTACCATTTATGAGGGCTCTACCAGCATGACCTAATTATCTTCCACAGGCCTTCCAATGCCATGACACTGGTGATTAGGTTTCAACGAATGAAAACCATTCAGACCATAGCACTATATAAACATTTACAAACTTTTGTAGTTTAAGTGTTGTACTTTGTTGTTCTTTCTCTTGTCAATGTGTCATAGAGTTATTTCCATGTAAGTAATAGTCTTTCTAAATGCTTATGGCATTCCATAGTATATACATAGCATAGTTAAAACCGTTTTGATGAAAATTAAGGTTGTTTTACATTTTTATATTATAAACAACAGCATTATAAACATCCTTTCATATCCTTCCTTGTGCATATGTGTGAATGGTTCTTTATGCATTTATATCACACTGCGCATGCTGAGGTATTTTAATGTACATTACCTTTATGATTATAAATAAGAAATAGAAATAGGTTCAGAGGGTATCAATGATTTTTATTTTAATAACACTGCCAAATTGCTGTCAAAAATGGTAATACCTGTGTACATTCCTATGAGCCCAACATATATACCTATTTCTCCATCCCCTTGCCACCAGTTATTTTATACATTTAAATATTATATATATATAATATGTATCTTGTACATGTATAATATATATTTTATATTTCATATATATACACAAATATTTGGTCAGTCACTTATCTTAATTTGGGGGAGAAGATGTCTTGCATGACAACTATAATTGTAACATATTTAAACTTATCAATCTTTTATGATTTCAACATTTTTTCTTTTTTAAAAAAGGTTTCTCTACCCAAAGGTTATAAAGTCATTTTTCTATATATTTTCTTCTAATAGTCCCATAATTTAAAAAGAAAGTTTAGGGTATTGATCCACTTGAAATATATGCCTATGAATGGCATGAAATGGGTATCTAAATAATCTGTAATGGCTGGCCAACTTGCCATTATAGTAATATAGCAGTCACTAATATTTACTGAACAACACTTATGTATGCCAGGTATTGTTCAATTTAATCTCACCTTTTTGGAGTTAGTTTGGGAATTAAACTAAACATCTTAAAGAGGAGACAAGTAAGGCATTAAATGAGTATTTGGTTTGCCCAATTAGTAAAGGTACCAATTGGTAGAATCAGGATTCTAAGCCTAGTAAAATGACTCTACATTCTTCAGCCCTCTAATAGAATATCCTTTCCCACAGATTTAAAGTACCACCTTGGTAATATACCAAATTCTCA
The DNA here is from genome assembly GCF_040939455.1 of Microcebus murinus. NCBI lineage: Eukaryota > Metazoa > Chordata > Mammalia > Primates > Cheirogaleidae > Microcebus > Microcebus murinus. Next base: position 2,448,334 of record NC_134126.1, read on the forward strand.
TAAATACTTAGGTTTATTTATAGACTTTCTACTATGTTTCAATAACCTATTTGTCTATTCTTACAGTATACATTTTTTTTTATTTCGGCATATTATGGGGGTACAGATTTTAAGGTTTCAATAAATGCCCTTTCCCCCCCTCCCCCCACAAGTCTGAGTTTCCAGCATGACCATCCCTCAGATACATTTTAAAACACCTGATGTGATCTTGTTATCCACCCTGATTACACTTTTAATAACTTCTTTTGGATTTTAGGATCAAACCCATGTTCTTTAGCATGCTCTCTTCTTCTCCTGCCTCTGGAGCCTTGAATATCAGATTTATTTCCTCCATTATTTCCTATGTTTTGGTCATAAAAATCTTCTGGCAATTATCTGAACAGAAAAGCACATTATTGCATAAAACTTTCCTGTCTCCCTGCCTTTGTTCATACTGCTTCCTATACCTCATCTTCTTTGCCTGGTTCATTGAGCAAGTACATGTTCAATTTTTAAGGATTAACTTATATTACCACCTCTACTCTTTTCCTTCCTTTCTATCTTAACCAAGTGGAAAGAAGTCATTCCCTCCTCTTTTATGTGTTCACTCCATATCCCCTGATTACTGTATTTATTAATTTCTTATCTTTGGCCGGGCGCGGTGGCTCACGCCTATAATCCCAGCACTCTGTGAGTCCGAGGCGGGCAGATTGCTCAAGGTCAGGAGTTCAAAACTAGCCCGAGTAAGAGCGAGACTCCATCTCTGCTATAAATAGAAAGAAATTAATTGGACAACTAAAAATATATAGAAAAAATTAGCCGGGCATGGTGGCACATGCCTGTAGTCCCAACTACTCAGGAGGCTGAGGCAGGAGGATTGCTTGAGCCCAGGAGTTTGAGGTTGCTGTGAGCTAGGCTGACGCCAGGGCACTCTAGCCCAGGCTACAGAGTGAGACTCTGTCTCAAAAAAAAAAAATTTATCTTTCCCCATCATAACATAAATGTCTTGAAGGCAAGACAATATCTTCTTAGGCACCTTGTATGGACTGAGTAAATATTTGTTGAGTAATATATGTTTAATATATGACAAAGACCATAAGAGCATCTGATTTATAAAAAGATGTAATGAATTTTTAAATGAAAAAGATTTTTTTTCAAAACAGCATTAAGAAGTCAGTGTATTTAAGCATACTCAATTAGTTTAAAATAGAACAAATGGTTAGCTGGAATAACAATTTACGCTATTAAAAATTATGTTATTATATGTTTAACAGATAGTAAAAGAAAAAGTCAATCAAAGGAGCCAGAGACTTTGCCTTATAAGAAATAGAATGGAGGAGTTCCATAATTATCTGGCATCTACTTGATATACAGCATCTATGCTGAGAAATATACATGATAGAGACTCCAAGGATCTTCCAGATTTTTCACTTAAAGTTCCAGTCAACTGTGGTCACAATGTAACAACAGTGCTGAATTACCCTTTGTACTAAGTAGTCATCTGTATAGGTTCCTTTGCACACGCATGAAAATCCTTTAATCTCAAAATCATGCTAACTCTTAGAGGCACTTGATTATTTCTGGCTCACTTTCTTAATTTCAGGCATTACACAGTCAGTTATGGAAGAGATACACTGAGTATACAGACGGTTTGTTATTAACTGTACTAAGTCCAGTTTGGCTTTAATGAAAAAGTTGATAAAATTGGCATTAACCAGGATATGATAAGATGAACCTAGGTGTGTGTTATATTGAAAGAATAAGCAATGAAAGATATTGGGGGATTTTGTTCTCCTTGATTATGATGGGATCTTCTTTCTTTTCTTTTTTAAGTTTTAATCTATTCTTTTCTTTAGGCCTCTGTCTCTAAGATTAAACATTTGCTTCATGGTTATATATTCCCTTGACTTCTTTTGCTTCCCCATGTTTATGCCATATTTCTGTTGTTTTGTCTCAGCTCATAACATTTTAAATTGCCCTATATTTTAGCACTTAATATGTTACATAGTAATTGACTCTTTTTCCACTTCCTCAACTTTGTATACTGTTGTGTGCTTGAAATCTAGTAAAATGACTGTCACTCAATAGGTATCTTTTCTGAATAAATTATTTTTTGACTTACTAAATGTATGTATGAAAGGTGGATGGATTAAAAATACTCAGTTAATAAATTCCCACTGATTAACATTGCAATACAAAAAAGTTCTACAAATGTGAGTGTAAAGTTATCAAAGAATTGGTAAAGAATAGGACATAAATATAGGGAAAAGTATTATTAATATGTTCATCTTTATTTTATAATCCATGTAGTAACAGAGTGGATGTGAAGGCCAGAACATAGAGTGTGCACACTTTAGGCCAAACCCAGCTGCTTTTGTGTTTTGTCCTCACATCTTCTATGAATTCCTTATTGATGTGATATTGTAAGAGAAATGATCAGACTTCAAGATAGTCATTTGAGGATTGCCAGATATAGGAAAATCAAACCATAAAGCTCGAAGTTTATAGTGCCACTCCATGAACCAGGCCATGCTCTCTGCTAAGACATTTTATGTCTGCAGGAACAGATATGGGATTTATTCAATCAGTAGGTGAGCTCAAGAAATGAACTTAAAATAGTTTACTGAAAAGGATTTTAAAAGCCATGCAGTCTCGGGATCACCAATAAACCTTCCAGAATATTCCAGGCATTGCCAGCAACAAGGCTTTGTGATTCACTTGCTCAGGTTCTGGGGGTCAAGGGAAAGGATGGACATGGGAAAATGTGGTGTAAAGTCTACACTACAGTGTAGTACAGCCTGATTGTCTCAACGAAGTCACTCAACTTTAGGACAAGCCCAATAAGGAAACAAACAAATAAGCAAACAAATAAAAAAGCTTTAATTGATGAGGACTAGGAAAAAAGAATGGTAAGGACAAAATTATTTTTCTTTTCATAAGGAGTTACAAGCGAAATTGTAAAACTCTGAGTCTCTGAATTTAGGAGCAAAGCCAAACTTGTATCCTATTATGAATAATCATTATAATGTTTGTCAACTTGTATCTTGCTATGTACTAAATAAGATGAACTATTTGATTTATTATCACAGTCAAACCTATGAGAACAGTACTGGTGTGTACTCTCAGCTTCCACGTGAGAAATCTGAGGATACACAGCACATCAGTAAGTTAGATCAAGAGCACATAGCCAGCATGCAGGGTAGCTGGTATTCCAGGACTTCCTCCCCAAAGCTCACAGTATTAATAACTATTCAACATTGCTTTCCAAAGAGAAATATATTATGTAAAATCCATGCAAATAGAGAAATGTATAAAAATTAATAATTACTCTTAAAAAATGGAAAATGCCTAATTTACTTAAAAAGTAGAAAACCTATATAACAAATATAGATAGTTTGAACAATTTTTGAAAGCACAACAATGTAACTATAATCAACAATAAGAGTATACATTAAAATAACTAAAAGAGAGGGATTGGAATGCTCCTAACATAAAGAAATGATAAATCCCTAAAATGATGGATACCCCATTTACCCTCATTTGATTACTTCACATTGTATGCCTATATCAAAACAATCACATGTACCATATAAACAATTATTATGTACCCAAAATAATTAAAAATAATTTTTTAAAAGATTAGAAAAGAAAATTTAAAAAATCTATCAGTTCTGTGTTTAAAAAATTCTCCAAATAACTATAGTTTTCGCAGAAATTTCTTTAAAATATTCAGGGTTTGAAACATTCAAGGTACAATTAATTTACATGCAGTCAAAGCTCTTTCAGAACATAAAAGACAAGTGAGAACTCTTAATTGATTTCATCAAGTCAGCAAAACATACCTTAAAATATGTCAATGATGGAACATTAAAAAAGAAAAATAACAAATAACATTTCATATGGAGAAAGATAGTGGCATAAACTTTAAGAAATATTTTAAAAAACGAAAAAACAATTTTCAGTTAGTGATCTCTCTTTTATTCCTTAAAGATGTATCTCTTACTGCACCTCTTTCCAACATTACTCTTCATGTAATTGGGAGAGTTTCCATATCTGTGCCAAATTGTCTGTTGAAAATTGAGCACCATAGTTCCCCTTCTATTCTTTTATTGCAAGGACTGAGAGTCTGATAATTGCATTTCTGCCCATGAAAGGCAAGAGAAAAAGGGAAAAAGAAGCGGGATTCATTATTGGCAACAGCAACTATATCCCTGGTTTTAGAAATTGGCAGGCATAAACTTTTGCCAAGACTTCTGTGAGTTCTCTTGTGAATCCTCTCGTTCAGGGTTGTAGCAGTGAAGATTGTTGGGGAAAATATCCTGTGATTTCTACACTTACAGATTTCTTGAATGGTAGTAGCCCTTCTAGCAGTTTTGGATGCCTCTATTTCTCTGTATTAAATCCCTTCCAGACAGAAATATCTACAGTGGTTGATGTTTAATTGTTAGACTCCTGACTGATATTTGTACCTCAAGGGGTCCTTGCAAGAACATAAAATGCAATCTGAAAAGAATATCTGACCTATTAAGATTTGGAGGTAGCAATGGTATCATCAGTCAGGAATGGAATACTGATAATTGATTACATGTTATGGAAAAAGGAGCTCATTAAATTATTGGCTCTATTTTCCTGGAATACAGCATCTATTGAAGGCAAAAATTTGGGGGAGCAATAGCTTCTGCAATATAATGTTGTGGAAATGATTATAAGAATTTGTGGGTTGGCTGATAGTTCTCATTACAAAGAGAACTTACAGAAAGAAAATGGCAAGCTCATACTCTTCAGTTTTTAGTTCAAGACATGTTTGGAAAACTAGAGGGATTCTATAACTATTAGGAGACATTTTGTTACCTTTTTTTTAACCAAATGGTTAGTGTCATCCAGGTCTATATTGATTTTCAGAATTCAAAATAATACACTTTGAATTCACAACCTCTTTATAATTTGTATATATATTTAGGGTGTTTATTGGAAAATATTGGGACTTATAAAATTGGAATGGGTATAACTGAGTGTATTGCAATGAGTTCCTATACCTATTAGTAGAACTTATTCTGTTTTCTTCTTTTATTAATAAGCAAGTTTTACAGATGCAATTTTCTTTTATCCAGCCTTTGCTGCAGTACACATTTGGCCTCTTATCATAGGGATTTGGCAATCTAATCTGGGCTGCCTCTTGACTCCTTGCCTCCTATAACTGTGGGTGAACTGGTGTATTCTTATCAAAGGATAAACCTTTTGTGTGTTCCATATGCCGTTGCTCCCACTTGCTCACAAATAGTGCTCCAGAAATTTTACTGTCTTTATTCTGCCTCATTAAGTTTTTCTCTCTAGTAGGAATGATTCATAAAGATCATACTCAACATCATCAAACATGACATAATTTCTCCTGTCTTAAAAATGCTCTTGTTACCCCACATCTATCTTCCAGATGCCACCGCATTGCTCTGCTCCCACGAACACAACTCCCAGTGTAGTCAGTCCTTTTTGCTTCTAATTACTTTCCTTCATTCTCTCTTAAATCCTTTCCAATTAGACTTTCAGCTTCACTATGTAACAACAACAACAACAACCAAAGTCACACACAACTTCTGCTGCTAAACCCAATGGTATTTCTCAGTCCTAATTTTGCTTGTCCTATCAGCTGCTGATGACATAAATGATTCATCTCTGCTCCTTGAAACACTGCCTACACTTGACTTCCAGAGAACACTCTTTTCCCTCCATTAATCTCTCTTTCTTGGTCTCTTCTGCTCATTTCAGTACTATTAAACTTCAAACATCTTACTAACTACCCCCAAATCCATGATGATATCTTCAAATTTAAATACTGTCTATATGGTAATAACTTTCATATTTATATCTCCTGCTTAGGTCTCTCCTTCAAATTATCTGGCTGCCTACAACACATCTTCTCTTAGATTAGAAATTCCTCAAACTTAACCTGTCCAGAACTGAACTCCTGATCCCTACAGCTACCAAACTTGTTCTTTCCTTGTTTTTTTCCCCCCATCATAGTAAATGTAAACTATACCCCATCTAGTTGCTCATGCTAAAAACTTTGGAATTTTATTTTTGTCATCTATCTATTGTATGTTATTTTGCCATATCACATATGCTTTGCTGGCAAATTCTGTTTAAATTACAAAATATATTTCTAATGTAACCACTTCTCAGCATCACCACCTCTACCACCTTGGTTAAGTCTCCATTTGCTCTAACTGCAACCACTTACTAATGATTTCCTGGCTTCTGCTTTTGCCTGCCTACCACCTCTTCCATGATAATCTTTTAAAATTGTAATTCAAATAAAGTCTTCCTCCAATCAGAACCCTAGCAATGATCGGTTTTGGCTCCATACAGTTTCCTCTTGGACCATACTGGATATACCCCCTACCCCCATTTAAATTAGGTATTGTTTTATTTTGACTTCACTTCACTTTTCACTCTTTTTTTTTTTTTTTTTTTTAACCTCTAGCATCTTTGTTGTTCTCAGAAGAAACCAGGTAAATGCATGGCTCACTCTATGACTTCTTTTAGGCTGTTATCCAAAGGTTTCCTTCTCAGTCCTACCCTGTCAATCCTATTGAAAACAATGAACTTCTGACATTTGCAATCTTTTTCTCTTTTTTATTTTTCTCCACACTATTTATTACCATATGACCTACTCTACATCTGACTTATTCATTGTTATACTCTCCCCCTAGAATAGAAGCAACATGAAGGCAAGGACTTTTATCTGTTTTTCTCAGTATTATATTCTTATCACATAAAATATTGCCTTAATCCATAATAAGTTCTTAATAATACTTATTGAATGAATAAGTTTGCAAAGGGAGTATATCAAAAGGAAAAACTATTTGATCATGTCAATTGATTACATCTTTTATAATATTTAAAATATATTTTAATTAAAAGAAGATATTCAAGTAAAATAGAAAAAGAATGATCCACTTTTTAGAGACTGCTATTACCTATTTCAAAACAACAAGCAATATAAGAACATAGAAACAGGCTGGGCGTGGTGGCTCACGCCTATAATCCTAGCACTCTGGGAGGGTGAGTGGGGTGGATTGTTTGAGCTCAGGAGTTCGAGAACAGCCTGAGCAATAGCAAGACCTTGTCTCTACTAAAAAAAGTAAAGAAATTAGCTGGATAACTAAAAATATATAGAAAAAATGAGCTGGGCATGGTGGCACATGCCTGTAGTCCCAACTACTCAGGAGGCTGAGGCAGGAGGATTGGTTGAGCCTAGGAGTTTGAGATTGCTGTGAGCTAGGCTGACACCATAGCACTCAAGCCCAGGCAACAGAGTGAGACTTTGTCTCAAAAAAAAACATAGAAACAGAAAAATTTTTCTCATGTAACTTAGCTTTCTCTTAGTACTTATCATTTCTAGTAACATTTTGTTCTAAAAATTCTCCCCAATTCAAAATGAGAAAAATAAATAAAGCTAAATACAAATGATCCAATAAAAATAATCCCAAGATAATAAAAGAGACAATGTTATTAACTTTGTAGTAATTGCCTAGAAAAACTAAGACTGGGAAACAAATAATTAATGAATTACAGCAATAAAATATAGAAATGGAATTTAAACACAGGTTTTCTTCTTTTAAAGCCTGAACTTGTAACCACCACATAATATTTCCTTGTCCTAAAAAAATCTTGCAGGAAATCATAGTATTTATTGATAGAATCTTAGTTTTAGAAAAAATTAAATATATTAGTGAATAATATGACAACATTAAAATCATGCAAAGAATAGGATATTTAAGAAAATAAAAATTGAAAATAGATTACAAAACACGATATTCAAAAAGATCAAAACAAATAGTTACATCACTAACCAATATTATACTTACTTAAGACTTGAAGGATATACTAATGTATATACTAATGTATATACTTCTTAATGTATATACTATAGTATGTACTATACTATATACTATAGTATGTACTATACTATATACTGAAGGAAGTATATACATTAGTATATACATTAATATATACTATACTTGAAGGAAGTATATACATTAGTATATACATTAGTATATCTTTCAAGTCTTAAGTAAGTATAATAATGGTTAATGATGTTACCATTAATTTTTGTATTTTTCTGTAACCATTCAGAATTTTAAAATTTTATTTTATTTTTTTATTTGTTTTAATATTTTTTATTTGGGTCTTCTGGTGAGGACTGGAAAACCTGCTAGACAAATTATAAAAGACCTGTAGCACTAGAATTTTAAATTTTATTCTCTTTTGGGTAGATGCCTAATAATGCTATTGCTGGATTGAATGGTATTTCTATTCTAATTCAGAAATGAAAGCAGTGCATTATATTAACCAAAATTTAACAAAAATTCTTCTTTTTGTGCTACCAGAATACTTAGACAAAAAAATCAGTTATCTTATTCTGTATGGTGTTCATCCCTAGTGACTGGTATAATTTTTTAGATAGCTTTGTTTCTGTTTGAGCAATAAATATAAAATTTTGCAATATACTTCCAGATGTAAGTTGCTATAGGTTCTTCTAAATATGATTAAGGAAAGATGAAAGATAGATCATAATAATAGAAATTATACTTTTTTCCTTTTATTTCATCATATTATGGGGGTACAAATATTGTTAGGGTTACATATATTGCCCCTGTCCCCTGCTCCATCCCCTCAATGTGCCAGAGATTCAAGCGTGTCCAATCCCCCGGCGGTGCGCACCACACATATTATGTAAGTACACACCCTTCTCCTCCTCCCCCTGCTCCTGCCTGCCCACCCCCCAATAAAAAGGGTTTTTTTTTTTTGACATTTTGGTTACATTGTATATCTTTGCCTCATAAGAAGGGTTAAAGTTATGCCCTTCCCCTCCAAAATGCTCGCCACATCCCTAAGATTTGGTCTCTCCCCCAACCCCGAATCCCTGGTGAACACTACCACCATTTGAGATCCATAGTATTAATCAGTCAGTACCAATTTGATGGTGAGTAGATGTGGGGCCCATTTTCCATGTCTTGTGTTGCCTCACTTTGGATAACGGGCTTAAGCTTAATCCAGGATGCTATAAATGGTGCTAGCTTACTGTCGTTTCTTAGAATTGAGTAATATTCCATCGTGAGCATATACCACATTTTTATTATCCAATTATGAATTGACGGGCACTTGGGTAGTTTCCATGACCATGCAATAGTGAACTGTGCTGCCATAAACATTCGGGTGCAGATGTCTTTATAATAGAATGTCTTATGCTCTTTTGGGTAGATGTCCAACAATGCTATTGCTGGGTAGAATGGTATTTCTATTTATAGCTGTTTGAGATATCTCCAAATTCTTTTCCACAGAGGTTGCACTAATTTGCAGTCCCACCAGGAGTGTAAGAGTGTTCCTGTCTCTCCACATCCTCGCCAGCATTTGTTGTTTTGGGATTTCTTGATATAGACCATTCTTACTGGGGTTAGGTGGTATCTCATTGTGGTTTTGATTTGCATTTCTCTGATGATCAAATTAAAAACTTTCTGCACAGCAAAGGAAACCATCAGTAGAGCAAATAGATAACCCACGGAGTGGGAGAAAATATTTGCTCTCTACAACTCTGATAAAGGTCTAATAACAAGAATCTATCTAGAACTTAAAAGAATTAACAAGAAAACATCAAACAATCCCATCAAGAAATGGGCAATGGAAACTTCTCCAAAGAAGACAGAATAATGGCCTGCAAACATATAAAAAGATACTCAACATCTCTAATCATCAGAGAAATTATACTCTTATATCCTTGCACTGTATCAACAAATTTATGTATTGCCAATTGTGTGTTCCCTACATACAGATTGGCTGCTCTGTGTATTATCTACTGAAAAAGCTACTGCTACCCATACTGCAAATTTCCTGGACATGTTTCTTTATCATCTAGATTGTGTGTTCACAGGGAATGCAAACTAATTTTAATGTGCACTGAAGCAAAATATTACCAGTAAGGTGAAGCCACTAAAACATATAGCATATAAATTGTTTGCAAGCATTTCTGACTTTATGATTATCAGGAATTCTGGATGTTCCACACCACTGCTCCTCCCCATTAGTATAGATAACAGAGATGAGCATTATGTTGGTAGCAAAAAGAGAAACTTATTTTTACACTCATTCTATAAGCAATAGCTATGCTTACTTTCCGGTGTTCAGAAGAAAAATAATAGTCAACTTTTTTAAGTGCATTCTGATATCACACATCTTCTAGTGTATTTGACCATGGCTATGCCTTAAATTTTGTGAGTGCTTCTAAGTCATCCAGAAATTCCTCTATAATTTCCTGAGGGTTTATATCTTCTTTGTATACTGAGATATGCAGAATAGAAGCCACAGTGTCTGACACAAAGAAGTTTCAGAATAGTTATTTTTTAGAGGAAAAAACACATACCTATCTGACTGAATTATTTTCTAATGTAGTATTCCAGAATCAATCAGGGGAAAACAATGGATAAGCCATAACTTCCTCTATAGAATTAATTTATTTCATTATTAAGTTCATTGGCTTTAAAAAATAGAACATTATCTCAATTAGAATTATATTCTGTTATACTATATTCTAGTTGTCCAATTTTATATAATATTTAAATATTTAAATTACTTAGAATTTATTTTGCTTTATGATATGAACTGAAGATGACAGTCATTTTAGTTTCAAGTTTCTTGTAACTTGTCTCATTGAATGAATGAGTTATCATCTTTGTAAGTTATCATCATCGAATGAACCAAAAACTTTTATGAGATCTCGTGTGTAGATTTTATTTTATTTTATTTAAACTAAAGAATCATTCATTGTTTATTAAAATTCAAAGTTAACTTGGTTTCCTCTATTTTTATTTTTTAAATCTATGTAACTATGCAACTCTATGTAAATTGTGCTCATATACAATCTCATGAAAGGGCTGTCACTTACTCTGTTTTCATTTGAATTAAATACTAAACAACTCTCAATTATATTTATTTATTTATTTATTTATTTTGAGACAAGAGTCTCACTGTGTTGCCTGGGCTAGAGTGCCGTGGAGTCAGCCTAGCTCACAGCAACCTCAAACTCCTGAAACCCTTAATTATAGACTCAGTTCCTCTATTATCCATACTAGCAAAATTTTATCTATTTCTTTTATTTCTATTTATTGTGTTTAGGTCAACCATTTAATATTAGATGAATTAAAAATTATCTATAAAATTAAAAATATTAATTTGATTGCTAGATAAGAAAGATGTTCTATTATATTTGGTAACAAATGCATCAAGTAATAGATAAAATTATTTTGACACATAAAAGTTTTCAAAACTGTGCCTTTTTAACACTACCAACTTAAAAAAATAAAATAAAATGCAAATACCAAGAAGTAAAAATAAATAAGATAAATTAAAATATGTATAATTAATGCATCCTAAATAAAACATCCTTACAGACAAATATGAAACATTATAATTGACAATAATGTATATATAAAAACTGAACAACTAAGAAGCAAGTATGAATAAAAGGAATATTAAATGCTAATGTATTAGCTAATGTCATTATGTATAAATGCTATGCCAATGAATAGGTAATACATGTTGGGTAAAACATTAAAACTCAGAAGTATATTAAAAATGCGAATTTCTATTTTGAATTGCTTAACTTATAAGAGCTCAGAAATAATACTTAAGGAAGCGAATGATATATTAATATGGCCAGTTAAATAAGGAGAAGAGGATATCCATATCCACTTTAAGTTGTTCATTCCTTTTTTTCTAGAAACTCTTGTGCAGATTTTAGTTCTCAAAGTCATATCATATATTTTAAGCTCTGTGTTTATAACTCTAATAGTCTCTGATGATCTCCTATTGTATTTTGATATTTTTCCTATCAGTAACATTTGTACTGTCTACTTTTTTTCTGTTACGTCCAATTACCTTTATTGTGTGTCAGGTTTTGTCAGATTTGAAAATGGACTGCAGTCATTGGATGAGCTTCTTTACTTCTCTTGCGAGGGTGAAGTCCTTTATACTTGAACTACAAACAAAATTTTTGCCAGCGCCTGCCACCTATTCCCTACTCCCACCACTTATGAGGCTCTGAGTTCCAATGCGTGTGTTTTTCTCACTGAGTGGTGAGGTGATTAAAAGCACAGTTCAAACTCTCAGACACTCAATCACCTGCCCCCAAATTGGCAGAGTCACAAACAAAAATTAGTCCGCAGTTCTGGACTCACTTCCCTGAGACTCCTTCCTCCTCTGGATTCTGTCTCAGAAATACTTCTGTCTCTGCTGCCCCCAATTATGATTTTTTTGTTAAAATATTTTATTTAATTTTTCTCCTTGTCTTTAGCAGAAATGTGGCCCTGAATTACTTAATTCCTCATTAATGGATGCTGGAGTAAATTACTATTTTTAATAAATGTTTTAACACTTGGCTAAAATTGTCCACTCATTTTCTTTACTTTATTAAATTTTTAAAAATTCTCATCACTTTAATTTTAATTACATTTAAAATAATGTACTTACATTGAAATGAAGATTTTGTTTTATAATTTTCATTAAATGTCAAATTATTTTGATAAGAAACAAGATATATATCCTATATCCTAATATATGTTTTCATTACTTAAAGTCTAATATCTCTAAGAAAAGTTCTTATATTTTTCACATAATAAACCACTTTATTTGTTCACAAGTTTTTTTCTTTAGCTTTCTCCTAGTTATTTTATATATTTGTGGCAAGTATGAATGAAGATGTATTTAATTATGTGGCTCTCTATAATACATATTAGGAACAAATAACCCAATATGTTTAATATCAACTACTTTTCTATATTAATAGGCTTACTATTGATTAATAAATATGCTAGATGCAACCAATATGCTAATTATTTGTGATATTCAGAATATTTACTTAAATTTATTCTTAAAAACTTTGTTTTTATTTATTTTGAGGTATTATTTAGTCTCTTTTTTATATTTCCCCCCCCTTTATTTTTAAATAAAACTCCCAAGGAATCATTTCTCTGTTTAGTTTATAAATAATAAACAAGTTCATCAATTGCATAAAATTATTGCAGTGACCAATAAGCATTGGTTAAGTGGGATTTCAGAATTTTTATTGTTTACTGAGATCTACAGATCTCTAATTCTTTTCCAGTTGAACTCTGTCTTCCCTTCTGAATGCTGGATGTGTAAGAGTACAGATTGCTTCTTTTTATTTGTTTGTAGTTCTCTGGATCAAGAGGGTCTACATCTAACTTTTTTTATTGAATAAAAATTCCTAAATGCTGAGCCTGATTCCAGGGTTGAATGAGACTTTTAGGGTTCTGCGAATGATTTGAACATATTTGCACATAGGAAAGATGTGAATAAATGTGTACATAAGGGTGGACAATGTCAGACGACACTGGGAGTCCACACATTTCACTTTATAGTGGCCTCTCACCACGGACACGCAGATTTGCCCTGTTTCTTGACCTGAAGCTCTGCTATGTTACTTGATTTGGTCAGGGGATATTAACAAATTAGGACACAGGCAGAGGCTTAACATGGCATTGTAAATTGTACCCTTCTCTTTATTTCTCTGCTATTTCCACAGAACATGTCAGAGCCAGGTAGGTGGATGACAACAGACAAATGGAGGTAAGCCATGTTACCCCAGCTGGAGCCATGCCAGATCAGCTGACTATCAGCTGACCCTAAATATATGAGTGATCCTAGCCAGGAGAGCAGACTCTCCTAGCTTAGTTTCCGTCAACTCAGGATGCATGAACAAAATGTTTATTGTTCTGTGCCATTAAGATTTGTTGGCTGCTTGTTATGCAATGTTATTTTGATGATACCTAACTAATACACTAACTTGTGTAAATGTTATTTATTTGTCATTAAGTAAAATGAGAAATTATTCTGATAAAAAGTTGAAAAATTTCTTCTGTTGAAAACAGCATATGTTTATATTTTACTGAATGATAGGTAGGTAGCTTTTGCACAAATTAGTACAAATATGTTGGATCTTCTTAATCCAAATGCAGATACATTTGTATGTATTTATAAATCTGTTTTATTCCACTATATATAATGCAAAGGTAAATCTGACATGCATCTGATATGTCCTAGAACAGTCAGTCCAATTATTTATGGCTTGTGCTCATTCTGATTGTTTCAAGCATATATTAATAATTCTGATGGGTTGATACACATAGTCCACTAAATATTTAAAATCCCATCATCTCATAACATTATGTTATTATGGCAATAGAGTAGCATTTAATTCACAATTGTGTGAATTAAGAGAGTTCTATTTTTATGCCCAACCATACATTACTGTTATATTATCCACCTTAAGAATCAAAAAAGATATATAAGTATTTAGAAAATCTAAGTATTTCACTTTGTAAAATAAGTTTAGGTAGATGATTTTAAAGTTAAGAGTATCACCAATAAGATAGCATTTGGGAAGTGTGTCATTATGCAGTTCATTTGTGGCCCTGACAATACATTTGTTTCCAGTGAAACATGAGATTACCTATTATGAATGATATTAATAAGGCTCATGTAAAGAGATTGTTTTCAACAGAGTTTTATATAATTAAAAATTAATATTTAACACTTGATTGTATAGAATTACACATTTATAAAAACAGAAAGTCATACTAGTTAGAGAATTATTAAAAATGTTATTTTTAGTCTAATGTGTTTGTTTAAAGATAATATATTGAATGCATTAATGTTTGTTTACTTTTTTGTTTTAACGATGCCAAAGTATTTTGACTGTAAGTTGTGGGTATACAGTTATGATATGACATTAGAACAATTTCTTGTGAAAACTATTGTAAAACATATTTTACTAATTTTGCATAAGTGATATTTTATACAAGGGGAGAAATTTAAAATTTACCATAAAGATTCAATGATCTAGTAGTATTTATTTAGAAAAAAGGAAATAAAAATGTAAGAGCATTATGTTGTTTAATGCACATGCTCCAGATATAATGTGTGAGCCTAGAAATTCCATTCTTTTTTCCTTATATTTTTGATTTCCCTCAATAAATGCCCCAATTCTTATGCCATTTTATCTATCTTTTTTGTAAATCTTTAATATATTTATAAGTTATTTTATAGTTGTTGTCTACTAGATCCATTATATGTATCATATATGGATCTACTACTATATGCTGGTTTTTTTCTTTCAATCATGTGTCACATTTTTCTACTTCTTCACCTGTCTCACAAGTTTGTTTTTTGGTTTTGTTTTTGAGGCAAAGTCTCGCTCTGTTGCCCAGACTAGAGTGTTGTGGCATCGGCCTAGCTCACAGCAACTTCAAACTCCTGGGCTCAAGCAATCCTCCTGCCTCAGCTTCCCAGGTAGCTGAGACTACAGCATGAGCCACCATGCCTAGCTAATTTTTTTCTACTTTTAGTAGAGACGGGGTGTCACTCTTGCTCAGGCTGGTCTCAAACTCCTGAATGCACGCAAACCTCCCATCTCGGCCTCCCAGAGTGCTAGGATTGCAGGCATGGGTCACCGTGCCCGGGTGGTTCCTGCCTCACAAGTTATTGTAATCCAGACATTACATATAAAAGCATAATGGAAAGAACATTATATATTTTTGCTTTTTTTTCCACAGAGTATCAACCCTTTCTTGTGTATTAGTAATATTATGAGAGCCTTGGACTGATCATTCTGATTTCTTCAAGCATCTACTTGATCTGTGATAGAGCAACAGCAATAATTAAATTCAGCTCATCGTGTGTAGCCACCAAAGTACTGGGCTCTTTGAATCTTGCCAATATTTCATGGGAGAAGAGGTTGAAATGCAATTTCAGAGAGTTTGGGCATATTTCAGATTCAATTATTTCAGGCTTCTGGATTCCAAGCATTGCAGTATGTAGCTGAATGAATTATCTCCTTAACCCCATAGATATTTTGTCTTTTAAAACTGTATATATATATTTTTTTACTACGGGAGCGTAAGTTTAGTATCTCCTTCTACATTTTGACTGAAAGACATCATTTTTATTGTTTCACATGGATTATTTTTAAGGATAACATCTTTCTTTTGTGTATATTAAAGTTTTTCTAACAAATTTGTACTCATCTACTTGCATCACTTTAAGGCATCTCCATATTGCTTTCCACAGAGGTTGAACTAGTTTGCAGTCCCACCAGCAGTGTAGGAGTGTTCCTCTCTCTCCATATCCACACCAACATTTATTGTTTTGGGACTTTTTAATAAAGGCCACTCTCACTGGAGATAAGTGATACCTCATTGTGGCTATGATTTGCATTTCCCTGATGATTAGAGATGTTGAGCATTTTTTTCATATGTCTGTTGGCCATTATTCTGTCTTCTTTTGAAAAGTTTTGGTTCATGTCTTCTGACCATTTTTTGATAGGGTTGTTTGATTTTTTCTTGCTGATTTTCCTGAGTTCTAAATAGATTCTAGTTATCAGCCCTTTATTGGATGTGTAGCTTGCGAAAATTTTCTCCCATTGTGTAGGTTGTCTGTTTGCTCTTGTGACAGTTTCTTTGGCTGTGCAGAAACTTTTTAATTTGATCATGTCCCATTTATTTATTTTTGTTGATGCTGTGATTGCTTTTGGTATCTTCTTCATACATTCTTTGCCTAGGCCAATGTCCAGAAGAGTATTTCCAACGTTTTCCTCTAGAATTCTAATAGTTTCAAACCCTAGGTTTAAGTCTGCTACCCACTGTGAGTTAATTTTTGTGAGAAGTGAAAGGTGTGGATCCTGTTTCAATCTTCTACATGTGGCTATCCAGTTTTCCTAGCACCATTTATTGAATGAGGATTCTTTTCCCCAGTGTATGTTTTTGTCTGCTTTGTCAAAGATTAGATGGCTATTGATCCAGAAATCCCATTACTGGGCATCTACCCAAAAGAACAAAAGACCCTCTATAAAAAAGACATCTGCACTCGAATGTTTATAGCAGCACAATTCACAATTGCAAAGATGTGGAAACAACCCAAGTGCCCATCAATTCATGAGTGGATTAATAAAATGTGGTATATGTATACCATGGAGTACTATTCAGCTATAAGAAACAACGGAGATATGGCATCTTTGTATTTTCCTGGATAGAGCTGGAACCCATTCTACTAAGTGAAGTATCCCAAGAATGAAAAAATAAGCACCACATGTACTCACCAGCAAATTGGTATTAACTGATCAACATCTAAGTGGACATATATGCATAATATTTATTGGGCGTCAGGCAAATGGGAGGGGTAGGAGGGGATGGGTATATACATAAGTAATGAGTGCGATGAGCACAATCTGGGGCCTGGGCACGCTTGGAGTTCTGACTCTGGGGGGTAAGGGAGCAAAAGGCAACACATGTAATGTAAACATTTGTACCCCATAATATGCTGAAATAAAAAAAATTGTATTGAACATTTTTAAATTCCCAGGGAAACATTTATTTCACTTGCTTTATATAGCACTTAATATCATACCCTGTGGTATGGGCATTGAATTTGTTGGTGGTTATTTAGATATTCATAATTACATTTCTTAAATAAACATATATTATCAAGTGCTTTAAAAGGAATAGGATTGTTTCCTCTTCTTGTATAAATGACCAATTTGTGTGAATTTTTATAAAAGTTCTGAAATCATCAAATATACAGAAATAAAGAGAAATTGTAACTGTTACCATAATCAGTTTCTTTAAAGAAAAATATTAGTCTCGAACATTTGAAAATATGGCACTTTTACAATTAATTTTATAATAATTATACTAACTTCTTATTAACTTGCATTTTGTTCCTTTACCATAGTACATTTACTCCTATGGTATGCTCTATCTGTTGTATCTATCTATCTATCCAGCTCTGTAAATCTTAGTGTGGATTGCAGCATTCTGTTTTTTTCATTATTAAAACTTGTAATATATTTAGAGTCTACAAGTTGAATTCTGTTGCATGTATATATTGTGTAGTGGTAGAGTCTGGGCTGTTGGTGTACAAATCACTTGAGTAGTGTACATTGTATCCAATAGGTAATTTTTCATCTCTCACCACCTCTCATCCTCCCCCCTTGTGAGTCTCCAGTGTTCATTATACCACTCTGTGTATCCTGGTGTAGCCATAGTTTACTTCTAATTTTATGTGAGGTCATCTGGCATATGAAGTTTCTGTGTTTCTTTTGAAACATTTAGTCATTTGAAATACATCTTAGTAGTTGCTACCCTTGCTAGAATATAGAACATAATAAAATGCTTTATATAGGTATTATTGCTCTCTGTGGACAGAATATTTTTCCTACTAGAAGTAAGACAATGGTTTGGGATGAATATGATGACTTTATAATGTAAATGATCTACATTATAAAAAACCAAGCAAACCCCTCAATATCAGGTTAAAATAAAGCTAAACCTCTTTTCTTTCGGAAATCCTATGTGAATTAGTATGTTTCAGTTGCTTAGCACTGAATCTAATACAGCATCTTCCTTGGATAAAAGTAACTTTAAACTCTGACTTGAGACCACTGGATCAAGCAAAATGAAAGAAAAAAAATTTGACAGGAAAGATTTATAATTACAATTGCATTCTCTCTACCAGCTAATTTCTACTTTCTAATTAAACAAACAAACAAACAAACAAAAAAACCTTCCTATCTGAATTTCTACATTATTTCCTCTTATATCCAATTTTAGCTTGCATTTGTTTAGTCTTAAACCCTGTTTAACACTTTCTTTGAATAATAAGTTTTTTCTTGCCTCTTTAAATTTTAAATGAGATGATTGCTCTGAGAGTGATAAGGAATATGGCATGGTAAGTAATACTATTTTCCATTGCCTATTTTTGTGCATTGGTGGCAGTGAAATGCCTATTTTGATCAGAAGAAATATATTAATGAAACTCTGGTACGGAATTCACTTTTTCAAACCTTTAGCTATAGGTTATTTCTATTATAGAATAAATGAGCTCAAAGTAGAATAGGTATTAAACCTTCTTTGTGTCCTCTTAAGGCTACTAGCAGCAGGTTGCCACCCGTGCTCTGGTACTTATCCTTAGGGAATTTTACCCACAACCACTCTCATAGGATTTATTTCCCATTTTCATTGGGTAAAAATTTTTGTCACATTACTCTTTATATCCGCTCAAGGGGAATGTATAACTACATTAGACTTTGATTCATGGCCTGAACACCTACGTACTGGCCAATTTTATGAGCACAGGAAGCTGGCTATAAGAAGTGTATACCTGGCTGGGCCCGGTGGCTCACGCCTGTAATCCTAGCTCTCTGGGAGGCCGAGGCGGGTGGAATGCTCGAGGTCGGGAGTTTGAAACCAGCCTGAGCAAGAGCGAGACCCCGACTCTACTATAAATAGAAAGAAACTAATTGGCCAACTAATATATATATAAAAAATTAGCCGGGCGTGGTGGCTCATGCCTGTAGTCCCAGCTACTCGGGAGGCTGAGACAGAAGGATCGCTTGAGCCCAGGAGTGTGAGGTTGCTGTGAGCTAGGCTGATGCCACGGCACTCACTCTAGCCTGGGCAACAAAGCAAGACTCTGTCTCAAAAAAAAAAAAAAAAAAAAGAAGTGTATACCTGAGGATTCCCATTCCCATCTGAGCTGGCACCTAGCTGCTGCTGTTGCTGCTCTTCTTCCTCCCCATCTTCTTCTCCTTTTTCCTTCCTTTCCTCCCCTCCTCTCCTTCTCCTTCTCCTTTTTTGGTAGGAGGAACTGCATGATTAACTTTACGTCTACCTCTAAATTCCCCCTCAGATTTCCGTATTCATATGCTCCGTGCAGTGATGTTTCTCACCATAAATGACTGTTCCAAACAGGAATATTCTTTACCATAACAGATTAATCAATTCTGGAGAACTTGCTCTCTTTCAGTCATATAGACACAATTTGCCTGATTATACAGCAAGGCTGTTGGCTGCAGATCAAGAATATAAATATCCAAATACTTCTTGGAGGGTGAGAGCTCCAATTCCACTGCTAATAGACAGCTCCCATCCCCTGCTTTGCCTTCTTCCATCAACATTTAAGATCATATTCTTGCTGGTTTTCAAATAGTAGTGCAGCTATATGTACCCTGCGGAATACTATGCAGCAGTAAAATGTTGTGAGTTACAACAAAGCACAAAAATATTATTAGATTTCAGAATGTTAATATTAAGTAAAAATAAACTTGGTGAATATCACTAATAGTATAACATTTTAATAATGTTAAAAATGGGATGTAAATAATACATTTCTTGGGGATTAATGTAAATATAATAATATTATTTTTAAATGCATGGAAGTAATAGATTCAAAATTTCTCATCTGGAGGAAGAAATGGTAATAAGGTTTTTTTCTAATATACAGATGGACTGATGTGAATAGTATTATAGTTAATAAGATGAGTAGTGGTTCACAGGTGTTCATTGAACTATTGTCCTGCAAAGTGTATGTGTGTGTGTGTGTGTGTGTATATATATATATATATTTTTTTATTAGCTTTAGAGAAAGTTATTCTATGAAATCTATGAGGTGTTATTGCCCTTAATTTTTCCAATAATATAGCATATATTATTGTATATTGTATTCCAAACAGTATAAATGTTTGGAAGAACTTTTTGTCCTCATCTTTTAGATTGGAGTCTTACTCTGGAAACTAGTGATCATAACAAGAACAAAATCAAAGAAACACACTGTAACCAAAATGTCTAAAAAAAAAATTTGTTAATGGGAGGTGAACAGGTGGAAGGGGGGAGAAGGGGAAGGGTACACACTCTCATGGTGGGTGCAGGGCGCACCACTTGAAGACTGGACACGCTTGAAGCTCTGGCAGAGCGGGGTGCAGAGGGGGGCAGGGGCAAGATATGTAACCCTAACAATATTTGTACCCACAGAATTTGGGGAAAAAAAAAATAAAAATAATAAAAGAAAAACAACAAAAAACAAAACAAAAAAAAACCAATGGGGTTATTAGAGATTACTCCCAACATACTCAATTGAATAACATAAGACTGTGTTCAACATGTTTCAGAAGATTGCATTAAAACTGTATTGGGAGTATAAATAATTAATAGTTATACTTTATCTAGAAAAACAATTATTTATGTAACTGTGTAAATTATGTCATTTGGTAGAGAGACAAGCCATTAACGGAAAGGGCCAGCAATGCACAGCACTTGATCCATGTATTGGGAGGGAAATACGCTGACATCAGGGAAAATAGGAGGTTTTTTAGAAATCTGCATGATCATTCCTTTCTGTTTCAGAAACATAAGTCATTGAGTTTAGCAGACTTGGAAGAGTAGTGATCATTATTTAATTGACCGAATATTGAGGGTGAAATAATTGCAGAGTGAAATCTCTGAGCTGTTGCATCCAATGTTAATGACAATATAATATAGGAATAAACATGACAATAGAGGGTCATTCTTTTTAACCTAGGCTTAACCTTGTGTGCTCTTCCCATAGCAACAAAAAGCAATTGGGTTATATAATCATGTTCATCATCATTAGGGTGGACATAACATTGGAGGAAAACAGAGTACACCAAAAGAAACAGATTCAAAAGAGATTCCAATTGGTGTAAAATGTAATATTAAATTTTTATTTTCCTCCCTTACTCCCAACCTATGTATCTAAATATGTTTTGCATATAGTAGATATTCAATGTATTTTTGAAAATAAAGTAAAACTGTCTCTGGATCTCATCTTATATAAAATGCCTGGATTGGATTATAGTACTTCTAACTTCTTTTTAACAGAGCTTAATTTATTGGGGAAATGATATAATGGAGTCACAGATCTAGATTTGAATCCCAGTTCTGAAATATACTGGTCAGGTTATCTACTTTCTGTGGACCACTGTGACTTAATTTGTAAAGTAAACTAATAATCTACAATGAAGGGTAATCAGGAGGTAAAATTCCTGGCAAACAATAAGTATCCAAGAAATGGTAGCTAGTAGAACCGTTTGTAAATATGAAAAAATAAAGACTCTTTCACACAGCAGATGCTGTGCTTTGCTTTTTTTATTTTTTATTTTATTTTTGTTTAATGTGTATTATTTATAAACTCTCCATAGTCTACTCAAAAGTTTTAACATGATCCACTACATTAGTGCATTAAATTTGGGGCATTATTTGAAATATTACTTCTGTTTTTATTTTCTCATCATTATATTGGCTATATCAACATGTCTCTTGTTTTATTTTAGTGTTAATGTTATAATAAAACAAAAACAAATGCATTAATGACTGATATATTGAAAGAGTTAAATTAATATTAGCTATTATTATATTGTCTTTATATGATAGCCAACCAATTATTGAACCTGAAACTATAAAACATGCAAGGCATATTAAATAGAATGTTCGATTATTTTTCTTAAATTGTATAGTCAAATGACTTTAAAAAAAATTTCCAGGGTTACATTTCAACAAATTTATTGACATATTTTAAGATAAAACTGATCAGGTAAATGAAACTTTGAAACATGAAATAAGAGTGTTGTTAGAAAAATAGTGAATGGTTTACCATTAGGAGTTTCACAAAAGAATTTATTCTAATCATTAAATAACAAGTACTGATCTCTTTTGAGTTTATCTAGTAATATCTTTAAAATGGAATATTTTAATGCCTCAATAATAAACATAAATATGCACAATATTATAGATTGTATTACACATTGTATTATGCTTTTTATACCATACAGAATATTTATGGCATAGCTATAAAATATAAAAAGAAAACACAATTACATGAGACTATACTTTTTAAAGGTACATAGGTAGAATTTGAAAATATAATGTAGTAGTTTACAAGGCTGCTACTGTAGCTAGATAGCCAGTATTTGAATCTTGCTTCTTTTCCTTAAAACTGTGGATTTGTACATGTTCTTTCCATTTGGGATATGGAGAAATAATAGCTTTGAAAACATGTTTCAACATAATGGTTATATATAAATCCATGCATATATAACACCATTTATTTGTGGCTAATATAATGGACTTGATAATTTTGCTAAACTCTCTCTCTCTGTCTCTGTCAATATACATATATTTATATAGGTATTATACTTATATAAATATATGAAGGGCATGCATATAAATTTTAGATATTTATAGGTATCAAATCATGTATATATATTTTACATTAGCACTTAGGACTTTTAGAAAATTTCTTGGCATATTACACAGTCAAAATACCATTCTCTTTGTGAATGTAGTGAAAAAATATCTCAGGGAAATATTTTTAATGTTATGCACATAAAACTATATATAAGCATGCACATTCATTTCTTTTTTTCAGTTACTCCAGTAAAAATGTTCCTAGTATTTCAGAAAATGAGTTCCTTTTTCATATTTATAGAAAAGTTTATCATATCATAAAAAATATGTGTTGTTTATATAGCTGTAGAATATATGATGGTAACTTTCATACACCATTTAGAAATGGTTCCAACCACTTGCATTCTGAGTTTATTCATGAAACACATAAAACTCCGGCACTATATTTTCTCCTTCTTTCTTCTCCATAGGGGCAAAAGGGCTATAAATTTACCATCTGCTCCAAGACTTTCATGCCATAAAGACTGCAGTTAAGACTATGTTAATAGCTCAGTTCAAACAAGAATAATTCTTTAAATTTCATTTCTTATAGGGTAAGTTAATTAAATCCATTGAAACCATTTGTCCTTCCATAGGCTACTTAGATTCTTATTTACTTATATTTTAAAATTCCAAACTAAATTCTACATATTTTATCTTCATAATTTTATTCTTATAAAGTCTATTTCATATAGCATCCTCACTCACATATTTAGCAATTACAGAAATTTTATAATAAATAGTTTATTTTAAATAGGTAGGTTTTTACTAAGATTTTATTGTTATTGAATACAAATACATCTACTGGGGAAAACAAATCATTCAGGAGTTTTGTGTGTCTGGCAGCACGCTGAAAGCATGCACTTAGGGAGCATAATACACAGGATCCCAAAGATGAAAAACGTGATTCTGAAGTTGCTTATTTTATGTCGGGACAAACCCCATAAAATTCATAAAAATATAATGTAACTAGTATAGGGCACAATTATAAATATGCATAGTGTAAAAATGTTTAGGTCTTTGTCTTCAGTTTCTAGCTTAGTGTTGGGTACAGAGTAAGATGTTCATGGATTCTGGGTTTTTTGTTTTTTTTTCCTTTAAAGTGCTTTGGGGGAAAATAAAAGAGAAACAAATACATTAGGGAGCATTGAGGAAGATTTTTTTGGAGGGGTCTTGAGTGATAAATAAAAGTTGTCAGGTAGAGAAATAAAGGAATGTAGATGTGTCAAAAAAACCCAGCAGGTTGTTTATGCAGTTTTTTCCCTACACTCATAAGTGACTCAAAATTTAATGAATAATTCTGTAAAATGCTTTAACATTTCAAACCAAAAGCTCACTCATTTATTCAGTTGACAAGTATTTATTGATTGCCAACTGTGTGCCTGCAGAGACAGTGACATTCAAGAGCAAGTGAGCTCATGCTCTAATGAGAAAGAACTAAAGGCAGGTACAGTGTGTGACGTAGGATGAGGGAGAGATGAGAGCACACGGGAACACGAGAAAAGGACATCCACTCAACTCCTAACATGTAGGAAAATATCTGACTAAAAAATATATTTAAATTAAGGTCTACTGAAATTTTTACAGATGTGTTTTGCTTAATGAGAATTTAGATTCACAGGCAAAGAGGCTGCATATATCCTCTTCCAAAAAACTTGCACTTTGAAACTTTTGCAGTTACCAGTGTAAATAACTGAATTAAAATATATATCAACTATTATTTGGTTTTAATTTTTTGTATTTTAGAAAATTTTAATGACAGATACTCAGTAGCTGCACATATTTATGAGGTACATGCGGTGTTTTGACGCAGGTGTGAAGCGTGTGATGGCCTAATCACAGTAACTGCAGTATGCATCGCTTCGGGCATTTCTCATTTCTCTGTTAGGAACATTCCAGTTATTCTCCTTTATATTGTCAATGAGTTGTTTTTAACTATAGTCACCCCATTGTGTTACTGAATACTAGATTTTATTCATTCTATCTAACTGCATTTTTGTACACATTATTGCCCCCTCCCCACTTTCCTTCTCAGCCTTTGGTAGCCAGCATTCTAATCTCTATTTTCATGACGTCCTCTTCTTTGTTTTAGCTTCCTCAGATGACTGAAAACTTGCAACATTGTTTCCTTTTTGCCTGGCGTAGGTCACTTAATGTAGTGTCTTCCAGTTCCATGCATGTTATTGCAAATGACAGGATATCACACTTTTGTATGATTGAATAATATTCTATTGTGTATATTTTCCACATTTTCCGCATCAATTCATCCTCTGATGGACACTTACGTGGTTTCCAAATCTTGGTTGTTGTGAATAGTGCCACAACAAACATTGGAGTGCAGATATCCCTTTAATATATTGATTTCTTTTGAGGTACCCTCCTCAAAAGTACTCAGCCGTGAGGTCACTGAATCATATGGTAGTTCCATTTATAGATATTTGAGGAACCTCTATACTGTTCTCCATATTGGTTGTATTACTTTACATTCTCATCAACAGTTTGAGTGTTCCCCTTTCTCTGATTCCTTGCCAGCATTTGTTATTGCCTGTATTTTTGATAAAAAGCCATTTTAACTGGGGCGAGATGGTATCTCATTGTAGTTTTGATTTGCATCTTTCTGATGATTAGTGGTGTTGAGCATTTTTTCATATGCTTTTTGGCTGTTTTTGTGTCTTCTTTTGAGAAATATCTGTTCAGATCTTTTGCCCACTTTGTAATTGGTTTATTTGAGTTTTTACTATGGAGTTTGAGCTCCTTATATATTCTAGTTATTAATACTTTGTCAGATGGATAATTTAAAAATATCCTATTCTGTTGGTTTTTTCTTCACTTTTTGCTTGTTTCCTTTGCTGTGCAGAAGCTTTTTAGCTTTATGTAATCCCATTTGTCCATTTTTGCTTTGGTTACCTGTACTTTGGAAGTCTTACTGAAAACAATCTTTGCCCAGATCAATGCAGTGTTTCCCCAATATTTTCTTTTAGTTGTTTCATAGTTTTAGGTCTTAGATTTAAGTCTTTAATCCATTTTGATTTGATTCTTGGATATGGTGAGAGATAGGGGTCTAGGTTCATTCTGCTGCATATGGGTATATAGTTTTTCCAGCACCACTTAGTGAAAAGATTATCCTTTTTTCAGTACGTATGTTCATGGCACCTTTGCTGAAAATGAGTTTACTGTAAATTCATGGATTTATTTTCTCTATTCTGTTCCCTCGTTTATTCTCTTGCCTGATTGTTCTGGCTAGGACTTCCAATAATATATTGAATAGAAGTGGTGACAGTGGGCATCCTTGTCTTATTCTGATTCTTAGAGGGAACGCGTTCAACTCAACGTAAAAAAGTTGGTTCTTAGAAAAGATAAACAAAATTGATAGACACTAGCCACATTAACCAGAAATGGAAGAGAAAGGACTTAAATAAACTCAATCAGAAATGAGAAAGGAGACATTACAGCTGATACCATAGAAATGCAAAGTATCATCTGTGAATACTATGAAAACGTCTATGCACACAGGCTAGAAAACCCAGATGAAATGGATAAATTCCTGGAAACATACAACCTCACAAACCTGAATCAGGAAGAAATAGAAATAAATAAATAAAAGGCAAGTCAGAAAAGAGGAGGCCAAATGGTCACTATTTGCCGACAAAATGATCTTACACCTAGAAAACCCTAAAGACTCTACCAAAAGAAACCTAGATTTGGTAAAGACTTTGGCAAAGTCTCAGGTTACAAAGTCAATGCACACAAATCAGTAGCATTTCTATATACTATTAACCATCAAGGTTTGACAGTTGTTAGAGTAAAATAAGGGACTCAATACCATTTATAGTAGCTAAAATAAAATGAAACAGCAAAAAAAAAAAAAAATCAAAAAGTGGGCAAAAGACATAAACAGTAGTTTTTCAAAAGATGATAGACAAATGGCCAGCAAACATATGAAAAAGATCTAAGAATCGAGGGGGCGGAGCAAGATGGCGGACGAATAACACCGCCAGACAGAGTGTCTTTGCAGAAAAGACCGATTCTAGCAGAAACTAGAGGAAAGAAGCAAGAAGACGAGCATACAGCGGACAAGGGCCGGAAGGAGGGGTACCTGAGACCCCGGGAGACTCCACGGGAGGAGGCTGCGGAGGAGAACTGGAGGCTGAGACCACCGGAGCAGCCCGGAGACCAGCGGCAAGGGTAGGTGGATCTGCTGTTTCCCCTCCCCTGCATTCGGGACTGCTGGTGAGCTCCCCAGCGGGTGGAGAGACCTGCGGACACCAGCCCAGAGACTGCCGCCGCCTGCCAACAGTGAGCCTGTAGCAGAGGTGGCACCAGGTTCCCAACTTCCTCCGGCACCTCCGTGTGCACAGACCCGAGCCGCGCGGCAGGCGCCATATTGCCTCCTCCCCCCCTCCGCCGACCCTACCCGCAGCTGCCCAGAGAGACAATACAGCCACCAGCCAGAGGCACCTCCAGGGAACGGGACCTTCCCGTTTGGGACCCCGCCCGCCCTCCCAGGTGCTGCTGGCACCGTGTTCCCAGGAAAACGGTGCCAACTCAGAGGCTGAGAGACATAGACCCAGCTTGGGCTCCCTGTGGGTGAATTGGGACCGGAAATCCTCTCCCTGGTGGGAATACAGTTTGAATTCTGGGACCCAGAGGTCGGACCTGCAGACCAGATCCCCTGCACCGAGGGCTAGCATTGCCCGGGGCACAGAAGGGTTATACGTGAACAGCCTACTGAGGTCTGTGTGCCTCCAGGGGCGGATCTGCGTCCTAGAGGGCAACCCTCCTCCCAGGAGGAGGCCGTGCGCCCAACCCAGGTGGCCTTCCTGTGCAGGGAACCTCCCTGCCGGCATCACAGTCCGGGGAGGCCTGGTAGCTTGTGGTCTGGCCTGCTGGCAGAGGCCCAGGAGTAGCTGCGGAGTTGGGGAGGGTGGAAAGAAGCCAGGCCTGCTGCAGACTGCGGGTCTCAGACAGCCCCACCCCCACACCCAGACTTTCTGGCTGAGCAGGACCATTCCAGCCCCGCCCTGACAGCAGAGAACAGAACTTTGACCTCTGCTAACGGCCTGAGGGCAGGCTTACCCAACCCAGCTCCGCCCAGAACGAGAGCTGATAACAGGACTCAAAATCAACACCATAGCCTGTTCCTCCAGGCAAACGCCACCTACTGACAGGGACGGCATCTTGCACAGCCTTTCCAGGGCACCCACTGAGTCAATATACAGGGAGTGGTCCAATTTCACCCACAGGAACCACCTAACACCTCAGAAACTAAAAAAGGTGTGTGAATACCCAAACAATAACCTAAGGAAAGAAACAACAACTGATCGACATGGGAAGAAATCAGCGAAAGAACTCAGGAAATATGAAGAACCAAACGGAAAACACACCCCCAAAGAGGAGCACCAGCCCCCTAGAAACGGACACCGACCAAAATCAGGCAACCAATATGACAGAAGAGGAATTTCGTATGTGGAACATAAGAACACTCACCCAGCTGCAACAACAACTCAACAACCAACACCAAGAAACCACAAAAAGTCTCCAGGATATGAGAAAAGAAATAGACACATTGAAGAAAAGTGTAACCGAACTCCTGGAAATGAAGAATCAATTCAAGGAACTACAAAATACAGTGGAAAGTCTCAAGAACAGGGTAGATGAAGCAGAAGAAAGAATCTCAGAGCTTGAAGATAACACCCTCCAATTAAATAAATCACTCACAGAAATAGAGCAGAGAAACAAGAGAAAAGAGCAAAGCCTACAAGAGCTGTGGGATTATGTGAAGAAACCGAATGTGAGGGTCATAGGGTTACAGGAAGGGGAAGAAGACAACACTCAAGGGTTGGACAAGCTGTTTGAAGATATAATAGAGGAAAATTTCCCAGGCCTTGCTCAAAATCTTGATATACAAGTTCAAGAAGCTCAGAGGACCCCTGGGAGATTCTACGCAAACAGGAAGACGTCACAACATGCAGTCATCAGACTAACCAAAGTATCAACTAAAGAGGCCCTTCTAAGAGCTGTAAGACAAAAGAAGCAAGTAACATACAAGGGAAAGCCAATTCGAATAACATCAGACTTCTCTAATGAGACTTTACAAGCAAGGAGAGACTGGGGCCCCATTCTCAATCTTTTGAAACAAAACAATGCCCAGCCTAGAATATTATTCCCTGGAAAACTAAGCTTTGTATATGAAGGAGAAATAAAGACATTCTCAGACAAGCAAAGGCTCAGAGAATTCACCAAGACAAGACCAGCCCTACAAGAAGTACTTAAAACAGCGTTATGCACAGAACATCATAATAATAACCCACGAATATAAAAAACAACCAAAACCCAAAGATATTAAAGGCCAGATATTACAATGGCTCAAGACAGAAATCATAGCAACAACATCCAACCCAACAGAATGATCAGTAATCTACCTTACCTATCAGTTCTCTCAATAAATGTGAATGGCTTAAACTCTCCACTCAAGAGACATAGGCTGGCTGAATGGATAAGAAAATACAGGCCAAGTCTAGGCTGTCTTCAGGAAACACATCTAACCTGCAAGGATGCATATAGACTAAAAATAAAAGGGTGGAGATCAATATTCCAAGCAAATAGAAGCCAAAAGAAGGCTGGTGTGGCAGTTCTAATTTCAGACGATTTAGTTTTTAAACCAACAAAAGTAGTAAAAGACAAAGAGGGTCATTATATAATGGTGAAGGGCACAGTCCAACAAGAAGAGATAACAATTTTAAATATATATGCACCCAACTTAGGTGCACCCAGATTCATAAAGCAAACCTTACTGGAGCTAAGCAATTGGATTAATAGCAACTCCATAATCGCCGGAGATTTCAACACCCCACTGACGGCACGAGACAGATCCTCCAAACAGAAAATTAATAAAGAAATAATGAACTTAAACAAAACCCTGAAACAATTGGGTCTGACAGACATCTACAGAACATTCTACCCAAAATCCACTGAATATACGTTCTCATCAGCTCACAGGACATTCTCTAAGATTGACCATATCCTAGGACACAAAGAAAATCTCAAGAAATTTTAAAAAATAGAAATCATACCATATACCTTCTCAGATCACAGTGGAATAAAACTAGAAATCAACCCTAACAGAAACTCACATTTCTACACAAAAACGTGGAAATTAAACAACCTCCTACTAAATGATTACTTCGTAAATGAAGAAATCAAGACAGAAATAAAAAACTTCTATGAAGAAAACGACAATGGAGAGACAAGTTATCAACTCCTCTGGGACACAGCTAAAGCAGTTCTGAGAGGAAAGTTTATCTCCATAAATGCCTATAACCAAAAGACAAGAAGATCACAAATAGACAATTTAATGAAACGACTCAAAGAGCTGGAAAAAGAAGAACAGACCAACCCCAAACCCAGCAGAAGAAGTGAAATCAACAAGATCAAATCAGAACTAAACGAAATTGAAAACAGGAAAGCTATTCAGGAGATTAATAAAACAAAAAGTTGGTTCTTTGAAAAAATAAACAAAATTGACACACCATTGGCTAAGCTAACAAAAAGCAGAAAAGAGAAATCTCTAATAAGCTCCATCAGGAATAAAAAAGGAGATATCACAACTGATCCCAAAGACATACAAGATACAATTTATGAATACTACAAAAATCTTTATGCACACAAACTGGAAAATGTGGAGGAAATGGACAAATTTCTAGAAACACACAGCCTCCCTAGGCTCAACCAGGAAGAAATAGATTCCCTGAACAGACCAATCTCAACAGCTGAAGTAGAAACAGCAATTAAAAATCTCCCTAAAAAGAAAAGTCTCGGTCCAAATGGCTTCACACCTGAATTTTACCATACTTACAAAGAAGAACTAGTACCAATCTTGCAGAAACTATTCCACAACATCGAGAAGAACGGAAACCTCCCCGACACCTTTTATGAAGCGAATATTACTCTGATACCAAAACCAGGAAAGGATGCAACAAAAAAAGAAAACTACAGACCAATATCCCTAATGAATATAAATGCAAAAATTTTCAACAAAATCTTAGCTAACCAAATCCAGACACTTATCAAAAAAATAATCCACCACGACCAAGTGGGCTTCATCCCAGGGATGCAGGGATGGTTCAACATACGTAAATCTATAAATGCAATTCACCACATAAACAGAAGCAAAAACAAAGACCACATGATTCTTTCAATAGATGCAGAAAAAGCTTTTGACAAAATTCAACACCCTTTCATGATACGAACACTTAAGAAAATAGGCATAGAAGGGACATACCTAAAAATGATACAAGCCATATATGACAGACCCATAGCCAACATCATACTGAATGGGGAAAGATTGAAATCATTCCCACTTAGAACTGGAACCAGACAAGGCTGCCCACTATCTCCACTTCTGTTCAACATAGTGCTGGAAGTCTTGGCTACAGCAATCAGACAGGAAAATGGAATCAAAGGTATCCAAATAGGGGCAGAAGAGATCAAACTTTCACTGTTTGCTGATGATATGATATTGTATCTAGAAAACCCCAAGGATTCAACCAAGAAACTCCTGGAACTGATCAATGAATTTAGGAAAGTCTCAGGATACAAAATCAATACACAGAAATCAGAGGCATTCATATACGCCAACAACAATCTAATTGAGAACCAAATCAAAGACTCAATTCCCTTCACAATAGCAACAAAGAAATTAAAGTACCTAGGAATATATTTAACCAAAGAGGTAAAAGACCTCTACAGGGAGAACTATGAAACACTGAGGAAGGAAATAGCAGAGGATGTAAACAGATGGAAATCCATGCCATGCTCATGGATCGGCAGACTCAATATCATCAAAATGTCTATACTACCCAAACTGATCTACAGATTCAATGCAATACCTATTAAAATCCTATCAGCATTCTTCACAGATATATAAAAAATAATTTTACGCTTCGTATGGAACCAAAGAAGACCCCGAATATCAAGAGCAATTCTAGGCAACAAAAACAAAATGGGAGGCATTAATATGCCAGATATCAAACTATACTACAAAGCTGTAGTAAGTAAAACAATATGGTATTGGCACAAAAACAGGAATATTGACCAGTGGAACAGATGTGAGAATCCTGATATAAAACCATCCTCATATAGCCATCTCATCTTTGACAAAGCAGACAAAAACATACGCTGGGGAAAAGAATCTCTCTTCAATAAATGGTGCTGGGAAAACTGGATAGCCACCTGTAGAAGGCTAAAACAGGACCCACACCTTTCTCCTCTCACAAAAACCAACTCACACTGGATAACAGACTTAAACCTAAGATATGAAACTATTAGAACTCTAGAGAAAAAGTTGGAAACACTCTCCTAGACATCGGCCTGGGCAAAGAGTTTATGAAGAAGTCCCCAAAGGCAATCACAGCAGCAACAAAAATAAATAAATGGGACATGATCAAACTACAAAGCTTCTGCACAGCCAAAGAAATAGTCATGAAAGTAAACAGACAACCTACAGAATGGGAGAAAATTTTTGCATTGCATCCTATGCATCCAATAAGGGACTGATAACTAGAATATACTTAGAACTCACGAAAATTAGGAAGAAAAAATCAAATAACCCCATTAAAAAGTGGGCAAAAGACTTGAACAGAAATTTTTCTAAAGAAGACAGAAGAATGGCCAACAAACATATGAAGAAATGCTCAACATCTCTAATCATCAGGGAAATGCAAATCAAAACCACAGTGAGATATCACTTAACCCCAGTGAGAATGGCCTTTATCAAAAAATCTCCAAACAATAAATGCTGGCGTGGTTGCGGAGAGAGAGGAACACTCCTACACTGCTGGTGGGACTGCAATCTAGTTCAACCTCTGTGGAAAGCACTATGGAGATACCTTAAAGCGATACAAGTGAATCTACCATTTGATCCAGCAATCCCATTGCTGGGCATCTACCCAAATGATCCAGTGACACTCTACAAAAAAGACACCTGCACTCGAATGTTTATAGCAGCACAATTCATAATTGCAAGGCTGTGGAAACAGCCCAAGTGCCCATCAATCCAAGAATGGATTAATAAAATGTGGTATATGTATACCATGGAGTACTATTCAGCTCTAAGAAACAATGGTGATATAGCACATCTTATATTTTCCTGGTTAGAGCTGGAACCCATACTACTAAGTGAAGTATCCCAAGAATGGAGAAACAAGCACCAGATATATTCTCCAGCAAACTGGTATTAACTGAGTAGCACCTAAGTCGACACATAGGTACTACAGTAATAGGGTATTGGGCAGGTGGGAGGGGGGAGGGGGGAGGGGGGTGGGTATATACATACATAATGAGTGAGATGTGCACCATCTGGGGGATGGTCATGATGGAGACTCAGACTTTTGGGGGGAGGGGGGGAAATGGGCATTTATTGAAACCTTAAAATCTGTACCCCTATAATATGCCAAAATAAAAAAAACATTAAAAAAAAAAAGATCTAAGCATCACTAATCAATAAGGAAATGAGATACCACCTTAGCCTTATGGGAACAGTCATTATTAAAAGGCAAAAAACAAGAGTTGCTGGTGAGGATGCAGAGAAAAAGGAATTCTTATACACTGTTAATGGAACTGCAAAGTAATACAATCTCTATGGAAAACAGTATGGAGATTCCTCAAAGAAATATATGTACACCTACCATTCGATCTAGGAACTCCACTGCTGGATTATACCCAAAGAAAAAGACGTCATCTTATCAAAAAGACACCTTCACTAGAATGTTTACCACAGAACAATTCACAATTGCAAAGATGTGCCATCAACCTAAGTGCCCATCGATTTATGAGTGGATAAAAAAATCTGGCATGTGTCTGTGTATGTGTATCACCTAATATTTTGTGACATAAATTAAGATCATTTCATTTTGCTAAAAGAGTGTGACAGTATATAGTACTTTCATCTTTTATGATATCTATGTACCAAAATTTACTTGATTCGGTTTGTAATTGTATTAATACTGAAAGCAGGAGTGTAGAAAAAGATTATTGTAAAGAAATAGATAATGTAGAAATGAAAGTCATATTGGACTAATTGTTGTAATTTGTTTATAAATCTAAAATTAAGCAGGTTTTGCAAGTCTAGAGCACAAGATAATTATCCTTTCTTAAAATTGTAAGCTAACAAAAGTTTTGAAAGTATTTTTTTCAAATCACACAAGAGGAGGTTTATTTTCTGGCTAGCCAGGGTCCAAGCCCCAGAGCACCAACGCAGTGGCCACTCTCGCAGGCAAGGACCCCGACCGGAATGCCTTTTATCCCCATGGTGCACAAGCTGCGCACAAGCTGACTACGCATGGATCATGCGTTGACCTTTAAAATGATTGGTTGCCCACTATTGCCTTTTGAAATAATTGGCGGGTTGGTTGCCCTCTATTGCCTGATGGGCCAGTCGCCCGTGCTTCAATGACCTCATCCCATAATTCCCCTTACAGCGGTGTAGCAAGCAAGCAATGACCAGAAGCAAAAGTTTGGGGTTAGCTCATTGCTCCACCCAAGTAAATTCCTGACAATTGGAAAAATTCCTCTGCCCTTCCTCTGTCCTACAAATTCCTCTGCCCTTCCTCTGCCCTACATTCCCCCCTTTCTCTAGGTAGCAGACGAGCACTCTTGCTCGTTCTCAAGGTCTCTTAGGTGCTCTAGTTCTATAGCTCTTGACCATAGCTGCTGATATTGTTGTTGCAATACTAGTAGCTGGACAGTGTTTATCCATTCTTTCACAAAAGCTACCAGTCTATTAATTACACATGATGCGAAAGTAAGGACTAAGATTAGCATAATGAGTGGGCCTAGTAGGGTGGATAGTAGCGTTGTTAACCAGGGGGAACTGTTAAACCAAGACTCAAACCAACCTGCTTGCTGTTCATATTCCCGTTTGCGGCGGGCAAGCCCTTCCCTGACCTTAGCCATAGATTCTCTAACAACTCCCGTATGGTCTGCATAGAAACAACATTCTTCTTTGAGGGAAGCACACAGTCCTCCTTGCTGGAGGAATACTAGATCTAACCCCCTCCGGTTCTGTAGCACTACCTCGGATAGGGAGGTTAGTGATTTTTTTAGGTGTGAGATTGAATCTTCTATCCTTGCAATATCTTCATCAACAGCTGCCCTCAGAGTATTAAACCCTCTTTGCTGCATTGCCAGAGAAGAGATACTAGTTCCTGCTCCTATTGCCTCTAAGCCAAAAAGAGTAGCAAGGGTTATGGCTGTGAAGGGCTCTCTTTTTCTTTCAAAAAATTAGGTTGGTGACTCTTCGCCCTACTATGCCCTCATACATTGTCTCCTCAGTGTGGTATATTATTTTTGGGAACACTAACACCATTATACAGTAATCTTTAGACCCATGTAAGGTTATGGGGTTGGTGGGGGTTTGGGACGGTAAGTACAGCTGTAGGTCTCCATCCCAAACACATTAGACCAAAAACACAACATCCCCAAAACACAACAACCAACCCCCACCGCGACCCGTCCATGTTGTCACCCAGTTCAATCTTTAGATGCCACAACCCCAGTCCAAGTCTGGTTCAGCAGTCCTGGGCTGTCACTGCCACGCAGGTCAGTCTGGTCTTCAGAGGATTCTTCGGGTCTGCAGTTGCTTTCCACTGGTCCTGGCACTGCTCCTGGTCTTTTTTATTAGCAGGTCTCACGTGGGAGTGGTGTATCCTGGTCGCTACTATTCTATCGACCTTAAGAGCAGTGGGGGTAACAAGAATAATTTGATAGGGGCCCTTCCACCTCTGCTCAAGGGTTCTTCTGTTATGCCGTTTCACCCACACCCAGTCCCCTGGCTGGTGTGGGTGAAACGGGTGTCCGGCACCCTCCTCCTCAGGCCGGTAGATGCACGGAGGGCTGGCCATACTTGACTGTGGACACATTGCAGAGCCTGCACCGCGTGTAACACTTCTTTTGGATGTCCCGGAAGAGCCTCAGGGCTCATCCTAGGAACTATAGGAGGGGGTGTGCCGTACATGATTTCAAAAGGGGTTAAACCCAAGTGATAAGGGGTGTTCCGGCCTCGGAACAGGGTGAAGGGAAGGAGGGTCACCCAGTCTCCGCCAGTCTCTAGGGCCAATTTAGTTAGAGTCTCCTTTATTGTTCTATTTATTCACTCTACCTGCCCAGAGCTCTGGGGATTATATGCACAATGTAATTTCCAATCTATCCCCATAGCCTGGGCCAGCCCTTGACTAACCTGCCAGACAAACGCAGGTCCATTATCTGATCCTATCCCTCCGGCAGTCCATACCTCGGGACTATTTCTTCTAATATTTTCTTAGCTGTTGTCAAAGCTGTTTCTCCTTTCGTAGGGAAGGCTTCTACCCATCCGGAAAACGTATCTACCATGACCAGTAAATATCGGTACCCGTATTTTCCAGGCTTGACCTCTGTGAAATCCACTTCCCAAAATAGTCCTGGCTGCCTCCCCCTTTCCCTCTTACCTGCGTGGGTCCCTCTGGTCCTCCCTGGCTGCATGACCTGACAGGCTCAGCAACTTTTGACGATGTCATCTGGAACCTGTCCTTGTGACTTGAACCTTAGTTGAGCAGTGTCCAGCAGTTGCAGCATCTTTCTCTTCCCTAGATGTGTGGTCTGATGCAGGTGTTCTAACAGGTGGCGTCCTAAGAGTTCTGGCACTATTAGGCAATGCCTGGCTCCGACCGGTGACCCACCAGCGTGTCTGCCTAGGTCCTGTGCCGGCATCCTGATCCGGGGTCCTGCAAGGGGATTCCATGTCCCTTGCCCAACACCACACCCGGCTAGTCCGGGGTGGATTTTCACACTCCTCCCTCAGCCCTGAATTCTATCCGGTAGTCTGTGGGGAAGGCAAATCCCGGACGAGCCCCCAAATGTTAGGGACCGACTTTCCACAGCCCCACCGGACAGAAAAGCAGAGACATCGAATATGCAATCACACAAGAGGAGGTTTATTTTCTGGCTAGCCAGGGTCCAAGCCCCAGAGCACCAACGCAGTGGCCACTCTCACAGGCAAGGACCGATTTTGAATGTATTGTGTTTTCAAAACGCTAATATAAGAAAAAGTATAGGAAAAATAACAAGTATAAACTATTAGAGTTATATTTGAAATATGAAATTATTATTGCATTTTGATGACATAAGCACAAAAAGAATAACCAGAAGTAATGATAAGTTAGAACCCATATCAGATTTATCTAAAATTTAGCATCACTACTTACCAGATATATATGTTCCAGGTCTTATGTGAAAGCTGAAGAGCAATTAGTTATATTCATATAAGGGTAGCTTTCAAAACTAGGAAAATATGGAGTAAAATTTTATATTGTTTTGTCTAAATTCCTATTAGAATTTTTAATAAAGTTGTTTGTTACTGCTGAAAAGTATTTATAAAACTTTTTAGCATATTTTTTAAAAATCATAAAAGAGGTTCACTGGATCCAGTTTGTAAATGGTGTTGAATATTTTTCCTGATAAACTGAGGATTGAAAATCACAGACATGTGATTATTAACATAATTACATGATCACATTATACACATAAATGGGAAATACAGAATTTTAGTTAAGGTGTAGGGTAACAAAAACTCATACACTGTTTGTAGAATATAAATCTTGGTGACTATTTTATAGAACAGTTTTTAATTACATTTAAAACTACAAATGTACCATGAATTAGCAAATTCTCCCCTAGATACATACCCTAGAGAAACTCTTGGGAGAAGACAGGTACAAGAAAGCTAATAGTGATAATTCCCATAACAGCCAAAAATATTGTTAATTAGTATTGGGATATCCACACAATAGACTATTTTGCCAGAGTGAAAACTGAACTATCTTTATAAGTGACAACATGGAAGAGATCTGAGAAACGTAATGCAAGGGGGGAAATGCACATAGCAAGACTATTATATTTATGGTATCACTTTAAAACTCAACATAATAAATATATGATGACTACAGTTAACAATAATATATATTCATAGTTCCAAATAGCTACAAGAAGAATATTGAATGCTTTCAACACAAAGAAATAGTAAATGTTTGAGATAATGGACATGCTTATTTTTACTGTCTTCAGGAAACACATCTAACCCACAAAGATACATTCAGACTCAAGGTGAAGGAATGGGAAAACAATATTTCATGCAAATGGAAGCCAAAAGAAAGCTGGCATAGCAGTTCTGATTTCAGATAACTTAGTCTTCAAATCATCAAAAGTAATGAAAGACAAAGAGGGTCACTACATAATGACAAAGGGTACAATTAAACAAGAAGACAAAACAATTATAAATATTTATGCACCTAACTCAGGTACACCCAGGTTCATAATACAAATCCTACTTGATCTAAACAAAATGTAAACAGTAGCACTGTAATAGCCAGGGACTTCAACACCCCTCTGACAGAACAGGACAGATCATCCAAACCGAAAATAAACAAAGAAACAATGGACTTAAACAGAACTCCAGAACAAATGGACCTGACAGATATTTACAGAACACTCTACCCCAAAACCACTGAATGTATGTTTTTCTCATCAGTTCATGGGACATTCTCTAAGATTGACCATATACTAGGCCACAAAACATGTATCAACAAATTTAAAACAACAGAAATTATACCATGCATCTTCTCAGACCACAGTAGAATAAAATTAGAAATTAACCCCAACAGAAACTCTTATCTCTACACAAAGTCATGGAAACTAAACAATCTACTGCTGAACAATTAATTATTGGGTTAAGGAGGAAATTAAGATGGAAATCAAAAAATTATTTGAAGTAAATGCAAAAGGAGACAGAAGTTATCAATACCTGTGGGACACAGTTAAAACAGTCCTGAGAGGAAAATTTATATCCATAAATGCCTACATCCAAAACACACAAAGATCAAAATCAACAATCTAATGAATCATCACAAAAAAACTAAAAGGCATGAGCAAATCAACCCCAAACACAGAAGAAGAAAAGAAATAACAAAGAACAGGGCAGAACTAAATAAATTTGTTAAAAAAAATTATACAGAAGGTTAGCAAAACAAAAAGTTGGTTCTTTGAAAAAATAAACAAAATTGACACACCTCTTGCTACATTAAAGAGAAGCAGAAAAGAAAGGACTCTAATAAGCTCAATCAGGAATGAAAAAGGAGAAATTACAACTGCTACCATGGAAATACAAACTATCATCTATGACTACTATAAAAACCTCTATGCACATTAACTTGAAACTGTGGAGGAAATGGACAAATTCTTAGAAACACACAGCCTCCCTAGGCTCAATAAGAAAGAAATAGAACTCCTGAACAGACAATTTCACATACTGAAATTGAAGCAGTAATAAAAAATCTTCCTAAAAAGAAAAGTCCCAGACCAGATAGTTTCACATCTGAATTTTACCAGACCTACAAAGAAGGACTGGTGCTTATCCTGCAGAAATTATCCACAACATTGAGAGGGAAGGAATCCTCCCCAACATGTTTTATGAAGCCAACATCACTCAGATACCAAAACCAAGAAAGGACACAACAAAAGAAGAAAACTACAGACTAATATTGTTTATGAATATAGATGAAAAAAATTCTTAATGAAATCCTAGCATACCAAATTCAGGTGCTTATGGAAAAAATAATCCACCAGGACCAAGTGGGCTTCATCCCAGACATGCAAGAATGTTTTAACATTGCAATCTATAAATGTAATTCAATACATAATAGAGGTAAAAACAATGACTACATGGTCCTCTCAATAGACACAGAGAAAGCATTTGACAAAACTCAGCACTGTTGTATAATAAAAATGCTTAAGAAAACAGGCATAGATGGGACTTACCTAAAGCAATAACAGCCATATATGACAAACACACAGCCAACATCATACTGAACGGGGAATAATTGAAAGCATTCCCACTTAAACGGGAACCAGACAAGTTTGTCCTTTATTACCCCTTCTATTCAACTTAGTGTTAGAAGTCCTAGCCAGAGCAATCAGACAAAAGAAGGAAATCAAAGACATCCAAATGGGGACAAAAGAGGTCAGACTCTTGCTCTTTGCTGATGATATGATCTTATACCTAGAAAAACTCCAAAGATTCTGCCATGAGACTACTGGAATTGATAAACAAATTCAGCAAAGTCTCAGGTTATAAAATCTATGTACAGAAATTTGTAGCATTCCTAAATGCCAAAAACAGACTGAGAACAAAATAAAAGCTTCAATATCCTTCACAATAGTAACAAAGAAAATAAAATACCTAAGAATATATTTAACTAAGGAGGTAAAAGACCTCTACAGGAAGAACTATGAAACACTGAGGAAGGAAATAGCAGAGGACAAAAGCAGATGGAAAACCATACCATGCTTGTGAGTTGTCAGAATCGACATTGTTAAAATGTCTATACTACCCAAAGTGATCTACATGTTCAATGTAATCCCTATTAAAATACCAACATCATTTTTTTCAAATCTAAAAAAATAATTCTACACTTCATATGGTACCAGAAAAGAGCCCCTATAGCAAAAGCAATCTTAAGCAAAAAGAGCAAATTAGGAGGCATCAATTTACCAGACTTCAAGCTACACTACAAGGCTATAGTAAATAAAATAACTTGGTACTGGCAGAAGAACAGAGACATAGACTAATGGAACAGAATAGAGAACCTAGATATAAAACTATCCTCATATAGCCAGCTAATCTTTGAAAAGCAGACAAAATCATACACTGGGGAAAAGAATCCTTATTCAGTAAATGGTGCTGGGAAAACTAGATAGTCACATGTAGAAGACTGAAACAAGACCCACACCTTTCACCTCTCACAAAAATCAACTCACAGTAGATAGCAGACTTAAACCTAAGGCATGAAACTACAATAATTCTGGAAGAAAATGTTGGAAAAACTCTTAAAGACATTGGCCTAAGGAAAGAATTATGAAGAAGACCCCAAAGGCAATCACAGTAACAACAAAATAAATAAATGGGACCTGATCAAATTAAAAAGATTCTGCATAGCCATGGAAACTATCGTGAAAGCAAACAGACAACCTACAGAATGGGAAAAAATATTCGCATTCTACACATCCAATAAAGGGTTGATAACTAGAATCTATATAGAACTCAGGAAAATCAGCAAGAAAACATCAAGCAACCCTATCAAAAAGTGGGCAAAGGACATAAACAGAAACTTTTCAAAAGAAGATAGAATAATGGCCAATAAACATATGAAAACATTCTCAATATCTCTAATCATCAGGGGAATGCAAATCAAAACCACAATGAGATATTTCTTATGTCCAGTGAGAATGGCTTTTATCAAAAATTTCCAAAACAATAAATTTTTGCCTGGATGTAGAGAAATAGGAACACTTATACATTGCTGGCAGGGCTGCAAACTAATAAAATCTTTGTGGAAAGCGATATGGAGATACCTCAAAGAGATATAGGTAGAACTACCATTTGATGCACCAATCTCATTACTAGGCCTCTACCCAAAGGGAAAAAAGACATTCTATAAAAAAGACATCTGCACTAGGATTTTTATAGCGACACATTTCACAAATGCAAAGATGTGGGAACAACCCTAGTGCCCATGAACACAGGAGTGGATTAATAAAATGGGATATATGTACACCATGGGCTTCTCCTCAGCCACCAAAAACAATGGCGATCTACACCTCTTGTGTTATCCTGAATAGAGCTGGAGCCCATTCTACTAAGTGAAGTATCCCAAGAATGCAAAAACAAGCACTGCATGTACTCATCATCAAATTGGTATTAACCTATCAACACTTATGTGCCCAAATAGTAGTGACATTCATCAGATTTCAGGCAGTTGGTAGGGGGAGGAGGTGGTGGGTATATACATACCTAATGAGTGTGGTGTGTACCATCTGGGGGATGGACATGCTTGATGCTCTGATTCAGGGGGAAGCAAAGTCAATATATGTAAACTAAACATTTGTACCCCTGAAAAAAAAACCCACAAATAGCTACAAGAAGGATATTGAATGCTTTCAACACAAAGAAATGATAAATGCTTGTGATAATGGCTATGCTAATATCCCTAATCTGATCACCATACAGTATATATATGGAAATATTGTATACTCTATGAATATGTGCAATCATTATTTTTCAATTAAAAGTTCAATTAGGCCGGGCGCAGTGGCTCACACCTGTAATCCTAGCACTCTGGGAGGCCGAGGCGGGTGGATCACTCAAGGTCAGGAGTTTGAAACCAGCCTGAGCGAGACCCTATCTCTACTAAAAATAGAAAGAAACTAATTGACCAACTAAAAATATATACAAAAAATTAGCTGGGCATGGTGGCACATACCTGTAGTCACAGCTACTCAGGAGGCTGAGGCAGGAGGATCGCTTGAGCCCAGGAGATTGAGGTTGCTGTGAGCTAGGCTGACACCACGGCACTCACTCTAGCCTGGGCAACAAAGTGAGACTCTGTCCCCCCCAAAAAAAGTTCAATTAAACTTCATTTAGAATAAAAAACTAAATTAATCTTATTCAAATGTATATGTACATGTATAAAACTAAGAAAACATAGGTCTAATAAAAACATTTCTGTGGTCTGTGGAATTTCTGAGGTGTTTCAGGAAGATAGCAAGGAAAGAAACAGAGTAGAGTCAATTAAAATGTTTCACATAATTCACAAGCACAGTTATGGATATTTATTTTATTATTATGCTTTTAATATAATCTATAATAAATTGGTATCATATATTTTATAAAAAATATAGTTATGAAATACTAAGAATGTTTTTGTTT
Organism: Microcebus murinus; assembly: GCF_040939455.1. Taxonomy (NCBI): domain Eukaryota; kingdom Metazoa; phylum Chordata; class Mammalia; order Primates; family Cheirogaleidae; genus Microcebus; species Microcebus murinus. Next base: position 2,491,192 of record NC_134126.1, read on the forward strand.
GTTTTGTATTTCTCTCTTCCAATCCATTTACTCAGATACTGATGTTTGTGGAAATTTACCAATAAATGCCTGTTTCCCTCTTCCTTGTAGGGAACTTCAGTTTTTACTAGGTTGTTATTATTATTGACATGCACATACTAAATTTTTAGTGCATAAGCATTTTAAGAAATAATAGATACTTTTGCAGTAATATATACTCTCATAATATTTGAAAATTTTTGTAATCTCTAATTTTGGGGTAGCAAACTTCAAAATGAGGAAATCTCTGAATTGTATTTATGTATTTCAAGTAAAGAGTGAAATAATCTTTTGTTTTTAATAGCAATTCTTTCACTTTGTTATTCTATCATTTTAGTATAGTTCATTTTTGATGTATACTTGGTTTAGATCTACAATATAGGTTTTTAAATTTCCCATCTATATATTATGTGTTTCCAACTGATCTGAGTAATTATTACTATTTCCATTCTATGTCCATAGTGACAAAAATAATGCTTAGAATTTATTACAAATGGAATGAAACAACAGGGTCGTTTTCCTTTCTGAAATTCATGCATAAATATTGATTCCAAAGATAGTCACTTGAGTACACTAAGGATTTTAGAATCTTTTTTTTTTAAAGATTGGCATTTAAGTCATTTATGAAAAATTAGTTTGTTTACTGATGGAAAGCATAGGCCATCAAATGCAGTATAATCATCACTCTAATATTACAGTGCTGATATACAATTTCACCAGCATATAACAGTAATTTAATATGCAAAAACATTATGGGAAAATTATATATTCATTATTGTCTATATATTTTATTATGGTACAAACAATACATGAGATACCGTCAATAAATTTTTAAATATGCAATACACTACTGTTAATTATAGGTGCAATGTTGTACAGCAAATCTCTTATTCATTTTGTATGATTGAAAATGTATACTTACTGAACATTTTTTTGTTTCTTCCTTCTCAACTGCCCAGCCTCTGGTAACTAACATTTTACTCTCCATTTCTATGAGTTGGACTATTTTGGATACCTCATATAAGTGAAATCATATAATATTTGTCTTTCTGTGACTAATTTCACTTAGCATAATGTGTTTCAGTTTCATCTATTTTGTGACATAGGGCTGGATATTTTTTTCAAGACTGACTGACATTCCTTTGCATGTATATATATTTTCTTTATTCAATTATCTGTTGAACACTTGGGTTGATTCCATCCCATCACTTTTTTTTTTTTTTACTCAATCTTTATGCTGATGAGATAAATAAGTTGCCTTAAAGTTTGAACAGATGGACCATCTAAATTATTGACTAATATTTAGAAGGTGGTGAGATTTACTTTATTTAACTATGGATAATTGGCATTGGTCTTAAAAAACATGATCCTGTATAGGTCTTATTTATAACTAATCAAGGTAAAACAGGCTACCCAACTACTAAGGGCAGGGACCAGTTTGCCAAATTGGTATCAAATGAAGCTGATATTTGTTATTACCAAAAATACAGATATCCTTACAAGTATCCCATTTTTAAAATTTGTTTTGTGATTAACAATTTTGTAAAATAAGCACTTTTATACCCAAGTCACAGGTGACAAAAATGTACCTTAGGATGTTTATAATTTTGAAATTTGCAATCATATAAAGTAGCAAATTTTGGATCTATTCCAGTGCCTCCTGACTGCCAAACTGGCCTTCTTATTCTCAAAAAGTATGCAATCTCCCTGATGGATGCCAACCACGCCCATCCTTTTCCTGCTGCAACTGTTCCCACCAGGGCAACAGAGTACACTCTGTGAACACATAAATCTGCAAACTCTCCAAGTCTCCTTGCCTGTCAGCTTTTTAAAACCTTGCTCAACTCTAAGCTATCTGGATATGCCTTTGGGAAAATAGGAAGTTGTGATTCAACATGCAGATATTAAAAACTAAAGGTAATTCCATGCTCCACTCCTCTATCGCTCTCTTGGCGTACACACACTCATACACACACACGTGTATATGTCACTTTGTAGCTAGAATATTCTGATGAACAATGTGCTACATTTTATAATATTAATCATAGACAATTTATTAGACATTAGTACTACTGACTAATATTATTTTAATACATACAATGTGCTTGTACTCAGTATTGCACATACATTACCCTCACTCAGTTCTCATACTAATGTTCTGAGAGACATATGTTTAATATTCATTATAAAGAAAAATAAGGAGACCAAAGAGGTAATTTTCTAGAGCTGCCATAACAAAATGCCACAGATTAGTGGTTTTAATAACACACATTTATTCTTCTGATATTTCTTCAAGCTAGACGTCTGAGATCAAGGTATCAACAAGCTTGGTTTCTTCTAAAGCCTCTCTCATTAGTTTGCAGATGGTCACCTTTTTGCTGTGTGTTCCAGTGGCTGTGTGTGTGTGTATGTGTGTGTGTGTGTGTGTCTGTGTACATAACTGCTGTCTCTCTCTGACCACATCCTAATCTCTACTTAGTAGGACAACAGTCATTTTGAATTAAGGCCCACTCTAACAATCCTATTTTAATTTAATTTTTTCTTTAAAGGGTATATCTTCAAATACAGTCACTTTCTGAGGTACTGAGATTTAAAGCTTCAGCATGTTACTTTTGGGGATACATGATTCAATTCCTAATAGGTAATAATAGAAAAATTTAGATAATTTGGTTGAAGTCTTGCTGTTATTAAGTCTTAAGTCTTAAATGAAAGCTAGGATTTGGGCTTAGCTGTGCCCTTTCCAAAGCCACTGTGCTCTTTAACCCCATTTTATGGAAAGCAAAACCAACGCATAAAATTTATATCATGTGCCCAAAGTTATATACATCCATTAAATAATAATAAATAAATCTGTATACCCAGTTTAGAGTAAAAACTCCACTATCTTAAACTATGCTATAGTACCCTATCAATCAAAGGCAGGGTGACTTAATCAGTGATATATTCCATAAACATGATTGACTGACACATCTGGCTTATGCTTTGGTCTATTAGGAAATTACTTTAAAAATATGCATCATTAGAGTTTAAAATAACTTTTTAAATAATGTGAACTAGGATGACTGGGAAGGAGAGCATCCCTCTCCATAAATCTAATTAATTCGCTAGTGTTTAAAATAGTCTGATGCCTAGAAAGCAATTACTAGATATTTGCTGAGTGAATAAAGGATGTATGGTATGAATAAGAATGCAAAAAAGTATAAGAAACTGCATTAACACTGGAATTTAGAGAAGGTAAGTAAATAATGTCTTTTAAATATAGTGTGTATTGTTCTAGAATAAAGACAGACGTGAGGGTAAAAATAACCCCCTTCTAGAGAAGGTAATGGATATATGGGGGCAACAAGAAGTTGAAATACCCATAGGATACTCATTTAAGACTAATAAGCACCACCTGTGCTCACCAGCAAGTCGGTTTCACTGATCAACACCTAAGTGCACATGTAGGAATAACACCGGGTGGGGCAGACAGGAGGGGGGCGAGTATATACCCACGTAATGAGTGCGGTGCACAGTCTGGGGGATGGACACGCTTGAAGTTCTGACTGGGGGGGGGACAAGGGCAATATATGTAACCTTAACATTTGTACCCCCATAATATGCTGAAATTTAAAAAAAGACTCCCCACAAATTAAGAGTGCAAAGAACAAAACTAAGGATCGGTTGGGGCGGATGGGCTACATCCCGCTAGTGCAGACCCGGAGCTTTCAGGAGGATGCACAGACGCACAGGAGCCTGTAACTACAAAAGCAGGCCGTCCCTAGGGAGCTCGCTCACCCTTGACACTGAGTATCTCACTGCTCATGAGGATTCAGCAGTCAACAATGTCATGTGTATACTTCGAGTGCTGATAAACAGTATATTGATTATGAAGATATTCTTGAGGTGTCAGTTTAACTACACTGACTAAATTACTTAGGTATAAATCATCGTGTTGGGCGAGGCCACCGAAAAATTTTCTCCCCAAGTCCCCCAGTTTGATAAATTCTTGAATTAATAATTTGCATCAGGTAACTCAAGAAATAACAATAGCTTTGAGATAAAACTTATAACAGTTGTCCACAAGGCAGAATTGTTTTTAGACCAGATGTCATGCTTGAGAATATATGAGTGATTGTAAAAATTCTAAGGAGTGTCTGTGGAAACAGAGTAACTTTAAAAAAGATTCTAAACAATCTTAAGAGGAAGAAAATACTTTGAACAGAGCTATCATTGGAGACATAATTTTTGTATAGTATCTACTTTGTGGTCTCAAGGAGTTGAATTCTATAAAATAAAAGATAGAAAATAAGACTATAAAGTAAAAATCTACCATGATGGCTATAACGAAAACAAAATGGAAAACAACAGATGTTAGCAAGGATGCTGAGAAATACTTCAAATAGTCCTTCAGAGAATTTAAACATGAAAGTAAATCTTGCTCACCTTAAATGGATATATAGATACTCTACAAAGAAAGAATATCTATACGTCAATCTTCCTTTAGAAATTTCTTCATCAAATGTAATGTAAAAAAAATCCGCATAAAATGCTGAGAGTGTTGAGATATATTTGTTACCAAAAAAACCTGTGCGTCATGTACAATTTCATTCATACATCAATGTTATAGATATTTTCTTAGCTTTCTAAAAATGGAACAAACTCTACAAAACTGAACAAACTTATTGAACATCCTTTTTTCACAAAAAAAAATCTTTACATGTAGGCCGGGCGCAGTGGCTCACGCCTGTAATCCTAGCACTCTGGGAGGCCGAGGCAGGCAGATTGCTCGAGGTCAGGAGTTCGAAACCAGCCTGAGCAAGAGCGAGACCCCATCTCCACTATAAATAGAAAGAAATTAATTGGCCCACTAATATATATAGAAAAAAATCAGCAGAGCATAGTGGCACATGCCTGTAGTCCCAGCTACTCAGGAGGCTGAGGCAGAAGGATTGCTTGAGCCTAGGAGTTTGAGGTTGCTGTGAGCGAGGCTGACGCCATGGCACTCACTCTAGCCTGGGCAACAAAGCGAGACTCTGTCTCAAAAAAAAAAAAAAAAAAAAAAAAAAGAAAATCTTTAAATGTAAAACATAAAATATGCAAATACAGTAGTAATTAGAGAAAACGAATTAAACATTAATGGTATATGCTCTCTGATCAGCTTGGTCCAAATCTGAAAGTCTCCTCACCTATAGCTAAGTGCTGCATTCTCCAGTCTTCAGTGTTGTGAGTACAATTTACCACAAGCTCTCTGGTGGCCAACTAAGCAATAACTGTATGAAATAAAGATGTATATACATTAAAATTCAGTTATTTTATATTTAAGGATTTATTTTATAAACTCCTTTCAACAAATACATTGAAATATTTTTATAGGTATGTTCATTTTAGCATTTTTAACAATGGCTGAATGATAACATGTAAACAGGAGGGGAGGTTTGAATATCTGAAGTATCTGGATAAACTTCAGCATATCTAATGACAAAATGTTGTTCAACAATGAGTACGATTTAGATAATTTATATGTAGTTCATAAAGTTCAATATAAATTATGAGTGGTATAAATCAAATTATATGGCAATTTTCAGTATGTCTTATTTATAATACATATTATACACAATTCACAAAAAAGTATCATAAAATTATATTATTCTACATTTTACACTTTGCTAGAGAAACATGACAAAGTATCTGAATGGCTACCCCATATTCTTATCAGAAATCAGCTTTAGAAAACAGAATTGAGGATAGAGATTTTTTTTCAGAATATTACAGGGGTACAAACTGTTTGGTTACATACATTGCCTTTGCACGGCCCGAGTCAGAGCTATAAGCCTTCCCATCCCCCAGACAGCGCGCCACATCCATTAGGTATGATTTTGCCAATTTCCTTCTCTCCCCTCCCACCTGCCTGACACCTGGTGAATGTTACTTCCATATGTGCACATAAATGTTGATCAATTAATATTAGTTTAATGATGAGTACATGTGGTGTTGTTTTTCCATTCTTGTGATAGTTAGAAGAATGGGCTATAGCTCCATCCAAGATAATACAAAATGCAGATCAAAACCACAGTGAGATATCACTTAACTGCAGTGAGAATGGCTTTTATTAAAAAGTCCCAAAACAATAAATGTTGGCATGGGATATGGAGAGATAGGAACACGCATACAATGCTGGTGGGACTGCAAACTAATGCAGTCTCTGTGGAAAGTAGTATGGAGTTAACCCAGAGAACTGAAACTAGAGGTAACATTTGCTCCAGTAATCTCACTACTGGGTATTTACCCAAAGGAAAAAAAAGACATTTATAAAAAAGATATCTGCACTCAAATGTTCATAGCAGAACAATTCACAATTACAAAGATGTGGAAACAACCCAAGTGCCCGTTAATACTTGAGTGGATTAATAAAATGTGGTATATATATGCCATGGAGTTCTACTCAGCCATAGAGATCTTTATATTGTACTACTATATTATATATGCATATAGTTTTATTTTTTAAAGTTCAATATCATAATTAAAATTATATAAGGAAGTAAAAATGTATAAATGCTGAATTAAATATAAATGTTCAGATATGTCATTTTTAAAGATAATTCAAGTGTTTGAAAGAGTTCTTGAGAAAGAGTGTATATGTTGTAAAGCCAATTAATTATAGGAAATATAAAGAAGCACTAGATTACACTTCATGCACACAAAATTCTTGAAGTAGAAATGGAAAACATGAAAATGTAAAAATGGTGATTTCCAAATTTTACTAGGTATAATAAACTGTTTGATATTGTTAGCTAAATAAATGTTTTGCATTAAAAAGTCACTTTCTAAGTATTAAGGAATCTGATCCAGCAATCCCTGTACCTGTCATTTGAAGATGCCAACCCTCTCTCCCATTAACCACTCCCCACTTCTGTGTCTCCAAAGTCCATTATACCACTCTGTATGACCATACCTACTGCTGGTTTAGCTCCCACTTATAAGTGAGTACATGCAATATTTGTTTTTCCCTTCCAGAGATACTTTTCTTAGGATAGTGGCCTCTAGTTCCAACCAAGTTGCTGTGTAAGACATTATTTCATTCTTTTTTATGGCTGAGTCATATCCCATGGTACACCACATTTTCTTTATCCAATCATCAGTTGATGGGCACTTAGGTTGATTCCATATCTTTACAGTTATGAATTATGCTGCAGTAAATATACAAATGCAGGTGTCTTTTGATATAATGACTTATTTTGCTTTGAGTAGATACTGACTGAGCCATAAATTATTATGCCAGCTGAATTCAGTCAGTCACTGGAGGATGCATACCACATGATTCCATTTATATGAAATATTTAAAACAGTTAAACTCAAGCAGATAATAGAATGGTGGTTTACAGGTATCAGGTGGCGGAGGATATGGGAAATTGTTGCTGAATGGATATAACTTCAGTTATGCAAGATGAATGAGTTCTAGATATCTGCTGTACAACATACAGTCTATGGTTTACAATAGAGTTTTGTGTCCTTTGTTAAATTAAATAAATGGGATTCTATTAGCCTGAAGCTATCTTCATACTGTGGGTCCCACACAACAAATTGTAATCTGAGCATGAAAGCAAACCAAGATTTAATTTAGGATTATATATCTGTAGGAAATAGCTGAATTTTAAGCAATCACAAACAGCCATGCTTTAGCCAATTACAGGCAGCCAATTGATCAGACCAAATAAAGCAGATATCTGCTGTAGTGAGGCAGGTCATTTCTGTACTTTCCTTTTATGTCCAGTCTATAAGAGCTCACTGCTCACACTGTGGGGAAAGCTCTCTGAATTTCTGGTTCCGAGTACTATTGGATTCGTGAATTAGTCTTTGCTCAAATAAACTGTGTTAAATATAGTGTGTATAAAGTATTTCTTTTAAGGAAGTAGAACTATGTTAAGAGGATATATCCCATGTTAGGTGTTCTTATGATATATAAACACAAAAAGAATCCAAGGAAATTTTGGAGGTGATGGATATATATGTTTAGTATCTTGATTATGGTGATATAGTATCATGATTGTATATATATGTTCAAATTGATCAAAATATGTACAATAAGTATGTGTAATTTTTGTATACAAATTTACCTCAATAAAGAATTTATGTAAAAATAAATTAAAATATGGATTACCTCAATTAATGTATTCACAAAAATCTATGAAGTTAATATATATTCTCATATGTTTATTCCAATTTTAATGCTTAAGAAAACTGATGCTCCAAATAGTTAAGTGATATTGATGATATATACCTAGCTAGTGACAGAGCTATATGATTCTATCTTCTTTCTATGTAAACATTCCATTTGAGTCTTAAAATTTCTTAAAAATTTTAAGGTTAGTTTGGCATTTTATATTCTTTATTCTTATGTACAGAATATTTTTGCATTAATTTATCATTAATTCTTAATCTGATCTTCTTCTACACTAATACATAGTATGCATTGTTGTATGTTGTTAGATGTCTTCATGGAAATTCAAGGGAATCTTGTATCATGATACCATAACTTAATTCCTTCAAATTGGAAATTTAAGTATTTGTATTATTTCCTTTTTTTCCCTTTCTACTAACAGTAATATGGTTATATATCCTTAGGGAAAATTCAAAGCACGTAATTATTTGTTTAGTATGTATAGAGATGGCATTGATGATCAAATACATGCACACTTTAAAAGGGATTTATATGTGGTGGCCTCAAAATAGAAGGGAATGATTTTCATTTCTAGCAATTATGCATGATGGAATTGTTTCTCTGCATACTTGTAAAAAAAAAAGAAATAAAAGAAAAGCTAATATTTCATGATGAAAAAAAAACCTAGAGAAGAGAAAGGAGAAAGGACTGAACATATGTTAGCTAAGTACTCAACTTAGAAGACTATTGGCATATGTGAAAAGAAACACGGTTTAAAAAGATATGAGCAGAAATCAAAATTCTGAAAATGTCTGGGTGTTTTAGTTTCTTTATTTTATTTACACATGTCTTTTTAAAGCAAGTTTTTATGGTTCAAAACCTAAGTTTGCAACACAATATAAATGGTGACATAAATGGTAACAGAAATCTCTTCATTCCTGCTTCCAATGTTATGTAGAAGAGCAACTGAAGATATCACAGATAGTTATAGTTTGAAGTTCCATTATTTTTATTTTGCTTATCTGGAATCAGAAATGAATTTTAGGAAAATATTATATTAAAGAATGGGACTGCAAACTAGTTCAACCTCTGTGGAAAGCAATATGGAGATACTTTAAAGCGATACAAGTAAATCTACCATTTGATCCAGCAATCCCATTGCTAGGCATCTACCCACAAGATCCAATGACACTCTACAAAAAAGACATCTGCACTCGAATGTTTATACCAGCAAAATTCATAATTGCAAGGCTGTGGAAATAGCCCAAGTGCCCATCAATCCAAGAATGGATTAATAAAATGTGGTATATGTATACCATGGAGTACTATTCAGCTCTAAGAAACAACGATGATATAGCACATCTTATATTTTCCTGGTTAGAGCTGGAACCCATACTACTAAGTGAAGTATCCCAAGAACGGAAAAACAAGTGCCACATATATTCACCAGCAAACTGGTATTAACTGAGCAGCACCTAAGTGGACACATAGGTATTACAGTAATAGGGTATTGGGCAGGGGGTAGGGGGGGCGGGTATATATATACACAATGAGTGAGATGTGCACCATCTGGGGGATGGTCATGCTGGAAACTCAGACTTGTGGGGGGAGGGGAGAAAAGGGCATTTATTGAAACCTTAAAATCTGTACCCCCATAATATGCCGAAATAAAAAAAAAAAATAAAATAAAATTTAAGTAACATTAATATATACCCTTGAATAAAATAAATGCCTAATGAAATAATTTAAATAGTTTACATCTTATGTTTACAATTTCAACCTTTAAAAAGTGATGAAATAGTACATGTTAGCATATATATTGCACTAGAAAGTGTCAAAATTCTGGCATTACTGTTTGTCTTAAAGATAACAACACTGGTTTGTTTTTTGTTTAGCTTCCTTATTCATTCCTTTAAAGTCTATTTTTTCTTTTGTGAACAGTGGCATGATAATTTAATGAAGAACTTGGCTAATATTATAACAAAGTATCTGTAAACTTTGACTTCTTAAAAGTTCATTTCCAACTCTTCCTTCCTTCAGTAAAAAAAAAGGAAGTGATTAAACTGTTCAATTGCACAATCAACTGACAAACATCAATCTACACAACACATTCAAAAAAGGGATTAATCTCAACATGGCACTAAGTTACTAAAATTAGTCTCTCTGTGAGTTGTATCTTGTAAATAAAAATGCAGTTACTAATTTCACTTGACCTTTCTGATTATAAGCTTTGAATAAGGACATTTCAACCCCTAATTAGAAAAAACACTCTTCATATTGTATTATGAATGACACTTTAAAATTATAATGTTAGAATTTGTATAAAATCACACATACTTAGTTTAAAAGTAAAAATAAATTTATATGATAGAGAAATTTTCAAAGAATAAAGTATTGATTTAAATCTCACCATCAAAAGTATTGCTTTAAATCTCACCATCAAACATGCTAATTAGTATTTTAAGAAATATGACTTCAGATATATTGTTATGAGAGTTTCTAAAAGAATTATGAATAGACTTAAATACAAAACACCTTTAAGCTTTAGTTTCAGAATTGAACACATCATTTTAGAAGACCTAAGAGCAGATGTCTACTCGATGCCATTTCTAATATTATAAAAATTATATTTTAATTTATTATAGTCATTATTTTTTTTAATTGACTTATTTATTACAGAAAATGAAAATAATTCAATATGGAAGATTTGAAAATATAGATAAGCAAAACAACAATAACAAAAAGAATACAGATAATCTAACTCTATCACCCAGAGATTAATCATGATTAAGAACTTATTGTACAATTCTTCCAGGTATTTCATGAATCTATAAATTTATAATTTTTCAGCAGCTAAATAACAACCCATTGTATGGATACCATGATTAACTTAAGTAACACACCAGTATGTGAAATTCAGTTTGTTTCCAATTATTCACTACCGTAAAAAACACCAGAGTGTACATTCTTGTTCAATCTTTGTAAATGTCATTAATTATAATATTTCCTAAATATAAATTTCTAGAAGCCAAATTATTCAAAGAAACCATATTTTCAAGATTCTTGATTCATATTTCAAATCTTTCCCTCTAAGATTATAAAAATTCATACTCCCCAAGCAATATGTAATTAACATAAATAACAAAAATAGCAATAAACACTTAAAGTTCATTGAGGGCTTTGTGTGTGCTGGCTGACAACCATGCTAAGTAATTTATAAGCATTTGTTTCATTTAATCCTATGAAAAACATTTTAATATCTCTCTTTTTTTTTAATTTTTTTTTATTTTGGCATATTATGGGGGTACAGATTTTAAGGTTTCAATAAATGCCCATTTCCCCCCTCCCCCCAAAAGTCTGAGTCTCCATCATGACCATCCCCCAGATGGTGCACATCTCACTCATTATGTATGTATATACCCACCCCCCTCCCCCCTCCCACCTCCCCAATACCCTATTACTGTAGCACCTATGTGTCCACTTAGGTGCTACTCAGTTAATACCAGTTTGCTGGAGAATATATCTGGTGCTTGTTTTTCCATTCTTGGGATACTTCACTTAGTAGTATGGGTTCCAGCTCTAACCAGGAAAATATAAGATGTGCTATATCACCATTGTTTCTTAGAGCTGAATAGTACTCCATGGTATACATATACCACATAGTCATTATTTTTAATTCAAATATATTTATATTATAATTGATTTATAAAATCTAACTTTAGTGATGCAAAAAGTTATGTTATTGAACATATTAGTATTATGAAATATTCACTTTTATATATAGACAATATTGTATATGTAATTTGGAGTAGAACTTCTCCATAGTCTTTCTATGTTGTAATTTTATTATTCAGTAGACACATAAATGTATATTATTTCAAGTCAAGTGCTGAGATGATGATTATGAAAATTGTTTGTTATAAAAAAACAAAGAATTTTCAAAGTAAATAAAAAATTAAACATCTATTTAGAGAGTACATTAGCTAAATAATTTTGTGAAGGATATCATAGCCTTCATATCAAACATTTATAAAACAATAATTGATAAAATAATAGTATTTAGATACTATAATTGTAATTTTATATAATTATTTATATATTAATATTTAAAACATTAAAAATAAACTTTAATACCTTTAAGTTAAAATTGAATTTTAAAAATTTAATTAAAATTTAAACCATTAATTTTGGAAAAAAGTTGTATTTATAAATGTTCTACATTTTGTGAGAATGAAACTAAGGTAGAAGTTACTTTTGTTACCTTAAATCTTAACTGACTGAAAAGACAAAGAAAACATGAACAAGATCATACCAGATTAACTAAATTTGGTTTAAAACAAAGAATGAAAACAAAGAGTATCAGGGAAAAAAGTGAGTTATATTAAAAATGTCTTGCTTGGCTACTAAACTTGGTTGAAAGAAAGGCTATTCAGTATTGTCCATAAGAAGAGTGATACTCTGGCAATAACCAATGCTAAGAAATTATGGTTTCTGTACTGATAAATTACAGTAATTAAATTTAAAGTTAATTGCTGAACATTTACAATAAAATTATGGCTTTAGACACATTTCAGATATTTATCTTCTATTCCAATCATTTTATCACATAATGGTGATATTCAACTGGACTTCAGATTTGTTGAAATCTTAATTTAACACAAATATCACTTAACCAAGATTGTATTTTGACTGACTTTTAAGATATATGGAGGATATAAGAGCAATGGAGATACAAAATAAATAAAGAAAAATAGAAAAGAAATAGAAGAAAATTAATATGACAGTTTGAGATTCAGCTGTATATGCTACCTTTAATAGACTCTTTAAAAAATTAGATTTTTTTAAAAAATTGCATATATAGTTTGGAAAAACACATTTTTTTCCCATTATTAACACCTTATATTTGTATACTACATTTCTTACAAGTAATTAAGCAATGTTGATACTGTTATTAACTATAGTCCATTGTTTATTCAGACTTTAGTTTTACCTAGTGTCCTCTATCTGTTCTGTACACCATCAAGGATAAAACGTAACATTAAGTTGTCATGTCTTTTTTTTTTTTTTTTTTATTAATCCACTCATGTATTTATTGATGGGCATTTGGGTTGTTTCCACATCATTGAAATTGTAAATTGTGCCGCTATAAACATTCTAGTGCATAGCAGACTGAGTTCTTCACCTCTTTCTCTGGGGGAAGGGAGTCAGGAGGTCACATTACTCCACCATTTTTCCTCTTCTCCTTGATTGGTTGATTTTTTGGAATAACATTAGTAAGAAGTTTGCTTTCCTGAAAGGTTCACCTTGGAACATTCTGAGAAAGATACTCAAGTTGATAATAGGCTATTAATAAAATTTTATAATGCTTTTTTTAATTTTTTTTATTTTTTTATTATTTATTTATTTATTTATTTATATTTCGGCATATTATGGGGGTACAGATTTTAAGGTTTCAAGAAATGCCCATTTCCCCCCTCCCCCCAAAAGTCTGAGTCTCCATCATGAATATCCCCTAGATGGTGCACATCTCACTCATATGTATGGATATACCCGCCCCCCCTTCCCCCTCTCACCTGCCCAATACCCTATTACTGTAGTACCTATGTGTCCACTTAGGTGCTGCTCAGTTAATACCAGTTTGTTGGAGAATATATCTGGTGCTTGTTTTTCCATTCTTGGGATACTTCACTTAGTAGTATGGGTTCCAGCTCTAACCAGGAAAATGTAAGATGTGCTATATCACCATTGTTTCTTAGAGCTGAATAGTACTCCATGGTATACATATACCACATTTTATTAATCCATTCTTGGATTGATGGGCACTTGGGCTATTTCCACAGCCTTGCAATTATGAATTTTGCTGTTATAAACAATCCAGTGCCGGTGTCTTTTTAGTACAGTGTCATTGGATCTTTTGGGTAGATGCCCAGCAATGGGATTGCTGGATCAAATGGTAGATTCACTTGTATCGCTTTAAGGTATCTCCATATTGCTTTCCACAGAGGTTGAACTAGTTTGCAGTCCCACCAGCATTGTAGGAGTGTTCCTCTCTCTCGGCATCCACACCAGCATTTATTGTTCGGAGACTTTTTGATAAAGGCCATTCTCACTGGAGTTAAGTGATATCTCATTGTGGTTTTCATTTGCATTTCCCTGATGATTAGAAATGTTGAGCATTTTTTCATATGTTTGTTGGCCATTCTTCTGTCTTCTTTAGAAAAGTTTCTGTTCAAGTCCTTTGCCCACTTTTTAATAGGGTTATTTGATTTTTTCTTGCTGATTTTCGTGAGTTCTAAGTATATTCTAGTTATCAGTCCCTTATCGGATGCATAGGATGCAAAAATTTTCTCCCATTCTGTAGGTTGTCTGTTTACTTTCAAGACTATTCCTTTGGCTGTGCAGAAGCTTTGTAGTTTGATCATGACCCATTTACTTATTTTTGTTCCTGCTGTGATTGCCTTTAGGGACTTCTTCATAAACTCTTTGCCTAGGCCGATGTCTAGGAGAGTGTTTCCAACTTTTTCTCTAGAGTTCTAATAGTTTCATATCTTAGGTTTAAGTCTGTTATCCAGTGTGAGTTGATTTTTGTGAGAGGTGAAAGGTGTGGGTCCTGTTTTAGCCTTCTACAGGTGGCTATCCAGTTTTCCCAGCACCATTTATTGAAAAGGGATTCTTTTCCCCAGCGTATGTTTTTGTCTGCTTTGTCAAAGATGAGATGGCTATATGAGGATGGTTTTATATCAGGATTCTCACATCTGTTCCACTGGTCAATATTCCTATTTTTGTGCCAATACCATATTGTTTTACTTACTACAGCTTTGTAGTATAGTTTGATATCTGGCATATTAATGCCTCCCATTTTGTTTTTGTTGCCTAGAATTGCTCTTGATATTCGGGGTCTTCTTTGGTTCCATACGAAGCGTAAAATTATTTTTTCTATATCTGTGAAGAATGCTGATGGGATTTTAATAGGTATTGCATTGAACCTGTAGATCAGTTTGGGTAGTATAGACATTTTGATGATACTGAGTCTGCCGCTCCAGGAGCATGGTATGGATTTCCATCTGTTTATATCCTCTGCTATTTCCTTCCTCAGTGTTTCATAGTTCTCCCTGTAGAGGTCTTTTATGTCTTTGGTTAAGTATATTCCTAGGTACTTTAATTTCTTTGTTGCTATTGTGAAGGGAATTGAGTCTTTGATTTGGTTCTCAATTAGATTGTTGTTGGCGTATATGAATGCCTCTGATTTCTGTGTATTGATTTTGTATCCTGAGACTTTACTAAATTCATTGATCAGTTCCAGGAGTTTCTTGGTTGAATCTTTGGGGTTTTCTAGATACAATATCATATCATCAGCAAACAGTGAAAGTTTGATCTCTTCTGCCCCTATTTGGATAGCTTCAATTCCATTTTCCTTTCTGATTGCTATAGCCAAGACTTCTAGCACTATGTTGAACAGAAGTGGAAATAGTGGGCAGCCTGTCTGGTTCCAGTTCTAATTGGAAATAATTTCAATTTTTCTCCATTCAGTATGATGTTGGCTATGGGTCTGTCATATATGGCTTGTATTATTTTTAGGTATGTCCCTTCTATGCCTATGTTCTTAAGTGTTCGTGTCATGAAAGGGTGTTGAATTTTGTCAAAAGCTTTTTCTGCATCTATTGAAAGAATCATGTGGTCTTTGTTTTGGCTTCTGTTTATTTGGTGAATTGTATTTATAGATTTACGTATGTTGAACTATCCCTGCATCTCTGGGATGAAGCCCACTTGGTCATGATGGATTATTTTTTTGATAAGCGTCTGGATTCGGTTAGCTAAGATTTTGTTGAAAATTTTTTCATCTATATTCATTAGGGATATTGGTCTCTAGTTTTGTTGTTTTGTTGCATCCTTTCCTGGTTTTGGTATCAGAGTAATATTCGCTTCATAAAAGGTGTCCAGGAGGTTTCCATTCTTCTTGATGTTGTGGAATATTTTCTGCAAGATAGGTATTAGTTCTTCTTTGTAAGTGTGGTAAAATTCGGGTGTGAAGGCATCTGGACCGGGACTTTTCTTTTTAGGGAGATTTTTAATTGGTGTTTCTATTTCAGCTGTTGAGATTGGTCTGTTCAGGGAATCTATTTCCTCCTGGTTGAGCCTAAGGAGGCTGTGTGTTTCTAGAAATTTGTACATTTCCTCCACATTTTCCAGTTTGTGTGCATAAAGATTTTTGTAGTATTCATAAATTATATCTTGTATCTCTTTGGGATCAGTTGTGATATCTCCTTTTTTATTCTTGATGGAGCTTATTAGAGATTTCTCTTTTCTGCTTTTCGTTAGCTTAGCCAATGGTGTGTCAATTTTGTTTATTTTTTCAAAGAACCAACTTTTTTTGATTAATCTCCTGAATAGCTTCCCTGTTTTCAATTTCGTTTAGTTCTGATTTGATCTTGTTTATTTCACTTCTTCTGCTGGGTTTGGGGTTGGTCTGTTCTTCTTTTTCCAGCTCTTTGAGTCGTTTCATTAGATTGTCTATTTGTGATCTTTTTGTCTTTTGATTGTAGGCATTTATGGAGATAAACTTTCCTCTCAGAACTGCTTTAGCTGTGTCCCAGAGGAGTTGATAACTTGTCTCTCCATTGTCGTTTTCTTCATAGAATTTTTTTATTTCCATATTGCTTTCTTCATTTATGAAGTAATCTTTTAGTAGGAGGTTGTTTAATTTCCACGTTTTTATGTAGAAATGTGATTTTCTGTTAGTGTTGATTTCTACTTTTATTCCACTGTGATCTGAGAAGGTACATGGTATGATTTCTATTTTTATAAATTTCTTGAGATTTTCTTTGTGTCCTAGGATATGATCAATCTTAGAGAATGTCCTGTGAGCTGATGAAAAGAACGTATATTCAGTGGATTTTGTGTAGAATGTCCTGTAGATGTCAGTCAGACCCAATTGTTTCAGGGTTTTGTTTAAGTTCATTATTTCTTTATTAATTTTCTGTTTGGAGGATCTGTGTTCTGCCGTTAGTGGAATGTCGAAATCTCCGGCGATTATGGAGTTTCTATTAATACATTTGCTTAGATTCAGTAATGTTTGCCTTATGAAACTGTGTGCCCCTAAGTTGTGTGCATATATATTTAAAATTGTTATCTCTTCTTGTTGAACTGTGCCCTTCACCATTATATAATGACCCTCTTTGTCTTTTACTACTTTTGTTGGTTTAAAAACTAAATCGTCTGAAATTAGAACTGCCACACCAGCCTTCTTTTGGCTTCCACTTGCCTGGAATACTGATCTCCACCCTTTTACTTTTAGTCTATATGCATCCTTGCAGGGTAGATGTGTTTCCTGAAGACAGCATAGACTTGGCCTGTATTTTCTTATCCATTCAGCCAGCCTATGTCTCTTGAGTGGAGAGTTTAAGCCATTCACATTTACTGAGGGAACTCATAGGTAAGGTAGATTACTGTTCATTCTGTTAGGTTGGATGTTGTTGCTTTGATTTCTCTCTTGAGCCATTGTATTATCTGGCCTTTATTCTTTGGGTTTTGGTTGTTTTTATATTCGTGAGTTTTTATTATGGTGTTCCATGCGTAACAGTGTTTTGAGTACTCCTTGTAGGGCTGGTCTTGTCTTGGTGAATTCTCTGAGACTTTGCTTATCTGAGAATGTCTTTATTTCTCCTTCATATATGAAGCTTAGTTTTGCAGGGAATAAGATTCTAGGCTGGGCATTGTGTTGTTTCAGAAGAGTAAGAATGGGGCCCCAGTCTCTCCTTGCTTGTAAAGTCTCATTAGAGAAGTCTGGTGTTATTTGAATTGGCTTTCCCTTGTATGTCACTTGCTTCTTTCATCTTACAGCTCTTAGAAGGGCCTCTTTAGTTGGTATTTTGTTCAGTCTGATGACTGCATGTCGTGATGTCTTCTTGTTTGCTTTGAATCTCCCAGGGGTCCTCTGAGCTTCTTGAACTTGTATATCGAGATTTTGAGCAAGGCCTGGGAAATTTTCCTCTATTATATCTTCAAACAGCTTGTCCAACCCTTGAGTGTTGTCTTCTTCCCCTTCTGGTAACCCTATGACCCTCACATTAGGTTTCTCACATAATCCCACATCTCCTGTAGGTTTGCTCTTTTCTCTTGTTTTTTTGCTCTATCTCTGTGACGGTTTTATTTAGTTGGAGGGTGTTATCTTCAAGCTCTGAGATTCTTTCTTCTGTTTGATCTACCCTGTTCTTGAGACATTCCACTGTGTTTTGTAGTTCCCTGTATTGATTCTTCATTTCCAGGAGTTCGGTTAAACTTTTCTTCATTATGTCTATTTCTTTAGTGAACTTTTGTTCTAGGTCCTGGAGGCTTTTTGTGGTTTATTTTTGTTGGTTATTGAGTTGTTGTTGCAGCTCGGTGAGTGTTCTTATTATCCACATACGAAATTCCTCTTCTCTCATTTTGGTTGCCTGATTTGGGTTGGTGTCTGTTTCTAGGGGGCTGGTGCTCCTCTTTGTCTGTAGGTGGTGCTTGCTTGGAGGAATAGGCTATGCTGTTGTTTTTGTGTCCTCTTATCAGCTCTTGTTCTGGGCGGAGCTGGGTTGGGTAAGCCTGCCCTCAGGCACCACAAAATTCAGTTAGCAGGAGTCAAAGTTCTGTTCTCTGCTTCCAGGAAAAGCTGTCAGCGAGGGGCTTGAATGGTCTAGCTCAGCCAGAAAGTCTGTGTGTGGGGGTAGGGCTGTCTGAGACCCTCAGTCTGGAGCGGGCCTTGCTTCTTCCACCCTCCCCAACTCTGCAGCTACTCCTCGGCCTCTGTCAGCAGGCCAGACCTCACGCCACCAGGCCTCCCCGGACTGTGATGCAGCGGGGAGGTTCCCTGTGCAGGATGCCACTGTGCTGAGTGTTTGGCCTCCTTTTGGGAGGAGGGTTGCCCTGTAGGACGCTGATCTGCCCCTTAAGGCACACACACCTCAGTAGGCTGTTCACGTATAACCCTTCTGTGCCCTGGGCAATGCTAGACCTCGGTGCATGGGATCTGGTCTGCAAGCCTGACCTCTGGGTCCTAGAGTTCAAACTGTATCCCCCCCAGGGAGAGGAGTTACGGTCCCAATTCACCCACAGGGAGCCCAAGCTGGGTCTATGTCTCTCAGCCTCTGAGTTGGCACCGTTCTCCTGGGAACACTATGCCAGCAGCACCTGGGATGGCTGGCGGGTAGGGAGCTCATAGTCCTAGTTCCCCTGAGTCAGCTGTAGGGTCCCAAAAAGGGAAGGTCCTGTTCCCTGGAGGTGCCTCTGGCTGGTGGCTGTATTGTCTCTCTGGCAGCCGCGGGTAGGGTCGGTGGAGGGGAGGAGGAGGCAATATGGCGCCTGCCGCATGGCTCGGGTCTGTGCACACGGAGGTGCCGGGAGGGAGTTGGGAGTCTGGTGCCACCTCTGCTACAGGCTCACCGCTAGATGGCGGCGGCCGTCTCTGGGCTGGTGTCTGCAGATCTCTCCTCCCGCTGGGGAGCCCACCAGCAGTCCTAAATCAGGGGAGGGGAATGGTGAATTATCCACCTACCCTTCCCGCTGGTCTCCGAGCTGCTCCGGCGGTCTCAGCTTCCAGTTCTCCTTGGCAGCCTCCTCCCGTGGAGTCTCCCTGGGTCTCAGGTACCCCTCCTTCTGGCCCTCATCCGCTGTATGCTCGTCTTTTTGCTTCTTCTTCTTTTTTTTTTTTTTTCTAATTTCTGCTAGAATCTGTCTTTTCTGCAGAGACACTCTGTTTGGCGGTGTTTCTCGGCCGCCATCTTGATCCTCCCCCCTCCTAGTTTTATTTATTTCCAACCCAAAGTGGAAAAAGGAATAGTGACTTCTTTGAGATCAACAGACTTTCAGATTCTCTGCCAAGCATACAGTCTGATTTTTAATCCATATGGGAAGGAAAATTGCTTTATTTTGACCATCACACACACCATTTATTCTGTAATTCAACTTAAAATCCTTCAAGACAAGGTATAAGTCCAAAAGATTTTGTTCCTGAAACATATATCCCACATGTTAGAATTCCTAAAACAGTTTTTTCTCAGAAGTCTAATTTCTAACAGCAATTAAAAAATTTTTTTCAATGACATGCTAGTAGCAACGAGCACATGCAACACTCAGATTTGGGTATCTAAATATCATTCCTGAATAAAAGAGAATCTGCACTCTTTGAATGGGCAGCTCATTTTAGGACTGAGGCAAGAAAAATAGAAAATGAACTTTGAGGTCAAATAGTGCCACAAAGTAAGAAAGTACTCAAAAATAAAAGTAGTGGGCCATGCCAAAGGGACACTGCAACCAATCTGAGAAAGTTCCAAAATGCCAAGCTGGAATAGACTGGACAACAAAATAGATCATGTAGTATTAGACAATAATCCAACATATACACTAGATGTATGTGAACTCTAACTGATATAAATTGTTGAACAAACAAACAAATAAATAAATGAAGGAGGGAAAAAAGACCTTCCTTGCAGAAGAATCCCAAATATATTAATATATGTAGATACTTGCCCATCCAGGAGGAGTTCTTAATTCCTAGCCTCCTACTCCCCTCTGAGGGTGCGTGAGACAGTGTCCTCCCATTTCCAAAGAATAGCGTATGTATGTAAAGAGAAAAATAGTAACTTCAATTTTCAGAGATCTAGCAAACACTACCTTAAGCACATGGTAAACATTAACATCATCAATGATATCATACATATACCGTGTTCCACCTGATACAATATGAGAAAAACAACTCTGTCATATTCTAAAATCCATAACCCCAGTTTCATCATGAGAAAATTACCAGACAAACTCAGTTTGAGGGAGGTTTTACAGATGACCTTGTTTTTAGTCCTAAAGATTATGAAGGTAATGAAAAAATAAGGAAAGAATTATTGAGAAACTGCAACAGATGAGAGGAGATTGGGTAGATGTGACAAGGAAGTATAATGTGACACTTTGTAATGAATTCTGCAACAGCAAGAGGATATTACTGGTAAAAAGGGAAAAACGAAGTAATGTAACTATAGAGAGAAATTGGATTTCTACTTTACCTTCAATAAATTCAGAATTAGAACACATAGAGATGTTAAGAAATAAATATAAGATTATATAACATATGTGAAAGACAATATGAAATATAAATATATTTTACTAGAATGAATATAATCTCTACTACCTATATCATCATATCACAGGAATTTCTGTTTTCCAGAAGTTATTTTTATATCTCAAATTTTAAAAATGAGAAATAAAGTGAGTAATTTTCCACTAGGGATGAGCTCATTGAGAAAGTTCCTAGAACCAGCCTACCCACCACCTGTATCATGTTTCCCATAGCCAAGGAATTTGCTAAGAGGTACTGAAAAAATATTAATTCCCTAAGCTGATTTTCTCATTGTTTCATGATATAGGGTCATCAATGCCTTTTGAATTGCTGCTTACAAAATCTTCAATCTGCCTTTGCTAGTAACAACTTCATCTAACCATAGGAAGAAGAATTATACAATTGAAAAAGATTACTTCTTTTTTCCTCAACATTTAACTGGGCAGAATATCAGTATTTTAATCATAAAATAGTTTCAACTACTTTAAACTGAACAATAAATATTCTCCATGAGTTTTTAACCCTAATTTGATTTTTTCATACTCATTTGAATTTTTAAAAATAGCTTTCCTACAAAGTCCCAAGTTTTCTATTAAAATGCACATAGATGCACTAGTAGATTTTATAAGAATTCATAAGAAAAATGTCATGTAATCAAAACTAATTATGTGATTCAAAAATATAAATGAAACCTGAAGACCATTTCTTAAAACTAGAATCACATTTTTAAAATAAAGCTACACAGTTGTTCATTTTATAAAAATAAATACTATCTCACCTTTCTTACTTATCTAATCTTGGATAAACCTGTGCCCCAGTACTCCATCTTTTGACAATTAATGGTCATTATATGGTAGAGAAAAGTTCCAGGAGTTTGTTTTACATTTCTTAAGATGGTATATTACATTTGTCATACTACCTTCAAACTAAGACATTTTGTTAAATGTGCAAAGATAGAAACTGCCATGAATCAATATCAAAATTTTCACACTGCATTTTTGTTCTATTTCTTCTATATGTGTGTAAAATATAATTGTAAAATAAAGGTTTATCAGTGTATAAAGGAGCATTTTCTAAATTGAAAAAAAACATTTGCATATTTGTATATTGGTGCAAATTGAAAAAAAAAACATTTTCTTTAATAAATACATCCAATTGATTACTGTTATACTAATAGGATTGTTCAACTCTTTAAGTCATCCAGGTAAATTGGCACATTTCCATAGTCCCAGAGCCCAAAGAAATATCTATAGAGAAAACATTGCTGAATTTTAATAAGTTATCTTTCTCTCCTTTTTAATAGTTACTTATATTAATGTAACCATATATAGATTAAGAGCAATATTAGGAGGAGAATTTTCATGTGATGATACCTTTGATCATTTCAGTAATGTAAATTAAAAGTTACAGTATAAAACTTCATTTCAATGCATTTTTAGTATTGGTGTTATATGTATTATATATTCTATAGTTACATTCATATATTTTTTATTTGTTTATATTTTCACTCTTTTTAACATTTAGATATATTAAAATTGTTTGCAAAACGTATTGACACGTATTTCCCAGCAAAAGAGAAAGTGTCAACACAAAGATGAAGTGAATATGATCTTGGGGACAGGAAAGCAAGTTCAAGCTCTAATTCTAAGAATTTATTGAGTTAGCAGCAGCTATTTATTGAGTTACTTGCTTGCTACTTTGCTTTTAAATTTTGCATATATGTTTAAATCTTTGTTCAAGCCAGCATAAAAAATAATATACATTTTATAACTGGATTATTCATCAGATTTAAGGTTTTTTGTCTACTACATTCAATTATTATTTATATTTACAGGCAGTTCCATTCTATTTTTCCTATTTTTTTATATTATAAAACATGCATTTTTTCTCATGTATTTTACATAAATAACTTATGAGTGGACAAAAAGAAGAGTGTTCAACTTATTTTATAGCTAATTTTTTCCCTTTTATTAGGCACAATATTCATCTGTGATGAAAAACTGGAGAAATTAAAGAGCAGATACTGTAACACTTTGTCAAACTTTGGTCCTAAGCCAAGTGTAGTAATAAACCATAGATTATTGGGAGCGAAAATGTTGACAAGTAATTGGCAAGGGTAAAATAAATTGTACTGGACAATAAAAATATTTAATATCTTCAATTTTAATGTCCCTCTCCAATATTGCACATATCATCATTTTTTACACTGAATATGTTGTAGTTCAAATTGTGACAATGTGAACTGAGTATAGCACTTTAAAAAGAGTGTAAGTAATTCTGACAACAAAGGGGAAGCTATACCAACATGTGGCCCTGCAGCATTTTCCCCACAACAATGTATCAATTTATGATCACTGTGTTAGCCAAACTCAGTCTCCAAATAAATACTGATAAGTAGTTATCTATAATATAATTAAGCACATTCTCAATCAATATTTACTTAATGAAACTTGCTGAAATTACTCCCTTCATTGATTTTTTGTTGTTGTTGTTGAACATAAGAGCATATTTTGAACTTTGTCTTCATTTTGACCTTGGCTCATATCTCAACTATGACAGAATAACTTTAAAATTTAAAAATCTTAGCTACTAATGACTTTTCCCATTTATTCAATTTTATTTGGTTAATATTTTGTTATGAGCAACCAAAACAACAAACTTAATTTGTTATAATGCCATATAGATCTTATAGAGAGTATCACATCCATTTCATTCAGTTTAAGAGTGCCCACTTGAAAACACTGAAGAATTTCTTGTATTTTCTATCTGTTAAAGTTGACATTGATGTAAGTCATAAAAAAGAAAAAAATTCTCTCAATGGTAACAATTTAGTGGTACAGTGACCATAATTAATTATATTCATCTTGGGGATGCCATTAAAATTTAATGAGAAAATGACTTTGGGAACCAAAATTAGTGACTGAAGCACTTGATTAGTCAATTGTTTAAAGGCATTTAGAGGTAATGAGGACATAAAAAAGGAGAGCAATTATATACCTAAAATATAAAATTTGTGAACACTATTTACAATAAAATTTAGAGACAAGGTGTCCCCATGAACTTCAAAAAGTGGGTAAAAGCAAACAGCCACACGAAATTTGTTACTAATATATATTCAGAAGAAAAGCAGTGAGAATAATTATAGCATGGGATAGCCACAATAATAGGAGAACCCTCAAACAGACAACAGCTATTTATTGTAAAACATGGGGTCCAATTTGGGACTAACAGATGAAAATGGGAAGTAGTTTTTGCTGAATTCAATAACATATGAGTGCAGAGTTCATGGTGCTTCCCCATGGCTTGAGCTGTAAACCCAGAGTGAACTCTTAGAACTTACAAGCTAAATCTATTTTATGGGAGAGGATAGCACACTGAAGGGAAATTGAGGAGTAAGCAAAATAGGCCAATTAGAAAAAATAAAAGAACAAAAGAAAAGATGGTATAGATAAAAGTGGAAGAGGGGAACTATGTCAGGAGATTTCAGAAAGGAAAATCCATATTTTTGAGCATCATACCCAAAGCAACTGAGATTGGGCTATGTATCATTAGAAGATTCATCCTGAAGTACATGGACTTCAGGAAAATTAATTTTGCATATCAAAATGAGTTTTAATTCCACAGAAAATTATTATAAGAAAAGAAAGAAAAATACACAGAACAATATGCTTTTAGAAAATGAAAGCATGCTAAAAAGTCAGGCTCCCAGGACACATCAACCCTGTAGCCTTCTCTATTTGAAAATGGTCTAAAAAGCATTAAGAAACTAATAATGAGACCAGTATTCCTGTAGTAAAAGAAGACAAAGACATCATGAGAAACAAAAGCCATAGAAAAGTACAGAATACCCCCCCAAATCTTGCAAAATACTTTTGCAAAATTTTTTTTAATCAATTGACACGTACAAAGATATGTATTAATACATTATGAACAAATGGATTTATTCAGGAATGTAATATTGGTTTAATATGTGAAAAGTTAATTAATGTAATACACTGTGTCAGTAGGACAAAGGTCAAAAACCACCTGATAATCTCAATAGATGCAAAGAATAAAAAGGATTAGACAAATTTTAATACACTTTTATGATTAAAAAAATAACTAGAAGAGAACTTCCTCAATCTGAAAAACTTCCTCAATCTACAAAAAATCCATAGCTCTCATAATACTTAATAGTTAATGACTTACAAGAAGATGATGAGGGGATCTGCAAATGACAGAAAATTCATGAGTTATTATAAAGAGTGGTAAATTTTATTTAAAAATTACCATCTACTTTTCAAGGATATTATTAAGAAAATTAAAAATACAAGCCTCAGCTTTGGAGAATGGATTTGCAATGTTATCTATCTAGATGCATGCTTTTCTGTGCTTTCTGCCAGAAAAGCATGCCCTACGTTAGATGGGTACAAACTATATGGTACTGTGTGGCCAGATGTCTGTTTTTATAAATAAAATTTTATTGGATCATAGCCACATCCACTATTTTATATATTGTTTGTAACTGTTTTTGAGCTACAGTGGTAGGGCTGAGCAGATCGAAGAGACAATGTACGACCAGAAAGCCTAAATTTCTTTCCTGTCTAACCACTTAAGGAAATTTTCTAAATTTTGCTACACATAATACACATCAGGAAAATGCAAATGAAAATAAAACTGAAATGAAATACCAGTATCTACCAACTAAATGACCAAATAATATATCAATTGGATGATTAATTAATTTAAAAATAAATTATGTGTTTGTTATGTGCCAGACGTTGTGCTGGTCAAAGGTCCAGCACATCTTTCCCCCAAAGGGAAATATGATAATCGTTCTCAATGGCGACACAGAAATATGCACAAATAAGCACATCTTATTTCAGAATTTACACAGTTCTATTATGGGAATACAAGAAAGAACATCTCATGTGGCCTGAGGATATTAGATAAAGCTTTCTGCAGTAACTCTTGGACTAAATTTTAATTATTGAATAATGTTAGCTAGGCAAAAATCCAGAAATAAAATGTCATAAGATATATGTGGGAAATGTACAAGCATTTAACTGTTGAATCACAAAGCATAAAAATGTAGACAGTTGAGGATCAAAAGATAGGCATAACTGGAAATTATTTTTATAATGTCCACCAAAGCCTTTAATGTTACATTTTAGCCCCATATATTTATACAAAAACTAAGAAAATAATCATAACTGTGGAAAAAGGTACAAATATTTTTACTACAATAACAATGATAATACAATTTGGAAAGATGTACTCAGATATCTTAAACTGTACAGTATAGCATGTTAATATTATGGTGACATTAATATATTTTCAAGTAATTTTTAATAAGATTGGTAAGCATTTACAATTATAATTCTAATATTAGGATAACAGATTATTCACATGTAGGAAAATGCCAATTTTTCAAAAAATATATTTGTTCCTTTATTAATAGCAAAATTCACATGAAGTAATGCATCTAAATGCTCACTGTTTCACCCATTAGAATAAATTTTTGTGCCTCTTCTACATAATTGTAACAGTGCATTTTGTATATGGTAAATGAGATTGTAAATGCTTAACTTTTTTTGTTTCTTGTTTCATCTTTCAAATTTTTATATTAAGAAGAAAGTTTCAGATTAAAAAATCAATAATGAAAATATAATTAAAAATAAATTAGACTAAAAAATGTAGTGTCTAATTCTGCTAAAATATGAGCTATGAGTGCAAATATGGAATAGCTAACTAGTTTTTGGTGACTAAATTCAAATCTGATGGGCTAAAAACTTTCAGATTATTCAATTACTATTGTAATAACACAAAAGTAATGTATATTGGGAAAAGATGTAATACATTATAATAATCCATTGTTTAATATAACCCTAAACTATTAAGCATAAAAATGGGAAATTGCTATTCTAAAAGTTGCACATATTAAAATATTAAATTTATAACAGCAATATATGAGGTGAAGTAAAATTCTTTTCAGGAGATTATTCAAAGATACAGTGACTGCTAAAATCACTAAAGTAATGTTTAGTCAATGAATGAATGATTTGAGGAATATACTCTTTTTGCTAATGATAACAGTTGTTTAATTTAAAACTTGATTTAAAAGTTACAATTATTATATTTATGTTCACCAATTATACTATTTCTGCCATTATTCAATATTATGCCTGGTCAATCTATTACTACATTATATTGAACTTATGCCAGATGAGCAATTTTGCAACTATCAAAATCAAGGCCATTCTAGTTTTATCAACTAGTCTCAAAGACATAATATCAATTGTAAACAAATCAGAATAAAATCCAAACAAACATAAAACCCAAAATAGAAACAAAAATGTAACCTAAGACAGTAAAGAAATGCTAATGAATTTAACCTACTATCTAATTAGCTATGTTAATACTCTTGTAGCAGACAGCATCTGTTAAAAAATACATAAGATGTAATGCACAAGCTAAGAGTTAAAGCTCAGTGTTTTAAATAGTATGAAAATTTTCTGCAAATGGAATAAAGCTTGTAAAATAGTGGACTAAATAGCAAATTATTTAGGACTAGCCATGTTAAAGACTTTAGTGAGTTAAACGAATCTGGGCGTTGCTACAATTACCAAACTATAATATTCACTTCCATAGAAGAAAACTGCCAAGGAAAAAGTCATGTCTACCACAGACAATTTTCTATAAATAATTGGTTTTTCTTTCACTTTTTCACTATCACAATGTCTACAAATTTATAGTTAAAAATATTACTGCAGCCCATAGAAAGAAAATGTAAAATATTATGAAGGATACAAGAATCCTCTAAAAGTACAACCTCTCAGGCTATTTTGAGACTGTTTCCTAAACAGTATGGAAAAGTCAAAGTAAAAGAGTGAGACAAGCATAAAACTCCTGGAATGGAAGCAAACATGATATAAATCACTTTAGAAAACCCAGAAACCAACGATGATCAACTCTGAGAAACATTTTTTAAAAATAAAAGTTGATGATAATAAATCAGGACATGTTGCTAATGCAATTAAGAATAAAAGGGAGGAATAGAGGATTTCAGGAGGCCATGACTTTTTACTTCTCATTTCTAATCTGAGGATGGTAATAGGTTTGTTTACAAAACGTATGATGCGCAGGAATTTAATAAGAGCTACTTTTAACCAATTTTCTATGTCTAGAAAAGCACCAGTTTTGTTTATTATAACACTCCTACAAAACCAGGAAACATTGTGTTATGCCTTAAATTCTGCTTAAAATAAATTTCAAGTAGTTTTGCTATTATATAATAATTTAATTTTGTTATTTTTATTTTGTTATCTGAGTTTAGGTGATCTCTGGATTTTCTTTTTCTTATGAATACCTCAACTTGCAATCACTAATTACTTTATTTTTTACAAGATTTACAAAAATCTGCCATACCTGAAGATATCAGGGTTCAAAAGTAATAGGTATTAATCGTAGTTTTAATGTTTAGACTCTACAGGTACTGATCTATTTACATTTTCATAATCTACTATAAAAATATTGTTTCAATAAAATCTATATAGAAATATTTTGGTAAATTTTATAATTTAATTTAAATGAACTTTACTTCTTTCAGAAAGATCATGATTTATTATAGACCACATCACCGACATTGTACTTCATCTTTGGGGAAGATGGGAATCTGAGACTACAGAATTCACAATACAGAATTGTGAATCTACAGATTGTTATATGTATTTTTAAAAACTGAGTTCTAAGAGAATAATGATGCTTTCTTCCTTTTATATACTCACTTCTTAACAGTGTCTGTTAATCTTAAATTTTATATTACACTAGCCACAAACATGAGATGCTTTAGAAGCTCGAAGGATGAAGTAATATCATTCTGAAGATGCTGTAAAAACTGTGTAAGAGAAGTATTTATCAAGGAAGAGGTTTGACTGTCTTGAGAAATAAGGAGGAATTCTCCTGGGGATGTTCATTCT
The DNA here is from genome assembly GCF_040939455.1 of Microcebus murinus. Taxonomy (NCBI): domain Eukaryota; kingdom Metazoa; phylum Chordata; class Mammalia; order Primates; family Cheirogaleidae; genus Microcebus; species Microcebus murinus. The sequence continues at coordinate 2,520,386 of NC_134126.1, forward strand.
TTCTACAGGTATCTTTATGTACCTGACATATAGTGGGCTCTTTGAGTTGTGTATAGAGTAAGAGCCCTAAAAAGAGGAGAATAAGGTGTAGGTTACTGTCTATAATGAGGCATTCCTGGCAGACAAAACAGCATATTTAAAGGCTCAGGTTCTTAGAACAGAACAAAACAAAATACTCACTTGGATGTTCATAGAATTGCAAATATGTTTTAATGGCTGGAATAAAGTATATGTGAGTCAGAGAAGAAGAAAAGAATAGAAACCATTCCATGTAATCATTCTATTCAGATTGTGAAGTCATCTGTAGAAATTCTAAATTACTGAGGAATTTATGAAAAACTAAAAGTAGACATTAACCATATGCAGTTTTATCATATTATATCTCTTATCTTGCTTTAATACTTATATTTTTCCATAGATAAAAACACTTAGAAAACATTTGATAAAAAGAATAATATGTGTATATATATCACTTCTCAATGATAAATAGGATTTTACCAAATGTATATTGATTGCATAAATCTTATCTTACTTTTAAGAATGGAATATCTCCTAAGTTTACTTTATAGATTTTCTCAGTAAATTGCTATATTAAAAATAATTGACACCTTTCTGAGTGCCCAGCACTGAATGAGGAACTTTGCATCTATTAACATGAATACTTTCAACAAGATTGCAGGAATAGTTATTATCAATACTGTTTTGGAGAGGAGAAAACTGTGTCTCAAAGAAATTAAGTAACTGTTTCAGTGCCACAAAAATAAGTACTAGGGCTAACGATCAAATTCTTTCACATTAGGCTCAAATTTACGCACATAAACACATACACACACACCCTCACATTTGTTTGATTTGACTACACTGTCTTTCAGTATGATTCAGAGAACTTACTTTTTTTAATTTAGAGAATTTAGAATCCCTATTTGCCTTGAAATTACTTTAGCAAGCTTAATGGCTAAGGCTTTGGCTAACTACAATGAGAATATAAAGATTTATATCCTTATCAGTAATTATTTTATTTTTCTCTGTATCTTCCCAGTCCAAGCTTCTGAATTACATTTGTACAGGAGGCAAATGATACATATAAGCTAATCCTTATATTAAAAGTTTCTAATTAATAATTAATTCATTCCTTTGAAATGACTCAATACTTTGAATTGAGCTTTAAACCAAAACAAAACAACCAGCCTATTTTGCAAAAGGACTAATTTTGCATCAGAGTTATTCTCTGACATACAATAAAAGCTTTTGAGTTGTTTATCAAAGAGTCCCTTTTGACTTTTTGTATCACTTTTAGTTGTTTGGGATTTCAGTGTTATTCTAAGGCTAATAACTTCTTAGTTATTTCCTCTGTCTTTAAACCTCCTTCAAAACTAATTCAACCATCTTGTACACATCAAAGGCATTCTTTACCAAGGCTCTCCTGAAACAATTCTAAGTAATATTTGAATTCATGAGGGATAAATGGGTCTCTATCTAAATCTGATCATGGCATATGAAAATTTATTCATGGATGCAATAGTAAGGAGATAATTATTATCTGTAGGTTAGATTTCAAGAAACTCCTCATACTCGGTTCCATATTTGTCATCCTTCTGGGTTTAATCACTATTGGGTGCCAATGACCCTTAACTACCTTTCACTTCTTTTGTTAGACCACTTATGATCATAAAAATATTGGTTATCTTTTACCTCTGGTATCTTCTTGAATAAGATGTCATGACTATAAACAAAATGAACTGAGTATCTTTACATTTTTGTATTTTTTCTTAACTCCTGAACACAAATGGAAGACATAAAAAATTCATAAAAAACTAATGTGTATAAGAATTCACAGTTAATAAAAATTCATATTTTAGCATATAAATCTATAAGCTATATAGACAATCAATTGTGAATTTTATACATATTTTATATTACATATGTAATGTCTTATGTTTAATACAGAAAGTTCATTTGTAGATACACATATGTATGCATTATTCTATGTGGCACATAAATAGAGAGATCCCAAATGTATACAAGAATTATTTCATATAAGACTATATAGTTATAACATGTTTTTATTTTTATTTTTAATTTCAACATATTATGGGGGTACATATGTTAAGGTTACGTGTGTTGCCTTGCCCCCTTTCCACCCTGGAGTCAGAGCTTCAAGTGTGTCCATCCTCCAGATGGTGCGCATCACACTCATTATGTATGTATATACCCTGCCATCTGCCTGAAGATGATAAATGTTATTCCTATATGTGCCCTTAGGTGTTGATCAGTGAAACCAATTTGCTGGTGAGTACATGTGGTGCTTATTTTTCCAATCTTGGGATACTTAACTTAGTTAAATGGCTTCCAGCTCTATCCAGGAAAATACAAGAGGTTCCATATCTCCATTGTTTCTTATAGCTGAATAGTACTCCATGGTATACATATACCACATTTTATTAATCCACTCATGTACTGATGGACACTTGGGTTGTTCCAAATCTTTGCAATTGTGGATTCTGCTGCTATAAACATTCAAGAGCAGATATCTTTTTTATAGAATGTCTTTTGTTCTTTTGGATAGGTGCTCAGTATTGGGATTGCTGGACCAAACAGTAGATCTACTTGTATCTCTTTAAGGTATCTCCATATTGCTTTCCACAGAGGATGCACTAGTTAGCAGTCTCACTAGCAGTGTATGAGTGTTCTTATATCTCCACATCCACACCAACATTTATTGTTTTGGGACTTCTTGATAAAGGCCATTCTCATTGGGGATAAGTGATATCTCATTGTGGTTTTTATTTGCATTTCTCTGATGATTAAAGATGTTGAGTATTTTTTCATCTTTTTTTTTTTTTACCATTATTCTGTATTCTTTTGAAAAGTTTCAGTTCATGTCCTTTCCCAGTTGTTGATAGGGTTGTTGATTTTTTCTTGCTGATTTTCCTAAGTTCTAAATAGAGTCTAGTTATCAGCCTTTTATCAGATGTGTGGCTTGCAAAAATTTTCTCCCATTCTGTAGTTTGTCTGTTTGCTCTCCTTACAGTTTCTTTGGCTGTGCAGAAGCTTTTTAATTTGATGATATCCTATTATTTATTTTTGTTGATGCTGTGATTGCATTTTGGGTCTTCTTCATACATTCTTTGCCTAGGCCAATGTCTAGAAGAGTATTTCCAACATTTTCCTGTAGAATTCTAATAGTTTCACACCTTAGGTTTAAATCTGTTGTTACCCAGTGTGACTTGATTTTTGTGAGAGGTGAAAGGTGTGGATCCTGTTTCAGTCTTCTATGTGTGGCTATTCAGTTTTCCCAGCACCATTTATTGAATAAGGATTCTTTTCCCCAGTGTATGTTTTTGTCTGCTTTGTCAAAGATTAGTTGGCTATATGAGGATGGTTTTATATCTGGGTTCTCTGTTCTATTCCACTGGTCAATATCCCTGTCCTTGTGCCAGTCCAAAGCTGTTTTAATTACTATAGCCTTGTTGTATAGTTTGAAGTCTGGTAAAGTTATACCTCCTATTTTGTTTTTATTGCCTAGGGTTGATTTTGCTACACGGGGGTCTTCTCTGGTTCTGTACAAAGTGTAAAATTATTTTTTCTCTATCTGTGAAAAATGATGATGGTATTTTAATAGGGATTGCTTTGAATCTGTAGGTCACTTTGGGTAGTATAGACATTTTAACAATGTTCAGTCTGCCGACCCATGAGCATGGTTTGGTTTTCAACTGTTTACGACCTCTACTATTTCTTTCATCCATGTTTCATAGTTCTTATTGTAGGAGTCTTTTACTTCCTTAGTTAAATATATACCTACGTAGTTTATTTTCTTTGTTGCTGTTGTGAACTCTATTGAGTCTTTGATTTGGTTCTCAATTTGACTGTTATTGGCATATATCAATGACTCTGATTTGTGTGTATTGATTTTGTATTCTGAGACTTTACTGAATGCATTTGTCAATTCCAGGAGTTTCTTGCTTGAATTCTTGGGGTTTTCTGGATATAATGTCATGTCATCAGCAAAGAGTGAGAGTTTTATCTTTTCTGCCCCATTTGGATACCCTTAATTCCAATCTTTTGTCTGATTGCTATAGCAAGGACTTCCAGCACTGTGTTCAATAGAAGTGGAAATAGTAGGCAACCTTGCCTTGTTCCAGTTCTAAGTGGAATACTTTCAATTTTTCCCCATTCAGTATGATATTGGCTGTGGGTTTGTCATATATGGCTTGTGTCATTATTAGGTAAGCCCCATCTATGCCTATTTTTGTAAGCATTCTTATTATACAAGGGTGCTGAATTTTGTCAAATGCTTTTTCTGTGTCTATTGAGAGGATAATATGATCTTTGTTTTTGCTTCTGTTTATGTGGTGAATTACCTATATTAATTTGTATATGTTGAAAAATCCCTGCATCTCTCGATGAAGCCCATTTGGTTGTGATGGATTACTTTCTTGATAAGCACTTGGATTCAGTCAGCTAGGATTTTGTTGAGAATATTTGCATCTATATTTATAAGGGATATTGGTCTTTTCTTTTCAACAATAAAAGTTTTCTTTTATTGTTGCATCCTTTCCTGGTTTTGATATCAGAGTTATATTGGCTTCATGAAATGTGTCAGGGAGGATTCCATCCTTCTCAATGTTGTAGAATAATTTCTGCAGGATAGACAAGTTCTTTGTAGGTGCAGTGAAATTCGGGTATGAAACCATCTGGTCTGAGACTTTTCTTTCTAGGAAGGTTTTTATTGCTGCTTCATTTTCAGTACTTGATATTGGTCTGTTCAGGAATTCTGTTTCTTTCTGATCAAGCATAGGGAGGCTGTGTGTTTCTAAGAATTAGTCCATTTCCTCCACATTTTCCAGTTTGTGTGCATAAAGGTTTTTGTAGGATTCATAGATTGTATCTTGTATCTCCGTGGCATCAGTTGTAATTTCTCTTTTTTTTGTTCTTGAGGGAGCTTATTAGAGTTTTTTTATGTTCTGCTTTTCTTTTGTCTAGCCAAAGGCATGTCAATTTTTTTTTAAAGAACCAACTTTTTGTTTTACTAATCTTCCTTATAGTTTTCTTGTTGTCCATTTTGTTTAGTTCTGATTTGATTTTAATAATTTTACTTCTTCTCCTAGGTTTGGGGTCAGTCTGCTCTTCTTTATCCAGCTCTTGGAGTTGATTCATTAGGTAGTCTATTTGTGATCTTTCTGTCTTTTGGATATAGCCATTTATAGATATAAACTTGCCTCTCAGGACTGCTTTAACTGTGTTTCCCAGATTTTGGTAAGTTGTGTTTCCTTTGTCATTTAGTTCAAAGAATATTTTGATTTCCATCTTTATTTCCTCATTTATGAAGTAATCCTTCAGGAGAAGGTTGTTTAGCTTCCACAACTTTGTGTAGAAATGAGAGTTTCTGTTAGGGTTCGTTTCTACTTTTATTCCACTGTGGTCTTAGAAGATACATGGTATAATTTCTATTTATTTGAAATTTTGTGAAACATGCTTTTTGTCCTAGGGTATGGTCAATCTTAGGGAATATCCCATGAGCTGAGGAGAAGAACATATATTCAGTAGCTTTTGGGTAGAATATTCAGTAAATGTCAGTCAGGCCCATTTGTTTTAGTTTTCTGTTTAATTCCTTTATTTATTTGTTAATTTTCTGTTTAGAGGATCTGTCCTGTGCAGTCAGTTTGGTGTTGAAGTCTCTTTCTATTATGGTGTTTCTGTTTATCAATTTGTTTAAATCAAGTGGAGTTTGCTTTATGAATCTAGGTGCACCTAATTTGGGTGCATACATATTTAGAATTGTTATGTCTTCTTGTTGAACTGTACCCTTCACAATTATATAGTGTTATTATATATGTCTCTTGAGTGAGGAGTTCAAGCCCTTCACATTTATTGAGACAACTGATAGGTGTCGCAAATTTCTGTTAACCCTGTTGGGTTGAACTTTGTTGCTTTGTTTTCTCTCTTGAGCCATTGTGGTATCTGATCTTTGATCTTCAGCTTTTGAGTGGTTTCACATTTGTGAGTGTTTATTGTGATGATCTGTGTGTAACCCTGTTTTGAGTACTTCTTGGAGGGGTTGTCTTGGAGAATTTCTTCAGTTTTCACTTATCTGATAATGTGTCTATTTCTCCTTCATATACAAAACTTAGTTTTTCAGGGTACAAGATTCTAGGCTGAGCATTATTCTGTTTCAGAAGAGTGAGAATGGGGCCCCAGTGTCTTGTTGCTTATAAGGTTTCAGTTGAGAAGTCTGGCATTATATGGATTGGCTTTCCTTTGTGTGTTAGTTGTTTCTTTCACCTTATAGCTGATAGAAGGACCTCTTTAGTGGATATTTTGGTCAGGGTGATGACTGCATGTCATGGTGTCTTCCTGTTTGCATTGAATCTCCCAGGGGTTCATTGAGCTTCTTGTACCTGGATATCTAGATTTTTAGTAAGGCTTTCAAATTTTTCCTCTATTATATCTTCAAATAGCTTATCTAACCCTTGGGTGTTTTCTTCTTCATTCTCAGGAATGCTTATAACTCTCACGTTAGGCTTCTTCACATAATCCCACATTTCTTATAGGCTTTGCTCTTTTATTTCTCTGCTCTATCTCTGTGACTGACTTATTTAATTGGAAGGTGCTATCTTCAATCCCTGAGATTCTTTCTTCTGTTTGACCTACCCTGTTCTTGAAGCTTTCCACTGTTTTGTAGTTCTTTGAATAAATTCTTCATTTCCAGGAGTTCACTTTTATTTTTCTTTAATATTTAAATTTGTTTAGTGAATTTTACTTCTCAGTCCTGGACTTTTTTCTTGGTCTCTTTGTGTTGATTATCCATTTTTTCTTGCATATCATTGAGTTTTCTTACAATCCATGTTTGAAATTCTTCTGTCATTTTAGTGTTCTGAATTTGGTTAATGTCCACTGCTAGATAGCTGCTGTTCCTCTTTGGAGGTGTGCTTTCCATTTAATTCTTCATACTTCCAGATTTCTTTCACTGATTCCTTCCCATCTGGGTCAATTGTTGCTTCTTATCTTTAGATTTTCATTTGGATAATGACACACACTGTTTGGTCTCTGAGCCCATAGGTGGAGGTTTTGGGTGAGATTTGACCACACAGTTTATGATGAGTCAGTAGATGCATAAAAGGGTGTGCAGAATGACCTCCCTGTCAGCAGGTAGTGCTTGCTGAGAGGAGCATATTGCATTCTTGTTTTTGGGTCCTGTATCTAATTCTTGTTCCTCTGGAGAGGCATTCTTGTGCCTCAGGTGGTGGTTGGGCCCTGGCCCTTCCAGGTGTATCCTTATTCCACCTCAGTGGGGGCAGGTCTGGGAGTGTCTGGGCAGAGCTGGGTTGGGCAAGCTTGCCTTCTAACTCCAAAAATGGTGTTAGCTGGGATGAAAGGTCTGTTCTCTGCTTCTGTGCAAAGCTGCCAAGTAGGGGCTGATATGGCCTCACTCAGATAAAAAGTCTGTGTGTGGGAATAGGGCTGTCTGAGACCTGCATTCTGGAGCAAGCCTTGCTCCTTTCCACCCTCCCCTATTCTACGGTTTCTCCTGGAGTCTCTGCCAACAGGTAGGACCTCAAGCCAGTGGATCTCCCCTGGCTGTGATGTGGGCTGGGAGTTTCCCTGCCCAGCATCATAGCCTGGCCTGGGTACATGGCCTTCCCATGTGAGGAGGGTTGTCACTCATGCACACTGTAGCTAGGACCCATTCTGATCTGCCCCTGAAGGCACACACACATCTCAGTATGCTCCTTAACAAATATCCCTTCTGTGCCCTGGGCCAATGTGTTTGAGACCTGGGTGTACAGGATCTGGTCTGTAGGCCTATCTCTTGGGCCCCAGAGATCAATCTCTGACCCTGCCAGGGAAAGGAGTGCTGGTCTCAAGCATGGGGAGCCCAAGCTGTATCAATGTCTGTCCACCTTGGGATTTGCCCCACTCTGCTGGAGTCACCAGACAACCAGCACCTGGGTAGACTGGTGGGTAGAGAGTCACAATCCAAGTGCCCCTCAGTTTGCCACCAAGCCCCAAAAGGAAAGGTCCTGTTGCCTGTGGATGCCTCTGTGTGATGGCTAAATTGTCTCTCTGGGCACTCTCAGGTAGAGAGGAGGGGGGGAGAATGAAGCAATATGGCTCCCAGTGCACAGACCCAAGCAATATGGCTTGGGTCTGTGCACTGGGAGGTGCCCGAGGGAGCTGGGAACCTGGTGCCCTGTCCTCAAGAGGCTCACTGCTCACTGGCAGCAGCTGTCTCTGTGCTGATGTTGGCAGGTCTCTCCAACTGCTCAGGAGCCCACCAGCAGTCCAAGATGCAAGGGAGGGGAAATTTAATTGCTCCACCTACCCTTGTCACTGGTCTCCAACCACTTGGGGGCCTTTCTCCTTCCGGTTCTCCTCTGCAACTTCTTCCCATAGAGTCTCCTGTAGTTTCAGGTATCCTTCCTTCTGACCCTCATCCAATCTATGTTTGTCTGCTCTTTTTTTTTTTCTCACTTTCTTCTAAAACCTATCTTTTTTACAGAGACACTCTGCTATCTTGAATTCTCCTAGTTTAATTTTTATATAAAAATATTTAGAGGGTATGGGCCTTTTCCTTTTATGTGGATGAATTTTATCCTGCTGAAGTCAAGACTTACAGTGTGCCTATCACCAGAATAGTGTACATTGTATTGACAGGTAGATTTTATCCTTCCTCACTCCCCCACCCTTTTTCCTTTTCAGTTTCCAATGCCCATTACAGCTCCATATGACCATATATATGCTTAGTTTGGCTTCCACTTATAATTGAGAACATACGGTATATGCTTTTCCATTCCTGAGAAACTTCCCTTAGATAATGGTCTCCAATTCCATACAACTTGCTACAGAAGACATTATTTTATTCCTTTTTATGGATGAGTAGAACTCCATGGTGTATGTATACTACATTCTCTTTACCCACACATCAATTGATGGGCGCTTAGGTTGGTTCCATATCTTTGCAATTGTGAGTTGTGTGATGATAAACATTTAAGTTCAGGTTTTCTTTCTATAAAAAGACTTCTTCTCTTTTGGGTAGATAAGCAGCAGTAGCATAGCTGGATTGAATGCTATGTCTACTTTTTTCTTTCAGGAATTTCTATACTGTTTTATATAGAGATAGTACTGATTTACATTCTCACCAACAGTGTATGAACATTGCATTTTCACTGCTACCAAACCAACATCTATTGTTTTTTAATTTTTTTAATGGCCATTCTGACAGGGGTAAAGTGGTATATCATTGTGTTTTTTTTTTTTTTTTTTGAAACAGAGTCTCACTCTTGTTGTCCCAGCTAGAGCACGGTGGCATCAGCATAGCTCACAGCAACCTCAAACTCCTGGGCTAAAGTGATCCTCTTGCCTCAGCCTCCTGAGTATCTAGGAGTACAGGCATGCACCACCATGCTCGGATAATTTTTTCTATATATTTTTAGTTGGCCAATTAATTTCTTTCTATTTTTAGTAGAGACAGGTCTTGTTCTTGCTCAGGCTGGTCTGGAACTTCTGAGCTCAAATGATCCGCCTACTTTGGCCTCCCAGAGTGCTAGGATTACAGACATGAGCCACCACACCCAGCCATCATTATGGTTTTCATTTGCATTCCTCTGATAATTAGTGATGTTGAGCATTTTAAAATATGTTTGTTGGCCATTTGTCTATCTTCTTTTGAGATGAGTTTGTTAATGTCTTTTGCCCACCTGTTGATGGGATTATTTATTTTTCTATGCTGATTTCTTTGAGTTCTTTGTTGGTTCTGAATAGTAGGCCTTTGTTTAATGTATAATTTGCAAACATTTTCTTTACTTTTTGTAGGTTGTCTACTTTATTTTTCCTTTGTTGTGCAGAAACACTTAAGTTTAATTTAGTACCATTTATTAATTCTTGCTGCTGTATTTGCTTTTGGAATTTTGCTCACAAATTCCTTGCTTAACCCAATGTTTAGAAGAGTTTTTCTTACATTTTCTTTTAGAAATCTTATGGTTTCAGATCTTAAGTTTAAGTATTGATTCCATCATGCGTTAATTTTTGCATATGATGAGAGATAGGGATCCATTTTTATTCTTCTGCATGTGGCTATACAGTTTTCCTAGCCCCATTTATTGACCAGGACATCATTCCTCAGCACCATTTATTGAATAAAGTATCATTTCCCCATTTTTCTCTGCTTTGTTGAAAATTAGTTGATTGTATGTATATGATTTTGTTTCTGGGTTCTCTATTCTTTTCCATTGATCTATGTGTCTACTTTTATACCAGTTCCATACAATTTGGTTACTATAGCCTTCTAGCATAATTTGAATTCAGGTAATGTGATGCCTCCAGAATTGTTCTTTTTGCTAGGAATGCTTTGGCTATTTGGTACTTTTGGGGATCACACCTGAAATTGAGGATTATTTTTTTCTAGATTTATGAAGAATAATGTTGGAATTTTGATAGGAATTGTGTTGAATATGTAGTTCACTTTAGACAGTGTGGACATTTTAATATCGTTGATTCTTTCAGTCAATCAGTAGGATATGTTTTTCTATTCCTTTGTGTCATCTATGATTCTGTCATTGGTGTTCTCCTTGTAGAGCTCTTTTACCTCCTGGGTTAAATATATTTCTAGGTATTTAATTGAATTTATTTTCTTTGTGGATACAGTAAATGGTTTGAGTTCTTATTTGACTTTCAGCTTGACTTTTATATAGAAATGCTATTATTCGTGTACATACATTTTGTAATCTGAGACTTAACTGAATTTATCTATCAATCCTAGGAATCTTTTGTCTAGGAGGTGTTAGAGTTTTATTGGTATAAGATTATATTTTTGGTAAACAGGAATAATTTGACCTCTTCTTTCCTAATTTGGGTACCCTTTATTTCTTTCTCTTACCTGATTGCTCTGGCTAGGACTTACAGTGCTAAGTTGAATAGAAGTGGTAATTGTGAGTATCCTCATGTTGTTCTGGTTCTTAGGGGAAATGCTTTCAACTTTTCCCCAGTCAGTATGATGTTGGCTGTGGGTTCATCATACATGGCTTTATTATTTTTAGGCATGTTCCCTCTATGCATAGTCTTTCAAGGATTTTTATCATAAGCAGCGCTGGATTTTATTGAATGCTTTTTCTGCATCTATTGAGATGATCATAGGGTCTTTGTTTTTAATTATATTTATGTAGTGGATCACATTTATTGATTTGTATATGTTCAACCATCCTTGCATCCCTGGGATAAACCCCACTTGAACCCCATGGTGAATTTATTTTTTATATGATATTGAATTTTATATGATTGAATTTTTATATGATATTGAATTCATCTTGTTAATATTTCATTGAGGATTTTGCATCTATGTTCATAATGGATATTGATTGGTAGTTGTATTTTTTGCTGTGTCCTTTCTTGGCTTTGATATGAGAGTGATAATGTCTTCACAGACTGATTTAAGGAGGATTCACTCCTCCTGGATGTTATGGAACAGTTTCAGTAGTAAGGGTGTCAATTCTTCTTTGTAGGTCTGGTAGAATTTGGCTGTCAATTTGTTTGATACGGGCTTTCTTTGGTTGGAAGATTTTTTATTACTGTTTCAATCTTGTTACTCATTATTGGCCTCTTCAGGATCTCTATTTCTTCTTGATTAAAGCTTGAGGTTGTGTGTTTTTAAAACTTTATCCATTTCCTATGATTTTTTAGTTTGTGCGCATACAACTTTTATAATAGTCACAGATGATATTTTGTATTTCTGTGATATCAATCAATGTCTACTTTTTCATTTCTGATTGAGCTTATGTGAGTTTTTTCTCTGTTATTTCTGATTAATCTGGCTAGTGGTCTATTGTGTTTGTTTATTCTTGCAAAGAACCAACTTTTTGTTTTGTTGATCCTTTGTGTTATTTGTTTGTTTGTTTTCCATTTTACTTTGTTATATTTTCTCTTTTGCTAGCTCAGGCTTAGTTTTTTCTTATTTTTATAGTTTCCTGAGTTGTGAAATTAGGTTGTCAATTTATGATCTTTCTGCCTTTTAGATGTAACTACTTCAAGCTATGAACTTCCTCTTTAACACTGCTCTTGTGGTATCCCATAGATTTGGGATACTTGTGTCATGTTTGTTGTTAAGTTGGAAAATCTTTTTGTTTCCCCTCTTAATTTCATCATTTACCCAAAGATTATTCAGTAGCAGGTTGTTTAATTTTTATGACTTTTTGTAGATTTGAGAGTAGGGAGTTGATTTGATTTCTCATTTTATTCCACTGTGATCTGGAAAGATACATTAAATGATTTTGGTTTTTCTGAATTTGATGAGACTCTTTTTGTGGAATAACATACAATCTATCTTGAAAATGATCCTTGTGCTGATGAGCAGAGTGTATACTTTGCAGTTTTGGGGTAAAATGTTCTGTACATGTATATTAAGTCCATTTGTCTTAGAGTCTTGTTTAAGTCCAGTATTTCTTTGTTGATCTGCCCTGATGCTCTGTCCAGTCTGTCATTGGAGTGTTGAAGTTCTTGGCAATTAAAATGCTGCTTTTGTTTTTTTGCTTAGATCTAGTAGAATTTATGCATCTGGAAGCTCCTGTGTTAGATGCATATATATATTTATTATTATTATGTCTTTTGGCTGAATTGCTCTGTTTATAATTTTATAATAACTATCTTTGTAATTTTTTTAGATATAAAGTCTATTTGATCTTATATGAGAATAGCTACTCCTGCTCCCTTTTGGTTTCCATTCACATGGAATATTTATTTCCATCCTTGTCCCTTAAATCTGTGAGAACCATTGAGAGTTCAATGGATTTCTTTGAGCCTGCATTTATTTTGGGTGTCTTTTTAAACATTCATTCAGTGGGTATGCATGTTTTAAATGGAGCATTGTGACCATTGACTTTCAATGTTATTATTTATATGTGAGATGCTGTTCTCTTCACCATGTTGAATGATACCTAGTTGCTTTGTTTTCTCCCTTGTGTTACTGTTTTATAAGATCTGTAACCTTTAACTTTCAGTGTTTTTACACTATTGGGTATTAAACTGTTCTGTTCCATATATACAGCACTTTCAAGTATTTCCTGTAGGGCAGATTTAATTGGTTACAAATTTCTTTACTGTTTGCTTGTCTGTGAAAGACTTTATTTCTCCTTCATTTATGAAACTTAATTTTGCAGGATACAAAATTCTTGGTTGGCAGTTATTTTCTTTAAGAAAACTAAAATGGGGCCCCTATCCCTTCTGGCTTGAAATGTCCTTGCTGAGAGGTTGGCTCTTTGTTAGTTTAACGGATTTTCCTTTGTAAACTGTAGCTTTTATGTTGCAGTTTGTAGGATTTTCTCCTTCACTTTGACTTTGATCAGCATGATGATTATGTGTCTTGGTTATGTCCTGTTTGCTATGAATCTTCCAGATGTTCTATGACCATCTTGTATCTGGATATTTAAATCTCTAGCAATAACAGGAATATTTTCCTCAACTTGTTCATAGAGGTTTTTTTTTTAATGATTTTTGTTTTTACTTCTTCTCCCTCATGAATATCTATGGTTCTTACATTAACTTGCTTTGCATAATTCCATATTTCTCTGAGTGATTATTCATTCTTCTTTATTCTTTTTATGACATATTATACTCACAGGGTTACTTCAAAATCCATGTCCTTGATCAATGAAATTTTTTTGCTGCTTGGTCTAATTTGTTGTTAAAGATTTCTGCTATCTTTTTGAAATTCTCTAACTTACTATTTGATTTATTTAAATTGTTCTCCAAAATTATCTTTCTCTTTAGTGAATTTTGTGAATCTCATTCTTGTCCTGAATTATTTTTTGTTTTTTTTTTAGTTTTAATAAAACTGCATTTTATTTATAAATATGACAGTGATTAATTTTTTCTTTTATTTTTTTATTTTGACATATTATGGGGATACAGATTTTAAGGTTTCAATAAATGCCCATTTTCCCCCTTCCCCCACAAGTCTGAGTCTTCAGCATGACCATCCCCCAGATGGTGCACATCTCACTCATTGTATATGTATATACCTTGCAGGGTAGATGTGTTTCCTGAAGACAGCATATACTTGGCCTATATTTTCTTATCCATTCAGCCAGCCTATGTCTCTTGAGTGGAGAGTTTAAGCCATTCACATTTATTGAGAGAACTGATAGGTAAGGTAGTTCATACTGTTGGGTTGGATGTTGTTGCTTTGATTTCTCTCTTGAGCCATTGTATTATCTGGCCTTTAATCTTTGGGTTTTGGTTGTTTTATATTTGTGAGTTTTTATTATGGTGTTCCATGTGTAACAGTGTTTTGAGTACTCCTTGTAGGTCTGGTCTTATCTTGGTGAATTCTCTGAGACTTTGCTTGTCTGAGAATGTCTTTATTTCTCCTTCATATATGAAGCTTAGTTTTGCAGGGAATCGGATTCTAGGCTGGGCATTGTGTTGTTTCAGAAGAGTAAGAATGGGGCCCCAGTCTCTCCTTGCTTGTAAAGTCTCATTAGAGAAGTCTGGTGTTATTTGAATTGGCTTTCCCTTGTATGTCACTTGCTTCTTTCATCTTACAGCTCTTACAAGGGCCTCTTTAGTTGATATTTTGGTCAGTCTGATGACTGCATGTTGTGACGTCTTCTTGTTTGCACTGAATCTCCCAGGGGTCCTCTGAGCTTCTTGAACTTGCATATCGAGATTTTGAGCAAGGCTTGGGAAATTTTCCTCTATTATATCTTCAAATAGCTTGTCCAACCTGTGAGTGTTGTCTTCTTCCCCTTCTGGTAACCCTATGACCCTCACGTTAGGTTTCTTCACATAATCCCACATCTCCTGTAGGCTTTGCTCTTTTCTCTTGTTTTTTTGCTCTATCTCTGTGACGGTTTTATTTAGTTGGAGGGTGTTATCTTCAAGCTCTGAGATTCTTTCTTCTGTTTGATCTACCCTGTTCTTGAGACATTCCACTGTGTTTTGTAGTTCCCTGTATTGATTCTTCATTTCCAGGAGTTCGGTTAAACTTTTCTTCATTATGTCTATTTCTTTAGTGAACTTTTGTTCTAGGTCCTGGAGGCTTTTTGTGGTTTATTTTTGTTGGTTATTGAGTTGTTGTTGCAGCTCGGTGAGTGTTCTTATTATCCACATACGAAATTCCTCTTCTCTCATTTTGGTTGCCTGATTTGGGTTGGTGTCTGTTTCTAGGGGGCTGGTGCTCCTCTTTGTCTGTAGGTGGTGCTTGCTTGGAGGAATAGGCTATGCTGTTGTTTTTGTGTCCTCTTATCAGCTCTTGTTCTGGGCGGAGCTGGGTTGGGTAAGCCTGCCCTCAGGCACCACAAAATTCAGTTAGCAGGAGTCAAAGTTCTGTTCTCTGCTTCCAGGAAAAGCTGTCAGTGAGGAGCTGGAATGGTCTAGCTCAGCCAGAAAGTCTGTGTGTGGGGGTAGGGCTGTCTGAGACCCGCAGTCTGGAGCGGGCCTTGCTTCTTTCCACCCTCCCCAACTCTGCAGCTACTCCTCAGCCTCTGCCAGCAGGCCAGATCTCATGCCACCAGGACTCCCTGGAATGTGATGCCGGCGGAGAGGTTCCCTGCGCAGGAACGCCACCTGGGCTGGGTGTAGGGCCTCTTTTTGGGAGGAACATAGCCCTCTAGGATGCTGATCTGCCCCTGAAGGCACACACACCTCAGTAGGCTGTTCACGTATATCCCTTCTGTGCCCCGGACAATGCTAGACCTCAGTGCACGGGATCTGGTCTGCAGGTCCAACCGCTGGGTCCCAGAGTTCAATCTGTATCCCCACCAGGGAGAGGAGTTCCGATCCCAATGCACCCACAGGGAGCCCAAGCTGGGTCTATGCCTCTCAGCCTCTGAGTCGGCACCGTTCTCCTGGGAACACCGTGCCAGCAGCACCTGGGAGGGCTGGCGGGTAGGGAGCTCACAGTCTGAGTTCCCCTGAGTCAGCTGTAGGGTCCCAAAAGGGAAGGTCCCATTCCCTGGAGGTGCCTCTGGCTGGTGGCTGTATTGTCTCTCTGGGCAGCCGCGGGTAGGGTCAGCGGAGGGGAGGAGTAGGCAATATGGTGCCTGCCGCGCGGCTCGGGTCTGTGCACATATAGATGCCCGAGGGAGTTGGGAGCCTGGTGCCGCGCCCACTACAGGCTCACTGCTAGCTGGTGGTGGCCGTCTCTGGGCTGGTGTCCGTAGGTCTCTCCACCCGCTGGGGAGCCCACCAGCAGTCCCAAATGCAGGGGAGGGGAAACGGCAAATCCACCTACCCTTCCCGCTGGTCTCCGGGCTACTCCGGTGGTCTCAGCTTGGAGTTCTCCTCTGCACCCTCCTCCCGTGGAGTCTTCTCGGGTCTCAGGTACCCCTCCTTCCTGCTCTCGTCCACTGAATGCTTGTCTTCTTGCTTCTTTTTTCTAATTTCTGCTAGAATCTGTCTTTTCTGCAGAGACACTCTGGCTGTGTTTCTCGTCCGCCCTCTTGATCCACTTCCCTATTTTTTGGTTTCTTTAACATAGTTTTCTATTATTTCCTTAATTATATTCATCTTACTTGATATCCATAATTTGGATTCCATATCTACCATTTTCAACAATTTCCTTTGGTTTAAATTCATTGCTGGAGAGCTATTGTGATATTTTGGGGGTGTTGTGATGCCTTGATTTTTCATGTTTCCAGAGATTTTACACCTACTCCTTCTCATACTGGGCCTCTTCTCTAAGCTCCAAACAGACAACAGATTGGTATACCTGTCTCTTCTGTTGGGACCTCTTTTGCTTGGTTAAGAGAGGGATGGGTCCCTCAATGACATGTGTGGGTCTTACAGTAGAAATTTGACCAGGCAGAAGAGAGGAGAATGAACTGTGAGCTCTTAAAATTGCCAGTCTGCTATGTCTTCCCCATTCTCATGTAGTTGCACAGACCCACTGTGCCAGGGCAGGCCCATGGTGCACTATGTGCATATGAGCTGGGGCTGTCCTGTGGGATGAGACATGTATACAGGACAAAGGAGGTCTGCAAAGCATGGCCCATGGGGCATAGGGCATGTTTAGGGTGGAGTGGGCCCACTTGGCAATGTGGGTCCCAGGGACAGAGTGTGTCTGTGGGACATGATGCCTGCAAGTGATGAAGCAAGACCTCGGGGCCTGGTGCTTGGGGTACCAGCACAGGATGGCACAGATCCATGTCACATGGCCTTCCCAGATCCAAAGGCAGCAGTTATGTTGGCTTTCCCTCCACTTAGAATCTGCCAGGTGGTGGCAGTGGTGGTCTAGCATCCCCAACTATGGGTAGTGGGTACTGAAGGTAATGGTGTGTGCTCCACCTGGGTCCACCAGGAAGTGTGCTTGAGTAGGAGCAGCCAGGTCACAGCAATAGGTGTTGAGTCTATGGTCTCCTGTTTTTCCCAGGTACTCTGACTGTAGTGGTGGGGGTGCATGTCATTTGTCCACTGGTGCATGAGTGCTGAGACTCCCCACTCTCTCCGTGCCCAGCAGAGGAAAGTTAATAGTTACAAATCTGACCCCTGAGAAGAAGTAGCACTTTTGGTTTCGGATGTCACAATGGTTCCAGCCCTAGAGGTTGCAAGCCAGCTGTGACTTCTCTTTAGAGCAATACAGCCATACAGCCTCCAGTCAGGTCTCTATCAGTCTGGAGGTCTACTGCAGTGGAGGGGCCTTCCTGCTGCTCTGGTTGTAATATTCTCAAGGGGATCATAGAACCTGGGATTTCTTTCCTCTGCCCTTTCCCCATGTGGGGGCGCCTTCCCTAAGTACCTCAGATTCTGCTAAGCAGGTCATCCCACTTTTCTCTTCTTCACTTCATTCCCACTTCCTCTCCATGGATTCCCAGTGCTCTCATTTAATCAATCAAAAGGTGGATATCTGTTTGCATTTTCTGATCCTCTACAAAAGCAAACATGTGCAGGCCCCCTCTAGTCAGCCATCTTAACTCTGCACCTGAATTACTCAGTTTTAATGCTACATCTTATCTTTTTATTAAGCTTCAGTCTCAAATTTGTAAATTATTATAGGGTATCTGCATCTGGATGTGTTTTGGGATTTCAAATTTTAAATCCTATAAGATAGAGTTATATTAGAGATGAACTGGTAAAGCTCTATGCTTATCTCCAGGAATGTTAGAAAATCCACTACTGACCCTTGACTGAAATAGAGTGTGTACACTAATTACTTATCATATGCTGTTTCATAGTTGAAATGTCCCTGGAGGTATACAGGTATAGCTTGTTTATTAATAATTTATACCTGATCTTACTGGTTAAGGTGCCTGGTTTGGCTACACTACCAAATGAGGCATAAAAGTCTTCACTGAAATCTTTTGCTGGAGCTCTCCTGAAACTGAGATATCTTGCACACCCCTAAGTATTTCATCTTTAGCTTAGGCTAAATATGAAACATTTTCTGTGTAATTAGGACCCTGGGGAGAAGTGTGTCATAGCGAATTACACCTTGATTTTTCCACACACATTATTTCTCCAGTTATACTCTAATTTTTATCTATGTAAAAAGCTTCCCAGAAGTATTCTATGTGGAGTGTTGTGAGTTCTTCCAATCATCTGATTCTGTGACTTTGCTGTGCACCCTATCCAAAATTATCTTACTGCCTCTTTCTCAAACTTTTTTTTTCCATAAAATCTTCTATTCTAATCACTAAGGTCATCATTCTTCCACTTATTGAGTCAGAATTCTCACATTCATTGTAGATTTTCCTCTCTTCCTTATATCCACATTTAATAATTTACCACATTTCTTTCATTTTCATTATATCTTTATTTTTTTATTCTTAGTGATTACTTTATCTTTTTTTATTTTATTTTTTTAATTCAGGATATTATGAGGGTACAAACATTTTGGTTACATGAAATGCCTTTGCCTCACCCAAGCCAGGGTAACAAGCATGTCCTTCCCCCATACAGCATGCCCCATTTCCATTAGATGTGGGTTTACTCTCCCACACATTCTCCACTCCCCCATCTGACCAGCACTCAATGAGTGTTACCACCATGTGAGCACATTAGTGTTGATTAATTAGTACCAGTTTGATGATGAGTATACACGGTGCATGTTTTTTATCCTTGTGATACCTCACTTCAAAGGATGGGCTCAAGCTCTATCCAGGATAATATAAGATGTGCTAGATCACCATTGTTTTTTGTAGTTGAGTAGTATTCCATGGTATACATATACCTCATTGTATTAATCCACTCATGTATTGATGGGCACTTGGGTTGTTTCCACATCTTTGAAATTGTTAATTGTGCTGCTATGAACATTTGAGTGCAGATGTCTTTATTATAGAATGTCTTTTTTTTTCCTTTGCATAGATGCCTAGTTAGTAGGATTGTTGGATCAAATGATATTTCTATTTTTAGTTCTTTGAGGTATTTCCAAATTATTTTCCACAGGGTTTGTACTAATTTGCAGTCCCACCAGCAGTGTAACAGTGTTCCCATCTTTCAACATGTGTACCAGCATCTGTTGTTTTGGAACTTTTTGATAAACACCATTCTCACTGGCATTAGGGGATATCTCATTGTGGTTTTGATGTGTATTTCCCTAATGATTAGAGACATTGAGCACTTTTTTATATGTTTGCTGGCTATTAGTCTGTCTTCTTTTGAAAAGTTTTTGTTCATGTCTTTTGCCCATTTATTGATGGGGTTGTTTGATTTTTTTCTTATTGATTTTCTTAAGTTCTACATAGATTCTTGTTATCAGCACTTTATTGGATGTCTAGAAAGCAAATATTTTCTCACATTCTGTAGATTGTCTATTTGCTATAATGATAGTTTCCTTGGAAGTCTTTGCCAGAGCAATCAGACAAGAGAGGGGAATTAAGGGCATCAGAATGGGGGCAGAAGAGGTCAAACTCTCACTCTTTTCTGATGATATGCTATAATTTCTAGAAGAGACTCCTAGAATTGATAAACAAATTCAGTAAAGTCTCAGGATAAAAAATTAATGAACACAAATCAGTGGCATTCATATAAATCAATAAGAGTCAAGCTGAAAATCAAACCAAAGATGCAACACTTTTGACAACAGCATCAAAGAAAATTAAATATTTAGGAATATATTTAATGAAGGAGATGAGAGATGTTTATAGGGAGAACTATGAAACACTGAGAAAAGAAATTGTAGAAGATGTACACAGATGAAAATACCTGCCATGCTTATGGATTGGTAGAATCAATATTGTCAAAATGTCCATTCTACCTAAAGTGATGTATAGGCCGGGCGCGGTGGCTCACGCCTGTAATCCTAGCTCTTGGGAGGCCGAGGCGGGCGGATTGCTCAAGGTCAGGAGTTCAAAACCAGCCTGAGCAAGAGCGAGACCCCGTCTCTACTATAAATAGAAAGAAATTAATTGGCCAACTGATATATATATAAAAAAAAAAATTAGCCGGGCATGGTGGCGCATGCCTGTAGTCCCAGCTACTCGGGAGGCTGAGGCAGTAGGATCGCTGAGCCCCGGAGATTGAGGTTGCTGTGAGCCAGGCTGACGCCACGGCACTCACTCTAGCCTGGGCAACAAAGTGAGACTCTGTCTCAAAAAAATAAATAAATAAATAAAAATAAAGTGATGTATAGAATTAATGCAATCTCTATCAAAATTCCACCATCATTCTTTACAAATTTAAAAAAAACCATAATTCTACACTTCAACTAGAACCACAGAAAACCTCGTATAGCCAAAATAATCTTAAGCAAAAAGAACAAATTGGGAGGCATCAGTCTGCCAGACTTCAAACTTTACTACATGGCTATAGTAACCAAAACAGCATGGTCCTGGCACAGGAACAGAGATATAAACCTTTGGAATAGGGTGGCAATCCTAGTTATAAAACCATCCTCTTATTGTCATCTAATCTTTGACAAAGCAGACAAAAGTATACATTGGGGAAAAGAATATCTATTCAATAAGTGGTGCTGGTAAAACTGGATATTCACATGCAGAAGATTGCAGCTGGATCCCCACATCTCACCTCTCACAAAAATTAAAACTACTTTGGTATGAGCCTCGACTATAGTAGATAGCCACAGATGACGTGCACAGCCGGGCGTCGACTGTAGTAGTGTTAGTAACCTACTAAGTAATAGGATAGACTAGTATTAATATCTCAACAGTGAAGAAAATATGAGAACCTATTCAGGCTCAGGGTAGATATCATAGTATAAAAACTTCAGCACGTATTTAAAAGACTGCATGTTTAGGCTACTTCTTTGTATGATTAATTTTGATAAATTTTGGATATATTTTTGTATTATTTTTCTCATCATTGGGTGCAGAGTTAAAAACTCATAGTGATGAGTTTTTTCTCTCATCCTTGGGCACATAAAAACAATTTTCAAAACATCTTTCATCACCTCTATGTTCCATTTTACTTCTGTTTATAAACTACCCTCATTCATCAACTTCCAGTGTAGAGTAGCCACACATATGCATCATAGACAAGCAAAATTATTTTATACTTAGGTATTTTTCTCATGATAATTTTAGGAGAAGGTAATTAAACTTTAGATAACCTTTGTTATTTTAGATATATCAATGACTTGGATTAATTAAATGAACTAATTAAAAACAAGTGTGATCCAGACTGACAAATTAATGTAGGCACAAAACTGTAAAAACTTCTCATTCTCAAAGATCGGGGAAAATGGCGGAGTAGGGGTGCCCTCCTGGCTCTCTGCTCCCAGAGCAAATATTGAAGAAAGCGGATAGCCACACTCCAGTGATCTGCACTTCCACGAGACCAGCTTTGCAAGCCTGCAGAATATCCAACAGGAAATGGAGGGATAAGACCATTTACAACCTAAAGCAAAGGTGAACTGATCATTCTTCCGCAAAACTCAGGGATTCGGAGGCACACAACAGTAAGGGAGCGAGGCGCAGCTTAAGCCACTGTCGGTGGGCAGTGGCGCTGAGAAACACCCCTTCCAACACCGAGCTCCACTTCCACGTAGGTCGGGAGGTGCCTGAAGTTGGTGAGAAGTGGCAGCGCGGAACTAAACTGTGTGGAGAGGAGACTAGAGCAGGGAACGCGCTGAGTTCCCCAGAGCACACAGCTGCCGCAGTTTAAGGTGGGGGAGGGTCCACGCGCAGCAACGGCTCTCCGCGCAGCAGGAACCAGAGCCCGCTCGGGCATCTCCCTGCAGAACACTCCCAGGTCAAGGGCAAGGGGAGTTTACACAGAAGGAGGCTTTGACTTTGGATTTGGAGGAGGTTTGGGATAGCACTGAGAGATCAGAGTGCGCAAAGTTAGACTCCTTGATCCATTAGGACCCCCCTCACCCTGCCCCTCCAGCACCGCTCCGCCCCTGCATTCTGGCGCTGACTCGGCATTCCAGCGTGGACTTGGGCTCGGGGTTTGGAGAGGAGGCGCAGAGAAACCGCTGGTACGCGCCCCTGCTCCACCAATTTGATATTGGACCGTCACTTGCTGCATAGGCGGCACTGACTCTGTGCTCAGAGAGTGGACCCTGCCTGGACAGGGCAGAGCCACAGGGGAGATTGCCCTTGGCGAATTTAAGGCAGAGAAAGGGTGCCTTCCACACTCTCCTGCGACCCGGAGCCCCGCCCTGGGCTCCAAAGTCTCTGTCTCAGCCTTGGGGGCGGAGCTGAGATAGAATCTGTTCTCATTCCTGCCGCTTATCTCCACCTGGGTAATTCAAGAGAC
Source organism: Microcebus murinus (assembly GCF_040939455.1). Taxonomy (NCBI): domain Eukaryota; kingdom Metazoa; phylum Chordata; class Mammalia; order Primates; family Cheirogaleidae; genus Microcebus; species Microcebus murinus. The sequence goes on from NC_134126.1 coordinate 2,543,033, forward strand.
AAAAGGCAGGGATAGGTGGGTCCCATTGACTGCCTGCCTGCTTTTGGTCAATTTCACCCTGCACAGGTCTCCCGAGTGCTGTGCCCAGAGTGTGGAGCCCGCCTGGGCAGAGCTGGGCCTTGCAGGAGGCAGCTGTCAGTGGTTATAAGGCAGAGATATTTTACGACCCCCCACATCCGGGGATTTGGGGCTAGGACTTTGGCTCCAAAGGTTGTATCCCCGCCTTGGGGGTGGAGCCGAGATAGAAACTGCTCCTGTTCCTGCCACTTATCTCCACCTGTGGAATTAAAGAGACAGAACAAGGGGCCTGGTGGGTCTGGCTTCAGGACAATCTCTCACTGCACAGGTCTCTCGTGCTCTGTGTCCAGAGTGCAGAGCCCGCCTGGCAGGAGACACCCACGAAGGAAGCTGCCCTTAGCTGCTATAAGGCAGAGAGTCTTTACGTCTACCACCATCCTGTTTCTTGTGGCTGAGCCTTGGCTCCAAAGTCTCTGCCCCCCCACCGCCCCCACCCTGCATTGGGGGCGGAGCTGAGATAGGAATTGTTCTTATTCCTGCCCCTTATCTCCACCTGGGTAATTAAAGAGACAAAAGGCAGGGATAGGTAGGTTCCATTGACTGCCTGCCTGCTTCTGGTCAGTCTTTGCACTCTGTGTCCAGAGTGCGGAGCCCACCTGGGCAGAGCTTAGCCTCGTGGGAGATTCCCTTTAGTGGCTATAAGGCAGAGAGACTTTACGTCCACCACACTCCAGTGTCTTGTGGCTGAGCCTTTGGCTCCAAAGTTTCTGTCCCCGCCTTGGGGGCAGACCTGAGATAGGAACTGTTCCCATTCTTACCGCTTATCTCCACCTGTGCAATTAAAGAGACAGAAGACGGGGTTCCCTGGGATGGGCTACGGGCCTGCCGGTTTCAGGCCAATCTCTATCTGCACAGGTCTTCTGTGCTCGGTGTCCAGGCCCTGGAGTTTGCCTGGGCAGAGCCGAGCCTTGTAGGAAGCAGCTTTTGGTGAATACAAGACAGAGAGACATTACAACCCCCACACTCTGGTGACTTGGAGCTGGGCCTTCGGTTCCAAAGTCTCTAGCCCTGCCTTGGGGGTGGAGCTGAGAGAGGAACTGCTCAAGTTCCTGCCATCTATTTCCACCTGTGTAATTAAGGAGACCAGCAGGAAGGGTAGGGTAATTGGCTGTTTCCCCTCCGCTACATCTCGGACCGCTGGCTCCACAGCGGGTTGAGAGACCTGCAGACACCACCCCAGCGAAGGCTGCTGACAGAAAGCAACTCCACCTACTGGCTCAGAAACTAAACAAGACGTGTGAATACCCAAACGAAAACCTTAAGGAAAGAAACAACAACCGAGCAAAATGGGAAGAAATCAGCGAAGGAACTCTGGAAATATGAAGAAACAAACAGAAAACACACCCCCAAAGAGGAGCACCAGCCCCTTAGAAACAGACAACAACCAAAACCTGGCAACTAAAATGACAGAAGAGGAATTTCAAATGTGGATCATAAGAACACTCACTGGAATACTGATCTCCACCTTTTTACTTTTAGCCTATATGCATCCTTGCACGTTAGATGTGTTTCTACAACAACAACTCAATACCCAACAGCAAGAAACCACAAAAAGCCTCCAGGAAATGGAACACAGGTTCAACAAAGAGATTGACACAGTGAAGAAAACTTTAACTGAAGTCTTGGAGATGAAGAATCAACTCAGGGAACTACAAAATACTGTGGAAAGTCTCAAGAACAGGGTAGATCAGGCAGAAGAAAGAATCTCAGAGATTGAAGATAACACCTTCCAATTAAATAAATCAGTCACAGAAATACAGCAGAGAAACAAGAGAAAAGACCAAAGCCTACAAGAGCTGTGGGATTATGTGAAAAAACCTAACGTGAGGGTCATAGGGTTAGCTGAAGGGGAGGAAGACAACACTCAAGGGCTGGACAAGGTTTTTGAAGATATAATAGAGGAAAATTACCCAGGCCTTGCTCAAAATCTCAATATACAAGTTCAAGAAGGCCAGAGGACCTCTGGGAGATTCAATGCAAACAGGAAGACGTCACGTCATGCAGTCATCAGACTGAACAAAGTATCAACTAAAGAGGCCCTTCTAAGAGCTGTAAGACAAAAGAAGCAAGTGACATACAAGGGAAAGCCAATTCGAATAACATCAGACTTCTCTAATGAGACTTTACAAGCAAGGAGAGACTGGGGCCCCATTCTCACTCTTCTGAAACAAAACAATGCCCAGCCTAGAATCCGATTCCCTGAAAAACTAAGCTGCATACATGAAGGAGAAATAAAGACATTCCCAGACACGCAAAGCCTCAGAGAATTCACCAAGACAAAACCAGCCCTACAAGAAGTACTCAAAACAGTGTTACACACGGAACACCATAATAGAAACTCACGAATATAAAAAAAAAACCAACACCCAAAGATTAAAGGCCAGATATCTCTATGGATCAAGAGAGAAATCAAAGCAACAGCATCCAACCCAACAGAATGAACAATAATCTACCTTACCTATCAGTTCTCTCAATAAATGTGAATGGCTTAAACTCTCCACTCAAGAGACATAGGCTGGCTGAATGGATAAGAAAATACAGGCCAAGTCTATCCTGTCTTCAGGAAACACATCTAACGTGCAAGGATGCATATAGGCTAAAAGTAAAAAGGTGGAGATCAGTATTCCAGGCAACTGGAAGCCAAAAGAAGGCTAGCGTGGCTGTTCTAAATTCAGACGATTTAGTTTTTAAACCAACAAAAGTTGTGAAAGACAAAGAGGGTCATTACATAATGGTGAAGGGCACAGTTCAACAAGAAGAGATAACAATTTTAAATATATATGCACCAAACTTAGGGGCACCCAGTTTCATAAAGCAAACCGTACTGGATCTAAGCAAATGGATTAATAGCAACTCCATAATCACCGGAGATTTCAACACCCAACTGACGGCTCAAGACAGATCCTCCAAACAGAAAATTAATAAAGAAATAATGGACTTAAACAAAACTCTAGAACAATTGGGATTGACTGACATCTACAGGACATTCTACCCCAAATTCACTGAATATACATTCTTCTCATCAGCTCACGGGACATTCTCTAAGATTGACCATATCCTAGGACACAAAGTAAACCTCAAGAAATTTAAAAAAATAGAAATCATACCATGTATCTTCTCAGATCACAATGGAATAAGGGTAGAAATCAACCCTAACAGAAACTCACATTTCTACACAAAAACATGGAAATTAAACAACCTTCTACTAAATGATTACTTCATAAATGAAGAAATCAAGACAGAAATAAAAAAATTCTATGAAGAAAATGACAATGGAGAGACAAGTTATCAACTCCTCTGGGACACAGCTAAAGCAGTTCTGAGAGTAAAGTTTATCTCCATAAATGCCTATAACCAAAAGTCAAAAAGATCACAAATAGACAATCTAATGAAACGACTCAAAGAGCTGGAAAAAGAAGAACAGACCAGCCCCAAACCCAGCAGAAGGAGTGAAATCAACAAGATCAAATCAGAACTAAATGAAATTGAAAACAGGAAAGCAATTCAGGAGATTAACAAAACAAAAAGTTGGTTCTTTGAAAAAATAAACAAAATTGACACGCCACTGGCTAAGCTAACGAAAAGCAGAAAAGAGAAATCTCTAATAAGCTCCATCAGGAATAAAAAAGGAGATATCACAACTGATCCCAAAGAAATACAAGATATAATCTATGAGTACTACAAAGATATTTATTCACACAAACTGGAAAATGTGGAGGAAATGGACAAATTTCTAGAAACAAACAGCCTCCCTAGTCTCAACCAGCAAGAAATAGATTCCCTGAACAGACCAATCTCAACAGCTGAAATAGAAACTGCAATTAAAAATCTCCCTAAAAAGAAAAGTCCCGGTCCAGATGGCTTCACACCCGAATTTTACCACACTTACAAAGAAGAACTAATACCTATCTTGCAGAAACTATTCCATAACATTGAGAAGAATGGAAACCTCCCTGACACCTTTTATGAAGCGAATATTACTCTGATACCAAAACCAGGAAAGGATGCAACAAAAAAAGAAAACTATAGACCAATATCCCTAATGAATACAGATGCAAAAATTTTCAACAAAATCTTAGCTAACCGAATCCAGATGCTTATCAAAAAAATAATCCATCATGACCAAGTGGGCTTCATCCCAGGAATGCAGGGATGGTTCAACATATGCAAATCTATAAATGCAATTCACCACATAAACAGAAGCCAAAACAAAGACCACATGATTTTCTCAATAGATGCAGAAAAAGCTTTTGACAAAATTCAACACCCTTTCATGATACGAACACTCAAGAAAATAGGCATAGAAGGGACATACCTAAAAATGATACAAGCCATTTATGACAGACCCATAGCCAACATCATACCGAATGGGGAAAAACTGAAAGCATTCCCACTTAGAACCGGAACCAGACAAGGCTGCCCACTATCTCCACTTCCTTTCAACATAGTACTGGAAGTCCTGGCTACAGCAATCAGACAGGAAAGTGGAATCAAAGGTATCCAAATAGGGGCAGAAGAGATCAAACTTTCACTGTTTGCTTATGATATGAAATTATATTTAGAAAACCCCAAAGATTCAACCTGGAAACTCCTGGAACTGATCAATGAATTTAGCAAAGTCTCAGGATACAAAATCAATACACAGAAATCAGAGGCATTCGTATACGCCAACAACAATCAAATTGAGAACCAAATTAAAGACTCAATACCCTTCACAATAGCAACAAAGAAATTAAAGTACCTAGGAATATACTTAACGAAGGAGATAAAAGACCTCTACAAGGAAAACTATGAAACACTGAGGAAGGAAATAACAGAGGATGTAAACAGATCGAAATCCATACCATGCTCCTGGATCGGCAGACTCAACATCATTAAAATGTCTATACTACCCAAACTGATCTACAGGTTCAACGCAATACCTATTAAAATCCCATCAGCATTCTTCACAGATATAGAAAAAATAATTTTACGCTTCGTGTGGAACCAAAGAAGACCTTGAATATCAAGAGCAATTCTAGGCAACAAAAACAAATTGGGAGGTATTAATATGCCAGATATCAAACTATACTACAAAGCTGTTGTAATTAAAACAATCTAGTATTGGCACAAAAATAGGATTATTGACCAGTGGAATAGGTGTTAGAATCCTGATATAAAACTATCCTCATATAGCTATCTAATCTTTGACAAAGCAGACAAAAACATAGGCTGGGGAAAAGAATCCCTTTTCAATAAATGGTGCTGGGAAAACTGGATAGCCACTTGTAGAAGGTTAAAACAGGACCCACACCTTTCACCTCTCACAAAAATCAACTCACGCTGGATAACAGACTTAAATCTCAGGTATGAAACCATTAGAATTCTAGAGGAAAATGTTGGAAACACTCTCCTAGACATCGGCTTAGGCAAAGAGTTTATGAAGAAATCCCCAAGGGCAATCAAAGCAACAAAAATAAATAAATGGGACGTGATGAAACTACAAAGCTTCTGCACAGCCAAAGAAACAGTCATGAAAGTAAACAGACAACCTACTGAATGGGAGAAAATTTTTGCATCCTACGTATCCGATAAAGGGCTGATAACTAGAATATACTTAGAACTCACGAAAATCAGCAAGAAAAAATCAAATAACCCTATTAAAAAGTGGGCAAAGGACTTGAACAGAAACTTTTCTAAAGAAGACAGAAGAATGGCCAACAAACATATGAAAAAATGCTCAACATCCCTAATCATCAGGGAAATGCAAATCAAAACTACAACGAGATATCACTTAACTCCAGTGAGAATGGCCTTTATCAAAAAGTCTCCAAATAAGAAATGCTGGCATGGATGTGGAGAGAGAGGAACACTCCTACACTGCTGGTGGGACTGCAAACTAGTTCAACCTCTGTGGAAAGCAATATGGAGATACCTTAAAGCGATACAAGTGAATCTACCATTTGATCCAGCAATCCCATTGCTGGGCATCTACCCAAATGATCCAATGACACTCTACAAAAAAGACACCTGCACTCGAATGTTTATAGCAGCACAATTCATAATCGCAAGGCTGTGGAAACAGCCCAAGTGCCCATCAATCCAAGAATGGATTAATAAAATGTGGTATATGTATACCATGGAGTACTATTCAGCTCTAAGAAACAATGGTGACATAGCACATCTTATATTTTCCTGGTTAGAGCTGGAACCCATACTACTAAGTGAAGTAGCCCAAGAATGGAAAAATAAGCACCAGATATATTCTCCAGCAAACTGGTATTAACTGAGTAGCACCTAAGTGGACACATAGGTACTACTGTAGTAGGGTATTGGGGAGGGGCGGGGGGGGGGGGCGTGTATATACATACATAATGAGTGAGATGTGCACCATCTGGGGGATGGTCATGCTGGAGACTCAGACTTGTTGGGGGAGGGGGGGAAAGGCATTTATTGAAACCTTAAAATCTGTACCCCCATAATATGCCAAAATAAAAAAAAAGAAAAAAATCTTCTTATTCTCCAGAGTGATCATATTATGTGATATTCTTTGCGTCAAAATACTAAGCTATCCCATAAATATATGCAATTATTTTTGCCAATTAAAATATTAAAAAATTATACTAGTCTACATCTCTTTTTATATATCGTGGTATGCTTTTAGAGAGCAGCAGTGAGAAACATAAAGAAACTGGATTTTAAGTTAGCATAATTATGTTATAATACTAGTAGATAGTAGCCTGCTGTGGACCAAAGCAATTGTCTTAAGTTCTTCACACCTTTTTGGTAATCTCCAATATGACACCATAAAACTAAATGTTACCAAGTGCTTTTCAGACATATGATTCTTTTCTTTCTCTTGCTTCCTTACTTAAATAATATGACTGTGCTTCTGGAGCTGTGAGCATCCAGTGTGTGATAAAATGACACATTAACAAATGGGAATGCTATTAACTCAGTAATTCACCAAAATGGAAATAAACTAGGAGAAAACTTGAAAGGAGATAATTAAAGGATGAAAACTAAAGTTCCACATTCAATAAAAATAAAAGGAAAAGCAAATGAGTACATACGAGTGTCACTTCTCTCCTGACTTTACAATGAATTATGTTTTATAATATAAGAAAATTTTAATTATGTATATTAGGGCCAAATTTTCTTTACGTACATCTTTATTAATTTCAGCTAATTGAATTTTGGTGTTTTTATTTGAGACTCATATATAAATTATTTTTGTTGACATTTTGTTTTTGGGGCCTCTCAGTTATAGATACTTAGTGAGGTATCCTAGTGAAATTGCCTTTCACAAATAAAAGGGTGCAAGGCAAGAACTAAGGCAAGGGCACAGCTATAAATAAGGTACAGGCCCAGCTAAAAATAATGATAATAATTAGTCGCTATCCCCTTGTTTGTTTCTCTATAATTGCCACTCTGGAGTCACATAACTGGTGGTCATAAAGATACTTGGGGTTCTCTGTAGATAACATCACACTTTTGAACCTAAAGGTAGTTTCCGAGATATCTTCCAGGTCCTGCATTGCAGTGGATTGGCTGCCCTGCCCAGACCAGCAGCCCATACCAAGAAACTGATGGTTCTGCACTAAGCTCAGCCTATTAGCAAACCTAATTGCCTAACCCTTTGTCCCACCAAACCATTCTTAAAAACCCTGTCTTACAAATTCTTGGGGAGGTAAATTTGAGAAATTTCTTCCATCTCCCCATTTAGTGCAATGCGGAATTAAACTCTTTTTCTGCTGTGAAGCCTGCTGTCTCAGTGTACCCACTTCCTCTTGAACAGTGGGCAATGAACCTGGTTGGGCAGCAATACTAGCAGGTGTGTTTTTACCAGAATCTGTACTTTTGTGCTAGTATAGTTTAGTTAGAAAAAAATCACCTCTGTGTGATATTTACGGTTTACAACTCTGTTATAAACTTAATTAGGCAGGCACGGTGGCTCGTGCCTGTAACCTTAGCACTCTAGGAGGATGAGCGAGGCAGGAGGATCACTTGAGCTTGGGAGTTTAAGACCAGCCTGAGCCAGACCAAGACTCCATCCCCATCTCTACTAAAAGAAAAAAAAAAAAAAAAAAAAAAAGAAAGAAACAATTAGCTGAGCACCTACAAATAGAAAAAATTAGCCGGGCATGGTGGCGCATGCCTGTAGTCCCAGCTACTCGGGAGGCTGAGGCAGGAGGATCAATTGAGCCCAGGAGTTGGAGGTTGCTGCCAGCTAGACTGATGCCACGGCACTCCAGCCAGGGCAACAGAGTGAGACTCTGTCTCAAAAATAAATCAATAAATAAAAATTAAAAAAAATTACCTTTAATTCTGTTTTGCTAGCAATGTTTTTATGAAACTTAAGAAAGCATCAGGGATGAATATTTAGCAGCCATCTTTAATGGCAATTTTAACATTAAAAATTATTTAGTGTCCATTTCTTTGGTTTTCTAGTTTTACAAAATAAAATTATGCCTTTTGACTCCTTCAGTATAAGATAAGGGTTTACTTCATTTTGGTCTCACACAGATTACCCTGTCTTTATTCTGGGGATCAGGTTAATTTATGACATGACTATAGTTAGATTTAAATTTTATTTAAATAAAGCATTAACCTGTACATACAAACAAAAGCAGTAAATTATATCTATCAAATAGTGTCTCCGCTCTCCCCACTTAGGGATATCTAGGAGAGAGGCATGAGCATAAATTGTTTTAGGGAGAATGGCTATTTTGTGTTGAGGAAGAAGACAAATAAATGAACTTTGGGATTAGGTAAATTGAGTTTGCTACCCTACTTAGGAAAGAAGTTGGAGCAAAAAGGAATTGAACAATTCTAAAAAATTAAGAAAAGTATAAAAGGTATATTATAACCAAATTACATAAAATAAGCAGAAAAGAAAAAATACTTAAAGAAATTAGAGGAAAAATGCAATTATAAACAGAAGAACAAATACAAAGATTTCACATTAAAACAACACAAGCTAAATGACAACAGAGCAGCATCTTTAAACTATTAAAAAGAAATAACCTGCTAATCTATAAAAAATATTTACAAATTATATATTTGATAAAAAAATTGTATTTAGACTACATAAAAACCTGCCAAAACTTAATATAATAAAAAAATGAAACAATGATAAAATAGACTATTTTATTCCATTGATCTATGTTTCAATCATTTCAACAAGGCTCAAGGCCTTACTTTCTGATTCTAGTGTAGTGAACATTTTTATCATAAATACATGCTGAATTTTGAAAAATGTTTTTCTTTGTCTAGTGAAATTATACCATTTATCTTCTTCAATGTGTGAATATAGGAAATATACTAATTTTTCTTAGTATCAAATTAGGAAAATATACTAATTTTGCTAATTAAACTTAGGACTGTTTAAACAGTCCTAAGTTGGGTGCAGTGGCTCAAACCTGTAATCCTAGCACTTTGGGAGGCCAAGAAGGGAGGATTGCTTGAGGTCAGGAGTCTGAGACCAGCTTGAGCAAGAGAGAGACACCCTCTCTAAGAAAATACAAAAAATTAGCTTGGTGTGAAGGTGCGCACCTATAGTCCCAGCTACATGGGAGGTTGAGGCAGGAGGATCACATGAGCCCAGGAGTTTGAGGTTGCAGTTTGCTATGATGTCATTGCACTCTAGACAGGGTAACAGATTAAGAGTGTGTCTCAAAAAAGAAAGAAAAGAAAAGAAAAAAAGAAATCGGTCTTATACAGCACAGATAAAACTTACTTGGTCATGATATATCATTCTTTTAATATGATGCTGGATTTTATTTGTTAATATTAGAGGGTTTTTTGTTTCTATTTTTATTAGTAATCATAGCTCTAGTTTTCTTATCTTTGTCTTGCGTTTGTATCTTCCTTAAAGAAATTAGAGCAAAAACTATAATTATAAACAGAAGAACAAATGAAAAGATTTCACATTAAAACAACACAAGCTAGGCCTTATAAAATGAATGAAAAATTTTCTTTACTCTTACTTTGTAGAAAAGTTTGAATAAAATCTATTATTTCTTCCATGTGTGATTGGGAAAAATCTCCATTGAAAACACCTTGACCTGGAATTTTTGCGGTTTTTGGAATGTTTTTAACTATGAATTCTATTTATTAACAGATATAGGATTATATCAGTCCAATATATACTTATGATTTTAATGTCTGTAGCATCTGTTATCAGATCCCTTTTTTCACGTATTGGTGATTCGTGGTTTCCATCTTCTTTGTTCTTTCTCATAGTGGTTTGAGTTAGTAATTGTAATATATTCTTCTTTCCAAGCCATCCTCTATTGGCTTTATTGATTTTTTATATTTAAAAAAATTCAATTATATTAATTTCTGCTCTTTTATTATTTCCTTCAATCTTTTTGTGTTAGGTTTAATTTTCTCTCTCCTCTTCTTCTTCTCCTAGCCTTTACAATGGAAGTTTAGGTAATTGCTTCATAATCTTTCTTACTTTCCAATAAATTTTTCTCTATTGCTCTGTTTGTATCATAAGTTTTTATATGCTGTGATTTCATTTTCAGTGAGTTTAAAATATTTTCCCATTTTTGCTGTTATTTCTTTTTTTGATTCATAGGTAAATTAGAAGGGTGATAATTTATTTCCAAGTCTTTGGGAATTTTCTAGCTATCTTTCTCTTCTACCATTGATATCTAGTATAATTACGCTGTGATCAGAAAATATCTTTTACATTATTTAAACTAGTTAACCATGACCCAGAGTTTGACCTGTCTTCATTATTGTCTCAGGCCCACTGGAACACACTCTCTTGCCTTGTCCTCTCTGGGCATTTCACAGCTCATAAAGGGATATGTGACATGCCTTTTTGGGTCATATTTTGAAAATACTAATACAGGTGAAACTACTTTAAAAAAAACTAAAAGTATTTGCAGACAAAAGATTTTCTTTATCCATATATAGCCATATATACATACATGATATATATATATGTTTATTTTACCATCACATTGTATAGCAAAAATGTAATTCAATATCTTTATACAATTTTTGGATCTTAGCTGTATATGAACATAAGAACATCACCAAATCCACGTGGTATTCTTTAGTTCTAGTAGCTAATTCTTATTCCTAATGATAACGGATGATGAAAGTGCAGAATATGCCATTTCTAAATCAGACTTTTGTGATTTGTGGTTTGTGGAGTGTTTTTAATTTTTTTTTTTATTGTTTTGTAGACAAGGTCTTACTCTTTAGCCCAGGCTACAGTGTAGTGGCATCATCATGGCTCACTGCAACTTCAAACTCCTGGGCTCCAGTGATCATCCTGCCTCAGCCTCCTGAGTCACTAGTGTTACTGCAAACTCAGCTACCTGTCCAGGAGGCCAAATCAGAACAATGAGGATAGTGGTTTGGGAAGGAAGGAAAGAGAGTTTACTTTGCCAACAAAGGAGGAAATATGGTAGACCTTATTTCAAAATTCTAAATTTCCTAAACATAGGCAGGAATACAGAGCTTTTAAAGGGAGGGTTCTCAACTTCAGGCAATTACTATGGTTAACTATTCTAATCATCCCATTTCTGCCAAAGCCAAAGCCTGTGAAAGCCACCAGCTGCCCCCTGGGGGCCTGGCACCACCTGGGAGTTTTAACAAAAGACTTAACCTGCCTCAGAGATGCAGGCCAGGTTGCAGTTTCTAAAAAGAGTGGGGAAGTTTTAAAAAGACACAAAATTTGTACTGTTTTATTTTTTCCCTTTTTTTGCTGGCCATTCTCTCTGTTATACTAGTACTACAGGCAAGTGCCACCATGTCTGGATAATTATTTAAAAATTTTTTGTAGAGATGGAGGTTTCAATATGTTGCTCAGGCTGGTCTCAAACTCCTGGCTTCAAGGGATCCTCCTGCTTTTACTGCTTTAATCCCAAAGTGTTGGGATTACAGGTATGAGCCACTGTGTCTGGCCAACATTAGATATTTGAACTCCATGCTTGCCAACTTGAGCTGGTCTCTGTGAAGTATAAGGTTTTCAATCATTCCTGAGGTGATCCTCTGGTTGAATTGTATGGTTAATTTCTTAGGACCATTAAGAAAATAAACATACTTGATATTTAAGGAAAATAAGAAAACAAATATACAGGAAGTGCTACCATGTCTTCTTTCTAACACTGTTGGGCCTATGTCTATTCTATTCCCACCTTGATGCATCAACAGTAAATGATAGACAAAACTCTACTGCTGGGGAATGTTCCAAACTGACCAGGAACCACTCCCTCACCTACCCTTACCAGAGATTTAAGAATAAACACAATGCATACCACGGTATTTGTCCTAAACTACATTGAAAAATTATAGTAATATAATTGCCTTGAGTACCTCTCAAGTTTGTGGTAAATTTTAGTATTAAGTAATATGTGAGAACATATTACTATCATTTTCTGGATCAGTATTACGGGAGCTTGCACCCTTGAGGTAAATATCAGCCTTGTGACTTTGGTCAATAGAATGTGAGCAGAATTAAGTGGTGTCACTTGTGGGTGCTTCTGTGTACCCATTTTTCTCTTCTCAATGTTCCCAGCAATGTCCAGAAAGTGGCTGAGTGCTGAGCAAGGCCAAAAACAATGCAGGGGAATTGTAAAGAACATGGGTGAAAAATAAGAATTGATGATTTTATGTCACCAAGATTTGAGAATTGTTTTTTCTAAAGTATAAACTAACTCCTCTAAACTGATATAGGAATATAATATATTATACTGCTCTGTTTTATGAAGAAACATTAGCTTTTATTAATTTTATTCTTTTATTTCAGCATATTATATTTCAGCATATATATATATTATTTCAGCATTTATTTCAACATATATATGTTTCAGGTACAAACATTAAGGTTACATACATTGCCCTTGTCTCCCCTGCCCTGTCTCCCCTCCCCTTCCAGCGTGTCCATCCCCCAGACTGTGCGCATCACACTCACTATGTAGGTAAACACTCATCCCCTCCCCCCCCCACCTGCCCGACACGCAATAAATGATTTTTTTTTTAAATGTTGGTTACATTTTATTAGCTTTAAACACTGGGCAAATAAGATTTTATCATTGACCAGTAGAAGATACACCTTCTCTTTAGTGCAGAAGTTTTCAATCATGGTGACAAAAGTTCTAGATTTCTATAAGAACTAAATGGCATGGAGGTAGGATGAGAGAACTTCTTATGAGGTGGAAGAAAAGTGGACCTCCAACCTCTTTCAACTGTTTCGGTGCTACTTTAATCAGCCACTCTATTCCCCCATACATTAAGATTTGATGTAAGATTTTAATTAATCTAATTTGGCTCTCTATCCTCTTTGAAAGAAGACTGATTAGAGTGGGAATAGTTAGAGTATTTTTAGAAATAAGAGTAAGGATGTTTATTGTATCTTCACCCTTAGTCCTTAGGGAAGCCCTGCCTAATAGATAAAAATACCTCTGGTAGCAAGTGCCAATTATTATCATCACTCAACTGTATTTGTCCTTCATAAGAGACATTAATGTTACACTCTCCTTGAGAGTTAGATTTTTGTTTATACATTAAGATTTGTCATTTGGTCAGTATGTCAGTCTCCTGTGAGTTTGCCTAATGTGAGCCATTTCCACTGAGGCCACATACTCCCCAGCACTTCAAGCGTTATAATAAAGAGAGCTTGGAAACTTGTGACCTTATCTCAGTCTGCAAATCTGCGAGGCCCTGTCAAGACTGGAAGCCAGACTCCTTATATGACAGGCATCATCTCTATTTCTATCTCACTGATCTGCACCTTTACATAACAGTCTTTTTTATTCTTTATTTGTTAACATTTTCTGTATTTTTAGCATGGCAAAATGCATTGAGAAATGCTAAGCTGAAAAACTAGCTCATCTCTCACCAGAATATAAATTTCCTCTGGAGTGTAAGTACTGTAGTTTGGGAGTATATACTTTTTTATTTTTTCAGACTATCAAACTACTAAGCAACACTTTAGGAAAGATTTATGATATCTTTGTGTCTTGAACAACAACTGGCACTTCCAAATGTTTCTAACCTTCCAAGAAAGCATATAAGCATCAGGAACATTGGATGCCTACTTCAGAAATTTCAACCTAGTTAGGACTTTTTAATTCAATTACTATTTGAAATACTAAAATTGATGCTGTTATTTCCTAAAGTGTTGCATCTAAATAGACCACAATTTTACCACTTAATGGTTCAGAAATAGCAAAAATAAAAAAATAAAAATAAAATACCAGCATACATTATGAGATGAAACTTTTTCACAGCAAAATTTCAGCCATAGAGCTGTTATATGCAAAAGATAATTATGGAATTAATGTTTTCCTGTGTTTTTCAGATTAATTTCATAAAGATTGGCAGAAATCAGAAATTTAAATATCTTTGGGCTAAAAATTTCAACCAAATCCCATTTTTGCTTCGTATAAATTAAATTACATTTGAAAGACTTTGGAGAGGACAAACTGAACAAATGGCAATTGAAATTCATAAAACAAAATAAAATCATAAATGTCTTGATTTTTTAATTATCCTTTATTATTTTACATTTAAATTGATTTTGAGACTGAGAAATTTCTCACTGTAATGTCTATGAAGGAAAGAAAACTCTTAGGTAAATTTGTATTGTTGCAGATTTTGGGTTTTTGTTTCTTCGTGCTACGATTACACTTTCTCTTTTTCTCTAAAGCTCCAAAGTTGAAGAGACCTTTGAAATGGTACTGTTCAAAGTTTTCTCCAGCTGTACGTATTTTATAAGGGATAGTTATTCCCTTAACCAATAGATGAGTAGCATTAGATTTTATTTAAAAATAACCCAAGACAACAAACAGTAGTGAAATCACTTTTCCAGGCATCTCCTGGAAACTTTTAATCATTTTATCTCATCTTCTTTCTGATGTTTTGTTACATGATGAAAAGGATTTCAATTGGTTTTTACAATCAATTAGGATGCTTTGGTACAATTCTTCAAATTTCTTTCTGTCTTTTTATATTTTGGCTGTTACCTATAATTTTGACTATAATCATTTACCATTCTATTCATTACACTTGTATGATGTGTTATGATCAAACAAGTTGAAATATATGCTCCCAAATCAGGATAGACACATTGACACACAAACACATATATGCACAACCTTTGACATGTACTGTCTAAAAAGCAGTCCTCAAAGGAAAATAGAAGGCATAAGTTAGTATGTCTAACTATTTCTTCAAAACATGGATATAGTCTATTTTATTTCTCCATTGACTTGAATTCATATGTATTTCTGTTTTAAGTTGTTAGACCATTCATACTTTGACTACTGGATTCAGATTTTCTCCCTTTTTTGCTATTTACTTTTTAATTGACTTAAATTCTATTGTTAATACTTAACACCTCAGCAAGAAAGATAGATTCTTTTTTTCTGGTTGAAGATTAGGATTATCCTCACATACAAAATATGATACTTTTCAGTAGGAGTCTGTCTCAAGAAATGAATTAGAAAGACAACTAGCTCTTCACACAGTTGCCTGATGAGAATTGCAGTCTGTAATCAATGCTCTGTATTCCTTTTCTTTCAAAATAGAACATGAATGATTGCATTTGCAAGTCAATGAAGAGGATGACATGTGAAATTCTTTGTTATTAATGCTCTGCTAGATGGTCATTTACTTAAAAGAGCAAATTTTAGGAAAATTGAAAGAGTAAGAAATTCAACTCAGAAGAATGAAAATTGCACCCAGAAATTGCTCAGGAATCTATTAGAAGAGTCCGGGGACATGTTTAAAAAAAGCCCACTACTTCTGACACAGAGAAAATCAAATAGTAAGTCATACCCTATAAAAATATTTCTTCTTTGATATAAAATAACCTTTTGGTTTTACCATACTATCTATGGTAGCTTCAATATTTACACTTAGTTACCCATATTTAACAAGTATTAATAAATATGAACTGGTCACAAAAGTTGCTTTAGTTTTTTCATAACCAGGGGTACAACCATTGATTGCAAATTCCCTTGTCCAGAAGAATTATAGTGGTGGATAACGTCCTGTACTTGGGTGGCAGGCAGAGAGAGATGATAAATGCTTCCACCTCAAACATTCCAAAAGCTTTATATGAGATGTGTACAAAAATATGTTTGTACCCCTAGATATTGGTCCCTAATATACATTTTAGCATATTAAAATCCTGTAAGTTTTCATAATCTTCCAAGGCTTGAGTTTTTTTCTCATAGTTTTTCAGTAAAACATCTTGGAGCCTGATGAAAAGATTTATGTTTAATGCAAATATTGTTGTTATATTTCAATAGCAATGTAAACTATCGTTTAAATTTTTTTCATTTTTACTCAGTACTTCTAAAATTTTTATGCTTTTAAGCATAAAGTGGTTAAAAAGGTATGTGAGCAGCTGTCATTGCTACAATGCTAAAATGTATAATAAGTCCTTCCTGATGACAAGGCTACTTACTTGGACTGACATTTGGCATAGGGAAGTCTTGGCATATATAAAATATATACTATCTTGATGAATTAGCATGAGTAAGGATTCTTAAACAACATTTCAAAAGCAATATATAATGTGCAAAAAATTAATGAAAGAGATTATAATAAAATTAAGGATTTCTGTTTAATGAAGCATATCACCAAGTTTATAAAAGATAACACATTTAGGAGGATATTCATAATGTCTAAAACTGAAACATGATTAATATGTAGAAAATATAAAGACTTCTGCAAATCAACAAGAAGAGGAC
The DNA here is from genome assembly GCF_040939455.1 of Microcebus murinus. Classification (NCBI taxonomy): domain Eukaryota; kingdom Metazoa; phylum Chordata; class Mammalia; order Primates; family Cheirogaleidae; genus Microcebus; species Microcebus murinus. Next base: position 2,559,814 of record NC_134126.1, read on the forward strand.
AAAGAGTTAAGAGCACAATAGGTAAATGATATAAATAGGCAATTTATAAAAGGAATCCTTTAAATGATAAAAATAAGATATTTGTTCAAAATCATTAATATTCAGACATGTAGAAGTATGAGGAGAAACTTGCCCTTTCCCCAAAAAGTTCCCTGAAAGATCCACTCACAGGGAAGATTAATAAGGGAAAGGTTTATTTACCATGTGCATGGGGAGAATCACAGAGTGATTACTCTACTTCCCAATGAAGTCCAGATATTCTTATATGTGTCCTTTTGGAGTGGAAGGGGAGATGAGGAGTATAGGTAATACTGTTTAGGGGGAACAGATGGTGCTAGGGAGGATAAATTGATGGGGGAAACAGACTGACTTATAAATGATGCTTTTTGAAAATTAAATTAACCTCAGGGACAGGTATTATATTTAAGTGATTTGGGCCTCAGTCTGGTTAAATTTTTGATCCTACTTCATGCAATACATTGAGATAACAGGGAGAAGAAAGAAGTCAATTGGCCCTTTGATCTTTTGATTGATCAGTCTGGTTTATGCAGATAGAGAGAAAGCTTCTTTCAATGCTCTTTGATCTTGAATGGCCTTTAATTCAAAATATTCTTTATACCAAGGAGTAATATTTTGGGGTGAAATTTTCTGAGCTTCTTTACATGTAAATTTTAAAAAAGAATGATACAACTTAATATTTACTAGACTTGCCAAAAATAGAATCAAAAATGTAATTGCTTGTAGATAATGGTAATAGGAAACTCTTGGGTATTGCTGCCTGGAGGGGCTTAGAAAACAGTCATTCTGGATATCTACCTAGCAATACTCAGGCAAATTAAGTATAGACGTAGTTTATAACATAGATGTTATTTTACTGGGTATGTACTTCAAATAAATCCCTACAGTGTGCCAAAGGGGATGTGCATAAGCGTGTTCACTGAGCATCATTTGTAGTTTAGGGATTTGGAGGTAATATGATTTTCTGTCATTAGAAAGTGGATCGATAAATATCGTGGGTGCATGCCCTGTAGTATTATGCAGTAATTTGAAGCCATGGATTAGATATATACTTAGTAATAAGGATAGGTTTTAGCATTAGAATGCCCATAAAAATAGTGAGATAAAAAATAACATGGAATCAAATATATAACCATAAAATAGGAAGACACATTTTATGATATAAGGGCACACATAAATAAAATATGTACAGTATCAACACAGAACAATGATGGCCCATTGTAATGGGAGGGGAATTTAGTGTAATAGATGGGAATAAGAGGAAATAGGTTAGACTTATAAAGGAGTCCTAAAAGTTCCAATAATAATAAATTGACATAGCTGAAGTAAACAAATAATAATAATAAAAGAATTGAATAAGTATCGAAATATTCAAAATAAAAATTAAGAAATGTGTGTCCATTCCCATGGTTACAGTCTTTTATCTGTTTAACATTTGCTGGCAAAGGGAGGAAAAAAGTGGACTGTAGTTTCAAAATTCAAATTTTCTTGAACATAGGCAGAAATACAGAGCTTTTAAAGGGAGGGTTCTCAGCTTTAGGCAATTACTATGGTTAATTATTCTAATAATCCCATCTCTGCCAAACACAAAGCCTATGAACTCCTCCAGTCACCCAACCTGGGCTGGCACCACCTGGGATAAGAACAAAAGGTCTCCCTGCTCCTTCCTGTCAGTGGCCTGAGGCAGGGATGTCAGTTTCAGTTCTCTGACAGAAAATATTTTTGCCTTTTTTTCTCAGGCCATTTCTTCTGTTACATATTCTCTACTCTCGATATTTCTTTTCCATATCTATGGGAGGAGGGTTGACTAGTCTGTTACAATTCCAAAAATTACTGAAATTACTACATAAAAAGGACTACTATACATTATGTTCCCAATCATGCATAAGATTTGTAGGTTCCCCTAAGTTGACTGAACAGGTAGCATATGTATTAGTTTTCTATTGCTGTACAGCAAATTACTAAAAACTTATGTTAAAATAGCACACATTTATTATCTTACATTTTCTGTTATCTTACAACTTCTGTCAGAAGTTTAAGCATGGCTGCATTCTGTGTTCATGGTGTCACGCTAGTGCTAAAATTAAGGTGTGTGGTTGGGAATGCATGCCTTACCTGGGATGCAGGTCTTCTTCTGAGCGCTCTGGCTATTGGCAGAATTGATTTGCATGTGGTTGTAGAATTGAGGTTCCCATATTACTCCCAAATGTTGTTTGGAGACCATTCTCAACAACTGGAGGTTGTCTGCAGGTCTTTTCCATAAGGCCTAGTGGACAGGAGACCTCTGTAGTCACACACGACTCCACACTCACAAAGACTCCATACTTGCTTTAATTTTTTGCTATCACCATATTAAAATTCTTAATAATTTGATCTTTAATCTTGTGTTTTGTATTTGATGTCTGATGGGACAATGGGGCAGGTGCTAGGAACTTGGAACCTTGGCTCACGTAGGTGTCTTCTCCCTGTCACTTCTTCTTGAGGTATGTCCTCAATGCCCCAATGCCATATCCCTCGACCCTGTGGGCCTAATCTAGCTTCCTCCTTCCTCAGAGGAAGGCACCTAGAGTGGTGACCTAGGTCTCAATGGCATCAGAAGGCCCATATTCTGCTTTGACTCTGCCCAGCAGGGGCCTAGGTACTCAGGAAGAAGGTGAGGTGGAGGTTGTGTGCAGGTGCATGAAATGTCCTGACAGAGCATGACAATGTCATCCCCATCTGGGCAAGCAGCACATGGCCTTTCAGGTAGACATCCAGCTTGAGACTGTGTCCTGGAAGAGGTGAGCCTCTAGCTTCTAGCCCAACCTCAAACCAGGTATATATCATGTTTTGGAGCAGAGGTTAAAAGACCCTTGTGGGTTGTCTCTGCTATGGGTTGGGAATGGGTACCTGTGAGAAAGGAAAATGACTGGCTGGACTTTTCCAGAACACAGGTCCAGCTAGCATGCAAAGTAACCATCTAGAGACTTGCAGGAGGTGGAATCCTTCAGCTCTCAGGCCAGGTGTAGGCTCTTCATCAAGAGTGGGGCTGTCCGGAGACTGTGAGAATCTGTACGTGCTCCAAGAGTATCCCTGCTGCTTTAGTGAGTACTCCCTTGGGCTGGCTCCAGGCCTAGAAGGGCCTTTCTTTTTTATTCAAACCTTCTTGAGTTCGGCTTGTATTTATCTCTTCAGGCCTGCTAGAGGCACCCTCAAGGACAAACTAAAATATAAATTGTGCATTTGTGATTCTGCACAAATTATATGCTCAAATATATACACTTAAAACGGATACTATGTGATATAACATCAGTGGCAAAATGCATGCAAATAATTTAAAATTTAATTTTTTCTTTTCTTAGAAAAAGAAATAAAAAGCATTATGGAATTTTGAAAGAGGAACTATAGGAGAAAGAAAAAAGTGCATATTTTAGTACCTTTAATAAACCATTCCTCTGTTTATTAATAAGGAGCACCTATTCTGAACATGGGCACACAATTTATGGAGATCCATAAATAACGAAGCAGGCCTTGCCCATGTATCCTTTTGCTAAGCCCCCACTTCATTTTTTTAAAAAAATTGTCTTATCTACTACCTTCAATTCTGGCACTGCAATATGCCTCCAACTCTTCTTGTCCTTTCCAAGCCACCTGATGATACCTTCAGATGCCTTCATTGTAGACTGCATGCTTTTCCTTTTAGGATTTTCAGAGTTAAGCTCTTGGTAGGATTATGTTTTTAGCCTAAAATTATAGATAGGCATATAATTTGGCACTCAACTGGCTGTATGTAATAGGACATCTACTCAAAAGTGCTTAAACAATAGAAGTTTCATTTTCTTGTATGAAACAATTTTTAGATTAGTAGGTATAGAAGGTATCCAGGAGTTCCATGATATCAAGGCTCAGAGTCAGCACCTCCAGGATTCTCTTTATCTCTTCATCGCTGTCAGCAGCATAAAGTCATTCTTAATGTGCAATTCTGAAGAACAGGAAGAATTATCTTCACAAATTTCTTTTGTTTTATCTGCAGACTTCTCAAGGGTCAAAAGCCAGGATTGTGTCTATGCCCTCGCAGAATTGAGGCTAAGTATTGAGGCTAAGAGCATTTTCCATTTGCAGCCCCTGTTGTTAGAGGTGAGCTCTGACAGCAAGAAAGAATGCTGGAGAGAAATGGGGAAGAGGGGCAGCGTTGCCTGTGGACTGCTTGTGCTGGCTTGTGTTTCAGGCTCAGGGGGAGCTCAGCCTATCTGAGAAGCCAGGAACTTGCGAGCTGGAACCAAGACTTATTTTATCTTTTGTTTTCTCTCTCTTGACTTCCATCTTTTATCTCTTATCATGCACTTTTTACTTTATTTTCTCTCAGAAGAAAAAAAAAGAAACAAAGAAACAAACAGAAAACCCTTCGTGTGACCGTTAATAGAGCCGGAAGCAACCTTCTTTCTTTTCTAAATCCAGTTGAACTTTTGTTTTTCTCTTGGCTTCTAAATACGAATTCCACAGAAGCTCTTTCTTTGTCCATGATGGGGTGATGTTTGCATGACTTGCGTATTCATTATTGCCAGGTAGCTGAGCATTACGACTGGCTAGGCCTGAGTTACATGAACACATTAACACACAGTGGTAGTCAGTTGGGTAGTGGGTTGGGTAATGAGTCGGGTGGAGAGACAAAGGAATAAAATTTACAACTTCGCCAGAGGAATTGACATGAGTGGGAATGTTTTCTCAAAAGGAATTATTTCTAATACATTATTGATTCAATTTTGTGCGTTTTAGCTATTCATTAGAATTTTGAGCCTAGATTTCCAGGCTCATTTCCAGGCTTTATCTCAATTAACATTCTCTTTATTTGTTTTATTTCTCCTTAGTTTCATTTCACTGCAGTGGTCTTACATATTAGCTTATTTATCAGAGTTCATTAAAAAGACAGATCGGGGGAACACAATGCAGGGGTATAATAAAATTGTATTCAGCTACCTCTTTTAATATTTTACAGTCCATAGCCTTTTCATGATACTTGAGTAAATGGTTCTCTATTACTTCATGTTTCAGACTGCTTTCACCATAATTTCACTATAATGTTGTTTTTAATTTTGTATTTCCTTTTTTTTTTTAATGAGGAGAGTTCTGGCCCTAACAAACTTGCTGTACTATGCTCATCTCTGCATGATTGCTTTCAGAATCTACTTTTGGTTAAAGCCATTATGAGAAACTAAGCAATGTAGTATCCCCACAGAAGAGTAGATGAGGAACCGTGGTGGGATGATGTTAGCCCATGCTGCAGCTCCAGCAGGGTGAGGAAAGCACATTCTTAGGAGGGGTAATGGGGGCAGAATGAGCCAGGAGACCATGTATAGAGATAGCCTGGCAGGGGGTTTGGAACCAAAGTAAGTGTTCCAGAGGTAGAGGTGGGGATAGGCAGTGGACACAGAGATGACAGAGTGCTTATATACTGTGGGATTGACTTTTAGAAAAGTAGCTCTATTCAAATGATGGGAGTTAAGTTTCTCACTTTCAGAAAAAGGAGTTTAAAATATGGAAATGGAAAAAGCTAGTCTGAGCACTGTGATGACGTTTTCAACATAAATATAGTATAAATGTGAAGATATTTGTATAGATCTTATTATCACTAAAATGGATGTGTCTATAAAATCAACTAACTAGTGAATCCTTTCTTGAGCACTCTGTCAAAAAATAACAGCAACTCCCCTTTATCCTTCTTACACAGTTTCTTTTTCCTTTACAACATTCATCACTAGAGGAAGAGGTTTCAAGGAAGAGAGACTCTCAGTTGCAAGTCTTGAGCACAAAGTGTGCTTGTACTGCTTGCGTAAAGCCAAGAGTCCAGTGTTCCAGAACAAAGTGCAAGAGAGGAGAAAGACAAGAGAGAGGGAAGATGAGGTCAGAAAGCTGGGAGAGGCTCAGCATGGAGGCCTTTGGAGATCATGGGGAAGACGTCTGTTTTTTAGTCTATGTGAAATAATAAGTCATGGAAAGGTTTTGATCATAATTGTGACTTACGTTTTAAAGGATCAGTCCTGTTGCTATGAAAATAACCTGGCTACGGCAAGAAAAGAAACAAAGAAAGTCAGTCCAAGGGTGAGAAAAGATGGTGGGTTGGCCCAGGGGGTTAGTGGTGAAATTGTTGAGAGATTTGCCAGCATGTTTTAAGTGACTAGTTGCAGAGTCTATGAGAAAGAAAATAATGAAGCAAACCACCAGTTTTTTTGTTTTTTTTTTTTTTATTTCAGCATATTAAGGGGGTACAGATTTTAAGGTTTCAATAAATGCCCATTTCCCTCCCTCCCCCCACAAGTCTGAGTCTCCATCATGACCATCCCCCAGATGGTGCACATCTCACTCACTATGTATGTATATACCCGCCCCCCTCCCCCCTCCCACCTGCCCAATACCCTATTACTGTAGTACCTATGTGTCCACTTAGGTGCTACTCAGTTAATACCAGTTTGCTGGAGAATATATCTGGTGTTTGTTTTTCCATTCTTGGGATACTTCACTTAGTAGTATGGGTTCCAGCTCTAACCAGGAAAATATAAGATGTGCTATGTCACCATTGTTTCTTAGAGCTGAATAGTACTCCATGGTATACATATACCACATTTTATTAATCCATTCTTGGATTGATAGGTACTTGGGCTGTTTCCACAGCCTTGCGATTATGAATTGTGCTGCTATAAACATTCGAGTGCAGGTGTCTTTTTTGTAGAGTGTCATTGGATCATTTGGGTAGATGCCCAGCAATGGGATTGCTGGATCAAATGGTAGATTCACTTGTATCGCTTTAAGGTATCTCCATATTGCTTTCCACAGAGGTTGAACTAGTTTGCAGTCCCACCAGCAGTGTAGGAGTGTTCCTCTCTCTCCCCAACCACACCAGCATTTATTGTTTGGAGATTTTTTGATAAAGGCCATTTTCACTGGGGTTAAGTGATATCTCATTGTAGTTTTGATTTGCATTTCCCTGATGATTAGGGATGATGAGCATTTTTTCATATGTTTGTTGGCCATTCTTCTGTCTTCTTTAGAAAAGTTTCTGTTCAAGTCCGTTGTCCACTTTTTAATGGAGGTATTTGATTTTTTCTTCCTGATTTTCGTGAGTTCTAAGTATATTCTAGTTATCAGTCCTTTATCGGATGCATAGGATGCAAAAATTTTCTCCCATTCTGTAGGTTGTCTGTTTACTATCATGACTATTTCTTTGGCTGTGCAGAAGCTTTGTAGTTTGATCACGTCCCATTTATTTATTTTTGTTGCTGCTGTGATTGCCTTTGGGGACTTCTTCATAAACTCTTTGCCCAGGCCGATGTCTAGGAGAGTGTTTTCAACATTTTCCTCTAGAGTTCTACTGGTTTCATACCTTAGCTTTAAGTCTGTTATCCAGCGTGAGTTGGTTTTTGTGAGAGGTGAAAGGTGTGGGTCCTGTTTTAGCCTTCTACAGGTGGCTATCCAGTTTTCCCAGCACCATTTATTAAAAAGGGATTCTTTTCCCCAGCGTATGTTTTTGTCTGCTTTGTCAAAGATTAGATGGCTATATGAGGATGGTTTTATATCAGGATTCTCACATCTGTTCCACTGGTCAATATTCCTATTTTTGTGCCAATACCATATTGATTTAATTACTACAGCTTTGTAGTATAGTTTGATATCTGGCATATTAATGCCTCCCATTATGTTTTTGTTGCCTAGAATTGCTCTTGATATTCGGGGTCTTCTTTGGTTCCATACGAAGCGTAAAATTATTTTTTCTATATCTGTGAAGAATGCTGATGGGATTTTAATAGGTATTGCATTGAATCTGTAGATCAGTTTGGGTAGTATAGACATTTTGATGATGTTGAGTCTGCCGATCCACGAGCATGGAATGGATTTCCATCTGTTTACATCCTCTGCTATTTCCTTCCTCGGTGTTTCATAGTTCTCCCTGTAGAGGTCTTTTACGTCCTTGGTTAAGTATATTCCTAGGTACTTTAATTTCTTTGTTGCTATTGTGAAGGGAATTGAGTCTTTGATTTGGTTCTCTATTAGATTGTTGTTGGCGTATACGAATGCCTCTGATTTCTGTGTATTGTTTTGTATCCTGAGACTTTGCTAAATTCATTGATCAGTTCCAGGAGTTTCTTGGTTGAATCTTTGGGGTTTTCTAGATACAATACCATATCATCAGCAAACAGTGAAAGTTTGATCTCTTCTGCTCCTATTTGGATACCTTTGATTCCATTTTCCTGTCAGATTGCTATAGCCAAGACTTCCAGCACTATGTTGAACAGAAGTGGAGATAGTGGGCAGCCTTGTCTGGTTCCAGTTCTAAGTGGAAATGATTTCAATTTTTCCCAATTCAGTATGATGTTGGCTATGGGTCTGTCATATATGGCTTGTATCATTTTTAGGTATGTCCCTTTTATGCCTATTTTCTTAAGTGTTCCTATCATGAAAGGGTGTTTAATTTTGTCAAAAGCTTTTTCTGTATCTATTGAAAGAATCATGTGGTCTTTGTTTTTGCTTCTGTTTATGTGGTGAATTGCATTTATAGATTTATGTATGTTGAACTATCCCTGCATCCCAGGGATGAAGCCCACTTGGTCGTGGTGGATTATTTTTTTGATAAGTGTCTGGATTCGGTTAGCTAAGATTTTGTTGAAAATTTTTGCATCTATATTCATTAGAGATATTGGTCTGTAGTTTTCTTTTTTTGTTGCATCCTTTCCTGGTTTTGGTATCAGAGTAATATTCGCTTCATAAAAGGTGTCCAGGAGGTTTCCATTCTTCTTGATGTTGTGGAATAGTTTCTGCAGGATAAGTAGTAGTTCATCTTTGTAAGTGTGGTAAAATTTGAGTGTGAAGCCATCTGGACCGGAACTTTTCTTTTTAGGGAAATTTTTAATTGCTGTTTCTATTTCAGCTGTTGAGATTGGTCTGTTCGGGGAGTCTATTTCTTCCTGGTTGAGCCTAGGGAGGCTGTGTGTTTCTAGAAATTTGTCCATTTCCTCCACATTTTCCAGTTTGTGTGCATAAAGATTTTTGTACTATTCATAAACTGTATCTTGTATCTCTTTGGGATCAGTTGTGATATCTCCTTTTTTAATCCTGATGGAGCTTATTAGAGATTTCTCTTTTCTGCTTTTCATTAGCTTAGCTAATGGTGTGTCAATTTTGTTTATTTTTTCAAAGAACCAACTTTTTGTTTTATTAATCTCCTGAATAGCTTCCCTGTTTTCAATTTCATTTAGTTCTGATTTGATCTTGTTGATTTCACTTCTTCTGCTTGGTTTGGGATTGGTCTGCTCTTCTTTTTCCAGCTCTTTGAGTCATTTCATTAGATTGTCTATTTGTGATCTTCTTGTCTTTTAGTTATAGGCATTTATGGAGATAAACTTTCCTCTCAGAACTCCTTTAGCTGTGTCCCAGAGGAGTTGATAACTTGTCTCTCCATTGTCGTTTTCTTCATAGAATTTTTTTATTTCCATCTTGATTTCTTCATTGATGAAGTAATCATTTAGTTGGAGGTTGTTTAATTTCCACGTTTTTGTGTAGAAATGTGAGTTTCTGTTAGGGTTGATGTCTGCTTTTATTCCACTGTGATCTGAGAAGGTACATGGTATGATTTCTATTTTTTTAAATTTCTTAAGATTTACTTTGTGTCCTAGGATATGGTCAATCTTAGAGAATGTCCCGTGAGCTGATGAGAAGAACGTATATTCAGTGGATTTTGGGTAGAATGTTCTGTAAATGTCAGTCAGACCCAATTGTTATAGAGTTTTGTTTAAGTCCATTATTTCTTTATTAATTTTCTGTTTGGAGGATCTGTCTCGTGCCGTTAGTGGGGTGTTGAAATCTCCGGTGATTATGGAGTTGATATTAATCCATTTGCTTAGCTCCAGTAAGGTTTGCTTTATGAATCTGGGTGCACCTAAGTTGGGTGCATATATATTTAAAATTGTTATCTCTTCTTGTTGAACTGTGCCCTTCACCATTATATAATGACCCTCTTTGTCTTTCACTACTTTTGTTGGTTTAAAAACTAAATCGTCTGAAATTAGAACTGCCACACCAGCCTTCCTTTGGCTTCTATTTGCTTGGAATATTGATCTCCACCCTTTATTTTTAGTCTATATGCATCCTTGTAGGTTAGATGTGTTTCCTGAAGACAGCATATACTTGGCCTGTATTTTCTTATCCATTCAGCCAGCCTATGACTCTTGAGTGGACAGTTCAAGCCATTCACGTTTACCAAGAGAACTGATAGGTAAGGTAGATTACTGTTCATTCTGTTGGGTTGGATGTTGTTGCTATAATTTCTGTCTTGAGCCATTGTAATATCTGGCCTTCAATATCTTTGGGTTTTGGTTGTTTTTATATTCGTGGGTTATTATTATGATGTTTCATGCGTAACACTGTTTTAAGTGCTTCTTGTAGGGCTGGTCTTGTCTTGGTGGATTCTCTGAGCCTTTGCTTGTCTGAGAATGTTTTTATTTCTCCTTCATATACAAAGCTTAGTTTTGCAGGGAATAATATTGTAGTCTAGGCATTGTTTTGTTTCAAAAGAGTGAGAATGGGGCCCCAGTCTCTCCTTGGTTGTGAAGTCTCATTAGAGAAGTCTGATGTTATTCGAATTGGCTTTCCCTTGTAAGTTACTTGCTTCTTTTGTGTTACAGCTCTTAGAAGGGCCTCTTTAGTTGATACTTTGGTCAATTTGATGACTGCATGTCGTGATGTCTTCCTGTTTGCATTGAATCTCCCAGTGGTCCTCTGAGCTTCTTGAATTTGTATATCAAGATTTTGAGCAAGGCCTGGGAAATTTTCCTCTATTATATATTCAAACAGCTTGTCCAACCCTTGAGTGTTGTCTTCTTCCCCTTCTGGTAACCCTATGTCCCTCACATTAGGTTTCTTCACATAATCCCACAGCTCTTGTAGGCTTTGGTCTTTATCTTGTTTCTCTGATCTATTTCTGTGACTGATTTATTTAATTGGAGGGTGTTATCTTCAAGCTCTGAGATTCTTTCTTCTGTTCGATCTACCCTGTTCTTGAGGCTTTCCACTGTTTTTTGTAGTTCCTTGAATTGATTCTTCATTTCCAGGAGTTTGGTTAAATTTTCTTCATTGTGTCTATTTCTTTTTCCATATCCTGGAGGCTTTTTATGGCTTCTTCATGTTGGTTATTGAGTTGTTGTTGCAGCTGGGTGAGTGTTCTTATGATACACATATGAAATTCCTCTTCTGTCATATTGGTTGCCTGATTTTGGTTGGCGTCTGTTTCTAGTGTGCTGGTGCTCCTCTTTGGGGGTGTGTTTTCCATTTGGTTCTTCATATTTCCTGAGTTCTTTTGCTGATTTCTTCCCATGTCGATCAGTTGTTGTTTCTTTCCTTAGGTTATTGTTTGGGTATTCACACACTTTTAGTTTCTGAGGCGTTAGGTGGTGTCTGTGGGTGAAATTGGACCACTCCCTGTATATTGAGTCAGTGGGTGCCCTGGAAAGGCTGTGCAAGATGCCGTCCCTGTCAGTAGGTGGCGTTTGCTTGGAGGAACAGGCTATGGTGTTGATTTTGTGTCCTGTTATCAGCTCTCGTTCTGGGCGGAGCTGGGTTGGGTAAGCCTGCCCTCAGGCAGTTAGCAGGGGTCAAAGTTCTGTTCTCTGCTTCCAGGAAAAGCTGTCAGGGTGGGGCTGGAATGGTTCTGCTCAGCCAGAAAGTCTGGGTGTGGGGGTGCGGCTGTCTGAGACCCGCAGTCTGGAGGGGGCCTCGCTTCTTTCTACCCTGCCCAACTCCGCAGCTACTCCTGAGCTTCTGCCTGCAGGCCAGACCACAAGCCACCAGGCCTCCCTGGACTGTGATGCCGGCAGGGAGGTTCCTTGCATAGGAACGCCACCTGGGTTGGGCGCAGGGCCTCCTCCTGGGAGAAGGGTTGCCCTCTAGGATGCTGATCCGCCCCTGGAGGCACACACACCTCAGTAGGCTGTTCACGTATTCCCCTTCTGTGCCCCGGGCAATGCTAGCCCTCGGTGCAGGGGATCTGGTCTGCAGGTCTGATCTCTGTCTCCCAGAGTTCAAACTGTATCCCTACCATGGAGAGGAGTTCCAGTCCCAATTCACTCACAGGGAGCCCAAGCTGGGTCTATGTCTCTCAGCCTCTGAGTTGGCACCGTTCTCCTGGGAACACCGTGCCAGCAGCACCTGGGAGAGCTGGTGGGTAGGGAGCTCACAGTCTGAGTTCCCCTGAGTCAGCTGTAGGGTCCCAAAAGGGAAGGTCCTGTCCCCTGAAGGTGCCTCTGGCTGGTGGCTGTATTGTCTCTCTGGGCAGCCGCGGGCAGGGTCAGTGGAGGGGAGGAGGAGGCAATATGGCGCCTGCCGCGCGGCTCGGGTCTGTGCACACGGAGTTGCCTGGAGGAAGTTGGGAACTTGGTTCCACGTCTGCTACAGGCTCACCGCTGGCTGGCGGCGGCCGTCTCTGGGCTGGCATCTGCAGGTCTCACCACCCACTGGGGAGCCCACCAGCAGTCCCAAATGCAGGAGAGGGGAAACAGCAAATCCACCTACCCTTGCTGCTGGTCTCCGGGCTGCTCTGGTGGTCTCAGCTTCCAGTTCTCCTCCGCAGCCTTCTCCCGTGGAGTCTCCCGGGGTCTCAGCTACCCCTCCTTCCGGCCCTCGTCCGCTGTATGCTCGTCTTGCTTCTTTTTTCTAATTTCTGCTAGAATCTGTCTTTTCTGCAGAGACACTCTGTCTGGCAGTGTTTCTGGTCTGCCATCTTGCTCCACCCCCCCGAGCAGGATTTCAAACCACCAGTTTTTTGGCCTAAACTACTGGGAGAGTTTGTGACCACTCACAGAGTTGAAGAGTTCTAATAGAAAAATAGGTTTAGAGGCAGGAATCTAAGTTTTTATTGAACTTGTTTTGAGATCCTTATTAGACATCCAAGTATGACAAATAAGGATTCTGGAAGTTTTGGAAAACATAGAGTTATAAAAATGGAAATTATTTCTTAAATAATGTATTAATAGTTAAAGCTTGTGTCATATCAACTATGAAGGAATATTAGATATATTTAAAAAATGATTTTCAGAGTGAGCCCTGAGGTACACCAACGGTAGAGGTTTAGAAGATTATATGTATACCATGGAGTACTATCAGCTCTAAGAAACAACGGTGATATAGCACATTTTGTATTTTTCTGGTTAGAGCTGGAACCAATACTACTAAGTGAAGTATCCCAAGAATGGAAAAACAAGCACCACATATACTCACCAGCAAACTGGTATTAACTGAGCAGCACCTAAGTGGACATAGAGGTACTACAGTAATAGGGTATTGGGCAGGTGGGAGAGGGGAGAGAAGTGGGTATATACATACATAATGAGTGAGATGTGCACTGTCTGGCGGATGGTCATGCTGGAAACTCAGACTTGTGGGGGGAGTGGGGAAAGGGCATTATTTGAAACCTTAACATTTGTACCCCCATAATATGCTGAAATAAAAAGAAGAAGAACAAAAAAAAAGTAATGAGCAAAAGATGCTGTCAAGAAGTGAACATGAATAAAGCAGAAAAAATCTGGAGAAAAGAGTGTTTTGCCAAGTAGGTAAAAATTATTTCAAAAAAGAGGAGGTGATAAATCAAGTGAAGTGGTACTGAGAATTCCAGAAAAATGAGGATTCAGAAGGTAATTTAAAAATCTGGCTAGAACTTTTGACATTTACCCAAATAATTTCAGAAAAATTCTTATTGGAAAAGACTTGAGAGAATAATATGGAAGGTAATGGAATGGTAGTACAGATATCTATCTAAAGGAATTTTCTTTTAAAGGGTAGAAGAGATAGGGAACTACAACTAATGGAACAAGGTTCAAGAGGGATTGGTATATCCACAAAAGTAAGAGTTGATCTTAGAACAGAGGATGCTTAACTGTTTCATAGTAACAGAAAGGAAGTCATGGCATATAGACATAGACATGTGGAAGTTTCCTACTGATTGCTCTTTTTTTGATAAAATAAGAAGAAATTTAATCAGGCAATGTTAAAGTGGTCTAGGGAATTAGAGTTTAAAGGAAAGAGTAGAAGGAATGACAGATTTATCTTGAATAATAGGAGAATAATTTGAGATTGAAATGCAATGAATTTGTAAGGAAGCATTAAGACTCATTTATAGATGTGGTCATAAAAATATAAGATCATTTGATATTTCTGTAAGTTCTAGTGTGTATATAAAGCATGTTTTGAAATTTTTAATTTATTTTTTTATTGTTGTCCTTTCCTAGGTATATTAGGTTCCTAAAGCTGTCATAATAAATGACCATAAACTTAGTGGTTTAAAACATCAGAAATATACTCCATTTTCCCACAATTGTCAAGTTTAGAAATCTGAAATCAAGCCTTTGGCAGGGCCATGCTCTCTGTGAAGGCTCTGGGAAGTTTTCTTTCTTCTTTCTAGCTTCTGGTGACATTATATCATCATTGGTAGTTCTTGGCTTATGACTTCATCACTTCAATCTCTGCTTCTAATGTCACAAGGAATTCTCCCTGTGTATATCTGTGTTTTCCCATGCCCTTCTTAAAAGGATATCTGCATTAGGGCCACTCTAACATGGTATTGCCTCATCTTAACTAATTACATTTGCAAAGACTATTTCCAAATGAAGTCACATACTTATTTTCTGGGTGACCAAGAATTTTTGGAGAAAACTTATTCAACCAAATACACAGGTATGAATGACTATGGGAGAAAATGGCAAGGGAGCTTAGAGTTTATGCAAGAGAGTAGTTAAAAACAATCAATGCAATCAAAGCTGGATAGAACAAAGTGAAGATATGCAGGTGAAAGAAAGTGAAAGAAAGACAGTGAAAGTTAGCAGGGTCATTGGACTGAAAGCTTTCATGACAATGAATAATCCTTGTAATAAAAATAATTATTGGAATCATGATACTATAAAGAGCGACTGCAAAGACTAGTCATGTGGTCAGAGAATGGGAAATTTGACATCGATATCTTGGGGGTGCTGATTTTTGCAATGATGAAGTCTAGACTGTGCAACAGAGGGCATAGTCTGTGGAAGGAAGGAGAAATTAATCACCAGAAGTGAGACTATTGAATAAATGGTTATCCATATGCATATTAAAAATCACCAACTATGACAGAGGACATTGAAAGTCATTGGACTCATGGAATTCTTTAAGGAATGACAAAAATTACCTAGAAATCTTTAGATGTGTACATCAAAGTGGTTGTGGTTTGGTTTCCTATGTTTAGGCAGATCCTGAAAAAGGGATTCTTGGGAAAGTCATTTATTGAGAAACAGTCTCAGCACAAGGGGGTTGGGTAAGCAGGTTAGGATAGCTGAAGAAACTAAACCAGGGTGTGGTCTAGGCTAGAGGATACCTTTAGCCTAGGCCCATGGGGTATACTGAAGGACAAATAGTACCACAGAGTTGATCTTACATTAAGACAAGAGGTCACAATCTATCTTTCCTTGTCAGCCACTCATTGGCCCATGGGTTCTGAGACGGACTGATAAGAATGTGTATTTATGTAATTTATTTGGTAAGATGTCTCCCATTTGACCAAAAGCATTGCTTTGGAGAAGAGGGGAACTGTCAGAAGTTAGCAGTCAACACTGATAGCAGTTGGGATGTGGTCACACACATCAGATAAAGAAGATCTGGGTGGGACACCAACCACTTTCCCTAAAGGCACAAAGTGGCACAGCTTCATTTTATGTGTTACATAAAACCTGGAATTTTTTGAGGACAGAGGTTAAATGATCTGCAAGGCACCTGAAGAATGGGAAATCATTGAACAGCCTATAGATAATATAGTTTATGAAAGTATTAGAAATAAATAGTCACAGCTTGAACAGTCACATTGCTGCAAAAGAGAATATTCTTAGGGAAGAGCAGGGTTCTATCAAATGAAGAAGTTTAAAATATGAGTAGAGGTTTAGACAATAAGCAATTTGCTTATGATAGACCATGTGTTCCAGAAAGCACAGCAGGAACGTTTGTAGTGGAGAGGAAGCAAGAGGGTAGCTTAGGAAACACACAAGTTCTAATTATATGGATTTCATAGGACTGGATATTTGGGTAGTTAGGCCATTTGGAGTGTTGGCCACTGGCCATTTGGCCAACTGTGAGGCAGAAAGTGGTTGGGAGGCGTGTGCGCACATGTGTGTGCGTATGTGTGTGCACATGTGTGTGCATATGTGTAGAGATCTGGGGATTTTATTTTGATGATTCTTAGAGTGTAAGGTCTGAGTTGAGAAATCTTTACCTAGATCAAGAAAAACATTCTGGACTCCTCACAACATTGTCAAGTTTCTAATGTTCTTGTTCTGATAGTTTATTTTGTTGGTTAATTCAGTAGAGTTCTAAGTGAGAAGGTATAGCACTTGGCTTCAGATTGCCATCTCTCCTAAAAGTTATTATGTTCATATTCCAATAACTAGAAGGACACTTTGAGGTAAGCATGGTAGATTTAAGTGAACAGAAAAAATCTCACAAATCAATATTTAAGTGATGTTTCAGGATTATACATTAAGTCTTGAGAGCATTAGATAATGATTGACTTTTTCCAAGTACAGGGATATTTCTTTTCTATCTTGTTGAATTTTAAAGGTGGAGCAGTATCTCAGTATCTGAATTTAGCCAAACTCAAGGTTAAGGGTGCAGTCTTCCACAAGCCCATCCTTACTTGTGACACCAGCTGCAAGTTTGGGGGTTCTCACAGCCATCCTCAGTTCAGACTAGCTGGCTACAAATCCAAGAGCCTTTATGTACTGCCTTAGATTGGATAATTTGTTAGAATGACTGACAGAACTCAGGAAAGCACTATACCTAATGACTACCATTTGCATATAAATACAAGTCAGCACAAACTAAATGAATTGACACACTGGGTGAGGTCTGAGAGGGATCCAGACTCAAAGCTTCTGTTGTCCTCAGGCATGCGTCACCCTCCTTGCGTAGAAGTGTGACAGTGCTCAGAATATTGGCAGCCAGGGAAGCTCAATACATAGATAGGCATGATTGATTGGACCCTCAGCTACATGGCTGAACTCAATTTGTATCCGCTCTCCCATCCCTGGAGGTGAGTTTGATATTATATGACAGAGGACATCAACCCGCTAATTATTAATTCATGTTTAGTCTTTTTGGAATAGCCTGTGTCATTGGACTAGTATATATTGCTTAGGAACCTAACATGAGTCACCTCTTAAGGTAAACTATCAAGTGTGATCCAAGTGGCCTACAAGAAACGCCTAAACAGTCATATCACTGAGGAAATTCCTAACACTCAAGTTTATAAGTTACCTCCCAGGAACTGGGATAAAAGCTAGAGCTGTCTTTGGGTGAACTTATTTCTTCATCACATACTTATTCATCTTTATATCCCAGTACCCAGCCCAGCGTCTGGCACTTATTATCTTGAAGGCAAATATTTTACGAAAAATACTGTGCAAAATCTCTTAACATAAGATTCATTAAAAGAAAAATAAGTAGAAACATAGTTTTGAGTGAATATAATCTAGAGAATTCAAGGATTAATTTGAAAAAGAGAAACTTTGAAATATCTCACTGCACATATGTCCTGTTATGTCTAACTACATATTTTGCTGTAGTTTAAAATTAGAAAATCTATTTTCCTGATGCTTACAAGGCTGTGACTTGATGAGAGCAATATTAAATTAGTTCAAATAGTTTATATTTGATGTTTACATGAATAAAAATGATGTTGACTTAAATGGATTAACTTTGTAAATTCAATAAACTGGCCCATCAAATAAAATAATGGTTTACACTTATTTTCTCTGAATTAATAATTGCTAGTCCAAGCTGATATGATCTAATCTTTTAAAATAATCTTTGTCTTTTCTAATAAGGGAAGAGATGAAGTAAAATCCTTATTTTCTTACAATGTTCACAAATTCCTATCGCAACACTAAATATAATCACACAAATAAGGCATATTACTAATTTTGAAATTCTTTGAAACATATATAGCCAATTTAGCACTAGAGTTTGATCATTTACTTACTTTACCCTTTTCTTTATGTGATGGGAGCTTCTGTCAAAGGCTTCTCAATAGGCCTAATCCTTTATGTCCACAAATAAATCACCAAAATTTCTAACACAATAAGTTGAGATAAAACAATAATTTATACAATAATACAATTATAATTTATTATATATACAGTTATATGTAAATATGCTATATATACATATATGTATGTTTTATGCAACTATAACAAAATAAAACAATGACAACTTGAAAATAGTTGTAATTATAATGATTATAAAAAGAATAAAAACTTTGCCCTTTTTCACTGCAACAATGTCAAAAATATAGAAAGCCAATTCTTATTGTATTCTTAGTCAAGCATGAATATAGGAGACTTATCCGGTCACTATTTGCCCCCCACCAACCAAAGGTACCCACCATCCTGACTCCTAATAAAAAGTGTATTTTGTATCATAATTCTTAAATGCATCTCTACTAAATGAAAATTCCATACTTGGCTCTTTTCCATAATAACACAGTAGCTTGGGCTTCAAATCATGTTTATAGACTGGTGACCTAAAGTTCAAAATTTAGCATCATGCATAATTTATTCTTGGCTGTCACATCTGCATAGTCACACATTAACTTTGCTGTTCTTCTCTCATGAGCACCATCCACCTTCCAGCCTATACCTACCCATTCTTCACACTCAGAATGATGCGAATATTTTCAGCAAATAACTAGGAGGTATAAAGAGAAAAAGCTGTAGGACTTTCAGGGCATTTAAGATTATGTAATCCTGTACCCATGTAGAGAGGGACGGACAGTCCCGACCAACAGCTGGCATCTACTTGCCCACCATGTGAGTAAACCAACCTGGAGATGGATCTTTCTTTCAGCTCCATGGAACCTCCAGATGACAATATCCTCATCCAACATATTTCTTGCATCTTTATTCGAGACTCTGAGCTTTTTATAATAAATGTTTTTGTTTGAAGCCATTAAAAAAAAGATTATGTAAGACTGTAGACTGAGGTGAAGAGACTCAGAAACCAGATACAGTCAGATACTCATTAGATGGGAGGAGCTGACATCTCTGGTCAGTGGTACACTAAGAAGTGAATTAGACTTGGTGCTATAAATAGCCCTTCATAATGCATTAAAGTTAAAGTTTATGTTATTCAGCCAATCTAATCTGATAACTAAATATTTTTAATAACATAGACAAATAATCATCTCTCAACTGTGTGTACGATAACAGTGACTAAAATTCATTACTTTTTAAGCCTATTCCATTTTAGGACAAAATCAACTATTAATTTTAAAAGACTGTGTTTTTCATGCTGGACAAAATTCTTCTCTTTCTTCCTCGTACATATGATGTTTTAGTTTTGTTTTGGACATCCATGCACAATATATAAAATCCCTTCTCCATGTGGCCACACTAAAGTAATGGAAGAAAGATATCTGTAGCATCAAATTTTATTTTATTCAGAATAATCATCCCCAGTTCCATTAATCTTTCATTACTTGACATTGTTTTAATTTTCTTTACCATGCTTACCTCAGTTAATCAATTTGTAGTATCATCTGTTTTCTTTTTCTTTTCCTTTTTAATTAACAAATAATAATTGTATATATTTATGTGGTGTTTTGATACATGTATACATTGAGTAATGAATAAATTAAGCTAATAGCCATCACCTCATATACTCATTATTTTTTGTGGTGAGAATATTTGAAATTACTCTTGCAGCAATATTGAAATATACAATACATTATTAACTATAGTCACCATGCTGTCTAATAGATATCAAAAAATTATTTCTCCTGTCTAACTAAAACTTTGTTTTACTTCTTAATCTAAATTACAATAGCCAATGTGATTGTTCATGACTACACCTAAATCTTTAATCCTTTTTGAGTTTTCAAAAAGGTAAATATTTTTAATGGATTGATTATGTCACTGAAATTGAAAAATTTATGACTTAGTCATTTAAGCCAATCCACCAAGTTTATTATTATAGGTAAGGTATAGGCTGAGTTTAAAAACTCTGCATAAGCTCTTTTTCTCTCTGGACTATTTTGGAATGAATGCATTTTAACTATATAATATATATATATATATACATATATATATATATTATACAACTATGAAATTAAAACTTTTGCACTAAAAAAAACATAAAACAACAAACACAAAACCACAGGCATGAACTGTAAACTTGTATTAACTAACAACTAATCTTCAGATTAATTCTTAGCCGTAATTCAGTATTTTCTTCTTTGTCAATTGTAATGTTTTAGCACCAGATGATCTCACAGAGGTACCAGTAATAACTATGGCTGCCAGCGCAGGGGGATGCTTCCACACACAGCCCTCCACACACACGGTCCACTCTTGCACCCACCAGGTGGAAGGCACCTGGAGATGGGGCTGTACACTGACTCTCTCAGTGATCACTGCTGATACAGGGGGGTGCACGGCCTATACTTCTCTCACAAAATAGTTAAAAACTAAAACCGTCTTTTCCAATGTGAGGAAAAACTAGATTTACTCATTTACAATATTTATTGTTTGAATTCTAAATGTTAAGAGGTTAGATATTTTACATTGTAAAATGTTCTTTTATAACATATGTTCACCTATTAAGCACCTACTCTCAGTGCTTTTCAATAGCATTTAAATGTATAATATCATTGAGATTTGCCAATGATTGGTTTTGAAGTTATCTGTGCTCCACTTCTGGTTAATGAAATATACAGGAGAGTGTAGCAGTGTTTCTGGGCAGACTTTCTCTTCTTTTAAGGAGAGACACAGGAAAATTAGTTCTCTTTCTCCCTCAGGTAGTTATTATGTCTCGTCCTCACCTCAGCAACTACTGTGACTATGAAAGGGGCAGACTGAGGACAAAGGTGGCATGCTGATGATGACAAAATAGAAAGTATTTGAGTCTTCGATATCATCATTGTCCTGCTGGATTAAGCAATCCTGAAGACACCTCAGTTCTGTATTTCTATTTAGTGAAATCCAGTTTGAAAGGCTTTTCCTTATACCTTTGGTTAAAAGCCTTGAAGTACATTTTCAAAACAATAATGTATAACATTATTATTTTAAATATTGAACAATATTTTGAAATATTGTTATTTCAAAACAATAATGAAATTCAAGATTGATACTAGTGAGTACTATTTCAATAAAATATTTAATCTGCATAATTATCCATTTCACCTTGGCAGTGAGTAAAAAGATTGTCTGATTATGCATTAGTATGGAATTAAAGAGAGGTTAGTTGAATTGGGGAAAAACATGCAATTATCTACTGTTTTTCCATTAAAATCATCAACATAAATTGCTTTATGCCAAACAATTTAATAGCTATAGCCCAGCTGGAGCTGAAAATCATCATCTGACATTGTGGGAGTCAAAATGTGTTATGGCATCAAAGTTATGAACTTCTTTCTTTCGAAGTGACTTAGCTAAAATATTGAAGCTTTAATGAGTGATACTGATAAGAATTAGCATGCACACTAGTCTGTCATGGGATGCTTGCTTGCTTTTCAGAGCATATGACATTAAAGTAAATGATCATTTTCTTGCGTTCTTCCCTAGCTTTAAGACTGGATTTGTAAAACTCTTGGTGATTTTATTGACTATATTATTATATAAACTATTAATAATAATTGTGTTATGCAAACAAAATTTTATATATATGTGATAATATTCTGAGTTCTTTACAAATATTAACTTATGTAACTTCTGTAACAATTTTGTGGAATAAGCACTTTGAATATTGTCTTACAAATGAGCACACTGATGCATAGAGAGATTGCTAGTTGCCCTAAGTCCCTCAGATCTTAGGCTGCGGAGCCAAACAGTCTGAATGTACTTTTAGCCACTGTGCTGGCTCCCTCTTATTAGATAGAAAACATACAAATAACTAAAGAATAAATATTTTATAAGATTTTGTTCCATTAAATATACATGTGGTTTGTTTAGCATTTGAAAGAACATTTTACTTGTATTGACTAAAATATCCTTTTATACCACTAGCACAAAAATCTATTTAATTCCATTTTTAAGAGGTATCATAGAGTCTGGACATAAGATTCATTTCCAAATATAGTAATTACTTTCTTATGATACATATGAGAAATTTCTTTTAAGAAAGAGTCACAGATATTGAACTAACTGCTATTTTAAAAGTTATGATTATCATCTGGTCCATCTGCAAAAATGAGTTTTGAATTAAACTGTCAATGTAATTAATTGTGGTTCATTTTCAGGTACAACAGTACTATATATATTTAAAATCTATTTAACAAATACATTCTTCAACAAATTACCTATACAAATAATAGACTATAACAAATAAATTTCTCAAAGGTGCAAATTAAATTTTTTTTTCCAGAATGAAGTTTCATCCAACCTTGAAAGATTGATTATTACAAGGAAATTTAGGGAAGGGTAGTAAAGTCATTAATTATGTGGGTGTAGGCAAAATAATTAAGAAGTCATATGGGAAAATTGATTAATTACTAAATGTTAGTATTAAATAATTATGACCTGTCAGTACATTGTGATATTCTGGGGGCACATATGTCTATGAATGAATGTTTTCCATTTATATATCTTCCCATTTTTCTTAGATCTGTGAACATAATACATTTAAGCATCTAAGAAAAGCTCCTTGAAAGTCTAATATCTTCCTCCTTTCTCTGTACACATAGGTGTGCACTCCAGACGATACCTTCTTATAAAAAGCCATTTAGGTATAAGGAAATAGAAACGTGATAAATTTTGGAAGCCCATGGTAATTTGGCTTACTTTAATTGTTTTGCTTACACATTGATAAACATTTCATACATAGATATTCTTTATTGAAGAAGCATTCATTAAGTACCACGCACTTAGGGGAAGCACATATATGAAAAAAGATGTGCGAGCTGACTCGCCTTTCCGGCACCCGCGGCGGAACACGGAGGTGGGGGCGGGGCCGCGCGGGATCTCGCGCCGCCTGCAGCCTCCTTCCCGCGCTGCCCCGCGCAGCCTGCGCCACGCACAGGCACTTCCTGGGTTGGATAACCAGAATTAATGGCACTCCGCATTTACAAATGGGCTCTGAAGCTCCCATAAGGATAATTTATAACTTAACAATTAATAATTTGGAGCTAGTTTCGTCTGCACATGTGAACCCGCATGGCGCAGGCAGCCCGCGGACACGCGCCCTCGAGCGAGCGCCCGTCGTTGCTCGCGCGGTCACCTGCCCGCACACGGGTCGCTGTGCTCTTAACTGCTTTATTCTGTTCTGTGAATCTGTGTCTACTCTTACGGCCCTGCCTCCAAGGCGAGAGTTCACTGCAAGTCCAGGTGAGTCTGCAGTGGAAACAAAAGTAGAAATAATTATTTGAAGAAAGGCCAGACACAATTTGAAGAAAGGCCAGACACAATCATTCATTGTGAGAGCATTAGGCTTCAATCGCTCGACTATCAGAACAGTTATAAGGATAAACTGAGAATAATGGAACACGAGAAGAGCAGTGCTCCAATGAGAGCATCAATTATTACTAAGCAATGTACTAGATTACTTATTGAAACAGAAAGGTTATTATTGATTTGGATAGAAGATAAAAATAAGCTTAACATTCCTGTTAGTCTAGCGTTGATACAACCTTAGGTGTTAACCTTTCATATTCTTTTTTTAAAATTCTCCTATTTCTTATCTTAACTTTTTATATGAGTTTTTTTATGCCCTGTTTCTCTGAATTAAAAGAATGAGCACAATAGTTTCAGTAACATTATTAGAAATCAGAGGTATTATTATGGCATCACACTGTATTATTATTACCACATATGAACCATTCTAGTAGTATTATTATTGTTGTTATTATTACCATATATACACTATTCATCAAGGATCCAGATTACATACAGATCCAACCTAAAAATGTTCTCAGGAACATATCTCGTCTGTAACCCAGGGAAAGCTTGTATTGTTTTAACTTGTTTCTTTATTTTTCAAATCTAAATCACTTGGTCAAATAAGTGTTCTTAAGTCTGTTCTTAAGTTTTGAATGTCAAGAATATTTTCCCATTCCTCTCCCTCCCTTTCTCCTTATCCCTCTCTATGGTTTGCTCAGGCATGTATTCCACTAAAAGAAATAAATACTGAGTACTGAATGCCTAGCTGAAAATGAAGTAGAGAAATTGGTAACAGATGTATACTGTCAAAACTGAGATTGAAATGGCATAAGTTTGACATGTTGATCCCTGGCATAATTATCCCTAAACTCCTATTAAAATATTACAAAAAAAAATTAGGAAATGGGAAAATATGCAACCATACGGGGAAAATAAGTCTAAAACTGATTTTCCAGTATTTGGAACTTGAGTCCACTATTATAGAGTTATAATTGTGGGGCCATAAATTAACATTATTGGCTAATACACACTTCAGCCTTATAAATTTATTGGTATGACCACCTACACAGTTTATAGGAGGTTTCCTCTAATCATATCTCATGGCTTTGAGCTATAAAGGCTTTAATAAAGAACATGGTAGTTAATTATACCTCCCTCCAAACTCACATTTTAAAAGTACTTAAAATTTTAAATGTCCATCTTGTTTCAAAGATAATTTTAAAAGAGATAAAAATACAAGGAGGAAATTAAAAAAGAGTAATGAAATAAATCTTAACCCCAAATTAAAATTTAAAAAAAGCATTAAGCAAAACCAAAACTTATATAAAAATTATATTGAATATATATATGTATATATATTCCAAACATATTTGGAATATGTTTTTTGCCTTTCCATCATTATTAAAATGTGCAAAATGTATAACACTTTGTTATAAAAATCCAGAATAAAAAAAACCCTGCATTTTTCAAGAAATATTCAAATATCTATTTTTCTAAGCTCTTCTAGGTTTCAAAAGTTACTTTTCAAACATTTTTAAAAAAAGTACACCACTAATATTAGCTTGTTACTTAAACTTTTCTCTTTATAACCTAAATAAATTAAATGATGCTAGAACAATGGAGTAAATGGTGTATGTTGTGTGATTGTGCTCTTCTCAGCTGTTAGTTTTATTTACTATCATTATCATAAGCCTCCTCTCCACAAAGCAATATCAAAATGGTTTTATTCTTTAGAAAGCCTATAAACAAATTCTCTCATATCATAATTAGGCCCTTCACATTGAATATTAAATTCTCTCTCAACAATAATAATAACAACACTATAAGAGGTAGGGTAAAATAGAATTTCAAAGCATGGACTCTAGGACAAATAGCATGGGTGTACATTGTAGCTCTTCTGTTTACTCTGGGCAAGTTAGCTTTCAATTTGTAAAGCAGGAATGATAATAATAGAATTTACTTCATATGGTTGCTGTGAAAGTACATGAATTAATGTCAAACACAAGAGTGGATGAAACAGGAAAATATTTTTAAATGCTATTGCTATTACTAGAATTTGAATGATATGAAATATTTTTTTCCTTTTGTTTCTTGCTATATTTTTAGCACTTAGATTAGAGAATAACACATAGTAGATGCTCAATACATTATGTAGAGTAAATGAACATTTACTAAACAATTTTAATTGCCAGGCACTGGGATAAGTATTTCATATTCATTACTTCATTTATCTTGCTAATAAACCTTTGAGCTTAATACATTTATATCTTCCTTTTCTGAACATGGAAATTAAGACATAGATTAAATTAATTGCTGAATATCACCTGGTTAGGAAGCTTATTAATTTCCTATTGCTTCTGTAACAATTACCACAAACTTAACAGCTTAGGTAACACATAATTATTGTCTTACAGTTTGGGGTGTCAGAAGTCTGAAATAAGTCTCATCAGGCTAAAATCAAAGTATTAAAGGTCTGCATTTCTCTCTGGAGTCTCTAGGGGAGAATGCATTTTCCCACCTTCTCCAGCTTTTATAGGTCCCCTGACTTCCTTAGCTAACGGCTTATCTCTTCCATCTATAATGACATCATCTATACAAAACAAAGACACCCAATAGGTGTAAACTCTGAGGTGAACCAAATATTTTTATTATAATAAAAGGACTTTCTTCTCCCCACCGCCAAGGGCAGAGCCTGTCTTGCCAGCCTGCAAGTCACAGGGCTTGGGTAGGAGTGTTGCCTGAGACCACCGGCATCCCAGCACAAGCTACAGCTTCTCTCATTTCTCACCTTCTGGGAGTTATCAGTCTACCAAACTTTAAGCTGTACTACAAGGGTATAGTACCTAACACAGCGTGGTATTGGCACAAGAACAGAGGCATAGACCTTTGAAACAGGACCGAGAACCCAGAGAGGAAACCATCTGCATATTGTCATCTAATCTTTGACAAAGCAGACAAAAATATACACTAGGGAAAAGAATCTCTTTTCAATAAATGGTGCTGGGAAAACTGTATAACTACATGCAGAAGATTGTACTGCCACCTCTCTCCTCTTACAAAAATCAATTCATCATAGGTAATAGACTTAAACCTAAGACATGAAACCTTAAGAATCCTAGAAGAAAATGTAGGGAAGATTCTTTCAGACATGGGCCTAGGCAAAGAATTTATGAAGAAGACCCCGAAAGCAATCACAGCAGCAACAAAAATAAATAAATGGGACCTGATCAAATTAAAAAGCTTCTGCACAGCCAAGGAAACTATCATTAAAGTGAATAGATAGCCTATAGAATGGGAGAAAATATTTGCTTTCTACACATCCAATAAAGGGCTGATAACAAGAATCAATCTAGAACTTAAAAAAATCAACAAGAAAAAATCAAACTACCCCATCGATAAATGGGCAAAGGACATGAACAGAAACTTTTCAAAAGATGACAGAATAATGGCCAGCAAACATACAAAAAAATGCTCACCATTTCTCATCATTAGGGAAATGAACATCCAAACCACATTGAGATATCTCCTTCCTCCAGTGAGATTGGCCTCTATCAAAAAAATCCAAAAGCAACAAATGCCGGCGAGGATGTGGAGAGACAGGAACACTTTCATGCTGCTGGTGGGACTGCAAATTAGTGCAACCCTGTGGAAAGTAATGCAAATGACAATTAGCTCAATTTAGCCATTCTATAATTTATATATGTTGTCATGGTATACACACAAAGCCTGGGTATTGGATTTGATTTACATGTGTATTTTGCCTTTTTAAGTATAATTTCACATACTTAAATATAGAAATATATTTTACGTAATTAAAAATGAAGTAGTTTAAGTGGATAAACACTAAAATTAAGAGGTTACTCTGTGGAGAGGATAGTTATCATGGGTGAGATATTGAGAGTACATGAGACTCATTCATGCTTTAGTTAAAATATTTCAATATAATTTACATACAAAATAGATTGTTCTTTTCAAATAATCCACATATAATCATGTTATGAAGGAACCAGCAAACTTTTATGGTAAATACGAGAAAGTAAATATTTTAGGCTTTGAGAGAAATGTTCTCTCTCTCCTAGCTGCCTCTCTCTGCCATTGTAGTGAGAAAGTATATATTGACAATATGTAAATGAATGAATTTGGTTGTGCTTCAATAAAACTTTATTTACAAAAACAGGTAATGGGCCAGATTTGGAGTTTAGGTTGTAATTGTTCTACCCCTGCTATAAGAGTCCTTCTATTACTGCGTAGATAGAAAAAATATTTATTTTAAATAATTTTACATGGAGAGTGAGCGTTATTTTAAGAAATACTGATAAACATGTTTCTAGAGAATTTTACATCATTTTTAGTTTTTGCAAACAGTTCTAAGGTGACTGAAAAATTATCATTTGATATAGTTGAGTTAGCATGTCACACAAAATACCCAAACTACTAAAATAATGTGATATTTTGCTGAATTATAATTGTGTGTTTGAACTAGAACATGAGCCAATATGTTAATATTGAAATGGTGTCTTGAATTCTTTAATTTTAAAAATGTGATTTATGATGCTGTAAAAAATTAATGGAACATTTCTTTATTCTATCTGGAAATGTGCTTTCTAATTCTCTCCTCTAATTTACTAAAACAACTCAGACTCCATATGTCTAGTGGCTGTACCAAAAGAAAGGAAAAAAAGTAAAGCTTAAATAAGTAATTGATTCAGAATGTTAAAATGATCAAAATGATCACTTACTTCAATTTAGAGAACACCTATTATATGCTGCTAACCTTGCATATACCATCTAATTTAATCTGCAGAATAAACCTCTGTGATATATAAGATTATCACCATTTTACAGACATGGAAAAGAAAGCTCAGAAAACTTAAATACTGACCATGATCAAGATGATGGTAAACAATAGAGGTAATATTCTTTTAGCATGGTGCTTTCTTGTAAGAAGTTATTCTTTTCACTGCACTTTGTACTTCTCCTTCAAGGATGAACCTGTATTCTCTAACTCATTTTGATCTGACTTTAAAAATTAGAAAAAGCAAATATAAGGAAAAATTAATATTATCTGAAGTCTGCATATCTATGGTAAACTGAAGAACTGTCATCTTTTGGTAATTATACTTATAAAGCAGGATTGTACATTTAAAAAAATGCATTTAGCTATATGACCTTAGGAAAATTTATTTAAATTTTCTGAACCTCCTTTGTCTTATTAATATATGTAAGAAAGTAAAGATAGCAATAATAACAAAAACAATGAAAACAAATCAGAGTTCTAAGACCAGTTTTGAAAATTAAATGAGAAGATATTAATATCTTAAGTTAAAACTCATTGTGTAAAGTGAAAATGATATAATCAAAATTAGCTTGAAATCCTTGACTCATCCATTATGTATGGTTTTATATACTCTGATGCACATAGTGATACACAGAATATGATGAGTTCACTATGATAATTAGCCTACAAACACTGACTTTCTTATTAAGAACTCTATTCTTCCCAAAATATTTTGATATGTGCATATTGTTGGGAGATAATTTTCCATGGTGCTTGAATTTCCATACATCTTGAATCAGATTCTGTTTTGGACTATCTTTTCAAGGGTATTAAATTCTATTAAAACCAGCCTAGAAATTTAGAGTTAGTTTATCCCTCCAGGCCAGATTTCAGAATTGTTTCTTGACCAGAATAACTAAATTTCCTTTGGGAGCATAGTTGGGCAGATTTCTAGCAGCCTCTATCTTTAATTGGGGATTACAAACCATAGGCTTCCTCAGATGTAACACAAACTTGCTGAGCTAGCACGTGGTTGTGAGCCTTAGGCTACTGAGTTGGGTAGGGGAGGCAAAAGGAACAGATGTGAACACGAAGCTAGTGCTACCTGCTGACTCATGAGTGAATAGAGTCCTTTGTCTCTGACAGAAGAGTCTTGTGTCTTTCATGATATTTTGGTAGAATAACTGGCTAACTTTGAAGTATAGAATGACATCATATCCTTCACAAGTTTTAATGTGTATGTGATGCAAATTTTGTTCAGAGCATATGCGTTTTAGGTTTTATTTTATTATCTATCATATGATTTCCAAAAATTTAATATTTATCTAATCTCAAACAATTGCCTCTGTCAAAAAAATAAGCTAGATCTTTTTGGCTGTTTATCTTGGTGTAGTTTATGATTTATAACTTGAACTTGGGCAAGTAGCTTGTTGCCTAAAAAGAAAAAAGATACATTTAGTAATTGACTTCTACAGAGTACAATAAGAAAGGGAAATTTGATGTTTTGCCAGAAGCAGTTTGAAAAAGAGCAATCTTTTGGAAACACTCTTTGGGTGAAACCTTTCAGGAAGAATTATAAGTCCTTTAGAATTTAATTTAATCTTTTCCCTTAACATGTATATGATCATAGTTAGACACCATATTGTATTCCAAAGCATAGTTTCTCAACAAATTTGATCAATTTTTTGTCTTCCATTTTGAAACAAATTAGTTTTCTCCTCCTCTTTCTTTTCTTCCTCCTTGTATGTCATTGCCAAAAATTATATTTATTTTCAAAAGATTAGTAATGATATAATTATCGAACATGATCAATTTAAAGCCAGTTGAATGGCCTGGAAAGCTCCTGTGTACGTCCCTGGTACGATGCTGCCTGCGAGTATTAAGGAATTGCTGCACCTAATGTTTTACTAAGTACATTTTTCTCACACTGGATTTTATCATAATAAATTCACAATAAAAATAGGTAGATACTTAGCATTTATTAGAAATTATTTAGTCCAAAGAATCAGAAAGCTTGTGTCTGAAATGTGGCTTCACCATTTACTCAGTGTGTAGCACTGAAAGGTAGTTTAGAACACCTGCTGGCACCGTCGGGGAGGTCTACAATTCGTCCCTTCCCTGTGAGGATGGTCCCTGCGAGTGGGGAGACGTGGTGGTCATGATAAAAGAGCCAATGAATGGAGAAAAACACTTTGTTGAAAAAACGTACAGTGAATTTCATGCTTTGTACAAAAAGCTTAAGAAATATATAAAACTTCCAGAAATCCCCTCTAAACATGTTAAGAAAAGTCCCAAAAGTCTTGGAACAATGTTCAGAAACATATTTACAGGCTGTCATTTTAGAAAATGAAGAACTTCCCAAACTGTTTCATAATTTTTCTAAACTATGGGACACTTACCTCTCCACCCAAATCAAAGTTGTGGATCTTTTGATGGGACAGAATCTGGAGGCAAGCCCATGTGGCTGTTACTCAGGGATTCATTTGTCTTGTTTGTAGCCAGCAAATTTCCAAATGTGGTTATCAAAGGAGTTCTCCATGGGACATTTTACCCTCATCTATAGCCCAGGTAGAAACTCTACATGGCTAAAAGACGCTGAAACAAATTTTGAATTCACAGTCAAGGAAATGGATACCTACCAAATTAACCTAAACTCTATGACATAAGGACCCTAGCTAGTGGTAAAATTCACAGCCCCAGTTTAATTCAGGGCAAGGACATTTCCATTAATGGTGCTTTTCAAAATAGAAAGTGAACAATGGCAGTGTCCTGCTAAGTGTTTAAGAAGAATGTAGTTGTCAACTAAGAAACCAATGAAAAGGAAGCAGCAGTAGATTCCTGGGACCACTGGGTGCAGCAAAACAAAGTAACTCTTTGCTTTAGTTGCACCATTTGCTAAGTGAAAATCATATCCTGAATCATACAGAGACTGATCAACTTTGGTAGCTTTTTTCTTCACCTATTATGACACAATAATCTTTTCACCATGAGATTTTTCTCAGTGAATGCTCATCCTAAAGTGCTGGCACTAGAAGAGTGTCACAGAAACACACTGTCTTAAATGTGAGGAAGGAACTAAACTGGAAATTAAATTGTACTGACAATACTATGGTATTTCAAAAATCATGGCATTTTAATTTACATTACAATGAAGTTGAATCATACCAAGGGATTAGCTTCTAACGTCAGTACCTAAAATAAAATGAGCTATTAGGATAGTTTTTGAAAGCCCTTTACTAAACTGCCGTATTGGAAATCTGTGCATCCACCACAGCCAGTTTGTCCTCTAGTGTTGGAAGAAAAGAGCGTTTATTTTTTTGAAGATAAAATGAAGTTGTCAGTGTTTTTTAGGGGCCATTTTGTTATAAAGCATGTACCTTTTGAGCTTGAGGATCACACTTAGAACTGAAATATACTTACCCCAGGAGAGGCAGATGTGAACTGACAATGAGTGAAACAGTCATAAAGTTTACTTGACTCACAAGATTTTATTTTTCATTAAAGTAAACCTTGAAGTTTTGGAATAGTTTTTCTTATAACAGTTGATCATTCTTTTTCTATGTTTGTATTATTTAATTAGAATTATCAGATAAATGCAGACGGTACAGTTTAATTTGAATTTCAGAAAAACAAATATTGCATGGACATACTTATAATAAAAAACTTCTGGTTATCAGAAAGGCACATTTACTGAAGGTCCTATAGTTTTATTTACTAATTTGTAAACCCTAATGATTATGATAAACTGAAAGTTACTGAAAAAAGCAAGTAAATGTATAGTAAAAACGCCCTTTAAAAATTTCTTCAGCATTACATGCTAATTTATAACAATTTAGAATTCTAATGAAATTTAGAGATATGTAATTCAACTGTTTTGGTGTTTATTAAATAGTTCCCTCTAAATGATTATTGTCCAGATGACTATTCCATAGAAATAGAAATAGAAAGTTGCATTTAGGTGTGCTTCTACTTTATTCCAAAAATATATTTAAAGCTTTTTATACAAATATAAACATAGAGCAAGATTCCAACAATCAAATGCAGATCTTATAGTAGCAAGAGAATAGCCTCTTATTAAATACTAGTTTCTTTTATGGCATTTCTAGCATGTGATGTTAATCTCTGTATTTTTATCTATATTCTTATTTCCTGGTTTATCACCTCTAGTTGTTCCTCATCCAGCATACTTTTATTCTACTTCTCATTGTAATCACTCTCTTTTTGACACATTCTAATTTATTATGGCTTTCTGTTCTCATTTAGTCAGCTCATAAATTTATTAAATTACAGCACTGTGTTCTAAAAATTGTACATATGTAAAGACTACTTAAGATAGTGTTTCAGTTTTTGAACAAATTTACTATATGACTGAATTGATTCACATTGTTTTTAAAGTTAGCTAAAAGCCTTAGCTCCTCTATGCATATATTACTTATAAGTTTCTGTTTGCTTCCATACTTCATTGGTTGATTTAGGTTTTGTAAAATGCAGCAATTAGCAATTGTCTCTGTAAGAATACCTAATATTCTGGCAATCAAAGTCATTCATTTTGTCAACAGTTAAATTTGTTTCTTTTATCTCTTAGCTTTTCCTCTTTTTCAAATTTCTCTAGTCATTGATTTAAAAAAATACTGTAGAAGATTACTGTGTTAGGAAGAATAGTGACCCTCAAAGATATCTACATACTAATCCCCAGAACCTGTAAATATGTTACCTTACTTGGCAAATAGGATTTTGTTGATGTGATTAAATCAAGAGCCTTAATTTGGAAGATTATCTTGGATTATATAGCAGGGCCTGACCTAATTACATGGGTCTTTGAAACAGAAGAAACTTTCCTAGCTATTATAGAATCAGAAGATGTGAGTATGCAAGAATAATCATAAAGATGCACCAATGCTGATTTTGGATATGGACCAAGGGAGCCGCAAGCCAAGGAATGGAGGCGCCTCTAGAAGCAGGAAAAGGCAAGGGTTCAGACTCTGCCCTGGAACCTCCAGAACAGATACCTTGATTGGTTTTATTGCATTTCAAAGCTTCTGAGGTCACCCGCAATCCTTGGCTGTGGCTCTGCCCTCCATCTTCAGTGCACATCACTTCACCATCTGATTTTATCTTTAAGGACTTGTGATCTCTCTCTCTCTTTCAAGATTCTTAAATTATTCATAACTACAATGTTCCTTTTGCTATTTAAGGTAACATTTTCACTGGCTCCAGGAATAAGACATGAGCATTCTGTGGAAGCATTGTTCTTCCTACCATATAAAGCCATCACTCATTTTCAGTTTAATAAATTTTAATTAAATCATAAGTCTGTCAAAATTATCAACTGAAGGAATACTATATATTACTTTTTTTAAACAGCTTTTATTAATTATTGTTTGGTGCAGGTTTATTTGTACCTAGTGTGTAAACTACAACCAACTGAAAAGAATGCTATGTGTATGTCAGCTCTACATTATTTCAAAAAGACTAGAAAAGCAAATTGTAAAACTAGAGTTTGATGTCACATCAAGAAAAATATATAATTTAAGAATGAATTATTCTTGAAGTGGCTCTACCTACCTGCCTTTAACAAGCCATCATCAGGGTTCCAGGAAAGCAAGCACCAAGCAGCAGATTCAGATTTTAGATGCAGTTGGTGTTAATCTGTGGACCTTCTCACTTTTCTCTTGCTTGGCTGGCAGGAAAGTATTATATTCTTGATGATTTGATGTTAAAGATGTGTTAGAGATGGAGAAAATAAAAATTTAGTTATTTTCATATTTGCCTAGGTGACAGGAGAACAGTCTTAATGTAGTCAACTGCTAGGTTCTCTGGTACATCAATTTAAAATTTATTTGTTTTTCTCTATACAAACAAACTTCTGTTCTCAAAAAAAAATCTGTTCTCCCACTCAACCTAATGGAGGGCCTTTTTGAATTCAACACCAAAAAATTATCATTCTAATTACAAACACCTTCAATACAGATCTCAAATGCTATAAATCATGAAGTACATTTGCATGATACATACATAAATTTTGGATGGGAATAAATAATTTTAGCCAAGTATAATTATCTTACTTGGCAATAGGTTTGCATATGTAAGAAAAGTGTTAGCATTTATTAACTTTTTCTATGATCAGGTAATCAATTAATTTACACTTCCATATGTGCAAAGGCAAGAATATATAATAAGAATATATATATAATAAGAATACAAATATTATTTTCATTTTGACTTACATATTAAGTATTACAATATCAGTGCATTATTGCATAAAATGAAAGTATAAGGTAATATTTAAAAAACAAGCAGTAAAACAACTAAAGGAATGGAAATGTTCTAGGTAGGTTTTTTTTTTTCTCTGTAGATACAATATAGATGTGCTTTAGCTACTGTACTGAAATACAGAATGTTAAGGCCTGCTTGGGGTCATATAAATTTATAAGGCTTGAGGTATACACCCATTCCCTGGAGAAGTTGGCCACTTCTTGAGAAAATGGGAATTGCAAGCTCTGAGCTATGTGCCTGGGGAGGTTTATCCTGGACTTCCTGGACGGCCTGGGATTGTTGATCCTGGGCTGTCCAGAGATGTTTACCCTAGGCTCATGCCCGGAACTGATCTGTGCGACCAGTCACTACAGACCCCGGTTCCTGGCCAGATCCGGAACCTCCCATGACCAGAGATTACGCCTTTTTGGCGCCAAAGCCTTCCTTTGTTCAAACCACTATATAAACAGCACTGAAAAGCGGGGGGTGGGGGGGGTGTTGCCATTTTTCCTATTCGACCTCCTGGTGCGCCCTGACACCCTGCCTGACACCCAGCCGGTCTCTTTCCCCGCCGCCTACCTGCCTGACACCCAGCCGTCGCCTTCCCCGCCGCCTACCTGCCTGACACCCAGCCGGTCTCTTTCCCCGCCGCCTACCTGCCTGACACCCAGCCGGTCTCTTTCCCCGCCGCCTACCTGCCTGACACCCAGCCGTCGCCTTCCCCGCCGCCTACCTGCCTGACACCCAGCCGGTCTCTTTCCCCGCCGCCTACCTGCCTGACACCCAGCCGGTCTCTTTCCCCGCCGCCTACCTGCTGACACCCAGCCGTCGCCTTCCCCGCCGCCTACCTGCCTGACACCCAGCCGGTCTCTTTCCCCGCCGCCTACCTGCCTGACACCCAGCCGGTCTCTTTCCCCGCCGCCTACCTGCCTGACACCCAGCCGGTCTCTTTCCCCGCCGCCTACCTGCCTGACACCCAGCGGTCGCCTTCCCCGCCGCCTACCTGCCTGACACCCAGCCGTCGCCTTCCCCGCCGCCTACCTGCCTGACACCCAGCCGGTCTCTTTCCCCGCCGCCTACCTGCCTGACACCCAGCCGGTCTCTTTCCCCGCCGCCTACCTGCCTGACACCCAGCGGTCGCCTTCCCCGCCGCCTACCTGCCTGACACCCAGCCGTCGCCTTCCCCGCCGCCTACCTGCCTGACACCCAGCCGTCGCCTTCCCCGCCGCCTACCTGCCTGACACCCAGCCGTCGCCTTCCCCGCCGCCTACCTGCCTGACACCCAGCCGTCGCCTTCCCCGCCGCCTACCTGCCTGACACCCAGCCGGTCTCTTTCCCCGCCGCCTACCTGCTGACACCCAGCCGGTCTCTTTCCCCGCCGCCTACCTGCCTGACACCCAGCCGTCGCCTTCCCCGCCGCCTACCTGCTGACACCCAGCGGTCGCCTTCCCCGCTGCCTGAGAGACGGCCCGGCCCGCGAGGGTTCCTTCCCTCCGGGATTGGGGTTACCGGTGATAATAAGCCTTGGGTGCTGATAATGGGGTCCTAGTGCTATTTTTACTCTTTTGTGTTCTTCCCCTGCGGTACTTTTCTCTTATTATCTCTTTTTCTCTTCCACCTTAATAAATGTGAGCAAAACGGGTGTGGCTTGTGGTGGTGTGTCCTGCGGATCGAGCTAAAATTAGAAAAAAGTCTGTGCACAGCGATTGCTAAAGTTAATTATCGGCTACTGTTTAGCAAATTGTAACCGAAGTGACTAAAGACTTGTTATTAATATTTTTATCTAAAACAGAAACTTCCCTTTCTTGCAGTGTTTTAAATTCTTTGCTGTCAAATATCAGCCCTTTGACAGTACTAAGAACACAGTAAAAATAATAGAAAAACAATGTGTTGAGGTTATCTTCCTTGCCCTGATACCTTCAAGTAAAGAAAGTTAACAGCTGAGCACAGCAGTGTTCAAAGAATTCATGCAGTGAGCAGCTGCCTTCTTTGGGAAAACATGTGTTTAAAAATACTTTCTACTCCAGGTAATTTTGCTTTTGCAGTCTAATAAGTTTCAGCTGCTCTCAAGGACACATCTCAAGAAATCAAGATGTTTCAATAGAAACTGCTTTAAATAGTTTAATGGCCAAAATAGTGTTTGGCTGTGTCTACATAAATTTAGTAGATCAATAACTTTGATTATACATTCAATTCTGTCAAATAAACATTAAAAGTAATGTCTAGGTCCAGGATTAAAGTTGTATTTGATTGACCAATCATATTGATACATTTGCATGAATATATCAAAATTTTTGATTTTCCTACTTCTAAATTTTGAATTAGAATCATATTAAGACTCCAGGTTTGGAAGTCATTATTTTAAAGGTGTGGGTTTAAAGCTGACTATTCTAAGTAGGATATAGAGAACACTTATTTTTATAATCACTTCTTGTCCTTGGTGCTGTTTTTTGTTGTATACTTAACACTTGAGTAAATAAAATGCTCACAAATAAAAAATAAAAGAGTTTGAGGCAAAAGTAATTTTAGGTATATAGATGGTGACTCTTAGTATTTTTATCTTTGAGAAAATAATATATTTTAAAGTAAAATTTTATAACGGGTCAAAATAGAATTTACCTTTATACAATTTTATGCCATTTATAAAATTATAATGTACTTATACTATCATGGCCAAGAATTTTTTATTTGCTTCAAAAGAGAAAAAACAGTTAACCCTATTGCTCACAGATATCAAATAGGTTAATGTTTGCAAGCATATGTATAATTGGTCCATATGTTCACATTTAAATCATCCATTTGTCATTCAGGGTTTGGATTTTTATTTATTTCTTCTTTATGTACCAGACTCTTCACAGTTAATGCAATAGTTAATTTTAACAGCTCTAAGTTATAGCTATAATGCTACAATTAATTCAACCAATATAATAAAGGTGAAATCAATGATAGTTAATTTAGTGGAAATAAACAGTATGAATAGTTGAGCATATAGTTCACATTTGTTGTTAATTTTTGGCATTATATAATCAGATCCTAAAATTTATATTATTATTTTTGCTCCTGAATTTTGAGAACATAATTTCAAAAGGCAAAGCAATCTAAATTACAAAACCCTTTGATTCCCTTGTCCATATTTGTCAATTATAGCTGAATTGAGTTTAAAGACATTGAGAGATTCCACTGGAAATACATATGTCAGTATTTGTTCATCTTCTTTCCAGTTAACGGAATAAGTTGGGGACCTAACAAATTATGAAACAGTTTCACCAAACATTACACTAGTCAATTTTCACATTTCAATTGTACAATGATATAGTGAATATTTGAGCACCTACTATTCTATACTGTTAAGATAAACACACTTAATCCAAACCACACTTCAAATTATTCTCTCTGGATTTGAGTAGCTCATTCGTTTATCCCACACACATTTGCTGAATATTCACTGCATAAACAGAGGTAATAAAAGCATAAAATTGAACACATCAAGCTCATTCCTCCAAAAAGTTTATAATGATTTACAGGATTTAGACATAAACACGTCACTATTACCACAAATGATGATTAATGTGAATAATTCAACTGTTTATTTATAATACTCCAAAGAGGCAGAATGTACTATCATTAAAATCAACCAGTAAGGCATCATAGAAGAGGTGATAACTCAAACTGATTTTGAAATATGGGGGAAGTTTTCATAAACTATAATGAAACACTATTGGGGGAGAAAAATATTAGAAGACAAAAGAAAAATGTTTTTCTTTTTGGACTGGGAAAGCAGTTAGAATCAAGTTTAGATATTAAAGTAGAAGTAAAATTAATTTTTATTTTTTGTAACATCTATGTAAAACATGTATGAAATGAACAAGCCTGAGGCTCAAAGAAAGAACAATGATAAAATCGAGATATTTAGAATAATGTAGTATTACAAAAGCTAAGGAAAATACTAAGTAGCAAAGAAGTGGCCAACCCCATTCTTATGTAGAAAGAACTTTTGAAGACGTGGTGATCCTTTGAAATAGTTGGCTTTAATTCCAGTATATTGAGATGAGTGTCATGAAAAATTTTAAACATGTATATATTCAATACCATAAATCAAAGAAAGGAATAGAAAGAGATAGAAATTACCTGTGAAAGACTAAGTAGAATAAAAATAATAGAAAAAGAAGATGCCTTGTGTGATGCTTTGTGCTTACAGTTATAGCTATACCATTAGGTAGAAGTAGCAAGGAAGAATATAAACTGTAGCAAGGTAGATACATATGATAGGATTAAGATTAGGCTGGCATTTTGGTTTTGGAGGGAATTTAATCTCAATTTAACAACTGGAATCCCTTCTCTAATAGGCAGTGTTCAATAATTTCAGTTATTCTATGATTTTTCCTGGCATGACTACATGTAGAACTTAGTACATCCTCTGAACCGACACCATAAGCCAACCCACACATGCCAGCTCCTCCAACTATGCAAAATCAAATGGAGATGTTAAAGCTACTCTGTGTTTTGGCTTCCATGCATAGATTATAAAAATAAATAGAAGGCTCTAGTTATCATTCAAGTCCCTAATTATTGATTACCACATATGTCAAATAATAAAAAGTATGAATTCAATTACATGTGTGTTCAAAATCACCTGTCTACTCAAATTCAGAACTTCAGTTTTCTTATTGGCAAAAGGAGAGTAATAATATCACCCTTTGGGGTTATCATAGTAATTGCAGTTGATGTATTAAAGTGACACATAATTAATCATATTTTAATAAATAACAGTGATTAAAATATTATTGCAACTCTAAAAAATCTTAACAATATTGTACATTTTCTCCATTTCTAAAATATCCTGTCATGAGTTATTGTTACTATGATACTCTTCCATTTGGCAACATAAATCATTAAGAACATGTTTAAAATAACCTGACATTTAAAAAGGATATGATGCAACTGTCTACAATGTAAATAATAACTTCTTTTCTTTAATCATATTTAATGGAAATTTTATTTTATTTTTTATTTTTTTAATTTTTTGAGACAGAGTCTCACTTTGTTGCCCAGGCTAGAGTGAATGCCATGGCGTCAGCCTAGCTCATAGCAACCTCAAACTCCTGGGCTCAAGCGATCCTCCTGCCTCAGCCTCCCGAGTAGCTGGGACTACAGGCATGTGCCACCATGCCTGGCTAATTTTTTTCTATATATTAGTTGGCCAATTAATTTATTTCTATTTATAGTAGAGATGGGGTCTCGCTCTTGTTCAGGCTGGTTTCGAACTCCTGACCTTGAGCAATCCGCCCGCCTCGGCCTCCCAGAGAGCTAGTATTACAGGCATGAGCCACCACGCCCGGCCTTAATGGAAATTTTAATTTTCCCATGTTGGAGTTTCTTAAATCAGGGTTCAGTTCATATATTTAAAGTATTGAGAGTCAATTTGTACCAATTACACATCAAATTTTTTTTCTAGCAGAAACATTTTAATGTCACCCACTTTGACTTGAAATGCCATAGTAAAATAATCTCCTTGAAAAAGGATGTCTTCCTCTAGCCTTAAATTAAACATAATCTAACACATGTTCACTTAGCCCATCAAAAGCAAATTCAAGCTCATACATTTATCTATACATTTTCTACTGGATTACTCTTTACGTCTCTAAATTTAATGGTATAAAACTGACTTATGTATATGATTCAGTTATAAAAATTTAATTTTGGAAAATTAATCATTCATTTATAAAATCAGAAGTTCAACTTGATATTAATTTTTCATTATTATTATCTTAATTTATTCCTCAAATCAATCTGGTCTTTCTACATTATAATAAAAATGTTATTAGGCTCTTAACATTAAAAGCTATTTAAAATTTAACCTCCTGATTTTATACAAGCAAAACAAGTTTTCACATCTTTATAGCAATGGTCTGGTACGTTGGGATGACATGAACCTCCTTCATTCTATTGAAATTTCCGGGGACAGAAGACTGTGTGGTAAGAAGAGGAACAGTTTGAAGGGAAATATGCTGCTTCCCTTGATGAATAGCTTGGCCTAAAGACAGCAGAGTCAGCAGTTCTACTCACTGATTTAGAAATACAAGCCATTTAAATAGTACTAAAAACCAGTGAACTAGAAACTGCTATAGTTATACTATTTATATAATTAAATTATTTAATAGGATATTGGAAATGACCATTTCAGTAAAATAGCATGTAATATCATTGGAACAGAAAGCATATTTTTGAATGCATGTGAGGTGTTGAATGTTCCCTCTACTGTGACAGTGTGTTTTTTTTAAGAACACCACAGAAAAAAGATGTTTGAACCAAAGTTCATGGGAAGATATATTAATATTTAGAATACGCTTCCTAGTTTTAGTAAGTGGCAGCAATCTAACCTCATTTGCAGATGCTCACTAAAATTTTAAGAAGGGAATTATATTCTTTTCTTCAGAATGAGGTGAATGAGATTGTTGCTTCATTATTTAATTTTTTGTTTTCTTATTTTGGACATATGCTATTCTTTTATAGCTTATTTCATAAAAGTATCATTTAATTGCTGTGGCATTTTGCAGCTCCAAATTATCTATGTTCTAAAATTAGTTTTACTATAATCATCATCTAGAAATAAAATTGTTTTGAGAGAGGCCTAATATAAAATATGGAAGAGACTGAATCCATAAGTAAGGGGAAAAAAAGTTTCAGGGTTATTGTGGGTTAATTTAATAGTGTAGTTTGATTCCAATATTCTATTGTCCTTAGAAACTTATGGAATTTTGTGTGTCTTCCCTCAAGTTCTCATAATTTCTGCCTTTAAATTATAGGTGAAATAGCACTTGCAATACAGTATTATTTTATAATACAGAATATAGCGTCTAGATACTAGATCCGGATTAAGGATATGGACTCAAGTCTGAGGGTCCAAGTATAAATCCAAAAACCAAAAATCACTGTTTAAAGTTTGTAAAATTTATAAACTCTTTTTACTTCAGTTTTCTCATCTTTAAACAAAGATGATAATATTAGATTGTTACAAGCATGAAATACTTTTACTCATCTATAGCTGTAAAAATAGTGCTGTCATTCTTCAAGGAATTACTTGTCATAATCAGTTAACTCAGATTCATGTGCTTACATTTTACTGTTTGTTGCAACCTGTAGCTTATGTTGGACTGTGCTCAGATTTGACCTATTTAAATTCATTGCATGAATGACTTCTTAAATTAACTGTTATTATATTTTATTTTCTATAAATCTTTAAAGACTGATACTAGAGAATAATCATTAATATTATTTTTTAAGAAAATTAAATGATGGTGGTAAACCACTTAATATTCTTTTTTAGTAGCTTATTCAGATTTAAGAAGATGCATTTTCAATAGAACATGGATAAATAATAAACAGTATATTCATAAAGTAATATCTTGCAATTAAAATTAATGGCCTAGAGCTATATGTATCAACAGAATAGATTTCAGAAACAGAATAGTGGGTGAGTATCTCACAACAACAACAACAAAAAAGTTTTTAATAGGTACCAATATTTCCATTCAAACTAAGGGATAGAACTTCATGAGATCCACTCAGAAAGTTTGGGGACAAAATAAATGCAGCTTTGGTTCATAGCTTGCTGACATAGTCTTGTAACAGGGCATGACAACACTGAATTTGGAAAATAATATACTCCCAGATTCTGGTAAGGGTAATGCATTTTTTAAAAAAAATTATTTATTTCAACAGATTTATGGGTTCAAATGTTTTTTTGTTATATGGATGAATTATACAGTGGTGAAGTCTGGGGAATGCAGTTTTAGATTCTGTTGAGGCACAGAATTGCCCCCATTGTGAAAGGGACCTGTTACTTGCTATTATTGATTCTTGCTTAACTGAGTTTCTTAAAAATATCAAAATCTTCTGTAGATGGAAGTATTGGAGGTATTTCCAAATCCAGACTGAGGAAGAATGAGGAATGAGACAGAGGCAGGTTTAAAAACCGAGCAACATTGTCAAAACAAAACCATTTTTGAGCTCTGGAAACTGATCAAAAGAAATCAACAGCTCCATCTTAGTTTTCCTGTAAACTTTGTGTCAATAGCTTTTTAGTTCTCTTTATTGACTCTGCTTCTTTGAACAGATCACGGAATATCAATATTTTGAGAGTTTCATGTTTCCCTCTCATATTTTCAGAATTGTCAATCATTTGTCATCCAATCTCATAGTTTTTAACTATGTGCATCAATGATTCCTGCATAGATATTTTAAACTCCATCTTTTTTTAGGTCCAGGCCCTGATCTCCAATTGCTATTGGACATCTCAACCTGAATATATAAAAAGGGCTTTCTAACAGAAAAATAGCACAACCATTATTATCAGCTACATATACAACTCATTCTCTGTCTTGTATGTCATGTTAAGTTTAGTGACTTAATCTGCTATGTAGTGATGCAAGCTTGGGGTCATGTTAGAATCTTCCATCTCTCTCACTTAATGTAAACAATCAATCAACAACTCCATCCCCAGCTCTTAATACTTTCTGCCTTGCCAAAGTCCAGGCACTCATTTTATCTTGCCTGAATAACTGTGATTGTTTCTTATTCCTTTCTGTTTCCTACAATATTTCCTGCATTAATTAATTAAAACATTTTAGTTTTAGATGATCAATAAAGTCTTTTGATATTATATTTTATACTTTGTACATTAAGCCTAAATCTATTGATTACACATCATACATTTATTTTTTAATTGACTGATAACACTTTGTATATTTATCATTCATAATATGATGTTTGGATTATATATTCATTGTAGAATAGTTAAATCTAGCAAATTAACAAATGCATCACCTTCACATAGTTCTCATAGAAGTACAGAGTAGAATGGTGGCTACCAGTGGCTAGGTGATTAGAAGGACTGGGAACATAGGGAGATGATGGTCAAAGGATACATAATTACAGTTAGATAGGAGAAGTACATTCAGGAGATCTATTGTACAGCAAGGCAATTATAGTTAATAAAGAGATATTGTATTCTTGAGCAATGAAAAGAAAGTGGATGTTAAATGCTTTTACTTATTTAATTTTTATGTGTTCATTTTGGCACCTTGAAGACACAAGACATGTCTTAGTCTTTTCTGGTGCTATAAAATCTAACACAGTACATGTCTTATAAGAGATAAGACACATGGGGTAGCCACTTCTGGCTATAGTAATATATATTTACATTTTTCAAATATTTAATTTTAATTCAAACTATGATAAAATGCATTGACTTTTATCTATGTTTCAAGTTGCTACATTGCTTTTATTTAAATGGACCAAATGAGGCATTATCAGAGTAGAACATAATGAATCTTATTAAAATGTACTGAATAAATTAGGCTGCTCTTAGCTATAAGGGAGAAAAAAGACAATTTGGATTGGATTAAACTAGACAAAATTTATTGTTCAGAAAAAATAAAAGATGTTCAAAGGTGGAGGGGGAGTACAGGTGAGTCTAGCTTATGTATTTATATTATTAATGGATTATTCCACAGGCTGGGAGTAAGTAGCTGCAGCAGTTTCTGATGCCCCATCACTGGTTTGACCCCTGACGGTACTTTTCTAAGGAAGTAAGGAAAAGGTTTTGATAAAGCCTTTAGCTAATATTCTCTCATATTTCTTTGGTTTCTTTGGTTACCTGCTCATTCTTAAACCTATCATTGTTAAAAGGAAAAGAATTACCATGTTTGGCTTATAGAAGTCATAATCTAACTCCTGGAACGTGTGATGGGCTCACATTTCCCTGGATCATGTGAGAATGTCGGATTTCTTTTAGCAAGGAAGAAGTGGGAAATAGATGTGAG
The DNA here is from genome assembly GCF_040939455.1 of Microcebus murinus. NCBI lineage: Eukaryota > Metazoa > Chordata > Mammalia > Primates > Cheirogaleidae > Microcebus > Microcebus murinus. Next base: position 2,604,090 of record NC_134126.1, read on the forward strand.
GAAAAACAACCAATGCCATTCATTTTATATATATGAATTAATTGGGCACTGAGAATTTACACAGTCAGGGCTACAGGACTTATATTGGATCCACCTTCCTTTTTGTCTATGTGGTGGGAAATACACTGCTAATAAGCTATAACAGAGTCATTACATGTTTGTTATATTAAATTCTTTCTTTGTGTTTTTCTCTAAATTCAGTCCTATGTTTTCCCCACTTTCCCATAATGTGCTACTATTTTTTTAAAAAATATTTCTGCTTCCTTTAAAATAATGGGATCATTTGATTTGGAAAGCTATATGGAATATGAGAAAAAATGAAAAAAACACATACTTCCATGTTCATTGTCACATTTAATTTCATGATTCACCTTTTCTAGACAGTGAACTCTTCTTTTTCATGGTTGGTTTTTCAAGTGTCTTTTCAAGTTAAACAGTTATTTAGAGTTGCCTCCATTAATACGTATATAGATGAAGTTTAGAAACCAAGAGTTTAAAGACATCGTGAAGTTCTGAATGAAAACATTTTGAAATGAATGTATTTGGTTCCTGTTTTTGTGCTTGATCATGGGATACAGCTTTACTTTCTTCCATAACATAAATTCATAAGAGAAAATTATTGTACACAGCAATGAAATGATGTAGTTATAATTTGAGAAAGGCTGATGTTTTAATTAATTTTTTACACAGGGCACTACAATTTGTATCCAAAAAATGAATCTTTATGGACATAGTATCCAATTTCATTTCCATATAAATAAATAAAAAATAAATAAAATAAAATAAAATAAATAAAATATAAAATAAAATAAAATATTATTATTATTTATTTATTTTTTTTACAGTGGGAACTGGAATCAGTGTTTCTGGAGACATCTGAAAGGCTCTGGGAGCCTCGTGTTCAGTCTGGGCAGGGTCTGTTCTGCCTGCGGCTGGCCTGGGGGCCAGATGACCCTGGAAGCTTCTTTCCAGGCTCAGAATTCTGTGCAGTTAAAGATGTGGATTTGGAGACTGTTTAACACAGAATGCCCCAAACTGTGTCCCTGTCCCCCCGTGTTCCAAATTCCTCCCCCGTCCTAGCAGAGTTATCTCTTCTGTTAGCAAATAGGTGGAAAATACCATTTTAAATAAAATTATGTTTATTACTATAAAGTATCTGATAGTCATAATTGCTATTTTAAAATTATTTAAAGATTGATTATAACAATGTTAGTAGGGAAGAAATTTAGTGGATGATGTAGATTATTTTGCTTTCCTAGGAAATTTTATATTTAAATGAACTGTATTTCTATATAATGCAATTTCAGCATATTTTGTGCCCTATAAAATAAATGAAACCTAAATTATTATATTTTTCAGAATCAGTACTTATAAAATTATATCTAGGGAATTTCATTGTACATACCAAGCAAAATGTAATATTAGTAATACTGTATCTTACCAACAGTTTATTTTCTTGGATTGGAGATAAGCATGTTTTCATAAAAACGTTAAGGAGATATTTACAATAAAAAATAACAGGACATGTGAAAACCATCACTGTCTTCTGCACTGCTAAATTTCATTCTCTTAACTATTAGTAATTCTTATAATTCAAGTAGCAAGACACTAGAGTGATCATAATAGAATTTAAGACACCCATTTCTGACATTGTATCTACAACCAGCTCTCTAGAAAGATGGTTGTTTACTATAAAAACTCCAATTTCAGAACAACTCCCTCACCAATTTGGAAATGCTACTCCATCTGAAAAATAACAATAGTGGAATAAGAAAGACTTCTGTGTAATTCTAGCAGCAAAAGAGGAAATTCCTCTAATGCAAGATTGAGTAATCCTGTGGAGGAAGGAGAAGCAGAAGGACGCACCAAAGATATCACCAGGGCACAAAAAACTGTTATGTGAAAGTCACAAAGTCATTTAATTTGGAAATACACACACATACACACACACACACATTCAGGCTTTGAGCTTGAGTTTTCATGGATCAAAGAATCTCAGGCTGGAGTGTTTTAGGCAGTTCCATAAAATCAAATTATAATTTTTAATTTAGCAACAAAATGTCACCATGGACAACAATTATCCAGGGCCAGATTCAGGTTAACACTGGTGGCTCCAGGATGGAATGCAATTTGCCTCCTGCATAAACTTACAATATGCAAAAAGCACTCAAATCACCAACACAGTGCCAAGAAGGTGGTCCTTGTGTCAGTCATGGTACAATCACTTATACCAGGAATTGGAACATACAAAAATTAAAAGGAAGTATTCACTAGAAAAAGGAGGCTGAATGAGTCAAAGGATTATGTTAAGGTATATCAAAAAGATAAATAGAGAAAGTAACTATTACTGTCTTTGGAACTGAATAAGGGAGAAATTAAATGTTTAAAAGATGCCCCTTCCATCTCTCCCCATAATTCTCCATGCTGAGATTCCAACCTTGTCAAGGTCATTGCTACAGCAGGGAAACATGGACTCTCGATGACAAAGAAACTTGCCAGAGGTTTGGGCCAAAACTGGTCTGAGCAGTATAATGCTGGGTGGTAGAGGAATTTGCTGGAAAGTGTGGCAACCTGGAGCTGAGTCACAGAAATGGTTCATGGGGCAGTGGAGAAACTCGCCCACCGGTGCTGTTAAGTCATTGCTGATTCACAAGCAGAGTGTGCCAGGTGGCTGCGAGACTCCCGGAAGGCAGGCTGGAGTTGATCCGTGAGAATGGTTCATTAGGTGACGAAAAACTTACTAAATAGTGCAGGTGGGCTGGAGCTAATCTAAAGGAATGGCCCTCTGAATAGGCCAAGAAATCCCCTGGCACATACAGATAGGGCAGAAGTGGCACTAGTGGAATGCCACTGGCCTCAGCATAACCCTGACTGGCAACCATGCTGGAGAGAAAAAAAGAAAAGAAAAACAGTACCCTGAGACAAGGAGAGTTCCTTCCTTTTGCTAGAACCTTGCAGCATCACCCTAGTATCTTCAGCTGACAAAGCTTCTATTTCACTATCTGGCAAAGGAGACATTTACAAAATGCAGCATTAAGATCACAAAGAAGAGCGAAGAAGGAAAGACTGGAGCTGAGAGGCAATAGATTGATAAGCGTTACAGTGCCCGGTAGTAGGAATGGCATGCTGAGCTGTTTCTCTTCTACTTGGATTTGGGTTATAAAAAAGCCCTCTATGTTTTAAAGACTCCACTTAAAGACTGCTCCACTGTGAGTGTTGCCAAGTGTTTAATGCACACCTCATCTAATGTTTCAGATTATTTCAGCCTCTAGTTGTTCTTGGACTTTCATCTCTCATTCCACCTGATCTACCCTGATTGTGGCTGACATTAAATATGCCTTTTCATTTACCCAGAAGCTGCCATATAGACCAAACTCAGCTACACAGAAGTGTGGTTCCCAGGGTAGCAGGGTGCCTGCCCTGGGAACAGATTCGATCAATGAAGGAGAGAGCACAGGGGAGGGAGTTGGAAAATAATTTACTTTTCCATGTCTTTCTCTAATAGATTGTTCAAAGATAATGACTGCCTTCTTAGGAAGGAATAAAGCTGGGCAGCAAATTAACTTATATTTTCTTTTTTTGACTCTTTGCCATATTTCATTTTAGTATCAGTCTCATTGCCTGGGTCTCCTAAGCATCAGTATGTTTATAATAAAACTTTCCTTTATATTTTTGTTTGTTTGTTTTTAAACATACTTAGTCTGGAACTATCAGTACTGGAGGTAATTCTATATAACACATACTCAGGATAGTATTTTGAATTTTAATTACGAACCTGTTTGAAAGCATTAGGAGCCTCATTGCTTTTGATAAGTGAGAAAGCAATTACCCTTGGTAAGAAGTGACATGGTCGTTTTAAAGCATCTGTTTGTGATTAATTAGTTGGGATAGGAACCCATACACTTTAAGGTATTGGGAAGTCAAGCAGCCATAATACTTAATATGGGAGGAACAGTGATAATTATAAAGATTGTGGACTGGATTTGCCTGTTTCAATGTTATTTTAGAACTTGCAATTAAAATAATAGATGTAAGGCAGTGGATTTACTGAAAAGTAAATTGTGATCCTCCAGTGGTGGATAAATTGAATTTGGAACCAAGTCCATCTTAAAGATGATTCCGTTTGTTCACAAGATTCACCCTACATTTAATTTACTGATACACACATATATGTGTGTGTATCAAAGTATCTATCATCTTAACAGCTAACAGGATCATTACAGATGTTTTTGGCCTTTGACCCTTGGATTTGGGATATAATAATAACGGCAAAATGAAGACCCAGGAACTGCCTACTACCCTGCCACATTATCTTTGTGATAAAAAATAAGAAAAGATACTGTACTCCCAGATGAATTCAAAAATTGGAGCCACCATAAAATACTTAAAAGATTTAGAGTGGTGGTGGTGGTGGTCTTCATTCAATTTATCTGTCTGACTTCTCAATAGAACAGCTGTATCATGGTAAAAATCATTGAACTATTATAATATTAACCTTTCTTGAAGCTATTTTGCTGGATATGATATATTTACTGGTGCATAGTAATATTGTCTTTAGCACTTAGTTTGCACCAATTCTTTTCTTTGCAATTTACATTAAAGTCAGTTCACTTTTATATAGTAAGTACAGTACATTATTTTACTGTATTGTCTACATTTTTACTGTATTGGCTATGCAAATTGTCATACTAGTAATTAAAATATTATCTCCAGGCAACTTGGTCATAATCACCTTCTGAAAATCATCATACTTTTTTTTTCTATTGATGGTACATTTGGGACCAACCTTGAGTAGGTACAGAAGCAATGTGCAAACAACTTGAAAAGTGGCTCAAATTCCATGCTTCTTAATTTTACTTACATTCTTCCTGAATACACACCAAAAGACTTCATGATGACTGTAATGGAAAATTTATATGTCAATTTGACTTGGCTAAGGAATGTCCAGATAGCTGATAAAACATTATTTCTGAGTGTGTCTGTGAGGGTTTTTCCAAAAGAGTTTAGTGGTTGAATCAGTGGATTCAGTAAAGAAAATCTGCTCTCATCAATGTGGGTGGGAATTATCCAATCCATTGAGGGCCTGAATAGAACAAAAAGGAGAAGAAGCAAGAACAAATTTACTCTGTTTGAGTTGGGATACCCATCTTCTCCTGTCCTTGGACATTGGCATTGGTGGTTCTCAGGGCCTCAGACTCAGACTGAAATAAACCACTAGCTTTTCTCATTCTCCAGCTTGCAGAAGACTTTTTGGCCTCCATAACTGTGTAAGCCAAATCCAATCCATGGAAAAGCCAATATTTCCATCCTACTGGTTCTGTTTTTCTGGAGAACCATGGCTAATACAATGACCTATGAGCAATGAAGGAAGATGAAAGGAATTGAATTCAAATTCAATTTAATGATGAGCTAATGCTTTGTGTTGGCATTAACTGGAAATGAGATGTTGCCATATTATTACCTCATCAGCGTAGTTACAAAGGACAAACAAAGGTAAAGAAATGCACTTCTAATATACAGTAAAACTGGTTACTTACTTTCTATGGAAGAAAAGAATCCTGGAACATATATGTACTGAATTGTGTGTGAAGTAAATATGGACAGTTGGTTAGTGGCCTGGCAAGGACGAACTAAGAAAATTGGTGTCTAGTAGGTCTGACACAGGGAAATATAGATGGATTTATGTTGGTAAGTCCAAAATATGTGAATATTGATGTTTCATCTAGAGGCCAAAGGATATCACACACACAGAGGAAGTTTTTAACCAGTAAATGTAGAAGACGATGCATGCTGTGGAAATTAGGTAGCTTTTCTCCTTTGACACATAAATTGTTTTATAGTGAGCCCATGAACAGAGTGGACATGGTGACAAGGATAAGGACTATGCATTGTTTTAACAAAATGGAATCCTTTTCCCCAAGTCATCTAGCTGTTGAGACTCCTGAATACCCAACTCACCATCAGGAAAGAGAGTTGCTGAGCCCTTGATATTGTACAGGAACTTCTGCCTGCCCCTAAGTCTGGCCAATTACATTACACTCTGTACCTTGAAGGGTGTAGCCATTCATCTTTACCAGAAATAGTGCACACTCCAGACAGAGGGATGCTTTTCCTGATTGTGTTGTCTCTACAGCATTATCATCTGGGGGCTAATAGAATACCTGATCCAGAAACACGGTATCAAAAGTAGTGCTGATTCAGACCAAGAGGCACATTTTATGCAAAAGAGTTGGAGGCCTGGGCTTAGGATCATGGATCTCATGACACTATCATATGCCCTATAACTGAGAAACAACCAGACTGATAGAAAGGTTGACAGCATATGCAAGTTTTAGGAGAAACACCTTGTGGAGTTGTAATGCTGCCTTCCAGGAAACTGGACATTCCCTGAACCATTTGACAATACATCGTGGCTTGTTCCAATAGCTTGCTTAAATGGATCATGTAGCCAATGGATTTAAACAGGATAACATATCTAGCCATCGTATCTACTGAGTCATCTGTGCAACTTTTGTTTCTTTTCTCTGCAGTTTTATGTTCTGCCAAGGAAAATATCCTAGTTTATGGGGGAAAAGAATGCTTCCAGGAGACACACTAATAGTGATGTTGAATCAGAAGCTGCAATTAACACATGTCTACCTGGTGCCCCCCTCTTAGTTGGCCAAGCATGAGGAAAATCTAGCATGTGTGCTATGATAAAGGGAGCTGCAGCAGTGGAGGCAATAGCTTTTATTTTTACTTTATTTTATTTTTAAAATTAATGGTTTTTTTCCCCATCTGTCTTTTATTCATATATATTCATGGGATTCAAGTTCAATTTTGGGACATTGATACTTTGCACCATGGTGAAGTCAGGGCCTTGGTGCATACACCCCTGAAGCAGTGCACACTGTGCCCTCCACGCACCCTCCCATCACCCACCCCTGCCTTTTCAAGCCTCCACTCTCCATTATTCCACACTCTGCTTCCATGTGTATATGTTACTTACCTCCCACTTATGAGTAAGAACATGAAGTATTTGTCCTTCTGTATCCGAGTTGTTTTACTTAAAATAATGGCCTCCAGTTCCATCCATGTTGCTGCAGACTTCGTGACTTGACATGACTTCATACTTTTTTACGGCTGAATAGTATTCTGTTGTGCATATATACTATATTTTCTTTATCTAATCCTGCATTGATGGGCCCTTAAGTTGATTCCATATCTTTTTATTATAAATAGTTCTGTGATAAACATATGAGTGCAAGTATCTTTTTTATATATTTATTTATTTTCCTTTGGATAGATACCCAGAAATGGGATTGCTGGATCATATGGTACTTCTTTTTTTAGTTCTTTGAGAAATCTACAAGCTGTTTGTAAATTAATGTTCTTCTTTAAAGACTGTAGGAGATTGCATTTGGTCTCCTCATAGACTCTGCCTGATTGAACTTATATTTTCACAGTTAGTAAAAAAATATTTCATAAAAGTGGTATCCCATTTTTATGTATAGGACTCAGATGTATTAATACTGGTGGGACCTAAGCACATCTGAATGCCACAGCGAATGGACTGTATGAGGCATGTCTTCTGTGCTGCATCGCACGTTCTCAGTCTTACCTGTTTCCTGGGCCCCTGGCCACTTGCTCAACCCCAGCAACTCCCATGAGGACCTACTCTATGTAGTTCATCAGAGTTTTCTTTAATGCTTCTTAAGGCCAGTACCTAGAGTCTTTGGTTTCTTCAATTAATTCTGGACTCACATATAACATCATTTTTTTCAAGGAAGGGGACCAAGATACCTCAGCAGTTGCCAAAGAGATCAGGCAGGCCTTTTCAGAAGTATGGAGAAACTAACTCTGCATAGTGAAAACTTTGACCAGTGGAGGACAGATAGCAACTAGGAGTCAGCAGAGAAATTCCTCTCTGTGCTCTCCTCTAATAGACCATCCCACGGCATAGAGTCTCACAGGAGACTTCCCATCTCACATGGCTCAGTGACCAGTCTGTGCTCTTCCCAAAGTAGCAGCCAGCTTAGTAACTTACCACCATGTATTTGTTTCTCTCTAACATTGTCCTGACACTCTCACTACCCAAGGATTACACCCAATTAAATATTTCCACATAAGATTTTTCTCAGGTTCTGTTTTCTAAGTAACTTGAGCTAAGACATAAGAAAATACACTTGAACACAAATCTTCTCAATATATAAAAGCATTTGAATGTTTATCATAATAATTTCTATATCAGTTCAAATAACAGTGGTTTTATAAAATACATAATATATTAATTACTTTTTCAATTTTAAAATAGATGTGCTTATTTTTAGTAATCTTGAAACAAAGATTGGTAAATTGATCAGTGAGGTTGGCATTAGCAGATTAATTATCATAAAAATGATGGATAAGCCCAGTTCATATGACAAAGTCATTTACATTTGTAATTGAACATTTTCTTTACAGTCAATATAATAAATATCATTACTTATAATTAACATTTATATTCTCATTCAAAATTAGAAGTTAAGAATCTTTAGAACTATCACATTTATTTTTCACTTTAATTAATGAAGAGAACTCAATTTTATGATAAACATATAGAATAAGTATAGGTTTAATTTAAATTGAATGGCAAATATACAGTAAATATTCAGCTATACATTACCTATCTAAAAATAAGCATTTTTATTTTCAAGGCTTCATTTTGAGTCCTGTCTATGCTGAATCAAACGTATTAAGACTTATTCTTGGGAAAGATGTATTTCTTAAAAATACTTATAATGAGCTGCCCTGTTTAATTAAATTGTTCTCACCCTGGTCCTATTTATTTAGAAACTCTGTTTTATTTGTTTATACCACACACACACACACACACCAAAAAACAACGACAATGAAAAATGCCACATATGTGTGCATGCGAATGGATTCCAGATGGCCTTTAGGGTTTGTGCTCTGCACATCAGCAGCCATTCTGGTAATGGTACACAGCACTTAAAAGCCATTGTCAATCATTGAGAAAAGTATCCTTTTAAATAAAAACATTTTCCACATTATAACACCACAGTCTTGTTTTAGATAAAAGTAATAAGGGTGTGATTATGCTCTGTTCTTGACCTTCACACATGCCTTGAACTTTTAGAAAGAAAAGTGTTCTAAAATATATTCATCATTATCACCATTATTATTATTCAAAAATTATATGACTGACAGGGCCATTCCCCAAGTTATTTTTTTCTTTCAATCACAAGTTCTCATTCATGACCAGAGGCAACAACGTTATGCAAAGTGAGATAGTTGAAAGGGGGAGGACACATCTTTCTGAATATAATAACTGTCCCATGGTGACATCTCAAACCTCTTTGTTACAGGAGGTGCTTCTAAGGGGATTATGAGCTATTCCATTTATTTAAGGAAGGGAATAGCTGTAGAAATGCTTTCCTGAATTTGTTATGAGACATTTTGGACAAGTGTGACATGCGTATATTATTTACATTCAGAAAAGTGGTTTGGTGTCTCACTGCAGCAAAATAATTGGTTAAAAAATAAACTTTAAACAATACTGTTGAATTATTTTAATAGTGTCACTTGAATTTTATTTTATTTTTTTAAATTAAAAATATTTTTAATTATTATGGGTACTTAATAGTTGTATATATTTATAGGGTACATATTGATATTTTGATACAGGCATACAATGTGTATTAATAAAATCAGGGTAATTAGGGTATCCATCACCTCATTTATCATTTCTTTGTGTTAGGAACATTCCAATTCCACTCTTTTTTAGTTATTTTAAGGTATACTCTAACTTATTGTTGATTATTAAATACAAATGATCAATAGAGATATAAAAATTTAAACTCATTTTATTGAAATAAATACTACTTACAGTATCAGATATATTTGTTTAACATGACTTTGTCAAACTTTAAGAAAGATGGTGTGTCCATTACAAGTCTGTGTTCAAATTTCTAGTGTTTCTAGAGAAAAATACATAAAAAATAAATCCCAAGGTAACACAATTTTGTTTCTGGAATCATTCCATGAGAAAATAATTTTGTACATGTGTGACTTTGTTGTGCATCAAATATTGTTCATTTTATCTAATTGTCTAGCTATTAATATATTTTTGTAGCCATTAACCTTCCCCATGTTATCCTCCTTCCCCACTACTCTTCCCAGCCTATGGTAACCATCATTCTACTCTCTGTCTCCTTGAAATCCATTGTGTTTAATATTTAGCTCCTACATAAAATCTAAAATAATAGAATCTTAGGATTTGAGTGTTATTTCTCACAGTTTATTTTCTCCCTACCTGTTAAGGCTTTTAGCATTTGCTTTCACTGTTCTGTTGACAGTGAGCTTACTTTTTTCACAATAAAAAACAATCCTTTTAGAATCTGTGCAGATAGGGATTTGCTTCTGTAAAAAAACATAAAAATACTTAGGAATCATTAATATAAACATGATGAAATCTCATTAATTCAGCCCAACTAGGGAAGCATTATAACAACCTGAAATACATAATATTTTTAAAGTGAAAATTTCAGTCATTCCCAGGGCATCCAGAAATTAAAGTTAATGTACAAGTACTGCCAAGTAGAAATTCTGCCAAACCCTATATAATGCACAAATAAGGCTCATTTTTAATTTTAAGTGGTATGCAAATGGTTGCTTCTAATTTAATTGAAAAGAGATTGTTTCCCTAAGTAAAACATTTTCTCCTTCATATCTTGCTTACATTATTTATTTACTTCCCAAATCTGTTTTTTAAATAAATAGTGCAAAGATAAACTCTTGTCCACTGCTTTCTGAATCAGCATACAAGTTTAAAGTTATCCACAATAAACAACTTAAAATGATCAACCGTTTTTGTGTATTTTGAGTCCATTTCTAGGTACTATTATTGATTAAATTTGTGTTCTTAGTTTAATCATAATTTGCATACATTTGAAAGGAATATTTTATGAACTAAGAAAAATAATTTTATAAAAATTATGTTGTATCGGACCACAAAATTCAGGGAAGAAATAATTGTTTGAAAGAGTTTTTCCTTTTAGTGAAAATGTACATACCCTTAGAAAAAATGAGAAACTTTGCTGTATTATAAAGTTCCTATGAGATTAAATGATATTGTCATTTGTTTATTCTTCATACTGTATAATATTCATTTATTTATATGTATTATTATAGCAGCTATTATTTTATCTTCCATTAGAAAATATATAAAAAACATTTATATCAATGAGTTCTCCTCTTTTAATTAAAGCCTAATCATGCATGGTGTTTTTATTAGCTCCTTTTTCCTTTTTTTTTTTAAGACAATGTGCGTTGTTTTAGGATATAAAGAAGAAATATGCTCCACTCCTTTATTTTTAGGATTTTCATTAATTGAATGATTTTATGGCAACAAATTAAAGGATTGCTAGTGACAAAATACTTGTAAATAAATCATGTCACCTACTCAAAATCTTGAGAATTGGCTTACTCCCACAAATTGTATTGTAAAGATCTTCCATGAACATATCTTTAAATTTACAAAATTATTTTCTTATGAAATGATTCCAGAAACAAAATTGTATTACCTTGGGATTTATTTTTTATGTATTTTTTCTCTAGAAACACTAGAAATTTGAACACAGACATGTAATGGACACACCATCTTTCTTAAAGTTTGACAAAGTCATGTTAAACAAATATATCTGATACTGTAAGTAGTATTTATTTCAATAAAATGAGTTTAAATTTTTATATCTCTATTGATCATTTGTATTGAATTTTTGTGACTCTTCTATCATTTCTGTTTTCCATGTTTATTATCCACTATACTTGTAATAAATTACTGTTAATATGTTAACATAGAATATATGTTATGTCATTCACATTTTTCATACCTTTTATTTTAACACATAATTTGTGAAGCTACATAGGTTTGTCATTCAAGTTTTCTGCTTTTGATATTATATTTCAAAGTCCTACTTATCCCAAAAGTAATAGGAATTAACATCCATTTTCTTTTAGTATGTTTATGAATTATTTTATATGTAAATATTTATTTTATCTGAAATTACTTAGGGTATAGTATAAGAAAATAATTGAATTTTATTTTTGTCTCCAAATGGTTGTTAACTAGTTGCTTACACGTTAGTTGTAAAATGGTACATTAGCTATGTACTAAACACCATGAAAACTAAATTAAATTTGCTTTAGAACAGTTTTGACGGTGTCTTGTCTGTGTATGTCTGCCTCTGATAAATATTATTATAATTATAGTTACTTTATACATGTTTTAATATGTAGGCATAAGTTCATCATATAATTTTTTATGTTGATAATTTTCCTGGCCTATTCTGATATACTGATTTTTAAATGATATATAAGTATATTTTAAGTACTAATTAACATTATTCTGAGATGATTATTGTGAATAAGTTGATTTTATAACTTGAAGAGAATTGTCATTTTTCTATCCAAAAGAAGTCTTAATTCATCATACCCAAGAACAAGAACAAAAGTAGAATAAAAATATATCTGTAGGATTATGAAGTTAATATAAATTTTTGTTTTGTTTTGGTCTCAGGAATTTTCAGAATCATGCTTGGCCTTTTAAAAATGAATGACAAGATTTCCACCTGCTTATTCTTCCTACAAATTAAACTTATCATTTTGATCTCATCAATCTGATTCTGATTTTACATTTTAGACATGCACTAAATACTTATATATACTTTTTATTTCAATGTATTTATAATTACGAAATGTGTAGATATAAGATATAAAATAAAATGAGATTTGACAAATAGATACAATCATGCAATCACCATCCTTATATAATGAATATTTCCATATCCCCAAAAAGTTCCCTGAGCTAAAGCTTTCTACAGTCAACACTCCCCCACTCCCCAATCTCGTTCTTGCATTTCATAAATGAAAGAATCTATTATGTATATATCATGTACATAAAAAAAAACATTTAAAAGCAAAATTTTTCAGAAGTAAAGATTATTGTAATTACTTTTTGTTGGTAGCAATATTTGAGCCCATCTAAGAAACTTTTCTTATTCCAAGTTTAAGAAAATGTTATTATCTTCTTCTAAAATTTCATACTTGCATCTTTTACACTTATTTCAGATCCACTTGAAATTAAACTTCATATTGAGGATGGAGCTCAAGTTTATTTTGTTTATTTCATGTGGCTATCCAGGAAAACCAGTATTATTTGTTAAAATGATCATTCTTTTTGCTTTGAATTACCTCGACAATTTTATTGGAAATCAATTGACCTTAAATGTCCATGTTTATTTCTCTGCTCTCTGTTCTATTCCACTGATTTTTATCTCTCTTTATGCTAATGTTACAATGTCATTTTTTAATTGTGCTATTATTATAAATCTTAAAATTAGTGTTATAAGATCTCCAACTTGTTATGTTATCTCAAATTTCTTCAAGTGATATTTTGTCTTTAATTTCTCACAGCAATGTTTAATAGTTCCCATGTAAAGACCTTTCACAAATTCTGTTAAATTTGTACCTAAATATTTTATATGTTCATGTTCTATAGTTGAAATATTTACTTTTAAATTAATTTTATAATTCTTGATTGCTACTTTACTTAAATAGAATTGATTATTTTATATTAATCTCATGAACTCACTAAATTCCGTTATTCAAACCTGTTTTTCTTATAAATTCATTAGAATTTTTAATAGAAAATGATATTGTCTGGGAACAAAGATGGCTTTACTTCTTTCTTTCCACTCTTTAGATCTTTCATTACTTCTTCTTGTCATATTCTCTGTGAATTAGTTATATTATGTTCACCATTTTGCAGTGATGGTATTTTTGACCTTTAATAATATTAAGATAAGGAAAAACAATCTAGTTCATTATAGTTACACACAAATTTACCTTTTATGGTTTTGCTTATTCTGTCTTACACATCTGAGCTTCCAATCTGGTATAATTTTCTTTCTGCACTAAGATTTTTCTATACTACTTCTTGAAGGACAAGTATGCTGGCAAAATATTCTCTAAGTTTTCATTTATCTGAAAATGGTTTCATTTCAATTTCATTTTTGAAGAACATTTTGACTAAATATAGGATCCTGAGTTCACAGTTTTTTTGAAAATTTAATAGCTTTTTTTCATAAAATAGTCCTTAGTAAATTGCCATCTGATAATACTAGTTTTAAAATTATATAATTTTCTTTCTTTATATGGGGATTCATATTATCTTCCCTTTTCCTGGGTTTAATTTGAAAACACATGATTTTCTGGCAAATATTTCAACTATGTTTGTTACTTTTTGGCACAGAAGTTAGATATGAATTACTCTTACAATTTTTTTTTTTAAATCTCTATTATTTCTAGTTCTGCCTAACATTTAACAGTGTATAATTATTTATGTTTGTTCTTTTTTTACTTACCCTTTCCACAGTTTTGTTGTGTTAATAGTTGTTATATTTATATATTGATTTCAAACCTTTTAGATCACCAATGTGGCAATCTACATTTTATGATTAATATTTATTTTCTGTTTCTTTCATTGTTTTGCTTATCTTTGATTTACTTATCTTTGATTTACATTGTTTGCTTATCTTTGATTTACAGTTTAGGTAATTTAACCAGTGAAATTAATAATTTCTTTTCAATTTTAGTTATTTTTTTGAATTCTGTTTCAACAGAAAAAAAGATTTAGATATTTATTTATTTACTTACTTATTCCGAGACAGAGTCTGGCTCTGTCACCAAGACTAGAGTGCTGTTGTATAATCATATCTCACTGCAACCTCAAACTCCTGTGCTCAAGCAATTTTGCTTTCACTTCCTGAGTACCTGAGACTGCAGGCACGTGCTACCACACCTGGCTAATTTTTCTATTTTTTGTAGCCTCATGCTCTTGCTCTGGCTGGTCTCGAACTCCTGACCTCAAATGATCCTTCTGCCTCAGCCTCCCAGAGTACTAGGATTACAGGCGTGAGCCACCGTGCCGTGCCAGGCCTAGATTTATTCATTTTTAAAACAATTTAGATTTAAATACTTTTATTTTTTTAACTTAACTTGTTTTTATACTCTCTGTTTTAATAAGAAATGATGATGAGAAATTGGTTAATGGGTACAGTGGGATTTGGGTAATGGACACCCTAAAAACCCTGACTTGATTTATACCTGATCTGTATGCCTTCAACAAAATTGTACATGTACCCCATAAATTTACACAAATAAAAGGAAAAAAATAATAGAATGATTTAAAGCTATATGTTTTATCTCAGTTCATCTTTTTCTATTATTTTGTGCATTTTGAAATTTGTGTCTCTAATTTTCACTACTTTTAGGTAATCTGCAATTTCTATTTTGATTTTCCCTTTGTTGCAAAATGAATTTTGAGAGTTTATTTTTCTTCTTAAATTTTAGGGTACTGGGTAATCTTTCTTACTGTGAATCTGCTACTAAACTTTTCTTAAATACCATTTTATTTGGAAAATTCAGCTTATACAAGAGCTATATTTTATTTATCAAGATTTAATTTTAATGATAATATGCAAAGAAAATTTAAAATGTTTTATGAGCATTTCAAAAAAGAGCCTACCTTCTCTTGCAGAGAAATGCAGATAATGAAAAGTACATCAAAAAAGAGAAATGGAAATATCTATGTGATATACACCAATATTATTAAAACTATTATAAATTTCTTTCTCTTTAGTTTATCAGAACAAAGATTGAAAGAAGAATAAAGTGAGTACATTTTTATATGTTTTTATTTTTTGCAGCTCAGATATTATCATAGGTTTATCCATATTGAATTTTTAAAAAATTTTATCTGCATAAAACATAACTTATTATTGTACTGGAGTCGTTTTTTCCTTTGCATTATACATTGCATGTGTATATATATATATATATATATATATATATATATATATATACACATATATACATATATAACCTCTGCTGTCTTTGTATTTTCATTTGTTTGAATTTGAATTCTATTTTAATAATTTTCTATGAATTTTTTTAAATTTTATCATGAATAATATACATTTAGATTTGATTTTAGCTATAGTTATAGTTAGAGCAGATATGTTTTGTCTCTTCACTTTCTTTTTGTACTGTATCTTTTTTCCTTTGCTTTATCTTTTGCTTTTTCCCCATGTTTTCAGTTTTTGGTATTTTGTTTTCTCCATTAGTAGAGTATCAATAATGTCTGGCATTTTACTTTGAGTGGTAGTTATTTCACTTTTTTCAGGTGTATCATTAAGCCTATACATTATAAATTTGTCAGTTTTAACAACTGTAAGATCCCAGGTTATTTGAGATGTGCAATTAAGTAGTTTTATTTAAATCTCTCAAATTTTCCCTCAACCCCTGATGAATCATTGAAAATATAGTCAGGAACTCCAGATTCAGATTATCCTTATTATGTTAAATAATTTATTCATATATTATCTTTTTATAGTTATTTTTGTCGCGCCCGCCTCGCCAGCAAGGAAGACGCGGCAACTGGAGTTCTTCTGACAGTGCTTTAATGGGGTTCCCTTTAGACTTACATGTTGCGGAAGACCCAGCCCGGCAGCACGCAGGCCGCTATATACCCTAGAAGCACAACCCCTAAGCTGGGATAGGCCGCTCAGCTGTCAGAG
The DNA here is from genome assembly GCF_040939455.1 of Microcebus murinus. Classification (NCBI taxonomy): domain Eukaryota; kingdom Metazoa; phylum Chordata; class Mammalia; order Primates; family Cheirogaleidae; genus Microcebus; species Microcebus murinus. The sequence continues at coordinate 2,620,709 of NC_134126.1, forward strand.
CCGCCAAAGCATTGGTCCATAGTAGGATCCTTCATTTGCATGCTCGCGCCACAGGGTAACCGACAATTGCGCGTGCGCTGAACTTGTTTACTGCTCTAGGCAAAGCCGGAAACAGGCGCCATCTTGTAATGGCGTTGACACCGCGCCCCACATATTTTTTTACATATGCCTATTGCTCCATAACAATTCTATATTTATTTAAACCAGAGTTTTTCAGCATTGGCATTATTGTCATTTAGGGGCAAATAATTCTTTGTTGTGGGGAGCTGTCCTGGGTACCGTAGGGTGATTAGCAACCTCTGCTAATTATGACCATCAAAAATGTCTCCAGACATTGCCAATGACTCCTGCTCCAGTTAGGAACTGGAGGGAAACTACTCCAGTTAAGAACCATAAAAATTTATGCTAAATTTTTATTTTAGCTAATTTTTGTTCTTTTGGCAATCTGTTGTTTATTTCTGATTTCTAAAATCCATATTTTGAATAATTTCAATATTTTTTCAACAAGTAGCTTATTTGATATGTGACCTGCTCTTTGTTTACCTAGCAATATCTTTATTCATTCATGAAAGTTAATTTGTCTGTGTGTACAATTTAAAGGTTTTTGGTTTTTTTTCTTTTTGAAAGTCTGTAAATGACATGACTCTTTCTTCATGCATTTTAGTATTGCAGAGGTAATAAGCAGGTAAGCCTGGTTGGTGCACATTTGCAAGGAAAATTTATTTATCTATTTTGGTCCTGACCAGTCCAGAATTGTCACCCAACTAGGCATAACTCTGGGTCTATTTCATTAATGTAACTTGGCATTGAAATTTTTTTCAAAAAGATTATTAGTAAGAAGGGTTGTATTGTGGACTGAATATTCAGTCCCCAAAATTCATATGTTGAAATCTCAACCCAAAAATAACGGTATTAGGAGGTAGGGCCTTTGGGAGGTAATTAGTTCATGAGGATGGAGCCCTTAGCAATGGGGTCAGTGCCCTTATAAGGAGAGACACCAGAGCTTACTTGCTTTCCCTGCTCTCAGCCATGTGAAGCTTCAAGGAGAAGATGATCATCTGTAAACCAGGAAGGAGGCCCTCACAAGACACTGGACCTAGTGACACCTTGACCTTTGACTTTACAGCCTCCAACACTGTGAGAAATAAAGGTTTTTTGTTTAAGTCACCCAGTTTGTGGTAATTTGTTATAGTTCCCTGTACTAAGACAAGAAGTAGGTAAAATAACTGATATTTGTTGACTTCAGATATACTAAATTTAGTAAAATATCATCTATTCAATCCTCACCACAATCTCAATTTTCAGAAGACACTACTTAGATTAAAAAGTAAGAATTAACATAACAAGTGTTGTCAAAGATATGGACTGTTAGTTTTATCCATTGTTAATAGAAATGCAAAATGATAGAGTCTATGTAGAAAACAGGTTGACAGTTTCCTTAAAAGTTAAAACATGCAGTTATGGAGAACCTTAGTTAGTCAGTACTTAAGTATTTGCAACGGGAAAAGAAAACACAAAGTACAAGTGTTCACTGAAGCTTTATTTATAATAGCTGCAAAGTGGAAGTAACCCAAAGGGTCTATCAACAGTTGACAAAGTTAACAGATTGTGGCATATCTATAAAATGGAATATTTCTCAGCAATAAAAAGGAGTAAATTATTTATGTGTGTGACTAGAGGAATTAATCTCAAAATATTTAAGCTGAATGAAAGAAATCAGAAAAAATACACACTGCATTATTTCATTATATAAAATTCTTAAAAATGCAAATTGATTTGTAGTGAGAGAAAGATCAGTTGTTGCCTGGAAACCCAGATGAGAAAGAATGAGAAGCAAAGGGACACATGGAAATACATGTCTGATGGATTTTTATTGTCCAGATTATGGAGTTTAGTTCATGAGTGCATACATATGTCAAAACCCACAAAGTTATGTACTTTAAATAAGCATGATTTCTTATTTGCCAAATATACCTCAATAAAGCTGAAAAAAATAACATGCGACATCTAGACAATAAATAGCCTAGAGAAGACTTTTAAAAATTAAATTATTTACAGGAAATAACATGTACTCACTTTATGAAAACTTTGATGAATTGTATAACTGTTTACAGTTGCATAGTCAATAAGGCCTTTTTCTCATCATAAATGTTACTGCTTTCCTGTTTCACTGAATTATTCCCCTGCCCTGGATCCAGGCATTCTCTTATCTCCCTTATTCTCTATAGTTTTGCTTTTGTAGAATTTCATATATTTGGAATCATAAAATACATATTTTGTGTTTGACCTGCCATTTGGTATATTGTTCTAAAATTTTCTCATGTTATTACTTGTATTAATATTATGTTTTTTATTGCTGAGTGTTATTGCATAATATGGATATACTCTAATTTGTTTTTCCATTTGCCACTTACATGTGCTGCTTCAGATTCTGGCTATCTGAATACACATCATTTTTCTTGAGTAAATACCTAGAAGTGGAATTGCTGAGTCATATAGCAAGCATACACTAACCTTTAACATGTTAACTGCCATGTGAGTTGTATTTAACTCATGCAGGTTTTGAGCCCGGGGCCATGTGAAGCACATATAACTCACATGTCTCTTTATCTTGGGAGCTGTGTGAACTATTTTTCAAGTTGCATATAAGTTATGCACAGAAAACAATAAAAAATAACAAGTTTTTCATTAAACTAGAAAGGATCATTTTGTTTTTGAAGTTTTTATTTTATTTTCATAACAAAACACCATGGCCCCAAGGAAAAAAAATTTTTCTAGTGTGGCAGTCAATGTGTTAAAAGATATTGCCATACTGTTTTACAAAGTGTCTGCACTTTGCATTCACATCAGTAATGTATGAAATTCCTAGCTGTTTCACGTGCTGACCCACAGGTCTATGTCAGTTTTTAACACTGTTCCAGTGGGTGTGTACCACTAACTCACTCTTGCTTTACTTTGCATTTCTCCCATGAGCATTGATGTCGAGCATATTTTCTGTGCTTATTGGTTATTTATATAACTTTTTCTTTGGAAATATATGTTCAAATAATTTGACCATATTTTATTGAGTTATCTTCTTTTTGTCAAATTGTAAGATTTCTGTATATATTCTAGATATAAGATCTTTGTCAAATACATGTTCTCAAAAATTTTCTCCAAGTGTATGTGCCTTCTTGGTATTTTAATGACATTTTCCAACGTATAAAATATTTTAATTTGTTAAATTATTTTTATTATAAATTTTTTTATTAAATTAATTATTTTTATTATAACTACTTGTGTTTATATGTTATTATTATTATTATTTTTTGAGACAGGGTTTCACTCAGTAGCCCAGTCTGGTATGTGTTGATCTCACTGCAGCATCGAGCTCCTGGGCTCAAGTAATCCTCCTGCCTCAGCCTCATGCGTATCTGGTACTACAGGGGCATGCTACCATGCATGCCTAATTTTTCAATTTTTGGTAGAGACAGAGTCTCACTATGTTGTGCAGCCTAGTTTCAAACTCCTGGCCTCAGGGAATCCTCCCACCTTGGCCTCCCAAAGTGCTGGGATTATAGGCATAAACCACTGCACTGTCTATATGGTATCTTTGAAAATTCTTTGCTTAACTTAATGGGACAAAGCTTTTCTCATGTATTCTTCAAAATAGGATCTCTTCGATTGCTTATAACTCTAGATTGATCATCAAACCTAGGATGTATTTGCAGTGTGAGCACCTCATACTATGTCTCTATAATTATTTATTTTAAAAAAGTTATGATGAGGCCAGATGTGTGGCTCACACTTATTATCCTAGCTCTTTAGAGGACAAGACTGGAGGATCACTTGAGTGCAGGTGTTTGAGAACAGCTTGGGCAACATAGCGAATATCTCAACCAAAAAAAACCAAAATTCCAGTAACAAACAAACAAAAAAGTTATTATGGTGCATCTACCTCATTTGCCTAGCCAATAGCATGATATTTATTCACTGAAGACAGAAGAATGTTTTTCAAGATTATAGCCAATCCCAACTTTAGAATTCAGGACTCAAGCTGTCTTGACCCTGATGTGGACAAAGTATGAGAGCAGGATATGAGAAAGGGACAGTTCCAAATAAAGGCAGGACAGTACTAGAAAAATACTCAATGCACAAAATGTCAGATCCATTCTTGAGTAGTGACCTCCTGTCTGGATCTCTAAATCAAATATCAGTCCTCATTGATGACTAAATAAAGAATGGAAGAAAAGAGGGAGGCTTCCCTCTGATTAGTTCCCTAAGACAGAAATGTGTCTATTTTTTCTAATACTATTCTATAGGATTGTAGGGGTAACAGAAAAGGGGTTACTTATAGATTTGTCACATATTGTTTATATTTAGTGTGCTTAATTATTTTTGTTTCTTTTAATAATGTGCTAATGTTGAGAGTCTGTTGGCTTTAGCTAGCTTGTTGATGTGCCACTTACTTTGCAGAGCCAACCAGTTAAACTAAAATACTAATGTAACAGCATCCACTCTTTAATTCATTTACTATCTAAAGCACTTGAGGTCTGGCCAATTGAACCATGTACAAGGCATGAGAGCTCTGCAGCTTTTTACTGATATCAGCATTAGCAACTCACATGGATACATGTTTTACAAATACCTACTACTCTTGAATAATTTTATTTTTGATTCTTCTGAGGATAAGATTATTAGCTTACATTTTACCAAGCTGAGATATTTTGTGGTTGTCACTTTTTTTTTCAGTTAGTTAAGTGGAAGAATCTTTGGGGAGGGGAATTTTAGGTTTGTTTTTAGAGAATCTGTATTTTAAGATGATGCTGATCTGTCCAATGTGCTACTGGTAGTTGAATTATCAACTTTGAGAGAAAATTCTGAGAGTGTCAGTGTATAACCATAGTAGCTGAAATCATGACAGGGTGAATGAAATTGCCAAATAACAGACAATGTAAAGAAGAAGAGAATATTTGGGGAAATTTATATATTTTGGGAAATGACAATAAGAAGTATTGGCAGCAAAGGAAATATAAAATGATGGTTTATAGAAGTGGAAGAAAAATTATATATAAGCATTGTATTGAAATACAAATGAGAAACAGAAAGAGAATAATAGAAGGAGAAAGAGAGGTGTTGCCAAGTGGATATAGGCAAAAATTGTTGGATATGAAACTTGGTTTATTACTGATGATCAATGAAGGAGAAATTTCAATGACATGGTGGTTGTTGAATCTACATTATTAAGTATTATGAAATATGCTGAAAAAGTTAAAAAGATTATTTAAATATTATGTAATATTATTGTATACAGGTTTCCTCTGTAAAAATTTAAATAATTATTAATTTTATGTTTCAGGATATATCAGATAATTTTAGAATATTATAATGTAAATAATTTTAATGCTCATGGGTGAAAATATTTGGCAGCTGTGTAAACTATAAACAGTAGAGAAGAGACATGTTTGTGTGCTTGTCTTTGCTTTTACAGAGAAGATCTTTTTCAAGTTTTCATCTGCTTTTCACTCTCAACATACCTCAGCTCCTGACCACATTAAGGCTGGTAGCTTGTCTTGATTCTAGTCATGCTAGCCTCAAATCCTTTCCACAAACAAGTTTTAAGCTCTGCTCTTTCTGCTGACATTTTTATACATTGCCATCCTCCAGCAGATGGCTAAGGATTCTAATGAAAATATTTTGTACAAATCATCAAAAATCTCTGGCCAGAATCTGTAGTAATTGAGAAAAAAAAAGTCCGGAAGCATATGTTCCGGAATCCTGCATGCTCCTCTGATAGAAAGTTTGCACATCACTTAATCATCCTGTTCCGTATCGCAATGTAATCCTTCACTGTGTCAGCAACTCTGTGCTTAATGATGCTAACGTCAGCCTCCTTTGCAATAAAGAACTTCATGGATTTTTAAATATTATATCATTATCTCTTCCTTTCAATTATGGATTTATATACCTTTAGTGGAGGGGCATATGTATGTTGTTTTTAAGTTTTATTCCTTCCACAGATTTAAGATAAATGCATTCCAACATTCATTATTTTCCAAAGCATAAAATACAATATGATGATGTTTTTAATAAGCAAATGAATGACCCAGTTCAAATTCTAATGTGAGTTGAGCTTTAGATAATTTTTTTACAATCAAGCTTGGGGTCCAAACACAACATATTAGTCCAATAGTGGCTTTAAATGAATTTGACTTCATGAGCAATAGACTTAAATGTAGCTAAAACATATATTTATGATTATAGCTTAATTTGCACGCAAAGTTATTTAACTGTTGTATTGCAACAATAGAGGATTATTATACAGCAAATTATATGTGATATTTTATGTCTGCTCTAATAGCTCCAACACTATTTTTTTAAAAACATCTTAAAAGAAGATTAATTTCAAAGCATTTATACATTAAAGCTTTTATTTTAACCTGTTTTCCTCCTGCATATTTTAACAAAGAAACACCATTTAAGTACATAAAATCAAAGGTACACATACATTTCAATCTATAAACAATCCAAATTTATAACCCCAATGCTTTCCTAGAAATTGTATCATAATTTAGTTCTTGTAAAGTGGATGATGCTTTCCCATAAGGACAATTATAAAATTGCAAGAGTTTGCATTTCTTAGAAATGTCTCTATATACCATCATAAATAGGATCAATAATGTGCTTTTAAAGCAAACATACAACAATTATAGATTTTGCATGCATCCAGAATGATGGAATTTGGTATAGGTTCCATGAAATATGTGTGCAGACATTATAAACTTCATTTATACAGAGTTTCCAGTGAATTTTATATATGCATAATAGAAAAGGTACTCTACACTTGATGATAAATTTGATGCATCGAAGTATATATGTCATTATAAATATTAAAATACAATTAATAATGTGTTCGCTTTCTCACTGAAGTTCTTTATAGAATTATTTGACTGCCTAAGCAATGGTAAGTGCTATTCAAGAAAGTTTGAACTGATTTTACTTTTTCTCTAAGTAAACTCTCTTCTACCTGGAGGAAGCATTTGAAATCTTTCCACTGATCTTAAATTTGCTTCCAGGTTTTCTAAAGGTATTCAATAAATATTTTGTGATTGATCATAATAGCTAACCTTCCCCCAAAATATTTATAGATAAAGAAATATTTCCAACATATTTCTGCTCCAAATTCACCTTCTTGATTTAATTAAAACTTTTTTGAAGGGTACTGTTAGCTCAAATAAAGGTTAGAACTTATAAACCTTAAAAGTAAAACTGCTGTTAAGAAGAATTTTTATTTTGTTATAAAACCACAAAAATACTACCAGGTCATTAGAAACTTCCAAGATATAATTCCTGCCATCCTTCTCTCTTTCTGTCCATGCACACACACCCTTTCTCAGACATACACATATGTACAAGAAGTAAAAAAGTTTATATTACATTTTCTACCTTTTAACAGACATGGTTAGAAAATGATAAAGTCAGGAGAAATTGAGGTATGGGCTAATTAGGTGTCAATAAAGAAAGAGAGAAAGCAGTGAAGAGAAGGAATCTCATATTACAAATATTATTCTCCTATAAGCTGCAATCTATAATTTTCTCTTTTTACAGTCACATGATTAGAACAGTGTGGCATTAATGGAAAGTACTCTAAATTCAGACTACTTTTATTCCATTTTATCTTTAAGACTTAAGAGCAAAGCTTCTTTGGATTCATTACTTATATTATACTTTTGTTTTTCCAGAGTTTTGTGATCTATAAAATGAAGATGACAACAATGACTTAATCATAAGATTGCTCTTTGTCTCTCTCTCTCCCTCCCTATATATACATATGGGTGTGTATACATATACGTGCATGTACACACATATATGTGTATGTACACACACACACAATATACAAACACACACGCACATATAACAAAAATGTCTGGCTCTGTTAAATGAGATATTTGGCATATGGGAAGATTAAAAAATAAGGAATTGAAAAATAAATCTGAAAAAATTAACCATAATGCACAATGCATCATGGATAGCTCAACAGAGGAAATATGAAAAAAAAGGAAAGTTGAAAAAAATCTCTTATACATTTAAAACAGAGTGCCAAAAGGAGAAAAAAAGAAAACTATTTTGAGGCAAAAATGAATTTTCCAAACTTATAAATGACATGAATCCAAAGGTACAACATATATCAAAAGATAAATGATAAGACATCTTGGCACATTATAGTGTGCCTATATAACTACACAGAGAAAGAATATACTGCAATCTACAAAAAATGTACTTTACACATAAATGAAATTTAAGTGATAGCAGACTACTCTATAATAATAACAGAAGCTAGAAGGCAATGACATTCTATCTTTAAAGAGGTGAGGGAAAATAAGTATGTAACTAGATTTCATCTAGAAGTAAAGTGTGAAAAAATATTTTCAGATTAACAAAACCTTAGAATTAGCACCAGTAGAATTTCACTAAATGAGTTTCTAATTGTTAAAGGATTTGCATTAGGATGGCAGGAAATGAGCCTAAAAGGAAAAGTGAAGATCCAAGAGAGAAAAGTGAATAAAGAAATTGATAAATAGATAAATCTAGTATATGTTTCTGTGTATCATATTAAGGTTTATTGTGTTAAGGCAAAAGTATAATGCTGAAAAGGGACCCATAGATTGTGTATTTTAAAGTTTTTATGTTTTACTACAGTGTGAGGAGAGTATTAATTTTGATTTTTCAATAGAAAGTAATGATGAAATCTAAGGGGAACCAACATAATGATAGAAAAAGTGTGTTTAACTTCCAGCCATATAGAAGATATAAAGCAGTACAAAAAATAAAAAGAGGACATAGAATCTTAATCAACATGAAGAATAAGAGGAAAATACTAATTAATTATTCAAGAAGGAAAAAAAATGGTATTAAACTACTATCTTAAAGCATACATAAAAATTATTTCCAAGTAGAATATTGACCATGTGGAAGGCAACTTTATAACTTTAGAATAAAATATCAACAGAATACAAATACCATTTAAAAGGTTATTTTTATATTCTTGACACTGAGAAGAATGTTTCTTTCTCTGCTCCCCAACTTCAATTAAAAATTTCGATACAGAAATAACAGAAAGCAATCACATAAAGAAATTAGGATTAGTATAGCCAGCAATTTGACATTATCTAGTAAAGTTGCAGAGGTACTACCTTTTAACCCAGTAATCCTACTTCCCAGCTTATCTCCTATGGAAATATGTACAAATATGTACTAGAAGATGTCTTCAAATAAGTTCATTTTGTTTTAAATAACAAAAACTTACAAACTTCCCAAATGTCCAGCAACAATATGATGGATGCAATATAATAACATTATAATCATTTGTGAAAAATAATGAACTACATTTGTATGCAATGATAAATGGATTGTGAATATAAATATAAAAATAATGGATTGAGGTACTAACATGCATATGATAGAACATAAATTAGGATGTGAATAAAGTTGTCCAGATATTGGTGATCTCAGCAATCTCAATGTACCTATTTGGGAGGAATCCAAGTTTGTGGTCAGAACTATTCCAGAAACAGAATGATTTTTCAGCTAATGAGAAATCTCACAATATACCTTTCAAAGCAGTGACTGCTGCTGTAATTTCAAGATAGATACCAATATACATGAAGTTGTAAATCAATTATGCATCTAAGTTCAGTTGGAATGATTTTCCATTGGTATTAAATCATCCAAGGAACTTAATGACAACCAGTTCTTTCTCTACAAGCTCCACCATTTCTTTATTTCCTACCATCTCTTCCCTCTCTCAGATCTTGCTCTTGTAACCCCAAATCACTCTTTACCACAATCAGGCAATTTTCAGAAAAGAAGTGTGATATTCTGTCAGGTGTTAACTTTTCATGTTTGTCACTAATTTGGAAGGTCTCCTCTTCATTGCATTGCAGAGAACAGAAACTACATTTATAAAGTCTCCCTTCTTTCTAGGATTCCAGATTAGAGTTTTCCAATGAGATTAATCCACAATATATTTAGAAGGTGGGATGAAAAGAAGCTATTTCTCTTGAGAGTTCTCAGTAACTAACACAGTGGATTCTGAGACTTTTTTGTAAGCACTGCTTTTCTTTCTTTTTAAATTTATTTTTATTGTAAATTGCCATATTATAGTTGTATACATTTATGGAGTACAGTTGATTTTATGATATATGAATACAATCTACAGTAATTAAATCAAAGTGATTAACATATCCATCAGCGCAAATACTTATTACTTTTTGTGGTGAGAGCATTTGAAATTTACACTCAGTGATTTTGGAATGTATTAACACAATACACTGTTACTAACAATATTTACCACATTGTGCAATAGATTCTCCTCCCTAAAAACACACTTGAAGAGGGAGAAGAGCAAGATGGCTGAATAGAAAACTCCAGTGACAGTCCTCCTTCATGAATGCCTAATTTAACGACTATCCACACAAGGAAGCAACCTCAGAAGCATGAAAAATCAGGTGAGTGATCACAGTACTTGCTTTTAACAGTATGTCAAGGAAAAAGACAATGAAGAGAGCAGAAAAGGCAGTCGGACATTGCCAAGGCCACCCCCTGTCCCCCAGCAGCACTGCAGCAACATGCTCTGAGAGGAGAGAGAACTGGGTGCCCAGGGAAGGGAGAGTGAGGTGACTGTGGGACTTTGCATTGGAACACAGGGCTGCCCCATCACAGGGCACATAGCACACAGCAGAATCCTACTGGTGTCCACTCAAGGAGCATTTAAACCAGTTCAGCCAGAGGGAAATCGTCTGCCCCTAAACCCAAGTTCTGGCTAGCCCCACAGCAAGCTGACAAAAAGCAGCCTGGGGCTTGGAATAAATTTGCATTGCAGCCTGGCGAAAAAGGCTGCATTCCTTGGGGAATTCCCACAGTTGTCCTGGCTTGGAGCTAGTGGCCTTGGGCTGCAGGTGACCCAGTGAGACACTAGTGCCTGTCTCACCTGTCCTCCAACTATAGGCAGTGAAGCTCAGGGGGAGTCTTCTACTTGGGGAAAGGAAAGGGAAGAGTTCAGAGGACTTTGTTTTGCAACTTGGATGCCAGCTGAGCCACAATAAAATAAAGTGTCAAGAAGACTCCTAAAGGCCCTGATTCAAGGCCTTAGTTCCTAGATGGCATTTTTAGAACACCTCTAGGCCAGAAAAAAATATGCTGCCCTGAAGGGAAGGATCCGGTCCTGGCAGGATTCACCACCTGCTAACTAAAGAGCCCTTGAGCTTTAAATGAACATCAAAGGTAGCCAGGTAACAGTTACCATTTGATTGAGGTGAGACTGGGCTATTTTCAGGTGTGACCTGGTATAGTTCTAGCAGGGGAGACCATGAGGGACTGCCATGTCACTCCTCCCCCGACTCCAACAGCCCAGCACAGAGACTGAGGGAAGAGAGTGAGAGATATTACCTGGCAATCCAAGAAATTCCCCTGTATCTTACTGAATTCCACCAAGGCAGTGCCACCAGGGGTCTGCAAGAGTCACAGCATTACTAGGGTTGGGATGCCCCAGTGCTGATATGGCTGGTAGAAGCAAAGATTTAGATCCAAAAATTCAATTCCCTTTGCATATCTGGAAAGCTTTCTCAGGAAGGATGGGTCCCAACAAGCCCAGACTGCAAAGATTAAAGTAAATACCTAACTCTTCAATACCCAGATATAAACAAGCATCCAAAAGCTCCCAAAACATCCAGGAAAACATGACCTCCTCAAACTAAATAGGTTACCAGTGACAATCCCAGAGGGATAGAGATATATGACTTTTCAGACAAAGAATTCAAAATAGCTGTTTTGAAGAAGCTCAATGAACATCAATACAACACAGAGAAGGAATTCAGAAGCCCATCAGAGAAATTTAACAAACAGGTTGAAATAATTTTAAAAATTCAAGCAGAAATTCTGGAACTGAGGTATTCAATTGAAAAACTGAAAAAAATGCATCAGAGTTTCACATCAGCAGAACTGATCAAGCAGAAGAAAGAATTAGAGAGCTGGAAGACAGACAATTTGAAATTACATAGTTACAAGAGAAAAAAGAATAAAAAAGAATGAAGCATGCCTACAAGGTCTAGGAAATAGCCTCAAAAGGGAAAACAGAACAGTTATTAGCCTTAAAGAGGAGGCAGAGAGAGAGATTTGGGTAAATATTTTATTCAAAGAAATAATAAGGGAGGACTTTCCACAACTAGAGAGAGAGATCAATATTCAGGTACAGGAAGATCATATGATATCAAGGGGATTTAACCCAAATAAGACTATCTCAAAGCACTTAATAACCAGGTTCTCAAAGGTCATGGACAAAGAAAAGACCTTAAGAGAAGCAAGAAAAAAAACAAAACAAAACATATAAAGGAGCTCCAATATGTTTGGCAGCGGACTTCTCAGTGGAAACTTTACAGCCAGGAAGCAGTGGCATGACCTACACAAAGTGCTGAGGCAAATAACCCTTAACCTAGGATATTATATTCTACAAAAATATCCTTCAAACATGAAGGAGAAATAAAGACTTTCTCAGACAAATAAAAACAGTGATTTCATCAGTACTAGACCTATCCTATAAGAAATGCTAAAATGAATTCTTCAATCTGAAAGAAAAGGATGTTAATGGATAATAAGAAATCATCCGAAGGTATAAAACTCACCGGTATCAGTAAGCACACAAATGCTGAATACTTCATTGCTGTAATTGTGGTGAATAAACCACAATTCTTCAGTGGGAAGACTAAAAGACAAACCTAGCAAAAATAATTACAACAACTTTTGGAGAGACAGGTAGTATAAAAATAAATACATGGAAAAAACCAAAAAGTTAAAAAGCAGGAGGGGTAGATTAAAGGGTAGAATTTCTGTTAGATTTCACTTTGCTTATTTATTTGTGTGTTTGTTCATAAGCAAAGTTGTCATATGTTTGAAATAATTGGTTATAAAATGTTTTTTGCAAGCCTCATGGTACCTCAAATCAAAAAACCCACAACAAATACACAAAATAAAAAGCAAGAAAGTAAAATATACTATTGGAACAAATTGCTTTTACACAAAGCAATAAAGGAAGGGAAGAAGAAAGAAAGAGAGGACCACAAAATGACCAGAAATCAAATAACACCATTGCAGTAATAAGTCCTTACCTATCAATAATAACATTGAACATGAATAGATTTAACTCTCCAATCAAAAGATACAGAGTAGCTTAATGGGTAAAAAAAAGCAAAACTCAACTATTAATATATGTTGTCTGAAGGAAAACCACTTCACCTATAAAAACACATAGAGTGAATATAAAAGGATAGAAAAAGATATTCCTAAGCAAATGGAAACCAAAGGGAACAAGAATAGCTATATTTACATCAGATAAAATGGATTTCAAGACAAAAATGTTAAAAAAGATAAAGAAGATCATTATATAATGATAAAGGGGTCAATTCAGCAAGAGGACATATCAATTTTAAATATATATTCACCAACATTGGAATACCCAGATATGTAAAGCAAATATTATCAGAGCTAAAGAGAGAGAAGACCCCAATACAATAATCACTGGAGACCTCAACATTCCACTTTCAGAATTGGACAGATCATCCAGACAGAAAATCAACAAAGAGACCTTGTACTTAATCTGCGCTATAGACCAAATGGAACTGATAAATATTTACAGAACAGATCATCCAACATCTGCAGAGTACACGTTTGTCTCCTCAGCTCATTTTCAAAGATAAATCACATGCTAGGCCACAAAAAAGTCTTAAAAAATTCCAAAAATATTGAAATCATATCAAGTATTTTCTCTGATTGACCATAATGAAACAAATTGAAAATCCATAACAAGAGAAACATTGGAAAGTATAAAAACACATAGCAAGTAAACAATATGCTCCTGAATGACCTGTGTTTCAATGAAGAGTTTAAGAAGGAAATTTAAAATCTGTCAAAACAAATGAAAATGAAAATGAAAAGACAACATATAAAACACCATGGGAAACAGCAAAAGCAGAAATAAGAAGAAAGTTTATAGCAATAAGTGCCTACATCAAAAAAGTAGAAAACTTCAAATAAATAATCTAATGATGAATCTTAAAAAACTAGAAAAGCAAGAGCAAACCAATTCCAAAATTAATAGAAGAAAAGAAATAATAAAGATAAGAACAGAAATAAATAGAATTGTAACAAAAACATACAAAGATCAACAAAACAAAAGTTATTTTTTGAAAAGATAAACAAAATAGACATACCTTTAGCCAGACTAAGGAAAAAGGAAGAAGACCCAAATAAATAAAATCAGAGATGTAAAAGGAGACATTACAGTGGATAATACAGAAATTCAAAAGATTATTAGAGACGACTATGAGCAACTATATGCCAATAAATTGGAAAACCTAGAAGTGGACGAATTCCTAGAGACATACAACCTACCAAGATTGAACCAGGGGAAAATCCATAACCTAAATAAACCAATAACAAGTAACACAATGGAAGTAGTAATAAAAAGTCCCCCATCAGATGATCGGAGGCCTGAAAATGGCGGAGTAGGGGTGCCCTCCTGGCTCTCTGCTCCCAGAGCAAATAGTGAAGAAAGCGGATAGCCACACTCCAGCGATCTGCACTTCCAGCTTTGCAAGCCTGCAGAATATCCAACAGGAAATGGAGGGATAAGACCATTTACAGCCTAAAGCAAAGGTGAACCGATCATTCTTCCGTAAAACTCGGGGATTCGGAGGCACACATCAGGGAGGGAGCGAGGCGCGGATTAAGCCACTGCCGGCGGGCAGTGGCGCCAGCCCTAACCGGCGCTGAGAAACACCCCCTCCTACACCGAGCTCCACTCCCACGTAGGCCAGGAGGTGCCTGAAGTTGGTGAGAAGTGGCAGCGCGGGATTAAGCTGTGTGGAGAAGAGACTAGAGTAGGGAACGCGCTGAGTTCGCCAGAGCACACAGCGGCCGCGGTTTAAGGCGGGGGAGGGTCCGCGCGCAGCAACCGCTCTCCGCGCATCAGGAACCAGAGCCCGCTCGGGCATCTCCCTGCCCAACACTCCCAGGTCAAGGGTAAGGGGAGTCTACACAGCAGGAGGCTTTGACTTTGGATTTGGAGGAGGTTTGGGATAGCACTGAGAGGTCAGAGTGCGCAAAGTTAGACTCCTTGATCCATTAGGACCCCCCTCCCTCTGCCCTCCGGCACCACCGCTCCGCCCCTGCATTCTGGCGCTGACTCGGCATTCCGGCGCTGACTTGCGCTCGGGGTTTGGAGAGGAGGCGCAGAGAAACCGCTGGTACTCGCCGCTGCTCCACCAATTTGATATTGGACCATCACTTGCTGCACAAGGGGCACTGACTCTGTGCTCAGAGAGTGGACCCTGCCTGGATGGGGCAGAGCTACAGGGGAGATTGATTGCCCTTGGCGAACTTAAGGCAGAGAAAGGTTGCCTTCCACACTCTCCTGAAACCCGGAGCCCCGCCCTGGGCTCCAAAGTCTCTGCCCCAGCCTTGGGGGCGGAGCTGAGATAGGAACTGTTCTTATTCCTGCCGCTTATCTCCACCTGGGTAATTCAAGCAACAAAAGGCAGGGACAGGTGGGTCCCATTGACTGCCTGCCAGCTTTTGGTCAGTCTCACCCTGCACAGGTCTCCCGCGCGCGCGCTGTGCCCAGAGTGTGGAGCACTGGGCCTTGCAGGAGGCAGCCGTCAGTGGTTATAAGGCAGAGATATTTTACGACCCCCACATCCGGGGATTTGGGGCTAGGCCTTTGGCTCCAAAGTTTGTATCCCTGCCTTGGGGGTGGAGCCGAGATAGAAACTGCTCCATTCCTGCCGCTTATCTCCACCTGTGGAATTAAAGAGACAGAACAAGGGACCTGGTGGGTCTGGCTTCAGGACAATCTCTCACTGCACAAGTCTCTCGCGCTCTGTGTCCAGAGTGCAGAGCCCATCTGGCAGAGGATACCCACGAAAGAAGCTGCCCTTAGCTGCTATAAGGCAGAGAGTCTTTACGTCTACCACCGTCCTATTTCTTGTGGCTGAGCCTTGGCTCCAAAGTTTCTGTCCCTGCCTTGGGGGCAAAGCTGAGATAGGAACTGTTCCCATTCCTACCGCTTATCTCCACCTGTGCAATTAAAGAGACAGAAGACGGGGTTCCCTGGGTTTGGCTACGGGCCTGCCAGCTTCAGGCCAATCTCTGTCTGCACAGGTCTTCTGTGTTCGGTGTCCAGGCCCTGGAGTGTGCCTGGGCACAGCCGAGCCTTGTAGGAAGCAGTCCTTGGTGAATACTAGACAGAGAGACATCACAACCCACACTCTCTGGTGACTCCCAAGTCTCTAGCCCCGCCTTGGGGGTGGAGCTGAGAGAGGAACTGCTCTGGTTCCTGCCATCTATTTCCACCTGTGTAATTAAGGAGACCAGCAGGAAGGGTAGGGTAATTAGCTATTTCCCCTCCGCTACACTACATCTCGGACTGCTGGCTCCCCAGCGGGTTGAGAGACCTGCAGACACCACCCCAGTGAAGGCTGCTGACAGAGAGCAACTCCACCTACTGGCTCAGAAACTAAACAAGACGTGTGAATACCCAAACGAAAACCTAAAGGAAAGAAACAACAACCGAGCAAAATGGGAAGAAATCAGCAAAGGAACTCTGGAAATATGAAGAAACAAACGGAAAACACACCCCCAAAGAGGAGCACTAGCCCCTTAGAAACAGACAACAACCAAAACCTGGCAACTAAAATGACAGAAGAGGAATTTTGAATGTGGATCATAAGAACACTCACTGACCTGCAACAACAACTCAATACCCAACACCAAGAAACCACAAAAAGCCTCCAGGAAATGGAACAAAGGTTCAACAAAGAGATTGACACAGTGAAGAAAACTTTAACCGAAGTCCTGGATATGAAGAATCAACTCGGGGAACTACAAAATACTGTGGAAAGTCTCAAGAACAGGGTAGATCAAGCAGAAGAAAGAATCTCAGAGATTGAAGATAACACCTTCCAATTAAATAAAACAGTCACAGAAATACAGCAGAGAAACAAGAGAAAAGACCAAAGCCTACAAGAGCTGTGGGATTATGTGAAAAAAACTAACGTGAGGGTCATAGGGTTAGCAGAAGGGGAGGAAGACAACACTCAAGGGCTGGACAAGCTTTTTGAAGATATAATAGAGGAAAATTTCCCAGGCCTTGCTCAAAATCTCGATATACAAGTTCAAGAAGCCCAGAGGACCCCTGGGAGATTCAATGCAAACAGGAAGACGTCACGTCATGCAGTCATCAGACTGACCAAAGTATCAACTAAAGAGGCCCTTCTAAGAGCTGTAAGACAAAAGAAGCAAGTGACATACAAGGGAAAGCCAATCCGAATAACATCAGACTTCTCTAATGAGACTTTACAAGCAAAGAGAGACTGGGGCCCCATTCTCACTCTTCTGAAACAAAACAATGCCCAGCCTAGAATCCGATTCCCTGCAAAGCTAAGCTTCAAATATGAAGGAGAAATAAAGACATTCCCAGACAAGCAAAGCCTCAGAGAATTCACCAAGACCAGCCCTACAAGACGTTCTCAAAATAGTGTTACACATGGAACACCATAATAGAAACTCACGAATATAAAAAACAACAACAACAACAAAAACCAACACCCAAAGATTAAAGGCCAGATATCTCTATGGCTCAAGAGAGAAATCAAAGCAACAACATCCAACCCAACAAAATGAACAGTAATCTACCTTACCTATCAGTTCTCTCAATAAATGTGAATGGCTTAAACTCTCCACTCAAGAGACATAGGCTGGCTGAATGGATAAGAAAATACAGGCCAAGTATATGCTGTCTTCAGGAAACACATCTAACCTGCAAGGATGCATATAGACTAAAAGTAAAAGGTTAGAGATCAGTATTCCAGGCAAGTGGAAGCCAAAAGAAGGGTGGTGTGGCAGTTCTAATCTCAGACGATTTAGTTTTTAATCCAACAAAGGTAGTGGAAGACAAAGAGGGTCATTACATAATGGTGAAGGGCACAGTTCAACAAGAAGAGATAACAATTTTAAATATATATGCACCCAACTTAGGTGCACCCAGTTTCATAAAGCAAACCTTACTGGAGCTAAGCAAATGGATTAATAGCAACTCCATAATCACCGGAGATTTCAACACCCCACTGACGGCTCAAGACAGATCCTCCAAACAGAAAATTAATAAAGAAATAATGGACTTAAACAAAACTCTAGAACAATTGGGTCTGACTGACATCTACAGGACATTCTACCCCAAATTCACTGAATATACGTTCTTCTCATCAGCTCACGGGACATTCTCTAAGATTGACCATATCCTAGGACACAAAGTAAACCTCAAGAAATTTAAAAAAATAGAAATCATACCATGTATCTTCTCAGATCACAATGGAATAAGGGTAGAAATCAACCCTAACAGAAACTCACATTTCTACACAAAAACATGGAAATTAAACAACCTTCTACTAAATGATTACTTCATAAATGAAGAAATCAAGACAGAAATGAAAAAATTCTATGAAGAAAATGACAATGGAGAGACAAGTTATCAACTCTTCTGGGACACAGCTAAAGCAGTTCTGAGAGTAAAGTTTATCTCCATCAATGCCTATAACCAAAAGTCAAAAAGATCACAAATAGACAATCTAATGAAATGACTCAAAGAGCTGGAAAAAGAAGAACAGACCAGCCCCAAACCCAGCAGAAGGAGTGAAATCAACAAGATCAAATCAGAACTAAATGAAATTGAAAACAGGAAAGCTATTCAGGAGATTAACAAAACAAAAAGTTGGTTCTTTGAAAAAATAAACAAAATTGACATGCCACTGGCTAAGCTAACGAAAAGCAGAAAAGAGAAATCTCTAATAAGCTCCATCAGGAATAAAAAAGGAGATATCACTACTGATCCCAAAGAAATACAAGATATAATCTATGAGTACTACAAAGATATTTATTCACACAAACTGGAAAATGTGGAGGAAATGGACAAATTTCTAGAAACAAACAGCCTCCCTAGGCTCAACCAGCAAGAAATAGATTCCCTGAACAGACCAATCTCAACAGCTGAAATAGAAACTGCAATTAAAAATCTCCCTAAAAAGAAAAGTCCCGGTCCAGATGGCTTCACACCCGAATTTTACCACACTTACAAAGAAGAACTAATACCTATCTTGCAGAAACTATTCCACAACATCGAGAAGAATGGAAACCTCCCTGACACCTTTTATGAAGCGACTATTACTCTGATACCAAAACCAGGAAAGAATCCAACAAAAAAAGAAAACTACAGACCAGTATCCCTAATGAATATAGATGCAAAAGTTTTCAACAAAATCTTAGCTAACCGAATCCAGACGCTTATCAAAAAAATAATCCATCATGACCAAGTGGGCTTCATCCCAGGAATGCAGGGATGGTTCAACATACGCAAATCTATAAATGCAACTCACCACATAAACAGAAGCAAAAACAAAGACCACATGATTCTCTCAATAGATGCAGAAAAAGCTTTTGACAAAATTCAACACCCTTTCATGATACGAACACTGAAGAAAATAGGCATAGAAGGGACATACCTAAAAATGATACAAGCCATTTATGACAGACCCATAGCCAACATCATACTGAATGGGGAAAAACTGAAAGCATTCCCACTTAGAACTGGAACCAGACAAGGCTGCCCTCTATCTCCACTTCCTTTCAACATAGTACTGGAAGTCCTGGCTACAGCAATCAGACAGGAAAGTGGAATCAAAGGTATCCAAATAGGGGCAGAAGAGATCAAACTTTCACTGTTTGCGGATGATATGATATTATATATAGAAAACCCCAAAGATTCAACCAGGAAACTCCTGGACCTGATCAATGAATTTAGCAAAGTCTCAGGATACAAAATCAATACACAGAAATCAGAGGCATTCGTATATGCCAACAACAATCAAAGCGAGAACCAAATTAAAGACTCAATACCCTTCACAATAGCAACAAAGAAATTAAAGTACCTATACTTAATATAGGTACTTAACCTATACTTAACCAAGGAGGTAAAAGACCTCTATAGAGAGAACTATGAAACACTGAGGAAGGAGATAGCAGAAGATATAAACAGATGGAAATCCATTCTATGCTCGTGGATCGGCAGACTCAACATCATTAAAATATCTATACTACCCAAACTGATCCACAGATTCAATGCAATACCTATTAAAATCCCATCAGCATTCTTCACAGATATAGAAAAAATAATTTTACGCTTCGTATGGAACCAAAGAAGATCCCGAATATCAAGAGCAATTCTAGGCAACAAAAACAAATTGGGAGGCATTAATATGCCAGATATCAAACTATACTACAAAGCTGTTGTAATTAAAACAATCTGGTATTGGCACAAAAATAGGATTATTGACCAGTGGAACAGATGTGAGAATCCTGATATAAAACCACCCTCATATAGCCATCTAATCTTTGACAAAGCAGACAAAAACATACGCTGGGGAAAAGAATCCCTTTTCAATAAATGGTGCTGGGAAAACTGGATAGCCACTTGTAGAAGGTTAAAACAGGACCCACACCTTTCACCTCTCACAAAAAACCAACTCACGCTGGATAACAGACTTAAATCTCAGGTATGAAACCATTAGAATTCTAGAGGAAAATGTTGGAAACACTCTCCTAGACATTGGCCTAGGCAAAGAGTTTATGAAGAAATCCCCAAAGGCAATCAAAGCAGCAACAAAAATAAATAAATGGGACATGATGAAACTACAAAGCTTCTGCACAGCCAAAGAAACAGTCATGAAAGTAAACAGACAACCTACTGAATGGGAGAAAATTTTTGCATCCTACGTATCCGATAAAGGGCTGATAACTAGAATATACTTAGAACTCACGAAAATCAGCAAGAAAAAATCAAATAACCCTATTAAAAAGTGGGCAAAGGACTTGAACAGAAACTTTTCTAAAGAAGACAGAAGAATGGCCAACAAACATATGAAAAAATGCTCAACATCCCTAATCATCAGGGAAATGCAAATCAAAACTACAATGAGATATCACTTAACTCCAGTGAGAATGGCCTTTATCAAAAAGTCTCCAAATAACAAATGCTGGCATGGATGTGGAGAGAGAGGAACACTCCTACACTGCTGGTGGGACTGCAAACTAGTTCAACCTCTGTGGAAAGCAATATGGAGATACCTTAAAGCGATACAACTGAATCTACCATTTGATCCAGCAATCCCATTACTGGGCATCTACCCAAATGATCCAATGACACTCTACAAAAAAGACACCTGCACTCGAATGTTCATAGCAGCACAATTTATAATCGCAAGGCTGTGGAAGCAGCCCAAGTGCCCATCAATTCAAGAATGGATTAATAAAATGTGGTATATGTATACCATGGAGTACTATTCAGCTCTAAGAAACAATGGTGATATTGCACATCTTATATTTTCCTGGTTAGAGCTGGAACCCATATTTCTAAGTGAAGTATCCCAAGAATGTAAAAGCAAGCACCAGATATATTCTCCAGCAAACTGTTATTAACTGAGTAGCACCTAAGTGGACACATAGGTACTACAGTAATAGGGTATTGGGGAGGGGGGGTGGGGGGGCGGGTATATACATTCATAACGAGTGATAGGCGCACCATCTGAGGGATGGTCACACTGGAGACTCAGACTTATGGGGGGAGGGGGGAGAAGGGCATTTATTGAAACTTTAAAATCTGTACCACCATAATATGCCGAAAAAAAAAAAAAAGTCCCCCATCAAAGAAAAGCCTAGGACCAAATGATCTCACTGCTTAATTCTACCAAGCACTAAAAGAAGAGGTAATACCAATTCTACTTAAACTATTCCAAAAAATCATGGAGGAAGGAATACTTCCAAACCCATTCTATAAGGCCTTATCACCCTGACACCAAAACCAGACAAAGACACAGTATAAAAAGAAAACTATAAGCCAATATCTCTAATGGACATAGATACAAAAAGCCTCAACAAAGTACTAGCAAACTGAATTCAACAACACATTGAAAAGATCATTTATTATGAACATGTGGGATTCATCCCAGGGATGCAAGGATGGTTCAACATATACAAATCAATCGTTGTACATCATATCAACAAAACAAAGGATAAAACCATATGATCATTTTAATTGATGTTGAACAAGAATATGATAAAATTCAACAAATATTCATGATAAAAACTCTCAAAAAACTGGGCATAGAAGGAACTTACCTTTACATGATAAAAGTCGTATATAATAGACCGATAGCTAGTATCATACTGAATGGGAAAAAACTGAAAGCCTTTCCTTTAAGAACTGGAACAAGACAAGGATGCCCACTTTCACCAATGTTATTCTGTGTAGTACTGGAAGTTCTAGCTAGAGCAATCAGAAAGAAATAAAGGGCATCCAAATTGGAAAGGAAGAAGTCAAATTATCCTTCTTTGCAGACAATATTATCTTATATCTAAAGATATATATAATATATTGAACATATTACTTGGGTACAGTAAGAGCTTAATTAATGTTAAGTAAAAAAGAATAATTTTAGTTAAGCTCTTTTTCAATCCAAAATCTAGTTTTCTTTAACTTACTCATGAGCAATGGCAATAATTAAAACTATCACAGCAACATATAACTTTCCTTTTTGCATGCTCAATACTTAGGATATATCTTGCATTGGACATTGAGGGCAACTAAGGCATTTCAAGCCATATGAAGTTTTCTGGTGACATTTTTGCTTGGTTAAATTGTATTACCCCACCCCCACGTTGGAATTATATCATTGGAAATTAAATAGCTTCTGAGTAAGCTAGCTGGAAATGTTTGCAAATAGATAGCTAGAGTATCACTAAAAAATTCTCCATGAGACAGAAATTAATCACAAAAACCTCTGATATTTTGAACACCCCATTATCTAGTCTAAGAGTTAGCCATTTTCTCATTTTTTACTTGCATTGCCTGAAGTGGGATAGTTCAAACAGGAAAGAAAATATCAATACAAAATTTTAACTGAGGCGATATTCCTTCTAGGATGGGCTAAATTTAAATTGGCATAGATAATGGTAACTGCATTGTCTGTTGCCACCTGAGGGATAAATTTACCCCTCCAGTGGCAACTGGCACACGTTTTTGACTTTGATTTTAAAACACATCATGATTCCAGAAATGTTAAAATGGGAAATGTATATCTCAGAATGAAAAAGAACAATAATTTCACAATAATCCTATTTGGCTTTGCATATTTTGTTTAAACTAAGCAAGAATTGTTTGTCAGAGGGCAAGGCAGTGAATTGTGAGGATGAATTTTAGATAAGTCTAGAAAAAATAATTGATTATCTGAGGAAATATAAAAGCAGAAATTAAATCTACATAAATATGTGCGTGATACTTAGAATATATATCATATATAGTATGTATAGAATATATATGTGTATGTGTATGTTCCTCTCTGTGTGTGTGGGTATGTGGGTGTGTGTATATAATAGCACAGAAAATGGATAAATGCCTCTAATAAGAAATATATGGTAAAAGTATTATATCGGAGTTCACATATTTATAGCATAAACCTAAATATTAAATCTTACATAAAAAGAAAGAAGAGTATCAAACCTATAATATTAGCAATGTAATCTGAAAAAAATAACGTCTTTTTAAGGCTTACCCTGGACATATTTCATAACATATTTTCAAAGAATCTTTTTGAAATCACTTTCTAAGTTAGGTTTAAAAGATTTTACTTTTACATTTTATATTTTCTTAAGATGTAATCAATCAGTACATTTTCTTCTTTAGCTACGAATCTTGAAATAAGATTATAGAACAGCTTTTTTAGTTTTGAATTCTTATTGAGTTCATTTTAGAGAACTCACATTGCCATATCCATTCTTCCTCTCATACAACAATTTTCTCCAAGTAAATAGCTTATTTTGTAGGAACACTATACAGAACTTTTCAACTTTTGCTTAGAGAAGTCAAAGGATGAAAAGAGACTTATCATGAAAGCACCCAGAATAAACATTAGTCTATTAGGTGACTTGACAAAATCAACAACAATCAGTAACACACTTCTCATTTATTATTTTAATATTCTTGGCTGTACCAGTGCTTATAGGACTAAATTATTTTGTTCTCAAAAAATAGTTTTGGTCTAATGTTGAAAAGGATGTGTTAATCACTGAAAAGTGTTATTATTCTCTTCTTTGGTGCTGAGTAGAATGCTTCTGGAATGCAAACTGGGAATTTGACAGATATTTTTGTTCTATTAATGTTTAATTATTGGGTATAATTTTACAAAAAGAATAAACACTATTCTGAGAATAATTATAATGGTTAGAAGAAAAAAAATAATTTATCTTTTCAATGAATTTTTTCTGTAAGCTACTCTATTTGCAGAAGCTATAAGTTGTGCCAGTTTGCCACATGGTTTGGTTAAAAATCTGTTTTCCTTGGTTTTCACAAAGAAGACTAATATCAAAGTCATATCGTATGTATCTAAGGTTACCAGAGAAATGGATTTTTTCAAGGTGAGTTCATGCTTTCACTATGAATAATATGTTAGCTGAAGTTTTGGAAAAATATAGTATAGGCATTATGGTATTGATAATACTACTGTAGACTTTTGTCATTCACAATGAAAGCACCGTAATAAAGCTTTCCACTACAATAATATCTGTTTCTTAAAATTGAGAGAAAAAAAGTAATTTTAAAACTATCATGCATTTTATAATAAAACTCTTAGCAGAATTAAAATCTAAAATTCAAGCACTGTGAGCTTGTTAAGACAGTATGCACACCTTCTTTACAAGATTAAATGAACAGTAGAGCCATTTCATTATTTCAGGGAATTATCTACTTTAATGTAAAATATAATAAAATATTTAAAAATAACTGTGCACTTAAATGCCATAATTCTTCATATATTTATATTTACACCCACACACACATGAATATGTACACACATGTATGTATATAATACAGAATTTAAATAAGAAAATGTTGAGGAGATATGACTACTAACTTCCAATTCTTCTAAGCCCTTCCCCATCTACTCTTACTTCTGCCCTGCTATTGATATTTCCTCAGCACTCATTAGTGTCTACCGTGGAAGAATAAGAAACAGATACACATAAACTTTAATTTGTCCTTTTTGCATGCACAGGTGAAATGAATGATTAAATGAGATAAAAGAAACTATCTTTTTCAATTTTCATACACATACACATTTGTATAACTTTGTTGATTTAATTTGCAAATACCTTATATCAAAAGGAAAGGACTCAAATTATTGAAAATAATGTCCTTTTATAGTGCAAATAAATAACAAATAAAATATATTAACTGAATGTCAATATTTAATAAAGGTGATATGGTTCTATATGAACTCTTTTGAAAATTAATGTTCTTTCATGTCACCACCACAGTGATATCTGTTCTGCCTTTACACAGAAATGGTACAATATACTGCACAGTCAGATAGATCTGGTCACTCCTGAGATCTTAACACCAATGTTTAGCTTAAATAACTGAGATTAACACAAATATAGAACTGTTGATCAGTACTGGAGATGTGCCCTTAGTGAAGCCTCTGTAAATAACTGAATACTTAAAGGTTTAAATTTCCATTAAAAATACAGCTTCTGGTGCTCACTGGATGCTTGTTCTTTATGCACAAAAAGCCACTTTGTCCCCAAACTGGTGATGCAGCCATTTAGATTTGTTCCCAAGTTTATTTACGTTAGTTGTATTTTATTGTTGTTATATAATTCTTTACTGATAAATCAGATATTAGTTTGAAAAGAAAAAAATGTGTTTGAAGGACACTTACTCAAAAGCTATAGAAATATAAAATATCAATGTTTAAAGTAACTTTTTCTTACTGGTTTGGTATATATAAGTCTACTACAAAGCAGTGTTAGGATAATAAATTTCCAAATAATTATCACCTTATATTACTTCAATGAGTTTTTACTTCTTGCTTGAATTTAAACAAATCCAAATTAAAAATATTTTATTTGTAAGAAAAAGGGTTCACTACATTTGAACAGATCCATATTCAAAGGCATTAGCACCATGTCAGATGTTGAGCAAAGACCGCATATTTCTTTTAATATAAAATCAAATATTTAACATATGTGAATGCCATTTTTGATAATTTTTTTCCAATCACACTTTAGATTAGGGAAATTTTGTGTAGTTTTATTTTATAAATGCTTTTATAAGGCTTTATAAGGGTTATAGTATAATAAAAATACCATAAAATACAAATAATAAAAATAGTCTTTTATTGAGAGTGAAAAGGAAATCTCTTCATTAACTATTTGACTTTTTATAAACCATGTTAACTTTTGAAATTCAAGTTTCTTCTCTTTAAATATACTGGATTAAATAATTTCCCAGGAATACCTGACACCTATAATTTACAAACAGGTATTGTAATTAAGAAAACTCATTTTAATTTATGCAAGTGAATGTTTCTGGACTTGAGGTGTTTTAGAGCAGCAGTCCCCAACCTTCTTGGCACCAGTGTCTGGTTATATGAAGACAATTTTCCACGGACTGGGGATGGCGGGGCGGGTGTGGGGAGGCTGGCGAGGTTCGCGGGCGCGGGCGGTGACGCCTGGCCTGTTTCCTAACAGGACACGGATGGGTCATGGGCTGCGGCCTGGGGCTTGGGGACGAAGTTTTAGAGGACTAAGGAGAATTTATTTTGAAAAACCTTTGGAACATACCTGGATCTTTCTAAATAGAGTATGAGGTTTTGAAGAGGAAAAGGACTATTGTGTTGAGGAGTTTTGTTTGGTTATTTAACTGTTTTCCTGGCAAATATTGGAGTATCAGATGAATGTTATATGGCTATTGTGATTCCCTTATGAACTATTAAATTAATTCAATTTGTGAGCAAACAAAATTTAAATGACACAGTTAATTTAAAACTAGAAATTGCATCACTCCTGAAAACTAGTCTGAATTACTATTTCCTCAAGGGTTTCTATTGAACTTTTTTTATTGTCTCTTTTAATATATTAATTCAAATAATTTAGAACCAGTATATTCCTTGGCAAGTACTATGCTTTAAGGAAATTATATAGAATTATCAATGAGCCATGGCTTTATTAACTATTCTTTTCATTATACTTATGTTTTTTTCTTCTATTGGGGATTCTTAAAACCACCAGAATCTCATTGGCACTTTAGGACCTGCATACTATTCCAGTAGGTGCTCATTCATTCAGGCATCCATTCAAAGAAAACTTATTAAGCACTATTCTAGTCACCAGGGGCATAGCAGTAAACACACAGACAAAAGTCCCTATTCTTTGTGGAACTTACATTCTGGTAGAGAAGGCAGTGAACAACATAAATAGGTAAAATATCTCATATTGTCACAGCAAGTGTCACATCGGGTGGTCCCGAGGACAAACCCAGCGGCACACGGTGAGTCAGAGAATCAAAGTTTATTCCCCTGTGGGCTCAGAGGGGCCTCGCCACCAAATTCTGAGCACCATCTACTCAACTTTTCCCACTTTTATTAAGTTGGGGTGGTCTGAGGGGTGGGGTATCAGGTGTAGGTTAGCTGACGCCTCACGGAATAGGCTAATATTATGTTGATGCGCCAGGCAATGGATTCAGTGCTATGCTGATGCGGGCAATAGACTAGCTGATGGGCCAGGAAACAGGTTGGTGTTATGCTGACGTGGGTCTTCCGTGAGAAGTGGGGTCTCCGGTTCCTGGTGCCAAGTGATAGATGGGGGTTTCCCTTAACAATATGGAACATAATGAAAAGTAGACAGGAGGAAACAAAAACAGGGAGAAGGAGTGTGTAGGGTGATACACTTTATGTATGCAGATCCTTACTTTTTTTACTCATATGTCAATTTCTTACTGGAGATTTTCGGACTGCCTTTCTTAGAGTTCAGGTAAATAAAGACTCTACAAGCAGAAACATCAACAAAGCCAAAAGGCTTGGGTAAAAATGTACCCAGCTTCTTGGAGGAGCTGAAAGCAGCAGAGTCAGCAGATTGAACAAGGGGCAAAATTGTAGGATAGGAGGCCAAACATGGACAGATTACTTGGTGCAGGGTTATTCAAAAAATGATTCATGGATTAGTTGCCAAGATACATACAGACTTTTATAGTTATTTGATATTACCATGACAGCAGAGTATGTGATCACTAAACTTGAATTTTGTACCTTTAAAAAAACACTTTTTCATTAATATTTATTTATTTGTCTATCTATTTATTTTTATAGCATTGGTCCATGAAAACTGGGGGGAAATGGTCCTTTGCCCACAGATAGTTTGGGAAGCTCTGATCTGGGACACGTGGCTCTTTCTGAGTCTGGGAGGGAGCTGTTGTTAAGGGAGGAAGAGACAAGTTATGACTTCTTAAGAGAAGCTCTCTGGCTTCTTTGTTGGGAAATGATCAAAGGAGGGGAAGGGACTTAAACATGGACTTGAATTAAGTGGCTGCTGGACAAATGAGTCATGAGTGGAAGCAGTAGAGGAAGTGAGATGTGCTCAGGTTTTGAGTGTAAGTTTGAAGTGACAGATGAAATTTTGAAAGATTACACATGAAATGTAAAGACAGAAGAATCATGGGAAACTGATGTCTGCCCTGAGCAGGTAAAAGACATTGCCATTTACTGGGACAGTATAGTTTGTGAGAACAGCAGTTTTGGCTGGTGGAAGGGAAGTAGTGCAAAAATCAAGAGTCCAACTTGGGACATGTTCATTTTGAGAAACCCATACCTATCCTATGAAGTATGTCAAATAGAAACTGACTTTAAACAACAGAAAAAGTGAGGAAAGTACTGATATTAATACTTATCAACAAAAGCATTCAAAAGGTCAAAACTCAGATGACTATAATTTCAAACAAATAAAAACTCCTTTTGGGTTGGTTGCTTAGCATAGCCTGGCGTGCTGTGCTAAATTCCATAATAAGCATTTTTTATATTTAACTTGTATAATAGTCTTACAAGGCAAGCATTATTTTCCAAAATTTTATGAGAGACTAGTGCTCAGAAAAATAAGCATTTTGCATAAGGAATATGTAAAATCAATAAAATGAAAAAACATAACAATAACTAGTATACATTAAGTCTTTACTGAATAACCATTAAAGGCTATCATTATCACTTCTTTACAGAGGATACAAATTAGAAAAAAATTATTAAGTATTTTGAAGAAGCTTTTAATGTTGGTAATTGGTGGTGTTAACGAATGAGGACTGAACTCTGATCTTTTTCTTTTGCTAAAAACTCTTTCCTAAGGAGGCCAGCTGGGTCAGGCTGACAAATGGTAAATTCCTACTAACCTGCTTTTGTTAACCAAATAAAGCGGTGGTTTACTTCCCAACCTGATTCTGGTATGGCATTAACATCACCTAAAAGATAGGAAGCCCCTATCTTAACTCAAGCATCCTAGCAGATACCTATCATAAATTTAAAATATCTTAACTCAAGCATCCTAACAGGCGCCTATTGTAAATTTAAAATGTCCTCCTGTCTGGACCTCCCAGAGTGCTCACACCCTTATCTTAAAGTAAGCATATCCTTTCTGGTCTTCTAGATAAAGTCTAACTCTCTCAGCCAATTGCCAGCCAAAGAATCTTTAAACCCACCTATAACCTGTAAGCCCCCGATTCCAGATGTCCCACCTTTTTGGGCCAAACCAATGTATGCCTCTCATGTATTGATTTGTGACTTTGCCTGTAACCCCTGTCTCTCTGAAAATGTATAAAACCAAACTGTAACCCAGCCACAGCGAGTCCACTTGCCCAAGGCCTCTTGGCAGTGACTCCGGGTCATGGTCCTCAAATTTGGCTCAGAATAAATCTCTTTAAAATTATTTTACAGAGTCTGGCTTTTTTCCATCGACACGAAAAAAAAGCCAAACTCTGTAATTTTAAAGAGGTTTACTTTGAGCCAAATTTGAGGATCATGACCCGGAGCCACTCCCAAGAGGCCTTGAGCTAGTGGACTCTATGTGGTTAGGTTACAGTTTGGTTTTATACATTTTCAGAGAGACAGGGGTTACAGGTAAAGTCATAAATCAATACTTGGGAGGCATACATTGGTTTGGCCCAAAAAGGTGGGACATCTCGAAGGAGGGTGGGCTTACAGGTTATAGGTGGGTTTAAAGAATCTTTGGCTTGTAATTGGTTAAAGACATGAAGCTTTGTCTAAAGGCTTGGAATGTTTCAACATAAGGAGCTGTTATAGAGATAAGCCACTGGACATAGATTTGTTGTGTAAATTGAGGGCCTGCAGGTATGTCTTGCATATCCTTAGGCCTGCTAATGGGTTACAAAGGATGTCTCCAAGAAGGGAGGAGGGTATGATGAGGCATGTCTGACCTCCCTCCTCCAGGCAGGCAATTTGGTTTTAGGATATTCCTTTGGCCACAAGGGGGTCCTTTCAGTCAGCCGGTGGGGGGGCAGGGTGAGCCTTAAAATTTTGTTTTAGTTCATAGTGGAGACATAATTTCAGTGCAGCTGATAGGCCAAGATGCAAAACAATTATCTTCAAGTGTTTCCTCTAGAAGAGCAAGTATTCACAATTAGGTACTTCTGATTCTAGAGCTCAGGTATTTCTATCCCTGTCTATTTATTTTGGATTTATTTCTTAGCACTTGCACATAAATCATAGTCACTTGGAGAGTTTATTATACACTAATTGCTGGGCCCCACATCCATAATTTCTGATTCAGTTTGTTTGGAGTGTGGCCCAATTATTTAAATCTCTAGCAAGCTTCCTGGTAAAGCTGCTGCTGGTCTAGTAAACACATCTGGAGATCAACTTCCATGTTGTATGGAATATTTATATACACTATTGTGAACTCTCCAAATAGTATATTCTAATATATATAATTTAAAATATATAATTTATAATATATATAATTTAAAATAACCATGTCTGGGCTCATACATTCAAGAAGAGGCCACAAATCTTTGAATTTATTATCAAAGTGATTTTTCAGCTTGGTTCTCTTTAAGACAGGACATCCTTTCTGAAAGGGACAGGTGGAAACCAAAATGACAGTTTTATAAGGAGTGAAATCATGCTGACAGCAGGCAGTTTCTGCCAAGCAGAAAAGGGGTGTCACACTCAATTAGCTCTTTAGAGCTCTGGTGAAAGGAGACAGGCAAATAGCTGTATTATGAGCTCACTTTTTTCTCTTTGTAGTTCAAAAGATAACATGAATGAAGAGACTATGCAAAGGATGCCTCTAAGAAAGGAGAGTGAGAACAATGTGAGGAATCAAAATACCAATGAAAAAGGTGGAGAAAACTAGCTCCTTCTATACAAATACATATCAATGCAATTTGTTCTCATTTGATGATCTATTAATTTTGGTTATATTTTTCTCTGTAAACTCTACATATTATTCACCTTTTATCATTTTAGTTTTTAAATTTTATTGACAAGAGTTTACAGTCAAATTGTATACTTCTTCACAACAGCTGTAATTAGTACTGGTGTGGAGATCTTTCTAATGCACTTTTAGGCTTTGACATTCTGCTAATTTCTCACATAATAATTTCAGTGGAATCTTTAATAGTGTTTCAAACAAAAATATTCCCAAAGATGTTCTTTTAAATGAATAACTCTAGATTTTCTTCAATAGCTATAATCCCTACATTTTTCATTCTTCCTTTCACTTTTTGGCTTGTAGGAAACATGTATAGAATACATTTTCAAAATACTAAAGTTTACTATACTGCCCTAATGCCAAATATAGAAAATTAAAATGTATTAGTGACATTTCTGAAATTGTAGTCACTAGAATGTGTTTTAAAATGCTCAGTTTAAGAGACTAGCATTAAAAATGTTCATATTAATTATCATATCTGCAGAATATAAAATACTGTGGCAGCATTAATGATCTAGGCTGCCAGCCATGTTTAAAGAGTAAATTTTCATTTCCACCATTTACTTCTTTCATTTCATAACTTTTTGACACTTTTTTCTCACTGAAGTATTAAGTGTTAAGAAGACATAAACTCCCAAAGTTTAATTAGAAGCAAGTCCTTTTTTTTCTTTCATTAATAAATAATCTTTGGGCACAATAGTAGGCACCAGTAATCCCAGATAATTGGGAGGCTGAGGCAGGAGGATCACTTGAGCCTGGGAGTCTGAGGCTAGCCTAGGCAAAGTAACGAGACCTCTCCATTTCTAAAAAAGAATAATATTAATAAGTAATCTCAATAGTTATCCTTTTTTCTTTTAAGAATGAAAAATTGTACAAATTTGGCAATGTAGAAAACTGTGCTTTATAAGCAAAATCTTCAATCTTTTATACTGAAAAGAATTATGACATGAACCTATACTTTAATAGGTATCTAAACATATATTTTTATGTTAAAAATCTTAAAGATTTATTTTTTAAATTTATTTATTTTAGAGATGGAGGTCTCACTAAGACACCAAAGTATACATATTGTTCCACACTCCTTTTTTGTATTTAATGATTTCTCTTGTAAATTTTTCTACACTGACATATATAGCTTCTTTATTATTCTCAATGGCTTTGGAAGTATTTCATGTGTGTCATGTGACTCATGTAGCTAATCATTATTTTGCTTCTAAATTTTTAATTTTATTTTGTTCAGCCAAATGGTCACACTCAAGGATCAAGAAAGCCACATGTGGCCCCAAGGCGGCCGCTTCTAAATTTTTTAGAAGAGAGAAATTTCCTATGCATAATTTTATGCATATATTATTATGCAGAACTTCAATTGTACATGTTGGCAATAAATTAACTACAAATTTCTAGATCAGAAGCTATATTTAGTTTTAGTAGGTATTCTTAATTACCCACCATTGAGTTTTCATTAATTTCATTCCCAGAATATGAGAATATTAATAACTCAACAAAAAAGTTATTGAAATTTGCCAATTAGAAAGGTGAAATTGTATCTTTACCTTAGCATTTGTCTTACTGTGATTAAATTTGAGCATGTTTTTATAAACTAGGAATGATTTATTAAATGTTTGATTTTTATAAAAGATTTGCTTTGATTCCATTTTGTTTATTTCTCTCATTGTATTATTGAAAATTTATCATAGTGATTTATAGGAGTAAATTACATATACATATATGTACACAAAAATATATATATATATAATATACTGCAATATATAAACAGAAGTCATTGATATTAGATTATTTTACCTCAAATAGAAATTTCATATGCATCAACCTAATATTATTAAAATTGAAAATTTGCATGTGGAATAAATTAAATTTTTTGTTTGTTTTATTTATTTTTTGACCGTGATTACAGTCCATTTGTGAATGTGTTTTGTTTAAATTTTGAAATCAATTATTTTTTATCCCCTAAAATTATTTTGGCATCTCAGTTGTGAGTTCTTTTTCAAAAGGCTTTCATAACCAGAAAGTATTAAAACAATAAGAAATCAATAGTCCCTTTCCCTGTGTTCTTAAAAGTTATTAAAATTTAATTTTCTACTGTGATTCTTTGATACAAATGTATTAAGTGAATTTAGTCAGATGTTTGGTAAGAACCAATTTTATTGTTTATTCAATTTTTTAGTTAAAGGTATTAATATAATTTGTTAAAAATATCTGTATTTCCACCAATCATTTGAATGTCAAATTTGCTGTATTTCTCAACTTGCTTTTCTTTTTTCCATTGCTTTATCTTTTTATTCATTTTATGCACCAGAATCACTCTCTTCTAATTGTTTTGTTATAATACGCTTAAATATTTATTAAGTCTAGGGGCCCTTCGTTACACTTTCTTTCTGATCTACTCTTATACTTCTGTGCTTATTTAACTTTATATATTTTTAATCTAAACTTGGTTAGGTAAAAACTTGGGGGTAGATGTATATGTGCATGTATTCGGATATGTATATATATGTATGTACATATATATGTGGATATATATTATCAATTACTCCATAAAGTGCATACTAAACCTTGGCTTTTTAAAACAACAAACATTTATTATCCCACTGATCATTTTCTGGGTGTCTGGAAACTAGAATTATTTCTGTGGAGTCTCATGAGATAGCAGTTAGGCTGTCAGCCAGGGACACAGACATCTGAAGGCTCAACTGGAGCTGAAGACTTTGCCTTCGAGCTCATTCATAGGGCTGCTGGCTGTCCTCAGTTCTTTGCTGGCTGTTGACCTGAGACTTCAGTCGCCTACCAGATGGGCCTCTCCATGGGATTGCTCAAAACATGGCAGCTGTATTCCCTACAGTGATACCTGAGGAAGAGAGAGAACACAAGACAGAAGTTACAATATTTTGATAAGTCAATCTTATAAGTGACATAACACTAATTTTGTTATATGTTATTGCTGTTCATACACAGCAACACTGGTATGGGTGGGAGAGGAACATACAAGGCGCAAAACCCAACAAGCGGAATTATAGCAGTCATTATAGAGGCCAACTGCACAGTCTGTCCTTTGGCACACAATGTTTTATGTCCTTCCCACATGCAAAATCCACTTATCTCCTCCGAAGGCCCCCAAATATCTTATGTCATAACAGTATAAACTCAAGGTCAAGAAACTTGAATCTAAATCTGGTCCAGGAGGATTGAGTCTTCAATTCTGTTAGTCAATTAGCTAGTTATTATAAAACTAATCTGTGTCAGGAACTGGGGACATGGCAATGAACCAGAAAGAGAAACATCAGAGCGCCTACATTGTCTAGCACCACCAAAATATTTTTTGTTTCTGAAAAAGAAAACTTGTATCTGAAATTAAGAACTTGAAGAATATCACCCATACCTCTAACCCTTCCTCAGGAGAGGCAAAGATATAAAATGTAACCAAAATGTCAAGAAAAAAAGAAAAACAAACATTTGTCAGGTGTGGGGCAGGGGGGAGGGGGAGGAGGGGATGGGCAGATACATACATAGTGAGTGTGATGCGCACCGTCTGGGGGATGGGCACGTTTGAAGCTCTGCCTCGAGTAGGGAAGGGGAGACAAGGGCAATGTATGTAACCTTAACGATTGTACCCCCATAATATTCTGAAAAAAAAAAAAAGAAAAAGAAAAACTCTCTAAGGCCATAGATTCTTCTGCTGAGAGTTCCATATAATACCTAACCATCTATATCATTCTGATATAGTGAAAATTAGATTAAAATAATGAATTTCAACTGTTTTTCTATTTTTCTCTTTATATGATCTTCATTTGTGTAATTTATGCACATTAGAAATATTTCTTATTTATATAGTAATTCTTATTTACATAGTAGTTGTTAAATTTAGGAGGGCAAAAGCTAGACAGTGAGTAGAGTTGAGAATCCCTAGATTAAGTAAATTAATTGAATGATATCTGTAAACCTTAAAAAGTCATAACATAAAATACCATCACTATTTTTTCTTCATAGTTGAAAATCTTTCTCCCTCTCCCGCTCTCTCTTTCACACTTTCAAACTCCGATTTCAGGCATTAGCCTATGCCCACCTGCTCTGCCCACCCCCAAAGATAGCCATGTCCTAATCCCCTGGAACCTATGATTACTACCTAATTTGGAAAAGCTTTGCAGATATTAAGCACCTTGCAATGGGGAGATTATTCTTATTATCTATGTGGGCCCTAAATCCTATCACATGTATTTTTATAAAAGGGATGCAGAGAGAAATTTTATACACATGTGCACATCCACACACACACACACACACACACACACACACACACGGGAGCAGGTTTTGTGAAGACAAAGCAGAAAGAGATTTGCAAATGCTGGCCTTGAAGATTGCAGTGATGTGGCCCAGGCCAAGGAATGTAGCAGCCACCAGCAGATGAAAGAAGCAAGGAGTTCCTTCTCCTCTGGAGGGAATACAGCCTGACAAAATCTTGATTTTGCCACAGTAATACTGATTTCGGACATCTTGTCTCCAGAACTGTGAGAAAATACACATCTGTTGTTTCAAGCCCCCAGGTTTGTGGTAATAGAAGCCAAAAAAGATGCATATGGTCATTGAGAGCTTTCAGTGGTCTCTTTATCCAGTAATTGAAATTGATATTCCTTGGATTGTCATTAAGACACACATAATTTTAGCCTGCTCTCAACTGTTTGCATTTTATTCCAAGGGTGGGAAAACAGTTTCTACAATGGATCAGTTAAAAAGTACTTTATTTTTTATTATTTATTTATGTATTTATTTTTTGAGACAGAGTCTCGCTTTGTTGCCCAGGCTACAGTGAGTGCCGTGGCGTCAGCCTCGCTCACAGCACCCTCAAACTCCTGGGCTCAAGCAATCCTCCTGCCTCAGCCTCCCGAGTAGCTGGGCCTACAGGCATGCGCCACCATGCCCGGCTAATTTTTTCTATATATATTAGTTGGCAAATTAATTTCTTTCTATTTATGGTAGAGACGGGGTCTCGCTCTTGCTCAGGTTGATTTTGAACTCCTGAGCTCAAACAATCCGCCTGCCTTGGCCACCCAGAGAGCTAGGATTACAGGTGTGAGCCACCGCACCCAGCCAAAAAGTACTTTAGACTTTGTTGGCCATATGGTCTTTATCAAAGCTATTCAACTCCACCATGTAAATGAATGAATATGGCTGTATTCAAATAAAACTTTATTTATAAAACCATGTGTGGTCCAGGTTTAAGCCACGGAGCATATTTACCAATCCCTGTTCTGTAACATATCCTTGCTTCCTTCCAATAATTTCCTTACCTCAGTTTCATAATATATAGAGACTAGGTAGTATTCATCTTTGTACTACCCACAGAGATTATGTACTGTGCATTTACTACATCAGCCATAAATATTTGTTGAATGAATAAATGAATAAAATTCCTATCTTCAGTTTACTAGTGTGCTCATTTTCCACACACACACACACACACACACACACACACACACACACACACACACTAAATGATGAGTGCATTTAGTTTTCATCTATTTGCTCTAACCATAACACTATACTTCCTACATGCTGCCTATGGATCACACTTTGAAGTTTAATTGCAATACTACCTCTTCTATTAACACGATTTGAAATCCTAAAACTAGTATTGCCTTGATATTATGTATATCACCAGTATCCCATTATAGTCCATCTTGCCTTCTGTTATAAACTCTGTAAATATTTAACCTAGGTGATTCTCATAATTTCCTTCAGAGCCACTGTTTTGACAACATGCAACCAATATAGATTTCTGATAACATGAATTAAATATAAGAATATAATTAGATTATTTCTTGCTTTTCCAATTAAATTTCTTTACATATTGGGCAGCTTATATACTATTTGTGCATTGACAAACACTGGCCTGTATTCTCAGCTCTGCTTTATAAGTGTAGAAATAATGTTTCTCTTTTCTAAGTATGCAACATTGCTTTTAAGAGCAA
Source organism: Microcebus murinus (assembly GCF_040939455.1). Classification (NCBI taxonomy): domain Eukaryota; kingdom Metazoa; phylum Chordata; class Mammalia; order Primates; family Cheirogaleidae; genus Microcebus; species Microcebus murinus. The sequence goes on from NC_134126.1 coordinate 2,658,097, forward strand.
CTTTTAGAAATTTTATTACTTGATATTGACTGATGTTAAATTCTGCAGTTACATGCTCATAGAATATACATTAAAGAACTCCCATAGACAACTGTGGGTCTGTTTAGTTAAAGAATCCCATGGCAAATAAATGCATTTACTTATTCATGACCAAGAGGGCCGAATCCAATTTCCTATAATAAATGAAATAATACTTGAATTTGATAACCAAAAAGAAATGAGAGTATATATAGAAAATTAAATTCTTTCCTATATATTCTCCTCAAATTTAAAATTAATTCTATTGCCATTGTGGTATGTAGATTATCTTCATTAAAATTATTTTAACCTTATTAAAATCACAAGCGGTATAACATTTCTGAAACATAGAAAGCCATAGTTTATGTTAGCTAACCTTATGAAAATTCTATTTATGTAGAAAATTATCCGTATCAGTATGTATTTATTTTTACATTATTTTTTATATCATCAATAATTAGTTACTTTTATATACTCTAGACTTCCCTCCCAAATCACCTGAGGCTTTAAAATTATATTTCCTCTCATTTTTATCTGTTACCATAAAGCACTCGAGAATGTGTGTTATATATTGTCATCAGATATGCAAACACAAGCAGGAAAGTATTACAAAAATAGTGTTTTTTGCTTTTTCTGTAAAAATAATGTTTTTACATGATTCTCAATAAGCCATATCATAGTATAATTCATTTTTCCACAGAGTTTTGTTTTCTTATTGCCATTAAAATAAAAATAACTTTATCCCTGTGATAGTATGCACTGTATTAAAAAAGCAGCAAACATGTTTTGTTCACTCATTTATTGAGGAAGCACTTATTGCTGGCCTACCATGATGTAATATTGAGATAGTTTCCACTTATTTTAATATATTCTTTATAGGAGAATAAGTAAAAATTTTACTTCTAATTTTCATAATGTTAGAAGAAAAAGTTTTCTCCTCAGTTGTTCATTGTGTTAATGCCCTTTGCATAGGAATTAGGTATCTGTCTTTATATTGACTTTAAAGTTCATTTAAACAGTGTTTTGCTTAAACTTCTTAAACATTTATTCATTAAAATAATAAGACCGTCATTCATGTTTTGCCTTGGTGTATTAGTTTTAGCCACTGTTAACTTACCAATACAGTGTAGCATCTCATAATTGATGATATAATCATACTATGTTATATTTCTGAATCAAATATATATTAGTATAATTTCAAAATTATTTTATGAAACATAAAAATTAAAAACTCTTATTAGAAAATGAAAATTTAGATGAATCTCAATTTATTATAGAATTGCTTTATAAAATGCAAATTTCCTTAAATTTGAGTAATAATTATTTCTTCAGGTGAATTATGTTGGTTTCCACTTTCTTAGAAAGAAAACACAAATCAAGGTATATAGTGCATCTGTATTTTCTCCATCCAGAGCCTATTCACCTCTTTTTCCTTTTCTAATCCTGTTCAGGATCTCCTTTACAAAACATCCCCCCTTTTCTTTTTTGTATCATTACATTTGGTTGGGTTTTGACTGGAAGAACCCATTAAGAAAAAATCTTTCATCTGTGATACCCATGATTGATCCAGATAACCAAACCTTAATAACCCCTCAGAGGTCTAAGGACCTAAGGATTGGTCAGTCATGGTCCAGCTCTGGAAATCCCAGTACATGTTACTTCTGGGCATTTTTATGGTACCTATAACAGCTGAAGTCTGTTTGCTATGAGAAGGATAAAAGTGGACACATAGCAAAAAAGTAAAATGATATACAGAAAACTGTTACAGAAAATCTTGATTAACACATGTACATGATAAATATATACAACTTATCTGTTGATTTAAAACTAAATAAATTCAAAAAATGAGAAAAAAATAAATATGTCTGAAGTATGATCTACTTGTTGCTATGCCAGTTAAAAAATTCTATTACTTTTAAGCCAAACACACTATTTTATATAGAATTGTTAACAGGAGAAAAAGAATGGTAAACAACAAATTGTGAAGTGTAGGATTAGCTGAGTTAAGGAGGCAGGCCAACTGGACACGCTTGAATCTCTGGCACATCAGGGGGAGGAATGGGGGGCAGAGGCAATATTTGTAACCCTAACAATATTTGTACCCCCATAATATGATGAAATAAAAGGAAGAAAAAAAAATTAAAAAAAAAAAGAAAGCAATGTTTCTAAACATTGAAAACAACCAAAATGTCCATCAGTAGGTAAATGGTTTAACAAACTGGTATATACATACCATGGAATGCTATTAGGCAATAAAAAGAGAAAGAAAAACAATCGCTACGCACAACAACTTGGGTGGATCTCAAAAACATGTTGAGTGGGGGGAAAAGGCCAATAGCAAAAGGTCATATATTATATAATTCTTTGTATACAACATTCTTTAAATGGCAAAATTATAGAGATAAAAAAACAGTGGTTTCTAGGAGTTATTGATGGTAGGGAGAGGGTATGGGTGTGACTATAAATGGGTAGCACTAGAGAAATCTTTGTGGTGACAAAATCCTACATATGTGGAAGCAAAAGTCCTCATTCAAATTTTTACATTTAATTCCATTTCAAATTATTTCATTGTGTATTATTAGGTGGTAAGTAGGTGTGTATATAAATTGACTTTTTTCTCATGTAGCTTTCCAATAGTCCTGTTACCATTGATTGTCCAAGTCAATCTTTCCTTGCTAATAAAATGTGCCTCCATTATCACATATTAAATTGTCATCCAAACTAAGACTTGTTTCTGAATGGTCTATACTATCTATTGAGTAGCTGGTCTATTCTTTCATAAGTATTAAAACATTTGAATTACTGTGGCTTAATAAAGAGTTTTAATAACTATTAAAAAAGGGCAATAATAGAAGTCAAGTGAAAAAGCACATCAGAAATTCCAATGCAATTGTGCCAGAGACTAAAGGGAAAGATCACCAAGATGAATGGCATATTGGTTCAGAAAAGGTATCAGCCCCAAGAGATGCAACAATCTGCCAATCAACTTGGATCATGCAATAAAATTAGATTTCAACTCATGAAAACCCTCCAAAAGACCAGATAATTCTCAAGAACATCTATGCTACATGTGACACAGTGAACATGGTGGCCTTTGTATTGTAGGTCTGTATTCTCCATATAAAGCCTTTTTCATGATATTTAAAGGAAAGATTGGAGACTGGAAGCTTCTCCACTGTCTCAGCTCCAAAGTGTCACACAATACTTACACTCATGTTGGTCAGACCAGCCGCAATCGTCCACACATGCCCAAGAAGGAAAAGAGAACTGGATATCAGTAAGACTGAAAAGGGAAATTTTGATATATTGATATTTTAATATCAATAATTGATATAATTTATATTGATAATTTGATATATTGATTACTGAGATGTAACACTGGAAAGAGATGCTTTCTCCACAGTCATTCAAATAAATGCAAAAACTAATGAATTGAATCCTAGGAAAAATCATGGGTTCAGGTTCTTTTCTATAAACATTTTATTAGTTCTTACATTAAAATTCCTCTATTTTTATTATAAACCTTATGGTTCATATTATAACAAATATAAACTATACCATATTAATAAAAGATAGTTTGTACATATTTTGTGTCTTAGAAAAATTGCAATGGAAGAAAGGACAAAAAAAGTGTCAGCTAAAGAGAAATCCAAACTAGATAGGAGGAGGAATTGTTCTCAAATTATATAGTTTGTTTTTTTGTATGTATTTGTAAGATGGGAAGTAGTTGAGCCAAGTATATTCTGAGGAAAAAAATAGTGAAGAGAGAAAATATAAAAATACAGAATTCAGAAAAAGGAACATTTAATTAAACAATAAGATTCATATTGAATCTATGATATAATAAAAAATGCTATATAAGGACGCAAAGTTAGGGACTGATGTAGAAAGCACATTTTAGAAGTAAGATGGTATTGATATTATAAAATTAATGTATTCTCTTGGTCATCTGTGTAGAAACAGAAGCCATCTAGTATGATGGCAGAAAAATAAATAGTGATCCGAAGTCTTAATAATCAATCAATTTGGAGTCATTTCTACAGGCTTAGGAAATTATGCTAGTGAAGATGAAGTGAAGACCTTACTGCCAGAAGAGGTAAACATCGAAAGGTGAGCAAAGGATATCAAAGATAGAACCAGTTCATTTTGGAACATTAGGGGCACAGGCTACAAGACAATGAATAACATTTTACAAATGAGAAACAGTGTCCTCAGAAGATATCCAGACTTTAGTTCAGGCAAGGATGAGAGACAAATTATTTCTAATGTTGTATATAATGAGAATGGGGGAGGTTCTTTACAATGTTAACTAAATTAAGGCAGAACAACGAAAATTGTTGGTTAGACATTTAGTGTTAGAAGATAACATTTTGGGAGAGAAAAAATAGATCATTTTGTTATGGAGTTTTATGAAGGAGATTATAAATGAAATTTGCATTTAGGAACATGCCAAGAAGTAGCATGGATGAGAGCTTTCAGCCTGGGGAATCATATGTGAAACTAAACATGTATGGCTTGGTGTTAAGACTTGATGAAGGTTCAAGAATTCTCAGAGCTTTCAGCCAGACTGGTCCACTAACTAGCCAGGTGTTAGATATAAGTGGTCTGTTAAGATCTGAGCATGGATTTTTCCCACACTCTGCTCCAATTAAAATTAACCCTTTGCAGACAGACAGCAGAGCTGCTAATCCTTATGATCTGCTCTGCCTGGCCATGTAGAATTTCTGCACACTGGAGCTGGGGTGACAGAGAGAGCAGCCTTGGTTGAAATAGCACACATTCCTATTGTTTTGAGATTTAGTAGATATTATGGAATATGTATTTCTAAATTTGTCTTCTTCTTGTCACTTTTCAGAGTCTTTAAATGATGTGTTTGACAACGTCCAGTTTTTCTTGTTCCTTGTTTGAGGGAGGATCTGCTGAACTCCTTACTAACCTATCTATCTTTAAAGTCCCAACCTGTAGCTATTTCCCTTTATTGCATCACCATCAAGCAACTCTTTTGGTCAAAGACTTATTCCTAGCCAAAAACTCTATAGTTTGAAAGAAAACAGACTTTGGTAATTAATTCCAAATGGTGAGATGGGTCAATTCACACCTGGTTTTATTAAATTCGCATGTCAGCAGGACTTTTACAATGTCCTTATCTGAGAGCCATTGATGGCTTGTGCTATTGGTGTAAGTTAAGGCAATGATTGTCTTAATACTAAATTATGGAGAGGCGAAATCCAGCTCACATGTGCTTCCCCAACTCATCTTCTCCACATTTTCAGAACCACCTCTATCCCTTGTTGCAGTCCTCACTCTTTTACACACACACACACACACACACACACACACACACACACACACACACACCAAGTCATGATATTTACTACTTCCAGGGGCCTTCAGTAATTTCTTTATTGATTTTTTTAAAAACATATTGTAGTTGTTGTTACGTCCTCAGATTCCTGCTCCTATTTGGCTTCTATAGTCTTTTTGAGAGTTAAATTGGTAGACTATAGGGTGGGAGGAGAAACAGTAGCCCATGCTACTAAATGTGTTCACTCTTCATTATTTGTTGAAAATATACTAATTCGGATTGTCAAATTTGAGTTCAAGAATCTGAAACGTTACTCCTTTTCAAACTGTCCTAATAATCCAAAAGATATACGTAAACCTGTTATAGGTTAACCATGACAGAATCTGACAAATATTAACAAAGCTTCCTGGGTCTTTCCTTGCTCAACTTCTTGCTTCATATTTAAAACAACAGATCCCTAAGTGATGTATGTGGAAGTTACTTTACAGAAAGGAAGCAATATTGGTTTTGAAGCATCTCCATTTTATTCTCCAGTAATTACACAGATAAATCTGACATTTTCTAGGAGGACTTCTCCAGTGAATGAGCAGTTTTACATGAAAATTAGCAAATTCTCCAGATGACATATGGGGAACAGTGACCTAGGGAAGAGGCATATTTTAGTTCAGGCAAAGATAGTAGAGAAAGTCTGTGTAAAGATAGGGTTTTTTTCTTTACAATGAAACTAAATATAAGGGGGAGGATGGAAATAATATGTTGTTACATGTTAAACAATTTACTCTGATGAGAGAGGTGAGGGACAAGAGCCCTGGTTTGTATCATATGCTAACTGTTGTAGTGTCAATACATTGTAGATGATTTTGAGCAATCAATGTGGCATTATTGGGTTCCAAGTAGGAAGGACATGCATACTATTAGTGTTCAACAACCAGTTTGTATCATCTTCAGCATATGATTTGCCATGATATATATATTATATATAATATAATATATAATATATAATTATATAATATGTTATATAATGTATTATATATAACATATTATATAATATCTTATATAATATAATATATAATATATATAATATAAATTCTAGATTTATTTAACATAAATAGCCCATACAGACTAGGTATATTATGCTAAAAGCATTCCATGGATTAAGATCCTCTATATTAGAAATCATTAGAATATTGATTAGCATATTTACAAATAATTTTGTAAAAATATTTTTTTAAATTTTTTTTTCAAGCATTCTCTAGGTAAGAAGGATGAGCTATAGACCAGCTGTCCATATTTTTCTTCCTATATGTGAAGTTGTCTTTTCCTTTTAGTCTTAGATATAAATAAATGTGCTTATAAATATTTACGTAAGATGCTTTGCTGAAGATGGCTGACGAATAACACCGCCAGACAGAGGGTCTCTCCAGAAAAGACAGATTCTAGCAGAAACTAGAGGAAAGAAGCAGGAAGACGAGCATACAGCGGACAAGGGCCGGAAGGAGGGGTACCTGAGACCCCGGGAGACTCCACGGGAGGAGGCTGCGGAGGAGAACTGGAGGCTGAGACCACCGGAGCAGCCCGGAGACCAGCGGCAAGGGTAGGTGGATTCGCTGTTTCCCCTCCCCTGCATTCGGGACTGCTGGTGGGCTCCCCAGCGGGTGGAGAGACCTGCGGACACTAGCCCAGAGACCGCCGCCGCCTGCCAACGGTGAGCCTGTAGCAGATGTGGCACCAGGTTCCCAACTTCCTCCGGGCACCTCCGTGTGCACAGACCCGAGCCGCGAGGCAGGCGCCATATTGCCTCCTCCTCCCCTCCGCCGACCCTACCCGCGGCTGCCCAGAGAGACAATACATCCACCAGCCGGAGGCACCTCCAGGGAACGGGACTTTCCCGTTTGGGACCCTGCCCGCCCTCCCAGGTGCTGCTGGCACCGTGTTCCCAGGAAAACGGTGCCGACTCAGAGGCTGAGAGACATAGACCCAGCTTGGGCTCCCTGTGGGTGAATTAGGACCGGAAATCCTCTCCCTGGTGGGAATACAGTTTGAACTCTGGGACCCAGAGGTCGGACCTGCAGACCAGATCCCCTGCACCGAGGGCTAGCATTGCCCGGGGCACAGAAGGGTTATACGTGAACAGCCTACTGAGGTCTGTGTGCCTCCAGGGGCGGATCCGCGTCCTAGAGGGCAACCCTCCTACCAGGAGGAGGCCATGCGCCCAACCCAGGTGGCCTTCCTGTGCAGGGAACCTCTCCGCCAGCATCACAGTCCGGGGAGGCCTGGTGGCTTGTGGTCTGGCCTGCTGGCAGAGGCACAGGAGTAGCTGCGGAGTTGGGGAGGGTGGAAAGAAGCAAGGCCTGCTGCAGACGGCTGGTCTCAGACAGCCCCACCCCCACACCCAGACTTTCTGGCTGAGCGGGACCATTCCAGCCCCGCCCTGACAGCCTTCCCTGGAAACAGAGAACAGAACTTTGACCCCTGCTAACGGCCTGAGGGCAGGCTTACCCAACCCAGCTCCGCCCAGAACGAGAGCTGATAACAGGACTCAAAATCAACACCATAGCCTGTTCCTCCAAGCAAACGCCACCTACTGACAGGGACGGCATCTTGCACAGCCTTTCCACGGCACCCACTGACTCAATATACAGGGAGTGGTCCAATTTCACCCACAGGCACCACCTAACGCCTCAGAAACTAAACAAGGTGTGTGAATACCCAAACAATAACCTAAGGAAAGAAACAACAACTGATCGACATGGGAAGAAATCAGCGAAAGAACTCAGGAAATATGAAGAACCAAACGGAAAACACACCCCCAAAGAGGACCACCAGTCCCCTAGAAACGGACACCGACCAAAATCAGGCAACCAATATGACAGAAGAGGAATTTCGTATGTGGAACATAAGAAACTCACCCAGCTGCAACAACAACTCAACAACCAACACCAAGAAACCACAAAAAGTCTCCAGGATATGAGAAAAGAAATAGACACATTGAAGAAAAGTGTAACCGAACTCCTGGAAATGAAGAATCAATTCAAGGAACTACAAAATACAGTGGAAAGTCTCAAGAACAGGGTAGATGAAGCAGAAGAAAGAATCTCCGAGCTTGAAGATAACACCATCCAATTAAATAAATCAGTCACAGAAATAGAGCAGAGAAACAAGAGAAAAGAGCATAGCCTACAAGAGCTGTGGGATTATGTGAAGAAACCTAATGTGAGGGTCATAGGGTTACAGGAAGGGGAAGAAGACAACACTCAAGGGTTGGACAAGCTGTTTGAAGATATAATAGAGGAAAATTTCCCAGGCCTTGCTCAAAATCTTGATATACAAGTTCAAGAAGCTCAGAGGACCCCTGGGAGATTCAATGCAAACAGGAAGACGTCACGACATGCAGTCATCAGACTAACCAAAGTATCAACTAAAGAGGCCCTTCTAAGAGCTGTAAGACAAAAGAAGCAAGTAACATACAAGGGAAAGCCAATGGTGTGGCAGTTCTAATTTCAGACGATTTAGTTTTTAAACCAACAAAAGTAGTAAAAGACAAAGAGGGTCATTATATAATGGTGAAGGGCACAGTCCAACAAGAAGAGATAACAATTTTAAATATATATGCACCCAACTTAGGTGCACCCAGATTCATAAAGCAAACCTTACTGGAGCTAAGCAAATGGATTAATAGCAACTCCATAATCACCGGAGATTTCAACACCCCACTGACGGCACGAGACAGATCCTCCAAACCGAAAATTAATAAAGAAATAATGGACTTAAACAAAACTCTAGAACAATTGGGTCTGACAGACATCTACAGAACATTCTACCCAAAATCCACTGAATATACGTTCTTCTCATCAGCTCACGGGACATTCTCTAAGATTGACCATATCCTAGGACACAAAGAAAATCTCAAGAAATTTAAAAAAATAGAAATCATACCATGTACCTTCTCAGATCACAGTGGAATAAAACTAGAAATCAACCCTAACAGAAACTCACATTTCTACACAAAACCGTGGAAATTAAACAACCTCCTACTAAATGATTACTTCGTAAATGAAGAAATCAAGACAGAAATAAAAAACTTCTATGAAGAAAACGACAATGGAGAGACAAGTTATCAACTCCTCTGGGACACAGCTAAAGCGGTTCTGAGAGGAAAGTTTATCTCCATAAATGCCTATAACCAAAAGACAAGAAGATCACAAATAGATAATCTAATGAAACAACTCAAAGAGCTGGAAAAAGAAGAACAGACCAACCCCAAACCCAGCAGAAGAAGTGAACTCAACAAGATCAAATCAGAACTAAACGAAATTGAAAACAGGAAAGCTATTCAGGAGATTAACAAAACAAAAAGTTGGTTTTTTGAAAAAATAAACAAAATTGACACGCCATTGGCTAAGCTAACGAAAAGCAGAAAATAGAAATCTCTAATAAGCTCCATCAGGAATAAAAAAGGAGATATCACAACTGATCCCAAAGAGATACAAGATACAATTTATGAATACTACAAAAATCTTTATGCACACAAACTGGAAAATGTGGAGGAAATGGACAAAATTCTAGAAATACACAGCCTCCCTAGGCTCAACCAGGAAGAAATAGATTCCCTGAACAGACCAATCTCAACAGCTGAAATAGAAACAGCAATTAAAAATCTCCCTAAAAAGAAAAGTCCCGGTCCAGATGGCTTCACACCTGAATTTTACCATACTTACAAAGAAGAACTAGTACCTATCTTGCAGAAACTCTTCCACAACATCGAGAAGAACGGAAACCTCCCCGACACCTTTTATGAAGCGAATATTACTCTGATAGCAAAACCAGGAAAGGATGCAACAAAAAAGAAAACTACAGACCAATATCCCTAATGAATATAGATGCAAAAATTTTCAACAAAATCTTAGCTAACCGAATCCAGACACTTATCAAAAAAATAATCCACCACGACCAAGTGGGCTTCATCCCAGGGATGCAGGGATGGTTCAACATACGTAAATCTATAAATGCAAATCATCACATCAACAGAAGCAAAAACAAAGACCACATGATTCTTTCAATAGATGCAGAAAAAGCTTTTGACAAAATTCAACACCCTTTCATGATACGAACACTTAAGAAAATAGGCATAGAAGGGACATACCTAAAAATGATACAAGCCATATATGACAGACCCATAGCCAACATCATACTGAATGAAGAAAGATTGAAATCATTCCCACTTAGAACTGGAACCAGACAAGGCTGCCCACTATCTCCACTTCTGTTCAACATAGTGCTGGAAGTCTTGGCTACAGCAATCAGACAGGAAAATGGAATCAAAGGTATCCAAATAGGGGCAGAAGAGATCAAACTTTCACTGTTTGCTGATGATATGATATTGTATCTAGAAAATCCCAAGGATTCAACCAAGAAACTCCTGGAACTGATCAATGAATTTAGTAAAGTCTCAGGATACAAAATCAATACACAGAAATCAGAGGCATTCATATACACCAACAACAATCTAATTGAGAACCAAATCAAAGACTCAATTCCCTTCACAATAGCAACAAAGAAATTAAAGTACCTAGGAATATATTTAACCAAAGAGGTAAAAGACCTCTACAGGGAGAACTATGAAACACTGAGGAAGGAAATAGCAGAGGATGTAAACAGATGGAAATCCATACCATGCTCGTGGATGGCAGACTCACTATCATCAAAATGTCTATACTACCCAAACTGATCTACAGATTCAATGCAATACCTATTAAAATCCCATCAGCATTCTTCACAGATATAGAAAAAATAATTTTACGCTTCGTATGGAACCAAAGAAGACCCCGAATATCAAGAGCAATTCTAGGCAACAAAAACATAATGGGAGGCATTAATATGCCAGATATCAAACTATATTACAAAGCTGTAGTAATTAAAACAATATGGTATTGGCACAAAAACAGGAATATTGACCAGTGGAACAGATGTGAGAATCCTGATATAAAACCATCCTCATATAGCCATCTCATCTTTGACAAAGCAGACAAAAACATACGCTGGGGAAAAGAATCTCTCTTCAATAAATGGTGCTGGGAAAACTGGATAGCCACCTGTAGAAGGCTAAAACAGGACCCACACCTTTCACCTCTCACAAAAACCAACTCACGCTGGATAACAGAATTAAACCTAAGATATGAAACTATTAGAACTCTAGAGGAAAAAGTGGGAAACACTCTCCTAGACATCGGCCTGGGCAAAGAGTTTATGATGAAGTCCCCAAACGCAATCACAGCAGCAACAAAAATAAATAAATGGGACATGATCAAACTACAAAGCTTCTGCACAGCCAAAGAAATAGTCATGAAAGTAAACAGACAACCTACAGAATGGGAGAAAATTTTTGCATCCTATGCATCCAATAAGGGACTGATAACTAGAATATACTTAGAACTCACGAAAATTAGGAAGAAAAAATCAAATAACCCCATTAAAAAGTGGGCAAAGGACTTGAACAGAAATTTTTCTAAAGAAGACAGAAGAATGGCCAACAAACATATGAAGAAATGCTCAACATCTCTAATCATCAGGGAAATGCAAATCAAAACCACAATGAGATATCACTTAACCCCAGTGAGAATGGCCTTTATCAAAAAATCTCCAAACAATAAATGCTGGCGTGGTTGCAGAGAGAGAGGAACACTCCTACACTGCTGGTGGGACTGCAAACTAGTTCAACCTCTGTGGAAAGCAATATGGAGATACCTTAAAGCGATACAAGTGAATCTACCATTTGATCCAGCAATCCCATTGCTGGGCATCTACCCAAATGATCCAGTGACACTCTACAAAAAAGACACCTGCACTCGAATGTTTATAGCAGCACAATTCATAATTGCAAGGCTGTGGAAACAGCCCAAGTGCCCATCAATCCAAGAATGGATTAATAAAATGTGGTATATGTATACCATGGAGTACTATTCAGCTCTAAGAAACAATGGTGATATAGCACATCTTATATTTTCCTGGTTAGAGCTGGAACCCATACTACTAAGTGAAGTATCCCAAGAATGGAAAAACAAGCACCAGATATATTCTCCAGCAAACTGGTATTAACTGAGTAGCACCTAAGTGGACACATAGGTACTACAGTAATAGGGTATTGGGCAGGTGGGAGGGGGGAGGGGGAGGGGGGTGGGTATATACATACATAATGAGTGAGATGTGCACCATCTGAGGGATGGTCATGATGGAGACTCAGACTTTTGGGGGGAGGAGGGGAAATGGGCATTTATTGAAACCTTAAAATCTGTACCCCCATAATATGCCAAAATAAAAAAAAATTAAAAAAAAAATATTTACGTAAAATTTATATCTGTAGTTTTAATTCCACAATAAAGGCTTGCTTAGAAGGAGTTTTTAAAATTGAGATTTCAATAATTTCTATGTCTATATTTTATTTTATTCTGTTTTATTTTATTATAATCCCACCATTTTCTTATGAAGTTCAAAAGCTTCTAGGAAACTGGAATTGTCGGTTTTTGACAGTTGTGTTTTTTAGTTGTGTTTTTAAATCATGTATTATATTCTGATGCATTAAAAACATTTTGACAGAAAAGGAAATACAACTTTACTTTAAAGGTTAAAGCATAGAATTTTTATTACAAAGGGAACTGCTAATGGACGTGTGGAAATTATGTTTGCAATGTGAAATTTTGGAATTTTTCAAAGCTGAGAAATAAAGAAGATATTGTTGTCTTTAAGAGAAGAAAGCATTAGTAGGCATACCTACAACTTTCCAAAAAATTCAATTTAAATATTGACAATATATGTAAAAAATATGAAGTGATAATAAAGGAAAGCATAACAGATGAAGGGGCAATTGTTTGTTACAATTTGCATATTTCAAATCATCTTATTAAAATGGTGAGCTCTTTTCTAGAGCCATATTCTATAATTATTTTATTTATATTATTTCAAAGAAAATAAATTATCTTTTCACTGCTATATCAAAAGTAGTATGTTACAATTAAAAAACTCAAATTTCTCATGTTAAAAGTATTAAAAGAAAAACCTTACATGCATAGCTTATTGAGGATTATTATCATGAAAGGATGCTGGGTTTTATCAAAAGCTTTTTCTGCATCTATCCAGATGATCACATGGTCTTTGTTTTCACTTCTGTTTATGTGTTAAATCATATTTATTGATTTCCATATGTTGAATCATCCCTGCATGCCTGGGATGAAACCCACTTGATCATGGTGAATTATCTTTTTGATGTGCCATTAAATTCAGTTTGCTAGTATCTTGTTAAGGATTTTTGCATCAATGTTCATAAGGGATATTGGTCTGTAATTTGTTTGTTGAGTCCTTTCCTAGCTTTGGTAATCAAAGTGATACTGGCTTCGGAGAATGAGTTAAATACCTCAATATTATAAAAGCCATAAATGACATACTCATAGCTAACATCATGCTGAATAGGGAAAAGTTGAAAGCATTCCTCCTAAGAACTAGAACAAGACAAGGATGCCCACTCTCATGACTTCTATTCAACATATTAATGAAAGTCCTAGCCAGAGCAACCAGGAAAGAGTGAGAAATAAAAGGTATCCAAATCAGAAAAGAGGAGCTCAAACTATCCCCTTTGCTGATGATATGATCTTGTATTTAGAAAGCCTTAATGTCTTCACAAAAGACTACTAGAATTGATAAATAAATTCAGCAATGTCTTAGGTTACAAAGTCAACATACACAAACCAGTGACAATTCTAAATAATAATAGCAAGCTCAGAGTTCAATTAATGACTCAATATCATTTACAATTGCTACAAAGAAAATAAGATACCTAGGAATATACTTAACCAAGGAGGTGAAATATTTCTACAAGGAGAACTGCAAAACACTGATGAAAGAAATCATAGATGAGACTAATAAATGGAAAAACATCCTGTGGTCATTGATTGGTAGAATCACAATTGTTGAAACGTCTATACTGTTCAAAGGATTTATAGATTCAACACAATTCCCATAGAAATACCAACATCTTATTTCATAATGCTAGAAAATATAATCCTAAACTTTATTTGGAATTAAAAAAGAGCCTGACTAGCCAAAGCAATCTTAAGCAAAAAACAAATCTAGAGACATCATATTACCTGACTTCATATTATACCACAAGGCTATAGTAACCAAAACAGCATGGTATTGGTATAAAAGTAGACACAGATCAATGGAACATAATAAAGAACACAGAAGTAAAACCACATAGCTATGACTAACCAATTTTCAACAAAGCAGACAACAAAATGTACTAGAGAATGGAAGCCCTATTCAATAAATATAAAGGGAAAATCAAACTGCAAATGCAAGAGAAAACAGAACCTCTGTCTCTCACCACACACAAACTTACTTCAAGATGGTTTAAACACTTAAATGTAAGACACAAAACCATAAAATTTCTACAAGAAAACATAGGAAAAACTCTTCTAGACATTGGCCTAGGCAACGGATTTATGACTAAGACCCCAAAAGAAAATACAGAAACAAATAAATAAATAAATGGGACCTAATTAAATTAAAAAGCTGCTGGACAGCAAAGGAAATAGTCAACAGTGTAAACAGAAAACCCACTGAATGGGATTAAATATTTGCAAACTATACATCCAAGAAAAGATAAATATCCAGAATCTACAAAGAATTCAAACAAATCAGCAAGCAAGAAATAAATAACTTCATCAAAAAGTGGGCAAAAACAGGAACATAATTTTTTTCAGAAAAGATGGACAAATGGCCGAAATACATATAAAAAAATGTTCTACATCACTTTTCATCAGGGAAATGCAAATTAAAACCATAATGAAATACTGCCCTACCCCTGGAACAATGGCCCTACCCCTGGAAGTCTAAAAAACAACAACAGATGCTGGTATGTATGCAGATAAAAAGAAATGCTTATATACTGTAAGTGTGACCGCAAAGTAGTACAGCCCCTATGGCAAGTAGCATGGAGGTTCTCAAAGAATTAAAAGTAGACCTACGATTTGATGAAACAATTACACTACTACCCAGTAGTATCTGCCTAAAGAAAAAGAAATCATTTTATTAAAGAGACACCTGCACTTCAATATTTACAGCAACACAATGCACAATTGGAAAGATATGTAATCAACCTATGTGCCCATCATTCATAAGCGGATAAAAAATATGGTGTGTATACACACACAAACACACACACAAACACACACATGAGGCATGGAGTATTACTCACCCATAAAAATAAATGAAATCATGTCTTTCACAGCAACTTAGATGGAACTGGAGACCATCATGCTATGTGAAGCATTGTAAGAATAGAAAAACAAACATATCAAGAATAAGTGTGAGCTAAATGGTGGTTACACATGGACACAAAAAGATGAAAAAAACTAAGAAAGGGAGAGGATGAAATGGGATCAAAGATAAAAACTTACCTATCAAGTACAATGAACACTGTCCTGGTGATTTAAGAATTGAACAAACTCAAAATTGAATAGATTTAGTGACTTTATCACTGCTTTGTGGTAGAAAAAGATTTATGGACAGAAAAATGAAAGTGATGAACAGGAAACAGAAATTAGGTACAAAAACAGCCAGATTGATAATAGCTTTGCATTTGCCTTATCTAACTGTGCTATTAATATGAACAGTAGGCAGCCTTTTGATTGGCTGAAACTTGACGACTAACACAAAAGTAAGTTGCAGTCTATTTACATATACAGTTAGGTTACAGTTCACTATGAAGCTAGAAACCTTTAAGTTGAACATAAAATATGTAAGAAGGAAGTTTTAGGCTAAACTTAATTTAACAATTGTGTACCAGGTATTAATCTCATTGTGCTTGTGCAAGATAAGAGTCATTCTTCATTTTTCTGTAACTCAGTTGATTCCTACTTCAAAAAACATTTATCAGAGTAGCTGAAAATAGATTTTTGTGCTATTTGTAATTCTCTCAATTTCCTCAGATTTTGCTAGCCTCCAGGATGCTTATATACTATAATTTTTCCTGTTAACATCATGGAACTATTTGTCTACCAAAAAATTATAGCAATGTTCAAAATACTTTGGCTATTTTGGTTTAAATATGTTATACAATTAAATTTAATTTCACCTGTTTCTTTATACTGCATATGTGTGTGCATGTACTACACTATTTTTTAGCATGGTTGTATTATATGTCTAGCAGATAGCATTTGGCTAGAGTTTGTCTAGCCCTAGGTGTAGGAAGCCAAAAAAAGATGATGTAAAAGATTCTTCCAGCTGTAGAATTTAGGAAATGCTAGAAAATTGTATTTGTGCAACAAAATCACAATATACATGTTTTGTAATAGAATAAAAAGGTTGTAAATCAGATACTCAAGTTATGAATGCTATCACTAGGCAACAACTAGAAGGTGAGACAAATGAAGAGTGGGAAAAATGAGAATAAGTTCTTGAAAAGATTTGAGGTCCTATTAAAACGAAAGAGTAGAAACAGTATAGAAGTAGATATTAGGATGGTAACATAATATATGTTCATATTACTAATATAATGTTCTTCTTTTCTTTTAATACTAAAACATTGTTTATTAAACAATAGCTAGCAATAAAAGTATAGTAGCTTCAAATAAGAAGCAGCTTCGCAAATATTTTAGGTGATAAAAGCTGTGATAAATGCTAGCATTCTAGATTGATATTTTACTTACAACAGCATGGGCACCATTTCTAAAATTCTGCCTTATATGTAAATGTCCATCACTATCAATGTAAAAATTTTTAGTCATTATAATAAATAAATAAATAATTGGAAAAACTACCAAGGCTGCAGCATATGGCTATGCAAGTTTATATTCCATGTGAATAGTATCTACTAGGTTTGGATGGTATACAAATGATTGAGCTTACAGGGTGGTTATGTTAAATGGATTTATAAGCATTATATAGCTAATGGCATGAATGCAAAAATATCTTTCATTCTCTTTTATTTGTTTTCATTTTGAAAGAATTTTTAAATTGTGTGTGTGTGTTTGTGTGTAAGATAGAGAATCAGAATTAGTCAAATTCATTTTTTAGTGCAGGCTTTATTGGTATTTAACAAGATTCTAGAGGGACCATTATTTTAAATGATATAGTAAAGTTGAGCCCATCACTTGAAATCATTCACATGAGTTTATAGAAAGAGAAAATTTAACTTTTTATGACCATTGTGCCCAAATATTGCTACCATTCACTTACTGATAGAACTTGTATGTGTTTTGTTATAATTGTGGCTATATTTTTAAATTTTATTTTGCTACTGTTCACTTACTAATTGAACTTCCATGTTTTTTACTGCAATTGGTGGGTATATTTTTAAATTTTTATGTAATGATTGTACATATTTTAGTCTACAGAGTAATATTAAATACATGTATACAATGCATAATAGTCAAATCATGGGCCGGGCATGGTGGCTCACGCCTGTAATACTAGCACTCTGGGAGGCCAAGGCGGGCGGATAGCTCAATGTCAGGGGTTCAAAACCAGCCTGAGTGAGACCCCATCTCTACCAAAAATAGAAAGAAATTAATTGACCAACTAAAAATATATATACCCCAAAAAATTAGCTGGACATGGTGGTGCATGCCTGTAGTCCCAGCTACTCGGGAGGCTGAGGCAGCAGGATTGCTAGAGCCCAGGAGATTGAGGTTGCTGTGATCTAGGCCGACGCCACAGCACTCACTCTAGCCTGGGCAACAAAGTGAGACTCTGTCTCAAAAAAAAAAAAGTCAAATTATGGTAATTAACATATCCATCACCTCAAATATTTATCATTTCTTCCAGTTGGGAACACTCAAAATGATTTCTTTTGGCTATTTGATAATATAAAATAAATTATTAACTATAGTCACCTTACGATATTATAAAACACTACAACTTATTCTTCTGAGCCAGATGAAACTTTGAGTCTATTAACCAACCTCTCCCTATTTTCCTCTCCTCCCTTTCATTCCCTTCCTCTAGTAACCACAATTCTGCTGTCCACTTCGATAAGCTCAACTTTTTTGGATCCCAGATATGAATGAGAACATAGAGAACATGAATGTTTATATTTCTGTGCTTGACTTATTTCTCTTAACATAAGGTCACTTGGGCTTATCCATGTTGCCAGGAATGACAGAATTTTATTCGTTTTTATAGCTGAATAATATCTCATGGTATACATATTTCACATTTTCTTAATCCATTTACACTTAGTTTGATTCCATATTTCATTATTGTGAATATTGCTATTAATATAATAGACATAAGAGTGCAAATATATCTTTGATATAGAGGCATATCTAGTTTTATTGCAATTTGCTTTCTTGTACTTTCAAGTTATTACATTTTTTTTACAAAATGAAGGTTTGTGACAACTCAGCATCAAGCAATTCTATGGGCACCATAGGACATGCCCAATTCTATGGGCATGTTCTCACTTTCTGTTTCTATAACAACATTTTGGTAATTCTTGCAATATTTCAAACTTTTTCATTGTTGTTCTATTTGTTATGGTAATTTCTGATCAGTGATCTTTGATATTACTATTGCAGGGGCCAAGGGGAACTTTCCTCTGAAGATTCACTGAAAATAGGCAGATTAATAGGAGAAAAGGCATACAAACTTATTTAACATGTATGTACAGGAGACTTCACAATGGAGACCCAACCCCCCAATGAAGTGCAAAGCTTATGTACCATCTTGAGGTTACAGAAAGAACGGAGCCTCAGAGCATGGCCCCAAACGAGGTCTTAATGGCAAGATAGATTATGGGAGAGAGAGAAAAGATTTGGTTAGCAAAGGTGGTCTTGTCATGTAGAGGAAACCTCACAGATAGCAGCCTTCAGAGAGAATAGATGGTAAATGTTTCTTTTTAGACCTTTAAAGGTATCGGGGCTCTTAGTTAATTATTCTTAGATCCAGACAAAGAAGCCCTGGCTGAGTTAATGCAGATCCGCTACAAATGGAAATTTCACCCAAAACAGAATGCTTTGCAGGGCCAATTCTGTTTGTTGGCCCTCTGGCAGCAATCTCAACATATCTCAAAGAAGTGTATTTTGGGGTAAAAATATTTTGGTTTCCTTCAGTATTATAATTGTGTTGGAGCACCATGAACTACATCCATATAAGACAGCAAACTTAATCAACAATATGTGTGTGCTGATGGCTCCACCAATCGGCCATTCCCCATCTCTCTCCCTCTTCTATGGTCTCCCTATTCTCAGAGACATGTCATTTAAATTAGGTCAGTTGATTGTTACTGCAAGTGTTACAGTGGGTGGTCCCGAGGACAAACCGAGTGGCACACAGAGAGTCGGAGAATCAAAGTTTATCCCCCTGTGGGCTCAGAGGAGCCTCGCCACCAAATTCTGAGCACCATTTACCCAATTTTTTCCCACGTTTATTAAGTTGGGGTGGTCCAAGGGGTGGGGTATCAGGTGACTAATGCCGTCCAGGTAATAGGTTAGTATTATGCTGATGCACCAGGTAATAGGGTAGTTGCTGGGCCAGGTAATAGGTTAGTGTTATGCTGATGTGGGTCTTCCATGAGGGATGAGGGGCTCAGGTGGCTGATGCACCACCAAGTAATAGATGGGGGTTTTCTGTATGATGGGAACAGTGGCCTCTAAATATTCAAATTAAAGGAAGGGTCACACATTTCTCACTATAAATAAAAAGCCAGAAATGATTACATTAGTAAGAATGGCATATAGAAAGCCAAAATAAGCCCAAAGCTAGGCATCTTGTCCCAAATACTTAACCGAGTTATAAATGCAAAAGTTCTTGAAGATAATTAAAAGTGCTTCTCCATGAAAACATGAATGAATAATAACGAAGCAAAGTAGCCTTATTGCTGATAGAGAAAATGTTACAGTGTTCTGGACAGAAGATTGAGCCACTCACAACATTTTCTTAAACCAAAGCCTTGTCCACAGCAAGGCCCTAACTGTTTTCAATTCTATGAATGTTGAGAGAGGTGAGAAAGCTGCAGAAAAAAGTTTGAAGCTAGTATAGTTTTGTTCATGAGATTTAAGGAAAGAAATCCTCTTTATAATGTAAGTACACTCCAAGAGTCATTTAGACTTTATTTCTGGCTTAACTAAAGGGAAGCCATTTTTCTTCCAATATTCTTTTGGCTTGTTTTGTCTCAAAAGTTAAGAATTAACCTAATGCTTGCATACACAGCTCCCTGGCACAAGATTAGAAAATGATCTTGAGAAAAAGCAGATCAAGAGTCTGGAACAGGCCAGGCATGTAGGCTCATGCTTCTAATCCTAGCACTCTGGGAGGCTAAGGTGAGTGGATCATTTGAACTCAGGAGTTCAAGACCAGCCTGAGCAACAGCGAGATCCTGTCTCTACTAAAAATAGAAAGAAAATTAGCTGGACAACTAAAAATATATAGAGAAAAAATTAGCTGGGCGTGGTGGCACATGCCTGTAGTCTCAGATACTCAGGAGGCTGAGGCAGGAAGATTGCTTGAGCCCAGGAGTTTGAGGTTGCTGTGAGCTAGGGTGATGCCATGGCACGCTAGCCCAGGCAACAGAGTGAGACATTGTCTCAAAAAAAAAAAAAAAATTCTGGAACAGTCAAGATCTACCAGATGACCTGTTGTTTCCTGCTAACCATCAAGCAAGTCATGATCTGCACAGCGCTTGCTTTCTGCAAAGTATCTGCTTTACCCTTTCCCTTTATAAGCTGCTCAGTAAGCAGGAAAAGGTAAAATGATCTTTGAGACCATAGTCTGCCAGCTCCTCAGTCAGCACTTGAATAAGCCACCTTTCCTTCACTAACACTAGCCCCTCATGTTTGGTTCTCAGCTGGTGGGCAGCCAAACCTACATTTGGCAACAATAACTTTAAAGCACAAGGTGAAGCAGCAAGTGCTGATGTAGAAGCTGTGACAGGTTCAACAGAAGATCTACCTAAAATCATTGAGAAAAGTGCCTATACTAAAAGCAGATTGCTCGACTCAGACTATTCAGGCTCGTATCGGAATAGTTGCTATACAGGACTTCCACAGCCAGAGAAGAATTGATATCTGGCTTCAAATCTTCAAAAGATGGACTGACACTCTTGTTTTGTTAGGAGCTAATGCACCTAGTTAATTTAAGTTGAGGCAAGGCTCATTTACCATTCAGAATATCCTAGGCTCTTAAGAATTATGCTAAATCTACTCTGCCTGTGCCTCATAAATGGAACAACAAAACTTGAATGATAGCACATCTGTTTAAAGCATAGTTTACTGAATATTTTAAGCCCACTGTCAAGAACTATTGCTCAGAAAAAATATTCCTTTCAAAATATTACTGCTCATTGACAATGCACCTGATTACCTAAGAGCTATGATGGAAATATATAAGGAGATTAATGTTGTCTTCATTCCTGCTAACATAACACCCATTCTGCAGCTACATATCAAAGATTAATTTTGACTTTCAAGTCTTATTATTTTAGAAATGCATTTTGTAAGGCTGTAGCTGCCATAGTTAGTGATTCCTGTGATGGGTCTTGGGAAAGTAAATTGAAAATCTTCTGGAAAGTATTCACCATTATAAATGCTATCAAGACCACTATGGTTCATATTAGAAAGTCAAAATGTCAACATTAATATAAATTTGGAAGAAGTAGATTCCAACACTCCTGGATGACATTGAGGGGTTCAAATTTCAAGTAATTACAGATGTGGTGAGATTGGGCAGGGACCCCTCTGAGGGCTGTTCCAGCACTGCCCCCCATGGCCTCCCCTCCCTCCCTGCCCCTCCTCCCCCTAAAATTCAAGCATGAAATAAAGAAAAATCTTTATTTCCTTCAGATAAGTACAGGGCACCTGGGTAGCCTTAAAAAAAATGAATGAGCAATCTGATGATTACAATGGCCCTGCAAGCAAGAGTCAAGTGGTGCTTTCATTAAAATAGCATTTTAACATATGTTCTTGAGTTGTTTTTCAGAAACACTGACTAGATGGAAAATGTAGATGAGGGGAAACTGCAGAATTGAAGTTTGATGGCTTTACTTTGTTCTAAATCTCCCTCTGAGGAGATTTTCATACCCATCTTAACATTCCTTTCCACTAATCCAAGAATTTATGAATCCATCTATGTTTCTCCCCACTTCAGGATAGTCCACCTTTTGGGGCCAGATCAGTGTGTAACTTCCATGTATTGATTTATAATTTTGTCTGTCTGAAATGTTCTCCCGCCTTTAAAAATTCTGACTTGTAAGCCATTGGGGAGTTCCAATTTTGTTGTTGAAACCACAAGAGGTTTTTCATAGGTCCAGTTGCTCCTTGCACAAAGATCCAATTATTGAGATACAGAAGATGCCAAAGAAGAAAGGGACCTTTAATATAATATGTATATTGCTGTGAGAAAGGAAGAAACTGCCTCAAATCCATCTCTCTGACAAAGGGAGATCCTGGGCTTCTAAAGGAAGGGCCACATGCCTTGGGGCAGGTTGTGTTGTATCTCACAAAGTGTGACATGCATTCAGGGCAGGTTGTGGAGGGTGGTGAATCTTAACATCAGGAAGTCTGTCCAGCAGCCTTAAGAATCTTTAGGTCCTTTGTCTTGCAGAATATCTTCCATTTCTGTGAAATAACTCAAAAGGCCAAGTACCTAGTTCAGGGAGCTAATTATATAGAAGTCATTTAAATTCATTCCATGGGAGACTAGTTGTAGTTTTAAGTGGTAACTGTTTTCTTTCTTTGCATAGCACCCTGTAATAAAAACACTCTTGTCTTCTGCTATAACTCTCAACTCCACTGCCTGGATTTACTGCACTGGGTGAGCAGAACCCACTTTTATTCCACAACAGTAGAAATTGCAAGAGTTAATATTATTGCACACTTAATGGACTACTATATAGTATTAAGATAACTTTTATCTGTATTAGAAACCAAAATATTTGTGTGACTCATTTTATTGGGGTTGTCTGGAATCAAAGAAGCAGTGTCTCTAAAGTATTCCTATATTGATTTCCTTTCCTTTGGATGAATATGCAGTGGTGGTGTTAGGTACATGGAGGAATTCGGGTCTCCTAGGGACAAAAGTGGGCGCTTTGCCATGGTGCAATTGCTCCACCCTAATTTTCTCATACCTGAGGAGGAGGGAATGCCTTATGAATCTGCCAAGGAACTTAGTGTGCCAGCTACAAAAGAATGCAGAGGACTCTCTAGCCTATGGGCCATAACTGTCTGATCAAAGTGGCTCCATGATGATAAATGGGCCACTAGAGAGGTCCCAATTCAGGCACTATAAAACAAGATGCAGATCATAACCAAGCTCCCTTCTGTTCCCTTACTTTTGCTCTCCCTTTGCTGTGACAATGGGTCTGGTCATCATCTGTGACGTACGTACTATATTCTGTAAACCTATATCTTCTTGCCCTAAAATACTATCTCTCCTCAATAAACCTCACTTTTGTGCTTGCCTTACTTTGGTATGTCTGGTCATTCTTCGGCCATGAGCACACTAAATACTGACGTTTTCACACTGAAACCTGACAGAGGGATTGGATCATATGGTAGTTCTACTTTTAATGTTTTTAGGAACCTCAATGCTCTTTCCATAATGGTTGTACTATTTTTAAGTGTTTTAATAAAGAAAATAAGCATTTAGATATTTGTTGATCATCTTGTTACACAAGAACTGTTACCAAAAGGAACTTATTCATTCTTTATAAATTTTTACTTTGTTTTCCAACTACAGTTGCCTACATCTATTATAACATCAAGTGTTTAGATGGGGTTACTACACTTTTTATCTTCACTGCTTTTTGAAGTTAAGGTTCTGAATGAAAAGGGTATGTGTTCTAATGGAATTTCCCCCTGGGGCACATTGAGTCATTTTATACAATGACACACTAAGAGAGGCAATTTATGATGTGTGACTGACTCTAATGTGACTTTTTCATCATTTCATTTGTTTTCCATTAGTCAGAGAAAAAGACATGAGAACTACATAGAAATCTTTTTGTTGTACTTCACAGGGCTTTTCCAGTATATTATAATTCTTTTGGAATGCAATATTTTATAAAGCTTAGGAAAATATGGATGTATAAAAACACAAATCTCTATCAAGGATCTCTAAAACATTCTTAAAGTCCATCAATGTTTTTAAAAATTGTAAAAGCCTTACCAAATATATATTTAAAGATAGATAAATGTTTGCTCAAAATTTTAGTCAGTACTTTTAAACAATTTTCAACTATAATTCAGATTTCTGAAACCATTGTGATTCAAATATAAATCAAATAGAATCAGAGATGATGGCTCTGATTTTACAGTTTAAGTCAATAAATTCCTATTTTTAGTTATCTAATCTGTTTTTGTCAGGTAGATGATGGGAATAAGACCACCAGGGCTTAGGGACTCCATTTCTGAGGCTGTGGGAGGAGACAAGGTGAAGGAATTCTGCCTGAGCAGGAGCCAGAGATAAGAGCAGAAGTTAACTGCCTAGAGGGGGACATTCCAGCGATTTGGGAGTACAGCAAAGCAGACTCCCACCTTAAAGCCTGAGGGGCCTCATGCCTAAAAAGCCATGGAATGGCTGGACATAATAGCCACCCATGGCTATAAAGGAAGATTGCAAAATATCAGCCTGGGAGAAGAGACTCAGGCTCCAATTCTTAAAAACACCAGGGTGAGCTCCTTCTCTCCTCTTTCTCAGTAGAATGCCTCAGTTAATGGGGAGCTAACCTCCTAATAAGAAGTACTAATCTCTTTGTTTCTCAAGTGAATGGGCCACAGCTTCTGAGTTCAGAGATACTATCTGTACATACCTTAGTTGTGCTTAGTAATGAGCTATGTGTTCCTGTTTCTATAGATAAAAGAGTAATTAGCTAAGACATCTTGGGACTATTAGGGGAGACTTGAAACATATATACATTGTAACCCATGCCATGGCCCGTTTACAGGATGGGGGATGAACACAGAACATAAAGAAATACACAGACACATACAAAGACAGTTACATGACTCGAGTGATGAATGCACTGGGTCAGTTTATTTTTATAGTCTAAAAAATTAAAGTTAGTTCCTTATACATGACCACCCAGGCATTACATCAATGGCCATAAATTCCAGAACACATAGCCTTAAGGACACAGATGTCCCTTGACTCAAGGTTTCCAGGTGGTTGTTCTAGGTGCCAGGCATAGATCACAGACCGAGATTAGCAAGGTTGGGCAAGGCAGCCACAGGGGGTATTTTTCATCCCCAGTTCCTCTTAGGCTGATCCCCTGCAGCTGTGCATGGCTTAGGTTGTCCCTCCCTTGAGGAGTCTTACCTGTCATTGACTAACCAGCCATCTTATGTGGCTAAGCAGCAATCAAAGAAACAATGTGTTTATTGTGTGGCCTCCGGACCCCCACTGCCATGGGGCTGGGCCACTCTTGCCTTAGTGCAGAAACTCAGGTCCTTTGTTATGCCTCTCGGCAACAACCTTCTCCAGAACACATTACTCTCAAACGCTCTGGGCAGAGCACTTACATTATTCACTAAATTTAATTCTTAAACCAGGAAAGTATAATATAATGTCAGTCCCCAACAAACCCATGAGCTTTTCACATGAAATCATTGTAATCTATATCAAGAAAAAGAATAAAAACGAGTGCTAATTTTCAGTCAGTGCCATTTGGCTCAAGGGAATGCTGGTAGTCCCCTGATCTTTCCCACACCTTTTCACCTTACTTTTTGTGCTCATGTCTTTGTCTCTCCCATCTCTTGCAGCCCACACTGCCCGGGGACCTGGTTATATCAGGGGTGTCATGAACCCCCAATAGGTAGACAGTGAGGGACCTCTGGCCCTCCAGGGACAAAGGTGGGCACCCCAAGCAATTGCTACACTTGAGGGAGAAGGGAACACCCTACCAATCTGCCAATCAGAATTTAGCGTGAGAACTGCAAAAGAACGCAGAAGATTCTCTAGCCCAAAGGACAAGCAGCATAGGCACAATAGGGTCTAGAAGGTGACTTAGAACAACTTAAGGCTAATTATCACGTCATTAGCTTAAACCTACATTGTAGCTCACCCCCCACAATGGGCTTTCACAGAGGTTCATGGAAGATCCACATGCTCAGTAAGACTCAAGTTATATAACTGTCAGTTTTCAGTCTGAAATGACAGTTCTTAGTGGTTTCATGGCTGAAAAGTGACCAGATGCACCAAAGTAAGGCAAGCACAAAAATGTGGTTTATTGAGGAGAGAAAGATAGGATTATAGAGCAAGAGCAAGATACAGGTTTACAGAGAGTGATACCTATGCCACAGATGATGACTGGACCCAAAGGGAGAAAAAAGAACGGAGGCAAAAGAGGGGTTGGTTATGATCTCAGTCTTGTTTTATAGTGCCTGGATTGGGATCGCCCTGTGGCTCAGATGTCATCATGGAACAACTTTAATTGACAGTTCGGGCCCATGACATGAGTATTACTATGCATGTAGGTTGTTCTAAGTCAATCTCCAGACTTTATTGTGCCTGTGCTGCTTGGCCCATGGACTAGAGTGTCCTCTGCATCCTTTTTCAGCTGGTGTGGTAAGTCATAATTGGCAGAATCATAGGGTATTCCCTCATCCCCCAGGTATGGCAATAGCTTAGGGCAGGATTAAGATGGGCAGGCCAAGATGGGGGCCTGGGGCCCACCCTTGTCCTTCTCCCCAGGTGGGGCAATTACACAAAGGCAAAAGACCAACTTTCATTCCTAGAGTACTAGAACCCATTGCTAACTACCTAACATAACTCCCAACTGTCCACAATGGTGATTGATGGTGACATTTGAACCAGGAGAAGGGCCTGGCTGCAGCAATATGAAACAGGACCCCAGACCATAATCAGGGTCCTCCTGTTAAGACAAGGGATTTGTTCATTGTTTGTGGTGAATGTATCTTACTTTACTCAATAAACTTCACCTTGTGCTTGCCTTACATTGGTGTGTCTGGTCATTCTGTGGCCAAGAACACACCAAGAACCAGGACCAGACCTGTGGGCTGACATTTTCAATTCCATTTTTTTCTCCATTTGAACCTCTAATAAATTATAAGCTGTAAATACATGCAAGTATCACTGTGATGAAAATATTGCCATCATATATTACATATCTAGATAATTTATATATCTAGCTAGGTTTTTCTCCTTAAAATATATCCATCATTATTTTCACTTCCTACCCCCAGGTTTCACACACATTTCTTTGTTATTATTTTCTTTAGATATTTTATGTTAGTTCCACTAGTTTTCTCACCTTTTCTTGCCCTCTGTTTATCCTCTTCACAAGTTTACTTTCTTTGCATTATTTCAGATATGCTATAAATATTAGCACATTCATTCAATGTAGTGGCACATTTAGATTGTCAGATTTTGCTCAATTTTGACCGAAGGAATAAATAATCCCAAATATGGTAATAGAAGAGTAAAACTAAAATAATTACATACTAAAACAATAATGTGTTTGGGTATATTATATCTGACATTAAAATCCAGGTAACAATATCAAAATAATGTAAAAGAAAGGGTAAATAAATGTAAGGTATTGTAAATTCCTTCCTATATTCTAAAGTAGTGAAACACCAATATATAGTGTACTTTAAAAGTCAATTATGAATGCTGTAATCTCAGGCATAATCATTAAAAGATGACATAAATAGAGAGGAGAAAAATGATCTAAAAAAGATTACTTAATTTATTCTAAAGAAGGCAGGACAATGCAGTGGGAAGAACAAGATAGAATGTGATAAATAGAGCAAATATTCTTATGGGAAATATATATATTCAATTATATCTAAGAAATGTAAATAGGACTAAATATTTCAGGTAAAATAAGAATTATGAAATTGGATGTTATAAACTAATTAGAAGAACAAAGGAAATGATAAAGTCATGACATAAAGTATACTCACTAAAAAAATGGAAAGTGGGGCAAATACAATTTCCTGCATTATCAGGCTGAATTTTAAAAATCTGAATCTGGGATATTGTCTTAGTTGTAATTGAAGAACTTTCTTTAATATATCTTTTAGTGTAGGTTTTTGATAATAATTTTTTTTAAATACTGTTGCTCTGAAAATGTTTAAATGTTTCTGTTATTTTTTTCCCATTATATATTAAAATTTTATCCTAAGTCATTTTTAAGTAAAGTTTACATTGGAGGTAATTACAGATTCACATGTAGTTGTAAGAATAATACAGAGTGATATCATATCCACTTTACTAGTTTTCTCCAAAGAAAACATCTTGCAAAACTATAATGTAATTGACACTGATACATTGAAGATATAGAATATTTCCATCACCAGAAGATTCCTTATGTTTCCCTTTTATTGCCACATCTCTTTCCTTTTCACCTCATCTCCATTTCTACAGTTTTGCTATTTTAGGAATGACATTAGTGAAAATGGAATTGTGCTGTAATCAAAAGGACAAATGGGATCTGATCAAATTTAAAAGTTTCTGCACAGCCAAGGAAACAATCAGGAGAGCAAATAGACAACCCACAGAGTGGGAGAAAATATTTTCTCTCTACACTACTGATAAAGGTCTAATAACAAGAATCTATCTAGAACTTAAAAGAATTAACAAGAAAAAATCAAACAATCCCATCAAGAAATGGGCAATGGAAATGAACAGAAACTTCTCCAAAGAAGACAGAATAATACGAACATATAAAAAATGCTCAACATTTCTAATCATCAGGGGAATGCAAATAAAAACTACAATGAGATACCACCTAACCCCAGTGAGAATCAAGTTTTAGTTTTAGTTTATATCAAGAAATCCCAAAACAACAAATGCTGGCGAGGATGTGGAGAGACAGGAACACTCTTACACTGCTGGTGGGACTGCAAATTAGAGCAACCTTTGTGGAAAAGAATTTGGAGATACCTCAAACAACTGGAAATAGAAATATCAGTCGCCCCAGCAATAGCATTGTTGGGCATCTACCCAAAAGAGCATAAGACATTCTATCATAAAGACATCTGCACCCGAATGTTTATTGCAGCATAATTCACTATTGCACGGTCATGGAAAAAACCCAAGTGCCCATCAATTCATGAGTGGATAACTAAAATTTGGTATATGTTCACAACGGAATATTATTCAATTCTAAGAAATGACAGTGAGCTAGCACTGTTTATGCTATCCTGGATTAAGCTTAAGCCCGTTATCCAAAGTGAGGCGACACAAGACATAGAAAATGGGCCCCACATCTACTCGCCATCAAATTGTTACTGACTGATTAA
The DNA here is from genome assembly GCF_040939455.1 of Microcebus murinus. Lineage (NCBI taxonomy): Eukaryota > Metazoa > Chordata > Mammalia > Primates > Cheirogaleidae > Microcebus > Microcebus murinus. The sequence goes on from NC_134126.1 coordinate 2,687,674, forward strand.
AACTATGGTGCTCAAATGGTGGGAGTGCTCACCAGGGATTGGGGGGGAGACCACATTTTAGGGATGTGGCGAGCATTGTGGGGGGAAGGGCATACCTCTAACCCTTCTTAGGGAGAGGCAAAGATATACAATGTAACCAAAATGTCAAAAAAAGAAAAAACAAACAAACAAAAATTTCATCGGATGGTGAGCAGGCGGGAGGGGGAGGAGAGGAAGGGTGTGTACTTACATAATGTGTGCGGTGGGCACCTCCTGGGGATTGGACACTCTTGAAGCTCTGGCACGTGGGGTGGGGGAGGGATGGCAGGGGCAATATATGTAACCCTAACAATATTTGTAACCCCATAATATGATGAAATAAAAGGAAAGAAAAAAAAAGAAAAAAAATGAGGAACTAAAAAAAAAACAAAAGGAGGCTTGGCTGCCTGCCATTCCAAAAGCCGAACGCAAGAGGCTAGGGATTGGTGTTTATTTCAAGAGTTGGCATCCTGAGGCGATGACAGACTCAGGTTGCAGCGGCAACAATTTCACCAGTCTGAGGAATGCCTTTTACCTGGGAAGGAGGCTCGAGAGGGGCTGGCCACGTAGAGGTCTGTGTGTTTTGTTTCTGACAGTATTTTGAGTAATGGGCCATCTAGTGATCTGGTGGTAGGGCTGACATCAGCTAGATTTGCAACAAATCAAAGATAAACTGCTCAGCATTTTATAGTTAACCGCTCAAAGCCAACTCCTGGAATTCTTAAGCAGGTGCATAATTAGGTATTGTAAAATAAATAGTTGTTACTTAACTTTAAGATGGAGTAATGGTTACTGTTACAATGCAGTAACCCTTTGAAATTAGTGCTTTGTGTTTTCACTCAGGGAAACAGTCGGGATAGTCATACAAGTTATTATGTGTATTAATAGATAATGTTGTCTTATTGCTGTGTAGTATTTCACAGTATGTGTGTACCACAGGTTGTTTTACCATTCACTTGTTGAAGGAAATCGGGTTATTTCCAGTTTGGGGCTATTGTGAAAGTGCTGTTATAAGGAATCACATACAAGTTCTTTTGTGAAAATGACTGAGAGGGTGTTTTCATTTCTTTGGGATAGATGCCCAGGAGTGCAACAGCTGGATCATATGACAATTGAATGTTTAGTTTTTTGAAGAAAATACATAAGTGAAATGGTATTTAGCCTTCAAAAGAAATAAAATTCTGACACATGTCACAACACGGATGAACCTTGAAGATGTTACGCTATGTGAAATAAACCAATCATGAAAGACAAATACTGTATGTTTTCACTTATATGAGGTATCTAAAATAGCCAAATTTGTAGAAACAGAAAGTAGAATGGTGCTTCTGTTAGGCAGACAGTGAGGGATTCTAGGTAGACAGCAAGGTCAGGATATCTTGCCCAGGTGCAATTGCCCCACCTGGGAAAAAATGTGACAGTGGGCCCCAGGCACCCATCTTGGTCCTGCCTCACCTTAATCCTGTCTCCAGCAACTGCGATACCAGGGGTAGGAGGGAACACCCCACCAATCTGCCAGTCAGAACTTTATGTGCCAGCTGCGAAAGAATGCAAAAGACTCTCTAGCCCACAGGCCAAGCAGCACAGGTAAACTTAGAGTCTGGAAAGTGACCCAGAACCCACATGCACAGTAAGACTCAGATATGCAGCTCGCAGCTGTCTAATCAAAGTGGTTCCACAGGGAGCCCCTATCCAGACATCATAAAACAAGACCCAGACCATAACCAAACTCTCCTTTTTGCTGCTACCAGGGGTCCAGTCATCATCTGTGGTGCATCTTGCTTTGTAAATCTATGTCTTGCTCTTGCTCTATAATCCTATCTTGCTCCCCCTCAATAAATTTCACCTTATGTTTGCCTCACTTTGGTGTGTCTGGTTATTATTTGGCCATGAGCTCACCAAAAACCGAGGACACAGAAAGAGACTAAATCTGAAAGTTCCAAAGGCTTTAAGGAAGGGAGAATGGGAAGTTATTATTTAGTGGGTATGGAATTTTTCAGTTTGGGAAGATAAAATAGTTCTGGGAATGTATGGTGGTGATTGTTGTAGGACAAGATGAATATAATTCATGCCACCAAACTGTACACCTAAAATGGTTAAAATGGTATATTTTATTTTATGTGTATTTTATCACAATTAAAAAATACCTTCAAGAATGAAAAATAAATCAAACTAAGCTGAGATGAAGGAAAACTAAGAGAATATATTTCTAATAGTTCTACCTAAAAAGAAGAAACTAATATAAAGAGATAGGAAATGATAAAAGAAGGAATACTAGAATATCAAGAAGGAAGAACAAATTCAAAAGTATAAACGTGGATAAATTCAAATAGTTTGCCTTAAGTTTTCTAATTATGTTTAATAATTGAAGCAAAAATATAGCACTATATTACGTGATTCTAAATTTATGTACAGTATATATTTTAAACAGTTATCAAGAGTAGAAAGTAATAGAATATAAAGGGAGATCAGGTGTCTTCAATTCACTCAAACTAGAAAAATGCACTAGTACGTTGTGATAGGTTATATAATACGATGTAATACCTAGAGTCACTACTGACAAAGAAATACAAACATCAACACTAAGAAACACTACATGTAAATCAAAACTGATTCAAATAACACACAAGAACACAGGAAAAGGAACAGAGAAAAACAAAAACAAAAGGAAAGAAACAAATACAAGATTAAATGGCAGACTTAACCACTAACATATTAATAACTACACTCTATGTAAATAATCTAAATTTCCCAATTAAAAAATATGAATTGGCAGAGTGGATTAAAACAAACATGACCCAATTATATGTCTTTTGATGCACAAAAGTTTTAAATAGTGATGAAGTTCAATTTTTCTATTTATTCTTTTGTTTCTTGTGCTTTTGGTGTCATAACCAGGAAACCATTGCCAAGTCCAATGTAATGAAGCTTTTCCCTATGTTGCCTTAAGATGGGTTTATAGTTTTAGCTCTTACATTTTAGTCTTGACTCTTTTGGAGTTTGTATATGGTGTAAGATAAGGATCGAACTTCATGCTTTTGCATGTGTATATATAATTTTCCTAATATCAAGTGTTGAAATACTACTCTTCCCCCTATTGAGTAGTATTTCCCCCCTTGTTGAAAATAATTTGACCATATGTACAAGGGTTTATTTCTGGGCTCTCTATTTTGTTCCATTAGGGATACTTTCTACTGGATATAGTATGCTAACTTGACAAGTCTTTTCTTTCAGTCTTTGAAAAATGATGGGGCCATTTCCTCCTGGCCTTCATGGATTTCAATGAGAAATTTGATGTTTTAGATTAGTTTTTTCCTGGAATGCTTATATACTGTAGCTAGGAATGTAAATTAGTGCAACCACTATGACAAACAGTATGGAGATTCCTCAAATAACTAAAAGTAGTTGCCATTTGATCCAGCAATCCCACTTCTGGGTATCTACCCAACACAAAATAAGTCATTATGTGAAAAAGACACCTGCACTCATATGTTTATTGTAGCACAATTCACAATCGTAAAGATATGGAATCAAACTGAAATGCCCATTGACTGATGAATGGATAAAGAAAATGTGTATATATACCAGGGAGTATTACTCAGCCATTAAAAAAAATTAAATAATGTCGTTTGCAGCAACTTGGATGGAACTGGAAGCCATTATCCTGAAGTATCCCAGGAATGAAAAAACAAATAATATATGTTCTCACTTACAAGTGGGAGCTAAATGATGGATATGCATGGATATGCATGGTCATAAAGAGTGGCATAGTGGACATTGGAGACTCAGAAGAAGGGAGGTTGGTGGGGTAAGGGATGAAAAGTTACCTGTCTGATACAATGTACACTACTTGGGTGATGAGTATGGGATTCACCTTTATACAATTCATGCATGTAACAAAAACCATTTGTACCTGCTAAATCTAACTAAATAAATAATAGTTTCACTTGCACATATGGTGTCATATTTCTCTTACCATTTTCAATGTTTTTCCTTTGTCTTTATCTCTCGGAAGTTTGATTCTATTGTTCCTCCACATAATTTTTTTGAGATTATCATGTTTGGGGTTCACTTGATTTCTTCAATACATAGTTTTTATGTCTGTTATCTAATTTGAAACATTTTCAGTTATTGTTTCTTTGAATGCTGTTAAGCTCAATCTGCTTTCTCTTCTTCTAGGTATCCAATGATACTGTGGTATTTTGGTTCTTATACATTTTTTAGTTTTAAAATTCCATTTGGTCCTTACTTATAGCTTTATTTCTTTGCTGAGACTGTTATTTTGTTTCACTTAGGCTTTAATTGGTCAGTGAATCATTTTAATCATAGCTGCTACAAATTATTGCCAGATAATGCTAACATCTCATCCTTTATGGTGTTGGCTTCTATTGACTTCTTTTTCTAAGAGACAGAATCTTACTATGTTGCCCAGGCTGGACTCAAATTCCTGGGCTCAAGCCATTCTCCCCTGTTAGCCTCTCTAGTAGCTGGGACTGCAGACATATGACACTGTGCCTGGCATTGTATTTTTTAAAATTCAAAGTGATATTTTTCTGCATCTTGATTTAATGACTGATTTTCAATTGAGGTTTGTATATTTTGGGTGTTATAGTTTGGTGATCTCAATGGTAAACTTTTATTTAGCTAGGTTCTTCTTATAACATGTCAGCAGGAGAAAAGTGGGCATTAGTACTGTCAGGTAGAGTTGAAAGTCTGGTTTCTTTCTCTAGCCTTCATTGACACAACAAAGAGAGAGTCTCCTCTTTACTTCCTAGTTTACTCCCTGGGCCTCCACTGATACCTCCCTAACTTTGAGGAATAGGAGTGCCTAATTACTATTCTCCACATAATATCCACTGAGGTCTTAGGAGAGAATGGCATTGTTGCCACTGGGCAATGGAAAACATTCTGACTCTTCACCATGTGTCCTCCGACACCATCCCAGCTAAGAGTAGCAAGGTGCTTTGGTCTGTCCAGGCTCTCCAGGTGGTTTCCACTGATGTCATCAGGAAGAGGCCTAATTATTGCCTGGTGGTGACTAAATCCTAATTCTGTACTCAGCCTTCTCTGAAACCACCCTGGAATGTGGTTCAGGGATTCCTCCTTACAGCCTGAAAGGTTTTAACTCTGTGCTCCCGACTTGGCCTTTGCTGATGTGGATAGAAACTTGTACTATTATGTTTGTTTTGTAGAGCCACAAACCAACACTGGCCTTCTAAACCTAGTGATAAGCAATGGGTTCCAGGCTGCCACTTTGTGCTCAACCTCTATTTCACCTGTGAGGAACTGACAAATGCCTCGAAGGGAAAATGTATGGAAAAAATTGAGCTTACTTCTAGGCAGTTTTCTGGTCTTTAGGATTTTGGCCTTCAAATTCTGGACACCATAGCTGCTTTCAAGAGCTTTCAAACACTTGTTGTTTAAGTTCTTGTGGATTTTTTAAAATATATATTTTATTGGCTGTTATAGTTGATATTGATAAGAGTTTTACAGAGATATGAGCTACTCAATCAGGGCCAGAATTGGAAGTAGGTCACAGAGGCAATTTAAAACAGGCATTTGGTTACATTGTTATAGAGGAATCAATGGGTCAAAAGTAGAAGACCCAACAAAGTTTAACAAGTATAGGAAGATGGTATTACAAGTGGAAATAGGGATGAAAGAGAGAAATAGGAATATTAATTCCTTATTGCTGTTGCAGCATTATACCACAAACGAGGTTTTGAAGGTCAAAAGTTTGAAATATGTAAGCAGAGATATGTTCCCTCTGGAGCTCTAGGGGAGAATCCATTTCTTTTCCTTGTCCATCTTCTAGGAGTTGCCTATATTTCTTTGTCCAGGGCTCTAAATCTCTCCAACCTCTGTATTTGTGATCACATTGCCTTCTCTAACTCTGACTTTCCTGCCTTCATCTTAAAATGTCCAATCTGACTACATCGGGTCCATCCAAATAATCCAGAACAATCTCCGCCCATTTGGGTAACTTTAACATAATCACATCTATAAAATACCTTTTGCTGTGTAAGTTAATAAATTCATCAATTCTGGGGATTAAGATGTGGAAATTTTTGAGGGAGGGCATTATCCTGTGTACCAAAATGTGTTGTAAGGTGCTAAGAGCAGGGATAACCACAAAAAATCTAGCAGCATGGTCTGTTGAGCCGGAACAGGAACCATGAAGAGAAAAAACTCCTGCCAGAAATACCACTTATTTAGAAGGAGGAGGAAGAATAATATAGTTGCCCCTCTGGCATCGGGCCAGACAAGTGAATACTGAGGAATGGAAGTGAGGTTAGACAGGTCCACCAAGCATGGCAACAAACATACAGTTTTCTCCCTACTTGCTTTTAAGGAAAAAATGCATAAATCTTACTTTGATATAAAAATTAAAATTGCTACAGTTAGGAAGAAAGTGTAATTTATTAGGGGATTCATCGTGAAAAAATGAAAACCTTCCAAAAGTACAATATACTACCTCATGATGTCAAAATAGTTCATGAAAGCACACAAAACAAGTAAATGAAAGTACACAAAACAATAATGAAAAGTTCTTTGTTTATTCTTCTTAAAAGTTTTTGCAACATAATAATTTTGATACAAAAGGCACTTTGTGAGGGTAATATTTTCAGTCCTTTAAAAAGCAATAATCTTTTTTTATTGACAGTGCTTTTTTTTTTCCATTGATAAGAATTCAGTGCATTCAATATTCTTTTAAAGGGGATTGTTTTTTATAAAGTTTTAGCTATTTTATGATAACAAGACTGCTCCACCATCACATCTGTATTTAATATCCAGAGATTCATATGGTCTAAGAGTTTGAAAGCCTGTAATTTAGCTCCTGCTTCTGTTTTATAGAAATATTAATATCAATCCAATTCAAATCAGAATAGAAGTTAATTTAATATCATGTATCAATGCACTGTATGTTCTGTGTTAGCCCACTTAAAAATATATGCAAGTCACAGATGACATCTTGTTAGGGAATTAAACACTACTTATGCTAAGCTTCATCTGTAAGCAATGAAGCAGAGCTATAGCCAAAACTGGCATCTGGAGCACATGTAAAGTCAACTGAACTAAATACACTCACACAGCTTTGTTCAGACGGTGAAACAGAAAATAGATGGCCACTACTTCAGAATGGAAATGATCCTGCAATAACAACAGAAAGTGGTTCACTTTAGACTGGCAAATCTAAAACCTAGAATTAAAATAATTAGCTTCTCTAAAGAATGGCTCTAACGCTATGTAACAGCTACAGCTTTAATCTGTTGGTTTACTGACAGCTAAATACAAATGCAGAGCTGAATTATACGGAAAAAGGTAGTCACCGTATGCATGCAGATTAGCCTTAATATGTCATTGTATTGTATTGATTGGCTTATATGTGAAACAGTAAATTAGAAAACCACCATATTTAATTTGAGAAATTGTATTTTGAAATTAATGATTCTTCTTTAAGCATGTGTTCAATTACTTGTTTTATTTATTTTATGTACCCCAAAAGGTTTGCATTAAAATATGATGTCTGTGTGTTTGTGTTTTCAGGAAGACAGCATTATTTTGATTCTATTATTGAGTACCCCCTATCTTATACATTATGTATATGTTTTCAATAATTTTTATAATAGCTCTACAGTATAGGTATTATATAATATTGCAAATATGGGAACATAGGTTCAAAGATTAAGTAGCCATAAATAGCATACTAGAGTCATAAGAAATCATGTCCATTTACACAGAAGTCTGATTTTTTAAAATAAAACACTCAGTTAAATGTTTCGTTAGAATAACGTTTTCATTTATGTGAATTTGAACAAGTGTATATTTTGCAAGGCCCAAGAGTTAAATTTCTTTCTGCAAAATAAATTGCAATTTGATATACTTATTTTGACTTTATGTTAAAGAAGAAATCACTGTCAGTTAATTGTACAGTTTTTAATCACACCAAACCCTAATGTACATACATAAAAGTACCAGTCATGGAAAGGGTAGAGTTACCCATAATGAGTTTGTGTAGCAGGTATTCTCATCGGGACAGTATATATAATGAGGTCAATTAGAAAGTATTCTCTGAGCAGGTGTCTTAAATATTTCCCTAAATTAGAGACCCACCTTTAAGGGAAAATATCTTGCTAACTTTTCTAATTATCAAGTTTCTAAATTCTAGGAGGACTTGTACCAAGTTTTCAAGGGAAATTAATTGGTAGAACAGACAGAAACAAATCTGGAGAGGAAGATAGAGAGGAAACAAAATGCAAAGTGGAAGAGGGCTATTAAATATGTGAAACTACTTCATCCTCTTTGTCTCCAATTTTCAGTAAAATTTATAATAATTGTGAATTTTTTAATATATGTGGAGTTCTAAGAAAACCAGTGAAAGACAGGGTTATTGGTGTAGGTTAAGTATTCACAAAACAGAGAGATCATGGTGGATAGAAGAAAAAAACAATCCCTATATAACAGAAAGGTTGAAAATGGGTCACTGTACACTTTATGAGAAATTGTCAACTTGTTAGCCATTGGCTACATGGTCATTCATAATCACAGCTACAATTAACTTTCTATCTCTTTTCTTTTAATTACTTTACCTTTTACATTAAGTACTTAACATTTGAAAACCTGGTTTTATAAGAATGAGCCCTAATTCTTTTATGCATCTATGGCTTTGCACAAGAAGCTCTTTCCTCCTGAAACTTCCTCTTGTCCCTTTCCTCGTCCCATCCTCAGGCTGACTTTTAATTGTCCTTTCAATTTCAACTTTTTCTAATTCCCAAGTTGCTTATTTTTGGAGAATCTTGTCATACTGTACATAATATCTATTATTCAACTTTTAAAATTAATTCATTTATTTTAAATTGGCAGATAAAACTGTGTGCCTTTACCAAATTTGACATAGTATTTTGATACATACATTGTTGAATGGTTAATTCTACCTAATCAGCAAATGCATTACCTCAGATATTTGTCATTTTTTGTGCTGAGAACATTTAACATCCACTTTCATCCATTTTCAAGAATGTAGTATATCATCAACTATGGCAACCATGCTATACAACAGATCTTTGAACTTATTCCTCCTATCTACTGTAATTTTATATCCTATGACTAACATCTCCCCCAATATCTCTACACTCACCTGCTTCAGCATCTGGTCCACCGTTCTACTCTCTATTTCTATAATAACTTTTTGAGATTCTACCTACGAGTGAGATCATGCAGTATTTGTCTTTCTCTTCCTAGCTTATTTCACTTAACATAATGGCCTCCAGGCCTTCATCCATGTTGGCCTTCATCCATATTGTCAAAAATGACATTTTTCTACCATTTTGATAATAGCCATCCTAACAGGTGTGAGGTAATATCTTGTTGTAATTTAATTTGCATTACCCTAATGATTAGTGTTGTTGACCATTTTTTGTATACTGTTGGTCATTTGTGTATCTACTTTTGAGAAATATCTATGAAGGTTCTTTGCTTAGATTTTATTTATTTGTTTGTTTGCTTATTTATTTATTTACACAGAGTCTCACTCTGTTGCTCTGGATATAGTGCAGTGATGTTATCACAGCTCACCACAACTTCAAACTTTTGGGCTTAAACAATTTTCCTGCCTCAGCCTCTTGAGTAGCTGGGACTACAGGTGCACACCACCATGCCAGGTTAATGTTTTCTATTTTTGGTAGACACACAGTCTCACTCTTGCTCATACTGGTCTTGAACTCCTGACCTCAAGCTATCCTCATGCCTTGACTTCCCAGAGCACTAGGATAACAGACAGATGTGAGCCACCATGTCCAGCCTCTTTGTTCATTTTTAAATAGGGTTATTTGGTTTTGTGCTTTTGAGTTGTTTCAGTTCCTTATATATTTGTGATATGAACCCTTTATCAGATATAGAGCTTGTAAATATTTTCTCCCTTTCTGTAAGTTGTCTCTTTACTCTGTTAATTATTTCCTTTGGTGTATAGAAGCTTTTCACTTTAATGTAATTCTGTTTGTCTATTTTTGCTTTTGTTGCCTGTGTTTTTGAGGTCACATAAAAAAAAAAATCATTGTGCAGACCAATGTCATGTCACGGAGATTGTCTCCTAAGTTTTCTTTTAGTAGTTTTACAGTTTCAGGTCTTACATTTAATTCTTTAATCCATTTTGAGTTTACTTTGTATATGGTGAGGCATAGGGGTCTATAATCATTCACTTGCATGTAGATATTCAATTTTCCCAGCACAATTTATGGAAGAGACTTTTTTCCTCCATGTATGTTCTTGGAAACTTTGTTGAAAATCAGTCAGTTGTAGATGTGTGGATTTATTTCTGGGCTCTTATATTCTGTTCATTAGTCTTTGTGTCTGTTTTTATGCCAATACCATGCTGCTCTGGTTACTATATCTTTGTAATATATTCTGAAGTCAGGTAATGTGATATTTCCAACTTTGTTCCTCTTGCTCAAGATTGCTTTGGCTATTCAGTGTCTTTTGTGGTTCTAAATAAATTTTTAGAATTTTAAAAATTTCTGTGAAGAATGTCACTGGTATTTCGATAGGGATTGCATTGAATCTGTAGATTATTTTGGGTAGTATGGACATTTAAAATATTAATTCTTCTGATTCATAATCAGGGGATATTTTTCCATTGTTTTATGTCTATTTCAATTTTTTTATCATCTATGTTTACAGTTTTCAATGTTTTGAGAGATCTTTTAACTCCTTGGTTAAATTTGTCTCTGAACAGTTTATCCTGTTGTAGCTATTGCAAATGTTATGGTTTTCTTGATTTTGTTTTCAAATAGTTTGCTGTTAGTATATACAAACTATTAATTTTTGCATATTGATTTTCATACTACAATTTTACTGAATTTGTTTATTATTTCTACAGTTTTTTAGTGACGTCTTTAGGGTTTTCTATATAGGATATTATGCTATCTACAAACAGGGACGATTTAATTTCTTCCTTTTCAATTTAGATACATTTTATCTCTTTCTCCTGCTTAATTGCTCTTGCAATGCCTTCCAGAAATATGTCTAATAGATGCAATGAGAGTGGACATCCTTGTGAAATTGTGTTGAGGCATATTGATACCTAATTTATTGAGAGTTTTTATCATGAAAGGATATTGAATTATTTCAAAAGTTGTTTTCTGCATATATTTGAATGATTATATGTTTTTTGTCTTTCATTCTTTTAGTGTTATGTATCATGTTTATTGATTTACATATGTTGAAACATTCTTGCATCTCTGGGATGAATGCTACTTGAATGATATTTTTAATGTGCTGCTGAATTTAGTTTGCTAGGATTTTTTTTGAGGATTTTTGCATCTATCTTTACCAGTAATATTAATCTGTAGGATTCTTTTTTGTTTGTTTGTTTTGTAGGATCTTTGTCTAGCTCTGGTATCATGTAATATTGGCCTCATAAAATAGTTTTAAAATATTCCTTCCTCTTCAACTTTTGGAAGATTTTCAGTTATTTGTTTTAGTTCTTTAAATTTTGGTATAATTGAGCTGTAAAACCATCTGATTCTGGGCTTTTCTTTGATGGAAGAATTTCTGATACTGAATCAATCTTTTATTCATTACTGTTTTGTTAAGATTTTTTATTTATTCATAATTCAGTCTTGGTAGGCTGTATATGTCTAGGAATTTATTCAATTCTGCTATGTTATCCAATTTATGGGCATATAATTTCCCATAATACTCATTTATAATCCTTTGTATTATTTAGGTATTAGTTATAATGTCTTTTTTATTTTTAAATTTATTTGAGTCTTTTTTTAATCCATCTAATATTTTGTCAGTTTTATTTATATTTTCAAAAAATCTAACTTTTCAACTTATTAATATTTTCTATTGTTTTTATAATCTCCATTTATTTCTGCTCTGATCTTTATCATCATATTCCTTCTACTAATGTTGGACTTATTTTTTTTTCTTGTTTTTCTATTCCCTTTTGGTGAAACTTAAGGTTGTTTATTTGAGATCTTTCTCCTTTTATGATGTAAACTTTTATTGCTAGGCCAGGTGTGCTGGCTCATGCCTGTATTCCTAGCACTCTGGGAGGCTGAGGTGGATGGATTATTTGAGCTCAGGAGTTTGGGATCAGCCCAATCAAGAATGAGACCCTGTCTCTACTAAAAATAGAAAGAAATTATCTGGACAACTAAAAATGTATAGAAAAAATTAGCCAGGCATCGTGGCACATGCCTGTAGTCCCAGTTACTTGGGACACTGAGGCAGAAGGATCGCTTGAGCCTAGGAGTTTGAGGTTGCTATGAGCCAGACTGATGCCAGGGCACTCTAGCCCAGGCAGAGTGAGACTCTGTCTCAAAAAAAAAAAAGTTTTTATTGCTATAAACTTTCCTCTTATAGCTGCTTTTTGCTGCTTCCCATTAGTTTTGTTGCATTGTGTTTCCATTTTTATTTGCCTCAAAATTTAAAAAATTTTTTCTTTTAATTTCTTCATTGACGTGTGTTCATGAGCATCTTACTTAATTTCCGCATAATTTTGAATTTTCCAGGTTCTGATGTTATTGTACCAAGATAGTCAGTAAAGGTACTTGATATGATTTCAAACTTCTTATATTATTTAAGATTTGTTTTGTGACTTAACATATGATCTTCAGAAATGTTCCATGTGCACTTGAGAAAAAAATGTATTCTGTTGCTGTTGGATGAAATGTTCTATATGTGTCTGTTAAGTCCATATGGTCCAGGGTGTAATTTAAGTCTCATGTTTCTTATTGACTTTCTCTCAAGATGATCTGTCCTTAACTGAATGTGAGATGACAAATTCTCCTATCATTATTGTATTTGTAGTCCATATCTTTCTTCAGAACTGTTAATATTTGCTTTACATATTTACATATATATATTTACAATTGTTATATTCTTTTGCTAGATTGATCCCTTTATCATTGTATAATGCCTTTTTTGTATCTTTTTATAATTTTTTACTTAAATTTAATTTAATCTAATCTAAATGTAGCTACTCCTGCCCTCTTTTGGTTTTTATGTACATGAAATATATTATTTTTCATCCTTTGACTTTCAGTCTGTGTATATTTATATAGGTAAAGTGCACCTCTTGTTGGCAGCATGTAGTTGGGTTTTGTTTGTTTTACCCATTTAGCTACTCTGTCTTCTGGCTGAATAATTTAATCAATTTTAATTCAAGGTAATTACTGATAAATAACGACTTATTCTTGGCATTTTGTTAATTGTTTATAGTTGTTTTGCAGATTTTTAAAAATTTCTTTCTCATTATTATCTTCCTTTGTGGTTAATTGACTTTCTCTGGTAATATGTTTTGATTCCTTGTTTTTTTTCTTTTTTGAGTATGTTTTATTGGGTTTTGCTTTGTGATTACTATGAAGCTTACAAAAACATTTTATAGTTTAACAAGTTATTTTAAGCTGATAACAATCTAAACTTAGATTTCACATACACACAAATGTACATGTCTACTTGAATTCTCCCCATTTTGAATTTTTGATATAACAGTTTATATCTTTTTATGCAGCATACTGTTTTAATTATCATAATTACTATTTTATTAGCTTTATCTTTTCACTTTCATACTAAATATATATGTTTTACACACCATCATTACAGTGTTAAGTATTATGAATTTGACTGTATATTTACTTTTACCAATAAGTTTTATATTTTCAGATATTTTCAAGTTACTCATTAGTAGTCTTTTTTATTCATCTCAGAAGAACTTCCATTAGAATGTCTTTTTTTTTTTTTTTTATTTTGAGACAGAGTCTTGTTTTGTTGCACAGGCTAGAGAGACTGCCGTGGCATCAGCCTAGCTCACAGCAACCTCAAACTCCTGGGCTCAAGCAATCCTACTGCCTCAGCCTTCCAAGTAGCTGAGACTACAGGCATGTGACACCATGCCCAGCTAATTTTTTCTGTCTCTCTCTATATTAGTTGGCCAATTAATTTCTTTCTGTTTATAGTAGAGACGGGTCTCGCTCTTGCTCAGGCTGGTTTCAAACTCCTGACCTTGAGCAATCCACCCACCTCGGCCTCCCAGAGTGCTAGGATTATAGGTGTGAGCCACCGAGCCTGGCCATTAGCATTTCTTGTAAGTGATATCTGATGGTGTTAAATTCACCTTTTATCAGACTGGGAAAGTACATTTCTCCTTCATTTCTGATGAGAGCTTTACTGGGTCCCATATTCTTGTACCAATATAGTCAGTAGTTTTATTTTGTTTTGTTTTTTTCCTTCAACACTTTAAAACAACCCACTCTCTTCTGACCTGAAAGGTTCTGCTAAAAGCCTGCTGCTAGGCATATCAAAATTCTCTTTTATGTTAATTGCTCTTTTTCTCCTAATGTTTTCAGCATCCTTTCTTTGTATTCGATTTTTCACAGTTTGATTATAATGTCTTGAGGTAGTCTTACTTGGATTTAATAAGATTGGAGACTTTTTTGTATGTGGGTATTTATATCTTTCTCTAGATTTACAAAGTTTTCTTCTATTACTTCTTTAACACATCAACTGCCACAATACAAAAATTTTTTTTTCTTGGTGCCACAGTGTTTTATAATGACAATAAAATAAAAACTTAGAAAACAAAATGTTCCTTTCTAATTTAATGAAAAATTTAATGAAAGATGAAATTTATTGACTTCTATTCATTTAATCCACATTTATAGAATTAATTTGTCAATATTAATTATAACAATAAGTTCATCAACAAGTAAGATTTTCATGAACCAACTGTAGGGTTTTGTACAGTTTTTACTTCATGAGACCCCAGGCTCAAAACTAGTGTGAGTTAAATATAACTCACATGGCAGTTAATGTACTAAATAAGATTTATTTCTCTTTATTTTATTCTTTTTTTGAGTCCTATAATTTGAATATTTGCTCTTTTGATGCTATCCCATAAATTGCACAAGCTTTCTTCACTATTTTTCATTCTTTTCTCTCTTCTAGCTTTAATTTTCAAGTAGCCTTTCTTAGAGTTTACAAATTCTTTCTTCTGCTTAATTAAATCTACCGTTGATGCTCTCTATTGCTTTTTCATTTTGTTCATGCCATTTTCATCTCCAAGATTTTGTTTAATTTTTTTTTTTAATTTCAATCTCTCTGTTAAATTTTGTTTTCTGGTCATTTATTGCTTTTTGCATTTCACTGAATTGTTTTTCAATATTTTCATGAAATTTACTCAGCTTTTTTATAACAGTTATTTTGAAATCTTTATCAGTTCATTCACACATCTCCATTTCTTTATGGTTAGTGAGTGACACTTTATTTTTTTATTTTATTATGTCATTTTTTTCTCTTGTTATTCTTGATCTTTGTGGCCATACATCAATGTCTGTTGATTTGAAGACATAGATATTATGCTAGTCCTTTCAGACTGGCTTTTGCTGAGGATGCCATTTAATAATAAGCCTGCCTAGAGTTTCTGGGTAGGCCATCTGGTGTGGTCCCTAAATCCAAAGCCACTTTGGTTGTTGCAGCACTGGAGAATGCCCTTAGATCAAGACTACTGTGGCCAGTGTGGCACTGGATTGCTATCATGTGCTTGCTTAGGCTTGTGAGGAACTGGGGCATGCCTGGACACTGTGGCTGCTTTGGTATGCCTTCCACTGAGGGTTGTCTGGAGTTTAAGATTGCTGTAGTTGGCTGGTGGTGATGCAGACTAGAGGTTAATTCTGCTTTTCAGGTTCGATGGATTTCTGCCTGGGTCTGAGGCATAGCTGAAATCTCAATTTGCAAGTACCAGCCTGGCTTTAGGAACAGTGGGAGTCTGCCTGGTGCTGAGTTTTACTGTGTGTTAGTTTCCAGGGAAATGGTCTATGCTCACTTTCCTCTCTTTTCTCTAGGCAGCTAGTATCACTCTCTTCTCTGTGCTATATGTAGCTGAGGGAGAGGAGGGGCAGGTAATATAAAACTTCCTTTTCTATCCTCTTCAATGTATCTTATTATTTTGTCATAACCTGGTATGATGATCTCTCATCTGGCTTCCTTATCTATTGTGAAGGTATTTTTATGCATGGATGGTTGTTCAAATTGGTATTTCTTCAGGAGAAATGATTGCTGGAGGCTTCTGTTCCACCATCTTGCTCCTCATGCAATTTTTTAGCATTTTTCTAATCATCTGCCTACTAATGGTTCTTCCTGACTTGACTGCAAAATTGCAAAGCAGTGGCTCTTTCTATTAGTTATGCAACCATAAATTGACACACAGTGGGCAGTTTAAAATCTGATAAAAGAAAGAGTAATTTTATTAAACAATTGTTTTTTTCTTTGACAACTTTTCATAATCATGTAAATGTTTATGAATCATACAAAAATATATAGTATTCTGGTGACTAAATCTCATAAAAATGAAATTTTATTCTATAATTCATTTTTGTTAAAATGCTATATCTTTTTCTTATAATTTTCAGTATTATAGTCCATTTTTAATGCAGTTTAGAAAATAACTTGTAGGACTTTTAAAATATTAAAATGTGACATTCACAAGGAGAATGAAATTAAATCAGTATGATTTCTTTGGTTTTATTTAATAAATAAATATGTAAAGAAACTCTAGCAAAGCCATATTTATTGGTAACTGAATGCCTTGAGGGGTACATACTAAATATGGTTGCAATGGCATCTAGTGACTTTAATATGACCTATAGTTTTTCTGTTAGTGCTCTATGTAAATGTGCTCATTATGCCTAAGTTGTTTTGTCCTGGTTATAGGTAGCATTTCAAAGAGAGAGAGAGATTTCTCAATTACATGTTTACAATATGATAGTCACAGTTTTCAAATAAGTCCCAAAGATACATTTATCATAGGATTTATTTTAACATATTTTTATATTCTCTTATTAGAGTCATAGTTCCCATTTCTTATAGGTTTTCCTCTTTTTCTCAGTTGATTGGGGAGGAATTAATGGAATGTTAGCAATAGGAAGTTTTCAAAGGCTGTATAAAAGGGTTGTACTGAGGAGGAGACCAGAGCAAGCTGATGATCACATCAAAGGTCATTTTCCAATGTGTTTAAAAATATTTTAGGAACTGATTTTATTTTGTTATATGTTGGTCTCTAACTAGTTGTAGTAAAACTTAAATGTGTCAAGCAAGCAAGATTATAATTTAATTTGGGGCATGGCACATACTGTCTCAGTCTCCTTCTATTATATACCTAACAGCACTTAGAGGGTTTCTCAAACTCTGGTTCACTGAACACTTGCATTATAATTGTGTAGAAATATTAGTATAAATGCAAACTAAGGTCCTATAATAATTAAATCATTATTTCTGGATTTGGATTTCAGAATATTTTCAGCAAGCTCTTCAATAACTTTTATGTAAGGGAGAACTACTGGCCTCCCAGTATCTTGTCTTGAGTGTGAAAAATACTAGTTGAATTGCCTATTCTTATGACCAAAGTATTATTGCTTGTTTACATGTTAAAGTCACTGATATAATTTTACATTTATAATTATAAAAATAACCAAATTATAAAATATAGTTTATAAATATTTTTAAGAGGAAGAAATAAAATAAATAAAATTGTGAAAAGTTAATTCTAATATTTTCATGTTAAATTTTAAATAAGTTTTACATATGCAACAACCATGGTGTCCCCAGTGTAGCTAGTATCAACCCTTATATACAAAAAAATTATCTGAGACTCCCATACATACTAAGTTGTTCTTATGACACTATGGCCATTTTATTCATAAATATCTTCCAGGCTACATATACCAACCACATTGGAATTCAGGCCCAAAAATGAATAATTATTTAGAGCTGATTTTCCACTTCCGTATAGTATCCGTGATGATTGATCCTTTCTACCAGTCAGAATATATAGTATCTCTCATCTCCTAGATAGTTACCTTGGGTGACCACCAGTAGCACATTGTATCCATAAATTATTTTTATAATCATCATTCGCTACTCTAAGATCTGTGAAAATTCAGCTAGTTTCCCTTCTGAAACTGTAGGTTTGTCAGAAGTAAGATCCTCTAATAGCATCAATAATTTTGCTGAATCATCTTTTTTACTTTCTCATTTTACCTGAAACTAGCCCCATGTCTTTCATCCCTACCCATTTTGGCAGCCAGGAATTGCTATGGCTCACTCAATAAATATAATTTTGTTTTATTTTTTCTATACTCTTTATACTTATAGGCCTTCAGAAGGGCAGATGCTTGTCTCATTCTGAATTATCACTTTCAGGTCTCCTCCTTTGATGCACTCCCTTTAAAAACAAATGAAAAAATGTTCAAAAGTACATTCCATCCTGACAGTTATGTGCCTTTATTCTGTCTGGTCAGTGTATATAATTCATAGCACCTGGATTACTACTACTGGATTACTATAGCACCTGGATTACTATTACTCTTTCCAGTACTAATACTGTCATCACTTTGGTAACTTAAAATCCAATGGAGAATCCAGTGGAGAATCTTTCTACATCTTTGGTTTATCAGTGTCTTAGTTACCTTATTTCTCGTGATCATGCCCTTTACTCTACAGCAGCCACTCACTCAGAAGATTCCATATAAAATCATTAACATTAAACATATATATTTAAAAAAAATTTAACTATCATTTACTCACTCTCCAATTATTGTCTTCAGCATGAAACATGTAAAACAGGTTGAATGAAAGGTCTACATATTGAATATGTCAGCAAAATATTAATATTTCCATTAAGTATAATTAATAAAATTGTATATATTAACACATCCATTTGTTCTTTTTTCTGTTTGTCCCAACTGTTCTTAAATGTGTAAGCTTTGCCTTTGCTGTGTGTATATATACACACACATACACACACTCATTTTATATGTAAAAACATACTTTTTACAGCATATAAGGGTTGTTAATTTATTGCTTAAGGATTTTAATGTGATGTGGTCCAATTAATTAAAAACATGGTTAGTAAAATTTTTTCATAATTTTATTTCTTCTCATTGATCTGTATCATCAAAGAGGTGAAGTCAAGAATAAATGGTACAGAGACTTCCTTCTTCTGGTGAAGATGGACTAACAGGGAAAATATTTATTTACCTAGCTGAAATAAACAAAAAGAAGCAAAACAGGAAACAATGGTATTGCAGATGCTGGACATGAGACAACAACAGCAAAAATTAGAGCCCTGAAGAAATGAAACTTATGCTGTTAGAGACCTACATTTATTCTGATCATTGTTTTGAGAGAGCTTCTTGGACTTGGGGTTAGTGGAATGGCAGTGGAATCCAAGTTGCTTTGTCTGAGATGAGGAGACAGAGCTGAGGGTTCAGAGAGACCAGTGGACTGGAGTTAACAGGGTAGAGTACTGGAAAGAAGAGAGCTGTTCAGAGAGAGACCCAGAGATCTCAAGAAATCATCTCTCAAATATGCAGCATGCAGTACCACTAGCCAGCACAAGCCTGAGACGGACAGCTGGGGAAAGAATGACCTGAAGGGTTAGAAGGGACAGGGCCCAGTGCTTACACAGGGCCAGGATCAGTGCCTGTTCCCACCACCCACTCTAGGAAAACTCAACTCACAGAGTATTGGGTAGAGTATTAAAGAGGATTTTGTTTTAGTAGTGAGTAATAATTACCCTAGTCTGAGAACTTCTTTGGAACTATCTAACAAACCATAAAATCAAAACTTAAAATGAACAAACTGTTTCCAAATAACTTAACTGTAAATCAGAACAGAAAAATTTATAGGAATCACCAGCTGTGCTGTCCAAATGGCTTCAGAGGTCACGTGGTATCTCCTGCACCATATTATACTGGCTGAAGCAATCATTAACTTCAACACATTCTAGGGAATTGGATAGAGAACCCTAAATGGAAGGAGTGTCAAGACATTTTGGGACCATGTTCTAAAACTTCTGGTTGTATCTCAAACTCATTCTGCTGTTCTTGCAGAGATATTGGTAATGAATTTACTTTAAAAATTATAGAAACTACTTGATGAATTCATAATTGAGCTATTAAAACCAAATGGAAGCACTGAAGAGTCCGATATACAATGAATTAAAACTAAAGTTGAAACACACACACACATATATGCAATTAGTGAAACCTCAGATAACACAGTCACATTGGTATGTTCTAGATGTGGGTATGATTATTCTCATCACTTCCGCCATTTAATTCCCTAATTTGGCATATGGCAAAATTTAGGGAAATTGGATAAAGTACTAAAAACTGATTAGTAGTTCTGGTCATAGTTTCTGTTTCTGTCACAATATTCCTACTGGATAAAATTAAGATAGTCATGGCAATTAATATGCAGCAGGAGTCAAGCTATAATATTTTTTCCTGTGATTTTCTACATAGACTACTGTCTGTATTGCAGTTAATCCTGAATGATCCAAGTAATCCAATATGAAAAAGTTAGCAAACAACAAAAACTGCACAGCAGGAATTGTCTAAGGATTGACTGGCAAATATATATGATTTAATCATTCGGGAATTATTTTTCTGTATGTTCTAGTTCTGTATGTTCTCTTTTCTGTATGTTCTAATTTTATATTCTTACTCTACATACAGGGTTAAATGGCATTGAGAATAAAACCTTTTGGTTTGAGTGAATGCATTTGCAGATTAATGTAGTATAGTGGTAAATTTCCATGATTTTAAGATATGCCATGAAAAATAACATTTTAAAGAAATATTAGTGTATCATAGAAAAAAATTAATAGCTGCAATTTCTGTTTTAGATCAACAGATAACCTATATGTGTTTGATTTATAAAATCTTTAAATGTTTTTACACATTTAAGTTAATAGAGTAGCAAAAATGTTCTGAAATGATAAGGTGTTTCTCATTTATTTCTATTGAAAATAGACAGGCTTCCATTAAAAATTCTAGATGTGGCCAGGTGTGGTGGCTCATGCCCTTAATCCTAGCACTTTGCGATGCTGAGATGGGAAGATTATTTGAGGCCAGGAGTTTAAGACCAGCTTGAGCAAGAGTAAGACCCCATCTTCAAAAAAAAAAAAAAAAAGAAAGAAAGAAAAAGAAAAAGAAAAATTAATTAGCTGGGGATGGTGGTACCTATATGTAGTCCCAGCTACTCAGGAGGCTGAGGCAAGAGGATCACTTGAGCCCAGGAATTTGAGTTTGCAATGAGCTATGACACCACCACATTTAACCTGGGTGATATAGCAAAAGCTGTCTCAAAAAAAATTCTAGTGGCTATATTTCATTATGAAAAATAAGATAATTTATAATCTTAAGGTAACAGAGTTTTAACAATATAGAATATAGTGTCAAATATTCATCAATCACATTTACATTATTTATTTAAAAAATAAAGTAAGACTCATTTCAGGTCTTTATATTCATCTTTAAATTGAATTTAATCTTTCTAATATGGCAATTTGAAGTTGATCAGTGACTATTGTTCTTTGAAAATAAAGCTAGTCAGTCTTTTTATGAACCTGACTCGAACTTACTACACTGTGAGTTAAAAATGTGTCAAGACTGGAAAATGACATAAGAAATACACAAATATCTAAAAAGTGCAGTGTTGAAGACTAATGACATGTTCATACAAGCAGGTTATAGTTTTACATAAGTCTTCCAAGAAAAGCTGACAATCAACAACTTAGCATTAATCATTGTACTCTATTTCAGATAGTGCTTGTGAACAGAATATGTCATATTTCATTAACTCCAAAACACCACCACTGTAAGACACGTTATTATTTTATGTACATTACAAAAGGAAACCTGCTTCCAATTAAACCTGTGGTCCCCACCCCCTGGACAGCAGACCGGTCCTGGTCCTTGGCTTGTCAGGAGCTGGGCCGCATGGCAGGAGGTGAGTATCGGATGAGAGAGTGAAGCTTTATCTGTATTTACAGCTGCTTCGCATGCTTGCATCACCGCGTTAGCTCCGTCTCCTGCCAGATCAGCGGTGACAGTAGATTCTCAGGGGAGCTGGGTCCCTACCATAAACTGCGCATGCGCGGGATCTAGGTTGCTCCTTACGAGAATCCAGTGTCTGAGATCCGAGGGGAGCTGAGCGGCGAGGCGGCGCTGGGAGCGGCTGCAAACGCGGATCGTCGTCAGCAGAGAGGTCTGACTGCACAACAGATGCCATGTGCTCCAATCGTCCTCAAACCGTCCCCTCCCACCAGGTCTGTGGAAAATTGTCTTCCATTAAAATGGTCCCTGGTGCCAAAAGGTTGGGGACCACTGAATTAAACTATGCAAGAATGTTTTGTTATTACTATGAGGTTTTTTTTTTTTTAATTATTATTTGATACGCATTGAATGTAAGTTTTTGAGTTATTTAGAATTTTCTGTAAAAATAAAAAGAACTGTCAAACTCCTCTCTTCTAGCTATTTTGAATTATACTATACATTATTGTTGACTGTAGTCACCCTACTGTGCAACCGAATACCAGAACTTCTTCCTGCTATGTAAGTGTAACTTTGTAACGACCTCTCTTCATCCCCCTCTCCCCCTACTGGTAACCGCTATTCTACTCTCTACTTCTGTGAAACTAACTTTTTTATTTTTTATTTATTTTTTATTTTTTTATTGTTTTTATATTTTTTATTTTGGCATATTATGGGGGTACAAATTTTAAGGTTTCAAAAAATGTCCTTTCCCCCTGCCCCCCACAAGTCTGAGTTTCCAGCATGATTCTACATATGAGTGAGATCGTCTGGAGTTTTTCTTTCTGTTCCTGGGTTATTTCACTTAACATAATGGCCTCCATTTCCATCTATGTTGTCACAAATTTCAGAATTTTATTGTTTTGTGGCTGAATAACATTCCATTGTACATATATACCACATTTTTTAATCCATTCATTTGTTGATGGACATTGTTGATGGAACCCACTCAGGTGGGTTCCAGAGCTTTGCTATTGTAAATAGGGCTGCAATAAACATGGGAGGCAGATATCTTTTGATATACTGATTTAATTTTCTTTTGATATATACCCAGTAGTGGGATCATTGGATCATATGGTGCTTCTATGGATTCTGCTCAACATGGGAAATGGTCAACAGAGTGAAAATACAACCTACAGAATGGGAAAAAATATTCACAAACTGTACATCTGACAAGCAGTTAATATTCAGAATATATAAGAAAATGAAACAACTCAATAGCACAAAACAAATAATTTGTTTAAAAAATGCTCAAAGCATCTGAATGTTTTGAGCATTTGCACCTTTGCGCCAAGCCCTGCACATTTAATGGCTGCTCTTATTTCAGGATTCTATAAATGCAAATGCCTAAATATAATCATGGATTTTTTATGGTAGTTTGATGCAAATTAAATGGATGCATTTCTATATTTATGGGTTATTTGAATAATATTTTCTCCCGATTTCTCTTGCTTTTAATCCTGCAACTACTGATGCCTTATTTAGCTTGGAAACAATTTGTAACAAAAATTAATAAATTATACATGAGAAGTATTTTAAACTTTTATCCTTCAACCGAATTCATTGACTTCACAGTAAAATGCAGCATGCCAATGTTTAAAAATGAAATTATCACTATTTATTTATTTAGATTACCATAATTTTTGCCTCCTACAACTAATGAGAATTTTGAGCTACTTCCTTCCAACTTTCTCCCAAGGGTAGACATACCTCTTAATGAGATCTGTAATGCCTCTGGTGCAGCAGAGAAATCATGAAGTTCCAAGTTCAGTTGCTTTATTGCCTTTTAAGCAATGATTTTTACACAAACCAATTATAATTATTTTTAGTAAATTTAAATTTGCAATTGCCATGAAAATAAATTAGTCACTGCATTTCTGCATTTTCTTTTCTCTAACAAACTGATAATGTAGTCTTTGTATACCAGCCTGAGCATCCTTAATCTGAAAATCCAAAATCCAAAATGCTCCAAAATCCAAAAATTTTTGAGCACCAGAATGATGCCACAAGTAGAAAATTCCACATCTGACCTCATGTGACAAGTTGCATTCATAATGCAGGTGCACAACACAGTTTATTCAACATCTGCAAGGGAAAAAGTCCCTTCCAGTCAGCCCTCTTCAGCTGTCATATATCTTCCACACACACAGAGATTATTTCATGCAAGTGTGCCCACAAGAGTGCTCGAATGGTACATGCACAGCAGAACATGCAATGGCATGTCCCCACAGTGCCCCACATGGGACCAAGACCTCAAGCTCTAAGTGTATTACTCACTGTTTTTCCCCCTTATTCTCTGCTCTGTGGTATAAAGATATTGTTTAAAATGTCAAAAAAAAAAAAAAGCCTACAGATAGGCCTATGGGTAACAATGATAAGAAACCACATTTCAATGGGACCACCTAATTGAAAAAATATATATATTTTCAATTAAGGCCTATGAAAGGAAAAATTAATCCTTTGTGTTATGTATCTGTTTCTCAATTTGGTGGCACCATTGAAATGTTTCATATTTTTTTGTGTGCTAAGATAAATATATTTCATAATTTTTTTTATTCATCTCAGTCTTCCAAGGAGTTGGGACAACATGCATGCACCACCATACTTGGCTATTTTTTTTTTTTTTTGTAGAGATGGAAGTCTCTCTATTTTGCTCAGGCTGGTCTCAAACTCCTGGCCTTCTGACTTGGCCTCCAAAAGTGCTGGGATTATAGGTATAAGCCACTGCACTCAGCCATATTTGATGATTTTAAAAAATAAAGTCATGCTTTGAGATATATTTAATATAAAGTAACACACGGTAGAAGATTATATTAAATTTGTAACTGCTGGTTACAACACAATTAAAGAACTATGAAACTTTCTGTTGAAAATTTGTCAATGTGAAAATGATAAATGATGTTACATATTTTTAAATGTTTTTCTCCCAAGATTTTAATTAAAGTACAACAAAATGCACAATTGTGAAGATTTCCAAGTATTTTATTAAATTGATAGAATTTTATTTCCCCAGAGCAAACTCTAGGCATTTGTTAATTGAAATTATTTTTTGTTATCATGATTAAAACTTTAAGTAATTGATGACTATTTTTTCCAAGCACTAGGGCTCATTTATTCCATTTGAAAACAAAAATGTCAGTAAGATAAAATATACTCATATTTACTTTATTCATATTTTTATAAATTTGGATTATATATGCTTAAGGTATTTTATATCTTAAATATATAAAAGTGAGAAAAATTTTGAACTACTGACATACCACCAGATAATATTTTTCCTCAATTTTTAACATTAAAATAAAATACAGATATTTTTCTTTCTCTTAATTGATATGTTACTCTACCACTATGAGTAACTTATTAACAATTCTCCTTCATTTTAATTGGAAATAAAGTCAGCACTGTAAATATTTGATGAAAAACTAATAATTTTTTTTCATAGCTTTTTCAGTTTGAGAAATATAATTTTACATTGAATTTGGTAGTTTTTACAGTAGAACTTTCACATATAATTACTTCCTTTTTCCTTTCTATAACACATTATTACAATGTGTGAAGCATTCTCTCTCTTTCAACAATCCTATGGAATATTTACTCTCTCTCTTTTACAGATGTGAAAAATGAGGCTCATGTACAATAGTAGATACATGGACTGTGACAAATTATAGATATCATGTGAAGACTATAAAATTGCAGTCATGCCTTGCTTAATGATGAGGATATGTTCTGGGAAATGCATGAAATCAAGCAATTTCATTGTTGTTCAAATGTCACAGAATGTACTTAAACCTAGATGGTATAGCCTAGGCCATAGCTGATGGCTTTTAGGCTGCAAACCTGTATGAAATGTTCCTGTACTAACTACTGTAGGCAATTGTAATACACTTGTAAGTATTTGTATGTCTGAACATATCTAAACATAGAAAAGGGACAGTAAAAATATAAAAGGTAAAAAATGGTACACTTGTATAGGGAACATAGAGTGAATGGAGCTTGCAGGACTGCACGTTGCCCTGGGTGGGTCAGAGAGTGAGTGGTGAGAGAGTGTGAGGCCTTGGGCATCAGTGTACACTGCTCCAGACTTCAGAGACACTGTGCATTTTTCTGTTTATCAGAGGATATATTGCATCTGAGTCTTCTATTCCCTAAATGATAGTAGCTTATCATAATTATTTTGTAAGCAAATTTATCTCAGCAATTTTTAAGTGCCTGGTGGGGGCCGAGGTGCCTCCTGCTGAAAATGACTGATTTAAACAAACATGAATGTTACAATTATTTAATAAATTATGTATTTGAATATTAGATATTTTAGATTTCCTTCTTTATCCTATTTTAACCATAGTAAAATATAATATTTATTTATTTGACTTTTATCTGTTAGAATTAATTTATTTAAACAAAGTAAATCCAGGAGATTATCAATAAATTGGTATTTTAATTTGGATTTCTTCTCTCTCTTTTTTTTATGTGTGTGCATATACAAGTACATGTTAACTGTTATTGTATTGGAGACTTTCAATGTTCTTGTATCATACTTATGTGCAGAATAAATGTGCATACATATGCGCAGAATAAATAACAATTGAATAGACATTAGAAAAAAATCCTACCAATGTTTGTATGTTTTATTGTGTTAAAATTGATGTGGGCTCCTTAAGAAAAAAACACTTTTTAGTTTTCATCTAAAGGAATGTGGTTTGAGCAAGTCTCTTGATTGGTAGTGGTGGGCAAACTGTGAAACATTTGATAACCACTTATGTCGTTTGATAATGACAGCCTTGAGGTAGCGATTTAGACCAGCTGCACCAGACCGTCTGGGCCCATCATTATTTCTGCTCTGTGAAATGAGGAGCTGTCATTATGTTTCGCACAAGCATATTTCTGTCTTTTCATAACTAGAAAAGTCCACCTGATACACCCAATGAAAGAGAAAGCTACTGTACAAAAATACTTCTTTGGAGAGAGGATAGCTTAATGTAAATAGTATTATTAACAGATTAAAAAAAAATTCTCCTATTTTTCTGTCCAACAAGTGGAATTGGCATTTCCTTTACTGATGCTGATAACAATGATTTTAAAAGTGACAAACAGCTCATTCTTCAGTAGAAATAAGTATAACTTCATAACTTAATGTATCAATCTCACATTGATAGAGTTGGTAATAATGAATTATAACTGATTGATAATAAATAACAGGGTTTTTAAAAAGAGTTTCTTATGTTTTAAAATACAGGGAGAAGTGTGAGAACACTTGGTGAATATCTAAATTATTTTTAGTAACAAGTTTAACTGAACTACACTATTTTCCTCAAGTTCTTTAGCAAACCAAACAACCCAAATGAACATTTAATATATTATTGTACTCCAATAAATATCAGTACATTTCAGAAAAGTAACTGCATTAACAGTATTACTGCTACTATCAAATACTTTCTTGAGGAATTGCTTTGTGCTTGATATTATGCTTTATTATCTAATATAATCTATTTTAATCTTCACAATAAAACATAGATTAGTCCTATATCCAGCAAATGGAAGACCTAGAAATCGAAACTGAATCTGTCTGTTCCAATAACTTCTCAAATAATCCCATATTATCCTCCAAGAACAGAAATTAATCTAGCTTAGAAGGCTGAAAATGTGAAGAGAGTGTCTCTGGTAGTGATAATAGAATGTGCAAAGTCATGAAGACAGCCAAGGGAATGGCTTCTTCACTAATCCATAAGGAGATTTATATAAGGTTAGAGGATAAAATTCAAACAGTACAGTTATTAAGAATAAGGTTGTATTCAGGGAAAAAATCAGGGAGGAATTTGCAAACAATGTTAAGCAGTCTGGGCTTAACCCTGAAAGCATCACTGAATTATTGAAGGATTTTAAGCAGATAAATAAACGTATTACGTTTATGGAACTTTGTTTATATTCTTAATGTAAGACTGGAAACATAATGACTATGAAGTTGATTGGGGTTGAAGTTGCTGGATGGTAAGTTTTAGATTTGGTTGGTAGATCATAGAATCACATCATCTTTCGTGGTTTATTAGAAAGTAAAATTTAAGAATAATGCCATAGTTTCTGGATAGGAGATTTGTTAATTATTTTATTGTTTGGTAAGGTCTTAAGTAACCTGAGGAAAATTTGGTAGTTGAAAGGTGTTGGATAAATTTATCTCTATTACATTTTTTCTCTTCTTTTGCAAAACTCTATGCTGTGGCCAGTTTCTGTATGCAACTTTATTTTAAAACTTCTTTTCCTGTTAGGTCTACACTATGTGAAAATCTAGTTTCTTTTAGGTTCATTCTCTTAGTCTTTTAAGGAATAAAACTGTACTCACCTTCCTCTGTCCCCTTCCTGATTGGAGAAGTGACTGGGCAAACCCTTGTTCATCCAAGACCATTGATTGTGTGTCTGCTCTATGGCAAAAGGAAATTCTAGTCATGCTTCAACATCTGACTGCACACTGGATATTCTTACTCACTAGCACGTCTGTCAGACTTGTGTGTCAATGGAGTTCTTACAGAGTGTTTCCCAACTACTTTTCCAGAACATTATTCTATGTTAAGACGGCAAATTGTGAGTCAGTCTTGGTGTCATTTTTAAATTTGTTTGATGTGTGCTATGCAAAATGTATCTGGTTTTAAGTATCAATGCAGATTTTTCCATACTTCACCTTTTTTACATGATGAGCCAAAATTCATTTTAAGGAGAAAAAATTAGAGATATACAACTAGCATTTAAATCCATGTCTGTACCTTAATCAGAATTATTTTTCCCTATACTTTCATAGTAGAAAACAATAGAATATGATTAATTGGCAAGATGATTATACAGAAATTGTAGTAAGAATTGTTGTAAGAAGCCTCAAAGACTGAGAAGACAATATCAGATGAATCATAGTCTTCTTTTCCATCGTTTTCTTCTGTTTGAGTCACAAAATTATTTAAGATTTTTATATCTGAATCTAACTTAGTTCTGCATTGGCCTCTTAGATCTACACTTGATCTTCATTATTTCATTACCAAGGTTTTCCAAAATAGAATGTCAATTCCCTATGTCCATTTCATGAGCTCATCTTTATTATTCCACTCACTAATACCAATAATTCCACTGAACACTATCACCAACACAATCTTGGTGTCTACTTCTGCTTTTGTTCCACCTGTTTCAACTTCATAGCTAGTGCTTTGGTTCAGGTTCCCATTTTCCTTTCTCTCAACTATAATCATATTCTCCAAAATGTCCCTTGACTTGCATTTCTCTATATTTCCTCTCCATGGCTGCCAGAATTATCTTTCTAAAATGCAAGACTTACTATATTACTCAATTGACTAAAACTCTTCCATCGATCCCAAATTTCTCACAAGACAGAGCCCAGACTTCTCAGGGTGTCATGTCAGGCCCTCCATGATCTGGAGCTCCAAGTACCCGGGGCTTTTCTTGCTTTCCCTCTAACCCTTCTAAGTCAATCTTACCAAAATATTTATAGTATTTGTGGTTCATCAGGGCACCATCATTTGGTGGCTTAGGTGTCTTTTTTGAGTTATTCTTAATTTCCAAAATGGCTTTTTTTTTTTTTTTTACTGGCTAGCAAATACTCATTCAGTCAACATTCAACTTATTTGTTGCCTTTCCAGAACTCTTCAAATACAATGATTAATTTCTCCTTTTAACCTCACTATAACCCCTAAGCATTCTACTCCTATAACATCTTATTAAACATATTTGCTTTCATATTTGTCTTATTCTACTTAGTGAAGTGTGTATAGGCATTAAATCAGAATATATTTAATGATAATTTCCTCTTATGGGATTCGGATATATAAAGATGAACAAGACAAAACCCTGCCATGCAGGAACCAATCTTCAAGTTGTCTCATCCTAATCATAGGGTTTACCATGATTTTAGCAGACTATAGAAATACATTTTACTTAATGACTCAGTAAACTCATGATTAAATCAATAAATTATTAAATCACTGTTGGGTAATTATTAGTTTAGTATATTAAGTAATATTCTCCCATTCTCTCTATGTGTAACTTAATAGGGTTTACTGTTTAAGGTTGAACTAATTTCTGCCATGAAGCTTTCCTGTATTTCTTCATGAGATCTGCAATCATAATGTCTATGCTATTATTACCTGTTGTTTTCTAGGCAGCTATTAACCTTCTGGGTTTATGAGTAGGGATATCTGTTTAGCAGGTTTATTGTGTAAACTTAGGAAGATAACTATGTTTAAATCCTAGGACGTATTAGGAGCATGATGTATTTTCAGTTGATTCAGTTCCAAAATTTCTCTTATAAATTATAAAGTGTTTGTTTACACCATGTGGCCTGTGGGATTTTTCACTTATTTTCACTTCTGTGAGTACTTCTTAATCCTACTAATAGCAAATTTACTTCTACATGAGTAAATGTATCTTTTATTTCTTTTTACCCTGCCTTTATCTAGCATAATGTCTTATATTTCATAGTGGCTTAAAGTTATTTATTTGTGGAATGAATACATTTCTTTCCCACATGCTAGACCCTCCCATCCTGTATACAAACAGGCAAAATTCACGCATGCAAGGCTCCTGAATAAAGGATCCTCCACTGGATTGTGAAAGTATATTATGAGCATTTAAAATGAAAGAAACATTTATTTTTGTTGCTAGTAGAAATGGAAAAAATTCTTTTCCTAATAGTAAAAAAAAAAAAATTAAAAGCCAGAAATAAATTCAACTGTAAAACACAAGATTTATGTAAGAAAAGTCTATAAATTTTCATAAAAATTATAAGACAATAATGGAATCAATAAAGTGATATATTCTTAGATGAGGATATATAGCATCATAAATATAGTATTTGTTCATTTACCCTAGGACAGAGGTCAATAGAAGTTGAAGAAATAGAGGATTGGGATAAATTAACACTATTCTACATTCTCGTATTGTTTTATCTCTAATTTTGTCTTTTAAAAAGAATAATTGTAAAATGTGCTGTGATGTAAAGTAGTGTGTTATAAACACCATAAAATAGTTAAGCAGCAAATCCCTGAAGATGCAATGGAAGAGACACTAGAAATGGGGGTGGCTTGGAATACATGACCCTCAATATTTCTATCAAAAAAACTGATGCAATTATTTTATTAGGAATCAGAGATTGTTCTATGGATTAATATAGTTGTGATCTACACTTGTATTCTGTTCTAAGAGAATATACCAGTGAAAATACACCAGTAAAAAATAAGTTTAATTTCTTAAACTTATTTCTTAAAGGCAACCTTAAAGAATGAAACATTTGCTTTGCAATAGAATTCTTCACCCCCTTTAATTTTTCATAACTATAAACAGTCCAGTTTCAAGGAGCAAGTCTTGTTTATAACAATATTACATAATGTGCCACAATACTATTTATCTCTTAGCAATGCCATAATCCTTTTCCAAAATGTCATATTTTTAAACAAAATAATGCTTCTTTCCTAGTCAATCACTTGCTTAAATATTTAACCCAACAAGTCTTGTTTAACCACCACCGCCCGCGCTCACCAGCCGTGGCACCCGGGCGCGCGGCGCGCACAGGCCGGTCTGCGCGCGCACCACGCCCGTTCGCTCCTGCGCGCTGAGGAAAGCTGGAGCCCTGAGGGCTTGTCATGTAAATCAGAATGGGTGACATATACATATATGTTTTCATTACTTTATTTTTAAATGCTCACAGTTTTATTTTGATAAATGAAAAATTAGAAAAGTCAATTCAAAATTATAGACTAGAGTTGACGTATTCATCTGTGGCTGTCGACTACAGTCGGCGCTCGGACCGAAGTGGTTAAGAAGAGAGAAGCTAAAATATATTTCACGAATATAATTAGTTTGAACCAGGATATTATTCCGATGTTTTCAGCTTAGAATAAACAGAACATGCAACAATATCATTAATCACAAAATTAAAACAGTGTCTGCTCCTCAGAATGAGGAGGTTTTCTTTTTTTGTTCATGGCATGCAGATCACTCAATCTGAACAGTTTTATTTCCTCACTGGAAAGCTGAGTCCTCCCTTTACACCAGTGCATTGAGCTAAGTAAACTGCCACAGTCCCTGGGTTCTGATGAAGCACTTTAATAGCTTCTTGAAAGTCTAATGAACCTCAAGCATATTCATGACTGTTCAGAGAAGTCCCACGAATCCACTTACACTACTTATGAAGCACAGATTTTTAAAAGGAAGACTTATTTTTCGTGTGTGGAACTTCTTTTTCAAAGGGTTGATAGTGCCCTGGGATAGACATAGGGAAGGGGCTGGTGGCTCACGCCTGTAATCCCAGCACTCTGGGAGGCCGAGGCAGGAGGATCGCTCAAGGTCAGGAGTTTGAAACCAGCCTGAGTGAGACCCGTCTCTACTAAAAATAGAAAGAAATTAATTGGCCAACTAAAATATATATAGAAAAAATTAGCCGGGCATGGTGGCGCATGCCTGTAGTCCCAGCTACTCCTTGGGAGGCTGAGGCAAGAGAATCACTTGAGCTCAGGAGTTTGAGGTTGCTGTGAGCTAGGCTGACTCCACAGCACTCTAACCTGGGCTCAAAGTGAGACTCTGTCTCAAAAAAACAAACAAACAAAAAAAAACGAAAGTTCTTTTCTTTCCTTCTCTATTTCTTTTATAGAGAAGGAACAGCACTCTCCTCCTCCAGCTCCACACTCCATGCTGATAGAAGACCACAAAAATTATTTTTAGAATATTTTTAATTGATTTTCATGAATATTAAATATAAAGTATCCTATTTGTATGTCTCATTGCTAAAGTAATGCTAGTGTTGCTGTTGCTGCTGCTACTTCTACCGCTACTACAAACAGCACTTGACACATGTCTGACACCATTGAACAATACTGTTATCATTACCATTTTAAAGATGAGTAAACTGAGACAAAATGACTAAGACAAATAGAAAATACTACATAAAATTGATATGCACTCTCTCTTTAAACCAAGAGAGAACTAGAAAACATGATACAGAAATTTGCCTTTTACCTCAGTTTTTTATTCAAGTTGCTTATTATTATTATAAATGGCAGTGGAAAATCAACTTGTCTTCTGGTTTAAGAATGCATTTTCTTCCCTGGTGTGTGATTTGGCATCCTGCCATCCTGATAGTGACACCAGTGTATCTATGCCATATAAAATATCTGTCCCACTTAAGTCAAGGTGGGCTTTTTTAAAAAAAGAGATATGAAACATTTTCTGAATAAGTAAAGATGAAATCATATTAAATAGTACTTTTACAACAATAATTATGCAGCTTAATATTTATAAATACACTATATATATAAAAATTCTATGTAGCTTCCTAGGATTTAGAACCCACTAAACTACCATACTATTCATTTTGGTTCCATAGATACTTTTTCCTTGATTAAAAACATTGTAATGAAAACAAAGACAAACAGATCTACAGACCAAGGGGAGATTTATTTTTATATTAAAAACCTTAATATAATTTTAGTAGTAATATTTATTTCCTAGCTATTGATTGTATATACATTGAAAATATATTAGTTCAGAAATGAACTCATTTTGAAAAAGACTTTCAGAAATCTTATAGTAAAGTGATGAAGGTTATTCAATTTGATGTCATATGAAATTAAATTTAAATCACAGGTCAAAGTGCAAAAATGTAGATAAAATATTATAGCAATTTAAAATGAGGATATAATGCAAACTAGATCACCATATTATTCTAAATATGTGAAATAATTTATGTAAAGAAGACACATTTTACCTCATACATAACAACTAAGTTAATGTCAACTTATAATTATTAACAATATTTTATTATGATAAAAATTAAAATACTTATGGGCCCAGCACACTTCTGCTAAAATTAAAATATTTAAAGAGAATAGCCATATACTATTAGATTTATCTTTTAATAACATATTCAAGAAAGATAAAAAATAATTTTTAATTATTTTTAATTATCTAGAAACATAGCTTCTTTACAGATTCTCTCACAAATATTATAGGTATACTATGTTCTTCCATGCTTTCAACAGATATTTTACAACTATTATGTTCCAGGCACTGGGAAAATCATCTGATACATATTGGTGAACAGAAAAAATCAAAATGTAATCTTCACCCCATGGCAACTATAGTCTATTTTCTGGGTCCTTTATGGCAAAACTAAAGACCAGTTCGTAAGAGATGCTGACGCTAGCTGTCTAGTATCAACCACCACCCCACCGTCACCACCACAATAATAAAAGTAATAATGCCTTAAACAAAAACTGTACAAGTCATGACTATTTTCAATAAATTCCTACAAATTATATTTAGAAATAGAACAAATGATCCAGAATTTAACAATTATTTTGTTTAGGATTGAGTGAGTTGAGTGTATTGTAATACATGCAAAAGCAGCCCTGGTCATAACTATTCCAGTCTCTTTCTATGTATTCAACATTTTAAAAATTCCACGTATAATAGAAAAAAAAGGTATTTATCTTTCTCTGTCTGACTTATTTTACTTAATATAATGTTTTCCAAGTTCATCCATGTTGTCACAAATGGCAGGATCTCCTTCCTTTTTAATGCTGAATAATATTCCATTGCATGTATGTATAAACCTACACACATGTAATTTTATCTGTTTATTTGTCCACGGACACTTAGGTTTTTCCACATCTTAGTTATTGTTAATAATTCTTACAATAAACATGGGAATGCAGATATCTCTTCAAGACACTGATTTCAATTCTTTTGGGTATATCCTATGTAGATGGGTTGTTGGGTCATACGGAATTTCTATTTTTAATATTTTGAGAAACCTCCACACTGTTTTCCATAGGGGCTGTACCAATTTACATTTCCACCACAGTGTACAAGTGTTTCCTTTTCTCCACATCCTTGCCAGTGCTTGTTAGCTCTTATCTTTTTGATAATAGCCATTCTACCTGGTGTGAAGTGATATATTTTTGTGGTTTTGATTTATTTCCCTGATGATTAGTGATTGAGCATTTTTTTCATATACCTATTGCCATTTTATGTCTTCTTTGGAAAAAAATACCTATGCAAGTCCTTTGCCCTTATTTTAATTGGGTTATTTGGTTTTAAACTGTTTTTTAATTGGTTATTTTGGTTTTTAATGAATTCAGTGTTTTTTTTTACTAAAAGCTGATGTACCAAATGAATTACATATGATATCAGAGTTAATTCCTTGAAATACTATCTTTAAGAAAACAAAGACTCTGAACTTAAAAATTTTTCAAAATTTCTAAAGCCAATATAAAGTGAGGAAGGAAGGGTTTTGAAATCATATCTTTCTGATTCATAATCCTATGTTGTATGGTATACCTCCACTCTGAAGTGGGTTTATCCGACCATGCAAATGCTTTCATATATGGTTCTCAGCTTGTTCCTTCAAGAAACAAAAGAATATAACCAAGGAAGCATATTGTGGCACCCTCCCAAATAATCACAGTATTGCTCTGGTAAATTAACTCTTTTGAAATATTCCAAAGCTGTTTTGGTAAAATCTTGAGAAAAAGTGGGATCTGGGTGGTCCCACAGTGTGCCTATGACACATGGGGTGTGTATTCATCACACTTCAACTCTGTTAATATTCTTTCATCTAATTCAGACTATAACCTCCACTTCTTAAACCTGCCATAAATTTGCCTTCTTTCGCTAAAATTGTCTTGGGTATTTTAATGTTTTCCTTGACTAGGAATTCCAGGGGAAAGAAAGAGCAAGGATCTCAAGCTACTTCTGAGAATCTTTAACAGACATCATTATATTTAATATGTAAACTGAGATCACTATTCTTGGAATTTCAAGTCTTTCTCAGAAGCAAATTATTTTATTTTGGTATGACTACTGCTAAAAAAAGAAATTAGTTTATATGATAGCAAATCTTACATAAAAAGAGCCAATGTACTTAAATGTACTCAAATGAATGGAACAAACATGATTATTTCTTTGAGAATATTAACAAATAAGGATATCTTCAAATTTTGTTTAAAAATACAATGGTCTGTGGACATACTAGTCTTAAGAATAGGAGTGTTCACAAGGTAAAACAAAATTCATTTGATTACAAATATCTTCTGAACTCTCATCTTGTGTTAAAGGTAAAAGAACTGATTAGTTCTTTGAATTATTGCCATATAAAATACTTTTCAGTTTTGTCTGCATATGTGTTTGTCTATATCCTTATTTTCTATAAATAGTATTTTTTAAAAAATATCATACAATTTCAAATGGCTTTTGTAAAGTTTTTAATTCTTAAACATTAAAAAAATAATAATTCTTTTGCATAGGAGTTAGTAAGATATTTGCTATTTCTGGTTGTCCAATGTCCTTTGAATATCTTTTTAATACATTTATAAATTCCTACTCTAGGAATCATGACTTTTGGAGGTAGAAGTGAAAACACCAAACAAAATAAGAAAACACAACTTTTCCAGTATAATCTGCATTTTATGGTATATATCAATGCAGAAAGTAAGCATCTTTATGATCTAACAGCATGATGCAGCAATGAAAGTAATAGCCTTCAGACACATGCTACAAACTGGAAGAAAATTCATGATCACAATGTTGAATGGGGGGAAAAAGCCAGAAAAACAATATACTCTTCATGCTTCCATTTATTTGACATTCAAAAACAATCAAAACTAAACTATGGACTTTAGAAGTCAAGGCAGTATTAATTAGGGAAAAAGAAATGTAATTGTAATGGGGAGAGTGTAGAATGAGGCCTATGGAGTGATGGTGATATTATCTGCCTCAATCAAGTCGTGCTTACTTGGTTATATTCACTTGGTAATAACTCTTCAAGCTGTAAAATTATAAATTATGCACATTTTCTATGCATATTATACATCAATAGCAATGTTTGTGAAATTTTAAGGGAACACCTTTAACACTTGGGGAAAAAATAGGTATTTTTCAAACTCAGTAAGCTATGTTCATCCAATTGAATATGCACACATATGGCATGGATAAAGAAAGGCTGATGCTGTGGCCTTTTGGCAATACAGGAAAGGCAGCGGTTCTTTTAGGACAGCTCTAGTGCTAGGTGAGTTATGCATCTGCCGCCATGGCAGGGAATTTTTGCATTCATTATTCATGATTATTTAGTATTCAAGCTCCGTTTTGAGGTCCTCCCAGGGATTTTGTGACCCACCTAACATCCTTTATTGAATCCCTTTCTGCTTAAACTTGCTAATGTGGATCCTGAGCAAACTGATTTTTAAGAAAAATTACTTTGATAAGAAAATGTCATATAAAATTGGCATTATAGAATATATTGGCCTTGTATCCAACAATGTGGCTGGACTAAATTTTTAACCCTTTATTATAAAATAAAGTACAGACACAAAACCATTAAGAATTACTCTGATAATCTTGTGAAAGTTTAAAATGGTTAAATTTGCATGTTCCTGATCTGCCGTTTCTTCCAACTCAATTACTAAAACAAATGTGACCCTTTGTTAACAGTTGGAGAAAAAAGCAAGATGCATCTGATACTTAGAATTCTTCTGAAGAAGGAACTATTTTGAGCAGCCAATCTTTAGTGCAAGTGGAAAACCTCAAATTGAGTGGCTCAGAGAAAGGTCTTCCTTATATGCAGAGGCTGAGCAAAGGCTTCAGATTAATTGTTTGGCATGAAGAACAAAAATGCAGAACAAGATGATGAAAAATAATTGCATTAAGTATAAGTATCTTTGCCAATCCAAACATTTAAAAATTGGAACACATCATATTAATTGTGAGTTTGGAACAAAGAGCACTGGAAATATAAAGGGGAAAAAAGATACTTAAAATAACTCAATCTAACCTGGCATAATTTAGACATTATATCAATAAGCAGATACAAATGAATATAAATTTACCTATCAACCTAATCATAACTTAATTTCAAATGAGGGATTGTTAGAATCATAAGATTATCTTTGAACCTATATTTTAGTTTACTTACGTTCACTTGAATTATATAGTTTACAACTTGACCTACTTATCATATTGTTCAATCAGAGAATCATGTGTAGGTCAAATTTATTATTTATCAAGTATGACCTATTTTGGTTTTCTGCCATCTAGGATGTTTAGTTAATTTTAAAATCTTGTGAGTGATTTATACATGTATATATACATCTACTTCATGATGTTGTATTCTATTTCATAGTATTTCACTTCATAGTATTACTTTATAACTTGTATTTGTAGAATATAACTTTAAGAATCCTCTCTCTTAAAAAAGTTTGGACTCAACCCAGTAGGGTAAGAAGTTAACACACTGAAATAAACATATAATTTGAAAAACAGATCAGAAAACTGGAGTTTTAGTTGTCACTGATGAAAAAAAGATTTCAATGAGTTTTGTGAAGAGAAGAAAATCAGAAGGGTAATGGATAAAATAGCAGAGGATTGCCATCGTAGAATCAGGGTATTGTTGGCAAGGTAGTCAATTTTAACAACAGCTAGTACTGGTTTCCTCAATTCAATCAGATACATATCATATGCTGTGCAGAATATTTATATGTAATGAAACATTTTCTTATCCCAACTGCTTTTATTAACTCTACTAAGGTAATTGCTGGAGTGTTTGGTGATAAGAGTATTTATTGTGTGTACTTGTTAGCATTTGTTCACTGAGATATGACATTAGTAATTGTTTCTCTATTGATATTTCTTCTCAGTGAAAGTTTGTGTTTTCTTTTCTAGTGGATAATGCCCTCAAAGGGTCTGCTGGATATTAAAATTGTGTCTTTTGAGATTGGCAAAGTGGTTGTTTATAATTAAAAAGTACAGTGTCCCTCCTGTTTAAGGGTTTTTCAACAACACGCTTTGGTATTCTGATAGTTGTACAGGTTTCTACTCAGTTGGATATTAGCTAGCTTATGATTATTATAATATTATTTAAATTAAATTAGTAATTTATTTAATTAGCTCACAGCCCTCCTAGAAACATTAATTAACTTCCCTTCAATGTTAATCTCTTCTCTCAGCAGGTCATGCATTAAAACTTTCCTTCAAAAAAACAGAAAATATGTAAAATTTAAAAAATGTTTAAGTATATAAGAATATTGCATTATTATTTTTATAACCAAATTACTTAATTTAGTGAAGACATCAAATTTCCTCTTTATTCTCTCTCTCCCTCCTTAATTAACTGAGCCACTAGGGAAGGCTTTTTTGCATAAAAGGAATACACAGAGTTTTTGGGGGGGAGGGGACAGCATTAGCCTTAATCAGTGGAAACAGAGATTAGAGGTTATAAGATTGCCTTGAAATCTAAACAGGGATGATAGAAATAAAAGGACATTCAAGATTCTGTCTAAGATGTTAAGT
This sequence comes from Microcebus murinus, assembly GCF_040939455.1. NCBI lineage: Eukaryota > Metazoa > Chordata > Mammalia > Primates > Cheirogaleidae > Microcebus > Microcebus murinus. The sequence continues at coordinate 2,726,901 of NC_134126.1, forward strand.
GAATTCAACAGTATTGAAAAAAAGAGAAAGGTAATCATTGCAGAAATTCTTTTTCGAAACATATTGTATGAATGAATGAGTGGATCTTGCTTTGTACAGAATCTTACTAATAACATCAAATGTGGAGAAAGATCATACAAAAGGGTAAAGAGGTAGCTCAAATAAACTATGAAATTGGACTCTTTCTAAAACTCACCATAGGCAGAAAAAACTGAAAAAGAAAGGGGAAAAGTTGTAATTGCCTTTAGCTAATCATCTCCAGCAATAAATAGGTCTCTTAGAGCTGCGGCTTCCAGCCCCTGGGCCAGGACAGTCATTGGCCTCTTAGGAACTGGGCTGGGGCATCAGGGAAGCGCCATCACTGCAGCGCCCTCCCTCCCATCACTGCAAAAGCTCTGCTTCCCCTCAGATCAGCAGCGGGGTTATATTCGCACAAGAGTGCGGACCCTACTATAAACTGCGTATGGGAGGGATCTAGGCTGTGCTCCTTATGAGAATCTAAGGCCTGACGACCTGAGGTGGAGTGGAGACAGTGATGCTAGTGCTCCCCTGCAACTGTAGAATAACACTAGCAGGGAGGTTTGACTGTACAATAAATGTAATGTGCTTGCATCACCAGGGAGCCATGCTCCCCACCCACTCCCATCTGCGGAAAAATTGTCTTCCATGAAACCAGTCCCTGGTGCCAAAAAGGTTGGGGACTGCTGTTTTAGAGAACAGAGGTTAAAAGAGAAAATGAATAAGACATCTACTGAGATGGTGTTGGCAAGGGGGGAAGATTCCAGTTGAGACCAATCTAGCCTTAACACCTAAAACAAATTTCTTGCAATAGTATGAATATTGTTATTATTATTTTTGACTTTGTGTATAATTAATAGAAAGTGAAATAGTAGATATAACTGAGGCATTTTAATATTGAAAATATGCAAATTATCATTTATATTTCATTAATTATTTACATTGAAAATAAGTTAATTTATTTAACTTTCTGACTACTAAATATAGGACTATAAGTAGTATTTCTATATTTAAAGAACAACAGTTTAGAGCACATAATAGAAGACAAGAATCTATTTAAGAACACCAGCAAAATTATATAATACTTATGAATAAACCATAACAATGTATAGAAACCAAATAAAAACATATAAAACTCTTCTGAGAAAGTAAAATAAAAAAGAATAAATGGAAAGATACTAAGTTTTCATGGATATAAACAATGCAATCAAAATACTACTTATCCCTAAATAAATTAAAAAGTCATGTAAAACCAATAGAAATAGCAAGTTATTTAATATTTGGAAGTTGACATAATATTACTGAAATTCATTTGGAAAATTGTATATGTGATAATACCTAGAAAATCTTTAAAAGAAGAGAATACTAGTAAGTTACTGTAACTTGTTTAATTAAACATCAATTATATAATATATATTTTCTAGAAAAGAAAGAAAAGCACAAAGAAAAAGGAAACAATAGAGAAAGTGTGAAAATATATCAAAATACCTATCTTGCTAGAGTCTTTTCAAGTTATTTATGGCAGTGATGTACTAATTAGCTGGCAAAAAATTTAAGCTTAATGAGGGTGTAATTTCACTCTCATATGCCTTTTTCAAGTTCCTTAAAAGCCTCCTGTAAAAAGAAATGTGCCTTTCTCAGGCTTTTACATATTGCCTCTAACTAATAATTATAATTACACTGTAAAATAATATCTAGCCCAGTCCTCTTAGCTCTCACCTACTTCAGGTAAATTCCATTTGGTTCTGAGATGTTTGAGAAGTTGACATGGAAGTTCCTTCCTTTTGATCTTGAATTGTACTTCTGTCATCCTGGATACTCTCAACACCCACTTAACTACTTCTTCTTAAATATTAATATCTGCTGACATTTTGTTAGCTTTGCATCATGATGTAGCATGTCAGACTCTTAAGATAAGAATGCTAATTTACTACTGCTCCAACTTAATTTCTCCGCTTCAAAGTCTCTTATTTGTTCTGACATACAGCTGTATGTAAATAGGTATTTATGTACCATTGAACCTACTCTCTGGTTTGGAGATTTTTTAAATACATATTATGTGTATGATGTAAGTTATATCTTTATCCTTAAGATACAATATATATCATGGTATATTTTAAAATGCAAGAAAAACACTCAACAGACAAAAATAAAATAAATAATTGATAGGATTTAAAACTAATAGAAGAAGTATCATAGTGGTAATGACATACTTAGTTCATTTTTGATCTACATAAAGAATTAATTGCCCTTACATATATTTAGCCATAAAACTAGATTAATCATGAGCATATACATCATTCTATAATAACTAGAAAATGCATTATGGGAGTGACATGTACCAGTTATTTAACTTAATATGAAAGTTAAGATGATTGTTCTTTCATCTATTTTTCATTTTATTATATTAATAAATATTATTTTCCTTATGCCTTAATCAGAATTCTTATTTAGAATTTTGTATCACCATTAAAAGTAAAAAACCAAAAAATAGTAAAATAGCATGAGGTTAAACAAATACTGTCATATTTTAGCTCATTGTGAAGTTTCTATTTTTAATTTTTTAATTTCAATAGCAGCTATTTTTGTACATTATATTTGTGATTTTTTAATGCAAAATTATAAATACAAATTTTCCAAAATAATTAAGTTACATTGTATTAAAAGATATTCTGTGTCAGAAAATAATAAGACAAAGTAATAAGAGCACCAGAATATTATCTGCATATACTCAGAAACTAGAACTTTCTGAATGCATAGACTGTTATTACACTCCTTACATCTCTAATTAGATAGTTTAAAAAAATTAACAGAATGTCAGAGACTGTGATGGAGTTGTTCTTGAATTTGTAAAATTTTAGTCAGATCAAAAACAAGAGACTACAAATTCTTTTTGTTTCAGCATATTATAAGGGTACAAATGTACAAAAGGTCACATATATTGCCCATGCCTCCCCTCCCCCCCAACACCCAATAAATGTTATTCCTATATGTCCACTTAAGTGTTGATTCGTTAATACCAATTTGCTGGTGAGTACATGTGGTGCTTGGTTTTCCATTCTTGAGATACATCACTTTGTAGAATGGGTTCCAGCTCTATCCAGGAAAATACAAGAGGTGCTACATCATCATTGCTTCTTGAAGCTGAGTAGCACTCCATGGTATACATATACCACATTTTATTAATACCATTCATGTATTGATGGGCACCTGGGTTGTTTCCACACCTTTGCGATTGTGAACTGTGTTGTTATAAATATTCAAGTGCAGGTGTCCTATTTGTAAAGTGTCATTTGATCTTCTGGGTAGATGCCCAGTAGTGTAATTGCTGGAGCAAATGGTAGATCTACTTGTATCACTTTAAGGTATCTCCATATCGCTTTTCACAGAGGCTGAACCAATTTGCAGTCCCACCAGCAGGGTAGGAGAGTTCCTATCTCTCCACATCTACATCAATATTTATTGTTTGGGGACTTTTTGATAAAGGCCATTCTTATTGGAGATAAGTGATATCTCATTGCAGTTTTGATTTGCCTTTCCCTGATGATTAGAGATGTCGAGCATTTTTTCATATGTTTCTTGGCCTTTATTCTGTCTTCTTTTGAAAAATTTCTGTTCATGTCCTTTGCCCACTTTTTGATAGGGTTGCTTGATTTTTGCTTGCTGATTTTCATGAGTTCTAAATAAATTCTAGTTATCCACCCTTTATCGGGTATGTAGCTTGCGAAAATTTCCTCCCATTCTCTGGGTTGTCTGTTTGCTCTCTTGGTAGTTTCTTTGCTGTGCAGAAGCTTTTTAATTTGATCAGGTCCTATTTATTTATTTTTGTTGCTACTGTGATTGCCTTTGGGGTCTTCTTCATAAATTCTTTGCCTAGGCCAATGCCTAGAAGAATATTTCCAACATTTCGCTCTAGAATTCTAATAGTTTCAACCTAATGTTCAGATCTGTTACCCAGCGTGAGTTGATTTTTGTGAGAAGTGAAAGGTGTAGGTTCTGTTTTCTGCATGTGGCTTTTCTGCATGAACATTGTTCAATGTTCATTGTTCAGTCTTCTGCATGTGGCTATCCAGTTTTCCCAGCACCATTTATTGAAAAAGGATTCTTTTCCCCAGTGTATGTTTTTGTCTGCTTTGTCAAAGATTAGTTGGCTATATGAGGATGGTTTTGTATCTGGGTTCTCTGTTCTGTTCCACTGGTCAATGTTCCTGTTCTTGTGCCAGTCCTAAGCTGTTTTAATCACTATAGCCTTGTAGTATAGTTTGAAATCTGGTAAACTGATACCTCCTATTATGTTTTTATTGCCTAGGATTGCTTTTGCTATGCGGGGTCTTCTCTGGTTCTATACGAAGCATAAAACTATTTTTTCTATATCTGTGAAAAATGATGATGGCATTTTGATAGGGATTGCATTGACTCTGTGGGTCACTTTTGGTAGTATAGACATTTTAACAATGTTGATTCTGCCGACCCATGAGCATGGTACATTCTTCCACCTATTTACATCCTCTGCTATTTCTTTCTTCAGTGTTTCATAGTTCTCCCTGTAGAGGTCTTTTACTTCCTTAGTTAAATATATTCCTAGGTACTTACTTTCTTTGTTGCTATTTTGAAGGGAATTGAGTCTTTGATTTGGTTCTCACTGTGACTGTTGTTGGCGTATATGAATGTCTCTGATTTCTGTGTATTGATTTTGTATCCTGAGACTTTACCAAATTCATTAATCAGATCAAGGAGTCTCTTGGTTGAATCCTTGGGTTTTCTAGGTATAATATCATGTCATCAGCAAAGAGTGAAAGTTTGGTCTCTTCTGCTCCCAGTTGGACACTCTTAATTCCACTCTCTTGTCTGATTGCTGTAGCAAGGACTTCCAGCACTATGTTGAATAGAAGTGGAGATAGTGGGCAACCTTGTCTAGTTCCAGTTCTAAGTGGGAATGCTTTCAATTTTTCCCCATTCAGTATGATATTGGCTGTGGGTTTGTCATATATATGGCTTGTATCATTTTTAGGTGAGCCCTGTCTATGCCTATTTTGTTGAGTGTTCTTATCATAGAAGGGTGTTGAATTTTGTCAAATGATTTTTCTTCATCTATTGAGAGGATCATATGGTCTTTATTTTTGTTTCTGTTTATATGTTGAAATTCTTAACATAATTTGTGAGGACAACTAACTGTAGCTGCATTAATGTTTCATAACTAATCATACTGGGACACATTTTAGAAAATTTTGCATGAAATTCTGACTTGATCAGAAAAAAATGCGTATGTAAAACTGTTAGTGTTTAGAACTTTTGAGTATTTAGCTTAGCTCTTAAAATGTATAGTGATTACTTTTGTATGTAAAGATGATTTACATCATATACCATGTGTTTTTTATTTATTCATTAATCAAACAAATGTTTATTGAGTGGCAAATATATAGTGTCTATATAGAAACCCTGTATCTCTCTGTGTGTGCCCTTGTGCATGCATGCATGCGAGTGTACCTGTTTTACAGCAGTGTCTGACTAGACACACTGAAGGTACACTACTCAGTAAATTTTTTTTCAAGGAGCTCACAATATAGTTGTACAAGTCTCAATAGAAAACATATATATCAGAGAAGTAACTTGAGTTAATAAAGAAGAATTGAATTTTAGAGCAAGTCTAATAATGGCAAGTTCAATATATCCAACCGTCATTGGCAAGTGCAAGTGAAAGATGGTTCAGCTTTAGAGACTACTGTGAATGAGAAGAGTCTTCCTTTATCATTTTCTTAAAATAATTAAAGCATCTCTGTTCCTACTATAGGGCATGAAAAATAATTCAAATGCAAGAGTAAAGTTACAAAATATCACAAGGCAAAATAAAAAATATTATTAGCTAAAACAGAATTAAGAGAAGAAAAGGATCACAGTTTGGGTTTTGTGGAGAGAGGAAGAAGAAAGAGGGGCAGAGAAAAGGAACAGAGGAAGGAGCAGAAGAAAGCAAAAAGAAGGAGGAGAAGGAAGAGGAGAAGTAGGGAAAAGAGAGGGAGAGGAGAGGAGAGATATGTTTTTGAAATAATAAAAGTAATAAGCATTAACTGTGGAATATTTGTAGAATGCTAAAAAGCATAAAAATAAATATAATCACTTACAAGCCCAACATCTGGTGAAAACCCCTGTTATTATTTCAGCAAATAAGTTTTGCTTATTTGAGTTTTTAGATGTATATTTTTATATGTGTGGAAGAGTTAGCTCTAGTGCTGATATCTTTGCTCTCCTTATCCTGGGCATATGTGTATAAGATATGTGTGTGTGTGTGTGTGTGTGTGTGTGTATATCTCTATATATACAGAAATCAATCTCTCTCTCTCTCTCTTTCTCCTCTCTCTCTCTCTCTCTCTCTCTCTCTATATATATATATATATATATATGTATATATATATATATATATCTTACATTTTCCTTTTTTTGTGTGTGTGGAGTTAATTGTAGCTTTGTGCTTGAATTTTGGACAAACTGCTGCCAAAGCAATTTAATGAGGTTATCTTTTCTCTGCCTGATTGATTTTTTTCACTCTCTCTAGCAGCTGGGATGTACAGGGCTTAGAAATTCATAGCCATGTTGAACTGCTGCATATGGAGGAAAAAACTTCTAATTTTCAAGCCTCCTGCTTTTCTTTTTAACATTGTCACATACTTTTAGTAATGTAATAATCATTTTATCATACTATCATTTTATCATATATGAGCTAATTAACATTTTATTATACACAACAAGCTCAAATATCTAAGCACCTGCTTCACAAAACATTTATTTTAGAAAAGAGTTTACCAATTTCAATAGTAACTTTATCCAGACTCTTACATTTTCTTTTGAAGCACAGCACCCTTGTGTTAACTGAAAGTTTACAAAGTCTGAAAAGTAAAATTTTACTGAAATTATGGTGTACATTTAATTTTGAATGTTATTCTCCTTAAAGTATTAAAAAATTAAAATTTAAAATATTTAATAAAATGTGTGCTAATATGTAAAGGTTACCATGAGAATAGCAAAAATGTTGTTATAAATTTTGTTTATATTAATTATATATGATATTAATGCTTAAAATATTTAAATTAAAAATATTTACATTGCTTTTATTTTGTAAAATATGATTCCTCCTGATACTTCTCTGCAAATGTGGAAAGACAAGCAAATCATTTGCAAACATCTGTATTACATGGTACTTTTGGAAACAGCCTCGAAGTTTTAAATTTGAACCAAACCGTAAGTGTTTAAACAGTGATAAAAGGTCTAATACGTGAAAAAATTAAAATCTCATAGAGATGAAGTGCTTGCCTATATCTCGGGGTCCAGTCTGTAATCACACCTAGTTTCCTTCCCAAAGACCATACCTTCTATGTCAATAAATTAAAAGTCAGATCAGACCTTAGAAGAAATGGTCAAAGTTTGAAAGCAATGGTTGTATGTGAGGAAGAGCGAGGTTTATTTTCCTTGAGTATTTAAAAGAGTCATTTGATAAGATATGCTGTAAAGATACAGAAATCAAAATTTGTAAAGGCAAACATTTAATAGAATACGTATTCAGTGCTTAGGGAGAAAACAGAATTAGCATTTGTTTTATTACCTACTACGGAGGGAATTCTTATGAATAGTATCTCGCTTATATCTATATGTCAGTTATTATTGCCTCATTTTTCAGAAACCACTGATAAAATCATAAATAATGTTAATGAATGGTGGAGCTGAAACTAAAATGCAATTTCTGTAGCCTTGCTCCAATGTTATTTATTGGGGTAACCATAGGTAGAGAATCAGCAAAGACATAGATTAAGAAGAAATATCTGGCTGATTATAATGTTTGTGTAAAATTGATCTCAAATTATGTAATGATATATCATAAATTTGGAAATGTTATGAAATTCTGGAAAACTTCTAACATTTCTTCTTTCATAACAAACTGATTGATATGGAGACATTTGGAGGTTTAGTTTTTTAATAGATGCTGTATGTGCTGAGAATCAGGGATACTCAAATACTTAATGATGAACGAATAGCAGAGAGAGGGTTAATATTTTATAAATAAGACATACTGTGATTTAAACATTATTTTCTATAAAAATAGCCCCAAATAGCTCAACACAAAGACGGAAAACACAAAACCTTTAATCTAGTTGTGAAAAAGCAGAAATCTTCATTAAAAGTTTTGGTAGAAAAATAATGTGAGTGTCTGCTGAACAAAGTTTTTGAAGTCCTGTTGAAATCCTTTAATCTCAGGGAATTTGGTTAGTTCCTTATTCATTAAAGCCAATTTACTTCAGTGCAGGTTCTGCTAGAGTGATGTGTATATGACAAATCAAGCCATGACAGAAACTATCCCGCATCTTCTTGAGTTATTTTAGTTTCTATGCTGAACATGAAGGCATTTGAATCACCCTAATGGTTAAATAAACAGATTGTAAGATTGCCGTTATAGGAGAGTAGCTACTTTTACATTTGCTTAGATGGTACAAATTGAATTCAAATATATGTTAATAGGACACTTAAAAATTTTTCTGATTTGCTCAGCTTTGAGAGTGTTCCTATAAGGAGTATGAAACAGGTATCATTTGAAGGTCCCAGGCTGTAAATTTTGCCAACATATATTTGATATTTGGATATATTCATAACAGTATTTTGAAGTTTGAGCATCGAGTGGTATTCAGACAATTCTAGACAATCTTATTTTACACAACATCTTACATGTGAAGCCTGAGGATCGTGGGCCATTTCAGTGACCAGTTTGCTTTACTCACCGTGTTTGATGACTGAGCACCCAATGTTCCTTCCTTGGATTTGGCTGTCAGCCCCTGATTTCCCAACATTTTCCATATCTGCATACTCACATTTTCCCAGTGGTGAACTCCTGTGAACATGTCCATTTTACAGTATTAATTGGATGCATCTTTGTCTGGTTGTCCTTTAAACTCAAGTTGCTAGGGTTTACCTTTCATCTAGAAAATCATAGCACATTTGTGCTTTCTATTACTTCAGTTGGAATACTTCTCTCCCAAGTATCTGCATAACACACTTTCCCTTTCTGCTTTTAGGACTGTGGTCAATAGTCACTTGTGTAACACTTGGTTTCACTACTTGATAGAAAATAGTAATTTCTGTCTCTGGCACTCACTACCCCCTTACCCCGCTTTATTTTATTTAATTATGCTTGGGACCTAATGGTTACATGTTTATTTTTTTATTTGTATATTTCATTCTCCCCTATTAAATTGGAAAGTTCAAGAACTCAAAAATTAAGCTGTTTTGTCCACTGATTTTCACATTTTTTTATTTCAATACATTACAGAGGTACAAATGTTTAGCTTACATATATTGCCTTAGCCTCACCCAAGTCAGACTTCAAGCATGTCCATCCCCCAGATGGTACACATTGCACCCATTAGGTGTGAATATACCCATCCCCTCCTCTCCATTCCCATCTGCCCCACACCAGATGAATGTTACTACTATATGTTCACTTAAGTATTGATCAGTTAATATCAATTGATGGTGAGTACATGTGGTGCTTGTTTTTCCATTCTTGTGATACTTCACTTAGTAGAATGGGTTCCAGCTCTATCCAGGAAAATACAAGAAGTGCTAGATCACCACTGTTTTTTTGTGGCTGAGTAGAACTCTATGGCATACATGTACCACACTGTATTAATCCACTCGTGTATTGATGGGCACTTAGGTTGTTTCCACATCTTTGCAATTGTGAATTGTGCTGCTATAAACATTCCAGATGTCTTTTTTATAGAATGTCTTTTGTTCCTTTGAGTAGATGTCAATAATGGGATTGCTGGATCAAATGGTAGTTCTACTTGTACCTCTTTGAGGTATCTCCATATTGCTTTCCACAGAGGTTGTACTAGTTTGCAGATCCATCAACAGTATATGAGTGGCTTATCTCTACACGTCCATGCCAATATTTATTGTTTTGGTCCATTTTGATAAAGGCCATTATCACTGGAGTTAAGTGATATCTCATTGTGGTTTTGATTTGGATTTCCCTGATGATTAGAGATGTTGAGCATTTTTATATGTTTCTTGACCATTAGTCTGTCTTCTTTAGAAAAGTTTCTGTTCATGTCATTTGCCCACTTTTTGATAGGGTTGTTTGATTTTTTTCTTGCTGATTTTCCTGAGTTCTATATAGATTCTAGTTATCAGATTTGTACCCACTTTCTAGAACAGTGCTAGACATAACTCATTATCCAATGACTATTTGTCAGTTCAAGGAAAGAATGAATACATCTTGAAAGCAATAGGAAAATATTTCTCTGGAGTTCTACGAGAGACTGTCTTTAGTTACCAACAGTTCAAAATTGTAGATTATCAGCAACATTTTTAAACTTGGCTAGAAATATTCTGTGCATTGACCTAATTAATTACATCTTATTTGTACTATTTTTTGTGACCTTTTACATATAACTCAGATTCAGTTACTGCACCTGGTCAAGCCAATAATATCTACAAAACTACTTGCTATGAATATCAAATGAATCAGATTTGAAAGTACCTCCTTACAAACTAAAGTATTTTAAAGAGTGAAGTATTATTCAAAAATAACAATGGAGCAATCACTTTATCAGTATCTGTTTACTGAAGAGATTTTATATGTTTTTGCTTAGTTATGGAAAGAGAAAAATATACTTCTCAGCAAATGATCATCTTTCCATGATGGCTCATGATGCTTTAATAATAATAAAATGATAATAATTATGTTGAGGACAAATCATGTCCCAGGCACTTCTATAATCACAACACATAATTTACCTCATTAATCATTACAATAGTCCCAGGATTTAGGTTCCAATTTGAGCCACATTCCACAGTGAAAAACTGAATTGCAGAAAAATTTATTATCTTGCTGAATGTCACTGAATTAGCAATGTGAGAGGATGAAGACTTGGATACAAGGGGCCCAACTACAGGGGGCCACCCTCTTACCCTTTATCTTTAGCCTTTCTTATGAGTGGTTTTACTTCACAATGTTGAAAGCAGAATTTACTCACAGCCAGTGACTTATTCCTTAACTTACAGCCATATACAAGTATTTGTTGAATGCAGATGAAAAAAATCAGCAGAAAATTTTTGATTTTAGATAACATCTCACTTTCTTCCCTTTATGCCCCACAAAATTACCAGTGAAAGTAATGAAAACAAAATTCAACAAAAAATATAGTAAGATTGGGTAGTTCCTTCTACTCTCATTTCTAATATTTTTATCCATGAAGATATGTTCAGGTGATTAAACAATGACACAAACAAAAATGGCTTAAACAATATGCCAAGTGTATTATCTGAAAGATGTAAAGTTATTCCTGATTGGATCATTTGGCATATTCAGTATCACCAGTCCTAAGGTCTTTGCATCTTCTTTACTCTGCTTTTCTAATTATTTTGTCTTAATCAGCCTGAGCCATAACAAAATAATACAGACTAGATGTCTTAATAATAGGCATTTATTTGTCACAGTTCTGGAGGCTGGGAAATCCAAAATTCCAGTGTCAGCCAGTTCAGTCACTGGAGAAGGCCCACTTATGGGTTTGCAGATGGCTACCTTCTCACTGGATGGATACTCACATGGCCTTTCCTAATGGAGAGAGAGAAAAAAAGCTCCACTTTTTCCTCTTCTTATAAAGACACTAATCCTATCATTGGGCCCCACCATCATGCCCCCATCTAAACGTAATCACCTACCAAAGTCCTCACCTCCAAAACCAACACAAAGGGGTTAGGGCTTCAACATATCAATCTTGAACAAACACACGCATTGAGTCCATAATCAGTCGACTACTTTTTTAGGTCCCCAATATGGCTGCCATAATGTCAAGTAGCAGATGTAGATACAATAATGTCAAACAGGAGTAAGAAAAACTTTTTCACCCAACATCTCTTATTATTAGAGAAAAACTTACTCAGATGCCCTTCAACTAAATTCCCCTTCAGATAGGAGTCAGATATCCCACAGGCAGTTAGGGCAGGAGTCAGAAGGAGAAAGCCAACAGGATAAGAAAGTCACAAGAAAGTGAATATGCTTAGCTGAAATAAATATAGCCAATAGGGACCTTTTAGTTATTCTACTTTAACTATCACATCCTTATCTGAAGCAGACGGGGAATTCCTCTTCTGGGAGCATAACCACAGTTGCAACAGTGCTCCTAAATGAACTAGCCTCATTAACATGATAACAACGCACCCACCAGCACTGTGACAGTTTACAATACGATGGCAACCCATATAAATTACCCTATATAGACCAACAGGGGAAAGGACCCTCAGTTCTTTGCACTCTCCACCCCTTTCCCATAAAACCCATAAATATTCCACTCCCAGTTTAGCATACTATTAGGGATTAATACAAAAAGGGAAAACCCAACTGACGCAGGCTACTGCCTCCTTTGGAGCAGTCTGTTCTCTACCATCATTGAGAGTGTACTCTACTTTCTGTACTCTGTCTGTAATAAATTTCTTTGCTTTGCTTCACATGTGCCTGTGTGACGCTGCGTTTGAATTCCTTCCTGCATAGAGGTCAAGAACCCTCTCTGCCATTGCAGGCCGTGGCCCGAGCTAGGATCATGCTGTTGACCAGTATTTTGGCACATGCTATTCTCTAAAATAACAACCAATCAATGTCAAGCACTTGGACTTGCCATGGCTGACTTAGATAAACCAAGAATCTTTTCCTGGAGTTGGGTAAGGCTCATTCTTCTCTGAAGCACAAATGAATTGTTTGTATGGTAGTAAAAGATATGGTGAGAGGATGAATATTTTTAGGCAAGTAAGAGTGTCTGATGCAGTCATTAACTGCCTGAGAAATTTTGGGAAGTCACTTGATCCTTCTCTGCATCAGTCTCCTTATAAATTAATTATGGGTTATTGATACGTAAAAGGGATCACAAATGTTAGGAGCTTAAACCAGCAAACATTTATGACCTCAGTTTCTGAGTACTAGGAACGTGGGAGTGGGTTAAGCCACTCTGTGTTGGTCAGCAGGGCTTTTATCTTCCCGCTGTTCAGCATGAAAGCCTCTGCATGGGGCTGCTTAGAATCCTCAGCTTTCTGACTCCTGAAAAAAACATTCAGGCTTGAGAACATCCATTTCCCTCCCCTCCCCTCCCCTCCCCTCCCCTCCCCTCCCCTCCCCTCCCCTCCCCTCCCCTCCCCTCCCCTCCCCTTCCCTTCCCTTCCCTTCCCTTTCCTTTTCCTTTCCTTTCCTTTCTCTTCTTATTACTTCCTTTTCCTTTTTCTTTTCTCTCCTTTCCTTTCCTGTTCTTTCTTCATTGGAACTTATTTCTTCCTTTCTATGCCACCACCCTCCTGCTCAGGACTTCCAAAATAATTTTACCAATTTCATTTCAAGAAGCCTGGAAACACAAATACTAGTCTTTAGTGAATATATTCAGAATTCACTGAAAAATACAGATTTTTATGAACACAAAAGAGAAAGAAAACAGAAAAGAGGGAAAAACATATTCATCATTAGGATCTATATTCAGAATAAATTATTTTTTTTTCCTGTTCAGAGGACTGTTTCAGTTATAGCAGTACCACATATTTAACAAAATGGTACCAAAGCATTGGGAGACTTTACAGATAGAAGAAAGTGTTCAAGTTATTTGAGTATTATGATGAAATATAATATCCCCATGTTTCTTAAACAACAAAGCACCCATCAATTGACTATATTTCATGTTCAATGGCTAGAAAGTACTTCTACTTTTTAAATTCCAGTGAGTTAATTTGATTATCTTTTTATTTTGGTTCATATTCAGTCATAATGAAAATTGAAAGACCCAGAAATAGTCAAACAAATATGAAGTGTTTTTTTTTATTCTATCAACAGTTTTCTTATTAATATTCATGGAAGAATATTTGTTATAGACAGTTTCTGCACTGCTACTTTCTGAGTTTATGAATTATTTATTTATTTGAGGCAGTCTTGCTATGTTGACCAGGCTGGACTTGAATTTGTGCTTTTAAGTGATTCTCCTGCCTCAGCCTCCTGAGTAGATGGGACTACAGGTGCATGCCACCATGTTTAGCATGAATAATTTTTATAAACCATTTTAAAAATTTGTTTAGATAAAATGGGATACATTTACAAAACTACTCACTTTGTAAGATTATCTTATCAGTGAGGTTACCTCCTGTATCAAATTCTATAATAATTACATGTAATACAATTTAAGAAAAACTATAACTTAACTTTTTTAATAAAAAAACTTTATATGCCAGTGATGTCATTTAAGTAGTTACCATGCTCTCATTTTCCTAATGTGAGAAATAGCCTATAAAATCAGACATTTTGGAAATAGTTTACTAATAATTAGTATGTGTTTTTATTCATTATGTCTATTATTATAATGGAATAATACCTTTTATAATATAACAATATAACATATTACACATTATGGTTATTATAATACATTTTGATAGACTTCATCATCTAAAAAATCTCTACTTTCAGATAATAGTAAATATTAATAGAATTTCTCTATTTACATGTGCATGTTCATTGGGAGTTATGAGACCTAGTGAACTTTTCCAAGATTTGGAATTCAAGTTTTTTTAGTTTCATTGTATATTATGTTCTGTTCTTTCTGGAAAAGAGACATATTCTTGGGGCTTATTAACACAATACATTCTTTACATAAATTAGCATATACATACTACACTAGAATAGTCTTAATACATTTATCTAGTTTTTAATCTAGACTTTTATTAAATAAAAGAAATCATTATGTTGGATTTGAAATATATTAAGATTTTGGTAACAATTGGAGATTCATAATCATATTTTTTCTGTTTAGACTGGTGAATCTCTCATATTCATTCAGTAAACAGAGGGCAGAGAAAAAAATAGAGACTAGTTTATGCATTAGAACTTGTATTCCTGGCCACCATATAGTAATAAGGAGTGGAATTTCTGTTCTTTAAATAAGCAACCAATAAAAATATGATAAATAGTTTTCAAATACTGGAAAACAGCATCAAAAACCCACAATCACTGAGAACACAAAGCGAATTAGGTGAGCACTCTGTTGACCAAGCTTATTCCTTGGAAATAATTTTTAAGTCGAAAATGGTTAAGGGGCACTCAAACACAGCTTGGTGGGATTGCTGAGTTGGGAATCCAGAGTTAAGAGATGCAGGATTGGATACAATTTAGAGTGTAAATTACTAGAGAGGAGGATGCCACAATGAGAGAGGAAATAAGGAGACCTGCAGAAGTGTCCTCTTAAATCTTTGAGTTCCTGAGCTATGCATAAATAAAAGATACTACCTCAGCCAGGAAATGAACCACTGAAAATGAGTAGGTGAAATAATCCCTGGAGTTCATACAAATTGGCAAATAGTTTATACTTCAGTCATGTACAGTAAAAAGCCTCCTAAAATATGGGATGTCATATACAATGTTCAAATTAGGTTTGCTTTACTAGTGGTGCAAAATTAGCCTTAGACTAAAGTCTGCTCTGGACTTGTCATAACAATATTTAAAAGTATGTCTCTAAAGAATTAAATATATTCTAATAAACTAATTGTATTTGAATAAAGTTCAGTGATATTTTAAGAAATAAAACAAAATTCAACATCAACCAGAGTAAAATCTACAATGTGTAGCATTCAGTCAAAAATTGCCAGGCATCCCATAAAAGTAGAAAATAGACCTATAGCCAGGGAAAAAAAAATCAATCAATAAAAATAGACATTTAAATAACTGAGAGGATAGAAAAGGCAAATACAGATATTAAAACACCTGTTATTAATATACTCCACATGTTTGATAAAGTCTAATAAAACAGGAATGTTATCAGGAGAGAAATAAAACTACTAGTGATTAAAAATATAATATCTGCAATGAAAAGATACATCCAATGGGATAAAACAAGATTAAATACTGTAGGAAAAAGATTACTCCATTTAAAGGGCATAGCAAAAGAAACTATCAAAACAATGATATATAAGTAAAAGTCTATAAAATAAAAAGAAAAAAATCACAGAGCCCAAAGAGTTGTGTATTAATATCAATTTGTCTAGCATCACATACAGGTATATCTCCTTGTATTTCACTTCACTTTATTGTGTTTCACAGATATTGTGTTCTTTACAAAGTGTTGGTTTGTGGCAACCCTGAGTCAAGCAAGTCTATCAGTGCCATTTTTCCAAAAGCACATGCTCATTTCATGTCTCTATGTCACATTTTGATAATTATTGTAATATTTCAAAATGTTAATTATATATCTGTTATAGTGATCTGTGATCAGTGATTTTTGATGTTAGTATTGTAAGTGTCCTGGAGTGCCATGAACTGAACCTATTTAAGGCATAGAACTTCATTAATACATGTTGTGTGTACTGACAGTTCCCTTGACCAGATGTCCCATGTCTATCTCCTTCTCCTCAGGTGCCCCTATTCCATGAGAAACAACAACATAAAAATTAGGCCAATTAGTAACCTTACAATGGCCCTAAATGTTCGAGTTAAAAGAAGAGTCACACATATCTCACTTTAAATAAAAAGCTAGAAATGAATAAACTTACTTAGGAATGTACATTGAAAGATGAGATAGACAACAAGCGAGGCCTCTTGCACCAGTTAGCCAAGTTGTGAATGCAAAGGAAAAGTTCTGAAAGTAAAATAAAGGTGCTACTCCAGTGAAGACACACATGGTAAGAAAGCGGAACAGGCTTATTGCTGACAGGGTGAAAGTTTAAGTCATCTGGATGAATGAAAAAGCCATCCATGACATCCATTTAAAGCCAAAAACTAATTCAGAGCAAGACTTTAACTCTCTTCAATTCTACGAAGGCTGAGGAAGGTCAAGAAGCTGCAGAAGAAAAGTCGGAAGCTAGCAGAGGTTGATTCATGAGGTTTAAGGGAAGAAGCCATCTCTGTAACATGAAAGTGCAAAGTGAAGCAGTGAGTGTTGATGTAGAAGCTGCAGCAAGATATCCAGCGTATCTAGCTAAGATCATTGATAAAGGTGGCTAGAGTAAACGCAATATTTTTAATATTGTAGAGAAAACAGCCTTCCACTGAAAGAAGATTCTATCTAGGACTTTCATAGCTAGAGAACTCAATTTCTGGCTTCAAAGCTTGAAAATAAAGGCTGACCCTTGTTAGTATCTTATGCAACTGGTGACTTTAAGTTGAAGCCAATGTTCATTTATACTCTGAAAATCCTAGAGACCTTAAGAACTATGTAAAATCACTCTGTCTCTGCTCTATCAATGGAAAAACATAGTCTAGATAATAGCACATCTGTTTACAGTATGATTTACTGAATATATTAAGCCCATGGTTGAGATCTACTGCTCAGGACAAAAGGAGATTCCTTTCAAAATATTACTGCTCATTAATAACACAGCTAATCACCCAAGAGCTCTGATGAAGAGGTACAAGAAGGTTAACGTTGCTTTTATACCTGCTAACATAATGTCCATTCTATAGCCCATGGATCAAGGAATAATTTTGATTTTCAAGTTTTATTATTTTAGAAATATATATTATAAGGCCCAACTGCCATAGATAGTCATTCCTCTTTATGGATCAAGGCAAAGAAAATTTAAAACCTTCTGAGAAGGATTCACCATTCTACATACCCTTAAGAACATTTGTAATTTATGGGAAAAGGTCAAAATATCAACATTAATAGGAGTTTGGAGGAAGTTTATTCCAATGCTCATAGATGGCTTTGGAGGGTTTAAGACTTTAGTGGAGGAAGTACCTGCAGAGGTGGTAGAAATACCAAGAGAGAGAATTGGAAGTGGAGCCTGAAGATGTGACTGAATTGCTACAATCTCATGGTGAAACTTGAACAAATAAGGGGTTGCTTTTATGGATGGGCAAAGAAAGTGGTTTCTTGAGATAGAATCAACTTTTGATGAAGATGCTGTAAACATTGTCAAAATGACAATGAATGATTTAAAATTTTTCATAAGTTTAGCTGATAAAGCAGTAAAGCAGCAGCACAGTTTGAGAGGATCAACTTCATTTTTGAAAGAAGTTCTACTGTGGGTAAGATGCAAACAACATTCTACATGACAGAGAAATCTTTTGTGAAAGGTAGAGTCAAGCAATGCAGCAAACTTCACTGATGTCTGATTTTCAGAAGTTACCACAGCCACCCAACTTTCAGCAACCAACATCCTGTTTATTCATCAGCCATTAATACAGTGGCAAGACTCTCCAACAGCAAAAAGATTATGACTTGTTGCATGGTGAGATGATTGTTATAAACAAAGTATTTTTTACTTAAGTTATGTACATCTTTTTTTGAATATATTTCCACTGCATATTTAATATACTATAGTGTAGTGTAAACCTAACTTTTACATGCACTGGAAAACCAATAAATTTGTGTAACTTGCTTTATTGTGATACTTGCTTATTGCGGTGGCATGGAACCTAACTTTTGATATGTCTGAGGTATGTCTGTCATCGGAATCTCAGAAGAGGAAAGAGTAAGGGGAAAAGAATGGAAAATATATTTAAATTGTTAATTAACATTTATTATTTGAATAAATGTATTGTTTATTTGAATAATTAAATTTATTGTTTGTTTGAAATGTTGCATTTAGTTATTTGAAAAAAGGATATATTTTTTGACAAAAATGTGAACCCACTATATTAGTTTCACATTGCTGGTAACTAATTATCAAAAATTTAGAGGTTTGAAATGACACAACTTTTTATATTAAATTTCTTTAAGTCAGAAATCTGAAAAGGGTCTCAATGGGCCTCAATGGGCTAAAACCATAATGTCAGCAGACCACATTTATTTCTGAAGGTTCCAGGGTGTAATCTTTTGCAACATCTAGACGCTGCCTTTTTTCCGTGGGATGTGCCTCCCTTTCAACTTCAGAAACAGCAACGGGCCAGTTGAGTGTTTCTCACATGGCATCACTCTTGACACTGGCTCTTCTGCCTACAGCTTTCACTTTTAAGAACACCTGTGATTACATTGTACTTTCCTAGATGATCTATGATAATCTGCTATTTTGAGGTATATATGTTAGCCAATTTAATTCCATCTGCAACCTTATTTCCCATTTTCTATGTAACATGAGATATTAGCAGTTTCTGCAGATTTGGACTTGGATGTCTTTCGGAGCCCATTATTTTGCCTACCACACATACAGATCCAAAAAGCTCATCATATTTCAAGAGGAAGAAACAGGAAGAAAACTGCACCAAGAAATACTTTAATTGCTACACTCAGAGAAAAATAATAAAACTAAAAGGCAACTAGGTATTTAAGGTATAGGACATTGCAAACAATGTTGCTTCCATGAGAAAAAAATTCCATCTACAAATTCATAACTTGAGCTTATTAGAGAGTTGCATTTGGATGATTAACAAATATCCAGACTTTCAAAGAGGGAGAAGCCCTTGAAATAATGACAGGGTAAATGAATTGTTTTAATTTTGCCAGAACGAGGATGAAAGTGGTGGCCATCTTAAAAGCAAATTAGAAGAAAGTAGGTAAGATTCTGAAGAAATCTTAAAGGCAAGATTGGGCTGTCACATAAAAAAATTGGGGGGTCCCAAGAATAAGATGAGGGCCACAAACACAAGACCTTTCCTATTGTTTTCCATTAGGAGGGTATTCTCAAAAAAGATTGTGGACAGGACAGGAGTCCATAAAGCACTCTCCTCTGTAGTACAAATATTCAGTAAGTGATTGGCAATGGCCTCGGGATAACCACAGAGCCTGGATGATGTACCTCTGACCTTCTCTCCTAGAAATAAATTAAGCTGTGGAGGAAGAAGCAACAAAGTCTCTGTCCTTCTAAACCCAGGAGAGGAAAGCAAAAACAAAAACAAAAACAAAAAAAACACAAGTCAATAGATTCTAGAGATAAGTAAAAACAAAAATGGTCTTTGAGAAAGATCAAAAACACTCTGGATCACAGAACAATGTTAAATTTTCTTGGAAGCTGAAAGAGAGAAAGAAAATGAAATGCTTACCCCTGGGGAAGGAATAACAAAGATATTTGGTAAAAAATTATATTCCAAAACCAAGCAGAAGTCTTGCATCCATGTAGGAGGGACAGGAAACTCATTCTCAAGGCCAGAAAAATAAAAAAGAAAAAAGAAAATAAGAGGCTCGACTGACACGGGATATCGGAATGGAAAGCTGAAATTCACATCAACCTCAAAGCCACGGAATATGGGATTCATCTAAAACTGTAGCCACACCCTGCCAAGAGACAAGAGCCTTCACCCCAACACAAGCTTTTTGTATTGAGTAACAACACTTACCTTAGCCCTGGAGGAGAGACAGATGAGCAGTAATAGTGAAAGTTAGGGGTCAGCAGGCAAACTATGAGGAAACCTTCAGGATCTCTGCCTCTCTCTGAAGACAAGGCCAGAGGAGCTAACCGTTAGAGGATGTTGAACCATATGCTGCGCTGAAGATAATGACAGCAACAACAGGGAACAAACCCAGCACACCTCCAGCTACCTTGATTCAAACCTCACCTTTACAATCTGATAGAGATACCCATATCCAGGTTTAAAGGTCATTTATTCAATATTGAGGTATGATAAGCTAAAGCAGTGTGTTATAAACACTTGGACAGCTACTATAAATCATAGACCTGCTAATCATTTAAAAATGCATAGGTATTTATAATATGTGTTTAAATAGACTAGTGGTATAGGAATAAATCTATATGTGATGAGGAAACAGTTAAGAATGCATATATTTTATGAAATAGCTCCCTATGTGGAAAGTCTTGAATTAAGATTTTAAACTTTTTCTCTAAACTGTATTTTATGACAATATAACAAAACTCAATTCTGCTGCTTTTATTAGTAAATGAAAAATATGTATATCTATATTACCATATGTATAAATACATAGTCATGTTCATTATTATTAAATTATATTTTGTTTGATTATATCATTTAATGTTATGAGATTAGATTTGAAAATGATTACTTATATATTTTCCTTAATTTAATAAATAAAACTAATAAAATTAACATAAAAGGAAATAATAAAACACACACATTTATATGCATATATATTTATATATATATAGGTTATATATATATATTGTTATATATATAGGTTATATATATATATAATCTTATTTGTTGAGCAATCAACCATTCTGAGACTTGGGAATCAAGCTAGTTGAAAATACACAGATCACAATTATATTTAGTTTTTTCCCTTAAGATAATTTAGTTAAACTTTAAAAGCACATTCTTTTTATTAATGGAAATGAGGCAGATGACCTTTTGGTTAGACAGCTTGAGAAAGGTCAAAAAGGCTAGCCTTTATGGAAATCAAATTTTAAAATTAAATTCAAACAACACAAAAAAAGAGGAGTCATCCAGCACCTATGTTAGGATATAAGGATAGCAAGGTGGGTCATTTAAAACATTTACAATGATCTCATTTAATTTATCATGTCCTTAATAATATATTAATAGCTGCTCTTTTCAAATAGGCCATGTCATAAACATTTCAGCAGCTAAGAATCCATGGATTTCTGTATGTTACCAGGTAAACTTGTACAAATTATTGTCTAGCTGTCTGCTTTAATTTACTTGGATAGATCAATCATAAACAGTATCATTTATACTCTGTGGCCATAGTATTTCTCAAGAGAAAACTGAATAAATTTTATCTTTGTTAAATAAAAATATGTTTATACCGTCAGTCTCATAGTCATCTGAAATAAGAACTAATTTTTTAAAACATTATTTTTTTGTGAAAAGTAAAGGTAGTAAAGAAATATTAACTTTTATTACATGTAAACTGCCATTATAGATCATATAATCATAAAAATTTTCATTAAAATATCTTCACTTTATTAGTAGAGCCAGTTTTTTCTTAGGTCAGTGGCAAATGTTTTGTATGTATATACTACATTTTCTTTATCCTCTATCTGTTGATGGGCATTTGTCTCAATGTCTTGGTATTATGCATAGTACTGCAAGAAATAGGATTCATAACCTATCTTTGAGTTCCTGATTTTAATTCTTTTAGAACCATACCCAGAAGTGGGATTGCTGGATCATATGGTAGTTTTATTTTTAATATTTTGAAGAACTTCCATGATGGTTTTCATAGCTGCTGCACCACTTAGCATTCCCACCAATAATGTGCACGGTTCCAATTTGTGCACACTTCCATCAGTACTTGCTGTCCTTTTATTTTATTTTTTTATGATAGGCATCATAATATATGTAAGCTGTTACAGGTTTAAAAAAGGAAAGAAAATCTGCATTATGCTACAGCATAAATGAACCTTGAGGACATTATGCTAAGTGAAATAAGCCAGTCAGAGAAAGACAAATACTACATGATTTCATTTATATGAAGTATCTAAAATAGTAAAATTTATAGTATCAAAGAACAGAACATTGGTTGCCAGGGACTGAGGACAGGGGAAAACAGGAGTTGATAATCAGTGGGTATAAAATTTCAGTCAAGCAAGATGAATAAGCTCTAGAGATCTATTGTATGACTTTATAACTATAGTTAATAATAATGCACACTTAAAAATTTGTTAAGAGGGTAGATTTCTTGTTAAGTGTTCTTGTTATAATGAAATAAGATAAAAATAAAATAAAATGAAATGATATAATTTTTTTAAATGACAAGTTTCAATGACCCTATAAGTACAAGCTCTTTGAAAGTATAAAATCTTGTTTAGGTTGGAAGCTGAATCAAAAACTAAACAGCACATTTTTAGATGTCCAGTTAATTTCTTTATTTTAGCTTCTGCTTCATTCAATTACATTTTTAAAAACATGTATTTATATGAGAAAGAGTTTGTCTGTGTGAGCACATGTGCCCTTGTTTGTACGTTTGTAGGTTGAATCATACCTCGATGTTAGTGGTCCTTATGATGTTTGACAGAAAAAAGTAATGCTTTCTTGTCCCAACCACTCTCATCATTTGAGATGTGACTAGGATTTCATTTTTTCGAAGTATTTATTTTTAATTATTTGAGAAATATTTTTAAATGAAATTTAAAAACTATCTAAAAATTCATGATTATGCTTTTTTGTGAAAATTACATAGTTTTCTAGAATTGACTTGCATAAAATAGCACCTACAATATGTGATGAGGTTACTATATTAGTTAAATATCTCTAGTTTCAGAATTAAACAAGCTCTAAAATTTACTGATTTAAACTTATAAATATTCATTTCTTCCTCATGCAATGTCCAAACTGCCATGATCCGTTTACAGGATGGGGGATGAACACAGAACATAAAAGAACGACACAGACACAAAAAAGACAGTACATGACTCGAGTGCCCAATGCACTGGTTGCTTTATTTTTATACCCTCCAGACTCAAAGTTAGTTCCTTGTACGTGAGCATCTGAGCATAGCAGTGATAACTGTCAATTCGGAGTTGTTTCACAAGGGAACAATTGTTCCAATGATCTCAGACCTCAAAGTGGTTACTTAAGGTGCCAGACATAGCTCAAAAACCAAGGCCGAGATAAGCAACATTAAGCAATATAGCCATCTGGAGAACTTCTTGTTCTCTTTCCCAGCCTGCAGCTGGCCCCTGCGGTTGTGCCTGTCTTAGGTCATTCCTCCCTTGAGGAATCTTACCCGTCATTGACTACCAACCATCTCACGGGGCCAGAACTCGGGAATGTTATTCTCATCTTTATGGCCTCCAGACCTCCACCACGGGGGCCCACCATGGGGGAGCTGGGCAGCTCTTGCTTATGTGCAGAAACTCAGGCCTCTTGTTATGTCCCAAGGCAGCAACCATGTCCAAAGAAAATACTGGCTACCACTGCGTCATGCAGCACACATACATTACAGGCTATAGTGAATGACTAGTATAAGGTATAATGCCAGAATCAGCCCCCAACATCAAACTACTATTGTTGATTTGTTTGTGTCATTCCACATAGATGCTTAGGTACCTCCTTCCATCTCACAGCTGTGACATCTCCCTGAACTTCAGAGCCCTTTGTTAGACACTCTGCATTTGGCCAACAGAAGGGACAACAAAATATGGACTTATAAAACATTTGCATGAAGTGCATCACTTATGTTTACATTCAGTTACCCAAAACTCAGTCACGTGCCACACCTATATTTGCAAGGTAGGCTAGCAAATATAATTTGGCTGTGTTTCTAAGAGAAGAAAGAGGAATAAGGTTTTGTGAACATAAGAGTAGTCTGGGTCACAGATTTTATGCTAATTTCTGATCCCTAAATGGGTCCATTGGCTCTACTTCCAATCCTGTTACTTTAGTTTCCTGAGATGATTCATTCTTTAATTCAGCAGTATGACATTCAATAAATATTTTTAAGTGCCTCCCCTGTACTTGGAACATTTACTAACTATACTGTGTGCACAAGGTGACTACCCATTCCTCTTTTTCTGCAAATGATGGGTTTTCTCACTTTCAGTGTTAAATATTCTCAGTGTTTTCAGAAGAGTCCCAGGAAATCCAGGAGAGTGGTCACTCAAACAAATATTAGTTAAATTATCATTAAAGACATATCCCATCAATTTCTCTTAGTATGACATTTATTTTGAAATACTAGAAAATAAAGATAAAATGAAAATCTGCATATTGAAAAGTGTTAATAGTTTGGTACATACATTATTTTTACATACAAACTCATGATACACATACTAGTTTTCCATCTAACATTTTTCTTAGTAGAATTTGATTATATTTAGAAGCCAATGAGTATGTGTCTCTACCAACATTTTAATTATTTCATAGCATTTTAATGAAATAGTATAGAGTTACTTATTGTGTTAGGTTTTCATTGCTGAACATTTATTTCAGTTTTTGATTGCTACAAACTCTGATTAAACTAGCATGCTTGTATATAAATTTGTGGACATTTGTGTGAAGCCAACAACAGTAAATAACTGTGGAGCACATATTCCAGGCATAGCTTTCATGGGGAGAAATTTACAGGGACAAAAATAGTAGTAGGTATCACATTGCATTCTGAGTAGTAACACCCTTGGGTTGCCAACCTGATACTGTGTGCCATGCTAGAAGCTTGGTGTTCAATCAAAATCATTGATTAGAAGCTCAAGTCTCTATATCACATGGGTTTCAAATCCTGATATCATTCTGTAGGGTAATGGCCTGTGTTCTAGGAGGCTAGGTTAATCAGGTCACCTCAGATAAGTTAATCTTTTTTTCCTGTTTGTATAAATTGGCCAGAACATACACCACTAGCACTACCCAATGCAGACACAAAATGAGTTTATTTGTATAAAAGTTACTAATAATAAATCTATAGAGCATAAACAAACTCCCAAATTCTCATTATCCTACAGATGATCTGTAGGGACCATAGTCAATGTCACAGCTGAGAGAGATTTTGGCCCTTTAATAATCTACATATATACAAATAGGGGTAGAAAACATATTTGGAATCATGCAGCAATGCAAAGCCTTGATCCAGTAACCTTATAAAAAAATGGAGATTCTCTGAGCTGAGTAATTGGAATCAGCTTTATCTCCACTGATTAAATTTAAAGCAACTGAGCCATTTCTCTACTAAGCTACTAAAAGGGAGTGAAAAAATGAACCACCAGAATTTTATAGATTTGTTCCTCCTCACTCTCAAGTTGTCTGATAATCAAAATTACATTACCAATATTCTTGATTGAATGCTTGATAGCACATATCCTTAAAATACTTTACACATGAGACCTTTTTAGAGCTATTTTGTTAACTTTCATAATTTTTTCTGTGATTATTGAAGAAGATGGGGTTGGACTTTGATGCTCTATTTGTAATAGTTGGACAGATTGAAATATCAGAAAAAATACTGCAATAAACAGTATGTTCCAATTTCAAAGAGAAACTCAGCTGAGTGGGAATAAAAGGTGAGTGTCTAGAATTATAGTGATTTTTAAAAAAAACATATTTTTGTTTTAAAGAAATACCACTGAGAAATAAGTAAAACAACTGTGTATTGAGAGAACCTTAGGGAAGAAGGTGTTTTGGTCTGTTTAATGTTGATGTAAATAAATACCTGAGGCTGAATAATTTATAAAGAAAAGACTTTTATCTGTCTTACAGTTCTGCAGACTATACAAGAAGCATGGCACCAGCATTTGGTTCTGGTGAAGGCTTGAGGCTGCCCTCATCGAGCAAGGCAAAGCAGGGCTGGCATGTGGCAAGATCACATGGTTAAAGAGGAAGCAAGAGAGAAAGGGTCAGGGCTGACAAGCTCATTTCCAATCAGCTTCTGGGGAACAGATAGAGCAGAACTCATCCTTCACTGCGAGGACAACAGCAAGGGATCTGCATGCATGTCACAAGCGCCTCGCATCAAGCCCCACCTCCAGCACTGGGAATCAAATCTCAACATGGCTTGAGAACAAGTTTGGGCAGAACAAGATTTCCTTCAGCTACAGACAAGCTTGGTATGCCTGTTAATAAATGCAAAGTAGCAAGTAGAAGGGAGGGGGGAAAAAGACAAATGGAAAGCAAATACAAACATATGGGCACATATACGAATAGCATATGCTCATCAAAATGCACAAGTAACATGTTTTTAAGTGGCAGTAACACACACAGAAAAAGAAAGCATGATTCATTTGCCTTTTGTTTTATTTGTTTTTGCTTTCATTATTATTTTTAAGTGACACATGCTAATTGTGCATATTTATGGGGCACAGTGTGCTATTTTCATACATGTATATAATATGAAATTATCAAATGATAGCGTATCTATCACATCAAACATTTATCATTTCTTTGAGTTAGAAACATTCAAAAATCTACTCATCTAAATATTTAAAAATATACAATAAATTTTTATTAGTTATAGTAATCCTACAGTGCTAAAGAACAGTAGAACTTATTCTTCCAATCCAGCTGTACTTTTTAAAAAACTCCCTTAACCAATCTACAGCTATTCTACCCTTCACACTACTATCCCTAGCCTCTACTAACCATGATTCTCTCTACTTGTATGAAATTAACTTTCTGAGTTTCCACATATGAGTGAGAAGATGTGGTAATTGTCTTTCTGTATTGGGCTAATTTGACTAAATGTAAGTCATCCAAGCTGATTCATGTTGCCATGAATGCCAATGTTTTGTTCTTTTTTATAGATAAATTGTATTTCATTTTGTATACATACCACATTTTCATTATCCATTCATCTATTGATGGATGCTTAGGTTGATTCCATAGCTTGCCCATCGTGAAAAATGCTACAATAAACATGAGAGTGCAGATATCTCTTCAGTATATTGATTTTTTTTTGTGTTGAATATATACACAAGTGTAGGATTACTGGATAATATGGTAGTTCTATTTTTTCCATTTTTTGCTCCAAACTGTTTTTCAAAATGATCATATTAATTTACCTTGTATCAACAGTATATTAAGAAGTACCTTTCCTCTGCATCCTGGCCAGGCCAGTGTTATTTATATATTTACTCATTTATTTTTTATCCTTTTGATAACAGCCATTTTAATTGATGTGAGATAATATCTCATTGTGGTTTTGGTATGTATTTGCTTAATGATTAGTGACATTGAGCAGTTTTTATATACTTGTTGGCTATTTGCATATTTTCTCTTTTTTTTTATTTCAGCATATTATGGGGGTACAGATTTTAAGGTTTCAATAAATGCCCATTTCCCCCGCTCCCCCAACAAGTCTGAGTCTCCAGCATGTCCGTCCCCCAGATGGTGCACATCTCACTCATTATATATGTATATACCCGCCCCCCTCCCCCCTCCCACCTGCCCAATACCCTATTACTGTAGTACCTATGTGACCACTTAGATGCTGTTCAGTTAATACCAATTTGCTGGTGAGTACATGTGGTGCTTGTTTTTCCATTCTTGGGAAACTTCACTTAACAGTATGGGTTCCAGCTCTAACCAGGAAAATATAAGATGTGCTATCTCACCATTGTTTCTTAGAGCTGAATAGTACTCCATGGTATACATATACCACATTTTATTAATCCATTCATGGATTGATGAGCACTTGGGCTGCTTCCACAGCCTTGCAATTATGAATTGTGCTGCTATAAACATTCGATTGCAGGTGTCTTTTTTGTAGAGTGTCATTGGATCTTTTGGGTAGATGCCCAGCAATGGGATTGCTGGATCAAATGGTAGATTCACTTGTATCGCTTTAAGGTATCTCCATATTGCTTTCCACAGAGGTAGAACTAGTTTGCTGTCCCACCAGCAGTGTCAGAGTGTTCCTCTCTCTCTGCATCCAAGCCAGCATTTATTGTTCAGAGACTAAGGCCATTCTACTGGAGTTAAGTGACATCTCATTGTGGTTTTGATTTGCATTTCCCTGATGATTAGAGATGTTGAGCATTTTTTCATATGTTTGTTGGCCATTCTTCTGTCTTCTTTAGAAAAGTTTCTGTTCAAGTCCTTTGCCCACTTCTTAATAGGGTTATTTGATTTTTTCTTGCTGATTTTCGTGAGTTCTAAGTATATTCTACTTATCAGTCCCTTATCGGATGCATAGGATGCAAAAATTTTCTCCCATTCTGTAGGTTGTCTGTTTACTTTCATGACTATTTCTTTGGCTGTGCAGAAGCTTTGTAGTTTGATCATGTCCCATTTATTTATTTTTGTTGCTGCTGTGATTGCCTTTGGGGACTTCTTCATAAACTCTTTGCCTAGGCCGATGTCTAGGAGAGTGTGTCCAACTTTTTCTTCTAGAATTCTAATCGTTTTGTACCTTAGGTTTAAGTCTGTTATCCAGCATGAGTTGGTTTTTGTGAGAGGTGAAAGGTGTGGGTCCTGTTTTAGCCTTCTATAGGTGGATATACAGTTTTCCCAGCACCATTTATTGAAAAGGGATTCTTTTTCCCAGCGTATGTTTTTGTCTGCTTTGTCAAAGATTAGATGGCTATATGAGGATGGTTTTATATCAGGATTCTCACATCTGTTCCACTGGTCCTTATTCCTATTTTTGTGCCAATACCATATTGATTTAATTACTACAGCTTTGTAGTATAGTTTGATATCTGGCATATTAATGCCTCCCATTTTGTTTTTGTTGCCTAGAATTGCTTTTGATATTCGGGGTCTTCTTTGGTTCCACATGAAGCGTAAAATTATTTTTTCTATATCTGTGAAGAATGCTGATGGGATTTTAATAGGTATTGCATTGAATCTGTATATCAGTTTGGGTAGTATAGACATTTTGATGATGTTGAGTCTGCCGATCCACGAGCATGGAATGAATTTCCATCTGTTTACATCCTCTGCTATTTCCTTCCTCGGTGTTTCATAGTTCTCCCTGTAGAGGTCTTTTATGTCCTTGGTTAAGTATATTCCTAGGTACTTTAATTTCTTTGTTGCTATTGTGAAGGGAATTGAGTCTTTGATTTGGTTCAATTAGATTGTTGTTGGCGTATATGAATGCGCCTGATTTCTGTGTATTGATTTTGTATCCTGAGACTTTACTAAATTCATTGATCAGTTCCAGGAGTTTCTTGGTTGAATCTTTGGGGTTTTCTAGATATAATATCATATCATCAGCAAACAGTGAAAGTTTGATCTCTTCTGCGCCTATTTGGATATCTTTAATTCCATTTTCCTGTCTGATTGCTGTAGACAAGACTTCCAACACTATGTTGAACAGAAGTGGAGATAGTGGACACCCTTGTCTGGTTCCAGTTTTAAGTGGGAATGATTTCAATTTTTCCCCATTCCGTATGATGTTAGCTATGGGTCTGTCATATATGACTTGTATCATTTTTAGGTATGTCCCCTCTATGCCTATTTTCTTAAGTGTTCGTATCATGAAAGGGTGTTGAATTTTGTCAAAAGCTTTTTCTGCATCTATTGAAAGAATCTTGTGGTCTTTGTTATTGCTTCTGTTTATGTGGTGAATTGCATTTATAGATTTACGTATGTTGGACCACCCGTGCATCTCTGGGATGAAGCCTACTTGGTCGCGAAGGATTATTTTTTTGATAAGCGTCTGGATTCGGTTAGCTAAGATTTTGTTGAAAATTTTTGCATCTATATTCATTAGGGATATAGGTCTGTAGTTTTCTTTTTTTGTTGCATCCTTTCCTGGTTTTGGTATCAGAGTAATATTCGCTTCATAAAAGGTGTCGGGAAGGTTTCCATTCTCGATGTTGTGGAATAGTTTCTGCAAGATAGGTACTAGTTCTTCTTTGTAAGTGTGGTAAAATTCGGGTGTGAAGCCATCGGGACTGGGACTTTTCTTTTTAGGGAGATTTTTTTTTTTTTTTTTTTTGAGACAGAGTCTCACTTTGTTGCCCTGGCTAGAGTGAGTTCCGTGGCGTCAGCCTGGCTCATAGCAACCTCAATCTCCGGGGCTCAGCGATCGTACTGCCTCAGCCTCCCGAGTAGCTGGGACTACAGGCATGTGCCACCATGCCCGGCTAATTTTTTGTATATATATTTTTAGTTGGTCAATTAATTTATTTCTATTTTTTGGTAGAGATGGGGTCTCGCTCGGGCTGGTTTGGAACTCCTGACCTTGAGCAATCCACCCGCCTCGGCCTCCCAAAGTGCTAGGATTACAGGTGTGAGCCACCATGACCGGCCTAGGGATATTTTTAATTGCTGTTTCTATTTCAGCTCTTGAGATTGGTCTGTTCAGGGAATCTATATCTTCCTGGTTGAACCTAGGGAGGCTGTGTGTTTCTAAAAATGTGTCCATTTCCTCCACATTTTCCAGTTTGTGTGCATAAAGATTTTTGTAGTATTCATAAATTATATCTTGTATCTCTTTGGGATCAGTTGTGATATCTCCTTTTTTGTTCCTGATGGAGCTTATTAGAGATTTCTCTTTTCTGCTTTTTGTTAGCTTAGCCAATGGTGTGTCAATTTTGTTTATTCTTTCAAAGAACCAACTTTTTGTTTTATTAATCTCCCGAATAGCTTCCCTGTTTTCAATTTCGTTTAGTTCTGATTTGATCTTGATTTTGCTTCTTCTGCTGGGTTTGGGGTTGGTCTGCTCTTCCTTTTCCACCTCTTTGAGTCGTTTCGTTAGATTGTCTATTTGTGATCTTTTTGTCTTTTGGTTATGGACATTTATGGAGATAAACTTTCCTCTCAGAACTGCTTTAGCTGTGTCCCAGAGGAGTTGATAACTTTTCTCTCCATTGTCATTTTCTTCATAGAATTTTTTTATTTCCATCTTGATTTCTTCATTTATGAAGTAATCATTTAGTAGGAGGTTGTTTAATTTCCACGTTTTTGTGAAGAAATTTGAGTTTCTGTTAGGGTAGATTTCTAGTTTTATTCCACTGTGATCTGAGAAGGTAGATGGTATGATTTCTATTTTTTTAAATTTCTTGAGATTTCCTTTGTGTCCTAGGATATGGTCAATCTTAGAGAATGTCCCATGAGCTGATGAGAAGAACATATTTTCAGTGGATTTTGGGTAGAATGTCCTGTAGATGTCAGACAGACCCAAATGTTCCAGGGTTTTGTTTAAGTCCATTATTTCATTATTAATTTTCTGTTTGGAAGATCTGCCTTGTGCCATCAGTGGGGTGTTGAAATCTCCGGTGATTAAGGAGTTGCTATTAATCCATTTGCTTAGATCCAGTAAGGTTTGCTTTATGAAACTGGGTGCACCTAATTTGGGTGCATATATATTTAAAATTGTTATCTCTTCTTGTTGAAGTGTGCCCTTCACCACTATATAATGACCCTCTTTGTCTTTCACTACTTTTATTGGTTTAAAAACAAAATCATCTGAAATTAGAACTGCCACACCAGCCTTCTTTTGGCTTCCACTTGCCTGGAATACTGATCTCCACCCTTTTACCTTTAGTCTATATGCATCCTTGCAGGTTAGATGTGTTTCCTGAAGACAGCATTTACTTGCCCTGTATTTTCTTATCCATTCAGCCAGCATATGTCTCTTGAGTGGAGAGTTAAGCCATTCACATTTATTGAGAGAACTGATAGGTAAGGTAGATTACTGTTCATTCTGTTCGGTTGGATGTTGTTGCTTTGATTTCTCTCTTGATCCATAGAGATATCTGGCCTTTAATCTTGGGTTTTTGTTGTTTTTATATTCGTGAGTTTTTAGTATGGTGTTCCATGTGTAACACTGTTTTGAGTACTTCTTGTAGGGCTGGTCTTGTATCGGTGAATTCTCTGAGGCTTTGCTTGTCTGGGAATGTCTTAATTTCTCCTTCATATACGAAGCTTAGTTTTGCAGGGAATAAGATTGTAGGCTGGGCATTGTTTTGCTTCAGAAGAGTGAGAATGGGGCCCCAGTCTCTCCTTGCTTGTAAAGTCTCATTAGAGAAGTCTGGTGTTAGTTACTTGCTTCTTTCTTCTTACAGCTCTTAGAAGGGCCTCTTTAGTTGATATTTGGGTCAGTCTGATGACTGCATGACGTGACGTCTTCCTGTTTGCATTGAATCTCCCAGGGGTCCTCTGAGCTTCTTGAACTTGTATATCGAGATTTTGAGCAAGGCCTGGGAAATTTTCCTCTATTATATCTTCAAAAAGCTTTTCCAGCCCTTGAGTGTTGTCTTCTTTCCCTTCTGCTAACCCTATGACCCTCACATTAGGTTTTTTTCACATAATCCCACAGCTCTTGTAGGCTTTGCTCTTTTCTCTTGTTTCTCTGCTCTATCTCTGTGACTGATTTATTTAATTGGAAGGTGTTATCTTCAATCTCTGAGATTCTTTCTTCTGTTTGATCTACCCTGTTCTTGAGACTTTCCACAGTATTTTGTAATTCCCTGAGTTGATTCTTCATCTCCAGGACTTGGGTTAAAGTTTTCTTCACTGTGTCGATCTCTTTAGTGAAACTTTGTTCCATATCCTGGAGGCTTTTTGTGGTTTCTTTGTGTTGGTTATTGAGTTGTTGGTGCAGTTCAGTGAGTGTTCTTATGATCCACATATTAAATTCCTCTTCTGTCCTTTTGGTTGCCTGATTTTGGTTGGTGTCCGTTTCTAGGGTGCTGGTGCTCCTCTTTGGGGATGTGTTTTCCGTTTGGTTCTTCATATTTCCTGAGTTCCTTCGCTGATTTCTTCCCATGTTGATCAGTTGTTGTTTCTTTCCTTTAGGTTTTTGTTTGGGTATTCACACACCTTGTTTAGTTTCTGAGCCGTAAGGTGGTGTCTGTGGGTAAGATTCGACCACTCCCTGTATCATGAGTCAGTGGGTGTTGTGAAAAGGCTGTGCAGGATGCCATCCCTGTCAGTAGGTGGCGCTTGCTTTGAGGAACAGGCTATGCTGTTGATTTTGTGTCCTGTTATCAGCTCTTGTTCTGGGCGGAGCTTGGTTGGGTAAGCCTGCCCTCAGGCACCACCAATGCTGTTAGGAGGGGTCAAAGTTCTGTTCTCGGCTTCCAGAAAAAGCTGTCAGGGCAGGGCTGGAATGGTCCTGCTCAGCCAGAAAGTCTGCATGTGGGGGTGGCGCTGTCTGAGACCCACAGTCTGGAGCAGGCCTCGCTTCTTTCCACCCTCCCCAACTCCGCAGCTACTCCTCAGCTTCTGCCAGCAGGCCAGACCTCATGCCACCAGGCCTCCCCGGAATGTGATGCCGGCGGGGAGGTTCCCTGCTCCGGAACGCCACCTGGGCTGGGCGTATGGCCTCCCTTTGGGAGGATGCTGATCTGCCCCTGCAGGCACACACACCTCAGTAGGCTGTTCAGGTATATCCCTTCTGTGCCCCGGACAATGCAAGACCTCAGTGCATGGGATCTGGTCTGCAGGTCCGACCTCTGGGTCCCAGAGTTCAAACTGTATCCTCACCAGGGAGAGGAGTTCCGGTCCCAATTCACCCACAGGGAGCCCAATCTGGGTCTGTGTCTCTCAGCCTCTGAGTCGGCACTGTTCTCCTTGGAACACCATGCCAGCAACACCTGGGAGGGCTGGCGGGTAGGGAGCTCACAGTCTGAGTTCCCCTTAGTCAGCTGTAGGGTCCCAAAAGGGAAGGTCCCGTTCCCTCTAGGTGCCTCTGGCTGATGGCTATATTGTCTCTCTGGGCAGCTGCGGGTAGGGTAGGCGGAGGGGAGGAGGAGGCAATATGGCGCCTGACATGGGGCTCTGGTCTGTGCACACGGAAGTGCCCGGAGGGAGTTGGGTGCCTGGTGCCGCATCTGCTACAGGCTCACCGCTGGGTGATGGCGGCCATCTCTGTGCTGGAGTCCGCAAGTCTCTCTACCTGCTGGGGAGCTCACCAGCAGTCCTAAATGCAGGGGAGGGGAAAAGGCAAATTCACCTACCCTTGCTGCTGGTCTCCGGGCTGCTCCAGCGGTCTTAGCCTCCAGTTCTCCTCCGTATCCTCCTCCCGTGGAGTCTCCCGGGGTCTCAGGTACCCCTCCTTCCGTCCCTCGTCCGCTGTATGCTCGTCTTCTTGCTTCTTTTTTCTAATTTCTGCTAGAATCAGTCTTTTCTGCAGAGACACTCTGTCTGGCGGTGTTTCTCGTCTGCCATCTTGATCTGCCGAGTTCTGCATATTTTCTTTTGAGAAATGTTTATTCAGCTCATTTACCTGTTTTTTAAAATATTGCATTATTTGTTTTTTGCTGTTGTGTTGTTTGAGTTCTTTGTATATTCTGCATATTAATCCTTTGTTGTATTAATAGCTTAAAAATATTTTCTGCCATTCTGCAGGTTGTCTCTTTATGCTGTTGATTATTTCCTTTGCTGTGCAGAAAGGTTTTTAGTTTGCTATTGTCATGTTTATCTATTTTTGCTTTTGTTGTCTGTACTTTTTGAGGTCTTTTTCATAAAATCTTTGCACAGGCCAATGCCCTGAAGCATTTTCCATATATTTTCTTCTAGTAGTCAGATATTATGGGGTCTTATATTTAAGTCGTTAATCCATTTGGATTTAATTTTTGTGGGTGGTGAGAGATAGGGATCTAGTTTCATTTTATGCACATGAATATCCAGTT
Organism: Microcebus murinus; assembly: GCF_040939455.1. Classification (NCBI taxonomy): domain Eukaryota; kingdom Metazoa; phylum Chordata; class Mammalia; order Primates; family Cheirogaleidae; genus Microcebus; species Microcebus murinus. The sequence continues at coordinate 2,761,809 of NC_134126.1, forward strand.
TTATCGATACTTTTTATTGAACAGACTGCCCTCTTCTGAATGAATGTTCTTGGCACCTTAGTGAAAGTCACTTGGCTGTAAATATATGGATGTATTTCTGGGTCCTCTATTCTTTTCCTTTGGTCTATGGATCTGTTTTTATCCCAGTACCATAATGGTTTGGTTGCTGTAGGTTTGTAGTTACTTTTGAATTGGCCTTCAGCTTTGTCATTCTTTAACTTCAGTAAAGATTCAGGCTGATGGGAGAGAGATTTCCATTAGTCAGAAGAGCATTCCACAAGAAACTTTGTTTTATATGCTCCCCACATGAATATAAAATGTAATAAATACTGCTCTATACCTTCAAAGCATTCCAGGGAATATCATCATTCTATATATATTTATCAAGCAAAAATGGAAGGTCTTAGTGGCATTTCTCCTAAATCTGAGATAACATGAATAATTTTTTACTGAGTGTATTAGTTATTACAAAATCTAAGAGTTAACTATCAGGAGTTAAAAATGTAAAGTTCATGAGTAAATTCAAAAAGAATTTCCTGTTTAAACAATTAATAAATATACATTTCTACATAGCAAAGTATATAAGTAGTATGATCTCAAGGATAGCCATTGCATTACAAAAATAAATAAATACATAAATAAAATACAATTCATCTAATAAGCAAATATTTTCATCCTTTTTGACTAATATTCATATTTCTAATTTAAGGTAAGTTATCCTCCACCTTTTACCTTTATTTATATGTATCAAATTACTTGTGGTTAAAATGTTAAGATTCTCATTCTCTCAAGTAAACTGCTACCAACAATTGTATGAATTCTGGTTTCAATTTTAATATTAAGCAAGTCTACATTAAAAATTAAGGTTTCATAATTTATAGTTCCATACCACAGAATTATAATCCTTATAAGCTACCTCAAAGGGATCTCAAAAAACCCCACAAATTATATCCATTTTGATGGACTAAAACTTCCCAGGGAAGGATTTATTTTATAAACCAGGTATATATAATCCAATAAGTGTATATAGATATAAATGAAATATGAAGAGACTATATTTTTCTTGTGTCGGTCTTCATCATTTCTATTATTTTAAAGCCTTTTTAAAAATTATTTATTTATTATTTCAAGAAAATATGAGAGTACAAACATTTTGGTTGCTTTTTGTATCTTTGCCTCTCCTTAGCAAGTGTTAGAGGTATGCCCTTCGCCTCCATAATGCTCACCGCATCCCTCAGATGTGGCACTGCTCCTTGAACCCCCAAATCCCTGATGAACACCACCACCATTTGAGCATCATAGTGTTAATCAGTCAGTACCAATTTGATGGTGAGTACATGTGGAGCCCATTCTTCTGATCTTGTGTCATCTCACTTCGGATAATGGGCTTGAGTTGTGAAAATATTAACTTGAATTTTCAAATATAGTTTCACTTGGGCACCAGAAGAAATTTTAAAATCAGCAGTAAAAATTTTCTGGGTGAATAAAGAATTATATAATATATATATATATATATAGTATATTTGTTCCAAAGGCTGTTCATTAAACTGCTGTGCCCCATCCTACTTAAAGTTAAGCTATCTCAATCAAAAGTTTGGAACATTTACATTTTTATGAAACTTTATTTTGCACTATATTTAATGTCTAATAGTATAATAAGTTTGATTGGCAGTTCATTTTGAACTATTTATAGATCCATAGATTATCACCCTGAAGATAGAGTGAGGATCTGAACCTAGAAAAACAAAATTTATATATATAAAGGCAGACAAAAAAGAAATGTGGTAGAGTTGAGTAATACAGCAGAGGGAGGCTATAGGGACTGCTTTAAGTATTTATTTAATCCTTAAAAATGCATTAATATTTTAATAAAAATACTATTACCTTATTATATATTTCTATTCTGTTTGGGGAGCTCATCATACTAAATAGCCAGGATATCATGCATTTTATTTAATGAAAAGTATAATTGTACACACAAATTATGTTAAGCCCAACACTATTCTTCCCTTTTCAATAACATATTATTTTAGAGATATTCATTGAGTTTTGGTGGTTTAGTATAAAATAATGAAAATAAAACCTTTTCAACATTGTTTATCAATAATAGCCGCATAGCTTTTGTCATACCTCATTTGTATATCCTGAATAAATGCTCTAAAAATGGAAGCTGAAGTTTATAAATATGGACAGATGTCAAATTTCTTAAGTAGCGGTCTCTGATATTTAAAAAGAGTTTTTTAAGGCCTATTCAAATCATGGAAAATGAAAGAGATAATGTTTGCTGCACTATTTGGTTGAAAATTGCAGAGAAGTACCTTTAAAAAATTATCTCATATTAAAGTTCAGAGTTTTCTTTTCTACCTCTGGTTATGGCAGTTCCACAAAGATGTGAGAGACGTGAGAACTTTCTACCTTTCTTCTCTCTGCCATAAGTAAGCTCTTGCAGTTATCCTCATTCTTCAAATGACAGTGACAATGTCAGATATCATATCTACATTCCAGCCATCACAAAGGCAGAAAGGGAAGACAAAGGCACTTCCCCTCTTTTTAAGAACACTTGGTAGAAGTCGCAGCAATTCTTCTTACATGCAATTCACCAGAACTTTGTCACATGACTACATAGAGCAGCTAAGAAACCTACAGAATATGCTCTGATTTTAGGCAGCCATATGCCCAGATAAAATACTGGAGTTTTAATGCAGATGGAGAGAACAGACATTGTGAAACAATTAACAATCTCTTTCACAGACTGCCTAATTGAATACCTTTAAGTTCCTGCCCTCTCTTTTTTACACACATGTAATACATTCATCGTTTCCCCAGTGAAGATTCCCCAAAGTGCCACCTGGGTACTGCTTTTAGCTCAAGTTCATGATCTGAGGATTATATTTAACCTTCTTCCTCATGAAATATAACTCATTTTGATCTTGTGATCTACAAAATAAATGACATATCTTTTGTCCCAAACAAAGAGAAAAAGAATTACAGCACCTGGAAATACCTGTTTGGAAGAGAGTTATATGGAAAATACTGAGCAGTTGGTGGTATAGCACTGATTAAAACCCATAGAACTGAAATAGTAAAGACCCCTCTTCCTGGCAGTACAGAAGGTCCTTGTTTAGCCCATTTGGCACTGTCTACTTCTGCTTTCTGAGAAGAAATCTTTGCACCAACATCTTTCACAGATCACTGTTTTCTTTTGGGAAGGTCTTCCTCACTCTCTCTTTTAAAAAATGAGTGAATGAATTATTTTTTAAAAGGACAATAAAAATTATCTACATTCATGCTATACAACATGATGTTTTGATATATGCATATATTGTAGAATGGATAAATCAAGCTGATTAACATATTCATTACATACTTGCTCAGTAATCTTCAATACTGTATTAAAGGTGAGCATTGAGGAGCACCCTGTCTTTGCAGTGGTACAACCTTTATAATCTATATCCTACTAGTGTAATTTTGAGGGCTGGTATATATTTTTTAATGATTTACTATTTAGAGTATATTTTAGGTTAGATTTATAGTCTCTATGGCAAGAAGTTTACCTCAAAATTAATACACTTATTTCTTTGCTTCTGGTTAGTTTCATAAACAAGCAACCACAGGCAAAAAATGATACAAACATAGTTAAAGCCTGAAGACTCTGGTCATTTATTATGGGGCTTGGTATAATGTTCACCACCATCACCACCTAACTGATAGCTGTTTTGAAACCATCTGAACAGAGTGCTGAAAGAACACCTTAATCTGATTTTTTTGCTGGTATGCTGGCTACTGATCTGGTATAGAATTCTTATAAAGGTGCTTAAAAAGTTTCCAGGTCACCATTATGTTAATGATGCAACGACAAGCCATTGATTGTTTTTATTATGTTATTAACTATGAAATGTCCAATTTCCTTAATTACTAAGATAGTTGATATCTCTGACATTTCACTTTGATACTTCTTATTTTATTTGTATTGTGAAGGTATACCTTCAGTCTTGCAAATGCACATTTTGGCTTGTGATTCTTTCAAATTTTTATTTAAAGCAATTTTTGTAAATTTTGTAAAACTATGGATAAGTCAAAAATTTGTGTTATTTTCAAATATGAGTTCTGTCCTGGAACCAATGCAGTGCAAACAGCTCAAAATATTAATGAAGTGTTTGGGAAGGATGTGCGTAATGAATACACAGTACATCCATGCTTTGAGAAGTTCCATTCTGGTGATTTTAATCTTGAAAACAAGCCACATGGGTGACCTGAGATGGAGATGGATAATGATGAGCTGAAAGCTGTAGTGGAAGCAAATCCATCTCAACTTATGCATGAATTAGCAGCAAGGTTTTCTGTTATTATTCCAACAATATTGGACCATTTGAAACAAATCAGCATGGTAAAAAAGCCAGATAGTGAATTAAATGAGCGTCAGAAGAGAAATTGTCTCGAAGCTTGCCTTTCTTTGCTTTCACAACATAAAGGAGAACAATATCTATACTGTATTGTTATGTGTGATTAAAAATGGATTCCTTTTTAAGAATTTCAAGCATTTTACACAATGGTTGGATAAAGATGAAGTGCTGAAACACAGTCCAAAACCCAATATTTATAAAAGAAAAAAACTAATGATATCCATTTGGTGGTCTAGTACTGGTATTATCCACCACAGCGTCATGAAACCTGGTCAATACAGTAGATGTCTACTGCAACCAATTGGATGAAATGAGGATGTTTCTGATTAAGCAGCCTTAATTGATCAATAGAGACAGGCTAATCCTGCATTTCATATTTACTGACCTAATATTTCTATTAGGGACATAGACTGCATTAAAACAGCAAAATTCTGATTATAGGACTGGGAACAGATGTTTGAGTGCAGAAATGTGATCTGAAGACAGAGATCTGAGCAGACAATTATCTTCTATCTCTGTTTGTGAACTGACTAGTTCTAGGATTTTTGCAAAAATAGGACAGAAAAAGCTAATGCATACATACATTCTAAATTTTCCTATAATTTTCTTTTACAATAAGGTATGTTGCTCTTCTTCTCATGGTAGAAAGCAGTCTATCATGTAATTATTATTTCCATTAAAATAAATTTGCATGTTATTTGAGTTGAATCATCACCAAAAGTTGTTTGCCATTTAGGAAAGCAATATCACATCATAAATGACACTATCACTCATAATAGAATGATAAATATATCTGTCTATGTTTATAGTTGTCTCACATATTGTGATTCTATACTGATGTTGAAGTACATAACTTTTACATTATTTTTTCTAGAATAGCTGTGTCTAGTTAGATATATACAGACCTGAAAATTATTTGAGTTCAGATTACTATCCTTTTAATTTATTATAATATAGATATAAACAATCTTTTCATAGTCATTACTCCACTCCAACACCTAACAATAGTGTTCCAACTTGTCCCTCTGCTTCTAGTTCTCCCCATTCTCAATATTTACTCCACAGTCAACATTCGTAATTTAGATCAGATTATATACACTATTTCCTAAAAATAATGCAATGACTCCACTTGTTTGCAGAAATAATGTCCAAATTGTTTAACCATGCAAACTTGTATATCTTTTCACAATGTATGTGGGATTAATATGTGATATAGTCTTGGTATTATAAGATAATATATAACATAATTTTGGTACATAATACACCGAACCAAAGTAGCATGTTTCCTCGAAAATAAGACCTACCCATAAAATAAGCCCTATTAGGATTTCTAAGCATTTGCACAATATAAGCCTTACCCCAAATATAAGACCTAGTGTTGGGCATGGCTATGCAGTGTATCTGCACAACCCATGCATTTTGTCATGAAGCAGTAAAGAACATGAGCAGCCCTTCTCATCTGCCCCATTGTGACAGCTACTATCCCAGAGGTGACCAGAAAGGTGCAGGCAGCCCCACCAACAAGGTCGGCTACCCCTGTCAGGTCCCGGCCATCCTGTGCATGCTGCAAGCTGAGACTTTGAGGGGAAAATAACACATCCCCTGAAAATAAACCCTAGGGTGTCTTCTTAAGGAAAAACAAATATAAGACCCTGTCTTATTTTCAGGGAAACATGATAATCATTAACTATATATGAAAATTCAGTTTTCAAATAGTCCCCATGATAATTTTTAAACATTTAGGCATAGGTTTCTGATAATATTAGTTCTTGATTGTTTTTTGCCTAGGATGTACCAGGATAAGAATGATGTCATCATGGCCATATTTTTCTTGCTCACTTGTTAGTATTTCCTTTAAGAGGCTTGGGCACAATGGCTGACCAGAGACATTGAGCCTAATTGAGGAAACCATTCTTGGTCTTGCTAGAAATTTAGACATCCAGGTACAGGAAGATCCATGGACACCTGAGAGATTCTTCACAAAGAGGAAATCATCATGACACATAGTCATCAGACTGGCCAAAGCAAACATGAAGGAGGAACTCCTATGAGGCATAAGAAAAAAACATCAGGTAACTTACTAAGGAAACCTTATCAGACTAACTATGGACTTCTCAACTGAGGGATTGGGACCCCATTCCCAGTCTTCTCAAACAGAATAATGGCCAGTCTAGAATTTTGTGTCCTAAAAAACTAAATTTTGGATATGAGGGAGAAATAAAGACTTTCTCAGATAAGCAAACGCTGAAGAAATTTGTCAAGACCATACTTGCCATGCAGGCAGTACTCAGATCTGCATTATACATTGATCAGCCCAACAAGCACCCACCAGTGTAAAATTACCCAAAAGCTAAAGATCAGAGCTGATATACAACAATGGCTTAAGAGATAAAACAAAGCAATAAGGTTCTACCCAATAGGATAGACAGAAATCCAACCCACTTATCAACTCCTTCAATAAAGATGAACTGCTTGAATTCCACACTCAAGAGACATGGGTGGCTGATTGGATAAAATGAATATAAGTCAAGTATCTGCCATCTCAAGGATACACATCTACCCACAAAGACTCACTCACAATCAAGGTGACAGAATAGAAAAAATATTCCATGAAAATGGAAACCGAAAGAAAGCTAGTGTAACCATTCTCACATCAGATAACATAGACTTCAAATCAACAATAGTAAAGAAAGACAAAAATGGTTCTTATATAATGGTAAAGAGAACAATTGAATACGAAGATATAACAATCCCAAATATTTATGCACCTAATACAGGTACACCCAGATTCATACATAAAAACATACTAGATCTAAACAAAGTGATAAACAGCAGCATCATAATAGCAAGGGATTTCAACACCCCACCGACAGAACTGGAAAGATCCTCCAAACAGAAAATAAACTAACAAACATTGGACTTAAATGGGACTCTACAACAAATGGGCCTATCAGACATTTACAGAACATTCTACTCAAATACTACTGAATATATGTTCTTCTGATCAGCACATGGAGCATTCTCTAGTATTGATCACATATTAGGCCACAAAACATATCTCAACAAATTAAAAAAAAAAAAAACAAAACAGAAATTATACCATGTATCTAATCAGACCACAGTGGAATATAATTAAAAATCAATTCCATTAGAAACACTCAACTGTACACAAAGTCATGGAAATTAAACAACCTACTGCTGAACAATTATGAGGTCAAAGCAGAAATTAAAATGGAAAGCAAAGGAGTTCTCAAACTAAATGACAAAAGGAGATACAACTTATCAAAATCTGAGGGATTCAGCAAAATTAGTCTTAAGAGGGAAATTCATCGTCTTAAATGCCTACATCAAAAAGACAGAAAGGTCACAAATCAACAAGCTAATGAACCATCTCAAGGAATTAGAAAAGGAAGAGCAAACTAATCATAAATCCAGCAGAAAAAAAATAAAGAAATTACTGAGGTCAGAGCAGACCTAAATGAAATTGATAATAAAGGAATTATCCAGAAGATTAATTAAAGATAAATTTGGTTGTTTTAAAAGATAAACAAAATCGGAGCCCTCTTACTACATTAACCAGAAACAGAAAAGAAAAGATACTTATAATCTCAATAAGAATGGTTCAATATACATAAATCCATTCACCACACATAAATAGAAGCAAAAGCAAAGACCACATGATCATCTCAATAGATACAGAAAAAGTATTTGACAAAATTCAGCACCTTTTTCTGATAAGAACTCTCAAAAAATGGCATAGATAAAACATACTTCAAAATTATAAAAGTCACATATGACAAACCACAGCGAACATCACACTTATTGGGGAAAAATTGAAAGCATTCCCGCTTAGAACTGGAAGTAGGCAAGGTTGTCCACTGTCATCACTTTTATTAAACATACTGCTAGAAGTCCTTGCCAAAGCAATCAGGCAAAAGAAGGAAATCAAGTGTATCAATATGGGAAAAGAAGTGGTCAAACTACTGCTCTCTGCTGGTGATATTATCTTATATCAAGGTAACCCCAAAGATTCTGCCAAGAGTCTCCTTGAAGTGATAATAAATTCAGCAAAGTCTCAGGTTACAAAATCAAGATACTAGCTATTAGCATTTCTATAAGAACAGTCAAGCAGAGAATCAAATCAAAGGCCCAATACATTTCACAATATCAACAAAAAAAATAAAGTACCTAGCAATATATTTAACCAAGGAGATGAAAGACCTCTACAAGGAGAACTATTAATCACCGAGGAAGGAAATCACAGAGAATGTAAATGAATGTAAAGAGATATAGTCATCAGCAGAACCAACATTATGTATGTCCATACTACCCAAAGTGATTTACAAATTCAATACCATCACCATCAAAATACCAGTGTCTTTTATTACAAATCAAGAAAACATTATTCTATGCTTTGTCTGGAACCAGAAAAAGAAACCAAATAGACAAAGCAGACTTAAGCAAAAAGAACAAATTTAGAGGCATCACTCTACCCAACATTATGCTATACTACAAGGCTACAGTAACCAAAATAGCATGATACTGGAACAAAAATAGAAACATAGACCAGAACAAACAACCCAGATATAAAAACCATCTACATATTGCCATCTGATTTTGACTAAGCAGACAATTTACACTGGGGGGAAATAAACCTTATTCAATAAATGTTGCTGGTAAAATTGGATAGCCACATGTATAAGATTAAAACAGGATCCATATCTCTCACCATTCACTAAAATTAATTCAAGATGGATAACAGACTTAAACCTAAGATATGAAACCATAAGAATTATATAAGAAAATGTTGGCAAAACTCTTATAGATATCAGCCTATGCAAAGAATATTTGAAGAAGACCCCCATGCAATCATAGCAACAACAAAAATAAATAAATGGGACTTGATTAATTTAAAAAGCTCCTAGACAGCCAAGGAAAGAATCAACAGAGCAAATAGACAACCTACAGATTGAGAGGAAATATTTGTTGGTATATATCCAATAAGGGGTTAATAACCAGAATCTACAAAGCACTCAAGAAAATCAGCAAGAAAAAAATCAAACAACTCCATTAAATAGTGGGCAAAACACATTGAACATAAGCTTCTGAAAAGAAGATGGACAGTTGGCCAATAAACGTGAAAAAATGCTCAACATCACTAATCATCAGAGAAATGCAAATCAAAACCACAATGAGATATCACCTAACTCCTGTGAGAATGGCTTTTATCAAAAAGTCCCAAAACAGTAGATGCTGGCATGGATACAGAGAGAAAGGAAGGCTTATACACTGTTGGTGAGACTACAAACCTAGTACAACCTCTATGAAAAACTGCATGAAGAACTCAAAGAACTCAAATTAGACCTACTATTTGATCAAGCAATCTCACTACTGGATGTTTATCCAAAGGAAAAAAAAAAGCACTCTACAAAAATGATACTCACACTCTGATGTTTATAGCAGCACAATTCACAATTGCAAAGAAATGGAAACAATCCAAGTGCCCAACAATACATGAGTGGATTAACAAAATGTGGTTTATGTATACCATGGAATACTGCTGAACTATAAAAGAAAAATGAATTAATACATTTGCAACAATCTGGATTGAACTGGAGAACATTCTTATAAATGAAGTAATGCAAGAATGGAAAGTAAAACAATCCTTTTGTTTATTTCCAGTGTTTCTTATTATCAAACACTCTGCTATAAATAATTTTGGACATGTCTTGCACTTAGAGATGTGCAAGACTTTCTCAGTTATTCAATGGGGAAATGGACAGACTGTAATGTAAACTTTGATCAGAAATGGTCTTCAACTATTTAACCACATTAAGATTAGGGACAATGCCCTAATAGAGTAGAAGCCATCAGTAAACAACTTACTTACTAGTCTGAGTATGGAACAACAGACTAATATTCATGGATATGAATGCATTAATAATTATTAAATAATTCCACACTGTATCCAAACTATTTCCAATTGTTTACATTACCCCCAGCAGACAATGAGGGTTCTTTTTGCTCCACTTAGTTACCAGACTTGGATATTTTTGTGAGAAAGCAATTAACACATTATAATAGTTTATTTCTTTTCATTTCCTTAATGATTAATAAGATGTATTCCTGAATTAATGCCTATTTTGTTTCATCTTTTAAAATTCCTCTTATTTTCCTCTCATTTTCTAATAGATTTTTGTATTTTTCTTACAATTCAGAGGAACTCTATGTGTTGTTTACATTTAATGCTTTGTTGTTTGTTCAGGTGTTTCAAATGATTTCTCTAAGTTTGTGACTTGCCTTAATTGTGGTTTTGATCATTATGAATTATTATATTTAGTGTACTTTATATTTATAATGCAAATATCATATCTGTGTGTTATTCTCTCTTATCACAAAATCATATTTTCCTATATTCTATCCAAAATTAATTTTTATGTGTTGTATAGATCAGAGATCTCTTTATCCTTACATGAAAAGCAAGTTGCACCAGAAAATTTACTGAATTATTCATTCACCCTTTCCACATTTATCTGAAAAGTCATCTGTATCATAAAACAAGTTTATACTTCAGCATAGACATGATTATTTACTCTATTTTCTGTTCTGTTAACTAACTTTTCTACCTTTGCACAAATAGATAAGTGTCTTAATTATGTGCTATAATTTTCATTATGTTTTTTAAATCTCATAAGGCATGTCCCTCCTCACCCCCAACTTTGTTCTTTCAAATTATCCATTTGGCTATTTTTAGTCTCTAGCCTTTGAATATATAGTTTAGAATGGCAAAATATCCCAAGTATAATTTATTTAATTAAAAATAAATAAATCTATGTGGCAATATAGAAAGATTTAAAATATACCCATTATATCAAGCTCCCTAATCTGAATACAATTACCTAGGATTTCTATAATTCACTTAGATAAAGCTTTGAAATTTTCTCCAAAGTGTAGTCAGGTTTAGTTTCATTAAAAATCAAATATTTAAAATATAAATCCACTTGACCTAGCATATGTAAACTGAGGGAATATGTCAAATGTTAACAAACACGATATGGGTCAACTTTCCCACCTTCTGGATGTTGTGGTATGCTGAGTCTGCTCTTAAAGTACTATATTTAACACAAGACAAATTGGTAGGTGGCCAGAGTGTGTAGCTATAAAATCATATATTTCTTATCAGAAATACTTGTTTAATTTTTTAATAAGATGAATATAATTTTTCTCCCAACCATAATTGGTCATCTTGAACATTTTTTGTGCTGCAACCCATTTTGGGCATCTCTGGAATATGAAATGTAAACGACTTTCTTAGTTTTGTCACTTAATTCATGGAACATATACTTTAGCATCATGAAGAATTTAGATTTTTTTCTTATACTTGAAATGCTCCTTCACAGTTAAATGTGTCTGTTTAAATGTTTTCTTAACCTGGATTGTCTCTTTCTGATTTTCTGCTAATAAGATTGGGGTCTTCCTTGGTAGAAACCTTGAAATGTCTTTTCATTATCCTACTCACAGAAATAGATTCATATCCATTTTTAATTATATTATATTACTATGCTAACACATCTAGCTTCATAATAGTTATTGTTGTTTTTCAATGAATCTATTTCCTTCATTAATTTATTTAATATCAGAAACTAGATGATATTAATACTTAACACTAATTCTTAATAATAGTGCTTATAATTTATTAAAAATAATATTTTGTCTTAGATTGATTCATTCTTTTCAAAATTTACATTTTTTCTAATTAAATATCTATACTACCATAATAATTACATTTATTTGAGATATAAGACATTATAATTATACATGTATTAATAATTAAACTGTGTTATATTTATAAGTAATAATTTTTTGATGAATGTTCATTGGGAAAATTAATCATTGAATTTTAAATACACATATTGTACCTTTAAGATTACATCTGATTAGTGTCTTTTTAGTGTTTTAAAATGTTTTCTTTGTTTATGCCACCTAATTCTTAAACTGTAAATCCAATTATTTTTCTCATATATATTCTATACTTCTGAATAGAATATTCAGACTAGAAGAGAGCTTAGAAATTATCATGTTTTATACTTTAATTGTTTAGATAAGATTTCATTTTTTTTTTGTAGGAAGCAAATTCTTGTGTTTTAAACTGAGAATTTAAATGTTGAGTATGTAGATTACAAATTTTCCTTGAGGCATATTTTTAAAACAAAGTCATCCTCTTCAAACTCACAGAAACATATTCTGAATATAAAAGTATTTGTGTATACAACCAATTCTCAAATGAAACAATCCCTGTGACAATTTTGAATGACAGTTCAAATCATTGGCTTAATTTCCAAATTAATATTGTGGATTTCATTTTTAAGATAATTTATAGACACAAATACTTGCCAGTTTTTAATAGTAACTCAAGGACTTCACTGGAAGTTTTAATCAAAAAAATTTACAAAGATACATATATTTTCAACATATTGCATTTAAAAATTACATATTGATATTTAAAGTAACGAATGTTGTTTTGTCCTAATTTTCTGAAGTTTGCCAAAACTTCATCTTAAATCATTTTAATTCTCATTAGAGGTGCTTTTAATTTATTTGTATAAAATACTGTTCTTCATATTATGTTTGTTAAATCTAGAGAAAGCTCAGCACTTGTGGATTTATTCTTAATTCTACTATCGATTTGGTCATCTAGCTTCTTTGCTTTCCATTAGTAAAAGAAATGGATATGAATTTCTAAAACAATGTAATCTATTATACTGTATGGATGTTTATTCATATTCTGTTTTATATTCTTTTCAAGCACTTTATCTCATCATTTCTGAAAGGGTAGAACATATTTATGAAAAAGAGGCAGAGAAAACTGTCATTGATGCAGAGTCAATGATCATATAAATGAGAACAATTTCAATATTGCTTCATCAATGTATATATTAATAATATATAATAGCCTATAGAGATAACACATGGGTTTATGATTACTAGGGACTATTTTGCTTTGCAGAAGTCTAAAATATAGTTTAATCCTTTTTAATTTGATTATTTATGTATTTTTAATTATTTTTTCTTTTGAAATAATTGTAGATTAACAGGTGTAATAAGCATCAGTCAGAGATCCTGTGTACTCTTTACTCAGTTTGCCCCAATAATAACTTCTTGAAACATTATTGTGCAATATCACAACCAAGATAACCACCAGGATCCCTCATGTTTCCTTTTTATTGTCCCCTAGCTTCCCTTCTGCCTTCTGCTTAGACCTTGCCAACCACGAATGTTCTTAATTTCTGTAATTTTGTTATTTTAAAGATGCTATGTTAGTGGAAAATACATGTTCTTTTATATAGTATAGAGTAACCACTATTCTCAATATTCAAATTTTGCTTTGAATTTTAATTGTGCAATTGCTTGATTGCATATCAGTTGTATATTTAGCTATTTTTAAGAAATTGCTAAACTGTTTTCCAGAAGGGCCATACATTTTTCGTTTCTACCAGTAACATATGAATGATAGAATTTCTGTGCATCTTCACATTTGGTATTGTCACTACTTTTTTTTGTCATTTGATAGGTGTGTTAGTGGTATCTCATTGTTTTATCTCAGTGGTTTTTTAATTTGTATTTCTCTAATGGCTGATAAAGTTAAATACCTTTTCATGTGTTCACTTGTCACCTGTATGTCCATTTTGGAGAAGTGTCTCTTCATATCCTTTACCCATTTTCTTTTGCTCTTGAGTTTTGAGAACTATAAGTAGGACTAGAATTTGATACTAGTCTTTTGTTGCATATTTGGGTTGCAAATATCTCCTGTGTATAGTTTTTTTTTTTCTTTTCATCCTCTTAAGTGGTGATTTAATAGAGAATCTTTTAATTTTAAAATATAGCATGCCATTTTTTCCTTTTAATAGATTATATTTTTAGTGTCATGTCTATTCCTAGATTCCAAAGATAGTCTCCTGTGTAATTACTCTAAAATATGATAAGACTATGTCACATTTGGAAGGGAAATATAAGAGGAGAAATGAAGCTTCAATTTTTTGAAAAGTTAAGCATCTGAACCAAATAGGACCACACAAGAAGCATGCCACAGTTCACTTTTTAATTACTGAATAGATCATAATAGTGGGTCTGAGCTTATCTCAGAAAAAGCAAAGAACACACAATTAATTAATATGGATTTATTGTCAATAATATTTACTGTATTTAATATAACATGAATAGCAGCTCAATAATCTTGGGATGAAAATTTAAGATCTTTTCTACTATGAGTAAAATTTACAAATATATATACTTGAATCTCCCAGTTTAATGATGCATATGGAAATATTATATCTTGTAAATAACTTATTTGATATCACAAGAATATCAATCCTATCATCAGACTTATTGAAGTTCAAAACCTGACTTTGATGATCACTACCTGGTAAATTTTGTATCTGTTCCAATCTTCTCAAACTAAAAAGGATGTTTAAAGTGAATAAAATAATGTATTTAAAATTCCTAGCAAGGGTCTTAGAAAAAATTTGATGATAATCAATATTTTATTATCTAGGAATGAAAATGTTTATATTATGTTTTGTACGTTTCTGATTAATTTGTCAGTAGCAAGGATGGTTAGGGGTTATGGATGGAAAAGAAGATCTGGAGTGAAAATAAGGAAAAAAGATACTATGATACAAAAATACCTAATAAAGTTACAAAAACCATGGTTAAATTTGTTTATATCCTTCTATTTAATATATAAAATAAACGAATTATCAAATGAAGACCACCATAGCCTGACTATAAAAAAATGCCTAAGTTTACACAATGATGTATTGTACCTGAGGCGGAAATGTGTTAGAAAGTGATCACTTAGGGTTATGTCTCAAAATTTTTTTCTGTGTAATAAATAGATCCTGACCGCTCCAGTCTTCTCAAGTTTTCCTCAGGGTATAACACTTAGTATAGCGTTTATACTGTGCTCGCGTTATAGAATTCCTAGGAGTCCCTCTTCCCAACTGCCACAGACTGTTCCTAAAGGCAGTAAACCCAGGACCAGCAGAGGGCCACCTACTGTGAAGCAGTACAGCAAAAGATGGCACAGTGAAGGCAACTTGCTTTCCTGCTATTGTGTCTGTCACCACACAGAGAGAAGTGCAGTACTTTTTACTACTTGTTTCCTCTTCATTTGTGGAGATAATACAGTGCAAGTAAAATTATGTAATATACAGCTTGACAAAGAATGACAAATGAATGAGAATCTCATGCCCTGAGTACACATTGTTTAGAGAATTTGACACCAAATCTTCTGTGGAACTGTATACAAATAGATAATAAGATTTCTTTCCTCTATTAGAGCAGAAAATACCTGTGTAAAATTAGATGAGAGGGTCTCAGTTTTTTATTATATGAAGGCTAAAAATACATGCTCTTTATATTTTATACAATTTATAGTAACCCCTTTTCTCCATGATTTAAATTTTGCTTTGAATTTTAATTGTGTAAATCAATTAATGTTTCATTATAATATAATGCATATACATATTTAGGCTCATATTTATCATGCCTGAAAAAAGTAAATATGTTAATTTCAAGAGAAAAATCATATTTTTCGTGAAGTATCACTCACATTTTTTAAAATTAAAATTAAAGAGATTTATTGTTATGCAAAGCTATTCAGACATGATTTTTGTCTCCTGACATAATGAATGAGCTTATTTATAAATATAACAACACATTAATTAATATACACATTATTCATAGTTTAGGTTACTGTTACTGGTGCCTTTTATTTCACAACATAACACTTTGGGAAAAAATTTGAATTAACTGTATTTGACTATTTTTTATTATATGTAAATTGTGTGTAAAGTGCCTTTTTAGGAATGTATTAAGTGTATTATATGTAAAGTGCCATTTTAGGAATGCATGATGTAATTGCGTATTTAATTGAATTCAAGGTTATTTTCTATGAACATATCTGCAATTCTCATAAAACTTGATAAATTGATCATAATTTTGAAGTAAAAATTATATCTTAATTTTATTGGAGAATATGCAATTTCTGTATGATATGTAGTATCATGATGCAGTCCCTTGCATCTTCAAATGAAAACAAAATACAGTTTCATTAGTTATTGGATGCTATAGAACTGTGGTCCCTAACTCCTAGGTCGTAGATCAGTATTGTTGCGTGGCTTGCTGGGAACCAGGCCGCATAGCAGGAGGTGAGCAGAGGGCCAGCGAGCGAAGCTTCTTCTGTATTAACAGCCACTCCCCGTCACTCACATCACCACATAAGCTCTGTCTCCTGTCAGGTCAGCAGGGGCATTAGATTCTCACAGGAGTGCCAACCCCTCTGTAAACTGCGCATGTGTAGGAGCTAGGTTGCGTGCTCTTTATGAGAATCTAACGCCTGATGATCTGAGGTGGTGATGCTAGCTAGCGTTGGGGAGCGCCTGCAAATACAGATTATCATTAGCAGAGATGTTTGACTGCAAAATAAATGTAATGCATTTGAATCATCCCAACCCTGCCTCCCCTCCTGCCAACTTCATGAAAAAATTGTCTTTCATGAAATCAGCCCCCAGTGCCAAAAAGGTTGGGGACCACTGCTGTAGAATATTCTTCATAAACAATCAGTAATATAGAAACTTTTGGAATATTTTTGTTATGAATTCAAGATCCTTTTTGTTCAAAATTATTTTAGTTTCTGTTTTTTAACTAATTTCATAGATTAATTATTATGTGTTGCTTTTATAGATTTTTGCCTTGTAAATTTTGTAGAAAATAAGTCATATATAAAGTCATCGGATTGAATGTTTTATTGGAAATATAGCCAAATATTGTTTTTGCTATATTTTACTCTTTTATTAGTTTTAATATTTTTATTTCCTTTAGGTTTTGTTATGGCTTTTTAAAACAAAACTTTTTACTGGGCGGTGAGCAGGCGGTAGGGGGAGGAGGAAAGGGGTGTATGCTTCCAAAACGTGTGTGGTGCACACCTCTGGGGGATTGGACACATTGGGGGGAGGGAGGGGGGCAGCGGGAATATTTGTAACCCTACCTAAGAGTATTTGTACCTCCATAATATGATGAAACAAATTTTAAAAAAACATTAAAAATTTAAATAAATAAATAAATAAGATGTTCCCACTTCATTAAAAAAAAAAAGATGTAACAGATCAAGTCTGCTTAAGAAGAAAGAAAAATTTAAGGGCTGTGTCCTGGGATGAAAGTGCAGAAAATTCAGATGGACGAAGCCAAGAACTGGAATCCCAGGACTATGAAAGAAACCTATGCTTTTACTCCCTTTCTGTAGCCCTGTTGTTTTTTAATTCTATCTATTTTGAACAAAGTCATGATGAATAATTTTCTAGCTAAATAGTTTCCTACATTTATTATTTTTCAATAGGAACTAGTAATAGCAAAACTGAAAAACTAAGTACTTTTTAAGGATCTGATTTTTATTTGTTGATTTTCCTCTATGATGTTATAATGTTTATATATCACTAGCCACTTGTTTGTGTATATGAATCATTATTTTTTAAATTCAGAGTGTCAATAACTCATAAATATTAGGGCTTCAAGAAAGTGAGGGAGAGATGGGTAAAAGTTCGTGGTAAGACTATCTATGTGTGTGTATGTGTGTATGTGTGTATGTTCTTATATCTCCTTCACTTTTAGCATTGCAAAATGGTTTCACACGTAAGCATGAATAGATGGCAATTGAAATATGGCATGTTTTCTCAAAAGCGATAAGATTGTAATAATTTTTGAACATTTAAATTTTTGCATAAATATATAATTTCATAATATAATTCTCTAATTATTATTGTCTAATGTTAAATTCTAGAATAAAGAGAATATGCAATAATTTAGGGCTATTGAACCAAGCATATATAAATTATAAGCATATATGTTTAGTGTCATTTGTAACTGAAAAAAATATATAAAACATTTGTCCTTAAGGCAGCCTGCAAATGTAAATGGTCACTACATATTGTGAGTTAGTTATCATAGCATTGGTCAGGGAACGACAGGAAATGATGGGTTGTTCTGCTAAAGTTTGTGATAATTAAAACATTTGTTCTAGTAAGTTTATAATGTTAAAGCCCACAGAGTGAACTTTATTAAAATTGTTCTGAGTCTTGAGCAAACAAATAAACAAGGAGCACAAGGAGAGATCATTCCAGGCTAAAAACATAGAACTCACAGATTATAGGAAAAATTAGCCATGTAGATTGTAAAGAATTATAATGAATGTTTTATATAGGTATAATGCATGTATTTATTCCAGGCAATAAACAGTTATGTATAAGAAGCCCCCAAGAAATTAGATTTAGTGTTTATATGGTAATATTTATATAATCATCATAATAAAAACGTACAATATAACCACATTAGAGGAAGGGAGAAGAGTTAAAGTTACACTGACATGAAAACTTTATCGTACATGTTAAGTGTAGAATTAATGAATGTAGACAGGCAGTGTCTACATTAAAAAATGTATAAAGATATGTATTACTTGGGCCCCCAAGAACATGGACTGAGGTGGACTTAGGAGGGCAGAAGATTTCTTGGAGAGTAATACCTGCATACTTAAAGAGAGGAAATTAGATTAGATGAGGAAAGCTTTCAGGCAATAATGCAGATCTCACAGAATTTCGATCACTTCTGGGGAACACTGGAACAAAGATTGGCCATTAGAGATGGATGGCATGGGGTAGAAATGGTCAGTGTCTGACAACTCTACTATGCTAAGGCATTAGCTGAAGGCTTTAGAGAAATAATTGAGAACATGCCCTCCTCTGCTCAAAAGCTGAGGAGAACACCGTGAAAGTTTTAATAGCTAGAAGATGCAGAGAAATGCCCTCTGAAGTTCATAACAAGTTCTTTATCCAAGGGAGATCCAAGTGGGCATATCCCGAGAGCTACCACAGGAAAAACTCTGGGGATGAAGAAAACAAACAAGCTGGGAGTTTTGTTTCTGAAGAATATGTAGATTGTGGGGTCAGCTGAGGAACAGAGATTTGCTGATTTGTCATCATTGTCAAGCCTACACAAAATTCTGAAATATAGATATATTATTTGGATAAAATATTAAAGATAAACATATAATTTAATAAATTGCTGAACTATATATTCATAAAATATTACTAAAAGGATTTTGATATTTTTTTGGAAAAATGAGAAAATAGAATAGATAAAAAATAAGAAAAGGATCTGTGAATTCAAAGAACTTAAAATACCAATAATGAAAAAGATCTGTTTGGAAAACAAACCAAAACGATGCACAATTAACACCTTTAATCAAGCAAACATAATCTTTAAATTAAACAGAAACAGAAACAAATTAGTTTAATTGAACATTGAACAGATACTCTGACCGTGAAACAACAGCATGGTCAGCGTCCCTTATCTGCGGGTCTGCGCTTGTCTATTAGATAACCACAGAGGAAAATACTTAGAAAAAAATGATGGCTGTATCTGATTTTTTATTTTCATCATTATTCCCTAAGCAATACAGTATAAAAACTATTATTTGTATAGCATTAATATTGTATTAGGTATCACAAATAATCTAGAGATGGTTTAAAATATATGGGAGAATGTAGGTAGGTTTTATACAAATACTACACTGTTTTATATCAGAGATTAAGCATCCATGGATTTTGTTTGTAAATAAACAAACAAATCTGGAACCAATCCCTCATGGATACTGAGAAACAGCTATATTTATTTTGAACAGTGTACTCTTATGCCCTTAGTGGGTATATTAATAAGCTACTATTATTATGCCACTATTTTTAATATTATTAATGTGTGAGGTACTATGAGAATAAAATATCTGAAGGAAATTTTAAATTGTCAATATTTTGCCAGGGTCCTATCCGTATTCATTGTTATCTATTTTTTGTTAATTATTGTATGACAGAAAAATAAATGAAGAAAATGTATAAATATATTGGTATATTAGGGAACTAAGGCTCTTGCCTTAGGGAGAAAAAATACAAAATCTGGCATGCCTATAATCCTAGCACTCTGGAAGGCCAAGGTAGGAGGATCTCTTGAGCTCAGGGGTCCAACACCAGCTTAAGCACCAGTGAGATTCCGTCTCTACTGAAATGGAATAAATTAGCCCTGTGCAATGGTGCACACCTGTAGTCCCAGCTACAAGATTGAGACAGGAGGATGGTTAAACCCAGGAATTAGAGGTTGTTGTGAACTAGGCTGAGGCACTGTGGCATTCTCGTCTGGGTGACAGAACAAGACTGTCTCAAACAACAACAAAATAAAACAAAAAAGGAAAAAGAAAAAGAAGAAGAATGTAAGAAAGAACCACAAATTATTGCATTCTGTACATACCAGTACGAATCCATTATTTTTTAAATGTGTGTCATAACTCTTTCCACTGAAGAAACCTAGATTCAATAATGTCCTTCTAAATTTAAGTATTCTCTTATCCAAATCTTGATTTCTTAATATTTTCTCCATCACAAAGAATAAGGGAGCTTGGAGAAATGACCAATTATTTCTTTGTGCTAGGGAAAATAAAATGTAAGCCTGGGACATCTCATGTCTGAAAATAATAAAGTACTCAAAGACCAATGACGACATTGCAAAAAGATAAAAGAATCAGCTTGGTTAAAAGTGTTAAATTCAGAGCATCAAAAAATAATAATTAAATCAATATGTTATATCACATTAAATTTAAAACATTCCATAAATATATTTTGCTACTCAAAAAAATCAAATAAAAAGAGGAAGAATAAAGATGAAGAAATAAATTAAGAACTATTTTAAAATAGAATGACAGTTAATTATCATGGGGGGTATAATAGAATTCCCCCCCAAAAAAAATCAGGTGTGAGTTCCGATGTAATACATTTACACAAGAATCATTGTGTGAGAAGTTGTTGCAGAACAGGGTGACACAAGGTTTCACCCTCCCGGATTACTACTTAATTTCAAAAGTAACAATAGATATTCATAACAATGTGATGTATTCATCATGACCAAGTGATCAAGTGCAGCCTCACTGAAATTATGAACAACTGATATTATGTTCTCCTGATTTTGCACCATTAGAGGTACACAATATTAATTGCATTGTGTTTCTCAAAAAATATGTTTAGATCAAATACAATCATGTAGATACAATTGATAACATGCCCGGACCCTTCAAGAATGCCGTATGCAAAACTAAATAAAACAATAAAAGGTGTTGGAAAATTGTCGATTAAAAGAGACTTGTTCATATTTTATGGCAGAAAAGAAAGAATGAAAGAATTTTTTGACAATTCAGGATATTTAATAAAGATGGTATGTTATAATTAAATCAATCTTACTAGTTAGGTAGAAGAAAATCCTTTCTCTTAGATAAAAAATGAAGTGGTAAGAGTGCCAAGTCAGGATTCTGAACCCCATTTTTTAACAACTTAGTGTAAAGAATGCTGAGTATATACCCATACATACAAAGAAAGAGGAATATTTATGTATATATTAATATGTTATTTGCACCAAATTGAAGAATATATATAACTATTTTGTAGTTATTATTTATTTTTTAACATTTCTGTTGATTTGTCATTTTTCAAAATGAAATGTTAAGAGAGACCCACTTATAATCAGATAAATAAATGCATCAGTAAGAGAACCATAATGATAAATTAAGTACCCTGAATTTTATCCCAGAATCTGTCCTCTGTGAAGTTTTCCCTCCAGTCCTTAATCTATCTGTGATTATCATGATACTTCTTAATATCATAAGCAAAGAAATTACAACCGAAAAGCTTACCTAATACTACTTGAGTAATGTTTAGTTTTGAAATACTTTAAGCTAAACATTTCACTTTAGATAGGTCATTTTTACATGCTTCTTATTCTATATTTACTATTTGTTCTATTATGATGCCTAACAATATATACCTTTAGTATAATTCATTACAATCAATAATGGGGGTGGATAATCATCATAGTTTTATTAGATTTGTTATAAAGATCCTCAGAGACCCTATGAATATGTTTTAATATTAGCTGCAATAAAAATGGAATAGATGTCTAGATAACACTATTATAATTTCCTCATAGTTATATGAGAGGATTATATGCCAATAATATGATAATAATATTTTATAATTGTACCTGAATTTTAGTAATTGTATATCTGTACCTAAACATGCCATATCTGTAAATTCTCACTTAGACCTTAGACATTTAACTTCATAATATTTTTTATTATTTGCTGCTTGAGGTAGGAAGCATTATGTACTTATTATGTATTTTATTTTATTTTATTTTGTTTTATTTTTTGAGACAGAGTCTCACTCTGCCCGGGGCTAGAGTTCCGTGGCATCAGCCTAGCTCACAGCAACCTCAAACTCCTGGGCTCAAGCGATCCTCCTGCCTCAGCCTCCCGAGTAGCTGGGACTACAGGCACGCACCACCATGTCCGGCTAATTTTGTCTATATATTTTTTTCTGGATTTTTTTTTATTTCGGCATATTTGTCTATATATTTTTAGTGGGCCAATTAATTTAGTTCTATTTATAGTAGAGACTGGGTCTCACTCTTGCTCAGGCTGGTCTCGAACTCCTGACCTCGAGGAATCCGCCCACCTCGGCCTCCCAGAGTGCTAGGATTACAGGCTTGAGCCACCGCGCCCGGCCTTATTATGTATTTTAAATACTCAAGGAAATAAAGGATATTGCCATTTGTTTCCTTGTTTGTTTTGCTGTTGAAACATAAATCATCGGTAGCTCAGCGGCTTAAAAACGCGTGTTTTTTTTTCATTGCTTACATTACATGAAAGCTATTGGTCAACTAAAACTCCTGCTGTTCTCTATGCGTTTTCTGAGGTTGACTGATCTCTACATGTCTTCTCATTCTGGAACTTAATTTTAAGAAGTAGCATCTATTTGGGTCATTTTACTGTGATGGCGAAAGGCAGGAGTTAAGAAGTTCTGGAAAACTGCAGAAGCGCGTGACGAGCTATCACTCAGACGCAGCCGTGTCCCATCCTCCCACACTCACTGGTCAAGGCGTCACAGACGTCCAAGAGCTCCCGTCAATGGTTTGGGAAAGTTTATTATGCCTTCAGAGAAGAGTGACAAGAAATAACATACAATAAATAATTGTGAACAAATAAAACATATTACTATGATTTTCCTCTAGGTCTGATATACCAACCTATTTTTCTGTCTTCAATTTATAGTCCTAATATTTGCAGGTTTTATAGCTATTAACATTTTACCCTTGATGTATGAAGGAAAATTCCCTTATGTCAGATGAAAAAAACTTTTGGTCAACTAATATTTGTCTATTTTACTTAATGTTACGGCATAGTAATAAAGCAGAGTCCTAGTTCCCAGGTTAATAAAGATAAGCAGAGAGCTAAAAGGTTTATTCCTTCAAAAATAATAAATAATTTGAGATAATATATGTAAAATTATATTCACCATATATTTTGGTCAACAGCATAAAGCTGACGTTTATTTATTTATTTATTTGAGACAGAGTCTTACTCTGTTGCCCATACTAGAGTGAGTGTCGTGGCGTCAGCCTAGCTCACAGCAACCTCAAACTCCTGGGCTCAAGCAATCCTCCTGCCTCAGCCTCCCGAGGAGCGGTACTACAGGCATGCGCCACCATGCCTGGCTAATTTTTTTCTATATATTTTTAGTTGTCCAGCTAATTTCTTTCGATTTTTAGTGGAGATGGGGTCTCGCTCTTGCTCAGGCTGGTCTCTAACTCCTGAGCTCAAATGATCCACCTGCCATGGCCTCCCAGAGTGCTAGGATTACAGGCGTGAGCCACTGTGCCCTGCCTGAAGTTCATTTTTAACAAAGCTCTATATGTTCTACTTAAAACAAATGAACAGTTCTTTACGTTGGAACTATGCTCTTTTAATATTATACTAAATATGGTAAAACTGATATTTGCCAAAACCAATATCTGACATCAATGCAGTTAAAGAAGAAGAAAAAACCTGTAACTCGGATAATACTTGTAGCAATCATTGCATGAGGTGGTTGGATGACTTCCGCAAGTCGAGCATAAGTATAAAGCTGGATGCAAGAATTAAAAACATCTACCACATGGCACTGGAAAATGAACCAAAACAGACTCCACCTTGAGAAGTGTTTGCTCATAAGGAAGTGCTGCTGCTTAGAGGAACACTGGTTGTGTTTGTGGGCTTCTTATCTCAGACCATTCCCATATACCTAGAAGTAGGTGTCTTGGCTCAGAATACGTGGCAAAGAAGAGAGACTATTAATGGAGATATTTTGGAAGTAAGACTGAAATTAAAAACAAGAACAACAGCAGTAATACCAGTGATTCTTCACACATTCATTGCTAACATAGAAAGGTGGGCAAGGGACCTTAGATGATGGTGGCGGAAACTGGAAATCTGGGGAGCTTGCAAACTCAGTGCAATATTGAATGCATTTGCCAAGCAACACAGAGATTGAGCCATATAAGGTGAAGGCTTTTAAGAGTCACCCAATACTGAGATGTCACCATTGGGTGACAAACTATGTAGGAATAGAAGAGACAAACTACTGGGAATCAGGAAAAAATCTGAGAAGAGATATCAGTGGCTGCACAGTTCAGTAAAGACAAAATTATTTTCTACTTAAATAAATATAAACATCCAAAGAAGAGCAAATTATAATGCAGAATTACCCAATAACTTCTTTATAATGTCTAGTTTTCAACCCAAAATAGTACACAAGCACAACAATAGGAATGTGAAACTCACATGCAGGAAGAAAAGCTGTTAGCAGAAACTGAAAAGTGCAGCTAGACAATTTATTTGGCAGAGAAAAGGTTTCAAAGGAACAATCAAAAATGTGTCAAAAATGAGGGGAAATTATTCTACTATTGATTCAACAAATTAAAAAGTGAACAGAAATTTGGAAACTATATAAAAGGATCAAATGGAAATCGTAGTTCTAAAAAGTACAATATAGAAATGAAAAATTCAGTAAATAGAATCAATAGCAAAATTGATATTGAAGAAGAAAGCCTTGATAGATCAGTTATCCAATCAGGGGAAATAAGAAATAAAGATTTTTTTAAAAATAGACAAAATTTTACAGATCTGTTAAAGCCTATAAAATGTTCCAACATTTGAAAAATTATAGTCACAGAAGAGAAGAGACAGAAAGGTAGAAATAATGTTCAAAACAACAACGACTAAAAACTTCCCAGCTTTGCTTGTAACATTTATAGATCTTTGCAGCCCAATGAATTCACAGTATAATGAACTCAGAGTATCACACTGTGACAAGCTGAATAATAGTCCATCAAAATTTTTATTCCCTAATCTTGAAAGCCTATGAATAGGTTACCTAACACGGCAAAAGGGACTTGGAAGATGTCCTTAATTTGAGAATCCTGAGATGTGGGAATTATCCTCGATTATTTACATGTGCTCACTGTAATCACAAGCCTTAAAAAAAGAGTGGTAGAAGAGTCAAAATAAGAAAAAGGAGATCTGACAGTGGAAGAATAGCTTGAGTTGATTCACTTTGAAGATGGAGGAAAGAACCACGAGCCAAGCAATGCAGGTGGATTCTATAACCTGGAAAAAGCAAGGAAACATTCTCCCCAGGAGCCTTCAGGCAGAACATAGCTCTACCAAAGCCTCGATTTTAGCCCAAAGGGCTCATTTCAGACTTATGACCACAAGAACAATAAAACATAAATTTGTGTGGTGTGTAAGCTTTTACATTTGTGGAAATTTTCTGCAGCCTCTGTAGGACTATATGATAATATACATATATACTCACATAAAGGTAAAACTAGTGAAATCCAAAACCAAAGAAACAGTAAGAAAAATAGCAAGAGAAAAACAACATATCACAGAGATAGGAGCAATGATATTATTAACAGCTGACTTCAAATTGGAAAAAGTAGAGGCCAGAGGACAGAATAACATATTCACAGTGATGATTAAGGAGCTCCTGAAACAAACAGATTCAGGTGACCATTCTTTCTACAAAGAGACAAGACCTTTGATTTTAACTTTTTGATTATGCTTAGCTTCTTTAGGGCTATTTCCACTGCTGTTAACATTCAGCCCCCAATTTGTGGCCTGGAGCCCTGGGTTTTCTTCCTTGTTACAGTGATCACTTGATATATTTCTTGTTGCTTAAAAAAACTATGTGTTCCTTATCCTTTCTTAGGATTACCTGGAAAGAGACAACAATCTCTGCAGTTTGGACAGGCCATAAATTATGTTGCTCACAACCCTCTCTATAGGGGTAAGCATGCAATACAAGAAAAGATAACCCAAATATTCTTGGAATTAATGTATAGATATGTGAAAGAAAATTTCTGTTTTAGGTTAGAAATCCCATATTTATAGGAAAGCGAAGCTGCAGAAGCCACTTTTCCCTCCAACTTAAGAGAATCTATAATCAAATTCAAGGTAAGAAATGACAAGAACAAATGTAACACAGAGAGTTAGAGCTCTAATACAAATACTTGAGCCCTAGATCTAGTCACACCTAAGTAGATATCACCATCATATTCTGTTACAAAGACCCATATCCCATTATTTTAAAGCTGCCTTCAATTGTTTCTATACCATGTTTGAGACTCAGTGTCCTTAACAATGCAGAAATGGATCTCTCTAGAATGGTTCACTGTAAATGGCAAAACAGAGTCTGTAACAGACATCTTTAAAGCAGGGCAGAGGACACCGAGGATTCCCCTATTCTCTTAATTTAGTTGTATACTGTGCTCATTTTACTATAATCTAGCCCTCAGTTTAGAATTTAATAGATTTTGTTCTCAGATTGGATTAGTAAACAAAATGAATTTACTTTCTGCCTATTGTGGAATGGGTGGGTCTGTTGATAACAGAGAGAATTTTTTTAAAAGTCCATATTCAAAATATGAATGGATAACTTTTGTCATTGCAGTTCTTAATTATTTAAAATAAAATTTAACAGTAGTTAATACATTTTTAGAAATTATTTACATAAAAGACTGGCCACAGGAATTTGTGATTTCTCCATCTCTGTATACAAACCAGTTCCTGTGACTATGAGAAAATAAAAAGACTCACTGTTAATACTACACATCTCTGCAAAGTGAAGTCCTCATTTATGCTCCTTTTAGATATAAACATGGAGGGAAAAGACAAAAACAAATTCACTGAAAGAGAATTACAAAGAGAAAACAGATTTCTGAATAAAGTATTTACTTGGCATCATAGATGGAAAATTTGATATTTCACTCTAGTACCATGTAGCATATGCTATGTACTTGGGCCCACTCTCTTGTTCTTTTCTTTTTAATCTTTTCCTTAAATGGAAACTTATGTTATTAATATCCTATAACTTCTCTTTTTGTGTTGTGTGTATAGAAGTTTATTAAACATAACACTTAAAGACTATAGATGTCTACAATAAGAATATGATGACACTAAAGAAGAAATAAATGTCATCCGGCGAATATGAACTCAGTGGAAAATAGACTTAGATAATCCTCTCTAGAAGTAATTGGTGGACTTGACTTTAGATTAGCTTTCTTGGGAAAAAGGTGAACACATTTGCAGTTTAATGAGGCGTTCTTATTTACATAAAGCAAACACACTGTCTTTTAAATAAGCCTTGTTTGAGATGTGAAAGCAAGGTCCACAACCACAACTTTAGTTTAGAAGGAATCTCTATGCATGACACTGTTTCAGCTGGATTTACATTTGTTTGTAAATAAAAGAGTGACTTAAACAACTTGGAATTTGAGACTCCTGTGACTAGCAGTCTCTGAGTAGATGTGTAGGCAGACCAGGAGTGTGTGCTCATGCTAAAGTTGTCATATCAGTATAGGTTCCCACTATAATTTTATCACATAATCTTCATTCTCAAAGCACCCCAGCGTCTCCAGGTTTTCCATCCACATTCCAGGCAAGAATGAAATGAAATTTCCAAAAATTTAGAGTCTATTCCAAACCTGTATTTTTCAAGATGTTTTTTTGAAGTTCCTTCTAGTAATTTACACTATCATAATTTTGGTCTGAAATGTTTTCAAAAAATCATCTTTGTTGCAAGTGAGGTTTGGAAAGGTATTCCTAACTATAAAAAGGACCACCTAGAAATTCCAGGGTTCTTTTAGTAAGAGGAAAGTAGAAAATTAATATTTAATGGAATACCAGTCATAACTGTCAGAATTGCCCATTCACAAAATGAAATCATAGACTCTCAATTAATGAGAAGATATTTATATAAATGATCATTATTTATCGTAATGAGAAAACCCCTAAATTATTAAGCATCATTGCAAAATTATTTTTTTTAATAGATTACAAAATCATAGATTACTTTCTTTAGGATTTTCTCATCCTGGAACTAGAATTTCACCACTATTTACCTGACAATAGACCATCTATCTGGGCAGAAAGGTTATTCTGTGTGTGTTGGAAGGGAGAGAAACTTTCATTAACATATGAATAGATTGCCTAGAGTACTCCATTTTCAATAGCACAATTGAGTGGTCCAGAGTTACATAACCAAGCCAGAGCACTTGTGAGGAGATTTTAAACTAAAATTGACAAAAGAATTCAGTCTCTCCCCAGTATGGAGATCATAATGCACACAGATAATACATGTCCAGATGGAGGAAGACCAAGTTGATATACAATAAGAAGCAAGAATGGGTAAAACCGGAATGAGAGCAGGAGTGACTCCATGACAGGGTGCACTTCTTGGGGTAGGCCTAACTTTCCGTTTCCGAAACTTGGCCGACTACACCCTTCCCGTGCACCGCTTTTGAAGGAGCCAATCGGGAGCCGACAAGATCAGCCACTATTAAAGGAACCAATGGACTAAGGGGGGAGGGGGGAGGTGTACCCACCGTGTATAACTTGCAGAAAAGTATAAAAGCTTGACTTATACCCCAGGGCGGGGTCCTGGTTCCAAAATGTGCTTCTTAATAAAAATATCATACAATAATTGGTTCAAATTTTTATTCAAAACATAAAATTTAACATATATTAATGATACATGTGTTCTAGTTCTATCCTCTTTTAATGAAACTGCTACCCAAAGATCATATGACTAAATGCTTTTGTCAATAGTAGAGTATTTGTCTGGGGCTTTCATTGTCCATTCTTTGTTCTCTCAGTAGGCTTCAATCTTTTCACTTATTTTTATAAAACACACTTTGATTAATATTAAGACTGATCAGCTAATCTTAAGATATAAAATAACACTGAACTCCACAGAATAGAAACAATAGATATACAAGATATTATCATGGAGATAGTGTAGCCAAATATTAAACAACTTCAGTGATTGATTTTGGTAATTGTATACTCTACAATATAAAATTCTATAGAAGTGGTATGTATCTATTACTTAGGAGTTCACCTTTATCTTACCCTATGAAAACACTTTTTTAAAAAATAATTACCACTTGTTGAAATTCATTTATACCTTTCTTTATATAAGTAGAGAATGCCTTAAATGAGTTTGCATTTGTTATTCTGAAAATCATACATTTTCATATTTAGTGGATTTGTTCATTCCCTATTGCATAGTTTAGCTTCCACACCAAAGAAAATTAATCCAACCTATATCTAAGAGGAACTTGACAGCATATTGTTTCTCAAGAGAAACTATATTTTTTGCTATTACTTATTGCTCTTTTAAATTCTTGCTAACTGAATTAATATTTCTGTCTTCTTTGGGTTTCCCCATTTACTACTGTTATTCTTGCCACTTCCAGGACAGAAGTGGCAATATTTTTTCCCAGTTTTCAAAAGTGACTTTGCCTCATTCTTTGCCATGGATCACTTGTTCAGAATGACTAGGCCAAAGAGAGTTTTCTTTTTCAATTGTGTTTCCAAGATCCAATGTAGTATAAAACAATTCTTCAAGAGGCCATTTATTTGCATTTTATGCCCAAAAAATACCCAAATATGAATATCACTATTTTTTCAAAATCATAAATCAATTAAAGTAAGAAAATATTTTCAGGTACCACATTTTATTTGAATGTAATGCCAAAATTCACAGTGAAAAACCTACTACTATTCTATATTTCATTTATTTATGAAAGCTCACATCTATTAATTTGCACATATAGCCACATCTTAATGAGATATAACTTATTGATAATTAAACATTTTTTCAAAGATTTATAGTAAACTATTGCTTATAGTCAGTTATTTGAGTAAGAGATTTTAAGAACAAATAATAAGTTCTTGTTTGTGGCATCCTTAAGAGATACAAAATATATGCCTTTATTTTGTAAGTCATGGCTAGCTGAGGTTGTTCTTGTATAGCTACACAAAATATATATGTAATCTAATAAGTAGAATATCAAATAAAACAAACCAAAATGCAATAAAAATACATGTAAGAAATTCACTTACATTAAGACAAATATCATTTTGAAGTGTTTATTCATACTGCATGGGAATTAGAATTGAATTGTGCAGGTTAATATTTTATTTCCTATGATTGCTATACATTACAACTTGTGGACAAAGGCTTACATGCATAAAGTGGACAAAGTGGACTAGAATTATATTGAGAATTTCATTCATTTATTTTTATAATTGCTTGAGAAAAGCTGTAACTTTCTTACTCCTTAATTCTGTTCATGGATGTCTTAGTAGGATTTAACTTTTGTGAGGCCTTAAAGTTAGGACTTTCAGCAAAATGGCATTAGAATTTAAGAGAAGACTAGGTAGGCAAATTGATTGAAGAAATAGATTAGAAAAAAGAAAAAACAGTAAAGTTAAATAGCCGTCATTTAGTCATTTTTTAAAAAAGATAACATTTGACCCACCAAGTGTATATGAATGAGAATTTTTTTAAAAGCAGGGAAATGACAATCAAACACTACTTAGAACAATCAACATTGCCTAATTTTTCAATTAAAGTATTAGACAGTGTCCACAGAAGCTTGCCTTTTAGAATTTTCACCAACTGAAATCAGGGTATTTCCTTAGGATACACTGAATTCCTGGCTCAGGATAAAGCATTTTAAAGTTCATGCTGGCATTTTAGATAAGGTTCTTAGTGGTAGATAAGATAAAGTATGACTGAAGCCAAATGATGTATTCACTTAATTTTCAGTAGATATAGGGTGCTGAGCTCCTGTAGAGACTTTGGTTGTTGGGGATGAAATGGGATATAAAAATAAATTTGTAAAGAGTAATCTTTTGATTTGAACACAAAGATAAACCATACATGAAGTGATTTTGTATTAAATAAATAAATCTTATTTCAATGAATATAATACTTAACTACTTAATTTACTATTGTTAAATCATATAAGTAAATAAATATAAAATATAGATATTATCTAAATTTAACAAATATTCAGTAAGCACGCAATGCAGATGAGAAACTGTCCTCAGATCCAGAGAATGTAAAATATAAACAACATAAAATATTTTAAATATTTTATTATGTAGGATAAAAATAGATAGCTAAATATAATAAAAGACAAATGTTATATAAAATGTACCAGATAATCAAAGAGACTTCCATGGTGTGTCCTCAAAAATTTAATGCAGAAAAAAAGAACAAGAAAAGGCTTTAAGTTTTTCTGGCTGAAGGTGATTTAATTGAGAACCTATATGTATACAAAATTGTTAGAAAAAAATGCAAAGAAGATGGAGAAGAAGCCAACAGCATGGTTTTAGCTAGTTGCTATTAGAGTCAAGAGACTGATGGTGCCACAGTTAGATGTATAACAGTACTACAAAGCTACTTCTGGCCCATGATGATGAGATCATCACTCAATATCTAAAGTAAAAAGACAAAGCTTATCTACAGACATTGCTCATCCAGTAAGGGTGAACTATGCTGCTCAGGCAGAGTCTTTCTATGTAGAAGAGATGGAAGATCTTATATAGGACTTTTGGAATATGTGGATATCAGAGGATGCTTGGATTTTGCAGGCTGTGAGTTGCCATCATGTGCAGATGTGTGGTTGCTCTGGTGGTGCTGATGTGCACTGGTTGGAAGTTGGAGACATGTTCCTTGGTGTAACTCTACCGTAGACTAACATCCAGGTATAAGAGAATGACACAGAAAAGTGAGTTTTTTGAGGTAAATTGTCAGTATTTGATTAGACTTTATGGGGGCTACATGTTACCATAGATAAAGAACAGTCAGTCTTTTCCTACATTTATAAGAATGTCTTAAATCTTATTGATGATGAGACAATAGACCACTTCAGTTGGAGATTACTTGTCTGCATGTAAATCAGAAAGATTATCTTATTCATAGAACTAAAATAGTACCTAGGATTCAGAACCAGATTACTAACAGGCTTAGAAATAAAGCTGTAGGCTTCTAGGTTCTGTGATGTGTTAGAGTAATTACCTCAATGATCTTGAGCCCTCAACACTTGTAATGTGTCTATAGACTAGACTGCTGAATAATGAAATATGTGGAAGAGAAGTATGTTATTTAGGTTATTTTTAACTTGTTTTTCCATTTGAGGCCATTCAGCATCAAGAAAACTTCAGCCAATTCCTAGATATTTAAATAAAATCACCTAAATCAACAGTTACCTTAATGACCCACATCTACCTGCAGATACGTGAACAAGAGGTTAGCCGATCCTTGGTCAGACCACGCATTTGTGGGTAAAATAAATATTTATTATTGTATGTCACTGAAGTTTTGTGATTGTTTGCCACAAAACTTCAGTTGCATATTCAAGCAATAAAACATACAGGGGGAAGAGTAGAGGCACGTAAGAATGCTGTCATAGCAAAGTGCCATCATAATTATGATTTACCATAAATGTGAAATTAAATATTGGATTATTTTATCTAGTTGGATGGCCAGGAATAGCTTCCAAATAGGTATAGATTTTCAAAAAACAGTCTAAATAATGGTTAGAAAATAGTTGGACATACAGATTAGAATAGAAAATGGAAAGACAGTGGCATATATTTATGTTTATATAATAGAATATCTCTTAGTGGAAAAAAGTGACTACAGACATTTAAATACAAGCTAGAGTAAGAAGATCACATTGAAGTTCAAAAAGATGAGCATTATCTTATGATTTATGTAGAGAAAAGCAAGTAAAAGTAGTAGAAACTATAGATATTGGAAATTGCCTTGATGTGAGTAAGGCCTACAGAATATGGGAGAAATAAAAATGAGTTCAAAAGCCTATGTTACTTAGAAAGTAATGTCAATACTAATAAGTAAGCATAAAAAACAATTGAATTAAAGAAAATACCACTTTTAGCATTTTGAATATAATATACATGTTCATCAAATTACTTTGCCTTATAAAAGTTTATCTTTAAAATGATCTTATATCCTCTTTGATATAAAAGTTTTTTGAGGGAAAATACCATGACAAAAGAGTAAACAATATGTGTTAAATATAGATAGGATAATTTTCTTTGTATCATAAAAACCATTCAACAAGTTATTATTTATTGACTAGACACTAAATAAATCATCTTCTGTAATAGTGAAAAATAAAATTAATAGAAGTCAAGTCCATCTGTTATAATTTGACAGAGTAGATAAGACTGAAATTAATCATAGAAAAAACGTAAAGCAGTATATAATTAAGGGCCCAAATGCTTGGTAAGTGTGAAAAGTGTGATCTCATATTGGATATAAAAAGATTAACGTAGCTTAATATTATATTAATAAAAATGGGTGTAGAGTAAAATTATAAAGGTTGTATTTAATAACGCAAAGGGCCACATACAGACATCCAAGATAAAAGGACAAAAAAACTCAGATTCAGGTATTTCCTGGTTATGGGATAAAGTGACAGAATTGGAAAGGGGTTTTAGTTTAGAGAACAGTGAGAAATTGGCTAAAATGAATGGATTAGATTTTGGAGAGCTTGAGAATGGATTTTTCGGGGGAGAGACCATAGGGTAAAGTTTAGAAAATACTCAGTGTTACCATTTCCAGTGTCCTCGCATGTCCTGGCACGTCGTTTGAGGATCTGGGGATGACCCGCCCTGTCTGCTGCAACCAACAAGTGTGTGGCTAAGGACAGTCCTGGCCATGGGGCGCTGCCACTGCCAGTGCCCTTGCATGCAATTCTGGGGCCTGGCGGTGGCCCTGCCCTGCCCACTGCCATCAGAGGCCTCATGCAGCAGGGGTTGGGGGACCGAGGACAGATGCAACCTACCTGGCACTGTTGGTGCATGTCATCCGGAGACCTGGAGGTTGACCTGATTCACTCACCACTGCTGATGGCCAAGGCTTGAGAATGGGCCCACATAGCCTGTGCTTCCACTGCCACCAGCATCCACCCACATATGCCACCTAGGGGTCTAAACACTTGTCCTCCTAGTCTGCCACTGCCACAGCTGGTGCCTGCACATGATGCGTGGGGTCCCCAGTGTTGACCTACCACTGCTACTGCCATCACAGATGCCACATGCATCACCCAGGGGCCTGAGGACTCACCATTGCCACTGCTGGCACCTGAACAAGCCATCTGGCCACCAAAGGATTGGCACACCCAGACCCACTACAACTGGTGTCAATGTGCACCACCTAGGGGCCCCCAACCAGCACATCTTTCCAGCTGTCACCACCCAGGAGCCTCAAGACCAGCCAGCCTTGTGACCCTATCCCCAGAAAAGCCTCATCACAGCTTCTGTTAAGAACCACAGCCTAAGCCACAGATACCACTGATTCTGATTACAGCCAAAGAAATCATACATAAACTACACTGCTGTGCCCACCCAGAGTCAAAGCAATACTGAGCAAACTGAACAAAGCTGGAGGCATCACAGTGCCTGACTTCAAAATATACTAAAAATCTGTAGCAACCCAAACGGCATGGTAGTAGTATAAAAACAGACACATAGACCAAGGGAGCAGAATAGAGAACCCGAGAATAAATCCATGTATTTATAGCCAACTGACTTTGATGAAGGCGGTGCTTTTCACAATAGCCAAGATATGGAATCAACCTAAATTTATACCAATAGATGAGTGAGAAAAAATGTGGGCAATGGAACACTATTCAGCCATGAAAAACAATGAAATTCCATCACTTGGAGCAACATGGATGGAAGTGGAGATCCTTATGTTAAGTGAAATAAACCAGGAACAGAAAGAGAAATATTGCATATTCTCACTCATGTGGGAGATAACAAGGTTTATCTCATGAAGGCAGAGAGAAGAATGACAGTTACTAGAGTCTGCGAAGGATGTGTGGGGGCGGTGAACTAAGTTGGTTAGTGAGTATAAATATACAGTTCAATAGAAATAATAAACTCTATTGTTCGATAGCACAGAGGGTGACTATTGCTAATAACATTTTTATATATTTCAAAATCGCTTGAAGAGATTTAAAATGTTCCCAACCAGAAAAACAGATACATGAAGTGATGTGATGGATATTCTAAACACAATGATTTGTGGATCCCATAATTTTGCATGATTATCATGTATCAATAAAAATAAAAATGAAAGTACACAATTGCTTTCATTCACATATTTATTAAGATGTTACAATGAGCAAGAAAAAGAAATGTTAAATTCATATACTATAGTGTGGAATGGTATAAGACATGAAGGAAAGTTGGAGACAAAATATATTACAAATTATAATGCATAAGAATATTGATCTATGGGACTGTTTGGTGTAAAGTGAAAACTAACAAATTCCTGACTCAAAATGAAGAACTTGGAAAAAAGGCAAATAATGAGCAGAAGATAAGTATAGATTGGTTGTATCAATTTAGAAATGATAGCAATTAATTAGATGAAGAAGTTTTATAAGGGGAATAAAACACAGGAGTAGAGCATTTGGCTGATAAAATGAGGTTAAAACTAAACCTTCAATCATTATTATTTTTAACTCATTCTTTACAAAACAAAACAAACCAATTAAAATCTCAAGTTCTCATAAGTAATGAGATTATGTTATGATCCAGTATTTCTTTTCTTTTATGTATCTAGAACATAATCAATTACAATATGTCTATTTCTAAAACTAGAAAATGTTGATAAGGTAATCATAGATACAAAAATTGGAGCATATTTTAAAAATAAATTAATCAAGGGTATATGTGCATAAACACATTTTAAAACAAAGGAAAATAATACGGTCATTACTATATTTTAAAACACACCATCTTCTGTTCAGAAAATAGAGCTATCATATTTGGGGTCTATAAAAATATAACTTCATAGAATTTCTTTTTTTCCCACTTTTTTATTTTTTATTTCAGCAAATTATGGGGGCCCTTGCCCCCTTTCCCCCTCGAGTCAGAGCTTCAAGTGTGACCATCCCCCAGACGTTGCATATCTCACTCATTATGTTTGTATATACCCGCCCCCACCTCCCTACTCCCACCTGCCCGACACCCGATAAATGTTATTCCTATATGTCCACTCAGGTATTGATCAGTGAAACCAATTTGCTGGTGAGTACATGTGGTGCTTGTTTTTCCATTCTTGAGATACTTCACTTAGTAGAATGGCTTCCAGCTCTATCCAGGAAAATACAAGAGGTGCTATATCACCATTGTTTCTTAAAGCTGAATAGTACTCCATGGTATACATATACCATATTTTATTAATATCATTCATGTATTGATGGGCACCTGGGTTGTTTCCACACCTTTGCGATTGTGAACTGTGCTGCCATAAACATTCGAGTGCAGGTGCCCCATTTGTAGAGTGTCATTTGATCTTCTGGGTAGATGCCCAGTAGTGTAATTGCTGGAGCAAATGGTAGATCTACTTGTATTGCTTTAAGGTATCTCCATATTGCTTTCCACAGAGACTGAACCAATTTGCAGTCCCACCAGCAATGTAGGAGTGTTCCTATCTCTCCACATCCACATCAACATTTATTGTTTGGGGACTTTTTGATAAAGGCCATTCTTACTGGAGATAAGTAATATCTCATTGCAGTTTGATTTGCCTTTCCCTGATGATTAGAGATGTTGAGCATTTTTTCATATGTTTGTTGGCCTTTATTTTGTCTTCTTTTGAAAAATTTCTGTTCATGTCCTTTGCCCACTTTTTGATAGGGTTGCTTGATTTTTCCTTGCTGATTTTCATGAGTTCTAAATAAATTCTAGTTATCAGCCCTTTATTGAATGTGTAGCTTGCGAAAATGTTCTCCCATTCTGTGGGTTGTCTGTTTGCTCTCTTGACAGTTTCTTTGGCTGTGCAGAAGCTTTTTAATTTGATCAGGTCCCATTTATTTATTTTTGTTGCTGCTGTGATTGCCTTTGGGGTCTTCTTCATAAATTCTTTGCCTAGGCCAATGTCTAGAAGAGTATTTCCAACATTTTCCTCTAGAATGCTAATAGTTTCACACCTAAGGTTCACGTCTTACCCAGCGTAAGTTGATTTTTGTGAGAGAGAAGTGTGGGTCCTGTTTCAGTCTTCTCCATATGGCTATCCAGTTTTCCCAGCACCATTTATTGAATAAGGATTCTTTTCCCCAGTGTATGTTTCTGTGTGCTTTGTCAAAGATTAGTTGGCTATATGAGGATGGTTTTATATCAGGGTTCTCTGCTCTGTTCCACTGGTCAATGTCCCTGTTCTTGTGCCTGTCTCAAGATGTTATAATTATTATAGTCTTGTAGTATAGTTTGAAATCTGGTAAATTGATACCTCCTGTTTTGTTTTTATTGACTAGGATTGATTTTGCTATACGGGGTCTTCTCTGGTTTCATAAGAAATGTAAAACTATTTTTTCTATATCGGTGAAAAATGATGATGGTATTTTGATAGGGATTGCATTGACTCTGTAGGTCACTTTGGATAGTATAGACATTTTTTTTTTTTTTTTTTTTTTGAGACAGAGTCTCGCTTTGTTGCCCAGGCTAGAGTGAGTGCCATGGCGTCAGCCTAGCTCACAGCAACCTCAAACTCCTGGGCTCAAGCAATCCTCCTGCCTCAGCCTCCCAAGTAGCTGGGACTACAGGCATGCGCCACCATGCCCGGCTAATTTTTTGTATATATATTAGTTGGCCAATTAATTTGTTTCTATTTATAGTAGAGACGGGGTCTCGCTCTTGCTCAGGGTGGTTTCGAACTCCTGACCTTGAGCAATCCGCCCGCCTCGGCCTCCCAGAGTGCTGGGATTACAGGCGTGAGCCACCGCGCCCGGCCTAATATAGACATTTTAACAATGTTGATTCTGCCCACCCATAAGCATAGTATATTCTTCCACCTGTTCATATCCTCTGCTATTTCTTTCTTCAGTGTTTCATAGTTCTCCCTGTAAAGGTCTTTTACCTCCTTAGTTAAATATATTCCTAGGTACTTATTTTCTTTGTTGCTATTTTGAAGGGAATTGAGTCTTTGATTTGGTTCTCACTTGTATTGTTGATGGCGTATATGAAATGCCTCTGATTTGTGTGTATTGGTTTGTATCCTGAGACCTTACCAAATTCATTTATCAGATCAAGGAGTCTCTTGGTTGAATCCTTGGGTTTTCTAGGTATAATATCATGTCATTAGCAAAGAGTGAGAGTTTGATCTCTTCTGCTCCCATTTGGATGCCCTTAATTCCGCTATCTTGTCTGATTGCTATAGCAAGGACTTCCAGCACTCTGTTGAATAGAAGTGGAGATAGTGGGCAACCTTGTCTTATTCTTGTTCTAAGTGAGAATGCTTTCAATTTTTCCCCATTCAGTGTGTATTGGCTGTGGGTAGTATTTCTTTAACAAACACCATATACTTATTTTTACAAATTTATTCTTTTGATTCTCCTTTTCCTCAACTATGAAGAAGATTACTTTTCTTACTAATGTCTTTAAACTGTTCAGGTTTGTTCACTTTGATTTATTTTAAAAAGCAGTTCCTGCACTAATCTTTCAGTTATGAAATGTGGATAGTAATATCTATCTTTCATAAAGAAAATAATTTCAAAAACTTCTAATAAAGTGACTGACATTGAATACTTGCCAAACTCCTGGTTAAATCCTATAATCATTTCAACATTTTTAGCTTTATTTCTCAGAATCATACAGAATATAACTAATCTATTTTCCCTGTGCTAACTATTGATTCTCTCCTGGCAGTCTAAACATTGTTCCTTCTCTTAATTGTTTCATGGTTCAGTCGGTGACTTAGCAGACTGGGAAATTTTGAATTTGAAGCAATGTGGATGTCAATTTGAAGAAAAATATGAAGTTAGGACACTGGTTTCTATGTTTTAAGGAAGAGCTCTCTATAGTGTTTTATTATGTATTTGATTATTAGTTATCTCTTAAATTCAATATCTGTTTTAAATTCAGTAAATTATAGAAAACATTTAAGGATGATTGATAAGAACTCATCAGTAGCCATAATGATCTGTC
Organism: Microcebus murinus; assembly: GCF_040939455.1. Classification (NCBI taxonomy): domain Eukaryota; kingdom Metazoa; phylum Chordata; class Mammalia; order Primates; family Cheirogaleidae; genus Microcebus; species Microcebus murinus. Next base: position 2,801,496 of record NC_134126.1, read on the forward strand.
CACATTTCCATAATGCACCTTTCCATGGCCAGACCTTGTGGACTGTCTCATGTACTGGAAAATGAGCATTCTGTGATTTTGCTTTATTATACCGATCAAACTGATCATAATGCCTCATACAAAAATGTTGAAGAATTAATGTACAAATAAAGACTTAAAATATATAGGACGTTTTAAACAAATGTTTTAAAATTATTAAAGTTATTTTCCCTCTCAGAATTCTAATTTTAAATAAACTATTAACTTAATCTACATTATAGTTTAATTATTGTTTAATTAAGTCATTAAATCATTACATTAATCATGTACATTCATTTTAATTGTTTTATTTTATAACTGTAAAAGAATCAAAGTAAGCCTTTTATTTCTCTGAATTAAAAAAAATATTTCATCCTTTGTTTTATAGTTTAACAATCCCAAGCAATTATATTATTTTTCTTCTTATATTCTTATTGACAATTCAGTCTACTTATAATAATTATAGTGATAATTTCTAGCACAACAGCTTATAAATTTCTTTTTCTGACAGGAGTTAGGGAAAAAGAAAATGAATAGTCTGGGGGAATACTAACCATAGATAAATATATATTTTCTAATAGATAAATATTGCTTTGCTCCATCATTTCTCATTGAAGATTTTCACAAGTTTATTGAACAGGAACATGGGTCTGGAAAGAAATAGAAATTGTAAAGTGAGAATCTAAATTAGGTAGATTTTTTCAAAAGAGAAGAGTAATGACAAGTTACTCAATAAGATTTTAAGAGGGAGGATATAGGAAAAGTATTAGAAAAAGAACAACATAAAATACAAAAGTACATATTTTTAAATAATAAAGTCAAACTGCTTATGTTGCATCATTTCATATTAAAAAATGTCAAGTTCTCATATAAATTCTAAACAAGTAAATGTATCCTCCAAACTGTGATGAAAGTGTAACCACTTTGCGTGACTGGAGTCTGCTTCTTCATGACTTCCTAGCTAGTACAAACTCTCTCCAAAAACTGCAACTTTCTTTCTTTAATATGAGAAAAAGGATCCATTCTTCGCAAATGTACTATGATGACACCTATCAAAGGAAACATAGCATAGAAAGCACACAGTAAGTTGATTAACAAATAGTTTTATATTTGTTCAATAACTAGCATTCATTATAAGAGCACTTTAAGTATACTGCATGATTAACATTACACAAAGGAAAATTTTGATCAATTGCCATTTGGGGTTGATATATTTTGCTTTTTGTTCAAGTATTTTATATAAAAAGCAATATGAAAGAATAGACCCTTGAAGACACTCAGGCTGAAGGCAAATGATTATGATTGGAAAATCCAGAAGCTCTTGGAGGAAATAAAAGAAGTCAATCCCAGATTGGCAATTGAATATAATGGTGCCAGGACAACTAGACTGTCATGATGTTGACTACCTTTCCTGAGCACCCTGGGACCATGCTCTCTGTGAATTGCACATCTGAAGGGGAAGAATGCCATCTCTTTGTGAGACTTCTTGTTTGTGAAAATGAACTGTAAATCACTACGTAAGATGTCAATGTGTAGGATTTAACACAGGTGTTTCTCTGAGGTTTAGAGGGGATATTCTGCACAAGTCACATACCCATTTTGTATCACATGTTATCGCTCATAAGGGTAATAAAGAATTAAAGCATAAAAAAAAGGAAAATAAGGAAACTTGAATACATTTGCTCATATTTCTTTTTTTCTTTTTTTTTTTTTTTGAGACAGAGTCTCACTTTGTTGCTCAGGCTAGAGTGAGAGCCAGGTGTCAGCCTAGCTCACAGCAACCTCAATCTCCTGGGTTCGAGCGATCCTTCTGCCTCAGCCTCCCGAGTAGATGGGACTACAGGCATGCACCACCATGCCCGGCTAATTTTTTGTATATATAATTTTAGTTGGCCAATTAACATCTTTCTATTTTTAGTAGAGACAGGGTCTCACTCAGGCTGGTTTTGAACTTGTCTGGTTCCAGTTCTAAGTGCTAATGCTTTCAATTTTTCTCCATTCAGTATGATGTTGGCTATGGGTCTGTCATATATGGCTTGTATCATTTTTAGGTATGTCCCCTCTATGCCTATTTTCTTAAGTGTTCGTATCATGAAAGGGTGTTGAATTTTGACAAAAGCTTTTTCTGCATCTAATGAAAGAATCATGTGGTCTTTGTTTTTGCTTCTGTTTATGTAGTGAATTGCATTTATAGATTTACGTATGTCGAACCATCCCTGCATCCCTGGGATGAAGCCCACTTGGTTGTGATGGATTATTTTTTTGATAAGTGTCTGGATTCAGTTAGCTAGGATTTTGTTGAAAATTTTTGCATCTATATTCATTAGGGATATTGGTCTGTAGTTTTCTTTTTTTGTTGCATCCTTTCCTGGTTTAATATTCGTTTCATAAAAGGTGTCGGGGAGGTTCCCATTCTTCTTGAGTAATAATTTCTGTAAGATAGGTATTAGTTCTTGTTTCTAAGTGTGGTAAAATTCGGGTGTGAAACCATCTGGACCGGGACTTTTTTTAGGGAGATTTTTAATTGCTGTTTCTATTTCAGCTCCTGAGATTGGTCTGTTTAGGAAGTCTATTTCTTCCTGATTGAGCCTAGGGAGGCTGTGTGTTTCTAGAAATTTGTCCATTTCCTCCACATTTTCCAGTTTGTGTCTATAAAGATTTTTGTAGTATTCATAAATTATATCCTGTATCTCCTTGGGATCAGTTGTGATATCTCCTTTTTTGTTCCTGATGGAGCTTATTAGAGATTTCTCTTTTCTGCTTTTCGTTAGCCTAGCCACTAGCATGTCAATTTTGTTTATTTTTTCAAAGAACCAACTTTTTGTTTTATTAATCTCCTGAATAGCTTCCCTGCTTTCAATTTCATTTAATTTTGATTAGATCTTGTTTATTTCACTTCTTCTGCTGGGTTTGGGGTTGGTCTGTTCTTCTTTTTCCAGCTCTTTGAGTCGTTTCATTAGATTGTCTATTTGTGATCATTTTGCCTTTTGGTTATAGGCATTTATGGAAATAAACTTTCCTCTCAGAACTGCTTTAGCTGTGTCCCAGAGGATTTGATAACTTGTCTCTCCATTGTCATTTTGTTCAAAGAATTTTTTTATTTCCAAATATTAAAAATATTCCAAAGAATATTTTTATTTCAGAATGTGAGCTGATGAGAAGAACGTATAATCAGTGGATCTGGGGTAGAATGTCCTGTAAATGTCAGTCAGACCCAAGTGTTCTAGATTTTGTTTAAGTCCATTATTTCTTTATTAATTTTCTGTTTGGAGGATCTGTCTTGTGCCATCAGTGGGGTGTTGAAATCTCCGGTGATTAGGGAGTTGCTATTAATCCATTTGCTTAGCTCCAGTAAGGTTTGCTTTATGAATCTGGGTGCACCTAAGTTGGGTGCATATATATTTAAAATTGTTATCTCCTCTTGTTGAAGTGTGCCCTTCACCATTACCCTCTTTGTCTTTCACTACTTTTGTTGGTTTAACAACTAAATCGTCTGAAATTAGAACTGCCACACCAGGCTTCTTTTGGCTTCCACTTGCTTGGAATACTGATCTCCACCCTTTTACTTTTAGTCTATATGCATCCTTGCAGGTTAGATGTGTTTCCTGAAGACAGCATATAGTTGCCTTGTATTTTCTTGTCCATTCAACCAGCCTATGTCTGTTGAGTGGAGAGTTTAAGCCATTCACATTTATTGAGAGAACTGAAAAGTAAGGTAGATTACTGTTCATTCTGTTGGGTTGGATGTTGTTGCTTTGATTTATCTCTTGAGCCATTGTAATATCTGGCCTTTAATCTTTGGGTTTTTGTGGTTTTAAATTTGTGAGTTTTTATTATGGTGTTCTGTGCGTAACACTGTTTTGAGTACTTCTTGTAGGGCTGGTCTTGTCTTGTGAATTCTCTGAGACTTTGCTTATCTGAGAATGTCTTAATTTCTCCTTCATATATAAAGCTTAGTTTTGCAGGATACAAGATTCTAGGCTGGGCATTATTTTGTTTCAAAAGAGTGAAAGTTGATCCCCATTCCCTCCTTGCGTGTATTGTTTCATTTGAGAAATCTTGCGCTATTCGGATCAGTTTTCCTTTGTATGTAACTTGCTTCTTTTGCCTTATAGCTTGTAGGAGGGTCTCTTTTGTTGATATTTTTGTCAGTCTGATGACTACATGGTGTGGTGTTTTCTTGTTTGCATTGTATCTCCTAGGTGTCCTTTTGGCCTCTTGTATTTCTAATCCTAGTTTACAGGTTAGACCTGGGAAGTTTTCTTCAATTATTTCTTCAAAAAGCGTATCCAACCCTTGGGTTTTTTCTTCTTCCTTCTCTGGAATCCAGTGGACCCGCAGGTTATTTTTCTTCATATAATCCCACAATTCTTGTAAGCTTTGCTCATGTCTCATATTTTTCTGCTCTAACTCTGTGTTTAACCTATTTGATTTGAATGAGTTGTCTTCCAGCTCTGAGATTCTTTCTTCTGTTTGGTCCACCCTATTTTTGAGGCTTTCCACTGTGTTTTGAATTTCCCTGAATAAATTCTTCATATTGAGGAGTCTGATTGATTCTTCTTCAAGATGTCGATCTCCTTAGTGAATCTTTCTTCCAATTCTTGTATCTTCTTTGTAGTTTCTTTGTGTTGGTTATCCATTTTTTCTTGCATATCATTGAGCTTTCTTACAACCCAAATTTAGAATTCTTCTTCTGTCATTTTAGTGTTTTGGATTTGTTCAGACTCCGTTTCTTGAGAACTGGTGTATCTCCTAGGGGGAGTATTTTCAGTTTGATTGTTTGAATTGCGTTGGGCCCTCCCCATCTGGGTCAATTGCTAGAGCTCAGGCATCCACTTTTTGTAGTTTCTTTATCAACCACTGAGGGGAGCTCTTCCACCACACTTGGAAGGTTCCCCTGATGGGGGTAGTTTCAGCGGTTTCTCCCTAGATTTTGGGGAGAGTGGGTTTTCTTGTCTTGCCCTGCCTCCAGGGGTGGAGCCTACCACTTTTGGCAAGAGAGATGTGGGCTGAGGGGAGGTGGTATCTCCCCAGTCTGCCCTGCACCCCCGCGCCCCAGTGGCTGTAACTCCCCTTGGCTGTTAGACTTCTCAGCAGTTCATTGATGGAGCCAGGCCTGGCAAGCCCATCGCAGATTGTGTAGGGGCAGAATTTGCCAGGAGAGACTCTAGGCTGGGCAGGGGAGGGGGACTTGCTAGCTGATGGCTGGGCTGTGGACCCCTCAATGGCGATCGCTAGCCCACTCGTAGGGCACCAGCACTGGGGGTGACTGCTTAGGTTGCAGCCGATGCTGGGTTGGGAGGCTGGGTCAATAGGACGCCCCATAGGCTCCTCCACCCTGCCTGCCTGACTGCCTATTCAGCCAGAGCCCTCAGTTTTACTGACCTACCCTGTGCAGTTTTATTCCCCAGGGGCAGTTCCAACTTAGAGCCCCCACTGAGTCTCGCTGGTTACCAGAGGCGAGACCTCTAACTGCCTCCCCAGTCTGCGCAGATCAGTTTCCTCCCGTCTTGGAGCCGTCCTAGCGGGCTCAGGGGAGACCACGCTGCCGCCTTTCACCATCAACCCACCCTCCAGCACCCTCTTCTCCTGCTGTGGTTTCGCACCAGTTTCAGACAGGTCCCTGGCTGAGTGGGTGTGGAGGTCAGTGGGGAAGCAAGGAGTTCTCCTGTGGGTCTGATCCCACCTCACCCCCTGGCCCAGTGGGCCAGCGCCCTCCCACGTGCCCTATTGTTTGCTCTGCACTCTCCAGAGAACATGATCTTATCTCCTAGTCACCTTATTTTTCCCTTTTTGAGAGAGTTCTAGGCTGCACCCCCACAGATTCTTGATGTTGTCCTTGTAGTGGGGAGATCCACTCATGTGTAGGAGACCAAGATCTGTGTCTCCTTCTCTGAGAGCAGGAGTCTGGAGGGTTTCCTCTACTCTGTCATCCCCCCCCCAATACATAATTGAATTTTTATTTTTTTCCTGGAAGTGACTCCTCATATTAATTCTTGTATTAGTCAGTGACCTGGCAGGGTGAGATGGCATAATCAAATTGAGGGATTCATGGACCATTTAACTATGTACATGTTGTTGGCAAAGTATATGTAAACCATGAGAAGGAATGCAGTATTATGAGACTTACCTAGAGTAGGACATATTTTACCATCTTCAGGCCTAAAGGCATGAAGGCAGAAAGCAATTATTGGGACATTGAGGGGGAAAAAAGCTCTGTAAATAAGTTTGCTTAGTAGGAGCCATGATGCCAAATAGCCAGCCAAAGGTGACATGGCAGCTAAAAAGGCAGGGGAATAAGTAACTCATTCTCATTCCATCTCTCTTCTTCTGAAGATACCTGTCACTGGCCAAACCCACAGAAGGCCAAGTGGCTTGTTTACACGGTCCTTAAAGGCTGCTTTGGGGAGCACTGACTAGGTTTGTAGAATGCTAGAGAAGAAGTCTGATGAGGAAAATAGAATGTATCCATCACAAATATGATATAGGAAATCTAGCATACTTTCTCCTAAATACCAAAGCAAGAATGTCAACTCATTGAAGCATCATACATTTGACAGAAGTTCAAATTTCCCTTAAGTTTCAGTTTAAAAACCAGTAATTATGACAATTGACAATGATGGGAAATGAATTTAGCATGGCCTATGCCAGGCATCCTCAAACTACGGCCCACGGGCCACATGCAGGCCGCCTAGCACATTTATCCAGTACGCCACGTGTTTTTGCTGCCACTATCTGTCCTGCTTAGCAGCGGACTTGTCCCAGGCCCACAGTGCACACTCTCCAACGGTCTGAGGGACAGTGAACTGGTCCCTTGTTTAAAAAGTTTGAGGACTCCTTGCCTATGCTAATCGGTCATTTTAAAGAAAGCAAAATGATTGTTGCATTTACTGAGTTCCACCACTGACCCATTAGCCCATGTTCTTCTCCATTTCCTGTAAGTGATATGTACACAAAAAATTAAAGTGACATGAATTGAATAAAAATGAGATGGAAGAATGTAGAATAACTGGCCATTCAAAACATGTATACCATAATAAAGGAGAATTTGTAACTGCTAATGGCACAGAGATAGTTCATTCTTTGAGTGTTCCTGTCTTTATCTCCAGGAGGAAAAATATCAGCACAGTCCAAGGATGTCTTTAAAAATGATCTACTTTCCCAGATGTTTCTTTCCCTTTCTGGTCAAGAATTAAAGTGACACTGACACAGACTAAAGCATGTTCTTTGTGCTGTATGGCTAACTCTTTATTTTTAACAGAGTATAATTCATGTAAGTTTTGTATCTATGTTCAATGCTCAAGAGATGCCCCTTTATTCTAGACAGGGGCCATCAAAAGATTCGAAGTCAGAAAATGAAATGGAAACCCAAACTGTAGTTTTTAATCACTCAAAGTGGTATAATGACGAAAGCACAAATGCTAAAGCAAAGGCTGTGTCCCAGGTCAGTGCTATTCAAAGTGTGGTTCATGAATTACTGCTGGTTCACAAACAATATTATTTCAACAACTTCAGAAAATAAATTCAAAGTAAACATCTGGAAATGTGTACAGCAATTTGACAGCTGCACGTGGCAAAGTATTCTTGCTAGCCACCAGTGTTTAATGTGGAGAATCACTATTTTTTCATTTGTGGCTATAGTAGGCAAAATATATCAATTGTGAAAATGATTATCTGTGTTTATCAACTGTTTGTATATTTTCCATGATCAAAGTATAAAATATTTATATTTATTTCTTCCTATATTATGTTTGTACTAAATATATTTAATGTGATTTTTCTATCTCTGCCATCTAATAAAATGAATTTGTATTTTACATGTCTTGTTTCTATTTTATTTTTCTAGTACTTTATTTTATTTTTTAATATCATTCTTTGATTTTATTTTACAAATATGATGAATAAATATGAGAGCTTGTTATTTTAATTTTCATTTGCCTCAGATCCTTTGAAGTGAGGTTTCACAAGAATAAGCACCACTTTATTGTATTTTACAGAATAATTTTTCCATAATGAATGTGGGAGACAGGGGTGACTGATCCTCCACCACGAATAGTTTGGAAACTACAAAACTTGGTGAAAATTTCAGAAGTGAAATTTTAGATAAAAAAATACTAACCATATTAGGAGTAATATAAAAGGAGGCCGGATGTTAATCAATAACTTAATTAGCATTCAAGTAAGGAAAGAAAGGAAAAGTAAAATACAACGTGTAAGTTTTGTGTTGTTGTAACTGCAATTGTATTTATAATAAACAATTATCTTTATTTTCCAAATGTACTTGGGTTGGTGAAGTATTCAAGAAATTGACAGGCAAATAAGCTTAATTATACCACATTTAAGGAGTGAAGGGATTCCCTCCATGAAACTGATCAAAAGTATTATATATATACATATATATATATCACTTATCTCCAGTGAGAATGACCTTTATCGAAAGGTACAAAACAGTAAATATTGGCTTGGGTGTGGAAAGATAGGAACACTCATACACTCCTGGTGGGACTGTAAACTAGTACAACTTCTGTGGAAAGTAAGAGGGAGATACCTCAAAGAGCTACAAGTAGAACTACCATATTTGATCTGGTGATCCCATTACTGGGCATCTACCCAAAGAACAAAAGATATTCTACAAAAAAGACATTTGCACTTGTATGTTTATAGCAGTACAATTCACAAGTACAAAGATGTGGAAACAACCCAAGTGCCCATCAATACTTTAGAGGATTAATAAAATGTGTTAAATGTATACCATGGAGTTCTACTCAGCCACAAAAAATAATGGGACTCTAGCACCTCTTGTATCATCCTGGATAGAGCTGGGACCCATTTTACTAAGTGAAGTATCCCAAGAATGGAAAACAAGCACCGCATGTACTCACCATCAAATTGGTATTAATTAATCAATGCTTATGTACACATATAGCAATAACATTCATCAGGTGTAGCAGGTAGAAGGAGGGAGGGGGGTGAATGTATTCACACCTAGTGGGTGTGGTACACACAGCCCGGGAGATGGACATGCTTGAAGCTCTGACTCTGGTGGTACAAAATATATGTAACCTAAACATCTGTACCCCTATAATGTGCTGAAGTAAAAAAAAATTTAAAAAGAGAAAAAGAAAAGAATACCAATGTCACAGAAAAAAAATTATAAATAATTTTTATAACACCTATATTGTTTTAATGGATTCATCCAAAATTATTTGAAAGCATTTTACTATTCTGGAATACAGGAGCTCTACTAATACTTTTTGTTAATAAGGTTTCAGAAATGTTTGTTCATGCATAAATATTATTGACCACCCACTAGTGTAGACATTGAGTGTGTAGATTTGAAAAAGATAAAAATCTTTGCTCTCAGTCAATTAAAGGCAGAGATATCAAAAAGGAAAATGTTTATGTTTTCATAAACTGTCTTATAAATAATTTTATAAAATCTAGTAGAAAATGTGTGTATAATGTTATTGCAAAAGTGTTTCTTAATGTTTAGAATGTTTAAAAACAGCTTGGAAGCTTATGATACAAAGAATAAGCCTAAAGTAAATATGGAAAGGTGTAATTTAAAACTATATAATGCAAGAATATTAACATAATTTAAAATAAATATTCAATAAATGTTAAAATTGTATATAAAGTATATATGAATTTAACATACCAAAAACCCATGGTGATATTATGATAAATTAGATTGGTCTTTCAGAATTTTATGTGAAAAAATTAAAAAAATGATATTTCAATATATGAAAACATAATCTTGATAAAGATTATAAAAATACATATTTTTAAAGCAGAACATAAATAAGTAAAATATAGCACATCAAGTGTCAATCTTTAGGGTCGAAATTAGAAATGATGTTACTGATATGCAGATATGATTGTTAAGAGAATATCTTACCTCTGGATCATAGACATTATAACAAAACCCTTTCATATAGTTTAGGTTTTCAGGTGGGATTTATATTCCACTATATTTTAGTTTATAATCATGGGAAACACATATTTTAATGCTATATCTTTAAATCTATCGGGCTCTTTATAACAAATGTAATAGTGAGTAAAATTTTTCACTGAATGCTCCAAAAAGCTGCTCCTTCAGTTTGCATTTTAATAAATCATAGAAACATTCTTAATTGGTTATCCATTTCCTGAGACACCATCTCCTTTCATTCCCATTCCTATCACCATGCAACTGCACAAATCTAAAAAAACCTTTAACATTGATATCAATAGGAAATATAATTTTGAAGTAATAAATTAATGTATTCTAACTATTTGCTCTCTCACTTCAAATTATGTCTCATTCAGTCCCTTGCTTTCAATATACTTATTACTGCATGGCCAAGGTGATTGCAGAAATAAAATTTGATGGCTTTCAAAGGACTAAGCTTGGAAAATACAAATCATAGGGTTCTCCCTCTATGTGGAGGCAATTTCTCTGTTAACTGCTATGACTTAGGTAAGAGGTTGGATTTTAAAGATTGTTAATACATCAAGGCAATTCAGCCCTCTTCTGACCCAGGAGAAGATTGAAAAGAGAAATGAAGCATAAGCATCCAACTTCTTAATCTTATATATCAATTAATAAAGATATAATGTCTAAAGTAGTTGAGTCAAGACCCAGAGTGAAAAATATTATTTAAAATTATAAGATTAGTCCATAAAAATATGAACATTATAAAACCTACAATATGTGTGTCTAGAGAAAGAAATGACAATGAATAAGTAAACTTAGATCTACGTCTGCTATATTGGTATCTTATACAATGTATCTGCTATATTCAAGTTCATAGATATTTAGAAATAGAATTAACACCAAAGAAAAACTACAAAATAAACTATGAAAAAGCATCACTTCTGGGAGTAGACTTTTTTAGCCTTACATAAGAATTTTAAAATATTTTGAAAATATAAATTCCTTACTTATATAAATTAAGTTTGATTCACTCAGCTACAGTAATAATACAACTAATTCAAATACTGAATTGGTAAATAATAATAATATGTATATATGCATATATAAACATATATACACACATATATATCTATAAATACACATTATAACATTATACATGATGTATTAGTATATATGTTTAAAATATGAATATTCATATACACATGCCTAGTTATATTTGTTTACATATACATGCACATGCATTTCATTTAAATATTGAATCATTTGAATCTACCATTTCTAATTTTAAAAGATTTAGAATTATCATTAGGAATTTTATACCTAATATAGAGGGTAAACTTTCTTTTCTAGACTTAAGTCAGGAGAAACTTTTAAAATATCTCTTAATTTATTACAGCAGTGGCATAGACATTAACACTGAGATGTCAATGTCTCTCTAACTCAGACTACTTTATGTCTTCAACTTGTATCTATTGACCATGATCAGATCATTGGTAATGGTGGTGGAGTTAGATATCAGTTAATTTCAGAGAAATTCTCAGAAAGTACTATGCTCAGATATTAATACAGAAGAAGTTATTTCACATATGCTAGAGAGGCCAGTACTATTTATAACAGAGGAATAGCACCATTAATTCAGGACCTCCACAGTAAGGCTACTTTGGAATTTAATGTCTTAAATCTTGAAATTTCCATTTAAACTGACTTATGGAAGAAGTATATGATAGGTATTAATATACAAAATTCATAAAACATAAGTGACCTGAGGAAATAAGTTTTAATAGAATTATTGCCATATAATTATTACCACAGCAATATTAATAGCATGGAATTAATACCATACCCAACAAGGGACAGCAGGAAGAATGAAAATTTCAGGCATAATAGTGTTTGCATGGAAGTGGTTAACGACTATGAATAAATATTGGTCTAGGTTGCAATTGTGAAAAATAATTGGAAATCTCACTATTGAATAAACTAATAAGGTATAAAATTAAAAGGAGTTAAACTAAGTAACCATCTGAAGGTTAAAGATGTCAGGATATACTTGAGAAGCTCAAGTTGAGGTAGTTATGGTCACATCTGTTAAAAGAGGGCAGGCATTCCCAATCCATCCTTAGCCAGCAAGCAAGTCAAATAACAGAAGAAAATCAAAGGTATTAATACTTCTCAGACACAGTTAACATTTTAGATTGGACACTAAGTCCTCCAATTGTCTTCCCCTATGGGGACCAGACTTTGCCAACCTATGTAATCATCTTTCAACTGTTTCAAACATCAGGAATCAAATAAATTCCTGTGCTATAGAAGGACAATTAGTGGACACGGATAACTGGGGCCGTATTTGCTAATAACTGGCAAGATGAGGAATGAGGAAGGACTGATAAACTGCTAAGAATGCTGTGTTCACTCCCCAGAACACAACTTCCCTAGTTTCTGCCTAATAGCTTCAGAGGACTCCAAAAACAAATATATATATACACAGTAGAAAAATAAAAGTGTAGATAGATGTATGTGTTTGCATGTGTTTCTTTTGGCATACATGAGTGTAAGAAAAGGACATAAATATAATTAATTTTATGAATCACAGTTAAATGTAAGACAATTGTAAACATTTCCCCTTCTTCCTCCTAAATCGACAACAGTGGATAAAGCTGATGGGCTCGAACATTAATCTGAAATGTCACCCACTTTTAACAGCATCTTGATATTTATGATATTTAACAATTTCAGGCCAATATATAGAATACCTAAAATAAATATGATGTGCATTGGTTCATTCTTTTTATGGTAGTAATTACTGAAGTATAAAATATATTTCTGTGATGTTAAGAATTCTTTTTCTGTTCATTTGTTTTTTATTGTGGTAAAAAAATGACAACAAATTTAATATTTTAACCATGTTTAAGTGTACAGTTCAGTCTCATTAAGTACAGCCACATTGTTATAAACAATAACTGCCCATTGTCCTTTCTCCTCAACCCCTGACAACCACCATTTTACTTTCTGTCTTTGTGAATTTGACAACTTTAGTGCCTCATATAAGAGCTACACAGTATTTATGCTTCTGTTATTGGCTTATCTGACTTAATGTGGTGTCTTATTTTTTATTATTATTTCAAACTATTATAGGGGTACCAATGTTTTTGGTTACATGGATTACTTTTGCTATGCTTGAGTCAGGGTTATAAGTGTGCCCATCACTCAGGCAGTGTTCATTGTACATGTTAGGTAGGTTTTCACCCAGGTCCTCCCTCCTCCTCTCTGTCTGATTTCCACTGAGTTTTACTTCCCTCTGTGCACATGTGTGTTCATCAGTTAGTTATAATTTAATACCGAGTACATGTGGTATTTGTCTTTTCATTCTTTAGATACTTCACTTAAGATAATGATCACCAGTTCCATCCAAATTGTCTCAAAAGGCCTTAATTCATCCTTCTTCATGGTTGAGTAGTATTTCATAGTATACATATACCACATTTTATTAATCCACATTTGGGGAAATTCCACATTTGCAATTGTAAATTGTGCTGCTATAAATATTTGAGTGTAGGTGTGGTTTTGATAAAATGACTTATTTTCCTTTTAGTAAATACCCAGAAGTGGGATTGCTGGATCAAATGGTAATTCTATTTTTAGTTATTTGAAAATTCTCCATACTCTTTTCCATAGAAGTCGTACCAATTTGCAGCCCCAGCAATAATGTGTAAGCGCTCCTTTTTCTCTGCATTTATGCCAGCATCTATTGTTTTTGGACTTTTTAATAAAAGACATTCCATTAATAACTAGGGTAAGATGATATCTCATTGTGGTTTTAATTTGTATTTCCCCGATGATTTAATGGCATTGATCATTTTTTCATATGTTTATTAACCATTTGTATATCTTCTTTTGAAAAGCTTCTGTTCATATTTTTTGCCCACTTGTTAATGAGGTTGTTTGTTTCTTTCTTGCTGAGTTGCTTGAGTTCTTTGTAGATCCTGGTTATTAGCCCTTGATCAGATGTATAGCTTGAAAATATTTTCTCCCATTCTGTAGGTTATCTATTTGCTCTGTTGATTATTTTCTTAGCTGTGCAGAAGCAAACTGTAGCAAGACAATGGTGACCACTCTCACCACTTCTATTCAACATAGTATTAGAAATACTAGCCAGAGCAATCAGGCAAGAGAAAGAAACAAATAATATCCAAATCAAGAAAGAGGAGGTCAAACTACCACTTTTTGCTGATGATATTATCTTATATTTAGAAAACCCAGAAAATATAATATTATCTTATATTTAGAAAACCCAGAAAATATAATATTATCTTATATTTAGAACCCAGGAGTTCACAAGAACTCCTGAAATTGACAAGTAACTTTAGCAAAGTATCAGGTTACAAAATCAATGTCCACAAATCAATAATATTGCTATACACAAAAAACAGTCAAGCTGAGAGTCAAATCACAGACTCAATACTTTTCACAATAGTCCCAAAGAAAATAAAAGAACCAAGAATATATTTAATCAAGGAGGTGAAACCTCTCTACAAAGAGAATTACAAAACACTGAGAAAAGAAATTATAGATGATACAATAAATAGTCAAAACATATCATGCTCATAGATCTGTAGAATCAATATTTTTAAAATGACCATGCTACCCAAAGTGATTTATAGATTCAATGCAATACCCATCAAAATACCATGTCATATTTCACAGATGTAGAAAAAATAACTCTATTCTTTCTCTGGAACCAGAAAAGAGCCCAAATATACAAAGCAATCTTAAGCAAAAAGAAAAAATTGGTTAGCATCACATTACCAGACTTCAAACTATACTACAAGGCTATAGTAATCAAAGCAACATAGTATTGGCACAAAAATTGGGACATAGACCAATGGAACAGAACAGAGAACCCAAATATAAAACTGTCCACATACAGCTATCTAGTCTTTGACAAAGTAAACAACAATAAACTGGGGGAAAGAAGCCCTATTCAATAAATGGTGCTGGGAGAACTGGATAGCCACATGCAGAAGATTGAAACAGGATCCATATCTCTCACCATGCACAAAAACTAATTCACAGTGGATAAAAGACGTAAATGCAAGGAATGAAACCATAACAATGCTAGAAGAAAATGTTGGAAATATTCTTCTAAATATCAGCCTAGGCAAAGAATTTATGAAACAGATCCTAATGGCAATCACAGTAACAATAAAAATATTATAAATAAATGACACTTGACTAAATTAAAAAGCTTCTGATATTAAAAATTCTCAATTATGGCTGGGCGCTGTGGCTCACGCCTGTAATCCTAGCTCTTGGGAGGCCGAGGCGGGCGGATTGCTCAAGGTCAGGAGTTCAAAACCAGCCTGAGCAAGAGCGAGACCCCGTCTCTACTATAAATAGAAAGAAATTAATTGGCCAACTGATATATATATAAAAAATTAGCCGGGCATGGTGGCGCATGCCTGTAGTCCCAGCTACTCGGGAGGCTGAGTCAGAAGGATCACTCAAGCCCAGGAGTTTGAGGTTGCTGTGAGCTTGGCTGACGCCACGGCACTCACTCTAGCCTTGACAACAAAGTGAGACTCTGTCTCAAAAAAAAAAAAAAAAAAAAATTCTCAATTATGTATAACAGTGAGTAATTTCTTAAGTATTTGTTGGGGACTGACATTATACTTTCTTGGTTTAATAATTAAATTTAGTGAGTAATGCACGTGCCCTGCCCAGAACATTTAAGAGTAATGTGCTCTGGACAAGGTTGCTGCCTAGAGGCATAACAATAGGCCTGAGTTTCTGCATTGAGGCAAGAGCTGCCCAGCCCCACAATAAGTGGAGGCCTAGAGGCCACACAATAAACACATTGTTCCTTTGATTGCTGCTCAGCCCCATAAGATGGCTGGTTAGTCAATGACAGGTAAGAGCCTCAAGGGAGGGACAACCTAAGATAGGCACAGCTGCAGGGGATTGACCTAAGAGGAACTGGGGACGGAAAATGCCCCCTGTGGCTGCCTTATCCAACCTTGCTAATCTCCATCTGTGATCTATGCCTGGCACCTAGAGCAACTGCCTGGAAACTTTGAGTCAGGGGACATCTGTGCCCTTAGGCTACATGTTCCGGAATGTACGGCCATTGGTGCAATGCCTGCGTGGTCACGTACAAGGAAGTAACTTCGATTTTTTAAGGTATAAAAATAAAATGACTGGTGCGTTTGGCACTGTAGTCTTGTACCGTCTTTGTGTGTGTCTGTGTCTTTCTTTTTGTGTCTCTTTGTTCTGTGTTCATCCCCCATCCTGAAAATGGGACACAGCAAGTATTAGTTTGGAAAGTATGAATAAAATTAAATTTGCTAATTTGTTATTAATTATATAATAATAACTTAAACATGGGATAAATTTAGATTTCATTTTAGTGGTTTAAATTTCCATCCCTTTTTGCTCCTTTTTCTTTTTTCCCTTATTTCTCAAGAAAAACCACTACTTTCAATAAATATCACATTGTAATTAAACATTAGTCAAGAACATCTTGGTTTGAAATGGACACGGTAGTAATGTAGTGGATTGGTATCCATTTGGTTCAGTTTTCTTCTCTAACAGTACCTGTTAATTGTGAGGAGTGGGGTATAACTCTGGAGAAAAGAAAAAAGTGTTGAAATATAGATCTAGTTAAAATTGTTATCTTTATACATAAGGAAAATGAGGCAAAGAAAGACTAAATATATTTCCTTGGGATATAGTTATTAGATTTAAGAAGAAATACATTCAAGTTATTAAAGTATTGATAGCAATCATCTTCTTAAAACATTTTGCAGTGAAAGTCTCAAGTGAAATGATGTACTAGTAGTGTGCTGAACAATATAGTACAGATTTGTGCTTTTAGTATATTTAATATGCTTATAACCTTCACCTTGAAGCCAAATCAATTTAAATTTTGTAATGGGTGGAGTACAATTATCAAAATTTTCCTCTTGTCTCCTGCTTCTTAATGTGACTGTACATAATAGTTTAAAATTGTATTCACTCAATCTATATTCACGTGACCTCTAGAGTTTTATTGAAAGCCAGGCAGCCATAAAACCACTGACTTGAATTATCAACATTCATCAATACAAGAAAAATTAATCTGAAGAAGTACTGTAAAGATGAGAACATTGAATATATTCTCTAATGCAAGTTAGCTAATTACATTATTACTTTAACTTATTTTTGTCAGTTATCTTGATAATTTTAAAAACTTATAATGAAAACATTTATCAATGTGGCACTAACAAATCTTATTCAATAATTAATTCAAGTATTATTTTTTCTTTTTAATTTATATTTTTACATCAACAACTATGCATTGTTAAAAATTAAATAGTGGTTACCAATTTATTCTACAAACACTTGTTAAGGGCTATTATGTTCAACAAGATGCAAACATGAATTAGGCCCTTGGTAATGTATTCAAGTTGAGTGCCCAGTCTAATAGGAATAAAAGAGGACCAGTGTGAAAATAACTATTTTATCAGTGAGGATGTGAGAAATTCCTTAAAGGTAGTGTAAATTAAACCTATAGAGCTAATATCTAATAATGAAGTCTAACTTATCTCATGTTAAACTCAATAATTTGAATCACATTTAGCTATCCATATTTTTAATCACTCTATAACTACTCATTTTCATGATAAACTAATTGTGTTTCAGTACCTTTAAATTCCATCACAGTAATCACTTTACAATTCATTGTGCCTTGGATGATTATTGAATGGAATTTTAATACATGGAAAAATCAAGTTATAGATTCAAATAAGTATTTTATAACACTGATAAAGTGCTTGGATTTCATATATTATAAAGATTCATGCACAAAAAGTATAAGTGACAAAAAGGATAAAATATAAATGAGTAAAAATTTCTACCTTATACTTTCTGGCCTTAGAGAACTAGTTAATATCAAAATTTTGGAAGTTCCATAATGAAGCTCTAATTTGTCGTATATTTCTCTCACTAAAGATTGTCTTTATCCCAAATGAGACACTATTTTACAAAGTATGGATTTATATTTACCATTTAAAAATTTAATTATATGAAAGTCTACTGTAGGTCACATAGTTATAAAATACATATTTCTTAGTTTTGCTACTATATGTTGAGTATTTACTACATGTCTGTTTTGTTTCATGTATATTTGCCTTTTATCATTACTATAAATATTTTTAAATATAAATTTTATTACTGATGATTTAATATTTCTGGTTTTGAAACATGAAATTCAACTTATATATTGTCTTAACTTTATAGATATCATCCAAGTTGTTCTGACATATGTAAATTAAAATTTTAATTACATTCACTAGGCTGGAGAAAGAAGGAAAGAATAACAAAGAAATATCAAAATTTGGAAGATTTATAAGAGGTTATTAATATGTGAAGACATTGTAGTAGTCTGTGTAAATATCACAGAAAATCTAATTTAAGCACAGAACCAAAAAAGCAATTTCTATAAAGTTTTTGAAAATAAAATAAATATATAAATATAAATAGCTCTTTTTCAAAGCAATTTTTAATTAGGAATATAGTACAAAAATAGTTTAAGCAGATAGCAAAAAATATAAGATCTTTATAGAGAAAATTTATTATATATTATAAAAGAAAAACTTGATAAATGTAGAAATATATGATGGTCATATTTGATAAGACTCAATATTATATGAATGTTAATGATGATAACTATTTACACTATAATTTATACACAGTCAATAAAACTCTCAGAATTTTTTGTGGCAAATGAAATTCTTATTAGGATAAAAGTACTTAAATGAAATTTAAAAATATTTATTCTACATATGAGTGATCTCAGTCAACAGTTGTTCTTCTGTGCTTGGCTCATTACACTTAATATAATGTCCTCTAGGTTCATTCATGTTGATGCAAATGAGAGAATTTGGGTTTTTATATGGTTGAGTAGCATTCCATTGTGTATATATGCCACGTTTTTTAATTCAATCATCCATTGATGGCACATAGTTGGATTCCATATCTTGGTTATTGTGAACAGTACTGCAATAGGCATGATGGTGCAGATATCTCAACATTCTAATGTCATCTTTTTGGGATATATATATTAGTAGGATTATTGGATCATATGGTTGATCTCATAGATGTAGAGAGTTGAATAGTGTTTATAAGAAGCTAGGAAGAATAGAGGGGAGAGGAAGATGAAAAGAGATTAGTCAATGGCTACAAAGTCACAGATAGGAAGAGTAAGTTCTGGAGTTCTATTGCAAAATAAGGATATTATAGTCAATAGTAATGTAGTGTATATTTCAAAATAGCTACGAGAGGATTTTGACTGTTCTCACCACAAAGAAATCACAAATGTTTCAGGTGATGAATATAATTATCCCGATTTGATCATTACATAATATATATCTATTAAAACATCATATTACACCCCATAATTATATATAATTATTATGTGTCATTTAAAAATACAAGAAAAGTTTAGAAATATCAAAAACACCAAATGATTATATATGAGAATGTTTATGAACAATTTTAACAGAAAAATACTAAAAGGAATTTAAAATCTGAAAATGGGAAATAGATAAATAGTATTATACCATGTGATGATCTAATGTAAAACAGTCCAAATGAATATGTGTATGCTAACTTCAAAAGTAACATCTACAGGAAAAATTAAATTTAAATAATGATATTCTCTAATGTCATATTTAAGATAAATAAAATTCCAAATCATATTTCAGAATATGTATATTTTTATCTTTTATTTAAGCACATATTATGGTGGTACTTACACTTCAGTTACATGAATTGCTTTTGTACAGTGTGAGTCAAACTTATAAGTGTGTATCACCCAGATAGTGTGCATTGTACCCATTAGATATGATTTCACTCATCTTCCCCTCCCTCTCTCACCAGTTTGATTTGCATTGAATTTTACTACCATACGTGCACATATGTGTTGATCAATTAGTTTCAATTTAATAGTGAGCACATATGATGTTTATTTATTCATTCTTGTGATACTTCACTTAGGAGGATGGTCTCCAGTTCCATCCAGGTTGTTATTGATACTCACCATTTTTTATGGCTGAGTAATACTCCAAGGTATACATATACCACATTTTATTAATCCACTCATGTATTGATGGGCAATTGGGCTGTTTGCACATCTTTGCAATTGTAAATTGTGCTGTTATTAATATAAACATTTCAGTGCAAGTATATTTATTACAAAGTATCTTTTTTCCCCCTTTGAGTAAATACCAAGGGATCAAATGGTAGGTCTCCTTTTAGTTCTTTGAGGTATCTCCATATTGATTTCTATAGAAGTTATAATGTTTGCAGTCCCACCAACAATGTATCAGTGTTTCTTTCTCTTTGCTTCCATGTCAGCATCTGTTGTTTTGGGACCTTTTGGTTAAAGCCATTCTGAGTAGAGGTAGGTAATTATCTCATATGGTTATCATTTGCAAATGTTTTTATTTCCCTGATGATTAGAGTCTATCTTCTTTTGAAAAGCTTCTGTTCATATCTTTAGCATAATTTTTCATGGAATTGTTTGACCTTTTCTTGCTGATTTTTTTTTTTTTTTTTTTTTTTGAGACAGAGCCTCGCTTTGTTGTCCAGGCTTGAGTGAGTGCCGTGGCATCAGCCTAGCTCACAGCAACCTCAAACTCCTGGGCTCAAGCGATCCTTCTGCCTCAGCCTCCTGAGTAGCTGGGACTACAGGCATGTGCCACCATACCCGGCTAATTTTTTTTTATATATATCAGTTGGCCAATTAATTTCTTTCTATTTATAGTAGAGACGGGGTCTCGCTCTTGCTCAGGCTGGTTTTGAAATCCTGACCTTGAGCAATCCACCCGCCACGGCCTCCCAGAGAGCTAGGATTACAGGCGTGAGCCACCATGCCCGGCCCTCTTGCTGATTTTGCTTGAGTTATTTGTAGATTCTGGTTATCAGCCATTATAAGACGTATAGCATGTGCATATTTTCCCCCATTCTGTAGGTTGTCTATTCACTCTATTGAGTGTTTCCTTGACTGAGCAGAGCCCCTCTCCGCGTCCCGCCCCGCCCCTCTCCGCGTCCTGCCCCTCTCCGCGACCCGCCCCTCTCCGCGTCCTGCCCCTCTCCACGTGCGGCCCCCCCACACTCTCCTTGTCCCACCCCCGCCCCTCTCCTTTTGTCCCCGTCCCCCTCCTTTTGTCCCCGTCCCCCCCCTCCACGTGCGGCCCCGCCCCACCCCGCCCCTCTCCATGTCCCACCCCGCCCCGCCCCTCCCCTCTCCAGCACCCACCCCCCCCTCTCCATGTCCCGCCCCGCCCCTCTCCAGCACCCACCCTGCCCCTCTCCATGTCCCGCCCCGCCCCTCTCCAGCACCCACCCTGCCCCTCTCCATGTCCCGCCCCGCCCCATGTCCTGCCCAGCCCCTCTCCAGCTCCCTCCCCGCCCCTCTCCATGTCCCACCCCGCCCCACCCCTCCCCTCTCCAGCACCCACCCCGCCCCTCTCCATGTCCCGCCCCGCCCCTCTCCAGCACCCACCCCGCCCCTCTCCAGCACCCACCCCGCCCCCTCCATGTCCCTCCCCGCCCCTCTCCAGCACCCACCCCGCCCCTCTCCATGTCCCGCCCCGCCCCTCTCCAGCACCCACCCTGCCCCTCTCCATGTCCCTCCCCGCCCTGCCCCTCTCCATGTCCCGCCCCGCCCCGCCCCGCCCCGCCCCACCCCACCCTGCCCCTCTCCAGCACCCACCCCGCCCCTCTCCATGTCCCGCCCCGCCCCGCCCCACCCCTCCCCTCTCCAGCACCCACCCCGCCCCTCTCCATGTCCCGCCCCGCCCCTCTCCAGCACCCACCCTGCCCCTCTCCATGTCCCGCCCCCCCCATGTCCTGCCCAGCCCCTCTCCAGCTCCCTCCCCGCCCCTCTCCATGTCCCACCCCGCCCCGCCCCTCCCCTCTCCAGCACCCACCCTGCCCCTCTCCATGTCCCGCCCCGCCCCTCTCCAGCACCCACCCTGCCCCTCTCCATGTCCCGCCCCGCCCCTCTCCAGCACCCACCCCGCCCCTCTCCATGTCCCGCCCCGCCCCTCTCCAGCACCCACCCTGCCCCTCTCCATGTCCCGCCTCACCCCGCCCCATGTCCTGCCCAGCCCCTCTCCAGCTCCCTCCCCGCCCCTCTCCATGTCCCACCCCGCCCCGCCCCTCCCCTCTCCTCTCCAGCACCCACCCCGCCCCTCTCCATGTCCCGCCCCGCCCCACCCCGCCCCACCCCGCCCCTCTCCAGCACCCACCCCGCCCCGCCCCTCTCCAGCACCCACCCCGCCCCTCTCCATGTCCCTCCCCGCCCCTCTCCAGCACCCACCCCGCCCCTCTCCAGCACCCGCCCCGCCCCTCTCCAGCACCCGCCCCGCCCCTCTCCATGTCCCGCCCCGCCCCTCTCCAGCACCCACCCCGCCCCTCTCCATGTCCTGCCCAGCCCCTCTCCAGCTCCCTCCCCGCCCCTCTCCAGCACCCACCCCGCCCCTCTCCATGTCCCGCCCCGCCCCTCTCCAGCACCCACCCCGCCCCTCTCCATGTCCCGCCCCGCCCCGCTCTGCGTGCAGCCCTACTCCTCTCCCCGTCCCACCCCCTTTCCACGTGCGCCCTGCCCCTGCGCCGCTGTGCATTGGACTGCGGGATGCCCGGCCTGCAGGGCCAAGACGGGACCTCACGCAGGAATGAGAACCCCAAGGACAGAGAATGAGTGGGGTCAGGGGACTCGAGGCTTTCCAGACTCAGAGTCCTGAGAGTAAGTCCTCACTCGTATTTACTCCTTCTAAAAGGAAAGATCACTGTGCATCACACAGGCACACAGTGCTCCATGGACGTCCCCGGGGAGCAAGCTCTAAGGACGCCCAACGAGTGCGGTTCCCAGTGCAGGTCACTCGGGCAAGCTTTAAAGGTCGCTGGTACAGACTGCGATACCCAGGTGCACATTAACCGCAAGGAGCCTTCTCTTGCCTAAAACAAGGTGAGGCGTGGCCCTTGCGATGTGGCAGGCCAGCTTTCCAGGGCTGGACGCTCCCATTTCAGTCCCGGAGCGCTTCCGCCCCAACGTGCTAGCGGTCTGCAAACAGCGCATGCGCATGCCGCCCGGGAGCGTTCTGGGCCGCGGCCTGCAGGCCGCCCCGGCTCTGAGCAGCCCGGGTCGGTCGCTGCCCTGGTGCTGCCCGGAGCAGGCGGAGCCGGGCCGCCCGGCACTCCCGCCTCCGCCCGTGCTTTGCCCGCCGTTCCGCAGCCGCGGGCCTGGCTCGCGCAGGGTGGCAGCGCCGCCGCCGGGTGTTGGGGTCCGGAGCTCACGGAAGGTGCCCCCGGGGTGCGGGGGCCCCACGCCCGCCTCTCTGGGTTTGCACCACGGCTGTTTTCTCTTCTCGTCTTCTTTTTCCTCAGCTTTGCAGTTTTTCTTGTTTGGGACTTTCTTCCTCTGATCCACACCTGAGCTGCAGCTGCTTTCCGCTCTCCTCAGTCGGATATTCCACCTGCGCTCCAGACAGTCCGAAAAGTGACGTCTCTAGTTGGCCATGTGGACTTTGCACCCTCCCCGGAAAAGATATATTTTTAAATAAAGAATAAAAAATACCACATTAGTGATTCCCTTTAGTGATTTCCTAAAAAATAGGAAAAAAAGTGATTAATGAAAAAAAAACTTAAAATTGAATCTGTATTTTATTAAATATTTATTTATAAATGGCAAATATAATGGATTATTCTGCATTAATTGTGTTTGGTATGCTATTTTTTGAAATGTATAGTTTCTCAGGCTTTTTAGGCATACAATATTAATTTTCAAAGTCAATGAAAAAATAGAAGTCAGACTGTTAGAAAATTATTTTTTATGATAATAATATCCTAATATTTAAACATTCTGGCAACTTGTTTACTTATATTTAATATTTGTAGGATTCAATTTTGTTTTCTTGAAGTATGTGTTTTGATGTCCTTGATATTCCAACATTTTTCATTACCATTTTATCTAGTATGATATTATTTTTACAAAAATGTCAGGTAAGCCAAATTACAAATAATAATTTGACATCTATTGTAAATATCAATCACATTTACTGTTTTAATGTCTCCACTTTATGCTAGTATATAGCAGAGGCTCAATATTCTTTTGTTTGAATACTATTATATAGTTATATATGATATCTCTTTAACATTTTTTAAAGTCATACGAACATAAGAACATTATTTTTTTATTACAGCATGTTATGGGGGTACGAATTTTAAGGTTTCAAATAATGCCCTTGCCCCCCTTCCCCCACAAGTCTGACCTTCATAGGAGACCATCCCCCAGATGGTGCACATCTCACTCATTATGATGCGGAAAATGTCCAGGTGCCGAGTAAGGGCCTATTGTCGCCTCCCCCGTAGTTCCGCATCTCTGGGGCCCAGTGCTGCACGTGGCCAGTTAGAGGCACTGCTGGGCGGGCCCCACAGCGCCTGGCCGATCTGGACCCCCACAAGCCACAGGGACCCCCGGGCTGGAATGCCCCAGGCCCACATGCCACTGCCTGTTTCCGACCACACTGCTTGCAAGATCCTGATTGGGTAATTTTTGAATCCTACTGTTTTCGATTGGATATTAAAGCTTGTTGTTGATTGGATGTTAAAGCCTGTTGCTGATTGGATGTTAAAGCTTGTAGTTGATTGGATGCTTCTTGAGCCCTACCAAGGGTATAAAAGCAGGGGCAGAAGGGCAGGAAGGGGAGAAATTTGAGACAACGGGAAGACATGAAGAGAGCTGTAACACTAGGTGTGCTGAGCCTGCTGTGGAAGAATAAAGGCTGTTCTCTGACTCTTCATGTGCCACTCGGTTCTTTCGCCGGTCAAATGAATAAGAGCTGTAACGCTCAGCTGTACACACTGCCTCAACAATTATGTATGTATATACTCCCCCCCCCATCCCCACTCCCACCTGCCCAATATCAATTAATATAGTTCTTGCATGTCCACTTAGGTGCTGATAAGTTAATACCAGTTTGCTTGTTGTTCCATTCTTGGGATACTTCACTTAGTAGTAAGGGTTCCAGGTCTATCCATGAAAATACAAGACGTGCTATATCACCATTGTTTCTTAAAGCTGAATGGTACACCACGGTATACATATACCACATTTTATTAATCCACTCATGAATTGATGGGCACTTGGGTTGTTTCCACAGATTTGCAATTGTGCTGTTATAACCATTCAACTGCAGATGTCTTTTTTGTAGAGTGTCATTTGATCTTTTGGATAGATGCTCAGTAATGGGATTGCTTGATCTAATGGTAGATCTACTTGTATCGCTTTAAGGTATCTCCATATTGCTTTCCATAGACGTTGAACTAGTTTGCAGTCCCACTAGCAGTGTAGGAGTGTTCCTATCTCTCCGCATCCACGCCAACATTTATTGTTTGGGAACTTTTTGATAAAGGCCATTCTTACTAGAGATAAGTGATATCTCATTGTAGTTTTGATGTGCATTTCCCTGATGATTAGAGATGTTGAACATTTTTTCACATGGTTGATAGCCATTATTCTGTCTTCTTTAAAAAAGTTTCTGTTCATGTCCTTTTCCCACTTTTTGATAGTGTTGTTTGATATTTTTCTTGCTGATTTGCATGAGTTCTAAGTAGATTCTAGTTATCAGCCCCTTATCACATGTGTAGGATGCAAAAATTTTCTCCCATTCTGTAGGTTGTCTGTTTACTTTCATGACTATTTCTTTGGCTGTGCACAAGCGTTGTAGTTTGATCATGTCCCATTTTTAAATTTTTGTTGCTGCTGTGATTGCCTTTGGGGTCTTCTTCATAAAATCCTGGCCTAGGCCGATGTCTAGGAGAGTGTTTCCAACATTTTCCTCTAGAATTCTAATAGTTTCATTCTTGAGGTTTAACTCTGTTATCCAGCGTGAGTTGATTTTTGTGAGAGCTGAAAGTTGTGGATCCTGCTTCAGCCTTCTACAAATGGCTATCAGGTTTTCCTGGCACTGTTTATTGAAAAGGGATTCTTTTCCCCAGTGTATGTTTTTGTCTGCTTTGTCAAAGATTAGATGGCTATATGAGGATGGTTTTATATCAGAGTTCTCAGATCTGTTCCATTGGTCAATATTCCTATTTTTGTGCCAATACCACATTGATTTAATTACTATAGCTTTGTAGTATAGTTTGATATCTGGCATATTAATGCCTCCCATTTTGTTTTTGTTGCCTAGAATTGCTCTTGATATTCGGGGTCTTCTTTGGTTCCATACGAAGCGTAAAATTATTTCTTCTATATCTGTGAAGAATGCTGATGGGATTTTAATAGGTATTGCATTGAATCTGTAGATCAGTTTGGGTAGTATAGACATTTTGATGATATTGAATCTGCCAATCTACAAGCATGGTATGGATTTCCATCTGTTTACATCCTCTGCTATTTCCTTCCTCAGTGTTTCATAGTTCTCCCTGTAGAGGTCTTTTACCTCCTTCGTTAAGTATATTCCTAGGTACTTTAATTTCTTTGTTGCTATTGTGAAGGGAATTGAATCTTTGATTTGGTTCTCAATTAGATTGTTGTTGGCATATATGAATGCCTCTGATTTCTGTGTATTGATTTTGTATCCTGAGACTTTACTAAATTCATTGATCAGATCCAGGAGTTTCTTGGTTGAATCTTTGGGATTTTCTAGTACAATATTATATCATCAGCAAACAGTGAAAGTTTGATCACTTCTGCCCCTATTTGGATACCTTTGATTCCATTTTCCTGTCTGATTGCTGTAGCCAAGACTTCCAGCACTATGTTGAACAGAAGTGGAGATAGTGGGCAGCCTTGTCTAGTTCCATTTCTAAGTGGGAATGATTTTAATTTTTCCCCATTCAGTATGATGTTGGCTATGGGTCTGTCATAAATGGCTTGTATCATTTTTAGGTATGTCCCTCTATGCCTATTTTCTTAAGTGTTAGTATCATGAAGTTGAATTTTGTCAAAAGCCTTTTCTCCATCTATTGAAAGAATCATGTGGTCTTTGTTTTGGCTTCTGTTTATGTGGTGAATTGCATTTATAGATTTACGTATGTTGAACCATCCCTGCATCCCTGGGATGAAGCCCACTTGGTCGTGGTGGATTATTTTTTTGATAAGTGTCTGGATTCGGTTAGCTAAGATTTTGTTGAAAATTTTTGCATCTATATTCATTAGGGATATTGGTCTGTAGTTTTCTTTTTTTGTCGCATCCTTTCCTGGTTTGGGAATCAGAGAAATATTCGCTTCATAAAAGGTGTCGAGGAGGTTTCCGTTCTTCTCAATTTTGTGGAATAGTTTCTGCAAGATAGCTACTAGTTCTTCTTTGTAAGTGTGGTAGAATTCAGATGTGAAGCCATCTGGACTGGGACTTTTCTTTTTAGGGAGATTTTTAATTGCTGTTTCTATTTCAGCTGTTGAGATTGGTCTGTTCAGGGAATCTATATCTTCCTGGTTGAGCCCAGGGAGGTTGTGTGTTTCTAGAAATTTGTCCATTTCCTCCGCATTTTCCAGTTTGTGTGCATAAAGATTTTTGTAGTATTCATAAATTGTATCTTGTATCTCTTTGGGATCAGTTGTGATATCTCCTTTATTGTTCCTGATGGAGCTTATTAGAGATTTCTCTTTTCTGCTGTTCGTTAGCTTAGCCAATGGTGTGTCAATTTTGTTTATTTTTTCAAAGAACCAACTTTTTGTTTTATTAATCTCCTGAATAGCTTTCCTGTTTTCAATTTCGTTTAGTTCTGATTTGATCTTGTTGATTTCACTTCTTCTGCTGGGTTTGGGGTTGGTCTGCTCTTCTTTTTCCAGCTCTTTGAGTCGTTTCATTAGATTGTCTATTTGTGATCTTCTTGTCTTTTGGTCATAGGCATTTAGGGAGATAAACTTTCCTCTCAGAACTGCTTTAGCTGTGTCCCAGAGGAGTTGATAACTTGTCTCTCCATTGTCGTTTTCTTCATAGAATTTTTTATTTCCGTCTTGATTTTTTCATTTATGAAGTAATCATTTAGTAGGAGGTTGTTTAATTTCCATGTTTTTGTGTAGAAATGTGAGTTTCTGTTAGGGTTGATTCCTAGTTTTATTCCACTGTGATCTGAGAAGGTACATGGTATGATTTCTATTTTTTTAAATTTCTTGAGATTTTCTTTGTGTCCTAGGATATGTTCCATCTTAGAGAATGTCCCGTGAGCTGATGAGAAGAACGTATATTCAGTGGATTTTGGGTAGAATGTTCTGTAAATGTCAGTCAGACCCAATTGTTCTAGAGTTTTGTTTAAGTCCATTATTTCTTTATTAATTTTCTGTTTGGAGGATCTGTCTTGTGCCGTCAGTGGGGTGTTGAAATCTCTGGCGATTATGGAGTTACTATCAATCCATTTGCTTAACTCCAGTAAGGTTTGCTTTATGAATCTGGGTGCACCTAAGTTGGGTGCATATATATTTAAAATTGTTATCTCTTCTTGTTGGACTGTGACCTTCACCAATATATAATGACCCTCTTTGTTTTTCACTACTTTTGTTGGTTTAAAAACCAAATCATCTGAAATTAGAACTGCCACACCAGCCTTCTTGTGCTTCTATTTGCTTGGAATATTGATCTCCACCCTTTTATTTTTAGTCTATATGCATCCTTGCAGGTTAGATGTGTTTCCTGAAGACAGCATATAGTGGGCCTATATTTTCTTATTCATTCAGCCAGCCTATGTCTCTTGAGTGGAGAGTTTAAGCCATTCACATTTATTGAGAGAACTGATAGGTAAGGTAGATTACTGATCATTCTGTTGGGTTGGATGTTGTTGCTATGATTTCTGTCTTGAGCCATTGTAATATCTGCCTTTAATATCTTTGTGTTTTTGTTGTTTTTATATTCGTGGGTTATTATTATGATGTTCCGTGCGTAACGCTGTTTTAAGTACTTCTTGTAGGGCTGGTCTTGTCTTGGTGAATTCTCTGAGCCTTTGCTTGTCTGAGAATGTTTTTATTTCTCCTTCATATACGAAGCTTAGTTTTGCAGGAAATAATATTCTAGGCTGGGCATTGTTTTGTTTCAAAAGAGTGAGAATGGGGCCCCAGTCTCTCCTTGCTTGTAAAGTCTCATTAGAGAAGTCTGGTGTTATTCGAATTGGCTTTCCCTTGTATGTTACTTGCTTCTTTTGTCTTACAGCTCTTAGAAGGGCCTCTTTAGTTGATACTTTGGTCAGTCTGATGACTGCATGTCGTGACGTCTTCCTGTTTGCGTTGAATCTCCCAGGGGTCCTCTGAGCTTCTTGAACTTGTATATCAAGATTTTGAGCAAGGCCTGGGAAATTTTTCTCTATTATATCTTTAAACAGCTCGTCCAACCCTTGAGTGTTGTCTTCTTCCCCTTCTGGTAAGCCTATGACCCTCACATTAGGTTTCTTCACATAATCCCACATCTCTTGTAGACTTTGCTCTTTTCTCTTGTTTCTCTGCTCTATTTCTGTGACTGATTTATTTAATTGGAGGGTGTTATCTTCAAGCTCTGAGATTCTTTCTTCTGTTTGATCTACCCTGTTCTTGAGACTTTCCACTGTATTTTGTAGTTCCTTGAATTGATTCTTCATTTCCAGGAGTTCGGTTACACTTTTCTTCATTGTGTCTATTTCTTTTCTCATATCCTGGAGGCTTTTTGTGGTTTCTTTGTGTTGGTTATTGAGTTGTTGTTGAGCTGGGTGAGCGTTCTTATGATCCACATATGAAATTCCTCTTCTGTCATATTGGTTGCCTGATTTTGGTTGGTGTCCGTTTCTAGGGGGCTGGTGCTCCTCTTTGGGGGTGTGTTTTCCATTTGGCTCCTCATATTTCCTGAGTTCTTTTGCTGATTTCTTCTCATGTCGATCAGTTGTTGTTTCTTTCCTTAAGTTATTGTTTGGGTATTCGCACACCTTATTTACTTATTGAGGCATTAGGTGGTGTCTGTTGGTGAAATTGGACCACTCCCTGTATATTGAGTCAGTGAGTGCTGTGAAAAGTCTGTGCAAGATGCCATCCCTGTCAGTAGGTGGCGTTTGCTTGGAGGAGCAGGCTATGCTGTTGATTTTGAGTCCTGTTATCAGCTCTCGTTCTGGGCGGAGCTGGGTTGGGTAAGCCTGCCCTCAGGCCATTAGCAGGGGTCAAAGTTCCGTTCTGTGCTTCCAGGGAAAGCTGTCAGGGTGGGGCTGGAATGGTCCCGCTCAGCCAGAAAGTCTGGGTGTGGGGGTGGGGCTGTGTGAGACCCGCATACTGGAGCGGGCCTCGCTTCTTTCCACCCTCCTCAAGTCCGCAGCTACTCCTGGGCCTCTGCCAGCAGGCCAGACCACAAACCACCAGGCCTCCCCAGACTGTTATGCCGGGGGGGAGGTTCCTTGCATAGGAACGCCACCTGGTTTGGGCGCACGGCCTCCTCCTTGGAGGAGGGTTGCCCTCTAGGACAACCGCCCTAGGAGCCACACACACCTCAGTAGGCTGTTCACGTATAACCCTTCTGTCCCCAGGCAATGCTAGTCCTCGGTTCAGGGGATCTGGTCTGCAGTTCCGACCTCTGGGTCCCAGAGTTCAAACTGTATCCCCACCAGGGAGAGGATATCCGGTCCCAATTCACCCACAGGGAGCCCAAGATGGGTCTATGTCTCTCAGCCTCTGAGTCGGCACCGTTCTCCTGGGAAAACCGTGCCAGCAGCACCTGGGAGGGTGGGCAGATAGGGAGCTCACAGTCTGAGTTCCCCTGAGTCAGCTGTAAGGTCCCAAAAGGGAAGGTCCCGTTTCCTGGAGGTGCCTCTGGCTGGTGGATGTATTGTCTCTCTGGGCAGCCGCGGGTAGGGTCAGCGGAGGGGAGGAGGAGGCAATATGGCGCCTGCCGCGCGGCTCGGGTCTGTGCACAGGGAGGTGCCGGGAGGAACTTGGGAACCTGGTGCCACGTCTGCTGCAGGCTCACTGCTGGCTGGCGGCGGCGGTCTCTGGGCTGGTGTCTGCAGGTCTCTCCACCCACTGGGGAACCCACCAGCAGTCCCAAATGCAGGGGAGGGGAAACAGCAAATCCACTTACCCTTGCTGCTGGTCTCCGGGCTGCTCTGGTGGTCTCAGCCTCCAGTTCTCCTCCGCGGCCTCCTCCCGTGGAGTCTCCCGGGGTCAGGTACCCCTCCTTCTGGCCCTCGTCTGCTGTATGCTTGTCTTCTTGCTTCTTTCCTCTGATTTCTGCTAGAATCTGTCTTTTCTGCAGAGACACTCTGTCTGGCAGTGTTATTCGTCCACCATCTTCGGCAGCTCCCTTGAGATTTGGCTTTTTAACATAATCCCACACTTACTGTAAACTTTGGTCTTGTCTCTTGTTTCTGTGTTCCCTTTCTTCCTCTGATTTGTTTAGAACATAGGCATAATCTTCAAGTTCTGAGATTCTTTCCTTTGCATGGTCCATCCTGTTCTTTAGGCTTTCTACTGAATTATGGAAATCCTTGCTTGTTTCCTTCATTGCCAGAATTTCTGCTTGGTTTTTCTTGATAGTCCCAATTTCTTTGGAGAAGCCTTAATTCATTTCCTATATTGTTCTTGTGGTTTCTCTATGTTATGATTCTATTTTCTCTTCAGTTCCATTTAGTTTTGTAGCAATCCATATTCGGAAATCTTCCTCTGTTAGTTTACTCATATCATGTAAGTTGGTGTCAGATGGTGTAGATTGAGCATTTTGCTTTGGAGGTGACTTTTGTCTCTGCTCCTTCATGTTTCCCATAAACTTTCACTGGTACTTTCTCATCTGGGCACTTTATTGAAGATCGGGGGTGCAGGGACTGGATTATGACCTAAAATCTGGAATTTCGGAGGGACAATCCTTAGCAGATCTGGGGATATGTGCTGTGGACATTACCTGTCTTAGAGTAGTCTGAGCCTGTTGGGTTATCTTTGACCTGTTGTCTTCACCACCTTTTAATAGAGGTTAGTGAGATTGGAACCCTTGCTTAGACTCCCAGAGTTATATCTCTCTTGTGAGTGTGATTCCCCTAACAACTACTCACATGAAGGGAGAGGCACTCTGATGAGTTATGAGGTTATTCTCTCCTTTTGTTGCTTATGGTTTGTGAGGGGAGGTCATTTATCAAGCTTTTCCAATACCTATGTAATGAGCTCTAAACCCTTAACTGTGGCAAACAGGACTGTCAGCCTTTGGTGAGTATCGTGCCTCTCCCAGGGGATCCTTGTGCCCTGTTACCTATTTAGTTGGGGAGAGATAAGCAATAGGTATCAGCAAGCTTAAGAGATTATACTTCAGAGGTTACCTGATCTGTGGCTAGAGGAGAGCTGCTAAAAAGTTATTCAGAGATCATTTGCAGCATATGTAGGACAGCTCCTGGTGGAAGATGTCTTTTGGTGCAATTTTTAGGGATTCTTGTTGAGATTCTTCTTCTCAGAATTCAAGTCTATAATTTGGCAACTTCCTGGATACCAAGGATAAGCCCTTATATTCTGCTTTTAACAGATGATCCAAACTGACTTGCTGTAGTAGGGCATCAACTCTTTTTGCTCCACCCCTCCAAGGATGGAGTTTATCTGGATGGTGTGAAGTAAAAGTCTCAGGGGTGTTGAAGAGGGCTTGCCCAGGGCCGCTGAGGGACACAGAACAGAAAGCGACCTGCCTGGCTACTCTGCTCTTGCATATGAGGGGTCAGGCCCTTCCCTATGGAATACCAGTGTCCTGGTCGCATACAAGGACCTTCTGCAACCCAGGCAGGCCTTAGCCCTAAAAGAAGACTCCCTCACTACTGCGTGTTTCCAGGGCTGGAGGCTGATCTTTTGGCTGAAGACCTTGCCTTCCAGGTCACTTCTAGGATATGGGTTCATGTCTCAGATTGGGTATCGGTTTGGAGGAGCTGTTACTAAACCCTTTCAGGGGAGAGGTCTGTGCCTTTGGTGAAAAACAGGCCAGCAATGGATACTAAGAAAATAGGAGATAGAAGACTAGCCTCTGGATTCAGCTTGAATAATGGTTTGTTTCACTACTCCGCCCGGGGGTGGAGTCTGTAGTTTGGAGAGAAGCACCTATCTCAAAACCCTAGAATGTGCTGGGGGCACAGTTGTCCCATGTCAGAGTTGGACAATCGCTCTCTTTCCTATTTCCACCCTGTTAAGGTGGGTTCTGTTCGTTAGGAGCAAAACAGAGGTGATGGGGAACAGGGTGGGATGGGGAACTGCCTGACCTCACCGGGGGACACCACCTGGGGAGCAATCTCTCTCCCTCTTCTCTCCCCTCCTTGGTGGGACTTGAGACAGTGGGATCTGCCAGGAGGCTTCACCAAGGAGCAAGCTCCTTCCCTTTTCCACTCCCTCACCAGCTGTGCTTGAGCTGCCAGGGACCACTGAGAAGCTCTGCTGAGGGGTGAAAATTATCCCTTTTCCGTGACTCACCAGTGGACCTTGGGCCACTGCAGACCCCTTGGGAAGATCCATGGAGGATGACGTTCATCCCCTCTTGCACCCCTTCACCAGCAGAGCTCAAGCTGCTGGGGTCCATGGACAAGTCCGCCAAGGGGTGGAAACTTTCCACGCAACCCTGGCGGTGGGGCTTGGGCCACTGGAGACCCCTGGGAGGGTCCGTGAAGGATGGCGCTCGCCCCCTCTTCCGCTCCCTCCCCAGCAGAGCTTGGGCCTCCTGAGTCCACCGGACAACTCAGTCAAAGGAGCAATCTGTCTCGCTTTTCTGTCCCTTCACAAGCGAGGCATAAGCCGCTGGTGTTTACAGATCTCCCAGCAAAGGCGACCTTGCACCGCGCCCTGGAGATTTCAAATTGCTTTCCACTCCTGCCTCCTCTCCAACCTGCCTGCCCATCCATGTTACCTCTTCACGCTGTCTTCAGGCCCTTCCCTGCTTGCGTGGGCGTGGAGGTCAGTGAAGGAGAAATCGTCCTCCTGTGGGAAGGATCACACAGCCGTGTGGCTGCTGCTGAGCGCGGCCAGCTTGCACTCAATCCCCGCAGTACCACTTGGATTCTCAGAACTTCACAGCAAATCCACGGAGTCACTTTCCTCCTTTTCCCAGCACTGCTGCCCCTTGAAGCTTCTCTGCAGTTCCGTGAGGCCGATCCTGTGGGAGAACTACCCACTCCAGTGATTCAGGCCGCCTTCTTCACTTCCCACTCCAAGAGCAGAGAGCCAAGAGGTCATCCCTAGTCCGCCATTTTTGACCCTTCTGAACTTTAAAATTACTATAATTAAAAGTTGATCTCATTAGGTTTAACATTTTTTTAAATCTTGTATAACTCAACTTTATTTCTGCCTGTAAGTCCCCAATCCCCTGCACCCAAATTTGTATAGACAGGTAGAAAATTTCTCTTCAGATATTCTTGCTCCTAGCCACTGCCCCATAGGTTTGGACAATAGTTCTAGGGTCTTAGGGATTATGGATTTTTCCTATCAAATGCTGCCATTTCTTAGTTCTCTTATTTTCTTTTTAAATATCAATTTAATATATGCATGGTCTTTTTTTATTATAGTGATATCCTCAAAATTCTTATAATGTACTAAAAACTCAATTTTACTTGTTCTTAGGTTGGCTTATATGATTTGAGCAACTTTAAAATAGTTGCAGTTGGGTTAACCCCCCCCCCGAACATGATAAATAAAATAAAATGATAGATTTAGAAGAACAAGTATGAATGAAAGGTATAGTTTACCAAACTTGTTAAGTTTATGTATTTGTGTGGGTTACATATATATCTCATTGAAAATATACATGTTTTCATATAAAACATAGTTTACACAGTTTATTATCATGATTTTAATATGTATTGCCATGTTAGTTTTATTTAACAAATCTTTATATAGAGTTCACCATGTGTCAGGCATTATTCTAAATACTTGATAGATACTAAGTTTCTTCATTAATCCTTATAACAACCCCATGAACTAAATACTCTTATTTCCATTTTGCACATTAGAAAATGGGATACAAAATGGTTACAGAATTTTCTTAATGTCACCCTAATAATAAAGGAAAGGACTGTGATTTGAAACCTCCAGAATATGTGCTTTTAACTACTGTACTATGCTGTTAGTTGCTTAAAAGATAAAAGTGTTCAAAATGTCAACTTGTAGTGCCCATCACTGTTTGGGGCTATTGGTATCTGAAAAGAGATGAATTTTATGACCTATCATTTTTATTTCAGGAATATACAATGAATATTTCATAAGTATGTACATTCATGCATGTTATATATACATATTCACTATAATAAAAATTGTTATGACTACAAAAAGTAGTAAATTAGAAAGGGGAGGGAGGAATGGAAGAAAGGAAGAAGAAAGTAATAGAGGAAGGGAGGGAGGAAGGGAGGGAAAAAAGAAAGGAAGGAGGGCAGTAGGGTTCCAATGATAAGACAACAGCTAACTCAATTTTGGTATAATTATAAAAAATAAAACAGATGGAAAGTGAGAAAGATTAGTGATATCATCAGTGATATACTAGTTTATCAACTCTTTGGTTAAAAAAGTTCTAATTTGTAGTATTTGCCAGTCAACACAGTGTAAATATTCCCACTGTAGCTAATTTCAAGCTCCCAATGTGAAAAATGAGATTTTTCAAGCCAATATTATCCAGCTCCAGCCCACCATTAAAATACAATTTGAAAACTAAATAGTGAGTGAAAGGGTACATTTCCTCAAGTGTATTTTGAAAACAATCATAAGTCTGGTTTGGGAGCAACATAGTTGCATATGAATTTTGGTGATCATAAATTTATCCAGAAAAATGGAAAAATTTTGAGAATGAAACATGGTGCTATTAGTAATTTTGCCTGGACAAGAGTTATAAACCAGGACTGATGGTAAATGGGGATATACACTAATACTACATATGACTCACAATTTTGATAGAACCAATTAGGTGGATTAGAAATAAAAAAGATATAGAGATGAGGTCACAATGAAATTATCAGCAGTTTAGGCATGATGAGTGATTGGATCAAGATTATCTAAAAGAGAATTGAAAAGAGCAGATCAAAAGTATCTAATACATTTATTCAATTACATAGTGGAAGGTAGCAAGAAGAAAATCAATTGAAAGGACAAGAGATTGCAATGTGACATCAGACATAGAAAAGGAAGTATTTACAATTCTCACTACAGTATTGAACTGAAGAATTTTTCCTCAGTAAAATATTAAGCATACTAGTGAAATATGTATATAAATAATTTCAGAAAGGTAGAAGTTTAATCATCTCCTGTATCATTTATATACTTGACCTGTTTTGCAAAAAGGTTCACAAAGTATAGCTGTATTAATACTGCAAACTGCTTTTGGAATGTTTTTGTTCTATGATTTAATTCAGAAAGATGACCATAGCATTGTTTTCCAAAGGTAGACAGACACTACTTTCTTTGATATCTAAAATTTTTGAGGGAGGAAATAGTCATCTGTGATTTTGTGTTAAAAAAATCTGCAACTATTCTTTTGTCAAGGTGATTATTGGTGAATTGGGCCTATTAAATTGTAAAATCATCCAATTTTCTTGTTCCTTTGGTTGTTTGCTCCAGAGCTAGCATGAGAAAGTCAGCATGGTACGCAGCAATTTTTCTTTTCTTTGCAATTGTACAAGGCAAAGGATATTCCCTTCTATTTTTCAAAGTGATGTTCTTTTTTCAGCATGAGAGTCCTTAAATCATGGAAGCTATTCAAATCATTTCCCACTTTTTGGAAAATAACATTCACATGAAGGATAATTCTAATTTATTTTGGTGATACAAATATCCCAGTAAATTACTGTGTGTTGAGGTGAATCACCTTTAGGAAGTCATTCGTAAATTACCAAAACTTAAAGTAAAAATAAAACTTTTAACTATGGTCATCTCATATATAAGGATAAGTATAGCAAGTTATCTATATGATGTGCAATGTGTACTTTTGGTCATTAAGATCTTTCAAAAATGGAGAAAATACTTGTTCATCATGGTGATATATGTGTGTGTGTATATGTATATATGAAAATCAGCATAAATGTGAAGATCTAGATTTTACTGGTAAGAAAATACAATGACAAAAAATAGGTATAATTTTTAGTAGGGATGACACATTATAGTCTTTAAAGTGACATAAATTGCCATATCAATTCCATCTCCCCAAATCAGAATTTGGGGACAATTATAATCAAGCCTTGATGATCTGATGCTATATGAGACTTACAATTATATTTTGCAACTTATTTCAGCAAATTCTTCAAGATTCATAATAACTGAATGATTTCTGTGTTATCGCAACTCTTCTTTATAGGAGCTGTTATTTGCTAATATTAAGTGAGGCTTATAAAAATGTTACTCCTACCATTAAAAAATACTGAAACATTTTCAGTCTCTTGTCTTTGTGATTAATAATTTTGGAGCCTTTACCCTCATAGCTCTTATTCTTTATTCCATCAAGTAATTTAAACATTGTTGTTTGAACTTCAACAAGATGCCCTATCTTCCTGTGTGATGGCTAGTTTTATGTCAGCTTTGCTAAGAGATGACCACACAGCTGGTAAAATGTTATTTGTGAGTGTATCTGTGAGAGTGTGTCTGAAGTCACTGGCATTTGAATGAGTGTGCTGCGTAAAGAAGATTGCCCTCACCAGTGGGAATGGGCACCATCCAATCCTTTGAGGGCCCGAAGAGAAAAAAATGTGTAAGAAGGGTGAATGATCTCTTCCTGCTTAAGTTGAGACGTCCATCTTCTACTCTAGGCTATCTTCACTCCTGGTTCTCTGACTTTCAGACTTTGGGACTTACAACATTGGCTCCCTGATTCTAGAGCCTTAACCTTCGGACAGGAACTGGTAGTTGGTCACCGGCTTGCCAAAAGCAGATCATAGGACTTCTTAGCCTTCATAATTAAGTGAGTCAGTCTTTCCTAATAAGTCTCTTTCTATATATCAATATATATTCTATTTGTCATGTTTCTCTGGAGAATACTGACTAATATACTGTGTGAAATACAAAATTGTAATTTAACGTAAGACATAGAAAAAGAAATATGTGCGATTTTCACTATAATGTCGTACCATGAAATTTTTTTCAGTGTTTCAAAGTGTTACTACTGTATACACCAAAAAGGCACAAAAATATAAGGTTATAGTGTTGTTTTTCTCCTTTATGCTAATAACTAACATGGTTTATGAGAAAGATAAAAGTATTGACATTATTTCCTCTTTTCATCAGCTTGAGTTTTCCATTTTATTCACTTCATCCTATAGGTATAATTTTAATGTAAAAATACAGTAATTGACTAACGGTACAATTCTGGTAAACATCTCTGTTAAATTATGAACTTGAAACATTTTTCAAGGAATCACATTAATATGTATACCTCATGAATTTTATGGTTATACAGTTTTTAAAAAATTGTAATCTATTTTTAATGATTCAAAGGGAGTGCTGTCTTTTTTGTAAATAAAATACTGGAAAGTGAGGAACGGATATTTGAAAAGAATATTATTAAATACCTAAAAATTAACTAATCCTTCAGAGAGAAATTACTTAATTGAATTAATTTATATATTTCCTTATTTATTTTTAACTTTCTGGCATGATTTCCATTAAGGAATCTCCCCTTGCCTATACCTGTGTTTCTCACACTTGTAATTTTGCAGATCCTATAACCATTTTGCAGTCCAACATATCTCGTAGTTTGCTGTATTACCTAGAAATTGTCAGGTTGCATCACTTTGACAAGACTGGAGATTTTACAGTGTTCTTTTCCCAGAAGGCACATAATACCTGGGTTATACTTTTTGTGTCCAATTACTGCTGCTCAATGCCCAGATCCATTAATCTATGAAGAGGTAAAAATAATAATCTTTAATTATTCATCTTTCAAGATAATGAATTATTTTGTCATAGTCAGAAGATTACTAATTAGATTATTATTTTGAATTGAAACATATTGCCAAGTTCGAGACCAGCCTGAGCAAAAGTGACACCCCGTCTCTACAAAAAATAGAAAGAAATTAATTGGCCAACTAAAAATATATAGAAAAAATTAGCCAGACATGGTGGCGCATGCCTGTAGTCCCAGCTACTCGGGAGGCTGAGGCAGGAGGATTGCTTGAGCCCAGGAGTTTGAGGTTGCTGTGGGCTAGGCTGACACCACGGCACTCTAACCTGGGCAACACAGTAAGACTCTGTCTTAAAAAAAAAAATGCTCATTTTAATTAAAGCTTAAAAAAATGCTCCTTATTTTAATTAAAGCTCAAAGTGTTCCAATTTTAGCCAATGTGAACCTCTTCAATTTTACAACTGAGTTTTTTTTGCCTAGATTCCCACTATATATGTGTATTTTTTCCTTAAATCCAGTAACTGTACTAGAATGCCTATTATTGGTGGCTATTCTTGGTTAGTATCATCATGTAAATATTGCTCTTTTAATATCTAGTTTAAAATCTTTTTTTTTAGAGGTTTTTTATTGAATTAGCTTTAATATTTATTCTATTTCTTTGAATTTTTCTTTATTTTCAAGTATTCCAATTATATTTATGCTGAATCTTTTCACTTATTATTACTATTACCACTTTGTATCAAATTTATTTATTCTTTTTTCATTTTTGAATATTTAAGCTTTTCCTCCTCTTTAACTTTACTTTTTATAATGTATTATCTGTTGTATTTGCATGCTTATGGTTTAGTTTTCATTTCTAAAATAATTATATTTTCTTTAAATTCTGATTATTTTAAATTTTTGCCATCTCTTTTTATATATTAAATAGTTGTAATTTATGTTTTTCATGTCATATAATTTCCTTAATGCTTTTCATACTCTGTGTTACGTATTTTTTTTCTTTTCTTTTTTTTCAGTATGCTTTTCTGACACGCTTTTATTATAGGTAAGGATGTTGTTTTGCTTCTCATTCTTGTTTTACTTCACTAAGTGCCTTAATGATTTGATCTTTTTACATTTATGTTTCTCATTTTTATGTAAGTTTAGTTGTCCCAAACTTAAGACAGATGATATCCTTTCTAACTATATCATAACTATGTATTTATTTCTCTCTCTCTCATATATTATATATATGTTGTCTGTACATGCTTGCCACAAAACTGTACCTTATACTGATCTATAATCATAACCAACACCATTTTACATAAAAAAGAAATACCACCCCCCAAACACATGCAACTTCCAAAATAGTCTATACTTTTTTTCTTCCTCATTTTATTTGACATTTTGATAATATTGGACACTTAACCTGTCCTCCTTGAATCTTCTTCTTTGGTTTTACTCACTTATGTAACTATACTTATATTTTTAATATGTGATGAATAGTCTTTATAATTTTTATTGTCTCTTCTCTGACAATGAATTTCCAAACTTGACCTTTTTTCAGACATCTGCTCTACACTTTCAACGTATGCATTTTCTGGTATATACATTAATTCATCTAAACTTCTATAATTAATTTTTCTCTTTCTTATTAATTCCTCAAATAGCATCACTCTTTTTTTCCTTCTCATTTCTCTAAGTGATGTCATAAATGCTCAAATCTCATAGTCATGGTTGAGTCCATATTATAGTGTCAGAAAGTATGAATGATCCTTCTTTGCTGAAATTTTTAAATTATTTTATAATTGATAGATATTTGGTGGCAGTGATACAGTGATAATCATATTCTGACCCCCTCCCACGTCCAGGCCCTCTCTTGTCCCCCTATAAAGCAGCCGTGCGCTTTAGGCAGCGCTGCTCTCACAGCCGTCTCTGGGAGAGGGCCTAACACAAATCAAAACAGTCAGAGGGTTTTTTTTTTCAGTAGAAGGTTTGTGATTTAAGGTATTCCCACTTAGCCATAAATGGAAGTTAGAAATTCAATTTAAATATTATTATTATTGATTAAACTATTATACATCAAAATAAATCCACATGTACTTACATGTACATGTAAGTTTAATTATTGCTTAAACTATTTTAATTACATGTACTTGTAAGTTTAATTATAAATAAAATAAATATATATGTAGGTACATGTACATGTAAGTACATATACATTTATTTTGATTTGTAATAGTGTAATCAATATTAATCATACATGCACACATTAAATCTCATTTAATAATTGAAGATATATAGCCATTGTATAATCCATTACTATTTGGAAAGCACAAAAAATAAAATTATATTTCAAAATATGCACCACATATAAATATTCAAGATTTATTTTTCTGCTAAATATTAATTAATGAGCATGCTACTTTTTTCACAGATAAGTCTTTATATTTTCCAGTAGAGTTCTATAATATATTGTAGTATTTTTTTCACAGTTTTGGAAAGAGTCTATGAGGCACAAATGAATGATTTAGGTTTGATCTATAAGCAAGTCTCAATGTTTATATGAAAATCTGAAATAAACAAAAGATTTAGTTGTTACAGTATAATTCAACTACTATATATATATATATATATATATATATATATATATATATATACATACCACTTCCAAAAATACACCAACAGAATTTTCAGGCAAGTCCAGTTTGGTTTCACTTAGTTGACTTTACTAATAAAGTAGACAAATGTTTTACTACATACCAAATAGCAGAAGCTGTACTTTTCATCCTGTTATGTCTGCATTCCTGAATGTTGAAAATGATGCTAATATTTATTCACATATTTTAATGAGAAAAAGTATGTTTCTTTGGGAAACACAGCTCCATGGAGAATAATAATTTTTCTATAACTGAATTTTTATTATTGAACATTAATTTAAAATGATATAATCTTTAATTTTAATTACAAATAGTGATCAATAAAATGCCCCAAATCAAAGATGACAAACACTTAGCAACCACAGGCTAAGACTCATTGTCACATGTCTACTTGGAGATCTGCTAGAAGGTATGTAATAAATTTGTGAATTTAATGGAGTTATAGAAAGGGTGTTGAACAGTTATTATTAGGAACATTTATAAAATTACCTTTTATAAATTTATAAAAACCATTTATAAATTTATCTTTAACAAAAGTAATCTTTGTTAATTTTCATATATAAGTGGCAGATATCCATATTAAATTAGCTTATATGAACAGGTGATTAAATTAGAATGCTGATTATTCTGAGGGAAAGGAATGGGGAGAGTTTGAGCTTGGTGATTACAGGAAAAATGGGACTTGGGGAAAAACATATTCCCTTCATCTATTGTCTCTTCTCCACTTATGTTATGGTTCACTTATTTCTTCATCAGTTGATCATCTAGGCATGGCAGAAGCTATGCTCCCGGTAGCACTCAGGTTCAAACTGTCCTTGTTTTACTGCCAGAGAAGAACTAAAATACCACCACCAGTAGGTTTTCATGATTTGTGGAGTGTTGGTCGGAGCTTGTTTTCCAGTAGGTCCAGTGGAGCCATGACCCATTTTAAGGATATTTTTTCAGTTCCAATCGCCCATACGCCTTAGATTAAAAAAAAGAAATCAACATAGCATCTCTGAAGAAATTCTGTTCTGAGGGACATACAGAGATTAGTGACAAAATGAAGAACTTTAAATATGCATGGATGATAATTTATCCCCTATATCTCTTTAACTCACATTTTCCCTGTGCAAGTGAGATGAGTCATGGAGAATGGCTATGTCCTATTGTAAAATTAATTTGGAATTGACAGCAATTTTATCCATGGATCTATATGTGGTATATTTCTTAAAGAAAACCACAATAGAACCAGGCATGTAATATGTACCTGTTGGCTTAGCAAATGGGTTATTTTTAATTCTTATCTTCAAAAGTAATCTTAAGCAGCAAACAGATGTGAATTGGTTATATACAAATACCATGCCATTTTGTATAAAAGAATTGAACATCCATGGACTTTGATATCCAAGGGGGCCCTGGAACTAATTCCCCATAAATACCAAGGGATGACTGTATTATATTCATGTGGTGAGGATAGCTTATGATATTTAATTTTCTTGTACTCTGTTACCTTTCTTAAGTTGATATTTCACAAAATAACATCTTTGCACAATAACTTGTTTATGACAGTAATGTATAACCATAAGAAATTCACAAATATTAAGGTATGTCCTATCATCAAGAAGTAACTGATAAAAAATAATTGAATAACCTGGTAGGTGGGATGACCACTGTATGATGTCAGGGTGATTTCTTACAGGGTGTGATTTTTTTCCCCTTAACAACTGGCTGATATGTGAGTGAAGTCTTCTTCATTACCTCTTCTGAGAATAAGGCAGGGGAGAGCAAAATCCCTTTTGCAATTATGCCTTATAATTCCTTTAAGGATATTTTGTTTCTCATTTCTGTGAACTTGGGCTTGGTAGCTTTCAATGACTTAGTATCCACGGAAGAAATGCTTGTGCCAGAGAATATAGCCATGGCTCAACTGATTTGTTAGTTAAGACTAAGGGAGATCATTTTGAATTCCTCAAGCAACATGTTCACTGAATTGGCTGGTTGATTGATTCCAAATATAGAGAAAAAATTGCATTGCTGTCTCATATAGTAATAAAGATTGTGTCTGGAATTTTGGGGGTTCACATTAGCATTTCTTAATATTTCCTTGCCTGATGATACTGGTCAATAGGAATCTGAAATATGCTGTTAAAGATAGGGCCCCTCACTATCCTGGGGTAAGGTTAAGGTTAGTTAGCTTAATTGAGGTCTGTTATATTCAAGAGATTTCAAATTTTTTTTTTTTTTTTTGTCACTTCTCCTTTGGAAATGTGAAGTAGAAACTGTCCTCCCCTTGAATTGTCTGGACCTGATGACAGCTTTGATCAATAGAATAGGAAGGAAGTAAAGCTGTATCATTTCCAAGCCCAAACATTAAGAGACTTGCAGGTTCCACTTCTTGTTCCTTGGAGAGTTCACTCTGGAGGAAGCACCTGCAATGTAAGAAGTCTGGCTGCCTTGAGAGTGCCATTGTGTTAGTAGCCCAAGCTGAGCCCAGACTTCCAACCACCCCCATTGTTATGGATGTAATTGCTCTCCCCAAAGATATATTTAATTCCTAATCTCAACTATCTTAGATTGTGACCTTTTAAAAAAAGTAAGCTCATTGCAGATATAATTTATTTAGTTGCAGTCATACTATTTAGGGTGAGTCCCTAATCCATCTGACTGACTTCCTTATAAGAAGACAATATGATGTGAAGATGCAGGAGAAGATGATCATGTGGCAATGGAAACAGTAGAGACTGGAGAAATATATCTACGAGCCAAGGAATGCTAATGTGGCCATCAAACACCATTACTTAGAAGAGGTATTCAAAGGTTCCACTGTTTTGAGAGGGAGCATGACCCTGATGACACCTAGATTTCAGATTTTTAGCTTCCAGAAATGTGAGACATTAAATGTCTGTTGTTTTTAGCCATAGAATTTGTGGAATTTTTTATGGTAGCCCTAGGAAAGTTATACAACCACCGAGGTATCAGACATGTAGGAAAACAACAGCCTGAGCCTTTTGGACTAGCCTATTTATCAACTCAGTGCCACTGAGTCTACACCACAAAGAGTAGGTTTTGTGGCTCCTAATCTTGCTGGTCTACAGTACTGCATCTCTCTTGTTGATTTATTTAAACTTACACATGCTTCGCAGAAATACTTCTATTAAACTCTCTTTAAGTAACCATTCTGACTGTGCTGAGAGTTTCCCCTTTATTTTGACTCATTTGCCATACTTTCTGAAATATCAACTGAGATAAAAATGGACCAAATGGAATAAATCCAAAATAGTAAGAAAACCTAGAGAGAGAAAGTTTTAGCAAAGCTCTGTTAGAAAGGTTGTTTCAGAGGGAGTATAGCCCTGGTGACTGCTAGATTTCAGGTGGGAAATGGAGAGAAAAAGTAGAAGAATTTGCAAACAGTTCTCAACTGTACCAAACCACAGCTAGCGTTATGACCTGTAATGAAAATCATAGACAGTATAACCCACTTGCATATATAATTTTTAGAATTCAAAGACATAACTGTAATGTAGAAAAGAAATAAAAATAATTTATTATGAAATAGTATTTTCATATG
Source organism: Microcebus murinus (assembly GCF_040939455.1). Lineage (NCBI taxonomy): Eukaryota > Metazoa > Chordata > Mammalia > Primates > Cheirogaleidae > Microcebus > Microcebus murinus. Next base: position 2,846,436 of record NC_134126.1, read on the forward strand.
TAACTAGTCCATGTATTATAAGATGAATATGGCCCCACAAATTTCTACAATATCTTTTAATTTATGGTACCATCATTCTTATAAACCACTATTCCAAGCAAAATAACAGAAGCCTTCATCAAAGAAAGTGAAAAAGCAGCCTGGAAGAATTAATGGCCCATTGTGGAGATTGGTAGCCCAGAGTGAAGCCTGGCACGTACTGGTGTTTGCAGGCCTTGGAGCTTGAGAACATGTTTCTGCCTCTTACCATTAAGGGAAGACAATCTGCTTTAAGGGAGATTCCAACAGTGACTACAACCATTTTCAATAATGTAGAAAATCCCACAGCAACCAGTAAAAATTTTTTATGGGTAACTAACACAGTAGAGTTATGATAGAAGATTATCAGACCCCTACATGGGAAAAACAGTTTATAAAAAATGCCCACAATGAAAATATGAATTGACAAAATTACTTCAAATAATGAGAGATATTCAAACAAAGAATAACAACCAAATGCTTTAATGGATATATGAGAGAGATTCAGGGATATACAACTATCACAAAACAGGAGAAGAACATGATAGTAAAGAAACTATTAGAGCACCATAAAACATAGAATAAAAAAAAATTGCAAAAAATCAATAGACATACTGGAAGATTAAAAAATGTAAAAAATGATCACATACAGTAGAGCAAAATATAAAAAAAAGAACACATGAGAATATAAGAACACAGGTCAGTCCTATAGAAAATACATGAAATCATAAACATGTTCCAGTATTGAAGTACATCAACCTTCATTTTGCAATAACACTTGCATTACCCTCTCTTCACAATTTTGAGAAATAAATAGAATATATAAAATATGACCTGTGTCAAGAAACGTCTATAACATTTACAGCCCCAAAAATAAATAGAAAGTTTTAAAAGATTCTAAATATGAGGTGGGTAGACAAAACAACAACATGAAAAGAAATGCATAACATAAATTGTCATAATCAATTGAATAAATTTTTATTGGTACCAGAGTTTTCATAACCCCTGTTTGATTATGAAATACTATCAATCTTCTATATGTTAAAACTCTTCTCTGAATCTTCTTTTCAACATCTTGTACTATCAGTCAATCTTCTATATATTAAAACTCTTCTCTGAATCTTCTTTTCAACATCTTGCTTGGCATTAAAACTTACTATCCTTGAGATTAATTAAGGACACACTTTCTTTTGTCTAAAGAGGAGATATGTCCTCCTTTTAGTTTCTTACTACTTTATCAAGACCATCCCTTTATGCTCCTTAATGTCCTCAAGTTTTGAAGCTCATTTCATGAAACAACTACTCAGATCACTCCTTTTGGCAGTCATCTACAGTTGATTATGTCATCCACGTCATACATGAATAGAGAAAATGTCCTAGGGTATTTGTCCCTCTTTTCAATAATCATATCATAATTCTTGATGACCTCAGTATCCATGTGGGTAATTTTACTTGCTACTGGCTTCTCAGTTATTTGAATACTTCACTCCAGGGATATTATTCTCTGAACACTAACTCTACCACACATGCCTATGGTCATATTCTAGACATCATTGTTTTGATAGTTGTAACTAGAAATGGCTACATAATTTGTCAGGCCTAGTGAAAAATGAAAATTCAGTACTGCTTGCTCTAATATTAGGAAGAATTTCAAGGTGATGACAATAGAGCACTGGAAATCACAGGACACTTCTAAGTATGAGGCAATGTGTGCCTGTACTGGACTCGTGCTCATAAACCAATACTGGCTTTTACATAAACTCAATGTCAAATTTCCCCTCTTTAAACAGCTGTCCAGCTTTTTTCTCCCCTGCTTACTTTCTCTATTTTCCTGGTTCCAAGAATTACCTGATCTCACAAGTGTCTGTAATCCTTTTACTACTAGCTTTTCACTCTCTCTCACCTATTTCATGTCTGTACTTGTGTTCTTAACAAATGTTATTCCACAATTTTTGTACACACACACACACACACACACACACACACACACACATATATATAATATATATTTTTTCTAAATCTCCTAGTCTTTTTCTCCATAAGTCATATGCACATGAAAAAGACAAAACCCCTGGTAAATCTAATGCTGACTACTTTATATTTGCACCCAAACATCTAGATGCGGCTGAAGAAAAATTGCAAAGCCACTCTTACTGGCTTTAGTTTAAAATTAATGACCACAATCCGGCTCTTAGTAGTATCTTAAAATGTTGCTGTATTTTCCTGGTCATTTCATTCTAATAGGCTGCAATTCAAATTTTCTCATAGGAGTCTCACATGCAATTTGTCTAATTTTCAGTCTCAGTCAATGGCTTGCTTACCATTACACTGAGAAAATCAAGCAGTAAGGAGGGCAATTCTTTTGGTCCCATCATTGTAATCACCCTCGTACCTGTATTTTTGTCCACATATTTTGCCTTTCCTCTTGATGTAAATGAGTTGTCTATACCACTGGTTGAAACCAATTCTCCACTATTACGTACCCAGGGACATTGCTTGAGCAGTCACTTTCTCTCTTGCGGTGTCATGTTTTTATCTCTCTAGAAAATCTATCCTCTCAACATACCAACAAGTAATATTGACCATCCTAAAGCAAATGAACCAGAAGCAAACAAACAAACAAAATCCAAACAATTTATTAAAATTCCTGTTTCCCATTCTGTCTCATTTATATATTTCCTCACCTCTAAATATTGGAGTGAACTTTTCTCTTTTCTCTCTCTCTATCTCTGTCTCTGTCTCTCAGAGTGAACTTGTCTGATCTTTTGGCCTGTATATTTTCCAAAATAAATAACTCCAGCCTGTATCCCACTGTAAAAATCTTGTCTTATATATGGAATAATCAACATTTCTCCTTGAATTTCTAATAGGAGTCCCAAAATAAAATTTTTAAAATTATGCTTCTAACCTCTTCCAAAATCCTGCAATCCTATTTTCACTACAGTTTTCTATATCCTGTTGGATAAGTCTATTCTCCAATTTTCTCAAGTGAAGAATCTTATAGTCATTTTGAATTATTTCTGTCTTCACACAGCATCTAATCCAACACCAAATCTTGTTGGGTGTAAGTACACCATATATCCAGAATCTGGCTGCAGCTCACCTACTTCCCTGATAGTACTTTGGTCCAATTAAAGCATCCTTTATCACCTGGAATATTCCGGCAGTCTCCTAACTGGTTGCTCTACTTCTGTTCTTGAGCTCTTACAGTATATTTTCACCAAGACAGAGTGCTTCTCTGAAAATATATTTTGTGTCACATTTTTCCTCTGCTCAAAATTCTGCATGGATTTTACATCTCAGGAAGTGTAAAAGCCAATGTACTCATGATGGTCTGCAAATCGCTGCAAATTGCTGTGTGTCTGGGCAATCTAATACCTCCTCAACCTTACCTCTGGCTTCCTGTTCAACAACTCTGTCTTATTTGCTCTTTCTAACACATCAACTGTGCTTCTACCTTAAGGCCTCCCACTCCTGCTATTTTTCATACATGAAATATTCTTTGCTCAGATATCTAAGTGCCTCACTGACCTTCTTCTCCCATTCTTCAGGTCTCTGCTTAAATGTGACTTACCAGTGTCATATATGTATCTAGCCCCAGGAATGAGTGGGGAAAAGGGTAAAAACAATAATAATATTGAGACAATTGAGTAAATTTATTTTTCTACCTCTGTGTGCTTGCCATGTTGAACCTGGTACAAAATAGATACAGTGTACTCATCATATGGTCCAAAGTAATAATCTGAAGGAACTAAATTATGTCTAGTGGTCCAGTCCCAAAATGCTGAGAGATACTGTCTGAGCCATCCTGGACCGTTACTGTAGACTGGGCATATCTTTTCAAAATTCATGCGTTGAAATCCTAAACCCCAATGTGATAGCAGATGAGGTGATATCATGAGGGTGGATTGCTCATAAATGGGATTAGTGCCCTTATAAAGATATCCAGAGAGCTCTTCCCCTTTTGCCATGTGAGCACACAGCAAGAGGACAGCTGCTCATGGACCAGGGTGCAGGCCTTCACCAGCCACAGAATCGGCCTGCCAGCACCTTGATCTTAGAAGCCCCAGCCTCTAGAAAGGTAAGAAATGAATTTTTGTTATTTATAAGACACCTATTTTATGGCACTTTTGTCATAATAACCTAAAATGGAGTAAGATAATCATATATCAAATAACTGCTCCAGACAGTTTTGATTTGTGAATGATAATCCTGCAGTGCTGACATGCAGGCTAGCACCTCCACTCTGAGCACCCACGCACATACTTCAGAAGGCCTTAGAATGCAGATAGGTCTGTGATAAGAGATTTGACCTAACCAGGCACCATAAGATTCATTACTGCCTTTGAATTTCTCAGTAATAGTCCATATGTTAACTTCTGAGGAATAAAGAAATCATGTCACATTTGTCCTTATTCAATGACAAACAACTGAGATTTTAGTCTGACCTTCCTTTTCCCATACCTTCCCATAATATTAACCCAAAGTGTTTATTGCACTTTGAACTGAGCTGCTTTGTTTCAGATGGGAGATATAATAATTAAAGGAAGCATCCCATTATTTTAACTCTCATCAAAGCCAATTTATCTTCAGTATGCTAAAAATAACTTAGTTTCAGTGTTTATCTGATACCTCAGAACACAAAAGTTATTAGAACAAAAAAAAATACTGATTTGTTCAATGTGCAGTTATATATAATTAACTAAAGTGAGAAAATGTGTATTGATATTCTTTAAAATATCAAACTTTTTTTTTTTTTTTTTTTTTTTGAGACAGAGTCTCGCTTTGTTGTCCAGGCTAGAGTGAGTGCCGTGGCGTCAGCCTAGCTCACAGCAACCTCAAACTCCTGGGCTCGAGTGATCCTACTGCCTCAGCCTCCCAGGTAGCTGGGACTACAGGCATGCGCCACCATGCCCGGCTAATTTTTTATATATATATCAGTTGGCCAATTAATTTCTTTCTATTTATAGTAGAGACGGGGTCTCGCTCTTGCTCAGGCTGGTTTTGAACTCCTGACCTTGAGCAATCCGCCCGCCTCGGCCTCCCAAGAGCTAGGATTACAGGCGTGAGCCACAGCGCCCGGCCAATATCAAATTTTTAAAAATAGTTTTAGTTGATGAGTTCTATCGGAGGGGACGCTTATTGGGGGAGTATAAAAATTTCCTGTTCTTACAAGATTTCACCAAGATCCCAGAAGCATCTAATTGGATTCTGAGTATATAAGAACTCACGGTTCATTAATTTCGTTTATAAAAGGTTTCATGAGAAGTCTGTGATTTTTAATCCAGAATCTTCAGGATCCTATTGATTGAGAAATGTGGGCTGAAAGGGATGTCTCTTATACAAGCTAAGGCTATTAGCATAAATGTTTTTGTTCTCTAATATGTTGTCTAAAATAAGTGCTTTTAAAGTAGGTGTTTTGTAAAAGAGAGGCGAAATGTTAAATTTCTCTATATCCATTTCTGTTATTTTGTGGTCACCACTTGTGCAGATTAGTTTGACATCTGCAAATGGTCATGGTGGATGTCTATGGGATCAATCATCTGAAATTGATTTAATTTGCTTAAAACATAACCATTGGCTACTGACTTCTCACTGGTTAAACCACACACATAGTTAATTTGGTTTTTATTGCAACAATCAGTTTGTCTTTCACTATAACTTTGTAATTATCAGTTTCTTGGGGAGAAAATTCTGGTTTTACTATAGAAATCAGCTGTGCACAAGTCAGGAAATGATTATCTGTCTAGGTAGCTATCATCTGTGACAGAAATAGCCCCCGTTCAAGTGTTCTCTTGGTTCAAGTTTCCCCTTTGTACTTCAGAGTAGAGGCAGCGATAGTGTGCTGTTCCCGTGGGAAAGAGATCACGTCGCGGTAGAAACACAAGTCTGTCTGTTAGTATCACACTGACGTGCCCTGGCCTGCTCTGCTTGTTCACCAGCAATCGGAGATAGGTAGAGGGAAATCATGGTTTCGTTTCTTTCGTTTCGTTTCGTTTCGTTTCTTTTCTTTTCTTTTCTTTTCTTTTCTTTTCTTTTCTTTTCTTTTCTTTTCTTTTCTTTTCTTTTCTTTTCTTTTCTTTTCTTTTTTCTTTTCTTTTCTCTTTTCTCTTTTCTTTTCTTTTCTTTTCTCTTTTCTTTTCTTCTTTGTTTTTTTTTGTTTGTTTGTTTTGTTTTTTTGTTTTTTGTTTTTTTTGAGAGAGAGAGAGAGACAGGATCTCACTGTGTGGCCAGGCTAGTACATGATCTTATAGCTCACTATAGCCTCAAACTCTGGGCTCAACTTACCCTCCTGCCTCAGCCTGTCTGGTATCTCAGACCAGGTACTTGCCACTAAGCCTAGCTAATTTTTAAAATATTTTTAGAAGCAAGGTTTCATTATGTTGTTCAGGCTAGTCTTGAACACCTGACCCCAGGTGATCCTCTCATCTTGGCTTCCCAAAGTGATGGGATTATAGGCATGAGTCACTGTACCTGGCCTTATCATTGCATTTTTATTCAGTTTTGTTCTTTTAGAATTGATAATAGGAATTTTTCAAAACACTCTCATTTTAGACTCCTATTTAGAATAAGGTACAGTTAATCAAAGCCTTGTTAATATTTTAATTTTTCTAGACATTTTTACTAGTATTTATTAGCACAATACTAACTTAAAATGTTTTTATAATTGTCAGGAATACCTACATAAAATTGTATTGCATGTCATGTTTTATTTGTCAATCATAGAATCTCTTTAGGGCAATTTCAATAGAGTTTTGTGCTCCATTTATCATTCCGACTGAGAAAAGACTGACTGGCTTTTTATTGTCTCAGTCAGCTTTTGCTATTTATTGATCAATCTATTTATAACTGTAATATCATCAGTTTTTCAAGTTATGGTACAGTTCCAAAATGGCAAGTTTAGACCTTTCAACGGTTACTTAAGACCTTTCTGCTGATCTTTTCCTCTCAGGTTGCTGGCATTGTGCCCAGGTAGGTCCCTCCCCTGGGCCGCCACAGACTAAAGGTGCTCCCCTCTGGACGTGAGCATATCTTCTGATAGCTCTTGAGACAGTTAATTGCACTTGCTCTCTCATGATATTCCTTTTAGCTTTGTGAAAACTCAAATTATTTGAGCAGTATGTGTGTGTGTGTGGCATAGTTTTGTCTTCCAGGCAAACCTAGAAACTTAAGAAAATTTTAACTTTATAAAAATATTTCCTAGGTCATTGAGTTTATTTGCCATGGTCGTTTAAAATGTTTATTTTTCTATTCAACACTATTCAGGGACAGACCTTTCTAGCTTTTTCTTACAAGAATTCTTCTGGCTATTTATTCATTGATAAAGCTGAAACTACAGTATAAGCAATACTGTGACTTAATGGACAGACAATTCTCTCTTGAAAATACAGATATTTTATCAAGAAAAGGTGATCCTCAGATATTAGACATGTAGTCTGAGTGGATGTAATTTTAAATGTGGAGCTTCTGTCACACAAAATGTCCTTTTTTAAAAACTTTGACAGTTACTACTATGCTTGAACTTTTATACACGTTTTCCTTATTTTTAAATAAATAAAAGCAAAGATAGCATGAAATTAGTTTCCACAGTATGAAATTATTTACAGCAGCAGTCGCCCAAGTTCTCAGATAAAGGCACCGAAGTGTGTTTGTCTGAAAGAATGGGATCTATGCAGCTTGACTCCATTGCAGCTGGAGGCCGACAGCTGGTTATTGCGTGCACCTAATTTACCGGAGCGGTAAATACGGCAAGTGAAGAGATCAATTCACCAAAGGTCTATGGTTCAATAGGTTTAGCACTTCATGTTGAAAATGTGGAATAAATTAGGAAACAGCCTTTCCCATACTGCCTTAAAAATAAAAGAACCCCCACAGTGCAAAAGTCACTAAATGAAGTGTCTTTGATATAATTATGTGGATGATAAAAACCCAGTCTTGATCTGCTTTATAAAACTCTTGTAATAATATTAATGATATTCAATTATATAACAATCTCTGGACAAATGGAAAATCTATTTTTAATATTGGATTACTCCTCTTTAAAAGAAAATAAATTAATAGCATTTCCTACTACAGGACATTACAGAAAATTAAACTAATGGCTTTTCTGAGCATGTAGAAAAGACAAAAACTAATTTATAAAGGAAACAAAATCTTATATTAAAATTTAGGTTCAGGAATTTATGTTAAATTGGGACACTTAGCTAATAGTTTTGAATACAGATCTGACAATCTAAGGATTATCTTCTTTCACTGTGTAAGTGACATGTGTGTGTAAATAAAATGCAATCTAACCTCCAATTTTAAAAGAGCCATTCAAAATCTTACATATAACAGTACATATTTATCTGTTTTTCATCTACCTCACCATTAGAAACTTAAGCAGTGCAGGACACCGGTTAAGTATCATCCACAATTAATGACACTCAGATACACCATTTTTCTTCATGCTTAATAGCACATGCCTTTTATTTATTGTTGAAAATCAAGTTTATTGAAGTAAGTTGTACATTTAATAAAATACATTGCTTTTTAAGAACAGAGTTTAACAGGTTCTGACAAATGAATACAGTTGTTTGTCCATTACCAAAACACAAGATGTAGAACATGCCTGCCTATCACTTCAAAAACTTCCCTTGTGCCTCTTTGCACTTCGTTTTCCTCCCCAAAACCCATCGCTTGACTATGACCATACATTTATTGGTCCCATAGATTATCCTTAGATTCAATGTCATTGACACACAATCATACAGTAGCCTTTTGTGTCCAGCTCTTTTACATAGCATAATGCTTTAGAGATTAACTCATGTTGCATGTATCAGATTTTATTTTATTTTCCAGAAGAATTATATGATCACCTCTAAAGATGCAAACATATTTTCAAATTCTGATGTAATTTCAGCCATTTCCATTTTTCTCCTTTTAAAAAATCTTGTATATACTTTTATGGTTGTGCTTGGGGGTCAGTGTAGGTTTGAGAGAGAAACAGGGGGTGCATGTTTCTTATTAGTAATTGCTTTGTTAGCTGCCTTCAAGAAAATACATAAACTTTGCTCTTATTTTCAATTGCTTATTTTATTCAACCTAGAACTGACTGTATGATTATCCCACATAATTTTCAAAATAGCATATACATTTTTTCAGTCTAAGATCAACATAATATTTTTTTAAATACTAAGGGCTTAATGACTTTTTCAAAATGTTTCAGAGACAATCACATTATAATCTATCAAATTGTTGAGTTGCTTTCCAGGTGAAGACATCCTTTATTATTTAATATTTTTTATATTTTAATGTGCTTATTTTGAAACTTCAATTTACTACATTAAATTTAAAAATTTCTAAGATACAAACTTTGTTAATAAAAATCATTTTTTAAAAAACAAGTAAAATAAAGCACTGGTAGAAAAACTTGTTCTTAGCATAAATATAGTATTGCTTTATCTTTACTGGACATCCTAGAACTTCTATCTATAATTAAGAAACCCAGAGGAGTCAAGACAGGAACAAATCAATGCAGCTGCTGAGAATTTTTTTTTAAGTCTCACAATATATTTTTTTTTATGTTTACATGTGTCTGTTTGTGGTTTTTGTTTTTGTTTCAATGCTAAGTATTCTTTGTTGCTAGATATAATCATTAACAAATATGCACATTCAATAATAAATATGAGTGTATACTCAGAATTGCAGTATTATTTTTTGGTGCTTATATAGACACTGATCTTCCTTACCTTCATTTCCTGAAAGCTCCCAGAAGCATTGTGTTGATGAATCAACCTATCCAACCTTCCTTCCTCTCTCCCTCCCTCCCTCCTTCCCCTTGCTCCCCCTCCCTTCCTCTCTTTTCTTTCTTTCTTTCTTTCTTTCTTTCTTTCTTTCTTTCTTTCTTTCTTTCTTTCTTTCTTTCTTTCTTTCTTTCTTTCTTTCTTCCTTCCTTCCTTCCTTCCTTCCTTCCTTCCTTCCTTCCTTCCTTCCTTCCTTCCTTCCTTCCTTCCTTGCTTTCTTGCTTTCTTTCTTTCTTTCTTTTTCTTTTTCTTTCTTTCCTTCTTTCTCTTTCTTTGTCCCTCCCCTCCCCTCCCCTCCCCTTCCCTCCCCTTTTCTTCCCTTCCCTACCCTTCGCTTCCCTTCCTCCCTCTTTGCCCCCCTCCTCAAATTTTTTCCTCTTTTATTTTTTGTTTGTGTTATCTCTCTGCATGCCATCTTTGAAATCATAGTATCTTTGTTTTCATTTTGTCTTTTGGTCTTTTTGTGTATTTTATTCTGGTTTCATTTTTACTACTATTGTCAATAAAACCCTTAGGCTTCATCCCCCTTCCATTATCCTCTCTTTTATTTTTAGACCGCGTCCACCATAATGGAGTCATATATTACTTCTGCATTTATGACGTCCAAATATAAATCTCCAGTCCTAAATTTTATTTAGTATTCTGATTTTAAACTTCAAGCAGAATGTCTCCATTTGGATGTTTTAACCTCAAATTGAGCATGTATAAAATCAATTCTATGTTTACCATGAATCCCAATCTTCTCTGGGTTTCCCAATTTCTTCTTTTGATACTCTTGTCTCTTAGTTACAGAGTTTTAAAATGATGTAGCATTTTTTTTCTTTTCCCTTTATTCTGTATCACTAGGTCCAGTTGATTATTTTCTCCCAATTATTATTGTAGTTACATCTATTTTCTTCTTAGTATAGTCACCGTATTTGCCCAACTCAGGACAATGCCACCCAGGTTTGAACTATTGTAATAGACTCTTGTTCTTTTTCAACACTGCTTCAGTCTATTCTGCACATTTAATACATTCATCTTCTAAAATATCACTTTCCTTGTTCCATGCTCATGCCCACGAAATTTAAATGCTTATATTAAATGTTAAAGTTCAAACTAAGGCAATTTACTAGTAGGAGCTGGGAGTTGGCTGGCTATAAATAACAAAGAACTCAACTTTATTAAATCAGGTTTAGTGGCTAAATAATGAGTAATGGTAGTATATTTTGCTGTATGTGAACATATGGGCAGGTGAAGAAAGCAAGTAATAAATATGCCAAAACCAACTGTTATTTTTTCCAAGGTCCTAAAGATCCTACCAAATGCAACTCTTAGTTTTGGTCCATGGGACCAGGTTTTTAAATATGGTAAGAGAAGTGTGGTCATCAAGTCAAGGATGATACTGAAGAAAGAGAATATGGGGACTTAGTTAAATTATGTCAAGAAGCGATTGTTTCTATATGTTTCAAAAGTGAGTTTTACTGATTCAGACTTTCTCTTAAATGTCACCATTTACAGAAGCAACATGAAACCCCCTTATAAGTCTCCATTTATGGGCCTCTGTTTGGTCTTAATGGATAGCCCATCAGGTTAAATATAAAAGATTCAGAATATATGTCTGTTTAATTCATGGAGCGCTACAAAGTGATTTTCTGTGGCAATGCCAACACTTAATTGAGAACTCAGTTTATTTCATAGGTCAAATTTCAAAGCTGTTGAAATTATTTATAATGCTGAATGTCCATGTTTTATATTGGACCAGGTATAAAATTTATTTCCAAATCTTTTCTCCAAAAACAATTTTCATTTTTCTTCCAGTACTTAGAAAATTGCCTTTTAAATATCAAAAACTTACTTAAAGATATCTGAATATTTAACTTAATAAGTAATTCTATAATTAAAAGTGTTTTATGAACTGTCCTCATGTTATATCTAAAACAATTTCTATTCCGACAGAATTATCTACTCTAGGTAAACCATTCCTTCTGTAGCCAAGCATCTCCTAACTCAGAGTCCCTCCATGTATAATGCCTTTCTCTGTTTGCTGTTGAGTTATAGGTTACTGTGTTTGAAGTTCATCTATCTAATAAAGCCTCAGCCTATGAGCTATTTCAATGAATTCTTTCTCTTCGGAAATGCTACAGAATATTTTATCTTTAATTCTCATGTAGGTTTGACAACTACAACTATTTTTTTTATTTTTGTATTTTTTGGAGGTTTTTTTTCTTAACCTAAAAGCCTAGTTGCTGATTTTTCAAAACAGAAATACCATATATTTCTTCATCCCTTAGATAATATTCATTGTAATTTGCAGAGAGTGCTAAGAAAAAGGTTGATATATTCATGGTTGATAGATTAATCCAAGTTCCAGTATGCTATAGATCACTGCATGTTTTGGTGAAAGGTTGTTCATATCCAGAAATAAGGAAAATACGAGCCCTACATAATGCAGTAAGATGGCCATAGGGTATAATGGCAATTGCATTAGAATACAAGTCAAGATACTTAACTGCAGACTTAAGTTCTACCCACAAACTATGATAATTCACTATTTTGTCATGATTATCTTAGCAAAAACTCAAAGATTATTTAATTATATAGTATTTTATTATTCTGTGATTAGATTGTCCTATAGTTCTTTTATCTCTCAAGCTTCTTGGGTTTTAAAATTATATATCTAATACTTAAGTTGAAAAATGCCACCCTTTTCTCATTTTATCAATTGAATTAAACTTTTTATTCATATTTAAGTGAAGAATACTTCTTAATCATCTCAATTTATATATACTTGTTAAATATGTGCTGTGCACATTCCTTTTCCCACTCATTATAATTGCTTAACATATCAGTATTTACTATATTCTGATATTATTACTCATTTTATTATCTCATTAACCTTAGATAATTATCTTGCTCATTTGAATATTTAATAATGCATTTGATTGAGAAAGCTATGATTAGGAAATCAGTAAATAAAATATGAGTTCTTCCAGTATTTCTTTAAATCAACATCCATAGAGAGGTTGAAATAAAATTAAATGTTATTAGTTTTAAGATGAATGAAGTTCATTTCAAAAGCTTTGCGCTGTAGCTCCTATCTTAAAAATCTTACACATCGTTCCAAACAGAAAGATAGAGCTAAGTCCGGGCGTGGTGGCTCAAGCCTATAATCCTAGCACTCTGGGAGACCGAGGCAGGTAGATTGTTTGAGCTCAGGAGTTCAAGACCAGCCTGAGCAAGAGCGAGATCCCGTCTCTGCTAAAAATAGAAAGAAATTAGCTGGACAACTAAAAATATATAGAAAAAATTAGCCCGGCATGATGGCACATGCCTGTAGTCCCAGCTACTTGGGAGGCTGAGGCAGAAGGCTTGCTTGAGCCCAGGAGTTTGAGGTTGCTGTGAGCTAGGCTGACGCCATGGCAGTCACTGTAGCCATGGCAACAAAGTGAGACTCTGTCTCACAAAAAAAAAAAAAAAAAGAAGAAGAAGAAAAGAAAGACAGAGCTATATCTTCAAATAAATTATACCTTTAAGGTGTAATTTAATGCAAGCTAAAAGAAAACAAGCAATCAGTGTAGTGAAAGATAGCTGTAATACTGACGATCAAAGATCTCCTGTTTTTCCATAGCTCAAGTATAGAATCATTATCTGTTCATTGCTCTCTCTGATTCTAATCAGAATTTATACAAGCACAAACATTTTTAATAAAGGCAAAAACAGGTAAATGTCCAGTTAGATTCTCTACGTAAGAAATCACATTTTCTCAAGTTGAATATTTTTAAGTTTTTTTTTTCTTTCCCACATTTCTGTGACATTATAACACTCTTGTGTTACTGCTCTTTTTTCAGTTAATGATTACTCCCAATTTAGCATTACCCATGAATTTAATTATTGTGTAATTTAGCTTTACATATTATTAACTAAGATGGTAAATAAGGAAGCAGCTGTGGCAGAACAATTATAAAAAATGCTTAAACTTAGCGTCCTAATTCATTAAGAACTTATAAAGGAGAGTGTAGAAAACTAAAATATAACAATTTTCTATATCATATTTTATATGTAGCTTAAATGCATATGCAGTATTCATATAAATATGACTAATAAAAGCAATAATACAAGAAAGTAAAAATACTGCTTTTAAAACCACATATTCAACTTTCAAAGGATTACTTTTCCTAATTAAGGAAAAAAATCTGACCTAAAATCAGACCTCAAAAACAATAAAACCTAATCAAAAAGGAAAAACAAAAAAGGGATATAACCATAGGGTTAGAAAATTTTTAAAAATCAAACAAGGATAGATATATCTTACAGGATCTTTTTTTTTGTTTCATTTTAGACATAATGACATTCTGGGAAAAAAGGGAAAGGAAAAGTAGAATACATAGAGATCCCAAATTAGGTGTCTTGGACTTCTTAAAATTAAAAATACAGGTTTGACAGGTGTCATAGAGTAAAATTTGAGTGATTTTAATAAAAGGAACTTATGCATGATGAGAATTTTCAATGGGAAATTTGATAAATTCCAGCACTTGAAACTGGGTACTATATTTATTTTATAAGCAGCCGCTTCTTTTCCTCCACCACAATGCTCTGCACCCCCACCCACACTGCACCACATTCCTCTTACTATAAGAACACTTCTTACAAAAATTATAAAAAATGAAAAACAAACAAACAAAAAGGCAAACAAGAAAACTCCAGTATTTATTACTGGGACTTGTTTTCCAAATGTAAAATGAAGAATTTTGAGAACTCAAGTATCACCAAGAGTTTAAAATACTTAAGAACAGCAGCTGCCATTGATGACTTCTGCAGCAATGCCAGCAAGCAACTGATTTAATATCAGAATCCAAACTCCTCAGTTAATTTACCAATCCCCTAGGTAGACGAAACCATTCATGGGAGCCTCCCATCTGTTCCAAGAGGTCCCTATGTTTGTCATTTCTTAGATGGCTGCACACCATCCAGCTGTGACACCAACTCACAAATCAGCTGTCAGCTGTGAAGCAAAGGCATAGGAAAGTAAGTTCAACTTTGAAAATATTCTTGCTCATAAAAATGTCATATTTAAGCCTTTTATTACTAAATACTATAGTTTATCATTTACTTTATATAAACTCCTTTAAATAGCAGGTCTTATGCTACAATTATTGTAGTCTATATTGTAGTCTATATATAGGGAAAGTCTAATAATTTTGGCCCAAAGATAACCCTGTGGTTTACTAAATTTCATCAGGCTGCACAAAATAAGACAACAGCCAGAAATAGAACAGGTTTCTTTCCTTTAGATATTAATTAGAAATCTCAATTTTGCAAGCGATATTAGTGTTTTCTTATTTACCAAGGACAAATAAATAATTTTGGTAAAAAAGTAATATAGATTTACAATAAAATATGGAACCACAGAGATGAAACTTAGCTTCATTTGGAGACAGCTTTAAGAAAGAGAATGCCTGGAATAATAGATCAACAATGCTGTTATTCTGTCTTTGAAGATTCTTAAAAACTCTACCTATCCTTAAAGGTCCAGATAAATATATATTTACTCTTTAACATTTCATTAATTATGCCTAGTAATGTTAACTTCTCCATTTAGTATTATTATCAATATTACCCCCTCATAATCATTTGTTTTCTCCTTTTATTTAATTACATGCTATCTTGCATAACTGTATTAGAGTGGGATTTTTATCTTTCCAATTGCATTGCATAATCTGTTCATAAAAACACTATTGTTCAGATATTAAACTTAAATATTTTGTATTATACAATCATACCCATCATTAAAGGTCCAGATAAATATATTTTACTCTTTAACATTTCATTTATTATCTCTAGCAATGCTACCTTCTCCACTTACTGTTATTATCAATATTACCCCCCATAATAGTTTATTATCTGTGGAAAACTTATTTTATTTATTTATTTATTTGAGTGAATTTTTATGTTTCCAAAACATTGCATAATCTGGTCATAAAACACTGTTGTTTAGTCATTAAACATAAATATTTTGTATCATATGCTCCTAGGTTTCAACTATGGCTTGTATATTTACTTTCTATATCACTTTCCATCATCCTCTGTTGGCTTTAGTCTTCTCACTTGAAACTACTGTAGTTAATTATATATATATATATATATATATATATATATATATATATATCAAAGTATGGTGAATATTGAATCAAAGAATATAAAGCACTCATTGCAGTGATTTATTTTTTTAAATATTTTTTTCATTGTTTTAAATTTCAACATAATATGGGGGTACAAATGTTAAGGTTACATACATTACTATTGCCTTCCCTCCCCCTCAAGTCAGAGCTTTAAGCATGTCCATCCCCCCGACAATGCACATTGCACTTATAATGTGTATATATATATATATATATATATATATATATATATATGCCCATCCCTTCCCCCCTCCCGCCTGCCCGACATCTGATAAATGTGTTTTCTTTTTTAACATTTTGGTTAGATTTTATAACTTTGCTTTTACCTAGCAAATGTTAGAGGTATGCTCTTCCCCTCCACACTGTTCGCCACATCCCTCAGATGTGGGTCTACCCCCCGACACACTGAATCTCTGGTGAACACCACCACCCTTTGAGCGCCATACTGATAGTTGGTCAATACCAATTTGATGGCGAGTATATGTGGAGCCCATTTTTCTGATCTTGTGTCACCTCACTGTGGATAATGGGCTTAAGCTCAATCCAGGATAATATAAGCGGTGTTAGCTCACTGTCGTTTCTTAGAATTGAGTAATATTCCATTGTAAACATATAGCACATTTTAATAATCCTGTCATGAATTGATGGTCACTTGGCTTGTTTCCATGTCCTTGCAATAGTGAATTATGCTGCCAAAAACATCTGACATTGGCCACGGCAAAGAATTTTTTAAGAAGACCCCCAAAGCAATCATTGCAGCAACAAAAATAAACAAATGGGATCTGATCAAACTAAAAAGCTTCTGCTCAGCCAAGGAAACTATCATTAGAGCAAATAGACAACCTACAGAATGGGAGAAAATATTTGCTCTCTATACTTCTGATAAAGGTCTGACAATAAGTATCTATCTAGAAATCAAAAGATTTAACAAGAAAAAAATCAAACAACCCCATCAATAAATGGGCAATGGTAATAAACAGAAACTTTTCCAAAGAAGACAGAATAATGGCCAGCAAATATATAAAAAAATGCTCAACATCTCCAATCATTGCAGAAATGCGAATGAAAACCACAATGAGATATCATCTAACCCCAGTGAGATTCGTCTGTATCAAGAAATCCCAAAACAACAAATGCTGGCAAGGATGTGGAGAGATAGGAACACTCTTACACTGCTGGTGGGACTGCAAATTAGTACAACCTTTGTGGAAAGAATTTGGAGATACCTCAAACAACTAAAAACAGAAATACCATTCGACCCAGCAATAGCATTATTAGGCATCTACCCAAAAGAGCATAAGACATTCTATTATAAAGACATCTGCAGTGATTTATTTTTATTTATTTATTTATTTTGAGACAGAGTCTCACTCTGTTGCCCTGGCTAGAGTGCCGTGGCATCAGCATAGCTCACAGCAACCTCAAACTCCTGGGCTCAAGTGATCCTCCTGCCTCAGCCTCCCTAGTGGCTGGGACTATAGGCATGCTTCACCATGCCCGGCTAATTTTTTCTATATATTTTTAGTTGTCCAGCTAATTTCTTTCTATTTTTAGTAGAGACAGGGTCTCGCTCTTGCTCAGGCTGGTTTCGAACTCCCGAGCTCAAATGATTCTTCCGCCTTGGCCTCCCACAGTGCTGGAATTACAGGAGTAGGCCACCACACCCGGCTCACATTGTAGTGTTTTAAAGACAATAAATAGCTACCCAATCAAAAATAGCTATTACTGTGTGGGTGATATCAAGCAACACTTGGCCTGAGACCCTATTCAACATTCATCACAATGCATCATTTGACACATTTCAGTAATTCCTGCCTGAAAATACTCAAAATAATGCTAAAGAAACTAATAATCTAAAATGGGGTCAACAACCCTTATTTCAGTGATCATGACATGGAGACTAAGAGACACCAAATTGCTCTTGAGGTTCCACCATATGTGATACCACAGAGGACACAGTGGCAAAAGTGAGCTGTCGGAGCTTCCCACCCTTCCCAGTGGGAAATAGCTTTTATTTATGCAGGCCTCTGTGTCCAGAACTCTGATACACTGTCTTCCCTCTGTCAGGACTTTGGCAGATGTCTATTCTGCTGTATTTTCCAGCTGATAGTTTTTCTTGCTCACCCTTTCTAAATACATCATGTTGGAGAGGAAAAGGTAAGCATGTAAGAAAGAAAAATATGTTTCTTTATATCATCCCTGTCACATCAATTTCTACCAGAAAATGCACACACGTGTGTGTATATATATTTATATATATGTGTGTGTGTGTTTATATATATACACACACATATATACGTGTATATATATATATATATATACACACTATATAATATACATAGAGAGTATATATATATATATATATATATATATATATATATATATATACTCTCTCCCTTTTTTTGCATAGTTCAGTTGTTTGGTTCTCTAAGACTAGAGTATCTTTCTGGTGACCCTTCTTCCATAGTTCCTGTTCTCATCCAACCCCCACTACCATTGTTGCCTCCTTTTGTCCTCAGAACACAAACAGAACATAAATCAATTGCATTTTTATATACTAATAACAGTCAAGCTAAAAGTCACATCCAGGACACAATGCCATTCACAATAGCTACAAAGAAAATGAAATACCAAGAATATACTTAACAAAGGAGGGGAAATATCTCTAAAAGGACAACTATAAATCACTGATGAAAGAAATTGTAGATGATACAAACAAACAGAAAAATATCCCTTGCTCATGGATTGGCAGAATCAACATCGTTAAAATGTGTATACTGCCCAAAACAATTTACAGATGCAACACAAATGTTACACTGAATAACATTATTTACATGTAACATGTATACTGTATTATATATAAAGGCATGCTTTTCTCTTGTCTGTGGTAAATTTTCAGATCAGTAAAGAAAACAGCAAATAATGTATTCAAGATTCTCTTCTCTAAACCTTAAATAAGTATGAGTGAAAACCATACACCAAACACAAAAAATATTCTATTCATCATTCTCTTTTCCATGCCCTTGATTTGATGGTCTCTAACAATAATCCTGAATTAATTGCTGAGTTTTAAATATATGTGTTCAATTACTTTTATCTATATTTAACACTAGCCTATTGATATCATTCACTTTAAAGAGTCTTAGCCTGGAGAATATTTCCCAGTATATCATGGATTTCCATATTTAGTTTTCATACTTTTTCACTATACACAATAAATTAGGTGCATTGTTTTATTCACACATGACTGCATTACAATTCAAAGACCTTGGTAGCACTTTAGAATTACAATGAAATCATCATGAGGACCTGGTATTCACGGCCTTATTTCTCTAAACTGTCACTAAACCATGCCAAGTAGAGGGGAGCATACACATAAATGCATGCATTAAATACAAACTTATTTCAGATTTACTCTGTAGGTGTGTGGAAAAAATGGTGAACTAGAATTTAAGAGTGAGATTTTAAAAGAACAAATCCACAGCTAACATCATACTAAATGGGGAGAAGCTGAAAGTTTTTCCTCTAAGAACTGGAACAAGAGAAGGATGCCTACTCTCAGCACTCTTCAACATAGTACTGGGAATTATAGACAGAGCAATTAGGCAATAGAAAGAAAGAAAAAGCACCCAAATTGGAAAGGAAGAAGTCAAATTGCATATAGCCATATTACATACATCATGAGAGAAACCTCGTAGATATAGAGAGAAACCTAAACACTGAACTAGAAACTCTTAGAACTATTAAATGAATTCAGTAAAAATGTAGGATACAAAATCAATATGTGAAAATCTGTGGCATTTCTATATGCAAACAACACACTAGCTGAAAAAGATATCAGGAAAATATTCCCACATGTGATACCTAGAAAAAAAATACCTAGGAATAAATTTAACTAAGGAGATGAAAGACCTCTACAGGAAAAACTGCAAAACACTGATGAAAGAAATTGCAGAAGATACAAACAAATGGAAAAACATCTCATGTTCACAGATCAGAAGAATTAATATTGTTAAAATGATCATACTACACAAAGCAATCTAAAGATTCAATACAATCCTTATCAACATATCAGTGCCCTTCATTACAGGAACAGGGGTAAAAGAAAAGGTAAATAGTGAAATTTTGGTCAGTCTGATGACTGCATGTCATGACGTCTTCCTGTTTGCATTGAATCTCCCAGGGGTCCTCTGAGCTTCTTGAACTTGTATATCGAAATTTTGAGAAAGGCCTGGGAAATTTTCCTCTATTATATCTTCAAATAGCTTGTCCAACCCGTGAGTGTTGTCTTCTTCCCCTTCTGGTAAGCCTATGACCCTCACATTAGGTTTCTTCACATAATCCCACATCTCTTGTAGGCTTTGCTCTTTTCTCTTGTTTCTCTGCTCTATTTCTGTGACTGATTTATTTAATTGGAGGGTGTTATCTTCAAGCTCTGAGATTCTTTCTTCTGTTGGATCTATCCTGTTCTTGAGACTTTCCCCTGTATTTTGTAGTTCCCTGAATTGATTCTTCATTTCTAGGAGTTCGGTTAAACTTTTCTTCATTGTGTCTATTTCTTTAGTGAACTTTTTTTCCAGATCCTAGAGGCTTTTTGTGGTTTCTTTGTGTTGATTATTGAGTTGTTCTTGCAGATCAGTGAGTGTTCTTATCATCCACATATAAAATTCCTCTTCTGTCATTTTGGTTGTCTGATTTTGGCTGGTGTCTGTTTCTAGGGGGCTGGTGCTCCTCTTTGGGGGTGTGTTTTCCATTTGGTTCTTCATATTTCCTGAGTTCCTTCGCTGATTTCTTCCCTTGTCGATCAGTTGTTGTTTCTTTACTTTAGGTTTTTGTTTGGGTATTCACATGCCTTGCTTAGTTTCTGGGCCGGTAAGTGGTGTCTGTGGGTGAGATTTGACCACTCCCTGTATAATGAGTCTGTAGGTGTCATGAAAAGGGTGTGCAAGATGCTCTCCCTGTCAGTAGGTGGTGCTTGCTTGGAGGAACAGGCTATGCTGTTGTTTTTATGTCCTGTTATCAGCTTTTGTTCTATTATTCTTAAGTGTTGCTTCTTTTTTTTTTTTTTTTTTTTTTTCACCCAGCTCTTCACAACTGTAAGTGTTGCTTCTTAAACATATCGACATCATTCTTCTTCATTCATATTGTTTTAGAAAATGGCCAGAGCCTAGAATTTATACATCCTCCAATTGCATTTTCCTTTTTTCTAATAATGAAAATTGATGAATAAAAGTATCAATATTTTTCTTTATCTGGAGATACTCTTGCCATTCACCATTTGGCAATAACTAATCTGTGAAATATGCCTTGGAAATTATAATTAGGTGAACATGACATAACCAGGCTTAGGATTTACTGGTGCCAGGAAATAATTTAAATACATATTTAAAAATGAATAACAAAGCTTATGAAATTCAGTGGTATTTATATCATTGGATTTTTAAAAACTTCCTACATCTTTATTATCTCTTTCAGATAATGCATTTTTAGTGCAGAAATAAAAATGAAAACATAGGTGGATATTATCAGTCTCAATCATCTTGGTCACAACCAAATCATGTGCAAGAAGTACAAGGGGCATCCAGAACATATCCAGACCTATAGACAGGTAACTTTCTTTAGGTTATTCTTCAAATAGTCAATAGAAGGTATCCAGTCTTATTTAGAGATGTGAATCCTTTCAAGAAGAAGAATATCACCAAAAGAGGTGATAACTATGCATGAAATATCTGAGGAATGATAATTACAACTAACAATCTCTTCATTGGAAAATAAAGAGATATGTTGAAAAAAACCTTTTTACATAATGCATGATTCTTAGAAGCTTTAACCTTTCTTTCGCTTCATTGGAAAGAGAAAATATTACCTTGACTCCTGCTAAAGGACTAAAGGATTGTGATTGAGTCTCATTAGCTAATAATATATGCTAATGAGAAACTTATATAATTGTGAACATGGTAGAGAACAACATGATAATTGATGGTAATTAAATTTTGCCTCCACCTAATCACCCCTTTCTAGTAAGATGATTATGCCTCTTATCCTTTGTCATGTGAATCCTTGGAGGTAAAGTATATTTACTGTCCATTGGCAGTGTCATTCATGGACTAATTATACTTGAGTGAAAGTTCCAGGCTTACAACAAAAGAATTTGAATTCTACTATGTGTGGATGACATAAAGAAGACAAAGTCCCTTCAAACTGGAAATTCTGAAACTTTGCATCTAAAATTAAAGAAAATGAACTGATGAATCATTTTATATCATCTACTCTTATCATTTCAGCACAAATATGAGGGTGATGTCAAAATCTACATTAATTATCTACAGTGTTTTAAAATTATTTTAGATGTTATTTTATTTGAATTTCCCTAATTATCCAAAATTTAGTTCAATTATCTCCTTATTTCAAATTATCTTTTGCCTATATTTTATATCAATTAATTACTTCATTAGACTAAGCTTGTTAAAGAAACAGTACTATGTCCAAAAGAAAGGTTCTTAATCTTAGAGAGGTCACCTCTTAGAAGGGCACCCTCAGCAGCTTCATCTGCTATATTCCCTTGGTTGGGTCTCCCCAATATTTGTTAAATCTGTCCCATATACTGCAGCTTTCATTTCACTGCCTGCTTTTATGATTTTATTATGTTTTAATATTTATTTTATTAGACTTTTTATGACTCTCTTATAGTCATTATTATGTATAATTCAGTTGCAGACTCTCAGGATTCATTTTCCTAAAACTAAAACCTATATGCATCTACTAACATAGGGTAATGGCCAAACATATTCTATAATCAGGACTTAACGACTTTTATGCCTCAAATTATTATAATTTTTATGAAAAATGATAGGAAAACACCAGAAAATAGGCAAAAATACAAGTTCCCTTAATATAGTGAAGTTAATAAATTAAAACAATAATAGCAGTTAACATTTATGTAGTGCTCACACTTTATGAGACACTGCTTTAAGTATTTTTAATGATTAATATATTTAAACCAAAGTAATATATTTAATATTAAATATAAATATTTAAGTAATATATTTAAAGCAAAGTAACTATGAAAGCACATATTAGTAGTAGTAGTAGTGATTGTGATAGTAGTTGTAGCATTTGCATTTTACAGAGAATAAATAAAATATTGGTAAGGAATGACATTAATGTGAGTCAATGGTAACATAGTTTTGTAGACATATGTCTTTTTTGTTTCTGTGGAGGCTCAAGTTCTCCTGTCGTAAATTCCATTGGAAATATGCACATACTTTTTGGAGTGAGAATTCCATCAGGTGTTTATAAGAAATTGGTGTCTTTTTAAAAGTGTTAGAGAAGAGGTGACTTTGTACTCCTGTTACTATTGTAAAAGGCTTTTAGGGATTTTCACTACTTGTCTGGTGGAAATGTACAAGTTATAATCAATTGACATGATTGTCTATCACGAGTACATCTTGCCCTGGGAGTATTCACATCTATCATCCTCCCTAACATGAAAAATTGTCCAAATCATTCCAGCATAGCCTAAAGCAAAGACTGCAGGCTGGTGTTGTAGGTCATCTCCATGCGTCAGTGGGGTATGACATTTGCACACCAGGAACGATTTCAGGCCTGCTTTATGTCCCTATACACACAAAACTGAAGTCCTGCCATCCTATAACCACTGTCTACTGTATTGGACTTGTCACACAGGTTTCCTCACAGTCACAAACTTTTTCTGTGGATGCAGAATGATCATATTGTACACTTGAATTTCTTCTAGCTCTTCCTGTGGAGTTGTTTCCTCTCACCTCCTTAGGAGAGACCTAATTATCTTAAGGAGATAGCATGTCCATAATTAGTCAGACAATTCCTTCTTTGCCTTCCGTAGAACTTTTTCAAAAAAAATTAATCACATCCTTTAACTCAGTGGATTGTAATTATTTCTTCAACTGTCTTTCTTAACAACTGCAACAGGATCTCTTCAAGGCAAAAGTCATTTCTAATTGATCTTAGTACTCTTGGTTCTTATTACAATTCCTGGCATATTATAATTGTTCACTAAATGTGGCTAGTCATTTTCTTAAAGGATTATGTATTTAAATATCAATAAAATTCTTATATAAATTCAATTATCATGAGCCAGTATATGATTCCACGATACCATATATTTTGGTGAAAGTTTGGAGTTTTGGTTTTGGTTTTGTATATAAAACATATTGCTCCTATTTAATTTTTGGCATAGTAATAAGAATTAGACAAAAGAATACTAAATTATTTTTATGGTGTAATAAAATAGAATACCTTGAAGATTCAGTATAAACTACTTTAGCATTTCTTATTCTGTTGAAATTTGGTTGCATTGTTAAAATTTCTTTTAATTAAAATATCTTTTAATTAAAACAATTAGATGTGATCTCAATCAAGTTGACTACAGATGCAGTATCTCCCATGCTGACATCATAGCTAAAGTTTTACTGTGTAAATATACTTGGGAAATTTAAAACTTTTTCAACATATTGTATCATGAACCGATGGAAGTGTCAGATAACAAAGTCTATTGAGAATATTTTTGTTTATTTGAATCAATCCCTTCTCCTGATTTATTACCCAGAATTATTACTCTGACTTGTTACCCTTTATAATGCTTTCTATAGCATCAGAAAGAATTATTCTGATCAAGGTCTAGTTCTTTAATATTCTACAACTGCCTGACCTAAAAAGAGAGAGAAGACAATCCAACGGCATTCCCTTCAGGACGTTGGAGCACTGGGGTTGCCCTAAAAGACGTGGCAGAGGTTCCACAAGGGAGTACCCAAACCTTCTGGAGAAGGAGACAGGTGTGATTCCAAAGAAAGAAGTACTAAACATGAGGGTAATCAGTCCAAAGCATTTATTAGGGGACCTTAGAGCAGTGCAGCGTATTTTCCAAATAGACAATGAGAGAAAGGAATGTTCTATGCAGGTACGTCTGTAAGAGGGTCTTGGTGTGCGGGGTTTTTATGAGAGTTTAGGGAATTTGGTTCAAGGCTGTGGCTAGTTTCTTTCAGTGTTTTAGTCAACAACCTAAACACCTTTGTCAGTGCCTGGGAAAGGTGAAGGCCCAGGCTTGGATTCAAGCCTGCCGGGATGATCACACAGCTCTCTGGGTCACAGAGTAACCAAGGCACCCCATGTTCCTCCATCAAGACAAGAGGAAAAGCAGGGAGACATGAGGCAGCCTACAAATAAATAAGAACCTGGTCCAGGTGTAACACAAATTAAATTCAAATGCTGTGTCAGCAGACTCTTTTGAAAGATACTTTTTTGTTCTCTATTTGTAAAAATGATACCTTTCCTAAGTGTTGTTTTGAGGATTAACAATAGTAGTTAATGTTAATTGAGAATTTATATTATGTAATTTAATTTAATTTTAGCAATAATCCTCTGGATTTGGCAATATAATTATTCTTATTTTACAGATGAGAAGTTGGAAGTTTCTCAAGGTTTAAGCAATAGGCCCAAGGTCATGCAGCTAATAAAGAATGACTGTCAGGAATTTGGGGCACGTGAGCCTAACTCAATTTAAAAATCGATCAAAATTATTAGTAAGAATTACAAAATAAAATTTGTAATTGTTATTGTTACTACCAAAACTATTTAAATTGATTAAACACAATAAGACAAAATAATAAAATAATAATAATCACAGCCAAGGTTCAAATCTGTTACCCAGCATGAGTTAATTTTTGTGAGAGATGAAAGGTGTGGATCTTGTTTCAGTCTTCTCCATGTGGCTATCCAGTTTTCCCAGCACCATTTATTGAAAAGGGATTCTTTTCCCCAATGTATGTTTTTGTCTGCTTTGTCAAAGATTAGATGGCTATATGAGGATGGTTTTATATCTGGGCTTTCTGTTCTGTTCCACTGGTCAATGTCCCTGTTGTTGTGCTTGTCCCAAGCTGTGTTAATTACTATAACCTTGTAGTATATTTTGAAATCTGGTAAATTGATACCTCCCATTTTGTTTTTATTGCCTGGGATTGCTTTTGCTATACGGGGTCTTCTCCAGTTCCATACAAAGGTTACTAAATGTGGACTTTTCTATTTTTCCTTTCAGTTCTATTAGGTTTTACTTTCCATATTTGTTAGCTTTATCTTTGTTTTGTGGATACTCATATACATTTTTTTATATCTTTCTCGCAGATAGACACTTATGCCATTATAGATTTTCTTTTTCCCTCTCTCTTTTTTCTCCCTCATATTTTTTGCTGTGCATTCTAATTTATTTGATAATATAGTCATTATCACTTTCTTTTGATTAATATTTGTATGATGTATATTTTCTATGCTTTACTTTTGAAGAGAATTTATTTTAGAAAACATATATTCAAGTCATATTTTGTCATCCCCTATCAATATCTGTCTTTAATTGATGTCTGCAGATCATGTCCATTTAAGGTGACTAATGATAGGCTAGTTCCCTCTGTTATTCCTTTCTGTTTCCTTTTCCTGATATACTCTAGCCATTCTGTTAGGGTTTGTCTGCTGGTAAAAAAATTCTTAGTTTTGTTTGCTTGCTTGCTTGTTTTGAGACAGAGTCTTACACTGTTGCCCTGATCACTGCAGCCTCAAACATCTAGGCTCAGAAGATCTTCCTGCCTCAGTCTCCTCAGCATCTGGGACTACAGGCACATGCCACTACGCCCCGCTAATTTTTCTATTTTTAGTAGAGAAGGATCTTACTCTTGCTTCAGCTGGTCTCAAACTCCTGAGCTCAAGCAATCCTCCTGCCGTAGCCTCCCAGAGTGCCAGGATTACAGGAGTGAGCCACTGTGCCCTGCCTAAAAGACATAATTATTTGAGACCTATGCTAACAAAAAAAGTTAATTTTATGATTGTAGAAACTATCTTTACATGTACTATTTCCTCTAATTTCACAAGAATCCAGCCTATTTTTCATCCTCTTTAGGCAATGAGGATCTCATTATTCAGACCACCTACAGATGGTATGATTGAAATTCTGAAACTGTGCATAATCACTTCATGATTTTGATCTTTTTATGCAAATCTCTAGACATTATACTTAAAACATACCTAGAAAGTTCAGTTTTAGTCCTAAATTGTTCACATTTTATGT
The DNA here is from genome assembly GCF_040939455.1 of Microcebus murinus. Taxonomy (NCBI): domain Eukaryota; kingdom Metazoa; phylum Chordata; class Mammalia; order Primates; family Cheirogaleidae; genus Microcebus; species Microcebus murinus. The sequence goes on from NC_134126.1 coordinate 2,873,492, forward strand.
ATGCCCTACACATTGTTAGTAAGCCTATCTGCTCTCAAGTATTAAAAATTACACTAAACATTCTATGCTTGACAACTTATTTCATGAAGTTAGGGTATCTGGTAATATTATCCTTTGGAAATACTGGTTTTAAAAATATACCTTTTGATTGATTTAAAGTCTCAACATTTCCAAATTCACATTACCCTCTGTTTTATTTTGTCAATGTACTATTAGTTTGCAAATTAGTGTTTCCTTTCTTTTTTACCTCGATGAGATGAGAATATTATTCAACATAGAAATTTATCTATATATTATGCAGAATTAGATTAATATTAAAAACAATTTCATATGTTGATATAGCAAATTATTCTTTGAAATGAGAAAAATATATTTAAAAATTCAAAAGTATAATAAATTAATATTCTTATTTTTGTAATTTATTTAATTATAAGAGGTAGTCTTGTGAAATTTTACCCTTTAAAAGATTTTTTAAATTAATGATAAATAATAAACCTAATATTATTTTGCTACAAAATATTTTGAAAGTTGGTAATTTTATACAATAAAGATTATAATGTGAATAGCAGTTATACTGCAAATTTAATTATATTTAAAGTTAAACCCAGCATGATTTTCTCTAATGAAGTCCATATTATGAATCTGACATAGCCAATGACACTTTTTATAATAATTGCTAAAGTAAAATAATAAAATTAATGCATTTAAAACATATAGAAGTCAATGTGCCTGTTCTTGTGCTAGTACCAAGATATTTTAATTACTATAGCCTTATAGTATAGTTTTAATTCTGGTAAATTGGAACAGAACCAAGAACCCATATATAAAACCATCCTCATATAGCCAACTAATCTTTGACAAAGCAGACAAAAACATACACTGGGGAAAAGAAACCTTATTCAATAAATGATGCTGGGAAAACTGGATAGCCACATGGAGAAGACTGAAACAGGACCCACACCTTTCACCTCTCACAAAAATCAACTCATGCTGGGTAACAGACTTGAACCTTAGGTGTGAAACTATTAGAATTCTAGAGGAAAACGTTAGAAATACTCTTCTAGACATTGGCCTAGGCAAAGAATTTATGAAGAAGACCCCCAAAGGCAATCAAAGCAGCAATAAAAATAAATGAAATTTATTAAATCAAATTAAAAAGCTTCTGCACAGCCAAAGAAACTGTCACGAGAGTAAACAGACAGTCCACAGAATGGGAGAAAATTTTCAAAAGCTACACATCCAATAAAGGGCTGATAACTAGAATCTATTTAGAACTCATGAAAATAGCAAGGAAAAATCAAATAACCCTATCAAAAGTGGGCAAAGGACATGAACAGAAATTTTTCAGAAGAAGACAGAATAATGGCCAACAAACATATGAAAAAAATGCTCAACATCTCTAACCATCAGGGAAATGAAAATCAAAACTGCAATGAGATATCACCTATCTCCAGTAAGAATGGCCTTTATCAAAAAGTCCCCAAACAGTAAATATTGGCGTGGATGTGGAAAGATAAGAACACTGCTACACTGCTGGTGGGACTGCAACCTAGTTCAACCTCTGTAGAAAGCAATATGGAGATACTTCAAAGCGATACAAGTAGATCTACCATTTGATCCAGCAATCCTGCTACTGGGCATCTACCCAAAAGATCAAAAGTCACTTTATGTAAAAGACACCTGCACTCGAATGTTTATAGCAGCACAATTCACAATTGCAAAGTTGTGGAAACAACCCAAGTGCCCATTAATTCATGAGTGAATTAATAAAATGTGGTATATGTATACCATGGAGTACTATTCAGCTTTAAGAAACAATGGTGATGTAGCACCTCTTGTATTTTCCTGGATAGAGCTGGAACCCATTCTACATAGTGAAGTATCCCAAGAATGGAAAACCAAGCACCACATGTACTCACCAGCAAATTGGTATTAACTGATCAACACCTCAGTGGACATATAGGTGTCGGGAGCTGTCCCGGACACAGGAGAGTTAAAGTGCGGTTGCTGCCCGGAACACTGGGGTCCTTGAGACATAGCACCTGGCTATTTGACTCAGAGCTCTGACATTCTTGGCCTTTCTTCTAGCTCACGGAGGGTGCTGGAGATAGCAGTAGCAGTTATAGAAGGTCACTGAAGTAATCCTGTGCACACAGCCCTCGTAGCTTATAGCGCCCCCTAGGCCCTGCACATTCCTTTCCCAGAATTGTTAATTACGCTTGGGTGCTGTTTTCCTTGAACTGTCTGAATGGTCATAGTTGAGTATTTGTAGCTTTTTTGATATCAGAAGAAAGTTAAGTTGTAGAAAGGAAAGCAAGGAAAGGGGCTATCAAAGTGACGCATAGTTGAGAAAAAACAAGAACTGTTTTGCTCTCTGGTTTAATGAAGACATGTATCACCTGTTCCTTTGCATTTCACTTCTCCTTTGTTCTTATCTGTATAAATACAGCAACTGAAATAAACGAGGCGCGGCAGTCACCAAGGACTCCATCCTCCCGTCCCCATCTTTTTGTTGTCTCTTCATTTCTCAGTCTCGCCCCCTAACTCCAGGTGCCACCCATCGCCGGCTGGCTCCAGCATATAGGAATAACATTTATCGGCTGTTGGGCTACTGGGAGGGGGGAGGAGGGGATGGGTATATACAAACACAATGAGTGAGATTTGCAACATTTGCGGATGGTCATGCTTGAAGCCCTGACTCAAGGGGTATGGGGGGCATGGCAATATACACTAACCCTAACCCTAACCCCCATAATATGCTGAAATAAAAAAAAAATCATAGAAGTCAAATGTGATTGATTTTACTTTAAATTATATTATAATGTTAAGTATAATTTGTTTTATTTTTCAGATAATCTATGCAACAACTAAAAAAAAATTATTCCATTAGTACCATAATTCCAATAAGTTTGGAAAACATGCATTTTGTTTAATTGTTTATGGCCATTTATCTGTGAAACAAAACTTTCATATACTGAATTGGAATATGAAGAGATATATATGAATTAACATAGAACTAGGTATGGTGCTCCAAGAATAATGATGAATGAAAATATATTCATGTTAGAACAAATTATAAATTTTATTTGAAAATACCTTCCAAGTTTTCAAATAGCCCAAATGGGAGAGAATATATGGAGCAATAATAATATTTCTTGATAGCCAATATTCTGCTGGATTATAAACTAGACTGTTTTTATGCATTAGCTAATGTAATGCTTAAAATAATTTTGTGAGATAAATGTTGTTATTTAAATTATAGGCTATTTAAATAAAGTCATGGCAAATTCACAGTCTTTTAAGTATCATGTGACCTAGAATTTCAACCTAGAGGATCTGACTTTAGGAAGAGAACTTTACAATAAATAAAGCTATTTATAACAAGAGCTACTCTTACTTTATTAAAAAAGCAAGCTAAAATATTTCTTCAAAGGATGTCAAAGTCAAATGGCAGAAGTGTTATCTGCAGATGTAAATTTCAATTTATTTACTGTCAATGTCCGAGCAATACTTAACATCTGCCCACTGTTTTCTTCTGCCAAAGATTTATCTTTCTGTTCCTATTTCTCCTATTTTCTGAAATATATTGTATATGTATAATCCCAATTTCACATACTTAAGCATATATAAGAACAGACACAATTTCCATTTGTGTTGTTATTTAGTCCAATAGACCATTGCTTGAATTTTTGTAACTGTACATCATAGAACATATATATCTCTATCCAGGTTTTGGGTAATGTGTATATGAGAAAAGTTATATTTCACTTCAATATATAATTAAATATTAAATATATATAGAAAAATTTAGAATTGTTTTTCAAATTCAGTTGATGACAACTAGTAATTATGTATAGCTATTGTAAAACTCATTGTGTATCTATAAAAATTTTTCTATCTTGGATACCATTGGCTTTAAGAGAGGCATCACAGTGTTACCCTAAGTGTAAAAATTTTCTATAACTTTGTGCTTATTCAGAACACATTTCAACATTGCATTGCATATTTAATTCATACTTTTGTTAATGTGTTTGTTGAGTATCAAATAAAATGTGTTGAATAAACTTGTGGAGAAGAAAGCAGAGGAAAAAGAGAATATTGTAAACATTCTAAACAATTGTAGCAACATATTAATACCTTGGTGGTCAGAGAACTATAGTTTAAGCATTTTACACAAGAATATTCAATACAATAGATGGTATGTGTGTGTGCATCTTTTTGGAAGTAGAATGAAGATTTTGTGTCGATGTGTACATTAACTGTTGGAAAATAGCATTTCAGTTAACATTTTTGTAGCAAAATCTTAAGTGTCAGTGACAATTTGCTAATGCTTATTAAGAAGTGCCCTGTTATGTTATTTTCAGAGTTCCAGTGGGTCAGTATAATTTTTTAGCTTTTTACACATTCTGTTAATTTTTCAGACAAATTTATTTAAACAATAAAATTGTTTTTAAATCCTTTGAGAATGAATTTATAATTGGCAATTAAATATAATCAAATATTGATATATTTTATACTTATGACCTATAAGAATAAATATAAATTTTAATGGAATGCTTCTTCTATTCTTCACACTTTCATTTATACATAGGTATTGAACAAGTGTTTTGTTTCATTGTGATAAAAATGACAAAAATTAAAAACATCTTTCAAAACAGAGACATAAGTTATTAAATTAATATTTTGTGGAAAAATGATCATTGAAGCCTTTGTGGCTTTTGGTTTTTGTATGTATATATGTGGATGTGGCAATTATTAGGGTATAAACATTACACCATGCTAAATATCCTGGAAGACGATTTCATTGTAATTATTTTACTTTTAACCTATATAATATTAATTTTTTCTTACACAGCCAAAAATATTAAAAAGAAGTATAATTTTGACAATGATTAATTTGCAATCAATTCATAGGATTAAAATAATTTTCATAAAATAATCACTGTTGCATTTTTTTCTATTTCTTGCAAAAACGTTGCATAGATTGGCTTTGGAAAATATATTTTGTAGATATTCAGAAAATTCCATAATACTAGTTAGAAAAACTCTGCAAATATGTCTTAAGAGAAAAATATATACTCCCTCTCACACACAATGTTTGCAGTGCTAAATGCAGTACACCATTAATTTGACAGATAGTATTGCCTATTTTGCTTTTATAAATTTCCATTAAATTTGAGGCCATAACTGTTCCCACACTTGTACAATAGAAGTTGGCTATTTAAGTTGATATTAATTGTTTTTTGTCTTTTAACTATTATGATTAAGTAAATTGAGAATTCTCTGGGAGTGGTGGCTTATGACTATAATCTCAGCACCAAAAGTAACATAGCTATCTTATTTTGCTCATATGACTACTGTTATTAACAGAGCTTCACTATAAATTATTATTGTGAGATTAACAGAGTTTTCCATTATTTTTATTAAAACATTTGAAAATATTTTATATACTATCTATTACTATTCTCAATTTAAGTTCTGATCCTGTTGCTTTATTAATAATTTGCATCTTATACAGATTTTCTTTTGTCAAGGTAAAATGAATGACAGAAATGAAAAGAATTACTTAAATTAAATTTTTGTTGAAAGTGCCAAAGTACAAAACTGTAACAAAAAGAACATGACTATGGACTAGCCAGGTATGAAAGAGGACATGGTAAATTACATTTATAAAAAAGGAAAAGAAAAGCATTTGGATGTTTTACATAATTGTACATGAGCTTGACTTTTCATCAGTGAAATAATGAATAATGAAAATTAGATATGTGGAATAATGAAATGTGGATGAATTACTAAATGGGTAATGTTTGGAATTGTATTTTAAGTGCCTTTGACCACTGTTTTATTCTCTCATCATAAAATTGAATGAGTGTTGTACTTGTTATAAGTATAGTTTCTCCTTTTATAAAATACTATGACTTTGTATTTTAACACTATTAAGAGAATTGCTTTTATGTAAGCTCCCAACTAACTGATATCTTGCAAGATGACTCATGGTGGGCTTTGGAAGAATTCTTACCCACTTGCTAACTCTGGCTGCCAATTTCATGTATTCATTTAAGCCCTTCCTGAATACTTATTACATTTCAAAAAGTGTAATGCAATAAAGGCAAAATTGGTTATCCAGAGTTAGTTTTGGATATCGAGGGGTAAAAGAAAAGGTAAATAGTGAAATTTTGTGGTAAATATTCAGTAGCCAGACAATTTAACACTGTAATTAGGCCTTTCTTCCTTATTAAAGCAAATCTATAATAAATAGTTTAGACACAAGATTCTGCATACAGTTCTCAAGCTGTGCAGCACTTCTCAAATTGGTCTGTTGTCTGGACTGTACCTGTAAACGAGGACGTTGGCATAATCAAGTCTTGCCCTTGGTGTGGATCGCCTTAAAATGATGAGTTTAAAGACTTGGACCCTCTTCGAGGCTGTTTTAATTTTAGTTTGCTACCCATCATAAAACACGTGCAGAGGTTTATTAGACATAGGACATGGAAATATGTAAATGTGGTGTAGAAGTAAACTTACATGGTTGTTGGCATGTGGAGTTATGAGTTATAATCCTTGAGTTATAATATGGTTTTTCCATAAGTCAGTGGTATAAAACACTGGGTTTAGATGTCTCAATTAGATTAGTTACTCATTCTGTATGGATTACACTGAACAACCAACATCGCAGCATCACAATTGCCTCTACAATAAAGTCCGAAAATATTGGGACATGGTTACAATCTCATATAACCTTAATCTGTACAATTTATCCTATGATTATGTGCTGATATGGAAGTTAAAACAAATCAAATCAAGAAGAAGGGGTGGAGAAAGATGGTCAAATAGAACTCTCCAGTGATCATTCCCCCACAGAAACACCAAATTGAACAGCTAGGGTGCATATTATCTGTATTGGTAATAAGGAAAAAATACTTGCATTAATCTGCAAATGCTACCATAACAAAATACCGCAGGCTAATTGGCTTAAACAACAAAAGTTTAGCTTTTTACAGTTCTAGAGGCAGGAAGGTGGCCTCTGGGTTGGTTTTTGATGAGCTATCTCCTTGGCTTATAGATAGATGGCCACCTTTTCCTTGTTTCCTTGCATGGCCTTTTCTCTGTGCATGTGTACTTCTGGTGTCTCTTCCTCTTCTTGTAAGGACACCAGTCCTGTTGAATTAGGGCCCTAACTGTATGACCTTATTTAACCTTAATTTCCTCCTTAATGCCCTATCTCAAAATACAGTCACCTCGGGAGTCAGGGCCTCAACATGTGAGTGTTGAGGAGGGCCATGATTCAGTCCATGACAATGCTCAAACACAGCGCTATTACTTGAGACAGTTGGTCATATTCAAAGTTAAGAAATGCAATTGAAAAGAACACTGAGTTTTATCACTCAGAAAAGAGACACAATTTCTATTTGCAGATAATTTTAGAAAAAATAAGAGAATATAATGTCAATTTCAAAGGAAATTCAAAAGTCAAACATTGCTATTCTAGAATATCTATTTGTTGTTAGGCACATACAATAGTCCCCCTTATCCACAGTTTCAAATTCCATGGTTTTAGTTACTCCTAGTCAGCTGTGGCCCAAAAAATAGGTGAGTACTTGAGAGACCACATTCACATAACTTTTACTACAATCTATTATGAAAATTGTTTTATTTCATTTTAAGTTGTTGTTAATCTCTTATTGTGTCTAATTTATAAATTAAATTTTCCATAAGTATGTTTGTATAGGACAAAAAATAGTATATAAAGGGTTCAGTACTATCCATGGTTTCTGGTGTCCACTGAAGGTCTTAGAACTCATCTTCTACGGATAAGATGGGACTACGGTATAGGTTTATAATTGTTACAGCATCTTGATGAATTGACACTTTTATAAATATATGATGCCATTCTTTTTTTTGTGACAGTTTTTTTACTTAAAGGTTATTTCTTACGATAATAATATAGTCAGCTAAGCTCCGTTTTGTTATTATTTGCATGAAATATTTTTTTCCATCCTATCACTTTCAGACTATTTGTGTCTTTGGATATAATATGTGTCCATTGTACACAGAAAAGAATTGGATGATGTATATATTTATTTTGCTATCTACTCCACCAATCTCTGCCTTATAATTGAAGATATTAATCTTTTAGATTTAGCCTGATCACTGAGGAGGAAAGACTAACTTCTGCCATTTTGCTTTGTATTCTATATATCATATCTTTTTGGTTTTCAATTACTTCATTACTGCCTTCTTTTGTATTTAATTGATATTTTTGTAGTGTATCTTTTTATTGCTTTCTTATTTCCTTTTCTATATATTTTTAAATTACTTTCTAGTGGTCACCCTAAGGATTACAATAAAGCTCTTAAAGTTATGACAAAGTATTTTTATCTTCAATATTATACAAAACTGTGCTCCTATACAGATCCATACCTCCCCTGTGGTTGTCACCTGACATCTTAATACACTGTGCTCTCATTAACATAAGTCTATATTTGTTTCATGCATTTGTCTTTTCAATCATACAGAGAAAATCAGAGAACTTTCAAACTAAAAATGCAATAATTCTTGCGTTTATATTTATCTGTGTGGTTACCTTTGCCAATGTTCTCTATTTCTCCACACAGCTTCAAGTTACTATACAGTGTTCATTTTCATCTTGAGAACTCCCTTTTGCAATTCTTTTTTTTTTTTTTATTTCGGCATATTATGGGGGTACAGATTTTAAGGTTTCAATAAATGCCCTTCCCCCCTCCCCCCACAAGTCTGAGTCTCCAGCATGACCATCCCTCAGATGGTGCGCATATCACTCGCTATGTATGTATATACCCGCCCCCCCTCCCCCCCAATACCCTATTACTGTAGTACCTATGTGTCCACTTAGGTGCTACTTAGTTAATACCAGTTTGATAGAGAATATATCTGGTGCTTGTTTTCCCATTCTTGGGATACGTCACTTAGTAATATGGGTTCCAGCTCTAACCAGGAAAATATAAGATGTGCTATATCATCATTGTTTCTTAGAGCTGAATAGTACTCCATGGTATACATATACCACATTTTATTAATCCATTCTTGAATTGATGGGCACTTGGGCTGTTTCCACAGCCTTGCAATTATGAATTGAGCTGCTATAAACATTTGAGTGCAGGTGTCTTTTTTGTAGAGTGTCATTGGATCATTCGGGTAGATGCCCAGTAATGGGATTGCTGGATCAAATGGTAGATTCACTTGTATCGCTTTAAGGTATCTCCATGTTGCTTTCCACAGAGGTTGAACTAGTTTGCAGTCCCACCAGCAGTGTAGGAGAGTTCCTCTCTCTCCACATCCACGCCAGCATTTGTTATTTGGAGACTTTTTGATAAAGGCCATTCTCACTGGAGTTAAGTAATATCTCATTGTGGTTTTGATTTGCATTTCCCTGATGATTAGAGATGTTGAGCATTTTTTCATATGTTTGTTGGCCATTCTTCTGTCTTCTTTAGAAAAGTTTCTGTTCAATTCCTTTGCCCACTTTTTAATAGGGTTATTTTATTTTTTCCTCTGGATTTTCATCAGTTCTAAGTATCTTCTAGTTACCAGTCCATTATCGGATGCATAGGATGCAAAAATTTTCTCCCATTCCGTAGGTTGTCTGTTTACTTTCATGACTATTTCTTTGGCTGTGCAGAAGCTTTGTAGTTTGATCATGTCCCATTTACTTATTTTTGTTGCTGCTGTGATTGCCTTTGGGGACTTCTTCACAAACTCTTTGCCTAGGCCGATGATTTTTGTGAGAGGTGAAAAGGTGTGGGTCCTCTTTTAGCCTTCTACAGGTGGCTATCCAGTTTTCCCAGCACCATTTATTGAAAAGGGATTCTTTTCCCCAGCGTATGTTTTTGTCTGCTTTGTCAAAGATTAGATGGCTATATGAGGATGGTTTTATATCAGGATTCTCACATCTGTTCCACTGGTCAATAATCTTATTTTTGTGCCAATACCAAATTGTTTTAATTACAACAGCTTTGTAGTATAGTTTGATATCTGGCATATTAATACCTCCCAATTTGTTTTTGTTGCCTAGAATTGCTTTTGGTATTCGGGGTCTTCTTTGGTTCCATATGAAGCATAAAATTATTTTTTCTATATCTATGAAGAATGCTGATGGGATTTTAATAGGTATTGCATTGAATCTGTAGATCAGTTTGGGTGGTATAGACATTTTGATGATGTTAAGTCTGCCAATCCATGAGCATGGTATGGATTTCTATCTGTTTACATCCTCTGCTATTTTCTTCCTCAGTGTTTCATAGTTCTCCCTGTAGAGGTCTTTTATGTCCTTGGTTAAGTATATTCCTAGGTACTTTAATTTCTTTGTTGCTATTGTGAAGGGAATTGAGTCTTTGATTTGGTTCTCAATTAGATTGTTGTTGGCGTATATGAATGCCTCTGATTTCTGTGTATTGATTTTGTATCCTGAGACAATACTAAATTCATTGATGAGTTCCAGGAGTTTCTTGGTTGAATATTTGGGGTTTTCTAGATATAATATCATATCATCAGCAAACAGTGACTGTTTGATCTCTTCTGCCCCTATTTGGATACCATGAATTCCACTTTCCTGTCTGATTGATGTAGTCAAGACTTCCAGCACTATGTTGAACAGAAGTGGAGATAGTGGGCAGCCTTGTCAGGTTCCAGTTCTAAGTGGGAATGATTTCAATTTTTCCCCATTCTGTATGATGTTGGCTATGGGTCTGTCATATATGGCTTGTATCAGTTTTAGATATGTCCCTTCTATGCCTATTTTCTTAAGTCTTCGTATCATGAAAGGATGTTGAATTGTCACAAAAGCTTTTTCTGCATCTATTGAAAGAATCATGTGGTCCTTGTTTTTGCTTCTGTTCATATGGTGAATTGCATTTATAGATTTACGTATTTTGAACCATCCCTGCATCCCTGGGATGAAGCCCACTTGGTCGTGATGGATTATTTTTTTGATAAGCGTCTGGATTCGGTTAGCTAAGATTTTGTTGAAAATTTTTGCATCTATATTCATTAGGGATATTGGTCTGTAGCTTTCTTTTTTTGTTGCATCCTTTCCTGGTTTTGGTATCAGAGTAATATTCGCTTCATAAAAGATGTCGGGAAGGTTTCTGTTCTTCTCGATGTTGTGGAATAGTTTCTGCAAGATAGGTACTAGTTCTTCTTTGTAAGTGTGGTAAAATTTGGGTGTGAAGCCATCTGGACCGGGACTTTTTTTTTTTCTAGGGGACTGGTGGTCCTCTTTGGGGGGGTGTTTTCCGTTTGGTTCTTCATATTTCCTGAGTTCCTTCGCTGATTTCTTCTCATGTTCATCAATTATTGTTTCTTTACTTTAGGTTTTTGTTTGGGTATTCACACACCTGGTTTAGTTTCTGAGGCGTTAGGTGGTGTCTGTGGGTGAGATTCGACCACTTCCTGTATAATGAGTCAGTGGGTGCTGTGAAAAAGCCATTCAGGATGCCGTCCCTGTCAGTAGGTGGCGCTTGCTTGGAGGAACAGGTATGCTGTTGATTTTGTGTCCTGTTATCAGCTCTTGTTCTGGGCAGAGCTGCATTGGGTAAGCCTGCCCTCAGGCACCACCAATGCCATTAGCAGGGGTCAAAGTTCTGTTCTCTGCTTTGAGGAAAAGGTGTCAGCAAGGGGCTGGAATGGTCCTGCTCAGCCAGAAAGTCTGCGTGTGGGGGTGGGGCTGTCTGAGACCTTCAGTCTGGAGCGGGCCTCCCTTCTTTCCACCCTCCCCAACTCTGCAGCTACTCCTCAGCCTCTGCCAGCAGGCCAGACCACACACCACCTGGCTTTCCCAGATTGTGATGCCGGTGGGGAGGTTCCCTATGCAGGAACGCCACCTGGGCTGGGCGTATGGCCTCCTTTTGGGAGGTGGTTGCCCTCTAGGACGCTGATCTGCCCCTGAAGGCACACACACCTCAGTAGACTGTTCAGGTATATCCCTTCTGTGCCCTGGGCAATGCTAGACCTCGGTGCACGGGATCTGGTCCGCAGGTCTGACCTCTGGGTCCCAGATTTCAATCTGTATCCCCACCAGGGAGAGGAGTTCCGGTCCCAATTCCCCCACAGGGAGCCCAAGCTGGGTCTATGTCTCTCAGCCTCTGAGTCTGCACCCTTCTCCTGGGATCACCGTGCCAGCAGCACCTGGGAGAGCTGGCGGGTAGGGAGCTCACAGTCTGAGTTCCCCTGAGTCAGGTGTAGGGTCCCAAAAGGGAAGGTCCTCTTCCCTGGAGGTGCCTCCGGCTGGTGGCTGTATTGTCTCTCTGGGCAGCCGCGGGTAGGGTCGGCGGAGGGGAGGAGGAGGCAATATGGCACCTGCCGCACGGCTTGGGTCTGTGCACACGGAGGTGCTGGGAGGGAGTTGGGAGCCTGGTGCCGTGTTGGTACTGGCTCACCGCTAGCTGGTGGTGGCCGTCTCTGGGCTGGTGTCTGCAGGTCTCTCTACCCACTGGGGAGCCCACCAGCAGTCCCAAATGCAGGGGAGTGGAAACGGCAAATCCACCTACCCTTCTTGCTGGTCTCCGGGCTGCTCTGGCGGTCTCAGCTTCCAGTTCTCCGCAGCCTCCTCCCCTGCAGTCTCCCGGGGTCTCAGGTACCCCTCCTTCCCCTGTTTCTTAATTTATATACAACTGAGGGCAATCGTTTTCTAACACTTATCCCCACATAAGTACTTGACAATAAAAGCATTCGATGCCATGATCGCGGTAAAGAAAGAATGTGTCTGGGGCGACTGAGTGGCACAGCAGCATCACCAGAAATCCTGCGTCAGCTGTTAAGTGGCAGCAAAGCGAGCAGTGGCAGGCTTTCAGTCTCGTGTTGTGTTTTGATTAAAATATTACTATATGCTCTATTTTACATTTTGTAGGTGAGAAGAAACATCAGAAGCAGTTGAGGGACCAGGAAGCGGACTGTAGGGATGAGGAAGCATTCTGCTAGTCGGCTCTTTGAGAGATTCCTCCACAGTCATCTTCCTCAACAATCATTCGTGTATTAGATTTTGCAAACCAAATCTGTGGTTTTATAAACTGACATGATTTCTTGTTCTCTTATGAACACAAGCTGCTCCAGTCCTTTACATTTAATTTTACTCATTAAATTTTGAAGATACTACCAACTAAAATGCAATATGAAATGATTGACTACAAAGTGATTACATATATAATAAAAAAACAAAACCTTATTAACTCTAGTTCTTATAATAACTTGTAATTTTCAAAAACATGCCTTAGCTTTGGCTATTAAAATGAAGTACCTTAGACTAGGTGGTTTATAAACAACAGAAATATGTTTCTCACAGTTCTGGATACTGGAAGTACGAAATCAGGTGTTAACACAGATGAGTTCCACTGAGGGCCCCATTCCAGGTTGCAAACTGCCGTCTTCTCAATTTTTCTCATGGGGAAAGAAAGAAGAGTTCTTTAGGCTCCTTTTTATAAGACATTAATCCCATTTATGAAGTTTTCATCCTCATGACCTAATTGCCTCTCAAAGGCCCACCTCCTAACAAGATCACGTTGGGGGTTAGGATTTCACCATATGAATGGGGGCACAAATACTCACTGTATAATAATGCTATTATTTTAAAATTATTTCTGGTGATTTTCATTCTATATCACGTGAATATTTTGTGTTATGAGCTATACATTTGGATATAAAAAATACATGAATCTTTCTCATGAGAAATAATTGAATTTTGACTACACAAATCTTTTTATGTGATTGATCAACACAACGGCTATTTATCCACACAATGGATAATTTTTATATTGCATATAAACATTGGAAACAAAATTTAATTTAATATTTGGATTACATCCACATTGTTTATGAAAAATTCTTATTTTGGAAAGAAATATAGAATACATTCTAAACTACATAATATATACCATCAAAAGCCCTTATCTTAATACTTGGGGCTATTTTTTATGACCTTTTTTCTCTTTTTATATTTTATTCTACTCTCTTTTTTCTATACTTAATGTGATCTAAATCTAATCCTCAAATCTTATCAGTTCTTCAGTTCTCATCTCAATTCTATCTTCTTCAGCTTTCACAGTTATTCCTAGGCATCTGTATCTTTCTCTTTTTATATTCCATAGATAGCATTTCACAAATATCAATACTATGAATTTAGAAATTTGATATTTTCAATCTGTCACATTTTTATGTACTAGCATGTGTTCTCAAGTTTTTCCCTGCTATATCCATTCTAATGTTGTTAACTTTTGTATCATTTAGGATTCCTTCAAATAAATGAACCATAAAATAAGGAAAAATATATTAAAATTGAACATATTTTGCCTCAAAAAAGAGAACATATTTTGCCTCAAAATTGAACATATTTTGCCTAAAAAATATTGAACATATTTTGCCTCTAAAGTGGAAATTGGCTTTATGGTTGGTCAGTCTTGTAGCCTAGTTACACGCATAGGGATTTCAGTTCTTTCCATCATTTCATTCTGCCATCTACAATGTTGGCTTCTTGTTAAGTTTCAATCTCCTCATAATTTTTTGTATAATATTTACCAGTATTTTATAGGCCAATCTTTCTCATTCAATTTTTTAAAAGACTGCTTATTAATGGTAAATAGTTGCTCATCTACTAAGTAAGTAAATTTGGGTACTGAGGAAATGTTTCCCACACCTCACCAGTTGGATAGGACTATATCTCTCTATTCCTGCATCCGTTTCTGCTAAAAAGGAATGCCATTAAAACATTAAGCCCACATTCTCCACAAAATACAAACAAAAAGATACCAGAAAACGGGTTGTCCTAAATGTTTTGTAGCTGTTGTTGTTGTGGAAGTTTGTAATGAATAGAATGGTTTGAATTTGAGCAGTCAACCATAATGTTCATTTTCACTGCCTCAAAGCCCAGATGTGGTCAAGGTGATAAGTTGAGCTGTCTTCTAATTTACTATTTTGTAATATTTGAGATACAAAATATATTGCTAAGATAGAACTGTTTAGTTTTCCTAATTTAGCCTAATGTCAATGACATAAACTTTTATGGAAACTAGAAAATTATGTATTTATTTAAACTGTGGTGATAATCATATTAGAAATGCAGCATGCCCATAATGTGTATTGTAGTAGACATTATATTACAATAAATTGGAAATGATATAATGTCTAATCTTTTTTAAATAACATTATGAAAACTGAATTTTGAAGGCAAATTGCTTTTCTGGAGGAATGATAGAATATACTTGAGAATATTTCTTGGCCTTAAAAAACAGGAAATAACATGAAAGAATACAAAAAACTTAATATGCTTTCTTGAATCTGTACTTGTCATAGAGCCTAGTCCCTCTATGGTTCATCATATTACCTTACTAGTTATTTATAAGTGGAAAATATTTATTTTTCCTTACTTTGTCCTTTTTCTCATTAAGGAATGGCATTACATCAGCCTATTGTATTAACTGGATAACGGGGATATGCGGTGAAGGAGTAGCCTAAACATTTTGTATGCAAACCGAAGTGACGAACCAGAAAGAGCAGAAAGAAAATAAACTATGTTAGCATGAGAGGGAGAGATTCCAGAGAGGCACATACGAGTTTATTAATCAATCTGCATTTCACAATCCACCTGTCATGGTCATATTTTGAATGACAGTGAAATAACATGTAAGATAGTCACTTTCGTCTTGTTATCCTTTTTTCTATAATCTCTTCCATATCTACAATTTTTGAAATTTCAAGAATGAGGGATAAATTAGCATAACTGTGTATGTGGGAAATAGTTGCTCATCTACTAAGTAAGTAAATTTACTTCAGTTCTGATTCTCTTCTTTTGGTGGGAGCATAACTGAGTTGGTATATATTCTCATTAATGCACTATCCCTCAGAGAGATGAAAAATATTCAACTTGCAGGGTTAATTTTTTGAATATTATTTGGGGAAATATAAAGTAATTTGTACTAAGGTTGTTTTCAACACAGATCTGACAATAATTATCCAATAGCTAAGAAAGGTAAACTAATTTCATTTGAAATTATAGGTAGTCAGAAATAAGAGCCTTGAGAATTGTCTGAAGTAGAGTAAAATATGGCTAAAATATAAGAAAAATAGAAAATGAAGAAAATTCCTATCAATTCTATTTTATATATAAAGAAAAAGTTAATTGTTATCTCTCAATATTTTATAATTAAGCAACCTGAAAATCTATATATTTGAAAATGTATTTTACATATAAATTTCTCTGAAAACAATAATTCGTTTTATTATTGTTAGAAATTAATAAAACAATAATAAAAATAAAATGATCTATTGTAAAGTTTCTAACACAGATTTTATACTCTGAGTAAAATTACCTTTCCTAAGTCAAGGTACTAGCCTTTTATTCCAAATAAGACAAGTAAACACATTTCATTTTACTCCTCTAATCAAAGACACACACACACACACACACACACATAGGAAAAAAAATAACCTGTAGACAAAGCCTTTAGTCATGTTGAAGAAGCTGATGAAAGGTAGAAAAAAGAAGGTGGACTATGCTAACCTAGACCTGGCTTAAAATTTAAGGAATGAGCCAGTAATTTGTTTCCTGAGACTATTTTCCCTGCCTCCTTAAATATTCCAGCTTGAGCACTAGGGAAATCCAGGAAATTCCAATAAAGAAAAACAAAAAATAGTCCAATGTGAAGCCTGCTCTCTCTAGACAAAAGATTTTTTAAAAAAGAGGTGAAACAGCACTATAACAATTCTTATTTATACTAACTAGTTCTCAAGGTAAACAGCACCTAAAAAGCCATGCCCCCTTTCCTATAATAATGGGTGCTAAATTGGCAGAGCCAGTGAGTTGAACCCTGCCTTGCAACTCCTCTTCCACATAAACAGCAGTGAGGAGGTATCCTTTCTCAACACAGATTGTTTTTCCATCCCTTAATATTTTGAAATAAAAAATTAAAAGACAAAACAAACAAAGATTGTAGACAGAGTTCTGACTGTTATCGCCACCTTTGTAATATAGAGGAAGTAACTTTCTCCTGTGGTGCCTGTTAACAGAACTCTGACTTGCCATACCAAGAACCAGGATGATCTCAAATTAGATGTGGAAAGCCAAAAGTAGTCATCGGTATCACTATGTCACAGATGTTGAAATTATCTGACAAATAATTTAAAATAGTCCTCAGAAAAATGGACCAATAGGAAATAAAATACAACCTCTTGAAACATATTCCAATATATAAATATTAAGAAGGAAATATGATATATAAAGAAGAATCAAATGGAAATTTTTAAAATGTAAAATACAATAACCAAAATAAAAGCTCATAGGAGGAACTCAATAGTACAGTGAATATGACAGAAAAAAATAGAGGGATTTTAAAATAGCTAAACAGAAATTAGCCAATCTGAAAAAACAGAATGGAAAAATAGCTATGAAAAATAAACTGAGAATCAAGGATTTATGAGACCATAACACAAGATCTAAAATTTGTGTTTTTAAAGTTATAGAAGGATATGAAATAAAAATATCAGTCTGAAAATATATTTTAAAAATAATGACTAATACCTTTCCAACTTTGATGAAAGGCATAAGTCTACACATTCAGAAGCTTAGTGAACCTCCAAGAGTATAAATCCAAAGAAATCTACATCTAGATACGTTTTAATCAAAATTTTGAATGTTAAATTCAAATGTTAGGTTTTTACTGATCAACACCTAAGTGCACATACTGTAATAACATTCATCGAGCATCAGGCAGATGGGATCGGGAGGAGGGGACGGGTATGTACACACACAATGAGTACAGAGAGCACCATCTGGGGAATGGACCCTCTTGAAGCTCTGACTGGGGGGATGGCAAGGGCAATATACGTAACCTAAACATTTGTACCCCCACAATATGCTGAAATAAATAAAAATTTAAAAATATTCAAATGATAAAGCTTAAAATCTGTAGACAGTAATGGCATATCCTATATAGTGGAAGAATGATTCTAATGAAATAAATGACAGATTGATTAGGTGTGCCTGGTTTCAAAGTTGGAATCCTAAGTTTCAGTCACCAATGTTGTTTATGCAGCTAGAATGTGCCTACACGACCAGCCTTCCATAAAAGCCTAAGGTCCTGAGGTTTCCCTCAAGAGGGAAATTTCATACATGTCTGTGTAGTTTACTGCCAGAATATCAACTGCATCCTGTGTGAACTGGTGGGGAGGATTTAGCAGCCTGCACTTGATTTCTCTGGAATGTAACCAATGTAGAACTTTCTTCTCTTGCTTGCATTATATTTCCTTTTGATATAATAAACGTTAGCTTTGAGTGTAATTTGCTTTTTATACTTGTAAGATTTTTCAGCAAAAAAAAACCAAACTGAATTAGAAGGTGGTCATGTAACTCCTAAATCACATGCAAATAATAATTCAAATAAAGTTAACATGGTTATATTAGTACCTGAGAAAATAGACTCCAGACCAAAGTAAACTAACACTGACAATGAAGCCATTACATAAAGATAAAATGGAAAATTTTATCAGACAAAAATAGCAGAGAATGAAAAATATAATCAGAATAACTGTTGAGCAATATTCCTCATGAATCCAAACATAACATTACATAAAGATAAAATGGAAAATTCAGCAAAAAGATACAGCTAAATGTTTTTTAATATATACGTATATATGTATGTATATAAAATGCAAATGTGTTCCAAAATATACAAAAGAAAAACTGGCAGAACTAAAAGTAGAAATAGCAAATACACAATGAGAATGAGGGATCACAATACTTTTCTTTCAGAAATGAATAGGACCACTAGGCAAAAGGAAAGTAGAGATAGTAGAACTAAACAATAACATCACTCAATGAAATCTAATTGACCTTTACAAAAATGTTTCAACCAACATCATAACAGACATATTTTTCGAGGGTACATAGATCAACGTAGGCTATATCTTCATCTGTAAAACAAAGTTACGAAATTTAAAAGAATGAAATTATAAAAAGTATACTGAGTGCATTAGAATCACACTAAAAATACTTATAGTAACAGAAAGATAACAGAAAGCTCTACAAATTATTAAAAATCAAAAACATATATACTTCTAAATGACCTATGAAGAAAAAAGGATGTTTAAGAAAACTATGTATATGTATTTACATATAGTTTATAGAGAGAGAACTTAATGATAGTGAAAATAAATTATGTCAAAATCTGTCGACTGGAGTTCAAGCCATGCTGAGACAGTATTTATAGCACAGAATGCTTATATTACAAAGGGAGAGGCCTCAAATCCATAATCTAAGATCCTTCATTAAGAAAGTAAAAAAAGAAAAATATCACTTAAAGCAAGTAGAAAGAAATACTAAAAAATAAGAGTAGATGTCAATAAAAATAAAAACAAAAATGGAGAAAATTCAATCCAAACAAAAGCTGTGTTTTTGAAAACGTAGATAAAATTGATAAGCCTCTAGCAAGTCTGACAAAGGAAAAGAGAGCACATAAGAATAAAGGAAGCACTATCATGACAACCTCACAGATATTAAAAACCTAATCAAGAAATATAATCTACTCTACTCATATACATTGCAATTTTAGATGAAATGCATTGATTCTTGAAAGCAACAAACTCACCCAAAATGTAGTAATATGAATAATACTATAATTATTAAAGGAGTTGAAATGCTAGTTAAAAACCTTCCAAACATAAAATCTCCAGGTGTGAATGATTTCATAGACATATCTTACCAAACATTTTAAGAAGAAATACAGAAATTATGCACAATGTCTTTCAAAAAGTAGAATAGGTGAGAACACTTTCCAATTTATTTTAGGAGGCCAGCATTATCCTGACACCCAAACCAGACAAAAATAGCAGCAGAGAATGAAAAATATAATCAGAATAACTGTTGAGCAATATTCCTCATGAATCCAAACATAACATCCTCAATAAAATATTAGCAAATTGAATGCAGCATTTATATAAAAAGAAAAATATGCCACACTTAAGTAGTTTTATTCTTATTTTAATGCAAGCCTATTTCTTTTTCTTTCTTTTTTTTTGAGACAGAGTCTCACTTTGTTGCCCAGGCTAGACTGAGTGCCGTGGCGTCAGCCTAGCTCACAGCAACCTCAAACTCCTGGGCTCAAGCAATCCTCCTGCTTCAGCCTCCCGAGTAGCTGGAACTACAGGCATGCACCACCATGCCCGGCTAATTTTTTCTATATATATATATATATATATATTAGTTGGCTAATTAATTTATTTCTATTTATAGGAGAGGTGGGGTCTTGCTCTGCAAGCCTATTTCAATAATTGAAAATTAATAAATGTATTCTATTACATTAATAGAAACAAAAAGATAACTTTATTCAATGTGAAAAAAACATTTGATACAATTCAATAACATTTATAATAAACACTTAGCAAGGTAAGAATAGGAAGAACATCCTCAAGCTGATAAGTAATAGCTACAAATACCAGTTTTCATTATACTTAATGGATAAAGTTTGATTGTTTTCCCTCCATTCAACACTCATTCAACATATTGTCTTTGCCAGAGCAATAAGGAAAACATAATTTAAAGTATGTGTTACAAATTGGAGTATAAGAATATAAATTGCCTCCATTTGCAGATGACATCCTTATCCACATAGAAAATGCTAACAAATCTACCAAAAATATCATAGAATCCTAGAATTAAGTAAGTTTATCAAGGTTGCAGGATACATGTCAACACATAGAAGATATTTCTTAATACTTGGGAAAACTAAATTTAAAAATAGTATCATTTGTCATCACTCAACTGCAAAAAAATAAAATATGTAGATATAAACAACCATGTGCATGCGGTATCTGAACATGAGAACCAAGTACAATGAAAGAAATTCTAGAAGACCTCCATAAATGGAAACACATGACATGTTTGTGGATTGGAAGATAAAAACTAGTAATGATGACAATTCTCCCCAAATTGATGTGTAGATTTAAGCAATTCCTATTAAAATCTCAACAATACTATGTGTTTATAGACACATTGGATCAATATTTTATATGAAAAACAAGGAACTAAAGCAGCTAAATCAGTTTTGAAAAAGAAGAAAGCATTTGGAAGAATTATAGTATGTGAATTTGAGACACACACTATAGCTAGAGTAAATAGGGAGTGTATTGTTTGGTAGAGAGACACATGGATCAAAGAACAGAATAAAGTAGCCAGAAATTTACCCAAGCAAATACAGTCAACTGATTTTAGGCAAATGTGAAAAAAACAAGTCAATGGAACAAGTATGGACTTTTCAACAAATGGTATTAGATATTTATAAGCAAACATAAATGAAACTCAACCAAATTTCATACCTCATTCGAAGATTAACTCAAAATTCTTAATAGACTTGAATGTAAAACACAACAAAAACCTTTAGAAAAATGTAAGAGAAAATATTTAATATCTAGGACAAGGTGAAGCATTCTTATACATGATAAAAAAGTATGATCATTTTTTTTTTAAATCGCAAATTGCACCAAAATTAAAAGCTTTTGCTCTGCATGTGCATGTTAAGTATATTAATGACAAGATAAAGCTTTCTTCTGAGGGATCTCTCCTTGACTTTTGAATGGCTGTATTCTTGCTGTCTTCACATCTTCCTTCTTTTGTACATATCTGTGCCCAAATTTCTCCATCTTATAAAGACACTAGTCGTATTGGATTAGGGCTGTCTTAATAATATTATTTTATTTAATTGTCTCTTTAAAGACATTCCAAATAGAGTCTCATTTTAAGGTACTGAGGGCTAGGGCATCAAAATATGAATTTTGGGGCTACCACATTCAGACTGTAGCACTCTTTAAAGTCAATAGTAAGTAAACAAGAAGACCAACAAGAAAATGACAAAATGAATTTAAACAGATAATTGTCTAAGGAATATGTAAAGATGGCAAATAAGTGCATAAAAAGATGTTCAATATTATTAACCATTGGGGAAACACAAACTGAAATTCCTGATGAGAGATCATTACAAACATCTTAGAATGGTTAAAATAAAAATTAGTGGCAATACCAACTGCTTTTGCGAATGCACAGAAACTAGGTATCTTGAAGATGGTTGAAGATAACTGAGATGGCACATTCTTGAAACGAGCTTGGCAGATTCTAAGTTAAATATACACTTGCTATATGACCCTACAAACACATTCCTGAGTATTTTTCCTAGAGAAATGAAAACTTATGTTCATGCCAAAATCTGTACATGAATTTTCATAGCAGTTTAACTTGTAACAGCCCCAATTTAGGAGGAAAAATCTAAATGTCATTCAATAAATGAAATGAAAAGCACACTGTGGTATATACATACAATGGAATAGTATTCTGCAATAAAACATAATTAGCAAGAGATCCACAGCAAGGTAGATGGATCTCCTAGAGAATTATACTAAATAAAAAGAGTCAATTGCAAATGCATACGTCATGTATGACTATGCATACATAGTTTTCTCAAAGGAACTAAACTTTAGTGACAAAGAACAGACTGGTGGTTTTCATATTTAGGTTTGGGGAAAGGTATAAACCATTAAGGATTATATGAAGTCATTTCTTGGTGATGATAGAACTATTTAGTGTCTTGATTTTATTGACAGTTATTCAAATGTACACATATATTTGAGTATATCATATGTGTATATTATACACATATGATAAATCACATAGAACTATACATCAAAAACCAAACCAAATAAAAAACAATGCATGTAACAACTTCTGAAATAAAATAAAATTTGTACCTCAGTTAATAGTACTGCACATCCATTTCATTTAGACATTGTTAGGAGTTACGTGAGATATCAGTGGAAGAAGCTACATATTAATACATAAAACTCTTCATTTAATATTTTGCAAGTCCTTGTGAGTATTAACTGATTATACAATTTTTAAAAATGTTTTTTCTAAAACATTAAAATAGTTTCAGTTATACTGTGCTAAAATAATTTCTTAATAATTTAATATTGAAATAAAATTATGCTGAACATAGTATTAAATAATATATAACCAATTTCACTGTTTCCCCACTATCTTTTTCTATTTTTTTCTCTAAAATATATATGGTTCATATGATTTTAAATGTAATATAAATTAAAAACCAGGTATTTATAAATAATAAATAGAATTAATTGTATGTTTTCAAATTGTCCTAAGAGCATATGTCTGTCTTTAAATTACCTAGACTTTCTAAGGACCTAAAATAACACCTATGTATTGGGCCTTATTTTATCCTTTGTATGCAATCTCATTGTTTTATTTGGTTATTTCATCTAAATTACAGGATGGATTTAAAAAGGATAAAAGGAAAAGGAGACTTTTTTTATTGAAAATTCCAAATGAAAAATATAGAATCTGTACCAATTTTTCAACATACTACTAGCTAGATTAAGGCTGATTAACTTGGTTGTTTCACAGGATGGAAGTCATTGGAGACAAATAAAATAGTAATAGCCAGTTTAGTTTAAGTAGCTATAAACAGTTACTGGTTACAAATTTCCTTTACTTTGCTTGTTCTATCTTGGAAAGTCAGTATATTGAATTAAGTCTTAAAACATTATCAGAAAAGGGAAAACATGCATCACAGCAATGTCACTCTTTGAGTACAGCTTAGTTTTTATACAGTGCCCTCTCCCATACTTCCTATTTAGCCTGCTGCAGGAAGAAAAGTGCCTTTTTGCAGTTCTCTTGTTTCAAGTTCCCAGGCCAGTAGGATTTTCTGATCAGAACTCTGTAAGTTTCTGTTTCACTGATCCATTCCCTTTTGAGTTGTTTCTCGGAAACAGGGAACCTCCTTGCAGTCAAGTACCAGACCTTACCCCACCTGTGTGTTAGGAGAAGGCAGGTAAGGGCACTCCACCACGGATCCTGGCCACGGACCCGGTGAGCAGCCTACTCCTCACATCCTGCCATAGTATAAGATGGAAACAATGACTAGTATTTATGCCTAGCTCATTATACTACTAAGATCTGCATCCTGGGAGGGATTTACAGCTATTTTTCGATCATGCATTGTATGCACCAGTATGACTTGTCACTGCACTTGCGTGCCCCGCAGTCTGCCCCAAACATGTAATGATGCTTACCACTTTCTGCATTATTCATTTTACCTCTAGAAAAAACCCTGACCCCATTAGTTAGGGAGGTGGATTTGAGGCAGTTTCCCCACCTCTCATTTGACATCCTCAGCAATAAATTTCCCCTCTTCCTTGACAATCCTCATTGTCTCAGTAATTGGCTGTCTTTGCAGCAAGCAACTAAGACTAAGTGGAATAATAATAATAATAAAACAACTTTGTGAGTTCCTTAACATCTGTACCCATTCCTAACAGTACAAGCCTGATTATAAAGAATTCCCTTAACCATGACATATGTGTGTTGCTTAAAAAATAATTATATTTCATTGTTAAAGAGCTTTGGAATCCAGAATTTGGAAATATATATGGTAAAAATAGTTTTACAGCCTGATATTCCGATCAGCACAAAATCAGCTCTGGTGCATTGTTCAGGTCAAACATAGTATCCTCATATGCAACTCTGAACGGTAGAGCACCAATGCTTCTCCTTTTGTAGATGGTGGGTGCTGCATGATAATGATCTGCCTGACAAGTGACAAAGGCTGTCATTTGCTTTCACAACATTGTTGCAGCCAAGATTACTCCAAATAATATTCACAAATATGAATTCTAAGACCTATTTTATACAACAAATTGTATATTAGGCCACCTTAACAACTACATTTCTACTTTTAGGTCAGTAAAAATATTCAGTACACTGGGGTAATAATAACTATTTACCAAACTTCTAAATCAAAAAGGTACCAATGGAACTATTAGAAATAGCAGAATTGGCTGACCTGAATCTCAAGTTCTCTCTTTCCCATTTTTTTACTTTAACTTAGATGGATCATGAACAAGAAATACCCAAAATTTCAAGGAAGTATAAAGAAAAATAAGATGTTTGAAAAATATATAAACTGGGTAAACCAAAAATTTATTCATTTTTCCTACTTCTTTGGATATTGGTAAATCTAGATGGAACCTCCTTATTTTTACGCCTTGGTGAATTCAGCATCCTCCACATTATCTTTGTGAATTCTCCAACATATTTCCTCATATTATATGCTGACTACATACTCCCTAGTCTCTTGAGGTCAATTGATTCTACTCTTTGTCAGGAAGCACAACTCCTATCTCCAGAAAATATTTTAAGCACATTTTGCTTTTGTAAAGAAATATTTGATAATTAATGAATGAATGAAATGAAAGGTAGAGGGTTTACAACTTGGAGTTTACAATTGTCTGTAAGGTTACTGACTGACTCCAGCATTTTTCATTTGAGCTACTGCAAAGCACAGACAATGCAAGAAAACTTGGTGTCCTGACCTAACAACTTGTGCTCTATTAAAAGCCATGACAAGTTGGAAGAAAATATATAACACATATTCATCTGTATCATCCAGCTACTTAACGCTTAGAAGTCCACACATTCTGGATGTCTTTTCTCTTCCTAATTCTTAGAAGAAAACCTTCTTAAGTTCCTTATTGAGAATTGCCTCATGACTTGATCTCATGGTTTTTATTAGTTGAGATGCTCTACCAGGGGTCCTCAAACTTTTTTTTTGTTTTTTTGTGTTTTTTTTCCATTTTTTTTATTTCAGCATATTATGGGGGTACAAATGTTAAGCTTACGTATATTGCCCATTCCCCTCCTCCCCCCTTGAGTCATACCATGCTTCAAGCATGACCATCCCCCAAACATTACATATCTTACTCATTATGTATGTATATACCCATTCCCTCCTCCCCCCTCCCACCCACCTGCCTGACACCCAATAAACGTTATTCCTATGTGTCCACTTAGGTGTTGATCCATTAATACCAATTTGCTGGTGAATACATGTGGTGCTTGTTTTTCCATTCTTGAGATACTTCACTTAGTAGAATGGGTTCCAGCTCTATCAAGGAAAATACAAGAGGTGCTATATCACCATTATTTCTTAAAGCTAAATAGTACTCCATGGTATACATATACCACATTTTATTAATTCACTCGTGTTGATGGGCACCTGGGTTGTTTCCACAACTTTGCAGTTGTGAACTGTGAGAGCAAACAGACAACCCACAGAATGGGAGAAAATTTTTGCAAGCTACACATCTAACAAAAGGCTGATAACTAGAATTTATTTAGTTCTAGTGAAACACAGGAAAATCAGCAAGGAAAAATCAAATAACCATATCAAAAAGTGGGCAAAGGACATGAACAGAAATTTTTCAAAAGAAGACAGTATAATGGCCAACAAACTATGAAAAAATGCTCAACATCTCTAATCAACAGGGAAAGGCAAATCAAAACTGCAATGAGATATCACTTATCTCCAGTAAGAATGGCCTTTATCAAAAAGTCCCCAAACAATAAATATTAGTGTGGATGCAGAGAGATAGGAACACTCCTACACTGCTGGTGGGACTGCAAACTATTTCGGCCTCTGTGGTAAGCAATATGGAGATACCTTAAATAGCTACAAGTAGATCTACCATTTGATCCAGCAGTTCTACTACTGGGCATATACTCAAAAGCTCCTCAAATTTTTTAAACAGGGGGCCAGTTCACTTTCCCTCAGACCGTTTGAGGGCCATTGGAGAGTGCGGCGCACATTCCACACATGCACACTGTGGGCTCGGGACGAGTGGGCTGCTAAGCAGGACAGGCAGCGGTGGCAAAAACATCCCACAAGCCAGATAAATGTCCTTGGCAGGCCCACATGTGGCCTGCTGGCTATAGTTTAAGGATGCCTGTGTCTAGTCCTTCAGTAGCACTAATATTTGGCCTCTGTTACTAATGCAACGAGCAAGAGCTTGCTCTACATATAAAAATCATTTAGGGATATATGAGTAGCTGGAAAAGGTGCAGGGTCAAATAAAAAAGCCATATTATGCTTAAATGTTGCCTTGTTTGCAGAATAAATTCTGGGCTTAAATTCTTGGTCATAATTCTTTGATCCTCCCAGATAGGGTGCATCATGTGAAACAGACTCCTACTGACATTAGCATCTTTAGCTATCTAAGCCTGACCTTCTCTGAATTCCATCCCAAAGCCCATGCCTTTCACAGGAGGGGAATCAGTAGCAGTGAACTGTTATAGGTATGGAGTCAGATTTGCTCTGCACCTATGCCTGCCATGTTTAGACATTACATTCTGTGAGACCAGGTTAGTATTTTCATCTTTAGAATTCAACCACAAGAGGGCAAACTCAGTTATGTGGAATTGAATCCTGACTCATCCCTTTACTATGTAATACCATAAAATTCATGTAATTTCTTTGTCTTAATATTAATACCATTACGTTTATAGTCACCAATACATTACTTGCTGCAGCAAAAAAAAAAAAAAAAAAATTCTAGCCTCAGTAAGTACCAAGTAGTCCATTAATTTATTTTTCTGAAATCTATCTCATATGTATGTGATTTTCATGACACTGAGAAGTAGTAACACTATGCTTTTCATGGTAACTCTTGTTTCTATAGGAAAATATACAATTCTAAAAAGTGAGATAGAGACTATTTTTTTTCCATCCTCAGGTGACTCAATAGTACACACATTACTTTTAATTCACCATGGCAGGCTCATTCTTCCAGTTCCCATTATCACCTCAACCATGTGATGCTAGTCACTGAGAGTATAGGAAATTAATTCTCATTTGATATTTTTTCTTTATTAATGGAAAGAATTTTGGCAAGGGAGACATTAAGTCAAGATGGGACAATCATGTCTGCCATGGTTTCAATGTGTCCCACAAAGTTCATGTGTTGAAAACTTAATCCTGAATGCAACAGATTTGAAAGGTAGAAGCTTTAACAGGTCATTATATTATAAGATGTACACCCTCATGAATAGGTTAATGTTATTATCCTGAGAGTTGGGTAGTTATTGCTGGAGTGGGTTCCCCTGAAAGAGGGATACGTTTGACCCCTTTCCTCTCTCTCTTTCTCTCTTGCTTGCCGTCTCTTGTTCTTCTGCCTTTGATATGGGACAACACAGCACAAAGGCCCTTGCCAGAAGCTAGAGCTATGCTCTTGGACTTTCCAGCCTCTAGAACTTGGAAAGCAAATAAAGTTCCATTTATTATAAATTACTCAGTTTGTTGTATTCTGTTAAAACAGCATAAAATGGACTAAGACAAGTCTCTTTTATAATTTTGCAGGAACGGTTCAATATCAAGTACTCCTGAAATGAGTCTAATTTTGTCATTTTTGCAAATCTCTTGGAAGACTGAAATATCTCCTTCATGATCCTCACATATAGGTATGCTTTCTTATTCCTGATTTCAAATAATTTTAAGGTGAATAATGTATTTGCTTCTATACATATTACATACCCATTCAAATGCTGACAGGAATTCTACTCTATTTTGTTGATTTGAGGCAATATATAATTCCTAATGCAGGACCAGGCATTAAAAGCACTCAATTCTATTCTCCTAATGTCTGGCTCTTTGGCAACATTTTGGAGTTATATACTAACCACTGCTCAAAATTTTCTTCTCTATGTCTTACAAATGCTTCTGGTTTCTTTCTCCTCTACATAGTTCTAATTTTTGCTTTACAGCCAGTGACACAATAGCAGTTTGTTCTGCAGAATATTCCATCTTGGTAGATGAGAAAAGTGGATCAACCCACTCAAATTTTCTAAGAATAATCAATCATTAAAACTACTTTCAGGAATACACTCTCTATTTCCTTCCTCACTCTTGCATCATTTCACTTCCTTATTAAGATAATAATTCTGCCTTTCAAGCACCTGTACCCATGAAGCTAAATGTGGCTATAAAAGAATTAAAAAAAATTCAGACAGCTTTCTATTTAAACATATTATCTTGAATATCAACAGGACCATTAACATTATTTATTTCTGTAATCCATTAACTCTCCTACTCTCATGTTTCTGGAGGTTAATAAGTCCAAGATCAAGGGGCTGTCATGTGACAAGGGCCTTCTTCCTGTGTCATCTCATGACAGAAGGTGTAAGGGCAAGAGAGAGCATTCAGGGGGTAGAGGAGCAAAATCTTCCTTCCTTCCTTGTAAAATGGAAGATTTTGCTCCTCTACATTATTAGTATAACGCCTATACTAATAACATTAATCCACTCATGGGGGTAGAGTCCTTAAGGCCTTATCACCTCTTAAGGCTACCTCTTAAAACTGGTACAATGGCAATTAAATTTTAACATGAGTTTTGGAAGAGACATTCAAACTATAACATTCTTGTTACTATAACTGAAGTTTACCTATTTTTTATATTTGTCCATGTTCTTTATTTGTGGGTAACTTTCATTTTATCCCAATTCAAGGATATTGCTCAGCTACTTCTCTCCTTTTCTTTCATAATTTTTTCCTTCTCTACTTGATCATATCAATCAGCATGTAAATAATTCATATTTTTTGTTATTACAAAAAATATCTTTTTTTACTTCCATGTCCCTGGAGCTCTTGATTCATTTATTTTCTCCCCTTTTCAGTAAAACTCTTAAAGAGCTGTCTAGCTTTTCTGTCTCCAAATTTTTTCTCCATTTTTTTGAAACATTCCTTTAAGATTTTTCTAAAGACTTTTCATGGTCTGTAATCACCATGATCAATGCATAGCTATGAAAGGGCTTTATTTTACTTGAACCATAAGTAAGTAGCATTTAACATGGTGGTCATCCCAGAAACCTAGAAATTCATTTGTCTTCCATGGAATAATTTTTGGTTTGCTCCCTTCCTCCTCACTTCCATCATTCTGTATCTTAGAGATAGAGAGAGAAAAAAGTGAAAGATTAATTAACATCTTCTGCCCTCAGTCTGCAACACCAAATGGTTGGAATGGTAAGAAAATCTGGAAGAACAAGTTTGGTTTGCACTAACTTCTCTTTATGCTTAGGTGGGAGGATCGCTTGAGGTCAGGAGTACAAGGCCAGCCTGGGCTGCACAGTGACATTATGTCTCTAGAAGAGTGAAGAAAAATATTAGCTCAGGTTAGTGGTGCATAACTGTAGTCCCAGCTACTCAGGGGCTGACCCAGAAGGATCTCTTGAGTCCAGAATGTCAAGTCTGCAATAAGCAATGATAATTATCATGCCATTGTATTCAAGCTTGGGTGACTGCAAGACCCAGTACCTAAAAATGAAAAAATAAAAAACAATGAGTGCTCATCTTTCCACTCTCAGTAATCTCATTTTTTTTACTTGGAAGGATTTGCAGTTAGATTCAGCCCACATTTCTGCAGATAATTTTAGACTTGATATTTTTACTTCACTATATAATAGAATAGACAGTAGATAGAGTGGGCATTTCAAATTTAATGTGTCAAATTAAACTCTTTATCTTCCTTCCACATATCTCTCCTAAATCTTCACAAATTTTAGCATCTCAATTAATGACAATTCTAGGTCAAATACTTGCAATCATGCTTGATTCTTTCTCCCACAATCATCATTAGTCCATCAATGAATGCATTGGCTATATCTTTAAAACAAATCTAGAATCGTATTACCTCCATCATCTCCACAATTGCCACTACAGTCTAAGTCACCATCACCTCTGGTCTAGATTATTTCAGAAACCCATTTCTATTTTCTACACATCTATCTTTCTCTCCATAGAGTTTATTCTTAAAACATTAGCCAAAATGATCCTATTAAGTAATTTATGTCATACCAGCCTCTATTCAGATTCTTCCATTGAATACTTATTTTTCTCAGAGTAAAAGCCAACAATTTCACAATGACCAATCTGGCTTCCTGTTGACTCTGTCTTCTTTTATTCTGTTCCAGCTAATGTGGCCTTTTTGATATTCATTGAGCCCTCCAACCACTCTGTAGTCACATGACTTTTGCCCTTAAACTGAATATACCCTTAGACTGGAGTGTTTATTCTCCATATTATATCCATGTGGTTGTTTCTTTCTCTTCTATTTATTGTTCAAATGTCACCTCCTCAATGAGGCCTACTCTATACAATTCTACAAACTGAATCTCTTGCATCCTTGATCTCTATTTTTATTTTTTACAAATCATTTACTTAATTTAATTTATTATATAATTTGCTTACCTAAGAATTTTACTTTTTATTTTATTTTATTTTGTTTAATTTAATTTAATTAATTAGTTAATTAATTTATTGAGACAGAGTCTCATTCTGTTGCCTGGGCTACAGCACTGTGGCGTCAGCCTAGCTGACAGCAATCTCAAACTCCTGGGCTTAAGCAATCCTTCTGCCTCAGCCTCCTGAGTAGCTGGGACTACAGGCATGTGCCACCATGCCCGGCTAATTTTTTCTATATATATTTTTTTAGTTGGCCAATTAATTTCTTTCTATTTTTAGTAGAGAACGTGTCTCACTCCTGCTCAGGCTGGTTTCCAACTCCTGAGCTTGAGTGGTCCTCCTAACTCTGTCTCCCAGAGTGCTAGGATTACAGGTGTGAGCCACTATGCCCGGCTTAGAATTTTACTTTTTAGTCTCTGTCTTCTCCCACTAGAATGTAAGTTCCACATGGCTAATAATCTTTGCTAGCTTTGTTCAACAGTGCCCCTCTAGCACCTAGAAGAGTGGCTGGTACATACTAAGTCCTCAAAAATACATTTTTAATTAAATAGTTAATTAATTATGCCATTACCTTGTTTTCCTTCCAGAACACATTCAATTTCTCAAAAACACTATCTTTTAAAATTATATTCACAATGAAATATCAGGAAATGATTTACTTTTTATAGGATTGTCCCCTCTAATGCAGACATATAACACTGTGTACAATAGGTTTTCTATTTCAACATTGACTCACATGCTCTTATGCTATTGCTAGACTAAGCAAAGAGGTTTGGAAATTCTAAGAGAAGTGCATTATTGATTCATTTCAGTGGTAATGATTTTATGTAAGTACCTTGTGTCAAAGACATGAGAAAATAAACCGACTTGTAACACATCACGTTTAGAAATTTTATGCTACCACATATTTAACTAAACTTGATCCAAATTATTGAATTCACTACCTGGATGAGGCCTTAAATCTCCCACAGTTTTTGAAAAAATACCATGCTTCTAGAAACATTCGAGTGCAGATGTCTTTTTTAAAGAATGTCTTTTTTCTTTCAGGTAGATCACATAATGGAATTGCTGGGTCAAATGGTAGATCTACTTGTAGTTTTTTAAGGTATTTCCATATTGCTTTCCACAGAGGTTGCGCTAGTTTGCAGTCCAGCTAGTCACTGCTAGCAGTGTAGGAGTGTTCCTATCTCTCTGCATCCATGCCAACATTTATTGTTTTGGGACTTTTTGATAAAGTCCATTCTCACTGGAGATAAGTGATATCTCATTGTGGGTTTGATTTGCATTTTCCTGATGATTAGACATGTTGAGCATTTTTTCATATGCTTGTTGGCCATTATTCTGTCTTATTTTAAAAAGTTTCTGTTCATGTCCTTTGCCCACATTTTGATAGGGTTGTTTGATTTTTTTCCTTGTTGATTTTCCTGAGTTCTAAATAGATTCTAATTATCAGCCCTTTATTGGATGTGTATCATGCAAATATTTTCTCCCTTTCTGTAGGCTGTCTGTTTGCTCTCATGACAGTTTCTGTGGCTGTGCAGAAGCTTTTTAATTTGATTAGGTCCTATTTATTTAATTTTGTTGATGCTGTGCTTGCCTTTGGGGTCTTCTTCATAAATTCTTTGCCTAGGTCAATGTCTAGAAGAATATTTCCAATGTTTTTCTCTAGAATTCTAATAGTTTCACACCTAAGGTTCAAGTCTGTTACCCAGTGTGAGTTGATTTCTGAGGGAGGTGAAAGGTGTGGATTCTGTTTCAGTCTTCTACATGTGGCTATCCAGTTTTCCCAGCATCATTTATTTAATAAGGTTTCTTTTCCCCAGTGTATGTTTTTGTCTGCTTTGTCAAAGATTAGTTGGCTATATGAGGATGGTTTTATATCTGTGTTCTCAGTTCTGTTCCACTGGTCAATGTCCCTATTCTTGTGCCAGTCCCAAGCTGATTTAATTACTACAGCTTTGTAGTATAGCTTGAAATCTGGCAAATTGATACCTCCCATTTTGTTTTTATTGTCTAGAATTGCTTTTGCTATACGGGATCTTCTCTGGTTCCATATGAAGCATAAAATTATTTTTTCTATATGTGTGAAAAATGATTATAGTATTTTAATAAAGATTGCATTGAGTCTGTAGATTACTTTTAGTAGTATAGACATTTCAACAATGTTTCTTAGCATCACTTAGCTAGTAAGTGACAGAAATGAGGTCACAATCCAGGTATACTGACTGCAAAGCAAGGTCTCTTGAGCATTATACTGCACCACATTCAGGGAAAATAAAAGTAAATAAAACATGAAAAACAAATAATTCACTCATAAATAGTTACAGCCACAGATCTACAGTGGAGATATTCATAGAGTATCAAAGTTAAAAAAGTGATTATTTCTAGATACTTTAGGCTGAGTTTTTGATAGGAAAATTGAAGCCTTCTATTTTATTCTTTTTGCCTAGGGTTGCTTTTGCTCTATGGAGTCTTCTCTGGTTTCATACGAAGAAGCACAATTCACAATTGCAAAGATGTGGAAACAACCCAAGTGCCCATCAATTCATGAGTGGATTAATAAAATGTGGTATATGTATACCATGGATTACTATTTAGCTTTAAGAAACAATGGTGATATAACATCTGTTATATTTTCCTGAATAGAGCTGGAACCTATTCTATTAAGTGAAGTATCCCAAGAATGGAAAAATAAGCACCACGTGTACTCACCAGCAAATTGGTTTCACTGATCAACACCTAAGTGCACATATAGTAATAACATTTATCAAGCAGCTGCTAGATGGAAGGGGGTAGGAGGGAATGGGTATATACATACATAATGAGTATGATGCTCACCATCTGGAGGATGGTCATGCTTGAAGCTCTGAGTGTGTGTGTGGGGGGCAATATACATAACCTAAACATCTGTATCTCATAATATGCAGAAATAAAAAAAATGTCCATGCTTTATTATTTCTTGGCTTTCATTGTGTCCCTTCTGATTCAACTTATCAAAGAAACCTGATTTTAAAAATTGCCTTTTATTTGCCAGAAAAATACAATCCCATTGTAGATAAGACTTTACTACAGATCTGTGGCGGAGTGAAGATGGAAGAGGGGCACTCAATGTGCCCCGCGGCTACTCTTGGTGCCTTGTTGGCAGCTGGTATTTCAGGGCTCTCAGAGCTCCTCTGCTTCTCTCACCTATTTTCCAAAAGATTTTGCCCGAGCCATAACATCATCCCTTTCAATCCCAGGCTTTAGAGACATTTTGTCTACTTCTATGGTCTACATTTAGTTACAACAGTCATCATTTCCTGAATAAGCAAAACTGGGAATCAACAAACCCATTCATACTTTTAAAAGCATATGAATAAGTCAGTTATTAAAAAAATATTAAATATTTTCTAAAAGA
Source organism: Microcebus murinus (assembly GCF_040939455.1). Lineage (NCBI taxonomy): Eukaryota > Metazoa > Chordata > Mammalia > Primates > Cheirogaleidae > Microcebus > Microcebus murinus. The sequence goes on from NC_134126.1 coordinate 2,907,980, forward strand.
AACAGTTTAATTATATTTTAATATCCAGTATAAATGTTCTTCTTTTTGGAAGAATTCCCTTTAATTTTCTAGAAATTTAGCTGCTCTCTTTTTTTTATCATTAACTGCAGTTATGTCTCTGTTATAGTATGTATGATGTCACATGATTATATTTTCACATTGAAATTCTCTGATGGAGAACAAGTGACCTAGCTTTAGCCACAGTATGTATTCTAGGAATTCAACTAATAATTTCAACTTTGTTTAATAAATAAATGAACCAATATTTACTTAAGCAGTGTTAAATTTCATTAATATAGATCATTTGCTTTAGGCCATGAAATACATTCTAGGATTAGTAAGCATTGTTTTCTTTACTTATTTGAAAAGGCAAAAGTGTCAAGCTATTCACAGTGTAAGGCTGGAATGACCTCCTGAGTTTCCAACAATTCGTGAAATCCCATTCAGATCACTATACATAACAAATTATTGAACCACAAACCTAGATCTAGAAAACCCATATCTATAGTCTATGAATGTGAAATGTTGATAATGTCAGCTCCCTAAACATTCTCTGAATATTTAAATTTTTTAATTTATATATGTTTATTTATATATAATATGTTTCAACAACAAGCCTAATCCTTTGAAGCATTTTAACAATTATCAATAACTCAAGAGTTACATTCAAAGCAAACAGGAAACATGTTGATTTGACACTTTAATAAATAGTAATGAAGTTTAGGACTTAAACAGAAATCAACCACGTGTACTTTTTATCTACACTGCCATCAATTTAAGAACATGTGACATTTTTATTAACCTAGGAGTCTCACTTGTTTATTTTATTGTTCTCAAGAATGTCTGCTTTCTGATTATCAATAATTTGTTCTTTATATTTATGTAATTAAACGCAATGTCTCACATCTTTGCCTCATAAGTGAACTCAAAAAAATTATCTGGTTTTGCCAGTTAGGCTTTTTTTTGAAAAGGTATAAAAGGTAAGATATGGATTTAAAACTCTTTTAAACTTAAAATAAATAAATAAATAAAATAATCTATAGAAGAGAAATATCTCTTTGTAAAGCAGCTAATTTCTAGAAACAAAGAGCCTAAATTATTTTATTTTTAAGAATTATGTAATACTATATCAAAATTTAATTTAAAATACATTAGGAAGCTATGGATGACATTTTCATAATACACAAATGTTAGTAGCTAAATGATTCAGGAACTAATGTCTTTTGAAAATGTTGAAACTATTTTTATTCTATAATAATATCTATGTGAAATAAAAATGTTTAATTAATTCATTTGTTCCATAATATTACAGAATAGTTCCTGGTATTTTAGGCTAAAATGTACTATAATATCAACATAGTTACATTACTCCATATTAATTAGCATACTAATTGTGTCAGAGCAATAAAAAACATTGCTGAGTTGCATAGTTAAAACAAATGATAAGTCAAATTTCTCTAATAATCCAATGAGAAACTGTTAGGTCACATACTTAAAATAATTGTAAGTGTCATTTTCTTTTAATTGGATATCCTATAACTGCACTTGTAAATCAGATTATTTGGTGACTTCAGGTTTGAATAACTCTATGCAATTTATGATTTTATAATGTTTAGCATACCAACTAAAGCTTTGCTGAGCTTATCAAAGTGCAATTGAAAATTTGGCAAAGCAGAGATGCTGCAGCGACTTTTGGACCTTTCAGCTCTCTACATAGATACCCTCATCCAGATGGCAAGTATCACTGTAGGGTCTTCAGGTACACTGAAGTTTCCAGATTTCATAACTTGCCATTCTAGTCATCTGATTCATTTCAGAATATTTACATATATTCCCCATGGTCATGCTTAGCTTTTTGTTGTCTTGTGAATCCTAAATCATTCTTTTTAAAAAATACCTTCCAAGTAAATTTTTTCTTATAAGTTTGGCCTTCAGTTCTACAACATCAAGTTGTTTTTAACTTCAGGATATCCGGCACAGCTACATTTTTCTTGTAGCTTTCTGTAACTTACTGTAAGTTTCCAGCTGGAAAGAGGTGGTGAATCATTCTTGCTTTTTTTTTTTCTTTTCTCCTCCAAATTCTATTCTGTAAAGTCTCCACATTGGTATCCCCTAAAAATATTCCTAAACAATCTTTTCCATTTGCACTGCTGTGATTTTAATAGCTTCTTCCTGGGATCCTGATTTCAATAGCCTCTTCCTGATACTATTCTCAATGCTACTGTCGGTGAACTTCTAAAAATGAATTCAGCATCTGACTGTAGGAAATATTTCAATTTTCTGTATTCCCACTCACTACCATAACCCAAGTGCATCTCTGCCCAGAGTATCTTCAAAGTAATGCCAAATACCAAAATATTTTAATACTTCCTGCATTTTTTTCTGGGGAAATGTGGCATAATGTGGATGGAAGATCTGATTTATGAGATCTATATTATTAAGAAACTCTTCAGAGGAAAATGATAGCTCATAGATCTTCAAATTCTATTCTTCTTAAGTTGCAGTGAAAAAAAAAAAAAGAATATTCAGATAAGATGTTGGTACACAGGAAGACCATATCATCAGGCTTCTTAGAAAGGTGAACTTAGGTATCTAGCATGACTATATATTTTTATAATTTGCACTTATAAATATTTTCAAATTGAAATATATTGTTTTATTGATGACTTTGTTATTGTTTTAGCCACTCTGTGTTCCATTATTTGAAGCGATTAAAAAATAAAAGATAATCTATAGCAAAGGATTATAATACTTACTTTAAAAAAAGCAATAAAGATTTGTTGATAAAAATCTGTAGAATCAGCACCACATTGCATGCTATTAATACACTAGAATCTCATTTGTATCCTATACAAAAACACTTCTCACATTTATAAAGGACTATTTTCTACAGAACAATAAAATACTTGAATTGTACCTGAGAAGCCAAAATTGGGCTTTTCGCTATATCATAAAGCACAGGTACATGATTTGTGGGTTGTGGTAAAACAAATTTAGCTTAATATTAAAAGCCTTATTATATGCTTCTTTAAAATTTCTTTAAATTTTACCTTTATGCTGTTCCATTCCTTGTATCCATATGCTATTGTTTAGATAAATTATTAAGGATAATTCTATAACATAATATGTATAAGAGAAGAAATGAAATATGTTGCATGAATACACATTATTTAGAGGAACTAAAGTAGTTAAGTAAATTTCATGATAAGAAACTCAAAAAGTAGAGTATTTTTGTATGTTTTGTGTATTGCTACATTTATGCTAGGCAACTAAAATTTCATGTTAGCCTTAAAAAGAATGAATTAATCTCAGACTCAAATGGGTGACTAGTGATGTGACTCTGAGATAAGAAACTAATATGTAGAAACTGGGTTGTGGTTTGGAGAAGGAGAATTTCTTTAGAAGAGTGTGATATCACCTATAGGAAATACATAAGATAAAAAGAGAAGAAGATTTAGAACAAGGTCCTGATGACTATGACAAGGTAGAAAGGCAATCAAACTAAAGCCAAGGCTTGATATGAGGGATTGAAAAGAAGTAGCCAAAGAAGAAGAAAAATAAATAATCTCTTGGAAATATAGAGTGTGCAATAAAATAGTCCATATTTTAAAATGTTATAAAAAGCTAACTAATGTAAGAGCAAAATTATTTTTATTGGATTTAGCAGGTGAAATAAGTGAGGATAAGTGAAAAACATCAAAAAAACAAACAAACAGAAAAACATAGGCTTTTGAGTACATATGGATCCAAATAAATTTTTTTTGTGTTGGGGTTTTAGGTTTTATTTTAATTTGTTGTAAAGGGAAACGAATTCTGGTTTCCAAGGCAGCTCATTGAGGAGCTTGGAAGTCATCACTTCCATCATCACAATAAAAAGCTGAACAAACTGAACACCAACAATTTTCCTAGATACATCAGATATTTGAGGTTGGAAGGCAAATTCCTGTCCCCCAAATTAAAGAACCACATAGTTGAATAGAGAAAATTATAGCTTACCAAAGAAGAAACCCAGGAGCAAAATCCTCTGCAATAACCAGTAGCAGGGTAAGAAAACTTAAAATATATTTGATGATACTGTTGGAGGCTCAGTCTGGACCAATGTGAAAGTTAAACACTTCTAGGGGGTCTAGTTTTAGCCCATTCACCATGCATCCACTTTTGTGAGTTTCACCAGGAACCCTACCAGGTTCTCAGAGTAAAGATCTGAGAAAAATCTCCTAATGTTTTCTTGCAGGGCGAGAGAAAAATAGCTGTTTTAAAATAACAACAGAGCATTCTTGTCTTCTTAACAATGTCTGCCTAAAAAGATTTTATTTTACTAGAGCCTAACAGACTGGACTTTTACCAGAAGCTAACAAACCTGGGAGAATGGACATACCCAAGTGTAGCACCATCTAGCCTTCCTTTCTCATCTAAGCCAGGGGTTGTTTGGGGATGGTGTGGTGAGAAGTACTTATGGAAGTCATAGCTCAGACTGAGATATAATCATAAGACTTTGAAACTGCAGGTAATACACATGCTCAGGCTATGGTTTAAAAGAACCTTCTAGGGAAACCCAAAGACATTAGGAGAGATAAAAAGAAGGACATCAGAGCAAATTTTAGCCTCCAATTCTCACAGAAACCGCAAAATGTAAAAACAGCAAAACTCCTCTCCAGATAATATAATACCTCACACAAAAGGTCTAGATATGTCAGTTCCCTTTACCCACTATGTCATTTATAAATTTCTACAGAAAATTACAAGGCATACTAAAAGATAAAAAACAACAAAAACACAGCTTCAATGACAGAGCAATGTCAGAACCAAACACAGATATGATAGAGATGTGGGAATTGTCAAATAAGGAGTTTAAAACAACTATGATTAATGTACTAAAGGTTTTAATGGGAAAAAAATGACATCATGAAAGAACAGATGGGCAACATAAGCAGGAAAAAGGAACTCTAACAGAAGATTTAAAAGGAAATGCCCAATCTTAGGGATGTGGCGAGCATTTTGGAAGGGAAGGGCATAACTCTAACCCTTCTTAAGAAGAGGCAAAGATATACAATGTAACCAAAATGTAAAAAAAAAAAAAAAAAAAAAAAAAACCCAGAAAATGAGCAAACAAAAAAGGAAAAAAACTTTTTATTGGGTGGTGGGCAGGCAGGAGGGGGGAGGAAGAGAAAGGTGTGTACTTACATAATGTGTGTGGTGCGCACCACCAGGGGACTGGACATGCTTGAATCTCTGGCACATTGGGGGGAAGGAGCGGGGGCAGGGGCAGTATTTGCAACCCTAACAATATTTGTACCCCCATAATATGATGAAATAAAAGGAGAAAAAAAAGGAAATGCTGAAAATCAAAAACACTATACCAGAAATAAAGAATGCTTTGGGTGGGCTCATCATTAAATAGGGCACAGCCAAGGAAATACTTAGTGAATTTGAAGAAATAAACTTCTAAATCTGTAATGCGAATAAAAAAATAAGATGAAACAAAACATCTAAAACTTATGGGACAGTTATATAATTTGTAATATTGGTGTAATTATAATAACAGAATGAGAATAAAGAGAAATAAATTTTAAGAATTTGAAGTGAAAATGACTGAATATCTTTAAAATGTATTTAAAGGCATGAAATTGAAGATCCAGGAAGTTCAGAGACCGCCAAGCAGAAAAATACCTAAAATATCTAATCTAGCTTAGATAGTCAAAGTTATGGGTCAACTGGTCTTATCTATGTACCCAGTTGTTCAAATAACAGTTCAGATGTTGCTGTGAATAGATTTAAAATTAAAATAAAATCAAAATATTATTTACATTAGCATGACCAAAAAATGAAATGCTTAGGAGTAAATCTTTACAACATATGTACAAGATATATATGAAGAAAATACTGATGCAAGAAATCAAAGAATATCTAAATAAACACATGTTCTTTGTACATGGATAGGATGACTCTATTTCCAAGATGCCAGTTCTCCCTAATTTGACCTATAGAGCCAATGCAGTTTATTAATTATCAAAATTCCAGGAAGTTATTTGTGTATGTTAACAAACTGATTCTAAAGTTTATATAGAAAGGCAAAAGACTCAGAATAGCCAGCACAATATTGAAGGAAAAGAACAAAGTCAAAAGGTGGACACTACCCAATTACAAGTCTAGCTATAATAATTAAGGCAGTCGAGTATTGGTGAAAGACTAGATAAATAGATCTTTGGAAGAGAATAGAGAGCTCAGAAATATATCCACACTGCTATAGTCAACTGATCTTTGACAAACAAGCCAAGGCAATTCAATGGAGAAAGGATAGTCTTTTAAAAAATTATGCTGAAACAACTTGATATTCACATGCAAAATTATTAATCTAGCCATGTATCTTATACATTTTACAAAAATTATCTCAAAATAGAGCATAAGTCTAAATGCAAAATGTAAAAATATAAAATTCCAAAGGAGAGAATTGGTACCTATGGTTTTGGTGACAATTTTTTTAATATAACACAAACACTATTCATGAAAGAAAAATTATAATTAAAAAAAGTTCATTAAAAATACAAACTCCTGCTCTATGAAAGACTTTGGTAATAGAATGAAGAGTTGAGACATAGACCTGGATAAAATCTTTGTAAAACATATAGCTGATAAAGTATTTGTATTCTAAATATACAAATAAATCTTAATATTCAACAATAAGAAAATAATTACAAAATGGACAAAGGATTTGAATAGACACCTCACCAATTAAGATATACATATATGGCAAATAAGCATATGGAAATATGTCTTAATAGAATTACAAATTAAAATAATTATAAGGTACAACCACAAACTTATGAGGATGACTAAAATCTAAAACAGTAAAAAAAAAATGCTAATTAGGATGTGATGCAACAAGAATTCTCATTCGTTGCTGGTTGGAATACAAAATGGTAAGGCCACTCAGTAATATACTTGGTAAGTTTCTTAAAAAACTAAATATACTCTTTGTAGGATCCAGTCTTGTTCCCTTGGTATTTGTTCAAGGGAGTTGTAAACTTCTGTTCACACACACGAACACATAACTACATACAAATATTTATAGTAGCTATATGCTTAATTGCCAAAACCTGGACAAAATTAATATATTTTACAATAGATGAATGGATAAGCAAACTATGGTACAACCTTACAATGGAATATTATTTATTATTTAAAAGATATGAACTATCATACCACAAAAACTTTAAGGAAACTTAAATTCATATTGCCAAATGAAAGAAACCAATCTGAAAAAGCTACATATTATATAATTTTAATTATATGGCATTCTTCAAAAGGCAATCATACGAAGACAGTAAAAAGATCAGTAGTTGCTAAAGTTTCACACGGAGGGAGGTAAGGATGAATAGGTGTGACACAGAGTTTAGGACAGTGAATCTATTCTTTATGATGCTATAATTGTAGAATAGAAGATGATGGCCAAAGACAATTTCGTTTTACCTAAAATAGTCTCATTTTTTCATAGAAGTATATTTTTAAACTTTAAAAATATTTATGTACATAGAAAGACTGGAAAATAAGGTATTGAAACATCAGTAGTTAATTCTGGGTAGTGAGTAGCAAGTGTTATTTTCTCCTTTCTACCTTTTCATTAAAAATTCAAGCTCCTCCTCCAAAGAAATGTATGTAAAGAATCTTTACCAAAGCTATGTTTTTTAAAAAAATAAATGGAAGGATCAAATAAAGAAGACTATATTAAAGATTCTCATATGAACTTACAATTTGTAAAATGATGTTTTTGAAAGGGCAACAGTGATAGAATGTGAAGTGCAGATAGACAGATGAACCTTAGAGTGGAGGTGGAATGCCTCTTCCATCCACTATAACATGATAAAGAACAAAGAATACATGCCAATTAGATTTGTTCCTTTCTTCCTCTTGCTATATTCCTTTAGGATTTGATGATTTTCTGAAGTGGTATGTCTTGATGCCTGGATGACATTATACTAAGGGAAATAAGCTAGTCAAAAAAGATGAATATAGCATGATCTCACTTACGTCTGGGTTCTAAACATTTGATTGAGCTCATAGAAGTAGCGAGTAGAATGGTTGTCACCAGGGATTGATGGTGAGGGGGAAAAAAAGTGATGTTGGTCAAAGAGCATAAAGTTTTGCTTAGATAGGAACAATCAATTCTGGAGATCTTCTGTACAGCATGGCCACTATACTTAATAATAATGTATTGTATACTTGGATATTGTCCAATAGTTGATTTTGAATGCTCTCAGCACAAAATAATGATAAATATTTGAGGTGATGGGTATGTTAATTAGCTTTATGTAATCTTTCCACAATGTATACATATATAAAAAACCCTACTGTACCTGTAAATATAAACCCTACTGTACCTGTAAAACCCTACTGTACCTGTAAATATATATATAAATATATATATAATTCTTGGTCAATTAAAAACAAAGTTTAAAATAAAATTATTCAGTAGTGTTAATATTAACTTAAAATTATGCATTATTGCTAGAGTGTGGAGAAGTATCAACATGGAAAATGTGTGGTCAATGAAAGAATGTGCACCCTCTGCTTGAGCAAGTAATAGCAAATGGCTGAAAAACCAAATTTAATTTCTGATAGAAAAGATAAACTAAACACTTATACTATATTGTGTGTATATATAATTTATCATATATACAATACATTTTAAAAGAAATCTCATTCTACATACGTTTAAGTTTTTATAATTTAACAATAAGTATTTTTAGACAATCAAAATAAAAGTAATGGAAGCTATATATTTTTGGGCACTCAGCCAAAGATTCTGAAAATCATCAAGGCATAGAGCAAAAGAAAAACAGTTTCCCACACATATAAAGCACTTCTAATTACAATGTTTTGGATACTGCTAATTTTACAAAATGGTGAATTGATTTTATTTGTGGTGGACATGACTCAGCCAACTGCTTAACTACCACTTAGGAAGATGACTTGTAAGAGGATTTCTTCGTCAAAATATGAGAATACAAAATTACTTTGAGATAATCAGTTCTACAAACAATTAACTCTGAAATTGTTTGTATTTCTCAATTACCTAGATTGCTATTGCTAGCTAATTGTGCCACAGATGTGTTTGAAGAAATCAATAGAATCTATCTTATCAATATTTATACACACTGGACCTAAAAGCCATGCATTTTAATAAAGTATAGAAATCTAAATGTTAATATATCATGTTAATAAATTATATATTAATGTTTTTTATTTTAAAGTTTATTATATTCTATATCTTTGTTCACTGACTTTTTTGCAAATTTTTATGTACTTTGAACTGCATTTTACTACTCAGTATAAAGCCTTACATATTCTTATAATTTCTTCTGTTTAGCTAAAAATAATGTGATCTTTTCAATAGTGCCATACATGATTTTTATATACATTTTAATTTAAATAAATATAAACTTATTCAAAAATGTAAATGAAAATATTACCAAAAGATGGATCTGGTTTATAAATATGATTTTCTTTTAATAATCTTTCTTTTTTGCTTTCTCTTGTAAATTAGAAAAAAATTATTTTTGTCATTATAAAGAAACAACTAGTCTTGTATATGTGTAATTAAGATATATTGTTACTATTACCATGTTTCCCTGAAAATAAGACCTACCCCTAAAATAAGCCCTAGCAGGATTTCTAAGCATTTGCACAATCTAAGCCCTACCCTAAAAATAAGACCTAGTGATGGGCGTGGCTACGCAGTGTGTCTGCACAGCCCATGCATTTCCTCACCGAGCAGGAAAGAAGATGAGCAGCCCTTTTCATCTGCCCCATGAGAGCTCTATTGCTCCACATGAGAGATTGGGGCCAGTGGTTCTAAAGGAAATAGAGTCGCAAGACATTCAGGATGGAATTCGGGATTTTGAGAGTTATGATGATGTTCCAGAAGAAGACGGCTTAACTATATCTGAATAAATGTAGATTGTTGTACTGTACTTAAAAAAAATAACACATCCCCTGAAAATAAGCCCTAGGGTGTCTTCTTGAGGAAAAATAAATATAAGACCCTGTCTTATTTTCAAGGAAACATGGTAATCTCCTCATATGTGAGAAAAAATAGTTTGACTGACTATGGGACAGCAGAAAAATTCATCTTTTGCCAACTTCAACTGACAAATAGTGGCAGCCAGAAAGCTATTCTAAAAAAATTCTAAGAGCACAGATGTTGACAGTGCTGAGTTCAATTAAGGAAACCTGTAGTATGTTTGAAACATTGTATACATGGTATACCTTTTGCAGATACATTAATAGGTGGTCTCTTCTTACCAGAGCTCCAATATTCTACGAATCTATATACTTAAGATTAGCTTTCAGTCACATATACAAAAATCATAAACACAAAAGATGGTCAGAGAGTGTTTACTGTGTGGCAGCCATGATGCCAAGCACATTGCATGATTCCATCCCCCATTTAGCCTTCACCTAAGTTCTATGAAGTAAAAATACAATTATTCTTCCCCATTTTACAGGCATGGAAACTAACATATAACTTCAAAATTCTCTGCTGAAGATGACGTATGACAAAAATGATATAAGTGGGAGTGCTGTATTTGATGCCAGTGCATAGTAGAGAATGTATGAAAACACTTTGTTCTCTTTATTATAAAAAGTGGACTCATGGCCATTCTCAATAAATCAAATTATGTTTTAAAATATTTTCTTTTTCTTTTTAATAATATTTAGTTCTATATTTTACATTACCTTCCTGGCCATTGTAACGCAGCAGAACAGATTACTTTTAGTTTGCTGAGTACACTAAACATTTCTAATAACTCTTTTCTTCACAAATTCTTCCTATTGGCTGAATCTTCTTTTTCTATTATTTATGAGGCAGATTTTTTAAAATCATCTATCAGGGTTCTCTTTCTGCAGGAAATTTTCCCTGATCACACTTTCATTTCAAGTAAAATTAAATTAATCTTCTACCAAATTACTTCACCTATTTTGTGATTATATTTTTGGTTTTATATTGTACATATATTACAAGCCTGTCATTTGTACAGTTGTTTATGACTATTTATAGTCACCTTTAGATATGAAATTATGGTTTGTTATTATATCCCTGGTATCATTTATAAGTTATCACAAAAAGCAAATATTTAAAAAAATCATTTGCTTATTATAACCGAATATAAGACTTCTTAATGAGAAACAGATTTGGTGTAAGGAAAGAATTTTACAAACTTCTTTCAAAGTGTGGTTCTAGAGTCACTAGACCTAGAAATATCTGGCTTATTTGTTACATGTACAGATTCTTGTGTTCATTTGAAATCCTTAATGTATTCAGCAAACTAAAAAATAATCTAGTCCCCCTTGTATGGCAATGGCTAGGAATATAATGTAGAATATATTAGCACAAAATATTATTAAAAATTTAAAAAAAATTTTTTAAATGCAATTTGATGTTTTGAGACTGCATTCAGGTGACTTAAAGTAGACGGATCATGAACACTGGGAATGGGCTTCATTTGGGGATCACTATCAGTGAGAGGGAGATGGATGGTGGGGGTAGGTTTTCTGGTCTGTCATATCCTGTTTCACATTTTTCATGCATGTCCTGCTTTGATCAGTTTCCACTGGAATGAGTGGAAAATGATAATACTCTCTTTTATCTACTAATAAAGTGATCACAACTTAAATAGCAAGCCCCAACTCTCCCTGTCCCTCCAGTCCCTCTCCTAAAAAGTGCAGTTTGGAATCTCATTCTGGAAAAGATGGAATTGCATGGAGGTTCTCTAGATGATAGGTAGACCTAAATAAAATTCCTCAATAGATCTTTTTTGAGTAAGTATAAGGTCTCTTGTAGCTACCATGTTTTAGAAATATTTTTCATCTTCATTTTTAATGTCTTAACTGAATACAGTTACTTAGATGAGATGAAGAACTCATGTTACCCTACTGGGTATTGTAATTTATTCTATCGTGTGTGTGTGTGTGTGTGTGTGTGTGTGTGTGTGTGTGTGTGTGAATAGGATAGTGAAAATGTTTCTTTGCAAACTTGTAGTCCAGTATCAGTTAATTCCTATTTTCACCCTTAAAAGACCATTGCAAATCAGTATAAGGGTTTTTCCAGAAATTATTCACAACACTTTGTCAAAATTTTCAATTTCTTCAGCCATTTAATAATATCTTTCTGTGAAGGAACCTTTCCAAGTTAACCATAATATTTATTGGATAGGTAGGCTGTGAACTCAATGTTATTAATAGAAAAGTAGTGTGAATTGAAGTTCTGTATTCATTATAGATATAATCCTTATTTTGAAAAGGAAATTCCAAACTAAAACTAGGAATGAAAGTGATGAATTCCTAAATTTTTGCAAAAGTGAATCATGTTTTGTTTGAATATATTACAATAGCAGGAAGAGTTATAGCAATCCGTGATTTTATCAGAAATGGCACCTGAAATGGATAAGCCTGTGTAATATGAGTACTTTCCAACTTCCCTTTGAAATATAACAAAGAATGCATTTAGGGTTATCTTTATTCTTCAATTGTTGTAAAATTAGATTCTGGAATTAGGGTTTGGTAATATGATGCATTGCTCACAAGTATCCAGAACTTCTATTCCTAATTTTGAATAGGATTTTGAAATCAAGGAACAAATATTTAATCTCCCCTTTATACCTTGGTTCTATTTTCTCTTCCCAAATTGAATAACAATTTTGTTTTTGGTTGTTTTGTTTAAGTTGGTGCTCTGAAGCTTAATCTCAGTACTCTTTACTCTGAATTGTCAAATTTTGATTAAATGTGTTCTTTTCTTTGGTAGAAGAAAGCAGATCTTACTGTCTTCCAGAACACAATTTACATACCTTGTTGGCTCCATTAAACTTTAAAAAATCCCCCCAAAAAATTTTAAAGACTCCTAATAGAGGTATAATGGGGAAAGAAAGTTAGCTTTCTTTTCTCTACCAAATGCCTTATCTAAAGCCAAATTCAGAATGGAGAAAGGGTACTTTTACTAATTTGTTCATTTAGATAGTCAATTTTTCAGTCCAAAGGTGTATGTTTTTATTAATTACATAAAGGTCTTGCGTGTGATAGATCAAATCCTGTCATCATTTATTGAAATTTGGTGCCAGTTACTGTGCTAAAATCTTTATTTTTGTTTTCATATTCATTTTCCAAAATAATCTTGACATATTGGTTTTAGTTCTTAGAGTAGAATAGCAGCTGTAACAAAAACAACCAAAAATAAACAGTGATCCAAATAGAATAGAAATGTATTTCTTGCTCCTGTAAGCAGATCGACATGATTCAACACTAGTGCAAAGAAGCTGAATGAGGTGACTGTCCATAAAGTTATTCTGAAAAGAGAGCATATGAAGAGTCCGCCATTCACACTTATAATGAGTTGATTTCAGAATTACCCTGGGCTGTGATATCAATATCCAGCTTTAGAAGGAGAGAGAGTGTGAAGAATTGCTTCTAGGACTTTGTTTTTTAATGATTGAGTCTTTAAGTTCTGTCCATCACTGTGGTTTACTATCCACTGTCTAGAACTCAGTTCAGTGCAATATGTGACTGCAAGAATGTCCAACAGGTAGTGCAATTGTATTTACAGAAAGAAGAAATAAGGTTGATGAACACCTCACAGTCTCCACCTCATAGCTAAGATTCTTTGGCAACTGAGTAAAGAATAATTTTAAGAAACTGGATTGTCCTCATATATTTCACAAATTTTAGATTTGGGGTTTGATGACTCTTCTGACTTCCAAAGCCAGGGGTAATAAGCATGCTTCAATGGACTTTCAAGATTTAGCTTTCAAAAAAATCCCCCATGAAAACATTCCTGAATAAATTAATTTATAGAAGGAATGAAATATGCCACATCCTGGGGCAAACTCTAAGAACTCTTGATGAAAATTAAATAGAAAACATTAATGTGCTTTTAATATCATATGCTTTCTACCCCAAAACCACCGAATATACGTTCTTCTCATCAGCTCATGGGTCATTCTCTAAGATTGACCATATCCTAGGACACAAAGCATGTCTCAAACAATTTTAAAAAATAGAAATTATACCATGTATCTTTTCAGACCACCGTGGAATAAATGTAGAAATCGATCCTAACAGGAGTCCTCATTTCTACACAAAGCAATGGAAACTAAACAACCTTCTGCTGAATGATCACTTCATAAATGAGGAAATCAAAAGATTCTTTGAATTAAATGACAAAGGTGACACAAGTTACCAAAACCTGTGGGACACAGCTAAAGCAGTCCCAAGAGGAAAGTTTATTTCCATAAATGCCTAAATGCAAAAGTCGAAAAGATCACAAATAGAAAACCTAATGAATCATCTCAAAGAGCTGGAAAAAGAAGAACAGACCTACCCTGAACTCAGCAAAAGAAGTGAAATCATTAACATCAAATCAGAACTAAATGAAATTGACAACAGGGAAAATATATGGAAGATTAATAAAACAAAAAGTTGGTTCTTTGAAAAAATAAACAAACTTGACACACCATTGCCTAGACTAATGAAAAGCAGACAAGAAAAATAAGCTCCATCAGGAACAATAAAGGAGAAAGTACAACTGATGCCACGGAGATACAAGATAGAATTTATAAATACTACAAAAACCTCTATGCACACAAGCTGGAAAATGTGGAGGAAATGGAAAATTTCTTAGAAACATGCAGCCGCCCTAGGCTCAACCAGGAAGAAATAGAATTCCTGAACAGACCAATATCAAGGACTAAAATTGAAACAGCAACAAAAAACCTTCCTAAAAAGAAAGGTCCCAGACCAGATGGTTTCACACCCGAATTTTACCACACCTACAAGGAAGAACTGGTGCCTATCCTGCAGAAATTATTCCACAACATCGAGAAGGATGGAATTCTCCCCAACACATTTTATGAAGCAAACATAACCCTGATACCAAAACCAGGAAAGGAAGCAACAAAAAAATAAAACTGCAGACCAATATCCCTTATGAATATACATGCAAAAATTCTCAACAAAATTCTAGCCAAACGAATCCAGGTGCTTGTCAAGAAAATAATTCATCACAACCAAGTGAGCTTCATCTCTGGGATGTAGGGATGGTTCAACATACGCAAATCTATAAATGTAATCATCATATAAACAGAAGCAAAAACAAAGATCACATGCAGATCTCAATAGATCCAGAGAAAGCATTTGACAAAATTCGACACCCTTTTATGATAAGAATGCTCAACAAAATAGGCATAGATGGGGCTTACCTAACAATGATACAAGCCATATATGACAAACCCACAGCCAATATCATACTGAATGGGGATAAATTGAAAGCATTCCCACTTAGAACTGGAACAAGACAGGGTTGCCCACTATCTCCACTTTTCAACATAGTGCTGGAAGTCCTCGCTACAGCAATCAGACAAGAGAGTGGGATTAAGGGCGTCCAAAAGTGAGCAGAAGAGATCAAACTCTCACTCTTTGCTGATGACATGATATTATACCTAGAAAACCCCAAGGATTCAACCAAGAGACTCCTTGAACTGGTAAATGAATTTGGTAAAGTCTTAGGATACAATATCAATACACACAAATCAGAGGCATTCATATATGTCAACAACAGTAAAAGTGAGAACCAAATCAAAGACTCAATTCCCTTCAAAATAGCAACAAAGAAAATAAAGTCCTTGGAATATACTTAACTAAGGAGGTAAAAGACCTCTACAAGGAGAATTATGAAACACTGAAGAAGGAAATAGCAGAGGACATAAACAGGTGGAAGAATATACCATGCTCATGGGGAGCAGAATCAACATTGTTAAAATGTCTATACTACCCAAAGTGACCCACAGAGTCAATGAAATCCCTATCAAAATACCATCATCATTTTTCACAAATAATTTTGTCTAAAATTATTTAGACAAAATAATTTTATACTTCGTATGGAACCAAAGAAGACGCCATATAACAAAATCAATCCTAGGCAATAAAAACAAAATAGGAGATATCAATTTACCAGACTTCAAAATGTACTACAAGGCTATAGTCATTAAAACAGTGTAGGACTGGCACAAGAACAGGGACATTGACCAGTGGAAGAGAACAGAGAACCCAGATATAAAACCATCCTCATATAGCCCACTAATCTTTGACACAGTAGACAAAAACATACACTGGGGAAAAGAATCCTTATTCAATAAATGGTGCTGGGAAAACTGGATAGCCACATGGAGAAGACTGAAACAAGACCCACACTTTTCACCTCTCACAAAAATCAACTCACTCTGGGTAACAGATTTGGACCTTAGGTGTGAAACTATTAGAATTCTAGAGGAAAATATTGGAAATACTCTTCTAGACATAGGCCTAGGCAAAGAATTTATGAAGAAGACCCCAGAGGCAATCACAACAGCAACAAAAATAAACAAATGAGTCCTGACTAAATTAAAAAGCTTCTGCACAGCCAAAGAAACTCTCAAGAGAGCAAACAGACAACCCACAGAATGGGAGAAAAATTTTGCAAGCTACACATCTGATAAAGAGCTGATAACTAAATCTATTTAGAACACAGGAAAATCAGCAAGAAAAAATCAAACAACCCTATCAAAAAATGGGCAAAGGGTATTAACAGAAACTTCTCAAAAGAAGACAGAATAATGACCAACAAACATATGAAAAAATCTTCAACATCTCTAATCATCAGGGAAATGCAAATCAAAACCACAATAAGATATCACTTACCTCCAGTGAGAATTTCCTTTATAAAAAAGTCCCCAAACAACAAAAGCTGGCATGGATGCAGAGAAAGAGGAACACCCCTACACTGCTGGTGGGATTGCAACCTAGTTCAACCTCTGTGCAAAGCTTTATGGAGATACTTCAAAGCAATACAAGTCAATCTACCATTTGATCCAGCAATTCCACTACTGAACATCTACCCAAAAGATCAAAAGCCACTTTATGAAAAAGACACCTGCACTGGAATGTTTATAGCAGCACAATTCACAATCACAAAGCTGTGGAAACAACCCAAGTGCCCATCAATTCATGAGTGGATTAATAAAATATGGCATATGTATACCATGGAATACTACTCAGTTTTAAGAAACAATGGTGATGTAGCACCTCTTGTATATTCCTGGATACAGCTGGAACCCATTCTACTAAGTGAAGTATCTCAAGTATGGAAAAACCAGACCCCATGTACTCACAAGCAAATTGGTACTAACGCATCAACACCTAAGTGGACATATAGGAGTAACATCTATCAGGTGTTGGGAGTGTGGAAGGGGGGAGGAGAGGAGGGGTACATTCAACCACGAGTAAGATGTGCAACATTTCGAGGATAGACATGCTTGAAGCTCTTACTTGAGGGGGGAGGGGGGCATAGGCAATATATGTAACCTTAACACATGTACCCCCATAATACGCTAAAATAAAAAGAAAAGAAAAAAGAAAAAAATATATCATATGCCTCTTTAATTCAATGATTACCTGGAAGTAGTCCCAATTACACCAGAATTTTAATAAAATAAAATGTATTAAAATTATTTTAATGGGAAAATTAATTACCAAACAGCCACCACTGACACCTTATTTATTTATTTATATGTTATAATCATACTATAGACATGTGATAGATATTCAAAATATACTTTCAAATTTATCAACATGGAATGTTTCATGCAACCATGATTCACTTACATGGGTGTTTCAATTTTCTGAAATGTAAGGTACAAAAAAAAAAAAATAGGAGAGCCAGGATTAAGATGACGTACGAATAACACTGCCAGACAGAGTGTCTCTGCAGAAAAGACAGATTCTAGCAGAAATTAGAGGAAAAAAGCAAGAAGACGAGCATACAGCGGACAAGGGCCGGAAGGAGGGGTACCTGAGAAGCCGGGAGACTCCAAGGGAGGAGGCTGCGGAGGAGAACTGGAGGCTGAGACCACCGGAGCATCCCGGAGACCAGTGGCAAGGGTAGGTGGATTTGCTGTTTCTCCTCCCCTGCATTTGGGACTGCTGGTGGGCACCCCAGTGGGTGGAGAGACCTGCGGACACCAGCCCAGAGACCGCCGCCGCCAGCCAGCGGTGAGCCTGTAGCAGACGTGACACCAGGTTCCCAACTTCTTCCGGGCACCTCCATGTGCACAGACCCGAGCCACGCGGCAGGTGCCATATTGTCTCCTCCTCCCCTCCGCCGACCCTACACGTGGCTGCCCAGACAATACAGCCACCAGCCAGAGCACCTCCAGGTAACGGGACCTACCCTTTTGGGACCCTACAGCTGACTCAGGGGAACTCAGACTGTGAGCTCCCTATCCGCCCGCCCTCCCAGGTGCTGCTGGCACGGTGTTCCCAGGAGAACGGTGCCGACTCAGAGGCTGAGAGACATAGAGTCAGCTTGGGCTCACTGTGGGTGAACTGGGACCGGAAATCCTCTCCCTAGTGGGGATACAGTTTGAACTCTGGGACCCAGAGGTCGGACCTGTAGACCAGATCCCTGCACCAAGGGCTAGCATTGCCTGGGGCACAGAAGGGTTATACATGAACAGCCTACTGAGGTGTCTGTGCCTCCAGGGGCAGATCGGTGTCCTAAAGGGCAACCCTCCTCCCAGGAGGAGGCCGTGCGCCCAACCCAGGTGGTGTTCCTGTGCAGGGAACCTCCCCGACGACATCACAGTCCTGGGAGGCCTGGTGGCTTGTGTTCTGGCCTGTTGGCAGAGGCCCAGGAGTAGCTGCGGACTTGGGGAGGGTGGAAAGAAGGGAGGCCCGCTACAGACTGCAGGTCTCAGACAGCCCCGCCCCCACACCCAGACTTTCTGGCTGAGCAGGACCATTTTAGCCCCACCCTGACAGCTTTCCCTGGAAGCAGAGTACAGAACTTTGACCCCTGCTAACGGCCTGAGGGCAGGCTTACAAAATCAACAGCATAGCCTATTCCTCCAAGCAAACGCCACCTACTGACAGGGACAGCATCCTGCACAGCCTTTTCACGGCACCCACTGACTCAATATACAGGGAGTGGTCCAATTTCACCCACAGATACCACCTAACGCCTCAGGAACTAAACAAGGTGTGTGAATACCCAAACAATAACTTAAGGAAAGAAACAACAACTGATCGACATGGGAAGAAATCAGCGAAAGAACTCAGGAAATATGAAGGACCAAATGGAAAACACACCCCCAAAGAGGAGCACCAGCCCCCTAGAAACGGACACCAACCAAAATCAGGCAACTAATATGACAGAAGAGGAATTTCTTATGTGGATCATAAGAACACTCACCCAGCTGCAACAACAACTCAATAACCAACACAAAGAAACCACAAAAAGCCTCCAGGATATGGGAAAAGAAATAGACACAATGAAGAAAAGTGTAACCGAACTTCTGGAAATGAAGAATCAATTCAGGGAACTACAAAATACAGTGGAAAGTCTCAAGAACAGGGTAGATCAAACAGAAGAAAGAATCTCAGAGCTTGAAGATAACACCCTCCAATTAAATAAATCAGTCACAGAAATAGAGCACAGAAACAAGAGAAAAGAGCAAAGCCTACAAGAGCTGTGGGATTATGTGAAGAAACCTAATGTGAGGGTCATAGGCTTACCAGAAGGGGAAGAAGAAAACACTCAAGGGTTGGATGAGCTGTTTGAAGATATAATAGAGGAAAATTTCCCAGGCCTTGCTCAAAATCTTGATATACAAGTTCAATGTCGCGCCCACCTCGCCAGCAAGGAAGACGCGGCAACTGGAGTTCTTCTGACCGTGCTTTATTGGGGGATCCCTTAGGTTACATTTTGCGGAAGACGCAGAAAAGGGGAAGGGCAGTTTCTTATATACACTGCAAAGCAGGAAACTCATATCATTGGTTACATTCGACACACAGGCGCAGAACTTGTTTACCAGCGGGAGAAGCAAGGGCGAGGCACCGGATATCAGCGCCATATTTTAATGGCGTTGTCACCGCGCCCCACAGCTCCCCCTGTTTTATTTAATAAATGAGCACTGAGCAGCCGCTCAGCCCCGTCCTTCGACAGAGCGATCAAGGCTGCAGAGCCCCATAGCCAACAGCTGTCACCTTGCCTCGTGCAATGAGCAGAACTCGGAGGCGTGCAAAGGCTGACTGCCAGGCAGACAAAATGGGTAAGGCCTCTGTCTTAGGCTACATGGGTTGCTTCCCCATCATGGCTCAAATCTACGACGCTCAATGATGGGGCCCCATGCATTCCCGTCATGGAGTAACCTTACAGCCAACTCGGGGGGCTGCTGGGGCGATAACAGCGCCCTAGTTCAACATGTTCAGCCAAACCTGTGGGTTTTGCCCAAGCTCTAACGCAGCAAAAGCCTGAATCATTAAAATCTGATTACGTTGATTCTGACGCGCCATTCTGACAATACATGTGAGCCCTAATATGGCAATAAGCGCAAGGAGACCTGCCAGGGCGCCCATACCAGCCCATTCCTTAAGATGATTGGCAGCCTGTGAAATCCAGCTAGTTAAACCTTCAGCAACAGCAAGATCAACCCGTGTAGAATTAATATGAATAATGGATTGCTGTAACTCAAGTAACAGTCCCTCAAAACCATGAGACCAATTAGACATTAGGTAATGGGACAGTTGGCGAGACAAGTTTGCTGCACGGGACAAATTATGATAGGGGATGGAGGTAACACATAAACCGGGCCACCGCTGCTCGCATCCCAGCTGCACAAGCTGCAACAACGAGTCCACTTGTTCTTGGACTAAGTCCACTCTTTGATTAATGATCGTAATTCCTCCTTTAAGCTGCGAGTTGACATTCACTTGGGTCGCCAAAGCGGTGGCCACTCCCGCAGACAGGTCGTTCACAGCCTGGGCAGTCTGAACTGTAGACGTCAGTGCAACAGTGGCGGCTGTAGCGCTAGCAACAGCGATGCTTATGGCAGTCACTATGGCCGCTGTTATGCCAAAGTCGCGGCGATGTCGGAACAGCGTCATCGATGAGGGTGTTTCAACTGGAACAGGGATGAACCGAGGTAAGCGCGCCACAAATGCAGAGAAGTGTTGTGTAGCATTCCAGCAAAGGGAATACAAGCAAGTGTCATTGGAACAGGATAACACGTCGCCATCAGTGGACAGATTGGTAACAATAAAGATAAAAGGTGGCCAAACACAGACCGGGGTGGGAGCAAAAGATATATTAGACCAAGGCTTGGTTTTGTTCAATGTAGTCTCAAAGTAGGAGCTCTTATTCCACCTCCACTCTGCTGTCTCTATCTTTCCTCCCGCAATCATAGAAAACGGTGCCAAGTCAGTGCAACTACCGTTGATTCCACACAATAACCACAAATCAAACGGGTTAGCTGGATCCCAAAGCCAAGGGCTTTGTGAGGTGAAATTGACCCCAGGATCAGTGGCACTATACACAGTAGACATTGTGGGCGACATGGTGAAGAAACTATCGACAACCCAGGATGCATAACTACTCTGGCACCCCGTCCAAGGTGCAAGGGATTCTCTACTTCTTTGGCTATGGCATCTGGGTGCCCACTTAGGCTGTAATTTTATACCGCCATTGACCCTTGTTGGCCAAACGCCATGAATAGCGGTGCCGTTAGCCTCAGGGATGGGCTGGGACGGTTTGTCAAGCCAAACAGCTACCTGCCGATATAAACGAAGGCACTGAGGGCGGTAGGAAGTATTAGTTACCAGAGTAAAACAAAGTGACCCAGCGACAGTAATGTTTGCGCTATGAGAAAAGTTTGCCTGTTCAGGGTCGAAAGGAACATAAGGCAGGTCCAGTGAGATGTTGGTGGTGAGGAAACGAGGAAAGACGGCGGAGTCATGGCGGATCGGCATCGGCATTGGGAAGACGTCCATCACCGCCCACCTGGGCTCCGCCCCGGACCCCGTCATCATCAGGTCCATCAGCAGGCTCAGCCACAACAGGCTCATCGTCGCTGGGATCTGGGCGGACTAGTCTGGTCAGCCGGGCTGGTACCCAAACAGGGTTCTCTTGGTCCTGTGGGAAAACACAAACAGATCCCCTGGATCTGGCCACTACCGGATCCGGGCCTTTCCACTGGTTAGACAACACATCCTTCCACTTTACCAGCTCCTTCTTAGGCTGTCCAGGTGCAACATGCCTGTCAGCGGCGGAGCGCCCTCTGGCATCTAGGTTCAAAAAATTCAAAGTAAAGAGAGCAAGGGAAAGGCGTCCTTTTGGTGCTATTGCCGGTAAGGCATCTCCCCCTTTTTGTTTTTGCAGATACATTTTGAGTGTGCTGTGAGCACGTTCCACAATGCCTTGCGCTTGAGGGTTGTAGGGAAGACCGGTGCGGTGCTCCACACCCAAGCGAGTGCAAAATTGTTGAAAAGCTTTGGAAGCATAGGCTGGGCCATTATCAGTTTTGACAATCTGGGGTTTACCCCAGGCTGCCCAAGCCTCTAGGCAGTGGGTAATTACCTGACTGGCCTTTTCCCCAGGCAGAGGAGTAGCATGAAGGACACCTGAGCAGGTATCAATAGAAACATGCACATACTGTAATTTGCCAAATGAAGGAATGTGGGTGACATCCATCTGCCAAAGTTGCAGTGGGCGCAACCCTCGGGGGTTAACCCCAGTGTGAGTAACAGAACGAAAGGGAGCGCAAGGTGCGCACTGCAGAACTATGTCACGAGACTCAGCGCGAGAGATGTTGAACTTGAGGCGCAGAGTTTCGGCTGGCACGTGATACAGCTTGTGAAAGTCAGTAGCAGCAACAAGCGGGTCTGCTACCCAGAGGGCCCGAGTGGCGCGGTCTGCCAAGTTGTTCTTTGCCACCATGGGTCCTGGTAGCAGAGAGTGGGCTCTGATGTGCTGAATAGAAAATGGGTTTTCCCTGTTTTGAATAGTATTCCTAATTTCTGTAAATACAGAAAAGACTGTACTTTTGGCAAGAATGTGAAAGGAGTTTTCTAACTGTTTAACTGTGTTGACTACATAAAAGGAGTCTGAGATGATGTTGATAGGTTCAGTGATGGTACTGAGAACCAGACCGACTATGGCACACTCTACTAGCTGAGGAGAAGAATAGTCAAACTGTTTTGTATACACCTTGTCCTGAATGACATAGCTCCCAATACCTGTCTTAGAGCCATCGGTATACACATCCAAGGCATCAACCAAAGGCAACAGTGACGTTACTCTTGGAAAAATGAGCTCGTTTCTTATTGCAAACTGCAGTAAGGCATGTTTGGGATAATGGTTGTCAATGCTCCCTGGGAAGGTGCATCTTAATATGGCCCATACATCAAGAGTGGCACATAAGGTGTTTACCTGATTGGCAGTATATGGACAGATCAGGCTATCAGGAAAGCGTCCGAAATGAGAAACAGCCAAGTTAATACCCTTTAATGCTATCTCAGCCACACAGGTAGGATAATGGCCAATCACTTTTCCTGGAGAGGCTTGAGGATGCACCCATAAAAGGGGACCATCCTGCCAAAGCACTGCCGTAGGAAGCGTAGGAGAAGGGAGTACACAGAGGGAGAAAGGATCATGGTGTTGAATGCGCACTAGTTGCGCCTTTTGAATGGCTTCTTCTACCTTATGAAGAGCCTTAAGGGCCTCAGGAGTCAAAGTTCTAGGAGACGTGATGTGTGAGTCTCCCTCTAGAATTTGAAATAATGGCTTCAGCTCTGCTGTGGTAAGACATAAAAAAGGTCGAAGCCAATTGATATCTCCTAGCAGTTTCTGAAAATCGTTTAAGGTCTTCAAGGCATCTCTTCGGATGGACAGTCTTTGGGGCACAATCTTGTCAGGGAGAATATTACTGCCAAGAAACGTGCCTACCTCTCCCTCTTGCACCTTTTTAGGGGCAATCAACAAGCCTTTTCTTTTCAAGTGAGCCTGAAGGGATGCGTAAGCTTGGCGAAGCATGCCCTCATCACGATGACATAAGAGAATGTCATCCATGTAATGAATAATCTTTACCTTTGAAAACTTCTGCCTAACCGGCTGGATAGCTGAGGCCACATAAAGTTGGCACATAGTGGGACTGTTAGCCATGCCCTGAGGCAAAACCTGCCATTGATATCTTGCATCAGGCTGCTCGTGGTTTGTGGAGGGCAGCGTGAATGCAAATCTGTTCTTATCCTGCGGATGCAGAGGAATAGAGAAAAAACAGTCTTTGATGTCTATAATAATAAGGCTCCAACGTTTAGGCAATGCTGAGAGAAGGGGCAATCCTCTTTGAACTGGTCCCATAAGCTGCATCTGGGCATTAATTGCTCTAAGGTCATGCAACAGTCTCCATTTACCAGACTTCTTTTTAATTACAAAAATAGGAGTATTCCAAGGAGATTGAGAGGGTTCAAGATGTCCAAGAGTAAGCTGTTCTTGTACTAAATCACGGGCAGCATGTAACTTCTCTTTAGGCAAGGGCCACTGAGGCACCCACACCGGCTCGTCTGTTTTCCAGGGTATGGGCAGAAGCTCCTCAGTGGCCCCTAGGAAAAACCCAGCCCTTCCCAAGGCGGGGCATGCGGAGGTGGGCGGTACCGCTCACAACCTGCCGCTTTCTGAAAAACTCGTTTCTCTTTCTTTTTTAGTTCTTTATCTGACTCTGGGCTATACGGGGGCGGCCACTTAGTACCTCCGCCCGCTGCACCTGGAGCAGTTTCAGGAGCGATCTGTGTCGCCTCCTGTGTATCGAGCCGCCGGAGCTCCCTCCTTAAGTCAGCGAAAGTAGGGCACGGAGGGTCTCCTCCCTCGGAGTCAGAAGACTCGGACGAGGACCCAGACTTGTCAGAGTGAGGCTCAAAGTGCAAGTCTGGAAACTGTGGTACCGGGGGCAGGGGCGTGGCCAATGCCCCTGAGCTAGTCCCCGACCTTTGTTGCTTGTTTCGCAACTTCTCCTTATCACTCCTCGCTGCAGCACCTCTCCCACATCCTCCTTCTGAACACTCGGACTGAACCTCCGCTAATTGCTCTGCAGCACTCTGAGAACCGAGAGGATCACATTTCAAACAATCTAAAATCAGCCTATAAAGCAAAAGCACACCGGGTTTTAAATCTGATGCTCCCTTAAGATCTATCCCCAGCTTTTTCCAGGACGCTATCGTCAGCGAACCAGAGCCTAAAAACCAAGGAGCAACCCGGTCCACTTCCTTCAAAAAATTCTTTAAATCACGTTTCTCAATGTGAATCCTATTACTAGATAAAAGGTTCTTCAGAGGCCACACAAAGCGCCGAAGCGGTATGTTGCCCATAGTGACTTGGGGAAAGGGAGAGAACGGCCGTCCCGCACGTCAGTTCTGAACTCACCTCCTAATGAGGTCGTCTCCGCTGGTGCTTCAAGGTTGTTTCGTTTTCCCGGGTTTCGGCACCACTTGTCGCGCCCACCTCGCCAGCAAGGAAGACGCGGCAACTGGAGTTCTTCTGACCGTGCTTTATTGGGGGATCCCTTAGGTTACATTTTGCGGAAGACGCAGAAAAGGGGAAGGGCAGTTTCTTATATACACTGCAAAGCAGGAAACTCATATCATTGGTTACATTCGACACACAGGCGCAGAACTTGTTTACCAGCGGGAGAAGCAAGGGCGAGGCACCGGATATCAGCGCCATATTTTAATGGCGTTGTCACCGCGCCCCACAGTTCAAGAAGCTCAGAGGACCCCTGGGAGATTCAATGCAAACAGGAAGACATCACGACATGCAGTCATCAGACTGACCAAAGTATCCACTAAAGAGGCCCTTCAAAGTGCTGTAAGACAAAAGAAGCAAGTAACATACAAGAGAAAGCCAATTCGAATAACATCAGACATCTCTAATGAGACTTTACAAGCAAGGAGAGACTGGGGCCACATTCTCACTCTTTTGAAAAAAACAATGCCCAGCCTAGAATATTATTCCCTGCAAAACTAAGCTTCGTATATGAAGGAGAAATAAAAACATTCTCAGACAAGCAAAGGCTCAGAGAATTCACCAAGACAAGACCAGCCCTACAAGAAGTACTTAAAACAGTGTTAGGCACGGAACATCATAATAATAACCCACGAATATAAAAACAACCAAAACCCAAAGATATTAAAGGCCAGATATTACAATGGCTCAAGACAGAAATCATGACAACAACATCCAACCCAACAGAATGATCAGTAATCTACCTTACCTATCTGTTCTCTCAATAATGTGAATGGCTTAAACTCTCCACTCAAGAGACATAGGCTGGCTGAATGGATAAGAAAATACAGGCCAAGTATATGCTGTCTTCAGGAAACACATCTAACCTGCAAGGATGCATATAGACTAAAAATAAAAGGGTGGAGATCAATATTCCAAGCAAATAGATGCCAAAAGAAGGCTGGTGTGGCAGTTCTAATTTCAGAGGATTTAGTTTTTAAACCAACAAAAGTAGTAAAAGAAAAAGAGGGTAATTATATAATGGTGAAGGGCACAGTCCAACAAGAAGAGATAACAATTTTAAATATATATGCACCCAACTTAGGTGCACCCAGATTCATAAAGCAAACCTTACTGGAGCTAAGCAAATGGATTAATAGCAACTCCATAATCGCCGGAGATTTCAACACCCCACAGATGACACGAGACAGATCCTCCAAACAGAAAAGAAATAAAGAAATAATGGACTTAAACAAAACTCTAGAACAATTGGGTCTGACTGACATTTATAGAACATTCTACCCAAAATCCACTGAATATACTTTCTTCTCATCAGCTCACGGGACATTCTCTATGATTGACCATATCCTAGGACACAAAGAAAATCTCAAGAAATTAAAAAAAAATAGAAATTATACCATGTACCTTCTCAGATCACAGTGGAATAAAACTAGAAATCAACTCTAACAGAAACTCACATTTCTACACAAAAACGTGGAAATTAAACATCCTCCTACTAAATGATTACTTCGTAAATGAAGAAACCAAGACGGAAATAAAAAACTTCTATGAAGAAAACGACAATGGAGAGACAAGTTATCAACTCCTCTGGGACACAGCTAAAGCAGTTCTGAGAGGAAAGTTTATCTCCCTAAATGCCTATAATGAAAAGACAAGAAGATCACAAATAGACAATCTAATGAAACGACTCAAAGAGCTAGAAGAAGAAGAACAGACCAACCCCAAGCCCAGCAGAAGAAGCGAAATCAAAAAGATCAAATCAGAACTAAATGAAATTGAAAACAGGGAAGCTATTCAGGAGATTAATAAACAAAAAAGTTGGTTCTTTGAAAAAATAAACAAAATTGACACACCATTGGCTAAGCTAATGAAAAGCAGAAAAGAGAAATCTCTAATAAGGTCCATCAGGAATAAAAAAGGAGATATCATAACTGATCCCAAAGAGATACAAGATACAATTTATGAATACTACAAAAATCTTTATGCACACAAACTAGAAAATGTGGAGGAAATGGACAAATTTCTAGAAACACACAGCCTCCCTAGGCTCAACTAGGAAGAAATAGATTCCCTGAACAGACCAATCACAACAACTGAAATAGAAACAGCAATTAAAAATCTCCCTAAAAAGAAAAGTCCCAGTCCAGATGGCTTCACACCTGAATTTTACCATACTTACAAAGAAGAACTAGTGCCTATCTTGCAGAAACTATTCCACAACATCGAGAAGAACAGAAACCACCCCGACACCTTTTATGAAGCAAATATTACTCTGATACCAAAACCAGGAAAGGATGCAACAAAAAAAGAAAGCTACAGACCAATATCCCTAATGAATATAGATGCAAAAATTTTCAACAAAATCTTAGGTAACCGAATCCAGACACTTATCAAAAAAATAATCCACCACGACAAATTGGGCTTCATCCCAGTGATGCAGGGATGGTTCAACTTACGTAAATCTATAAATGCAATTCACCACATAAACAGAAGCAAAAACAAAGACCACATGATTCTTTCAATAGATGCAGAAAAAGCTTTTGACAAAATTCAATACCCTTTCATGATACGAACACTTAAGAAAATAGGCATAGAACGGACATACCTAAAAATGATACAAGCCATATATGACAGACCCATAGCCAACATCATACTGAATGGAGAAAAATTGAAATCATTCCCACTTAGAACTGGAACCAGACAAGGCTGCCCACTATCTCCACTTCTGTTCAACATAGTACTGGAAGTCTTGGCTACAGCAATCAGAAAGGAAAATGGAATCAAAGCTATCCAAATAGGGGCAGAAGAGATCAAACTTTCACTGTTTGCTGATGATATAATATTGTATCTAGAAAACCCCAAGGATTCAACCAAAAAACTTCTGGAACTTATCAATGAATTTAGTAAAGTCTCAGGATACAAAATCAATACACAGAAATCAGAGGCATTCATATACGCCAACAACAATATAATTGAGAACCAAATCAAAGACTCAATTCCCTTCACAATAGCAACAAAGAAATTAAAGTACCTAGGAATATACTTAACCAAAGACATAAAAGACCTCTACAGGGAGAACTATGAAACACTGAGGAAGGAAATAGCAGAGGATGTAAACAGATGGAAATCCATACCATGCTCGTGGATCGGCAGACTCAATATCATCAAAATGTCTATACTACCCAAACTGATCTACAGATTCAATGCAATACCTATTAAAATCCCATCAGCATTCTTCACAGATATAGAAAAAATAATTTTACGCTTCGTATGGAACCAAAGAAGACCCCGAATATCAAGAGCAATTCTAGGCAACAAAAACAAAATGGGAGGCATCAATATGCCAGATATCAAACTATACTACAAAGCTGTAGTAAGTAAAACAATATGGTATTGGCACAAAAATAGGAATATTGACCAGTGGAACAGATGTGAGAATCCTGATATAAAACCATCCTCATATAGCCATCTCATCTTTGACAAAGCAGACAAAAACATACGCTGGGAAAAAGAATCCCTTTTCAATAAATGGTGCTGGGAAAACTGGATAGCCACCTGTAGAAGGCTAAAACAGGACCCACACCTTTCACCTCTCACAAAAACCAACTCACGCTGGATAACAGACTTAAACCTAAGGTATGAAACTATTAAAACTCTAGATGAAAAAGTTGGAAACAGTCTCCTAGACATCAGCCTGGGAAAAGAGTTTATGAAGAAGTCCCTAAAGGCAATCACAGCAGCAACAAAAATAAGTAAATGGGTCATGATGAAACTACAAAGCTTTTGCACAGCCAAAGAAATAGTCATGAAAGTAAACAGACAACCTACACAATGGGAGAAAATTTTTGCATCCTATGCATCCGATAGGGGACTGATAACTAGAATATACTTAGAACTCACGAAAATTAGGAAGAAAAAATCAAATAACCCCATTAAAAAGTGGGCAAAGGACTTGAACAGAAATTTTTCTAAAGAAGACAGAAGAATGGCCAACAAACATATGAAGAAATGCTCAACATCTTTAATCATCAGGGAAATGCAAATCAAAACCACAATGAGATATCACTTAACCCCAGTGAGAATGGCCTTTATCAAAAAATCTCCAAACAATAAATGCTGGTGTGGTTGCAGAGAGAGAGGAACACTCCTACACTGCTGGTGGGACTGCAAACTAGTTCAACCTCTGTGGAAAGCAATATGGAGATACCTTAAAGCGATACAAGTGAATCTACCATTTGATCCAGCAATCCCATTGCTGGGCATCTACCCAAATGATCCAATGACACTCTACAAAAAAGACACCTGCACTCAAATGTTTATAGCAGCACAATTCATAATTGCAAGGCTGTGGAAACAGCCCAAGTGCCCATCAATCAAAGAATGGATTAATAAAATGTGGTATATGTATACCATGGAGTACTATTCAGCTCTAAGAAACCATGGTGATATAGCACATCTTATATTTTCCTGGTTAGAGCTGGAACCCATATTACTAAGTGAAGTATCCCAAGAATGGAGAAACAAGCACCAGATATATTCTCCAGCAAACTGGTATTAACTTAGTAGCACCTAAGTGGACACATAGGTACTACAGTAATAGGGTATTGGGCATGTGGGAGGGGGGAGGGTGGCGGGTATAAACATACATAATGAGTGAGATGTGCACCATCTGGGGGATGGTCATGATGGAGACTCAGACTTTTGGGGGGAGGGGGGGACATGGGCATTTATTGAAACCTTAAAATCTGTACCCTCATAATATGCCGAAATAAAGAATAAAAAATAAAAAAAAATAAAAGGAAAGAGAAAAAAAAAATACAACACAGTTTATCAAGAGGGTATTTATTTGGCACTAATCCTATTGATGTTTAGAGTTATATTCCCCTAACTTTGAAAGATTCAAATTGTCAGTCTAAGAATAACTATATTTTTCTTCTATCAAAAGTGATTTTTACTTTTTATGGCATGGCAAAGTATGCATTTTAATCTGACAACATTTTTAAGTTGGAAAAGTTAACACTGTGTTTTACTGGGGCAAGCAAAGTGTTATTATTACTTGAGCAAAACAAGATTCATTTACTTTTAAAGCAATTATCTATGTTTACCAACTAAAATATTTTATCATGGAAGAAAGTAAAAATCTGTCTCTTTTTCTTGACTCAAACAATTATTGGCACAACCACATAATTGCTTTGGGAAGATAATGATGATATATCTTGAGAAATGCAAATACTCATGTACACACAAATGTACTAATTAATGTTTTCCTGAAATTTTCTTAAAAATGGCACAAGGTTTGCATTTGTCTACATAAGTACATGTACATACATGCATGTATGTATGTACATACATATAAATAAATATATATTCACAATTATTTCAAGTGTGAACAACTCTTATTTTACTTTATCATGACATTGGAAAATATTGGGATTTTATACAACTTTATAAACTTGCTATATCACTTCCAGGTATAATAGTATAATGAATATTAAAATCCAATTTTTTTTTTTTTGAGACAGAGTCTTGCTTTTTTGCCCAGGCTAGAGTGAGTGCCATGGCATCAGCCTAGCTCACAGAAACCTCAAACTCCTGGGCTCAAGCAATCCCGCTGCCACAGCCTCCCAAGTAGCTGGGACTACAGGCATGTGCCACCATGCCTGGCTAATTTTTTGTATATACATATTAGTTGCCAGTTAATTTCTTTCTATTTATAGTAGAGACGGGGTCTTGCTCTTGCTCAGGCTGGTTTTGAACTCCTGACCTCGAGCAATCCGCCTGCTTTGGCCTCCCAGAGTGCTAGGATTACAGGCATGAGCCACCGTGCCCGGCCAAAATCCTAGTTTTTAGTAAAAGTGTTTCTATGATATATTGTGAAAAAAACTGTAAATAAGGATACCCGTGCCCCATTAAGAACTTCTTAATAACTTGTTTTATAATATTAAAATATTAAACAGTTTTCTCTTTTATTTTGGTCTCAAGTTTCTTTATTGATATAGGATATATCTATATTTATTCCAAAACTACTAGGTCATCTCTGAAGTTTGTTCTGTGTCAAACTTATTTTTTTTTTTTGAGACAGGGTCTCATTACATCACACAGGCAGTAGTGCAGTGGTGTGATTATAACTCATTGTTGCCTCAAACTCCTAGGCTCAAGTGATCTTCCCCTCCTGCTTGAGTGTCTTGAGTAGCAGGAACTATGGGCATATGCCACCGTGCTCTCCTAATTTATTTTATTTTATTTTATGTGGCCCAGGCTATACTTGAATTCCTGGCTGCAAACAATTCTCCCACCTCAGCCTCCCAAGTAGCTGAGATGGCAGGCACAAGCCACAAGCATGTAGCAAATCATTGTAAATTTCTATTGATTGTTTTTATCATAGATGGTTCAAATATTTTAAAAAATATTTTTAAACTCTGTTAATATAAGTTTTCCCCCTTTTTAGGGAATACTGAACTTATATGTATTGTTGACAAAGGAATGTGCAATGTCTTTGGATAATAATTTTAAGATATTATTTTTCATTGTACTGTTATAGAAAAAAGAATATTTAATTTGACTAATAATACATTATCTGAGTACTAATTGATCTTTATCAGGTTAAGTAGCATATCTGAGCTTGGGTTTTCTTTTACCTATAAAAAGTAATAGTTTCATCTTAAAATTTTGGTAATTTGGGGGGATTGTCAAAAATGGCAGATTAAGGATGACCTCCTGGCTCTCTGCTCTCAGAGTGCAAGGTGAAGAAAATGGTCTAAATCACTCTAGTGGGGAGTTATCCCACAGAATCAGTTTCACGGAATTGCAGGGAAGCTTCGAGGGGCAGCAGTGCTGGGAACAGGAGGACAGTGACTCAGTGGATTTGCCATAAAGTTCTGATAATCCGAGTTATACAGTGGGGATTGGAGCGCAAGCTGGCTGTGCTCAGCACCCAGCTGGCTGGGACTGCTATCTCCTATTGCTTATTATCCACTGCTGGCCCATTTTTCACCAAAGGGCCAGATCCCTCCTCTGAAAAGGTCTAGTAACAGCTTCTCTAGACTGCTACCTAAGCTGAAACCCATGCCCATCTCCTGGATGCGATTTGGTAGACAGGGCTTTCAGCCAAAAGGATCAACCCCCAGTCCCAGAAGTATGCAGTGGTGAGGGAGTCTGCTTTTAGGGCTAAGACCCGCCTGGGTTGCGGAAGTCCTTGTCTGTGACCAGGCCACTGGTATTTTGTAGGGAAGGGCCTGACCCCTCTTATGCAGGAGCAGAGTAGCCAGGCAGGTCACTCTCTGTTCTGTGTTCCACAGCGGCCCTGGGCAGGGCCTCTTCAACATCCCTGAGGCTTTTACTTCATACCAACCAGATAAACCCCATCCTTGGAGGGGCAGAGTAAAAAGAGTTGATGCTCTATTACAGTGAGTTGGTTTGGATCATTTGTTAAAAGCAGAATACAAAGGCTTACATTTGGTATCCAGGCAGTTGCCAAATTACAGACTTCTCTTCTGGGAAGGAAAATCTCAACCAGAATCCCTAGCAATTGCACCAAAAGACGTCCTCCATCAGGAGCTGCCCTACATAAGTAGCAAAAGATCTCTGAATAACTTTTAAGCAGCTCCCCTCTAGACACAGATCAAGCAACCTCTGAAGTATACTCTCTTAGGCTTGCTGATACCTGTTGCTTATTTCACCCCAACTAAATAGGTAACAGGGCTCAAGGATCCCCTGGGAGAGGCATGACACTACCCAAAGGCTGAAATTCCTGTTTACCACATTTAGGGGTTTAGAGCTCATTACAAAGGTATTGGAATACCTTGATAACCGACCCCCCCCCCATGCAAGCCATAAGCAACAAAAAGAGAGAATAACCTCATAGCTCACCAAAGTGCTTCCCACCTCATACTAGTAGTTGATAGGGGAGTCATGCTCACAAGAGGGGTACAATTCCAAGGAGTCTAAGCAAGGGATCCATCTCACTAATCTCTATTAATAGATGGTGAGACAACAGGTCAAAGATAACCAACAGGCTCAAATTCCGCTAAGACATTACCGGTCCAGAGCACATATCCCCAGATCTGCCAAGGATCATCCCTTCGGAATCCCAGAATTTAGCTCATAATCCAGTTCCTGTGCCTCTGGTCCTCAATAAAGCACCCAGATGAGAACAAACCAGTGAAAGTTCACAAGAAACATGAAGAAGCAGAGAGAAAAGTCGCCTCCAACAGAAAATACTCGTTCTCCAAAAATGATGCCAACTTACATGATATGATAAAACTGATGGAGGAAGAATTCCGAATATGGATTGCTAATGGAATTGAAGAGAAAATAGAAGCCCAACATAGAGATACCACAAGAACAATATAGGAAATGAATGAAAGATTCTCCAAAGAAATTGAAATTATTCAGAAATACCAAACAGAAATTCTGGCAATGAAGGAAACAATCAAGGATCTCCATAATACAGTGGAAAGCTTCAAGAAGGGGATGGACAAGACAGAGGAAAGAATCTCAGAGCTTGAAGATTATGCCTATGCACTAAACAAATCAGAGGAAGAAAGGGAACAAAGAAACAAGAGACATGACCAAAATTTACAGGGAGCATAGGATTATGTAAAAAAGCTGAATCTCAGATTGATCGGGATTCTGGAAGGGGGAAGAGGAACATTCACAAGGGCGGGAAAACTTATTTCACAGAATACTGGAAGAAAATATGTCAGGCCTGGCCAGAAATCTTGATATCCAAACACAAGAAGCACACAGAACTCCTGGGAGACTCAATGTGAAAAGGCAATCACCTTGTCATGTGGTTATTAGGCTGACCAAAGTAAATGTGAAAGAAACAATCCTCCATGCAGCGAGACGAAAGCAGCAAATGAACTATAAAGGTAAGCCTATCAGACTAACAGCAGACTTCTCATCTGAAACCTTATAAGCCAGGATGGTTTGGGTGCCTATGCTTAATCTTATAAAACAGAATAATGCCCAACCTAGAATTCTTTATCTTGCAAAATTAATTTTCACCTATGAGGGAGAAATAAAGTACTCAGACAAGCAATCACTGAAGGAATTTGCAAAGTTCAGACCAGCCCAGCCCTACAGGAAGTTCTCAGATCTGCCTTCCACACTGAACAGGGCAATAGACATTCCTCAAAGTAAAATCTTCAAATAATTAAAGGATAGAACATGAACTGCATGATGGCTCAAGGATCAAGTCAAAGCAACAAGACTTCACCCAGAATATAAATGGAAATCATCCTCCAATTTCAATCCTCTCAATAAATGTAAATGGTTTAAACTGTCCTCTGAAAAGACATAGACTGGCAGAGTAGATAAAAATCCACAAGCCTAGTATCTGCTGTCTACAGGAAACTCATCTAACCCACAAAGATGCCTTCCAGCTGAAGGTCAAGGGATGGAAAACTATCATCCAGGCAAATGGAAGTCAAAAGAAAGCAGAGGTAGCTATACTATTTTCAGATAACATAAGCTTTAAAATGGCAAAAATAAAAAAGGATAAAGACTGCCACTTTATAATTGTGAAAAGGAAGATCCAACAAGAATATTTAACAATCCTTAATATTTATGCACCCAAATGCAAGAGCACCCAATTTCATAAAGCAAACCCAGTATGATATAAATAGAATGTTTAAAAATACTGCCATAGTAGCAGGAAACTTCAACACTCCACTGAATGAACTGGATAGATCCTCCAAACAGAAAATAGCAAAGAAATAATGGGCTTAAACAAAGCTCTTGATCAAATAGGGTTGACAAATCTTTACAGAACATTACACCCAGATAAAGTTGCATTTACATTCTTCTCAGCAGCCCATGGATCCTTCTCTAAAATTGATTACATACTGGGCTGCAAATCAGATCTCAAAAAATTCAAGAAAATATAAATTATACCATGTGTCTTCTCTGTCCATGGTGGTATAAAACTAGAGTTCAATTCCTATAGAAACATTCAACACTTCACAAATTCATGGAAACTAAACAATCTATTATTGAAGAATTATTGGGTCAAGGATGAAATTCAGAGGGAAAGAAATAGTTTCTTAGAACAAAATGATAATGGAGACACATCTTACCAAAACCTATGGGATATAGCAAAAGCATACCTGAGAGGGAAACTAATAGCAATAAATGCTCACATCCAAAAACCACAAAGATTAGATACTGACAACCTAATGAATAGACTCAAAGGATTGGAAAAAGAAGAGCAAACCAATTCCAATCTTAGTAGAAGAGAAGAAATAACTAAGATTAAAGCAGAACTAAATGAAATGTAGAACAAGAGAATTATACAGAAGATCAACAATACCAGAAGCTGGTTTTTTAAAAATGTAAACAAAATTGATATCCCTCTTGCCAGACTGACAAATAACCAAAGGGAAAGGATTCTAATTAACTCAATAAATAATGAAAAAGGAGAGGCCACAACAGACACCATAGAAATACAAAACATTATGTTTGACTACTATAAAAAACTATATGCCCAAAAACTAAATAATGAGGAAGAAATGGACAAATTCTTGGATTTGTACAACCTCCCTAAGTTCACTCAGGAGGTAACAGAATTCCTGAATAGACCAATCTCAAGTGCAGAAATTGGAGCAGTAATTAACAACCTCTCCAAACAGAAAAGTCCCAGACCAGATGGCTACACATCAGAGTTTTACCAAACATACAAAGATGATCGCATACCTATACTACAGAAATTATTCCACAACATTGAGAAGGATGGTATCCTCCCTAGCTCATTCTATGAAGCCAATATCAACTTGATACCAAAGCCTGAAAGGATGCAACAAAAAAAGAAAATTACAGACCAATATCCCTCATGAATATAGATACCAAAATACTCAACAAAATATTAGCAAACAGATTTCAGCAGCACATCAAAAAAATAATTCACTATGACCAGGTTGGCTTTATACCAAGGATGCAAAGCTGGTTCAACACACATAAATCTATAAATGCAATCCGCCTCATAAATAAAAACAAGAACGAAGACCATATGATTCTCTCAATAGATGCAGAAAAAGCATTTGACAAAGTCCAACACACCTTTATGATAAAAACTCTTAACAAAATAGGCATAAGCAGCTTATACCTTAAAATTATCAAATCCATTTATGACAAACCCATGGCCAATATCATACTTAATGAGGAAAAAACTGAAACCATTCCCACTTTGATCTGGAACTAGACAAGGATGCCCACTATCTCCTCTTCTATTCAACATACTACTCAACGTCCTAGCTATAACAATAAGGCAAGAGAGGGATATTGAGGGCATCCAAGTGGGTGTAGATGAGATCAAACTCTTGCTCTTTGCTGACGATATGATATTATACCTAGAAAATCCCATGGACTCATCTAAAAGACTCCTAGACTTGATAAATGAATTTGGTAAAGTCTCAGGTTACAAAATCAATACACACAAATCAGAGGTATTCATATATGTCAAGAACTATCAAACCGAAACTCAAATAAAAAATGCAATACCTTTTACTATAGTCCCAAAGAAAATTAAATATATAGGAATATATTTAACGAAAGATACGAAAGACTTATACAAGGAGAACTATGAAACACTAAAAAAGACATAGTAGAAGATGTAAATAAATGAAAAAAATCTACCTTGTTCATGGATTGGTAGAATCAATATCATTAAAATGTCAATATTACCTAAAGTGATCTACAGAATAAATGCAATCGACATCAAAGTGCCACCATCATTCTTTACAGATCTAAATAAAAATTCTTTACTTTGTATGGAACCAGAAAAAACCTCATATAGCCAAAGCAATAATAATTAAATCAGCCTCATATTGACATAAGAACGGAAGAAACAATATTTGGAACAGGTCTGAGATTCCAGAGATGAAACCATCTGCATAAGGTAACCTAATCTTTGATTAAAGCAGACAAAAATATACAATGGGGAAAATAATCTCTCTTCCACAAATGGTTCTGGGAAAACTGGATAGCTGGGAAAACTGGATACAGAAGATTGAATCAGGATCCCTACCTCTCACCTCTCACAAAAATCACTCAAGATGGATAACAGATTTAAACCTAAGGCATAAAACCTTAAGAATCCTAGAAGAAGATGTTGAGAAAACCCTCTCAGATAATAGCTAGGCAAATAATTCTTGAAGAAGACCCCCAAAGCGATCACCACAGCAACAAATGGGACCTGATCAAATTAAAAAGCTTCTCCCCAGCCAAGGAAACTATCAGTAGAGCAAATAGACAACCTACAGAATGGGAGAAAATATTGGCTCTCTACACTTCCAATAAAGGTCTGATAACAAGAATCTATCTAGAGCTCAAAAGAATCGACAAGAATAAATCAAACAACCCCATTTAGAAATGAGCAACAGAAATGAGCAGAAACTTTTCTAAAGAAGACAGAATAATGGCCAGAAAACATATTAAAAAATGCTCAACATCTCTAATGATTAGAGAAATGCAAATGAAAACCACAATGAGATATCATCTAACCCCAGTGAGAATGACCTGTATCAAGAAATCCCAAAACAACAAATGCTGACGAGGATTTGGAGAGACAGGAACACTCTTACAGGAACACTCTACTTACGTTATCCTGGATTGAGCTTAAGCCCATTATCCAAAGTGAGGTGCCAGAAGATCAGAAGAATGGGCTCCACATGTACTTGCCATCAAATTGGTACTGACTGATTAACAATGTGGTGTTCAAAAGGTGATAGTGATCACCAGGGATTTGGGGGTTGGAGGGGTAGTCCCATATCTGTGGGATGGAGTGAACATTGTGGCAGGGAAGGGCATACATCTAACCCTTCCTTGGGAGACTCAAAGATATAAAATGTAACCAAAAGGTTAAGAAAAAAAGAAAAACAAACATTTGTCAGGTGTGGGGCAGAGGGGAGGAGGGAGAAGGGGATGGGTATATACATACATAATGAGTGTGATGCCCACCGTCTGGGGGATGTACACTTTGAAGCTCTGCCTCGAGGGGGGTGGGGGGACAAAGGCAATGTATATAACCTTAACGTTTGTACCCCCCTAATATTCTGAAATTAAAAAAATTTGATAATTTTGAATTATTGACTGAATTTTTATTAACTAGTCCAAATAAAAATGTTCCTTTATGAATAACGTGTACTATATATTACTAGGAATTTGGGTTTTTTAATAATGCATTTTGTTTACAACAGTTTAGTTTTATAGAAGATTATGAGTATGTTACAGAAAGTTTCAGTGTATCCCTAACCCAGTTCCTGCAATCAACATTTAACATTATAAGGATACATTTACTACAATAAAGGAACCAGCCTTGGTAAAGACTTATTCACTAATATAATTTTTTTATTATCCTATCTACAACACCACATTATATTTAGTTTTTATGTTCTCTTAGACTCCTCTTGGTTGTGACTGTTTCTCTAACTTGCCTTAATTTTATTGATCTTGACAGTTTTAAGGAGTACTGACCAGGTATACTAAGAATATCTGTTAATTATTTTCCTGCTTTTCCCCCATATTTAGACTGGCTTGTATGTTTTTGGCAGAAGAATACAGGGATAAGTACCATTGACATCATATCAAGGGGGCAAAATTTCAACATGATTTATCACTGTTGATGTTGATCTTAATCATTGGGATGAGATAATGTTTGTTGAGTTTTTATAGTGTAAAATTTTTCTTTTTTGCCCTTTTCTGTGGTGCATTCCGTAAGGATGTTCCTCCGTGCAGCCTAAAGTTAAGGAATGGTGAGTTATGCTTCACTTTCTTAACAGCACAGTATTTATGCAAACTCTTGAGGGTTGTTCTACCTGAGAGATTTGTCTCTTATCCTCCATTTATTTATTAACTGGATGATTTATAGATTCATTAAATATAGATTCACGGATATTTATTTTATACTTTGATTATAATTCAATACTTCTTTATTAGTTGCTTATATTGTTCAAGTTTTGGCCATTAGGAACTCTTTCAGTTGCCTCCATATCTTTTTGACATACCTCTATCATTGTTGATTGTTTTATTCTTGTTTTGTTTTTTTTTCTAGTAATTCCTTACTTTTTGGCATTACAAGATGCAACAGGATCATGCTGTATATTTCCTCCCTCAGTCCTAAAATCAGCCATTTGTCCAATTCCAAAGGTTACTTTTATTGTAGAATAGTTAACAGAAACCAGGATTTGGGCACTAATTCTGCTTGTTGTTACTATGGAGCATTGCTTCTAGGCTGTATTTGCTGAGAGAGAAGGAAATACATGTGTGCATACTAATCAGTGCATATACACACATCTATATTTCTATGTGTATACATTTGTAAGTTAAGCTGAAGATGAGATAATAATGATGTCTCCAATTCATCTATTAATGTGTGGATTATTCTAGCTTCTTCCTTTGGTTTATCTGTAAGTTCTCATTCCAGCAGTGAAAAACCTGGCTCCCATAGTCCTCCACTTATTTATTAATACCTATTTGTTTAATTCCAGAATACAGGTAAAGCATTATTTGAATTATTAACCCATATCCCATGGGAAACAACTTTATTAAGTATAGTGCTTATATTCAGTTTCTTTTGCCTTTAGATTTACTGGCTTTACGATTTCCCAAGATACTTAGGTGAGCTCTTTTTTCTCCACTCCCTTCAGTGAGGCTATTTTACACATTTGTAATGCAGTGATTGTTTTGTCACTTTCTGTCTTCCACCCAGGAACACATGTATTATATGTGAACATTAAGGTTCATGCGGTAAAGTTCTACGCATATTGACAAATTCATAGTCATGTGTCCACAAGTACAGTATCATTAAAAATCATTTCACTGTTATAAAAAAAAATCCCCCCTTTGCTTCAAGTATTGAACCATCCGCCAAGATTAAACACCTGGAGATCACTGACCATTTTACCATCACTATAATAGTTCCTACTAGGAAATAATTAAAAAAAATATGACTGCTATGATATTCCCTTCTTATAAGTCACCTATTTCATTAGAAATATACATTAAGTTTGAAGTCATATACATGGGTATACATATGGTATGGTAGCAATAATGTAAATCAGACCAATTTGCTCTGCATGGATTCACAAATGCAAACATTTACATCAAAGGAGCTCAGTGGTACATTCAGAGGGCAAAATAACTTCTAGCTGGTAATAGAACCAAGAAAATTTTGAAATTTATGTGTATATATATGCACACATACACACAAATATAATTAGATGTTTCACTAGACATTTATGTCACAAAAAATGCAATATATTAAGAATGTAAGATATGCAGTAGAATTTCATTCTCTCTATTGTTGAAGGAAGAATATAATTCATTATATACTATTAATAGAATAGATTCAATTTCAAAGATGACAAGGTGAAAAATGTATTTTATTAAAAATAAATCTATAATCTATGACTAGAAAATGCCACACACTGGCATTATTAGCTCTACGGAAAGCAGCATTGTTGCACATTAGATGTATGTCATATTAGGACCATTAATGAAATTATGTATTAAAATATAATAACCCTGACTAGAATTAACACTTATTAACACTTTCTAACAGCCAAGG
Source organism: Microcebus murinus (assembly GCF_040939455.1). Classification (NCBI taxonomy): domain Eukaryota; kingdom Metazoa; phylum Chordata; class Mammalia; order Primates; family Cheirogaleidae; genus Microcebus; species Microcebus murinus. The sequence continues at coordinate 2,948,920 of NC_134126.1, forward strand.
GTTGTGCTAAATTTTGTATATACACTGATCTTCTCAAAATTAATCAATAAAACCTTTTAAATAAGCACAGAAGTGTGAAGTACATGCAAGTATTTTCTTCCTATATCAGGCATATTAACTACCTTCCCCAAAGGTACACATCTAATGAACTCAATTAATCTCATTGTCTCTATTCTTTGACCATCTGTCACTTCCTTTTTTTATTTTATACTTAAATATTCTTAATGGTAGTTTCAAAATTTATGCCTGGTAATTCTTATAATTATTAACTTTTATAAAAATTATTATTACTATATTTTAATTTAAGCATTTTGACCTGTTAAGCTTCCTGTAATCTAGCCTGTTTTTGTGGGCTATGTGGATATGCCATAGGAATTTTCAAAAGTAATGGTTTTGATATTTTCAAAACCCACAGGAATTTAAGTTTTACATCCTTATCTAAAATCACTACCTGCATGAAACCATGTTACGTGCATTATAAGGTAACAAAAATTTTTAAGGCAAATGATTGAATGCTTCTATACTACTATTATAACCAATTTTGAATTAAAATGTCTCTCATGATTTTAAGTAACCCTTTATTTTACCCATTGTAATTTGTACAAATAAATTAATCTTATAGTCAAACAATTTGCCCTTTGTGTAGGTTGTAATAGAAGACATACAAATATAAGCCACGATTTGTAGTGCATATTGAACCAGATAGATTGCAACTTGTATAATGATAAATCAGTCCATGTGGGAAAATGGTCCAAATCAATTAAAATAATTGAGACTTAAATTGAGACATAAAAGAGACTTGCTTAAAAAAGGACACAATTCACATTTCTAAGATATTTTGATGAAAACTTTTAGGCAGGGAAGATTGTGATTCTAAATGGATATATAATGGTACTAATATTATAAAGATGAAAAAGAAAGAAGAGTAGTGTTAACATTAATGCCAGACTTCTTTTCAGTCCCCATATTCCCTGCTCTTTGCTCAGGAAAACTAATAAAGTCATTTTATTTCAAATATTATCTCCATTAGGTAATAAAATAGCATTATAATTTATAAAAAAGATGGATTCAAATGCATGTAATAAATTTAAGAATTTTTTCACCAAGTTATTCAATCAAGTATGCCGCACTAAGAACATTACCAACCTAAGAACATCCATGTGGCAATCATTCTGTCATCAGTGACGCTAAATACTGCAGGACATTGATGAGATCCTGATGCCTATTGTTATCAGTGGATGAAGAAAAATATCGTATCAGTGAAACTAGTACATTCGAAGTTGCCACTTAATATTTTTAATATGGTCAGTTACAGTTTATTTATACAGAGTTCCTCACCTTTGAGGCTACACTCTAGTGGGTTTTGAATTTTGATAAATATTATTTTTTAAAGAAATATCAAATAGAATTTAAGAGAACAGAAAGAATGTGGAATTCTTAATTACTTGTACATTGCATGTGTTCTCTTAGAGAGACTGCCTCTACCTCTGGCACCCACCTGCCAGACTCCTTATCTGTCCCCATCTGCCCCACTCTCTACCCTTTACTTGGGATGACTGATCTCTGAAGTCTGCGTCTTTTGGCTTCTCTTCCCTGGTGAGGACTTTTGGTAGGGTTTAGCCAATGGGAAGCAAACAGTGGAGGTAGGAAGGCAAAACAGCAGGAAGCCAAGGTAATTTTTCTGCACTCTCTTGTGCCATGTCTCTCTCAGCACATGCATCCCATTTTTGTGTTTCCAGTGCTCACTGGGCTCCAATAAAACATTTTATTACCATTACCTCTTTAGCAAAAGGGTTGTGATAAGTTCTCCATTGTAGTAGTTTTCTGGGCATATTCCCATTCCTGTTTTAACTCTTAACAATGCCCAGACTTTCATAAAAAGTCTGTCCATTGAAATCTCATCATTTTAAACATTTGGGGCAAATTAAAATTCCTATCAAAAATCCAGCCTACAATATCTAGAAATAATCAGTTTTTAAACTTTGATAAATATATTCTGTGAATAGCTCCACTTTAGATCTGTGGCTATAACTATTTATGAGTGAATTATTTGTTTTTCATTTTTCATTCACTTTTATTTTCCCTGAGTATAGTGCAGTATAGTGCTTAAGAGACCTTGATTATGATCTCATTTCTGTCACTTACTAGATAAGTGATGTTAGGAAAACATTTTTAAACATTTTGTGTCTTAGTATTCTAATCTGTGAAATGGAAATTATAGTAGTGTCTACCTCTTTAAGTATTTCAGAATATTAAGTGAGTTAATAAAGGATTAGGAAAACCACCTAGTGCATAAACTTTCAATAAATTATAGTTGTTTTTGTTATAGTTGTTATTTTTATCAATATTACCACTAATATTATTGCCATTACCCATCATTCTCCCACACTAATATAGATGCTGGGATACTCAAAAAATATAAATTTACACACTTACCAGGATTGCATATGAATCCATATGGTAAGTATCCCAGAAAGTACTGGTATTTTTCAATATTTTAAATTTTGGTTTATCTAATAGAGGAACATATTTTATATGTGTCATGTGATAATTAGTGAATATAAGTATATTTTCTCATAATCATAATGTTGCCATTTTTCTTTTCACTTTATTAAAAAATTTCTAATATTTGTTTTGGACAAATTTTAATGAAATTATTTTTGTTTTAAAATTTTTCAATAAAAAATAAACACTAAACCCCTTGTCATTATTGTTATAATCACTTTCTAGTTATTAATTTTTCTTTTAAGTTTACTAACAATGTATCCTGTCTTACATAATTTTATAATCATAAGTGTTCAATAAATCACACATGTACATTTTGGCTTCTGATTTTTATAATATGCTTATGAAAATGCCTGATGATAAAATTTTAATATTTTCTATTATCTATTGCACTTCCAATGATTTTTTTGCCTTACTTATTTTGATTATGATTAAATACTTTCTTAATATGAAATATATTTTTATGTAAGAAATAAAGGGAGGATAAAATTTTCATGTCCCTTTTCTCAGCTTCTTCTTTCCCAGAGTGGCTTAAAATGCATACAAGATGTTCATATAAACCAGTCTTTACCTTTGTCATCTCTTTTAGTGTCTTGATCCAACAGAAAAATGCACACAATAAGGCCCATTAGTTTACATGGATATTTTCTTAATCTATCATGAAAATATTATGTAGTTGTTTCATTCACAGTATTTTTACTTATCACTTTATTATGGTAATTATTATTTTAACTGTCTCATATCATTTTCTAATTACTTCTCACTTGATATTGGATTATTGACAATCCAATGATTATCAATTTATTATTGATAATCCACTGGATTATTGATAAATTTGTTCTTCGTTGCTACTTCTTTGTAGCATTGTTTCTCTATTCTTGTAAATATTTACATTCTTTTTCTATCTTTTTTGTTATAAACTATCTATAGCCTTTATTTCATAAGTAACTATGGTGATCAATCAGTTAATAATTATCATTGTTGTGTAAATATTTCATGGAATAATGCCAAATGAAAATAAACAATCAGGCAGGGTATGGTGGCTCATGCCTGTAATCCTAGCACTCTGGGAGACTGAGTTAGGAGGATTGCTTCAGCTCAGGAGTTTGAGACTAACCTGTTTCTACAAAAAATAGAAAAATTAGCCAGGCATGGTGGCGCATGCCTGTAGTCCCAGCTACTCAGGAGACTGAGGCAGGAGGATCGCTAAAGCCCAGGAGCTTGAAGTTGCAGTGAGGTACAAGGACACCATTTCACTCTAGCCCGGGTGATAGAGTGAGACTCTGTCTCCAAAATAAATACATAAATAAGTTTAAAAACAATAAATATTTTTTGAATTAATAAACAGGTATCCAAAAATAATAAAAATCTATTATAGAATTAGTGCTTCATTTCTGTTATTAGTGAGTGATCTCTATACTGATGACTTTGAGTTACAAATTAGTGGAAGAAATTATGCATATGTACACACATATTTTATGTATATATACACATATTTTATATGTACACCTACATTTTATGTTATACACATGTATTTATATATATATGTAAATAAATCTCTCAAAAAGAAAAATACTTTTTCAAGTACTCCACACAGATAATTAATGTGTTTTTCTCCTTAAGTTAAGGACTCAAAGCCAGTGAATTTATTTGAAAATATTTTCTTAGGAATCCAACATTATTTGTTTTCTGTAAATAGATATATTGTAAGATAATAGTGATTCGAAGAAATACATAAGGAATTTACATTGGAGACACTTATATAATTAAATAAATACCCACTAGGCCATTAGAAAAAGCATTTCTAAAATAAAATAACAAATATATATGTGGATTCATATATCCGTATATATTTATAACTCCAATTCTATTACAATGAGTTGTAGGACAATATTTATTTTAATCTCAGAATATATTCATAAGGATTTTCATTTTTTTAAGGAGCCTTACTTATGATTATAATTCAAGACTTTCTCCTAGCAGACTGATTTTCTTGACAGTACATTTTACTATGAATATTGACAATAAGGACAAATTCCATTCACAATTTCAGCAAGGTCTGTACATTCTTCATAAAAGTAACTATTGTAGGAGATGAGGTCCTTCAGCATACACTACACTAGGTTTAAGTGCCCACAGGTGTTAAATTATAAGCATCTCAACAATGCTTAAAAATAATGGATAATAACTCTAATGAGTGGTAAATATCTCACATTTCTAGTCACATAAAACTTAACCATGTTTTTCAGTAATGCTTTGGTGAAGAAACTTATAGCAGAGTGTTAGTTGCTAAGGAAACTATCCTCTATGAAACTGAACATAGACTAGAAACTTTTGGAAAATATATCCAAAATGAACACTGTATATTTTGTATTAGTTTACTTTGAGTTTGTTATTCATGGTGTCTTTTGATATCTTTTTAATAGCAGATCCAATAAATTTTATCTAGGTTACTGAAAGTGTACAGTGGGATTTAAAGTTTTGCTAATGTAATGGATATCAACCTTAGAGAATTTTATGAAACAAATGTATTTAAACTCATGAATCTAGTTGTGCAAAGGTAAGTGAAAGCAAAGTTCTTATAGAACGGTTTTTAGTGTTTCTAGATTTTCTCTACTGTAAAGTTACTTGCCCTCCATTTCCACAGTATACTGTCTCTTCGAAGGAAGTCTTTCTGTGCGTGTTTCCTTTACCCTTTTGATATACTGCATCATTGTGGGTTGTTTGCTTCTTGTTGTTTTACATACTTTTTTTTTTTTTTCCTTTCTGAGCACGTTCTTACTTTCTGGCATCAAAAGATGCTCCAGGTTCATCTTGATATATCCTGAAACAGTCCCAGAATTATATCTGAGGAGTTCTGGTTCCATTCATTGGAAAACGGTATTAAAATCCAAGATCTGGTATTCATTGCTACAGGGGTGTTATTGCTTCTAGACACTGTCAGAGGATGGAAAAAGGAAAAAAAAAATGGTGAAAGTAACCAGTGTATGTACAGATATGTCTAAATAATTTTATAGGTTGCCATCTGAGTCTATATTAAGCTAAACATGAGTCCATGCCGATGATATTTCCAACTCTAATTCATTGTCACCTCAATGATTTTAGTCTCTTCCTTTAGCTGTAACCTTACACTGCAACAGTGAAGAAAAGAAAAGAAAATAAAAGAAAACTGGCTCTCATCATCTGACATCCCTTTACTTAATTGTTCCATTGCAGATTATGTGTATAATAGTCTCAGAATTATTAACTCATACCCTGATGGCAAATATCTTTATGTACTGCTGTACATATTTCTTAATGTATAGTTTTCATTGCATTTCACTGTACAGACTTTATTCACATACAGAGTTATTCAGATCAGTACCTTCAACTTTTGCCCCTTCTAATAACAATTTTATTATTTTGGCACATTCCACATTCCATCCTGTGACACCAAACTTCATAAATGAATTGTTAAAAATTTTCATGCCTTAAGGTTTAATGTTTGTGCTGGAAGTTCTATGGATTTTGACAAATACAGTGTCATTAATTCACCATTACATTCTCTCATGAAATGACTTCCCAGCCATAAAATATCCTCATATTTCACATACTCAACTTTCCCCCCTTATCCCAAACCCCTGGCAACCACTGATACTTTTACCTTCTCTATAGTTTTGTCTTTTCCAAAAGGCCATATAATTTAAATGATGGAATATATAGGCTTCCAGACTAATTTCTTTCACTGAACAATTTAAGATTCATCCATGTCTTTTTGTGGCTTGAAATAATCAATGGATAATAATGCATTTTAAAGAAGAATCACAGTTTATAAATTTACCTGTTGTAGAGTATCTTGATTGCTTCTCGTTTTCGGTGATTGTGCATAAAACCAGTACTAATATTCATTTTCAGAGTTTTAGGATATTTGTTTGTTTTGGTTTTGTACGGTTTTTTGTTAGTACTTTATGTACCCTATCTAAAAACATATTCGTTTTGGTAATGACAGTATTTGTCATTCAGGTAATGACAGTATTTCCTCATTTTTTCTTATAATACTTTTATGACATTTATATTTGAGTCTACAGTCTTTCTTAAACTAGGTTTTGTATTTTGTGTGAGATAAAAGTCATGGTTTATTTGTCTTTCCCAACAAATCTGCAATTTTTCCATCACCATTTGTTAAAAATTTGTTTCTTCACTCATTTATTTCTTTGGCACTTTTGTTGCAAATAAAGATAGCTAGCACATGTGTGCGTCTATTTCTGATGATATATTCTGCTCCACTGATCTGTTTTCTTTATGTTAATCTGGTTGTCATTCTTTATGCCAATGTCATGCTATTTTACTTATTGAAGCTTTATATTGAGTCTCGAAGACCAAATTTTTACTGGTCTGCTATGTACTTTGAATTTCCATATAATGTTAGGATTAGACTATACCTGTCTACAAAATTTTGCTAGGATTATGATTACAATTGTGTAGAATCTGTAGGTTAATTTCATTAAGAACTGACTTTTTAAAATATGGAAGCTTGAATTCTGCAGAAAATGACATCTCTTTAATTTCTCCTAATATTTAGTAATTATCAGAATTTATAAACAATATTTTATGAACTTTATTTCTAAATATTTTTGTTTTAATGTTAATTTAAATGACATTGATTTCATATTTTAATTTATTTTGCAATTATTAGTTTTCAGTACATAAAATATAATTATTTTGTATAATGACCTTGATCCTGTAATACTGCCAAATTTATTTATTCCTTATAGTAATTTTATTTGGGGTAGTTTTTGATTTTCTACTGACAAACATTCTATCCAATCTTTATGTTTTGTTTTCTCTTACTTTATGTTAAGTGCAGTTGAGTGGAGGTGGTGAGATCAGACATCCTGATCTTAGTGGAAAATATCCAATATTTCAACAGTAAGTAGGATATTATCTATAGTTTTTTTTTTAAATATACTGATTGGATTCAGAAAATGCATTGCTAATTCAATATTTCTGCTATGTACATTTTTGTTATGAATATGTATTGAATTTTATCATTGATTTTCCTGTATCTGTTGACACCATCATATATTTTTCTCCATTATTTTGTTAATGTGGAAATTTACATTGATTATTATTTTTAATTTTAAAGTTAGGTTGCTGCAGTACCATAAGGTGATTGAATTGTTAAAATTGACTCACAGACTCACATAAATCATAGATCATCTTCAATTTTAGGAATTATTCAAAGAATCAAACTCTACAGAAGCACCGACTATAGCATTTCTTTCTGGAGAGGGAAAATCCATCAAAATCAGCTTTGTAAGTGTTCATTTCTCCCACATTGGCACAATAGAAACATAGGCACTTAACTATGTATGCATACAATTTTGTTAGATAAAGCTAATTTTTAGTACTTTTCCTCCATCTGCTTGACTAACTTTCACTCTCCAGTTGATCATATTCCATAAAATCTTAAATTCTGAGTTTATCTATAATAACAAAGTCAGATAGACAAGTCATTTATTGCCAAAATGCATTTACTTATAAGAATTTCCAAGTATATTTTCAATAGTAAATGCTATTATCTTATTTACAAGGAGGTCTGGTCTAGCTCAATTACTGCCTCTGGAATCCCCAAGTAGGAGGGAGTAACTCATAGCCCAGCTGTTAACTTTCCTTTACAGTCCACTCTATGATTTTGGCCAGTATCTCCTTGCTGCATATTTCTAGGTATATTTTCATAATTTTTCTTTTAACAGATGTCTTCAAAATATTTTCTACAAGATGTTGTATAAACAAATAAGCTTATAAATACTCCAATGACTCAAAGGATTTGAGCCATCAAATAGAAAGTGCAAATTATTCCTGTTATAAATTATTTTAGTCGTGACTTTAACTCTTCCTATGTCTTTTTATATTCTTTTAAAATCTTAATTATTCCCTTTATCTATTATAAGGAATTATTAGGGCATATTTGTATATGTTAATGGATGCATGTATGATTTATCTAAAGCCATCTTCTACTGGCCAATCTGTATCCCTGTACATGAAATTAATTGAGGGCTTCAAATAGCCTCCCAAAATGTTTTCTCATTCTGATTGAAATGGACATTTGATTTTTATTTAGTACTAAAGTTAATAGAGTAAGTCACAAATTTCAACATGCTTGCTACACCATTCCTAAGTTAAAATTTCATACATTTACATGCATACAAAAAAGTATACTTTTCCCTTTTATGTACTTCCTTTGCATACACATAATGCCAGAGGTGGTGACTAGAGACCACTTTTCTCAAAAACTATAGTTTCCACCTGGTGTTTGAACATAATCATAACCTTGTTTCTCCTATCATAGCATGAGTTCTTATTGACACAGACTTACAGGTAATATTATGTAATGCTGTCCATTTTTTTCCCCTGATTGAGATTACGTGTGTTGATACTTAATACTGCTCTTTTAATTCTGACAAAATGAACCATGACAAACATAATTTTCTTTTGTATGTGTAATATCTGGGAAATTAGAGAACAATGATAAAGGCCACAATATCAATGTCATTCTCCTGAGCTGAGACTTGTGATATTCTTCCCATAAATGTATCTCCTTCCAATAGACTTCTAATACTCCTAGCCTCTGCCCTTTTAGAGATGAGATTCTAAGATTATTAGTTTTTCCAGTTACTTTCTCTGAGTGAGTATGTGATTGAGCACTGTCTTGCAAGAGTATTGGCCTGTCTTTATTAACCAATCTCAGCTGTTTACTTGCAAGCATTTTTGCTATATTTCCAATCGATTGCAGTAGACATCTGCTGTCATAGATTGACCAGGCTTCATGAAGCTGTAGTGGACAATACTAGTGCTGGAACCCCAAACAAACACCATCAGCTATTTTTTTATGAATATTGGGTTTTGAACTGTTTAAGCACTTCATCTTTGTTTAAACGTTGTGTTGGAATGCTTGGGGTTGTCAAAAATAATCAAATTTTCATCACATGTAACAACACAGTATACAAATTGCTCATCTTTATGTTGTGACAGCAAAGAAAGGCAAGCTTTGAGACAATTTCTATTCTAACACTTGTTTGATTTATGCAGAACCTATCTATCCAGATTCTTTAACTTGTTGATTTGTTTCAAATGGTCCAATATCTTTGAAATAGTAATGTCAAACCTTGAGGCTAATTCATACGTAGATTGAGATGGATTCATTTCCACTATAGCTTTTAGCTCGTGACTATTCACCTTGGTCTCAGGTCGCACACGTGGCTCCTTTTCAAAATTAAAATCACCAGAATAGAACTTCTCAAACCATCAGTGCACCATGCATTAGTTAGTCACATCCTTCCCAAATACTTTGTTGATATTTCCAGCTGTCTGCACTGCATTGGTGTCACGATGGAACTCATATTTGAAAATAAGATGAATTTTTAACTTATCCGTGGTTTCACAAAAATTTTTTGAAAAGTTTCTGTTCATGTTCTTTGCCCACTCTTTCAACTTTTCAAAAGATAGACTAATGGCCAAGAAACACATGAAAAAATGTTCAACATCTCTAATCATCAGGGAAATACAAATCAAAACGATAATGAGACACCACTTAACTCCAGTGAGAATGGTCTTTATCAAAAAGTCCCAAAACAATAAATGTTGGAATGGATGCAGGCCGATAGGAACACTCATACACTGCTGGTGGAACTGCAAACTAGTTCAACCTCTGTGGAAAGCAATATGGAGATACCTCAAAGAGCTAGAAGTAGAATTACCATTTGATTCAGCAATCCCATTACTGGTCATCTACCCAAAAGAACAAAAGAAATTCTATAAAAAAGACATCTTTACTAGAATGTTTATAGCAGCACAATTCACAATTGCAAAGATGTGGAAATAAACCAAGTGCCCATCATACATGCTTGGATTAATAAAATGTGGTATATGTATACCATGGAATTCTACTCAGCCACAAAAAACAATGGTGCTCTAGCACCTCTTATATTTTCCTGGATAGAGCTGAAACCCATTCTACTAAGTCAAGTATCACAAGAATGGAACAGGCACTGGATGTATTCACCATCAAATTGGTATAGGTATGGTGTGCACCATCTGGGGGTTGGACATGCTTTGAAGCTCTGACTTGGATGGGACAAAGACAATATATGTAACGTAAACATTTGTACCCCAATAATATGCTGAAATAAAAATAAAATTAGCATATAAGATGCAAAAAAATTTTTGAAAGATAATTACAAGCAAAAATGTGTATTTGAAAGAATGAGGATGTACCTTCATGAAAATAAAACAAGAAATGTCAAAGTGAAATATCAGAGATATCAACTGTTAAACTTAGTACTTAAGGAAATTGGACATTTCACACTTAATAACCTAATACAAACCTTTTCCTGTCATTGTTAATGTGTGTGATGTTCCATTAGATGAGTGGCTTCTCTAGTCCATTCACAAATCCCTCATCATCCTCTGGACTGACTCCTATTTGCAAAGAGTCTCCTGGAAAAAAATGTTCCTTTATCATTCACATTTGATTTAAACTAGTACAAAAATTCTGTGCAAAACAGTATGGAAATTCCTCAAAAATAAGCAATTGTGTGTGAAAGCAAATTCTTTCTTTTTTTCTTTTTTTTTTTTTTTTGAGACAGGGTCTCACTCTGTTCCCCAGGCTAGAGTGTAGTAATGTGAACATAGCTCACTGAAACCTTGAACTCCTAGGCTCAAGCAATCCTCCAACCTCAGGCTTCCCAGTAGCTTGTACTACAGGCACAAGCCACCACACCTGACTAATTTTTAATTTTTATTTTTTTTGCAGAAATGGGGTCTTTTTCTGTTGCTCAGGGTGATCTTGATCTCCTGGCCTCAAGCGATCCTTCTGCTTTGATCTCCCAGTGTACTGCTTTTTCTTTGGCTTGTCTTTGATGAGAAGTCAATCATAATTTTATTCTTATGCTTCTAAATTTAAAATGTATGTTTTTCCTCTGGCTTTGTAAAATTATTTCTGTGTGGGTTTTCAGAAGTTTTTCTATGATATTTCTCAGTTTTTCTTGATAGTTTTTATGTTTTTGGTTCAATGAGCTGACCTTGTATATGTGGACTGTTGTTTTTAGACAAATTTGTAAAGTTTTCCTCTATCATATCTTCCAATAAGCTGCTTCTTCCTTGCTCTCTTTGCAATTATTCTAAACTCCATTTATGTTATACCACTTGAGAGTGCCCTATAAGTGACTGATACTTTGCTTTTTGATTTTTTTTCTTTTGTGGTATATATTGCATAATTCCATTAATATTCATTTAAATTGTTTCTAATTTTTATAATATATAATGTATTTCTAAGTCTAGGCAGTAAATTTATGATTTAAGCTGCTTTATTTTTCAGTAGTAAAATTTTTAGGGATTCATTTATCTCCTGAAACTTTTCATTCCTTCACCTTTTATATCCATCTTCTCTAGTTATTTTGTTAGTATATTTAAGTATTCATTCATCTTCACTTTCTGATTGAAATATCTCAGTCATGTTTATATCTTCTTCTATTGATTGTTTTGTTTTGAGTATGTATCACTTTTTCCTATTTCTTTGTACACTTTTTAAAAATTTCATATATTGTGTAAAATGAAAACTAAAATAATAACTGTTTTGTTCTTGTTTATTACAGAGGACGTGGGCCTTTCCTCTCTTTGGCAGCTAGTTTGAGGTTCTGATCACTCTGATTCCACTTGAAGTGGAGTTAAGCTGGGGCTATGCTTCAACTTTAGTTAAATAAACGTATCTATTGTTAGTCCAGTTCTACACTTTCTGGGATGCCACCTTTGAGGACTTTAGCTATTTTAATTTGTCAGTTTTTGAGCTGAGCTGGTTTGGACCCCTGTGTTTGATGCGATTCACCTTTGTATTAAACTGTAGCAGAGCTCATGGTCACAGGTGCTTTCCAGCTCCTCCTCCACTGCTGCTTTGTGAGCAATTTTGTGTGGGGATGGTAGTGTGAGGGTGGGTTGTCACGACAAATGATTTATTTGTGTCTCTTGAACTCTTTCAGATTCCAACCTGTCTCTCCAGCATGTCATAAAAAAGCTCATATGCCTTCTCATCTGTGCAAAGTTTCCCCTTCTGAAGCAGGACCTCTCTTCTGCTCCGTGTGTCCAGAGAAGGCACTTCCCTTGGAATAGAAGCTGATGTGGCTCTTTGCGTTCATATGAGAGGTTTTGAAATTCAGATTATAATTTACTTTTTAAATTAGCCACATAAAAATGCATGCATATATTTTATATGTGTATTTTTCCTTTATTTTCCTTTTGTTATGTGAGTGGAGGTTTTTTGTTATTTTTATTTTTTCTTTAAAAATAATGGCTTAATGACATATATTACATGTGATAATATTCATATAAAGTATTTGTACAGAATTGTGCAATCATTCCCATAAATGGTTATAGACTATTTCGCTCACTTCAAAAAGAAACATCATGCCCATTTGTAGTTATTTATCATTCCCACTTCTTCCTCCAACAACTAATCTACTTTATGTCTTTATTGAATTGCTTTTTCAGAAAATTTCATAAAAACAGAATTATACAGAAAGTATTCTTTTGTGTCTGGCTTCTTTCACTTTGCATGTTTTTTTTTTTACTTCAGCTATGTTGTGGCATCTATCAGTACTTCATGATTTTTATTGCCAAATATTATTGCATTGTATGGATATATCATATTTTTTAATCCATTCATCACTTGATTGGCATTTTGATGGTTATTAAAAGACAAAATATTTTTTTAGAACTAGATTTCTTTAAATTTCAGAATATTATGGGGGTACAAATGCTTTGGTTACATAAATTGCCTTTGCACCACCCAAGTCAGAGCTGCAAGAGTGCCTATCCCCCAGACAGCCTGCACAAACTCACATTAGATGTGAGTTTACCCATCCCCTCCTCACCCCACCCACCTACCTGACACCCGATGAATGTTATTTACATATGTGCACATAAATTTGGATCGATTAGTACTAATTTAATGTTGAATATATGTAGTGTTTGTTAACCAAAACCGCACGGTACTGGCGTAAGAACAGACACATAGACCCATGAAACAGGACTGAGAAACCAAATATAAAACCATCCTCACACAGCCATCTAGTCTTTAACAAAGCAGACAAAAATATACACTGGGGAAAAGAGTCCCTGTTCAATAAATGGTGCTGGGAAAATTGGATAGCCACATGTAGAAGGTTGAAACAGAGAGTGGATTTTTTTAACACTCCTAAACACTCTAAGTGGAAGCAGAAGTCCTCTCTATTACTTTTATTATATTGACAAAGCTAAGAAGAGGAATTTCTACAATAAGGTTAATAATAGGAAAACATTTCACATGAGGTCAACAGCCTCAATGACATATAAAATATATCTGATGCCACATTAAACATTGAACATTCAACTCAAACTTAACTCTTAATTTTTAGTTCACAAAAGCCTATAATTTGTTATAAGTTACCATCATCTTAAAGAAATGTATCTCAGTGTGATAGAATACAACTCTACATTTTTAGGCAAAGATAACTGCCAAGACTTTCAATATGTATTCGTTGTTAGAAAAGGGAAACTACATCTTATTCCCATAAGTGGTACAAAGCTGAGGTGAATATACTTTATAAAGACAGGATCCTAAAACAGCTTCTCAAGGAAGCAACTTATCTGATTATCTTCAGAATGCTCTAAAAGGGGAATACCAAAATTCAGGGTCTCAAAGGATACTACTTGCTTGTTGAAAGTACTCAACATAAGAAATTAACACAAACATTCATCCTTTCCCGTTAAAATTTCTCACAGATTTAGCAGGTGTATGTAAAAAACAAACAAACAACAAAAAACTTCTATACACCAAAATACATAATATTCTCAGAGATTAAAAAAAATCAAAGTCACAAAATAAACAAAAACCTTACTGATCATGAGCTCACAAAATAAAACCCATACTACTATGAGTGCTAAAGGAAAAATAATTTATGAAAATTAAATAAGAAACACTGTATGAACCATATTCTTTAAATGACTTTGTCTGTGTTAAAATACAGAGATTAAAATAATATTGCCTTGGAGTATTATAAATAAGCCTAACAATAAGAGATAGCAATATTTCAGATTAGGCATTTTGATGAATCGTTGCAGACTGTTTGGAATGTTTAAGAATGTTAAGAATGTTTAAGGGGGTGTTATGAAGGGGGAAATGTGGCCACAGATAATGGATTAGAATGTAGAGTGAAAACAACAAATCTGAAAGATAATTTTACATAAAATCACCAACATTTTTTGTGTATGTATGCATGTATATTTAAGATTGTCCTCAAAATGCATGTGGAGAAATTTCTCATATATCTCTGGGTCATATGTAGGTGACTGGAATCTTCTTGGGTGAGTTGGGGTGTGTACATGATGGAGCACATGACTGCCATCACTGAGTGTATATCAGGGATGCTAAAGACCTGCAACGCAAGGACAGTCCTTCACAGTTGGAGTTCCCTCACCCAAATTGCCAATATCACTCTACTGAGAGACTTAATTCTCTATAGGTGACATACTCTTATATACTGTAACCCTTTCATTAGGATGTATCAACTATTGGGATCCATAAATGTCTCTTTGATTATAATTATGCTGTGAAAATTGCCTCTTTCTAATAAGATCACATTATTTGAGTTGTTTCATCAGTAATCACATAAAATCATTCCAAGATCAGTAACATATTTATGTTGTGTTCTAAGAATCTATTTCTTATCTTTAAAACAAATTCACTTTTACAAAAAACAGCAAGCAAAGAGGAAAGAGAAGCCAATAAAAAAAGACCCTAATAAATTACAAATATTTGAGTTTTGACTGAAAGTAGCCCTCCCTGGTTACTCTGGATCATGTGGATTTCACCAATCTCTGGCTCACTTTGCCAGCATTTTCTATTTCAAACAATTAAAATTTTATTATATCATCTTGGTATTTGATTTTTTGATGGGTGTAATTCTTGTCTTTTCAGCAAGAATATAATTTGCTTGAGAACATGTCTTATGCAAACCTTGTATTCCTCATATCAGTTTTCACATAGTACTTTCTTCAATGATTAAAAGATAAATAGTAGGCCGGGCGTGGTGGCTCATGCCTGTAATCCTAGCTCTCTGGGAGGCCGAGGCGGGCGGATTGCTCAAGGTCAGGAGTTCAAAACCAGCCTGAGCAAGAGCGAGACCCCGTCTCTACTATAAATAGAAAGAAATTAATTGGCCAACTGATATGTATATAAAAAATTAGCCGGGCATGGTGGCACATGCCTGTAGTCCCAGCTACTGGGGAGGCTGAGGCAGAAGGATCGCTGGAGCCCAGGAGTTTGAGGTTGCTGTGAGCTAGCCTGACGCCACGGCACTCACTCTAGCCTGGACAACAAAGCGAGACTCTGTCTCAAAAAAAAAAAAAAAAAAAAAAAAAAAAAGATAAATAGTAAAAATAGTTGAAAGTAAAAGAAAAGAGGCTTTTATAGAAAATCAGTTGTTATTAAGTTTATTATTCAAGACAGCTATCTAACATTGCTTTTATTCCAAGTTGAATCTCCAGGTTTAATATCAGTAATATTTATTCAATTCATTAAAGTAATGGTTGTCACTTATTAAGTATATTATGTATGCATTGATTCATATTAAAATATATTTCCCTATCCTTACACATGTATATATACACATATATACACACTATCATGTAAGTGTAATCACTCTTATAATAATGAAGGGATTGAGGCTTGGGGAAGGAAAGAACCTTGTCAAATTGAAAACCTCTAATGAGCTTGGCCAAGTGTGTCTGATTCTAACGCACACACTTCGTGTGGGAACTACCACAGTTTCCAATGAATCATTAATAAGAATAAGAATCTTTAGTAAGAATAATGTAATTGTGTCTACTTTTAAATACATTAAATAAATCTAGTTCATAAGTTAAATTATTTATTCCTATCACATTCTTTCCTGTATGGATTCACATTTCTAACTCTTGACAAAAAACCACATTAGTGTTTCATTAAGTATCATAGATTAGAAGCTCATCTGTTAAAAGTTTGGGGAATTATCTAAAAAATATTCACCAAGGAAATGTTTAATAGGGGGACACTGTATGGAATTCATTTAGTGTCCCTGAGGGATTTTTTAATTATTCAAAACTTGCTGTAAAATTTTTGGGATTTGAAACTAAGCATATATTCATTTATATTCTCTCAACCAATGTTTCTACTTTTTCTCCCAAACACACATCAGTTTCTTGCTTTGACTAGAATCAAACAAACACAGGTGTAAAAATGATGTTTCTTCATATTTTTTCTACTTACTTGTGCTATGGAAATTCATTATGTTTCTGTAAAAGACACATTTTCCCCAATTCATTACACCTAAAAAAAAAAAAAAAAAACTGCCAGGCAAAATGTGCTGCCAGTATATGAGCTGTTGCAGACTTCCCATATGTATTTTGCAAGCAGGTGTTTCATTTGCAGTTTGCCAGAAGCAAACTGTTTTTCAGGTACACAGAGAATATCATCTTTGTATAAAAAAGAAATGGTAATAACTACTCTTTGCAGTGACTTACTCAATAGGAGAGCAATATAGAATTGTTGGATAAAGGGTTGAGTTGAGCACATAATGTTTAAACAGTCTAAGTGCACCCATGTTAATTACTCACTCCAGAATGGATGGAGATAAAACACCAGCACAGAGCCTAAAGCTGGGAGTTAATATTGTTAAAGTACCTCTTATGTAAAACAGAGTGCTTTACCATATCCCTGTGCATTAAGAGATATTATATCTACTTCACGAATGCAAAAGTGTGGGTCAAATTATGCAACTTTCTCAAAGTCACATAGTTAATAAGAATTATACTAGAATTCATACCCAAGTTAGAGTGATTACAAAATCTAATTCCAAGTATTTAAATTCTTTGTTTTTTTCTCTTTTGTCTGGTTCTTGGAATCTGTGCTCCCTGGAATTGAAATACTTCATATGAATTCCCAATAGTGCCCAGGACTGTGCTAGTCTATGGAGCAACTGGTAAAAAAATGACCATTAGCCTTTCTACTTTTCCAATACTTTGTATCAGGCATCCTCAAACCATGGCCTGTGGGCCACATGCAGGTGTTTTTACCAGTTTGTTTTTTTTTTTTTTTTACTTCAAAATAAGATATGTGCAGTGTGCATAGGAATTTGTTCACAGTTTTTTTTAAACTATAGTCCACCCCTCCAACAGTCTGAGGGACAGTGAACGTGGCCCTCTGTTTAAAAAGTTTGAGGACCCCTGCTTTGGATTATAGACTGATATAATTTCTGTGTATTTGTTCATTCTATGTTTCCTTTCTTTCTGAGTATGTCCCTGTTAATTCATAGCTCCTATGGTAGCATACAACCTAATGATAACTTGTATATATTCTTTGCTCTAAACTTAAACATATTTTAATTAATAATTATTATATCGCACACAGACTCTCAAGGTACCAGTTATGCTCCCTCACCCAAAACTGAAGTGCTGCTGTGCTGGCCCACAGGAAAGAAACAGCTTGGTAGACACTTCAGCAAAGGATGCTGGTTAGATGAACCTAATTTCTAACCCAGCTCTACCTGCTACCAGTTATGAATGTAACTTAATTCCTTAATATTTTTACTTTTTAGTTAAATTTTCTATTTAATGAAATTAAGAGTAAATTCTATCTCATTGGGTTCTTTTAAACATTCATGGGATAATATATCTAAATAACTGATGAGACTACATTTTGTTATCTAGTATGTAACGATGCTAATATTTATTATTTTCATTGCAATTAGAATTCATATATTTGGATTTCATCTGCATTCTCAAAAAATATTAGCATAACCATGAGAAAAACTGATGAAACTTAAAAGTTCAAACTTTTACAATTTGCATCCATATAACACTTCACAAATCTTCCTTTATCATTCAATATGGGTATCAGTTTTTTAAAAAATGAGACAAGGAAATTTCTATATACCAAATGGACATAGATGAGCTTTATATGAATACAATGTTGGCAGCATCTGCCTCCATGTTAAGGCCTGTGTTTTCTCAGAGTCACAAAATTGAAGCTAGCGACCCAAGCCTAGGAGCCCTCTAGGTCCTGAGACAACATCATTTTTGTTATTTATTTATTTATTTGTCTGTTTTATTTCAGCATATTATGGGTGTACACATGTTACGGTTACATATATTACCATTGCCCCACACACACACCCGACCAACACCCAATAAATGATATTACTATATGTCCACCTAGGTGTTGATCCGTTAATAGCAATTTGCTGGTGAGTACATATGGTGCTTGTAGTTCCATTCTTGACATACTTCACTTAGTAGAATGGCTTCCAGCGCTATCCAGGAAAATACAAGAGGTGCTAGATCACCGTTGTTTCTTAAAGCTGAGTAGTACTCCATGGTATACATATACCACATTTTATATATCCACTTATGTATTGATGGGCACCTGGGTTGTATCCACACCTGTGTGATTGTGAATTGTACTGCTATAAACATTCTAGTACAGGTGTCCCTTTGGAGAGCGTCATTTGATCTTTTGGGTAGATGTCCAGTAGCGGAATAGCTGGATCAAATGGTGGATCTACTTGTATCACTTTAAGATATCTCCATATTGCTTTCCACAGAAGCTGAACCAGTTTGCAGTCCCACCAGCAGTGTAGGAGTGTTCCTATCTCTCCGCATCCACGCCAACATTTATCGTTTGGGGACTTTTTGATAAAGGCCATTCTTACTGGAGATAAATAATATCTCATTGCAGCTTTGATTTGCATTTCCCTGGTGATTAGAGATGTTGAGCATTTTTTCATATGTTTGTTGGCCTTTATTCTGTGTTCTTTTAAAAGTTTCTATGCATGTCTTTGCCCACTTTTTGACAGGGTTGTTTGATTTTTTCTTGCTGATTTTCATGAGTTCTAAATAAATTCTAGTTATCAGCCCTTTATTGGATGTGTAGCTTGCAAAAATTTTCTCCCATTCTGTGGGTTATCTGTTTGCTCTCTTGACAGTTTCTTTGGCTGTGCAGAAGCTTTTTAGTTTGATCAGGTCCCATTTATTTATTTTTGTTGCTGCTGTGATTGCCTTTGGGGTCTTATTCATAAATTGTTTGCCTAGGGCAATGTCTAGAAGAGTATTTCCAATGTTTTCCTCTAGAATTCTAATAGTTTCACGCCTAATGTTCAGGTCTGTTACCCAGCATGAGTTGATTTTTGTGAGAGGTGAAAGGCTGGGTCTTGTTTCAGTCTTCTCCATGTGGCTATCCAGTTTTCCCAGCGCCGTTTATTGAATAAGGATTCTTTTCCCCAGTGTACGTTTTTGTCTGCTTTGTCAAAGATTAGTTGGCTATATGAGGATGGTTTATATCTGTGTTCTCTGTTGTGTTCCACTGGTCAATGTCCCTGTTCTTGCCAGTCCCAAGGTGTTTTAATAACTATAGCCTTGCAGTATAGCTTTAAATCTGGTAAATTGATATTTCGTTTTTATTGCCTAGGATTGCTTTTGCTATACGGGGTCTTCTCTGGTTCCATACAGAGCATAAAACTATTTTTTCTATATCTGTGAAAAATGATGATGGTATTTTAATAGGGATTGTATTGACTCTGTAGGTCACTTTGGGCAGTATAGATATTTTAATAATGTGGATTCTGCTGACCCATGAGAATGGTATATTCTTCCACCTGTTTACATCATCTGCTCTTTCTTTCTTCAGTGTTTCATAGTTCTCCCTGTAGAGGTCTTTTACCTCCTTAGTTAAGTATATTCCTAGGTACTTTATTTTCTTTGTTGCTATTTTGAAGAAAATTGAGTCTTTGATTTGATTCTCACTTTTACTGTTGTTGGTGTATATGAATACCTCTGATTTGTGTGTATTGATATTGTATCCTGAGACTTTACCAAATTCATTTACCAGTTCAAGGAGTCTCTTGGTTGAATCATTGGGGTTTTCTAGGTATAATATCATGTCATCAGCAAAGAGTGAGAGTTTGATCTCTTTTGCTCCCATTTGGATGACCTTAATTCTGCTCTCTTGTCTAATTGCTATAGCAAGGACTTCCAGCACTATGTTGAATAAATATGGAGATAATGGGCAACCTTGTCTAGTTCCAGTTCTAAGTGGGAATGCTTTCAATTTTTCCCCATTCAGTATGATATTGGCTGTGGGTTTGTCATATATGGCTTGTATCATTTTTAGGTAAGCCCCATCTATGCCTATTTTGTTGAGCATTCTTATTATAAAAGGGTGTTGAATTTTGTCAAATGCTTTTTCTGCATCTATTGAGAAGATCATATGGTCTTTATTTTTGCTTATGTTTATATGGTGAATTATATTTATATTTGAGTATGTTGAACCATCCCTGCATTCCTGGGATGAAGCCCACTTGGTTGTGATGGATTACTTTCTTGACAAGCACCTGGATTCAATTGGCTAGGATTTTGCTGAGAATTTTTGCATGTATATCCATAATGGGTATTGGTCTGTAGTTTTATTTTTTTGTTGCATCCTTTCCTGGTTTTGGTATCAGGGTTATGTTTGCTTCATAAAATATGTTGGGGATGCATCCATCCTACTTGATGTTGTGGAACAATTTCTGCAGGATTGGCACCAGTTCTTCTTTGTAGGTGTGGTACAATTCAGATGTGAAACCATCTGGTCCAGGACTTTTCTTTTTAGAAAGGTTTTTTTATTGCTGGTTCAATTTCAGTACTTGATATTGGTGGGTTCAGGAATTCTATTTCTTCCAGGTTGAGCCTAAGGAGGCTGTGTGTTTCTAAAAAAATTGTCCATTTCCTCCACATTTTCCAGTTTGTGTGCATAGAGATTTTTGTAGTATTCTTAAATTCTATGTTGTATCTCCGTGGCATCAGTTGTAATTTCTCCTTTATTATTCCTGATAAAGCTTATTAGAGAATTTTCTTTTCTGCTTTTTGTTAGTCTAGTCAATGGTGTGTGAATTTTGTTTATTTTTTCAAAGAACCAAGTTTTTGTTGTATTAATCTTCCATACAGTTTCCCTGTTGTCAATTTTGTTTAATTCTGATTTGATCTCAATGATTTCACTTCTTTTGCTTGTTTTGAGGTCGTTATGTTCTTCTTTTTCCAGCTCTTTGAGACTATTCATTAGGTTGTCTATTTGTAATCTTTTCACCTATATAAATATAGGCATTTATGGAAATAAACTTTCCTCTCAGGACCGCTTTAGCTGTGTCCCACAGGTTTTGGTAACTTGTGTCTCCTTTGTCATTTAGTTCAAAGAATCTTTTGATTTCCATCTTGATTTCCTCGTTTATGAAGTGATCATTGAGCAGAAGGTTGTTTAGTTTCCTTGACTTTGTGTAGAAATGAGAACTGCTGTTAGGATTGATTTCTACATTTATTCCATTGTGGTCTAAAAACATATATGGTATAATTTCTATTTTTTTAAATTGTTTTAGATGTGATTGTGTACTAGGATATGTTCAATCTTAGAGAATTACCCATGAGCTGATGAGAAGAATGTATAATTAGTGGTTTTGGGGTAGAATGTCCTATAAATGTCAGTCAGGCCCATTTGTTCTAGAGTTCTGTTTAAGTATTATTTCTTTGTTGATTTTCTGTTTGGAGGATCTGTCCTTTGTTGTCAGTGGGATGTTAAAGTCTCCAACTATTATGGTGGTGTTTTTTTATCCATTTGTTTAGATCAAGTAGAGTTTGCTTTATGAATCCAGGTGCACCAAGGTTGGGTGTATATATATATTTAGAATTGTTATGTCTTCTTGTTGAACTGTACCCTTCACCATTACATGGTGAACTTCTTTGCCTTTTATTTTGTTGATTTTAAAACTAAGTTATCTGTAGTTAGCACTACCATTACATGTTTCTTTTGGCTTCTGTTTGCTTGAAATATTGTCTTCCATGCCTTTGCCTTTAGTCTTACTGCATCATTGCTGGTTAGATGTGTTTCCTGAAGGCAGCAGACACTTGGATTTTGTCTTCTTATCCATTCAGCCAGCCTATGTCTCTTGAGTGGGGAGTTCAAGCCATTCACATTTATTGAGATAACTGATAGGTGGGGCAGATTTCTGTTCATTATGTTGGGTTGAACATTGTTGCATTGTTTTCTCTCTTGAGCCATTGTGATATCTTGGCTTTGATCTTTCACATTTAGTAGATTTACATTGGTTTGTGTTTATTGTGCTGATCTGTGGGTAACACTGTGTTGAGTACTTCTTGTAGGGCTGGTCTTGTCTTCGTGAATTCCCTAAGTCTTCGCTTATCTGAGAATGTCTTTATTTATCCTTCATACACAAAACCTAGTTTTGCAGGGAATAGATTCTAGGCTGGCCATTGTTCTGTTTCACAAGAGTGAGAATGGGGCGCCGTCTCTCCTTGCTTGTAAAGTTTCAGTAGAGAAGTCTGGCATTATTCAGATTGGTTTTCCTTTGTACGTTACTTGCTTCTTTCATCTTACAGCTCTTAGAAGGGCCTCTTTAGTTGGTATTTTGATCAGTCTGATGACTGCATGTCGTGATGTCTTCCTGTTTGTATTGAATCTCCCAGGGGTCCTTTGAGATTTTTGAACTTGTATTTGGAGATTTTTAGCAAAGCCTGGGATATTTTCCTCTATTATATCTTCAAATATCTTGTCCAACCCTTAAGTGTTTTCTTCTTCCCCTTCTGGTAACCCTATGATCCTCACATTTGGTTTCTTCGTATAATCCTGCATCTCTTGTAGGCTTTGCTCTTTTCTATTGTTTCTGTGTTTTATCTTTGTGACTGATTTATTTAATTGGAAGGTGTTATCTTCAATCTCTGAGATTCTTTATTCTGTTTGATCTACCCTGTTCTTGAGGCTTTCCATTGTGTTTTGTAGTTCTCTGAATTGATTTTTCATTTCCAAGAGTTCGGTTAGACTCTTCTTCATTGTTTCAATTTGCTTAGTGAATTTTTGTTCCATGTCCTGGAGTCTTTTTGTGTTTTCTTTGTGTTGGTTATCCAGTTGTTCTTGCAAGTCTTTGAGTTTTCTTACTATCCATATTTGAAATTCCTCTTCTGTCATTTTGGTGGTCTGATTTTCGTTGGTGTCTATTTCTAAGGGGCTGGTGCTCCTCTTTGGAGGTGTGCTTTCCTTTTGGTTCTTCATATTTCTGGAGTTCCTTCACTGATTTCTTCCCATCTGCATCAGTTGTTGCTTCTTGCATTTAGGTATTTCATTTGGGTATTGACACACCCTGTTTAGTATCTGAGCCAGTAGGTGGTGTTTGTGGGTGAGATTCAACCACACCATGTATGTTGAGTCAGTAGGTGTACTTAAAGGGTATGCAGAATGACCTCCCTGTCAGTAGATGGTGCTTTCTTGGAGGAACAGGCTACACTGTTGCTTTTGGGTCTTGTATCCAGTTCTTGTTCCTCTGGAGAGGCACTCTAGTGCCTCATGTTGTTGGTGAGGCCTTGGGACTTCCAGGTGTATCCTTTTCTCCCTCTCAGTGAGGGCTGGTCTGGGAGTGAGTCTGGGAAGGGCTGGGTTGTGTAAGCCTGCCCTCAGGCACCACCAATGCTGTTAACAGGTGTCAAAGTTCTGTTCTCTGCTTCTGGGAAAAGCTGTCAGGGAGGGACTGGAATGCCCCCACTCAGAAAGTCTGCATGTGGGGGTAGGGCCGTCTGAGTCCCACAGTCTGGAGCGGGCCTCGCTCCTTTCCACCTTCCTCAACTCTGTGCCTACTCCTGGGTCTCAGCCAGCAGGCCAGACCTCATGCCACTGGGACTCCCCTGGCTGTGATGCCAGCCAGGAGGTTCCCTGTGCAGGATCACAGCCTGGGCTGGGTGCACAGCCCCTTTTTGCAAGGAGGGCTGCTCTCAAAGATGCTGATCTGCTCCTGAAGGGACACAAACCTCAGTAGGCTGTTCACATACATCCCTTCTGTGCCCCAGGCAATGCGAGACCTGGGTGCACGGGCTCTGGTCTGCAGGTCTGACCTCTGGGTACTGGAGATCAATCCCTAAGCCCACAAGACAGAAGGAGTTCCAGTCCTAATTCACCCACGGGGAGCTCAGGCTGGGTTGATGTCTCTCAGTCTCAGGGTCTGCACCGTTCTCCTGGGATCACCAGGCCAGCAGCACTTGGCAGGTAGCAAGATCACTGTCTGAGTTCCCCTCAGTTAGCTGTAGTGCCCCAAAGGGCAAGGTCCCATTTCCTGGAGGTGCCTCTGGCTGGTGGCCATATTGTCGCTCTCAGCAGCTGTGGATAGGGATTGGGGAGGGGTGAATGAGGCAATATGGCACCTGCTGCACGGCTTGGGTCTGTGCACAGGGAGGTGCCCCCAGGGAGTTGGTAGCCTGGTACCTCGTCTACTACAGGCTTACTGTTCACTGGCAGTGGCCATCTCTGAGCTGGTGTCTGCAAGTCTCTCCAACCACTGGGGAGCCCACCAGTAGTCCGAGATACAAGGGAGGGGAAAGTCAACTGAGCCCCTACCATTGCCGCTGATCTCCAGGCTACTCGGGAGGTCTCTGCTTCCAATTCTCTTCTGCAATCTCCTCCTGTGGAGTCTCCCGTGGTCTCAGGTAACACTCCTCTGAGCCTCCTCCAATGTATGCTCGTCTGCTTGCTTCTTTCTTCTAATTTCTCCTAGAATCTGTCTTTTCTGTAGAGACACTCTGTCTGGTGGTATTTCTTGTTCGCTATCTTCTAATCTTGCATCAGTACATCTCAATTTCATTTTGGATTACCACTTTCCATAAAATATGAGAAATTTAACACTACAAAATCCAATTTAATTCTTTTCCATCTTTTTCATTCTCCTTGAAAATATTTTGTAAACTCCAAAATATATCCTTATGTTTGTATTTAAATGTATAAAAACATAATAATGTTTATAACCCACATATTTACCAATTAACCCACATATTTACCATTTCTCTTACTTGTCATCTCTTCCTATGAGTTTTGTCTTTACTGTCATTTAAAATAATTTCCTTTCAACCTAAATAATTTGCTTTTGTCAATTTTTCATTTTATGTATTTAACTTTTACACTTTTTAGATTGAGAATTGACTTGGGTTTTTGTTTCAAAAAAACTCCCTTCTCTCTACTGAATGTTTATCTCTTTTTTCCATTTTGTTTATCTTTACCTCTAAGCCTTAACCAACTTTAAATTATTTATAATAGTTAAAGTCCTTGTTTTCTAGTCCAATATATGGATTATTTGTGATCAGCTAGTATTGATTTATTGCATTGATTATCGGTCATGTTTTCTTGCTTCGTTGCACTTCTTGTCTTGCTGTTATTATTTTGTGTGTTTTAAAATTTATTAATGCTAGATACTATGTGTAAAGGATAACTATACACTTAGAAACCAAAATAGTCTTTTTTTTTTCTTTTACAGAGAGGACATATGTCATTTTGTGGTTTTGCCAGTGTATCATTTGAAATGATTCTATAATTGGGATTGCTGGCTCAAAAGTCAAACATACAGACATTTTTCAAGATATTGCCAAGTGGATTTTTATGTGAGTTTTGGATTACTTTTTATATTACCCCCAGTAATAAAAGAGAACGATTTTTCCCATAATCAAGCTATCAGAATAAATTGTCAATTTTTTTTTCAAATCAAACATGTAAAAAATGGAATCTGAGTGTTGGTTCATGTGTTCTCCATTTTAGTTCTCCTGAAGTATTAATAATAGACCTCAGAGTACACACTGCAATTTCACCTCCAGAGTCCAGGTAGATTCAATCAGAAAGATGGAGCAGAAAAAGAAGCAGGAGAGATGTGAATGAGACAGAAAGGAGGGTCAGAAAGATTTGAAGTATGAGGACTTGACTTGCCATTGCTGGCTTTGACTATGATGTTAGAGCAACATGAGCCAAACAATGGCGCTGAATCTGGAAGCTGAGAATAACCCCTGTCAACAGCCAGCAAGGAACCAGAGACCTGAGTCTTACAACCACATGAAACTAAATTCTGCTAATGACCCAAATAAGCCTGGAGGCAGATTTCACCCCAGGCTCTCTTAATAAGATATCAGCTTTGTGGGACCTATAGCAGAGAAACTTGTGGCCCCTACTCAATTTCTGATCTATAGAACTGTGAGATACTAAATTTGTATGATTTAAGCCACTTAATTTGTGGAAATTTATTATGACAATGCTTTCTATAGGAGAGAAAATTGCAGTTATTTTTTATTGAGTTAAAAACTTAAGGGAAAAATAGCTAAGGATAATTTAGGAAAAATAAATAATAATTTAGGATAAAATAAAAACTATTGGTAGCTTAACCCTATTTATAGAAGAGCTATATAAAGAAACAGAAAATGGGATGAATGTAAATAATGAAAGATATATATAGCCAGAGAATAAACTGTTAGGATTTAACATGAGACCCCACAGAATTCAAATAATTGCAATGTACCATGGTGCTTCAAAGAATAAAAGTTGAAATGGAAATAAAAGTCACCATAATGTAGGAGGCAAAAAAAATGTGAGACTAGAGAATTAGATAAACTAATGACTTGAACAGTAAAATATCCTCAAAGTTGGAATAGAGAAGAAATTCTGAGACACTTGGCAAAGCCTCAACGAATCTGTTGGAGTGACAAATAATTTTGGTAGAAATAATCAATACGGGAAGTAAGTGGCTGTAAAGTCGAATGATAAAATTCATAGTCAAGTAATATTTACACCACAGAGGGTTTTAATTTTTGTTTTTAACATTTCCATATTTTAACATACTCTTGGCATGTTTTTTGAATTTTCTAGAATTTTTGCTTAATGGAATTTTGCAATAGAATGATATATTTTTAAATCTCAATATATTAATTTAAATTAAATGGCAAATGCAAGGGACATATATTTCTAAAAGATGCCTTCAAAATTAGCCATACAAATTAAACTTTAACAGAGATTTCTTAGGATTTACTTAAATTGTAATAAATATTAGACCATAAGAACTCCCCCCTTTTTAAATATCGGAATATTACAGAGGTAGAAATGCTTTGGTTACACATATTGCACTGCTTAAGTCAGAGCTACAAGTATGTCCATCTGCCAGACAGCACTCACTGCACCCGTTAGGTGTGAATTTATTCCTCCCCCTTCCTCCTCCCACCTGCCCAATACTCTATGAATGCTACTTCCAAATGTGCACGTAGTGTTGATCAGTTAGTGCCAATTTAATGGTGAGTACATATGGTGCTGGTTATTCCATTTTTGTGATGCTTAACTTAGAAGAATGGGCTCCAGCTCCATTAAGTATAATAAAAGAGGAATTAATAGGTCACCGTTTTTGTGGCTGAGTAGTACTGCATGGTATACATATTATATTACACTTCATTAATCCACTCATGGATTGAGGGGCACTTAGGTTGTTTCCCCATCTTTGTAATTGTGAATTGTGTTGCTGTAACATTCGAGTGCAGGTGTCATTTTTAAATGACAAAATGATATTTATGCATTTATTTATATATTTTTACTTGTTTCCAGCATGTTATGGGGATATAAATGTTTAGGTTACTTATGTTGCCTTCCGACTCTTCCACCCTGGAGTCAGGGCTTCGAATGTGTCCATCCCACAGATGGTGTGCATGGCAATCAGTATGTATGTATATACCTGTCCTCTCCTCCTTCCTCCCATCTGCCCAACACCAGATAAATATTATACCTTATGTGCACTTAGGCGTTGATCAGTTAATACCAATTTGCTGGTAAATACATGTGTTGCTTATTTTTCCATTCTTCGGATACTTTACTTAGAAGAATGGGTTCCAACTATATCCAGGAAAATACAAGAGATGCTATGTCACCATTGTTTCTTACTGCAGAATAGTACTCCATGGTGTACATACACCACATTTTATTAATCCACTCATGTATTGATGGGGCCTTGGGTTGTTTCCACATCTTTGCAATTGTGAATTGTGCTGCTATAAACATTCTAGTGCACATGTCTTTTTTATAGAGTGTCTTTTGTTATTTTGCGTAGATACCCAGTAATGGGATTGCTGGATCAAATGGTAGATCTACTTGTATCTCTTTAAAGTATTTCCATATTGCTTTCCACAGAAGCTGAACCAGTTTGCAGTCCCACCAGCAGTGTAAGAGTGTTCCTATGTCTCCGCATCCACACCAGCATTTATTGTTTTGGGACTTTTTGATAAAGGCCATTCTTACTGGAGATAAGTGATATCCCATTGTGGGTTTGATTTGCATTTCCCTGATGATTAGAGATGTTGAGCATTTTTTCATATGGTTGTTGGCCTTTATTCTGTGTTCTTTTAAAAAGTTTCTGTTCATGTCCTTTGCTCACTTTATGATAGGGTTGTTTGATTTTTTCTTGCTGATTTTCATGAGTTCTAAATAAATTCTAGTTATCAGCCCTTTATTAGATATGTAGCTTTGGAATATTTTCTCCCATTCTGTAGGTTGTCTGTTTGCTCTTGTAGCAGTTCCTTTGACTGTACAGAAGCTTTTACATTTGATCAGGTCGCATTTATTTATTTGTTACTATGATTGCCTTTTGTGCCTTCTTCATAAATTCTTTGCCTAGGCCAATGTCTAGAAGAGTATTTCCAATGTTTTCCTCTAGAATTCTAATAGTTTCACATCCTTAGGTTTAAGTCTGTTACCAATGAGTTGATTTTTTGTGAGAGGTGAAAGATGTGGATCCTGTTTCAGTCTTCTATATGTGGCTCTCCAGTTTTTCCCAGCATCATTTATTGAATAAGGATTATTTTCTCCAGTGTATGTTTCTGTCTGCTTTGTCAAATATTAGATGGCTATATGATGATGGCTTATATATGGGTTCTCTGTTCTGTTCCACTGGTCATTGTCCCTATTCTTGTGCCATTCACAGGATGTTTTAGTTCCTATAGCCTTGTAGTATTGATTGAATTGAATTGAATTGTAGTATTGATTGAATTGATACCTTGCATTTTGTTTTTATTGCCGAAGATTGATTTTGCTATATGGGGTATTTTCTGATTTTATATAAAGTGTAAAATTATTTTTTCTATATCTGTGGAAAATGACGATGGCATTTTAATAAAGATTGCATTGACTCCGTAGATCACTTTGGGTAGTATAGACATTTTAAAATGTTGATTCTGCCAACCCATGAGGCATGGTATGGATTTCCATTTGTTTATGTCCTCTGCTATTTCCTTACTCAGTGTTTCATAGTTTTCCTTGTAGAGAGGTATTTTACCTCCTTAGTTTAATATATTCCCAGGTGCTTTATTTACTTTGTTGCTATTGTGTAGTGAATTGAGTCTTTGATTTGGTTCTCAGTTTGACTGTTATTGGCATGTAGGAATGCCTCTGATTTGTGTGTATTGATTTTGTATCCTGAGACTTTACCAAATGCATTTATCAATTCCAGGAGTTTCTTGGTTTAATCCTTGGGGTTTTATGGATATAATATAATATCATCAGCAAAGAGTGAGATTTGATCTCTTCTGCTTCCATTTGGGCATCCTCAATTCCACTCTCTTGTCTGATTGCTATATCAAGGACTACCAGCACTATGTTGAATAGAAGTGGAGATAGTGGGCAACCTGCCTTGTTCCAGTTCTAAGTGGGAATGCTTTCAGTTTTTCCCCATTCAGTATGATGTTGGCTGTGGGTTTGTCATATATGGCTTGTATCATCTATGCCTATTTTGTTAAGTGTTATTATCATAAAAGGGTGTTGAATTTTGTAAAATGCTTTTTCTGTGTCTATTGAAAGGATCATATGGTCTTTCTTTTTCTTTCTGTTTATGTGGTAGATTACATTTATAGATTTGTGTATGTTGAGCCATCCCTGCATTCTGGGATGAATCCCACTTGGTCATAATGGACTGTTTTCTTGATAATCATCTGGATTTTGTCAGCTAGTATTTTGCTGAGAATTTTTGCCTCTATATTCATAATGGATATTGGTTTGTAGTTTTATTTTTTGTGTATCTTTTCCTGGTTTTGGTATCAGGGTTATGTTTGCTTCATAAAACGTGTTGGGGATGATTCCATCCTTCTCAATGTTGTGGAATAATTTCTGCAGGAGAGGCAACAGTACTTTTTTGTAGGTGTGGTAAAATTCAGGTGTCAAACAATCTGGTCTGGGACTTTTCTTTTTAGGAAGGATTTTTATTGCTGTTTCAATTTTAGTACTTGATATTGGTCTGTTCATGAGTTCCATTTCTTCCTGGTTGAGGAAAATGCTGTGCATTTCTGAGAATTTGTCCCTTTCCTCCACATTTTCCAGTTTGTCTCCATAAAGATTTTTATAGTATTCATAAATGATGTCTTGTATCTCAGTAACATAGTTGTAATTTCTCCTTTATTGTTCCTGATGGAGCTTATTAGTCCTTAGTCTAGCTTTTTGTTAGGCTAGCCAAAGGCGTGTGAATTTTATTTATTTTTTTAAAGAAAAATCTTTTTGTTTCCATTAATCTTCTGTAAAGTTTCCCTGTTGCCAATTTGATTTAGTTCTTATTTTATCTTATTGATTTTACTCTTTTGCTGGTTTTGGGGTTGGTCTGTTCTTTTTTTTCCAGCTCTATGAGATGATTCATTAGGTTGTCTATTTGAGATCTTTTTGACTTTTGGATATAGGCATTTATGGAAATAAATTTTCTTCTCAGCACTGCTTTAGCTGTGTCTCACAGGTTTTGATAACTTATGTTCCTTTTGTCATTTAGTTCAAAGAATCTTTTGATTTTAATATTGATGTCTTCATTTATAAAGTAATCATTCAGCAGAAGGTTGTTTACTCTCCCTGACTATATGTAGAAATGAGAGTTTCTGTTAGGGTTGATTTCTAATTTTAATCTACTGTAATCTGAAGAGATAGATGGTATAATTTCTATTTTTAAAAAATGTTTGAGACATGTTTTGTGTCTTAGGATATGGTCAATCTTAGAGAATGTCCCATGAGCTGACAAGAAGAATGTTTATTCAGTGGTTTTTGGATAGAACGTCCTGTAAATGTCAGTCAGGCCCATTTGTTCTAGAGTTCTGTTTAAGTCTATAAGTCTATAATTTTATTGTAAATTTTTTGTTTGGAGGATCTGTCCTGTGCTGTCAGCCAGAGTTTGAAGTTTCCAACTATTATGGTGTTGTTATCAATTTGTTTAGATCAAGTAGAGTTAGCTTTATGAATCTGGGTGCACCTAAGTTGGGTGCATGTATATTTAGAATTGTTAAATATTCTTGTTGAACTGTACCCTTCACCATTATATAGTGACCTTTTTTGTCTTTTATTACTTTTGTTGATTTAAAAATTAAGTTATCTGAAAGGAAAACCACCATACCAGCCTTCTTTTGCCTTCCATTTGCTTGAAATGTTGTTTTTACCCATTTACCTTTAGTCTAAATGCATCCTTGCAGGTTAGATGTGTTTCCTAAAGACAGCAGATACGTGGCTTGTGTTTTTTACCCATTCAGCCAGACTATGAGTGGGGAGTTCAAGCCATTCACATTTATTGAGATAACTGATAGGTGGGGAAGATTTCTGTTCATTTTGTTGCTTAGTTTTCTATCCTGAGGCACTGTGATATCTGTCCTTTGATCTTTAGCTTTTGAGTGGTTTTACATCTGTTAGTGTTTATTGTGTTGATCTGTGTTTAACACTGTTTTGAGTACTTCTTGTAGTGCTGGTCTTGTCTTCGTGAATTCCCTCAGTCTTTGCTTATATGAGAATGTCTTTATATATCCTTTGTATACAAAACTTAGTTTACAGGGAATAAGATTCTAGGCTGGGCATTATTCTGTTTCAGAAGAGTGAGAATGGGACCACAGTCTCTCCTTGCTTGTAAGGTTTGAGTTGAGGAGTCTGGCATTATTCAGATGGCTTTTGTTTGTATGTTACTTGCTTTCTTTTGCTTTACAGCTCATAGAAGGGCCTCTTTAGTTGATATGTTGGTCAGTCTGATGACTGCATGCCATGATGTTTTCCTGTTTGCATTGAATCTCCCTGGGTTCCTTTGAGCTTCTTGTACTTCAATATTTAGATTTTTAGTAAGGCCACGAAAATTTTCGTCTATTATATCTTCAAATAACTTAACCAACCCTTCAATGTTTCCTTCTCCTTTGTGAATCCCCATAACCCTCATGTTAGGTTTCTTCACATAATCCCACATTTCTTGTAGGCTTTGCTCTTTTCTCTTATTTCTCTGCTGTCTCTCTGTGATTGACTTATTTAATTGGAAGGTGTTATCCTCACTCTCAGAGATTATTTCTTCTGTTTGATCTACCCTGTTCTTGAGGCTTTCCATTGTGTTTTATAGTTCCCTGAATATATATTTCATTTCCAGGTGTTTTGTTTGATTTTTCTTTAATATTTCAATTTCATTAGTGAATTTCTCTTCCAGGTCCTGGATTTTTGTGTGTGTTTTCTTTGTGTTGCTTATACAGTTTTTTTTTTTTTTTTTTTTTTGCCTGTCATTGGGTTTTCTTACAATCCATGTTTGAAATGCTTCTGTCATTTTAGTGTTCTAACTTTGGTTAATGTCCATTTCTAGAGAGCTGGTGTTTTTCTTTGGAGATGTGTTTTCCAATTGATTATTCATACTTCCAGAGTTCTTTTGCTGATTCCTTCCTATCTGGATCAGTTGTTGCTTCTTGCCTTTATATTTTTGTTGTATAATGATATGCCCTGTTTAGTCTCTGAACCAGTAGGTGATGTTTGTGTGTGAGATTCAACCACACCCTGTATAATGAGTCAGTAGATGCAGTAAAAGTGTGTGCAGAATGACTTCCCTGTCAGTAGGTTTTGCTTGCTGAGAGGAGCAGGCTACAGTGTTGTTTGTGGGTCCTATACCCAGCTCTTGTTCCTCTGCAGAGGCGCTCATGTGCCTTACATGGTAGGTGGGGCCCAGGACTTCCAGATATGCCCTTATTCTCCACTTCAGTGGGGAAGGTGTGGAGGTGAGTCTTGTTGGAGCTGGGTTGGGTAAGCCTGCCCTCAAGCACCACAAATACTATTATCAGGGGTCAAAGGTCTATTCTCTGCTTCTGGGCAAAGCTGTCATTGAGGGGCTGGGATGACCAAAGTCTGGGTGTGGGGCTTGGGCTGTCTGAGACCTGTAGTCGGGAGCAAGCCTTACTCTTTTCCACCCTCTCCTACTTCCCCTCTCCAGCTTCTCCTGGTCTTCTGCCAGCAGGCAGGACCTCTTGCCAGTGTGTCTCCCCTGGCTATGGTGTGGGCCAGGAGGTTCCCTGAGAAAGACTGTAGCCTGGGCTGGGAACATGGCCCTCCCATGGGAGGAGGGTTGCCCCTCAAGCATGCTGGTCTTCCCCTGAAGGCACACACATCATAGTAGCCTCGTTCACAAATATCCTTTCTGTGCCCTTGGCAATGTGATAAAGACCAATCGAGACATGGATTTACGGGATCTGGTCTGCAGGTCTGATGTCTGGGTCCCAGAATTTGATCCCTGACCCCTCCAGCAAGAAGAGTGCCGGTTCTAAGTCACCCACAGGGTGCCTAATCTGGATTGATGTCATTCTGCCTCAGGATCTGCCCTCTTCTCCTGGAGTCTCCAGGCCAGCTGCACCTGGGAGGGTTGGCGGGTAGAGAGCTCACAGTCTGAGTACCCCTAAGTCAGTTGTTGGGATCCAAAAGGAAAGGTCCCATTCCCTGGAGATGTCTCTCGGTGGTGACTAAATTGTCTCTCTTGGCAGCCACAGATAGGGAAGGAGGAGGGGAGAATGGAGCAATATGGTGCCTACTAATTGGCTTGGATCTGTTCCTGGGGAGGTGTCCTGAGGGAGTTGGGAGACTAATGTCCTGTCTGCAAGAGGCTCACTGCTCACTGGCAGCAGCCATCTCTGGCCTGGTGGTAGCAGGTCTCTCCAACCACCTGGGAGCCCATCAGCAGTCTGAGATGCAAGGGAAGGGAAAGTTAACTGATACACCTACGCTTGTCGCTGATCTCCAAGCCTCTTGGGGGGGCCTTTCTCCTCCTTCCAGTTCTCCTCTGCAACTTCTTTCCATGGAGTCTCTTGTGGTATCAGATGCCCTTCATTCGACCCTCATCTGCTGTAAGTTTGTCTGCTTGTTTATTCTTTTCACTTTCTTCTAAAATCTGTCTTTTTGCAGAGACACTCTGGCTGGCAGGTGTTCTCATCCACCATCTTGTCAGCTCCCAGTTGTCCTTTTTATAAAATACCTTTTTTTGGTGGGATAGTGAATACCCAGTACTGGGATTACTGAATCAAATGTTAACTCTACTCTTAGTTTTTTTGGTAAACATTTTTCCATAGAGGTTGTATTAATACTAGTTTTCAGTCCCACCAGCAGTATATGAATATTCCTATCTCTCTACATCCATGCCAACATTTGTTGTTTTGGGACCTTTTGATAAAAACCAGTCTCACTGGAGTTAAGTGATATATCATTGTGGTTTTGATTTCCATTTCCCTGATAATTAGAGATGTTGAGCATTTTTTTATGTTTGTTGGCCATTATTCTGTCTTCTTTTGAAAAGTTTCTGTTCATGTCATTTTCCCATTTTTTAATGGGGTTGTTTGAATTTTTCTTGCTGATTTGCCTGAGTTATTCATAGATTCTAGTAATCATCCCTTTGTTGGATATATAGCATACCAATATTTTTGCCCATTCTGTAGTTTGTCTATTAGTATTTACTCTAATGATTATGAAATGCAACTTGGTGGTGTCAGTATTTATGGAATAGCAGAAACAAAATGTGATATTTCCATTTGTTTCAAGTATTTTTGCTATATGTGATAATCATCATAATGGAATCTAGGTATCAGTAAACTATATCTCCATGGATAAAATGGAAGTATTATATTAATACTTCCCATAAACCAGAGCCTTTCATTCAGGGATTATATCACACTGTGTTATCAATACCCAAAGAATTAAAACACAACATATTCAGATGTGGTAATTATCTATAATAAGCTACTAATAACTTGTCAATTTAAGCTGCATTTGATGTACATTTATTCACTAAAAATATGACTTTAACTTGCATAAATATTTCTGATCCTAGTATTTTGATGGGCTTTCTTTCAGTTATCATACATGAATATTTATCAATCTTTCATACCTGGTAATAGTTATGTGATTATTTAATAACTAGAAGAAATGTTTGACTATAATCCTTGGCCTACATAGTAGTATGCACACTGATATGCACACACATATGCACACACAGCATAGATATGACACAAAATATTCATAAGCCTGGGGTTTGATTGTGTTTTTTTCTGCTTTTATTATATCAGTATATAGAAAGCTATGGTATTTAAGATATTTAGAGAGTTTTAGGACTATATTCCTTTGAGATTGAATAGTCATAGCCATTCCCATATAAGAAACATATAAGCATCATCTTTAACATGAAGATATTTTGTCCATAGCTAAAAGTACAAGAAAGTAGGAAAGTGCTTAAAATAATTTTCATGATAGATAAGTCTGGAAACTATATTTAAAGAGAAATGCAATCTTAAGATACTTGGATGAACACTTGTAACTAATTATGAAGTTTATATTTCAGCTGTAGAAACTATAAGCTAAGAGGTGACAAGTATGTGCATGTTTGTATATTGTCCACATAATATGCCTCAGATTAAAATTTGTATTAGTTATAGTGGAGAGTATTATATAATCAAAATAATTTTTTAATAAGTTCATTTTATAAGTAAAGTTTAAATTATTCTCTTTGTATCTGGAAAATTAGACATGTAAACATGTGAAATTCATGTATGACTCAATCAAATATCATGCAGTGATTTCTTTCTTATAATAAGGCACATAACTCTTGAACTCCAAACAAATTCAAAGAACTATATGCACATAAAACCATCTAAATATAATTTATTAGTAGTAAAATAATGATTACATTAATAATATTTATTGTTGACATATATAACCATTATATAAAATGTGTAAATACTACTATTTTGTGTTTGTGTATGTATATCTACTTATATAACAGTGACAGGAAAACTCAGGAATATATCTATGTACCTAGTATTTCCAGTATGTGTGAGTGCTTGTGTAAGTGCCATAGCACATTTCACCAGTCTCAACACCAACAAAGTATCATTTGCTAATGCTATAATTCCACATATTTCTGTAAATATTCACATAAAGGAACCCAAGAATCCAAGAAGATCTCTCTTCTAATATTGTTCCATATTTGTGGAAATCTGACATATGGAAAAGACCAATCATATCTCCTCACCCACTTCAATAATCATTTACACTGCCTCATTGCACTTTTGGTTTGCTACCAGCACAATACCTTATAACTTTAACAATGTTCTTTCAAGTTTTATGTGAACCTCTATTATTAATGCAATCAAATGTTCCCCTGAAGATGCTGTTTTTCAACTTTTTCTTTTTCTGCAGCTCTCTTAAGTAGATGTTATTTTATCCCATATACCTATTTTGCCACTAGTTCTGTTTATGCACCATTACTCTTCACTGTCATTTCTAAGCCATTTTCTTTTCTCTCTTTTAGTATGAATTTGTCTTTATTCTATTAGTATCATTTTTCTCTTTCAGAATAATTCACCTGTATGTTAATACCTCAAAGTTTCTTATATTTTAGTATTCAAGGTAATTTTTATAGTTCTACTTTCAGATCACCACTTTAATGCTAAAAAATACATTATTTTCTATTTTAATATTTACTCCCCTTGTTAAGTTCATAAATTATGCTTTTAACTTCAGGAAATATTAAATTTTTTAAGGACTCTTATTTTTATAGACCCCCGACTAGATACTCATCTTACTTTTCCTGTAAATGCATGAACTGTGTTCTGATTGTGCAAATTTATTCTCCTCTTTTTGGATCACTTGAAGAAGTTTGGTTATTATTAAAATATTCCTATTAGCAGTATTCCTGCAGTTGATGAAAAGTATAATTGTCTCTGCCCTGTGGACTTAGGGTGTAAGGGTCAACTATCAGTCCTCTTCAAAGTGATCTACATGAGACAATTCTGATCTTTCATCTCCTGACACTTTCCTACTTCAATAGAATTGAAGTTTCAGACCCCCAATTAACTCTCCTTGGCATTTATGAATCACAAAGCTCAGACATAATCATACAGTGTTGACATTAAAATCACCCTTTGAGATACATATCTGACAAATGTCAGATACTACTTGGTGCATCTATTTCCCATTTATTCCATACTCTAGGTTCCAAAGACACTCTCCTATTGATTTTTTCAGCCCTAGTGGATAGTGTATTAATTCAGTCCTACAAATGTGATCACAAATAAGCAAAGTATGTTATCAATACCTGTTTCTCCAGAGATCTCAGCAGCTGTCTGGATCAAGAAAATCAAGAAATTCAGAGTTGGAAATGGAGAACAAGAAAGTGATATTTAGGTGCTTGTAGTCAAGCCTCTCAGATTATGAACTCTTATTTAATCTTACCTTTTTACACATAGAATATCTCTCAAGAATAATTTTTTATGTTATGTCCTTTATTTCTTAAATCTAAATATTTTTTTTAAAATATTGATTTCTGCTAATGCTTTTCTTTTATACATTGTGTAATTATTAATAATATTCTCATTTACTCTAAAAGACTCATGGTTTAGATATTGAATTATATGGTGACAGTAGCAGTGGAGGCAAGTGGTCTTGTAGGTGGCTATTAAAGAAATCCAGGGTAGAGATGACAAGCATTATACTGTATGACATTGTGTGAATGTGTAGAATTGGTAGTGGTAGTTCGGGGTGGGGAGGATAGAAAACAGGCTATTTTCTGTACTCTGAAGAAGTTGCCTCTAGCAGATGAGTATACATTGAATGTCATCATATATGCACACATATATGTGTGCATACTATTTAATAATAATGCTTCTATATGCTCCTTTACCACTGTGTGTGTATATACATGTATATATGTACATACACATCCATATGCATGTTTATGTATTCATGTGTACAATGTGTATATATGTATATATGCACATATATACATATTAATTCATTAATTATAATCTATCTTATATTTAATTTGTAGACTATATATATCATTTATTACTATTTTAAAATTATTATAATTTATTATAATTAAAATTGTTAGCCTAGCTCTCACTTAAAAGGGAGAACATGTGGTATCTGCTTTTCCATTTGTGAGATACTTCTCTTAGAATACCAGTCTCCAATATCATCTAAGTTGCTAGAAAAAACATTGTTTTGTTCCTCTTTGTGGATGAAAAGTACTCCATGGTGTATATTAGATATTCCACACTTTTTAATCCATTCATCAGTTGATGGGCACTTAGGTTGATTCCATATCTTTGCCATTGTGAATAGTGCTGTCATAAGGATATATATGGTCATCAAGAGCAGTAATGGATATTGGAAACTCAGAATGGGGAAGATGGGAGGGAGGTAAGGGTTAAAAATCTACCAGGCAGAAATGAGATTTATCTCAAAATTATAAAAATCATATATTACAAACCCACAGCCAACATCATACTGAATGGGGAAAAATTAAAAGCATTTATGCTTATAACTGGAACCAGACAAGGTTGTCCACTATCACCATTTATATTCAATGTAGTGCTGGAAGTCCTAACCAGAACAATCAGACCAGGGAAGGAAATCAAGAATATCCAAATGTGGAAAGATGAGATCAAACTCTCTATCTTTGCTGACAATATGATCTTTTATCTAGAAAACCCCAAAGACTGTGCCAAGAGTCTGTGCTTTGATAAGCAAATTCAGCAAAGTTTCAGGTTACAAAATCAGTGCACACAAATCAGTAGTATTCATATACACCAACAGTCAAGCAGAGAATAAAATCAAAGAGTAAGTAGCTTTCAAAATAGCAACAAAGAATATAAAATACCTAGGAATATATTTAACTATGGAGATAAAAGACTTCTATAAGGTCTACACTGCAAAACATTTACAGAGGGTGTAAACAGAAGAAAAACAGACCATATTCATGAATCGGTAGAATCAACATTGTTAAAATGTCTATACTACTCAAAGTGATCTACAGATTCAATGCAATCCCTATTAAATACCAACATCATGTTTCACAGATCTAAGAAACAGGATCCACACCTTCCACCACACATAAAAAGTAATTCATCATGGCTAACAGACTTAATTCTAAGAGATGAAACTATAAGAATTCTAGGAAGAAATGTTGGAAAAACTCTTATAGATGTTGAGATAGACACAAATTTATGAAGAAGACCCCAAAGACAATCACAGCAACAACAAAAATTAACAAATGGGGTTTGATTAAACTAAAAGGTTCTGTACAGCCAAGGAAACAATCAATAGAGTGAATAGACAACATACAGAATGGGAGAAATATTTGCATGCTATACACTACATAAAGGGCTGATAACCAGAATCTATGAAGAACTCAAATTATCAAGAAAAAATCAAACAACCCCATAAAAAAGTGGGCATGAACAATTTTCATGAAGACATGACTGTAAGTTGTGCTGCAATATACATTCGAGCACAATTGTCTTTTTGATAAAATAACTTTTTTATCTTTCGTGAAATACTGAATAGTGGGATTGCTGCATCAAATGGTAGGTCTACTTTTAGTTCTTTGAGGTATTGCTATACTATTTTCCATAGAAGTTGTACCAGTTTCCAGTCCTACCAACAGTATATAAGTATTCCTTTCTTTCCACATCCATGCCAGCATCTGTTGTTTTGGGACCTTTTAATAAAAGCCATTCTCATTAGAGTTAGCTGATATCTCATTGTGGTTTTGATTTGTATTTTCCTGATGATTAGAGACTTTGAACATGTTTTCATGTGTTTATTGGCTATTAGTCTATCTACTTTAGATAAGTTCTATTTCTTAGAATTCTTTTACCAATGTCTAAAAAGACACTGATAAAACATGAAAAGATATAAAATAACCAGTCATGAAAGTTAATAAGTTAGCATTGATTAAATAAATTCCATGAGCCATTATGAGATTCAAAAAATACTTTTTAACCTGAACTAATTTTATGAAAAAAGAAAGTGTCTGCCTAATTCTGAGGAAAATATTAATTTTGGGAAACATAATGTTTCGCATTGCTTTCCCATAATATTAACCATATTGTCTATTTTCAAGGTTTCACCAAATTGAAGCCAAATTCTTTCACATTATTTACCACCAGGCATATTTGGCTTCATTCATTTAAAAAGTTTAAAATATTTAAAATAAAATTCTATTTGTGATTTGTAATTATTGCCTAAGTCAACTTTAATAGGCAACCAAGGTGATTTTATTAGGATGCTGAGTTATGCATAATACAAATTTAATGATTCTTAGCAAACACTAGTCAACTGAGTTACAGATAATTAAAATTTACATTACTGAATAGCTCTTAAATGTGTAATGGTAACAGAAATAAAACTGAAATATAGTTAATTTGTCACAAAATTTAATTAGTACTTAAATGCCCATGTTCTTCTTGAAAACTTTTTGGTTTTCATGTTTTCAAATTATTTGTGAAATCTTATATTTTGCTGTAGTGATATATCAGTAGAACATGGCTTCCACTTTGCATATGGCTTTTTCTGTTTACTGTCATGGAAGATCCTCTGACTCCCATTGGACAAATATTCACCTATACTGATTTTGTCAAGGTATATTTCCTTTAATTTTGTGCATATTCATTTCCTTTGTATGGGAAAGGCTAGACTAACTTGTCTATCAAACTAACTTATCTATCACCTCACTTATCTATCAACTATCTATCACCTCATCAATTTATGTTCATGGTAAGAACTTTCTACTCTTTTAGGAATTTTAAAATGTATATACAATACTTTATTATTAACAATGTTTATTTAACTATAGTTTTCATGCTGTGACGTAGATTTCTAAAGCTTACTCCTCCTGTCTAACTGGAATTGTGTACCCTTTGACCAACATGTCCCTTTCTATACCCTCCCTACTTCCACTCCCAGCCTCTAGTAATCACTAGTAGACTCTCAAGAGAAAGATTTTGACATGGAGTTGAGACTGAGACAAATCTATTAATGAAATATATCTCTATACTTTGTAAACTTGTAGGAAATTAAGAATTATGTAATGATTATTGGTAAGTATTGCCAAAAAATCACAAACAGAATGCAAAATTTCATCAGAATACTTAAAATCTTATGTTTATGAGAATAAAGAATAAAGATGGAGATATATTAGCATAGACCCACATCTGAGGGATGTGGTGAGCATTGTGGAGGGGAAGGGCAAACTTCTAACCCTTGCCAGGGAGAGGCAAAGATATAAAATGCAATCAAAATGTTCATACTTTCATATTTTCTTAAAATAAAATAAAAATGAAAAAAATTGGCAGTGTCATAAGAATAATGATGTTTTAAATATTTAAAACATATTGTTAAGTATTTAAGTAAATTGAAAATTTTATTATTTCATATCATGAAACTTTAAAAATCAGAAGACTGGATGGTAGTTTACTTAGATGTTATCTCCATAGGACCTAAAATGAACTTTCTCCGAAGGATTTTATATCACATGGTGAAAATCTGCACATGAGTTAACAAAAACTTTGACTGTGGTGGTAATGTTACAGAAAATCTTCAGAGAAATGTTGAGTGACAAACATCTTTTATCTTGTATTTGATGAAGAAAGTAACATTTAAAAAGTCATTTTCAAGCCACTCCCAGGACAGATGTGCTTTCCACGTGTTCATTTTATTAAAGTCATATTACAAGTACGACAGGTTAAATACAATAAAGATATTACAAATTTCGCAGAGTTTAGAATGAGAATCTTCTAACTTTAAAATCTACAGTGATGAAAAATTATAATAATGACATTTTGTAAAATAGTTTTTATATAAGGTATTTATGTAAGTGGGGAAAAGTAAAACTTTTCATGACTGAAATCAGACATTCAGAATTAAAGTCAGAAATACTTGTAGCTCTTTGTATACAATGTAATACTACTCAACCATAAAAAACGATGGTGATCTAGCGCCTCTTATATGTTTCTGGATGGAGCTTGAGCCCATCCTCCAAAATGAGGTATCACAGGAATGGAAGAACAGGCTCCACATGTACTCGCCATCAAACTGGTACTGACCGATCAACACCAAGGTGCTCACACGGCAGTAATATTCTTTGGGGGTAGGGGGTTGCGGCAGATAAACTCACAACTAAAGGACACGCTGAGTGTTTGTTGTAGGGGAGAAGGGCACTGCTCAAATCATGCTTGGGATGTGGCGAAGTCATAACATGTAACCAAAATATTTGTACCCCCATAATTTCCTGAAATAAAATAATTAAAAAAAATAAGTCAGAAATAATTTTAAAATATGATTCATTTTGTCTTAAATTACTATAAGTGATGACCTTTAAGCTTTTAAATTTAACAAATTCTAATTTCAAATCATTGTGAAAGTTCGCATTACTGATATTTATGCCAAAATATATCAAGAACTCTAGACATTTTTATATTTTCTTTTTTTTTTAATTATTTTTTTTATTTTGGCATATTATGGGGGTACAGATTTTAAGGTTTCAATAAATGCCCATTTCCCCCCCTCCCCCCAAAAGTCTGAGTCTCCATCATGACCATCCCCCAGATGGTGCACATCTCACTCACTATGTATGTATATACCCGCCCCCCTCCCCCCTCCCACCTGCCCAATACCCTATTACTGTAGCACCTATGTGTCCACTTAGGTGCTACTCAGTTAATACCAGTTTGCTGGAGAATATATCTGGTGCTTGTTTTTCCAATCTTGGGATACTTCACTTAGTAGTATGGGTTCCAGCTCTAACCAGGAAAATATAAGGTGTGCTATATCACCATTGTTTCTTAGAGCTGAATAGTACTCCATGGTGTACATATACCACATTTTATTAATCCATTCTTTGATTGATGGGCACTTGGGCTGTTTCCACAGCCTTGCAATTATGAATTGTGCTGCTATAAACATTCGAGTGCAGGTGTCTTTTTTGTAGAGTGTCACTGGATCATTTGGGTAGATGCCCAGCAATGGGATTGCTGGATCAAATGGTAGATTCACTTGTATCGCTTTAAGGTATCTCCATATTGCTTTCCACAGAGGTTGAACTAGTTTGCAGTCCCACCAGCAGTGTAGGAGTGTTCCTCTCTCTCCGCAACCACGCCAGCATTTATTGTTTGGAGATTTTTTGATAAAGGCCATTCTCACTGGGGTTAAGTGATATCTCATTGTGGTTTTGATTTGCATTTCCCTGATGATTAGAGATGTTGAGCATTTCTTCATATGTTTGTTGGCCATTCTTCTGTCTTCTTTAGAAAAATTTCTGTTCAAGTCCTTTGCCCACTTTTTAATGGGGTTATTTGATTTTTTCTTCCTAATTTTCGTGAGTTCTAAGTATATTCTAGTTATCAGTCCCTTATCGGATGCATAGGATGCAAAAATTTTCTCCCATTCTGTAGGTTGTCTGTTTACTTTCATGACTATTTCTTTGGCTGTGCAGAAGCTTTGTAGTTTGATCATGTCCCATTTATTTATTTTTGTTGCTGCTGTGATTGCCTTTGGGGACTTCTTCATAAACTCTTTGCCCAGGCCGATGTCTAGGAGAGTGTTTCCAACTTTTTCCTCTAGAGTTCTAATAGTTTCTTATCTTAGGTTTAAGTCTGTTATCCAGCGTGAGTTGGTTTTTGTGAGAGGTGAAAGGTGTGGGTCCTGTTTTAGCCTTCTACAGGTGGCTATCCAGTTTTCCCAGCACCATTTATTGAAGAGGGATTCTTTTCCCCAGTGTATGTTTTTGTCTGCTTTGTCAAAGATGAGATGGCTATATGAGGATGGTTTTATATCAGGATTCTCACATCTGTTCCACTGGTCTATATTTTCTTACTCTCTACTCTTTCTCTGTGGGAAATTGCTCTGCCCATAGCAAGCAGTCTTGGTGAGACTTCATTCAAAAGTAACTTTTCCTCTATGGGCCCAAGGCTGGGAGATGGAAATGTGACCAAACTAAGTATATAAAATTCTTCTGATATCTAAGTGATACAAGCATTGGAAAAAGTTGGAGTTGCTTCATTTTAAGAGGGCATTTGGTGGAAACCTTTCATGTTGCGAGGTTCTTAGATTTCAAGAACTGCATTGTTCCCATCTTTCCAGACGTCTACGTATGCAACTCTTCCTTTGGATATTGTGAAATACCTCAATCCATTGAATAAATCTCTTTTTTCTTTAAGCTAATCATATTTGTTTTATTTTTGATGGATATAGAAGTATCCTACCAATATGAAATCTTTGCAAGAATTTCATCTGTTAAAAGACACTATCAAACCTAAATCAATTAAAATGAAATGTGTTTTTACATTTCTATATCAAACTTTTATAAGTTTCTCATTCTAATAGCATTATTGATATACATGTTAATTATCTCAAATTGTTTCTAAAATATTTATATATTCTTCCTTGGAATGTCATTGAAAGTCAGTATATTTTTAAATCACATACCTAAT
The DNA here is from genome assembly GCF_040939455.1 of Microcebus murinus. Lineage (NCBI taxonomy): Eukaryota > Metazoa > Chordata > Mammalia > Primates > Cheirogaleidae > Microcebus > Microcebus murinus. The sequence continues at coordinate 2,993,860 of NC_134126.1, forward strand.
TTTTATAAAATACAAAATTATTTACATTTGTGCAATTTTATTTGTCTACCATCACTTAATTTTTTATATTTGTTTTTTGAATTTTTTAAATTTCATATTTAAAGTTATATAAACTTTTTCTCCATCTTTTCCATCATGCATCAGTTGCTGAGAGGACTATGAGATTTTAGAAAATAGATAGACTTACCCCTTTTCATAAGAGCAGGCAAAACAAGGTTTAAAACTTCAATTATAGATCCACATTATTTAGTAAATAACACATGTATCCTTAAGCATTCTCTTAATATTGTTCTATAAAAAGACTTCTGCACTTGAATGTTTATGGCGGCACATTTCACAATTGCAAAGATGTGGAAACAACCCAAATGCCCATCAATACATGAGTGGATTAATAAAATGTGGCATATGTATACCATGGAATACTACTCAACTATAAAAAACAATTGTGAACTAGCACCTTTTGTATTATCCTGGACAGAGCTTGAGCCTGACCTTCAAAGTGAGGTATCACAAAA